>NC_064620.1:37576562-38820625 GCF_023898315.1 Schistocerca nitens
ACTACAAACAGCATAGTGAACGCATTATTGTGGCCAAGATAGACACAAAGTCCATGCCTACTACAGTAGTACAAGTTTATATGCCAACTAGCTCTGCAGATGATGAAGAAATTGATGAAATGTATGACGAGATAAAAGAAATTATTCAGGTAGTGAAGGGAGACGAAAATTTAATAGTCATGGGTGACTGGAATTCGTCAGTAGGAAAAGGGAGAGAAGGAAACATAGTAGGTGAATATGGATTGGGCGGAAGAAATGAAAGAGGAAGCCGCCTTGTAGAATTTTGCACAGAGCATAACTTAATCATAGCTAACACTTGGTTCAAGAATCATAAAAGAAGGTTGTATACCTGGAAGAATCCTGGAGATACTAAAAGGTATCAGATGGATTATATAATGGTAAGACAGAGATTTAGGAAGCAGGTTATAATTGTAAGACATTTCCAGGGCCAGATGTGGATTCTGACCACAATCTATTGGTTATGAACTGCAGATTGAAACTGAAGAAACTGCAAAAAGATGGAAATTTAAGGAGATGGGACCTGGATAAACTGAAAGAACCAGAGGTTGTAGAGAGTTTCAGGGAGAGCATAAGGGAACAATTGACAGGAATGGGGGAAAGAAATACAGTAGAAGAAGAATGGGTAGCTCTGAGGGATGAAGTAGTGAAGGCAGCAGAGGATCAAGTAGGTAAAAAGACGAGGGCTAATAGAAATCCTTGGATAACAGAAGAAATATTGAATTTAATTGATGAAAGGAGAAAATATAAAAATGCAGTAAATGAAGCAGGCAAAAAGGAATACAAACGTCTCAAAAATGAGATCGACAGGAAGTGCAAAATGGCTAAGCAGGGATGGCTAGAGGACAAATGTAGGGATGTAGAGGCTTGTCTCACTAGGGGTAAGATAGATACTGCCTACAGGAAAATTAAGGAGACCTTTGGAGAGAAGAGAACCACTTGTATGAATATCAAGAGCTCAGATGGCAACCCAGTTCTAAGCAAAGAAGGGAAGGCAGAAAGGTGGAAGGAGTATATAGTGGGTTTATACAAGGGCGATGTACTTGAGGACAATATTATGGAAATGGAAGAGGATGTAGATGAAGATGAAATGGGAGATAAGATACTGCGTGAAGAGTTTCACAGAGCACTGAAAGACCTGAGTCGAAACAAGGCCCCGGGAGTAGACAACATTCCATTAGAACTACTGATGGCCTTGGGAGAGCCACTCATGACGAAACTCTACCATCTGGTGAGCAAGATGTATGAGACAGGCGAAATACCCTCAGACTTCAAGAAGAATATAATAATTCCAATACCAAAGAAAGCAGGTGTTGACAGATGTGAAAATTACCGAACTATCAGTTTAATGTCACAGCTGCAAAATACTAACGCGAATTCTTTACAGACGAATGGAAAAACTGGTAGAAGCGGATCTCGGGAAAGATCAGTTTGGATTCCGTAGAAATGTTGGAACACGTGAGGCAATACTAAACTTACGTCTTAGAAGAAAGATTAAGAAAAGGCAAACCTACGTTTCTAGCATTTGTAGACTTAGAGAAAGCTTTTGACAACGTTAACTGGAATACTCTCTTTCAAATTCTGAAGGTGGCAGGGGTAAAATACAATGAGCGAAAGGCTATTTACAATTTGTACAGAAACCAGATGGCAGTTATAAGAGTCGAGGGGCAT
Source organism: Schistocerca nitens (assembly GCF_023898315.1). Lineage (NCBI taxonomy): Eukaryota > Metazoa > Arthropoda > Insecta > Orthoptera > Acrididae > Schistocerca > Schistocerca nitens. The sequence goes on from NC_064620.1 coordinate 37,578,252, forward strand.
GAAAGGGAAGCAGTGGTTGGGAAAGGAGTGAGACAGGGTTGTAGCCTCTCCCCGATGTTATTCAATCTGTATATTGAGCAAGCAGTAAAGGAAACAAAAGAAAAATTCGGAGTAGGTATTAAAATTCATGGAGAAGAAGTAAAAACTTTGAGGTTCGCCGATGACATTGTAATTCTGTCAGAGACAGCAAAGGACTTGGAAGAGCAGTTGAACGGAATGGACAGTGTCTTGAAGGGAAGATGAACATCAACAAAAGCAAAACGAGGATAATGGAATGTAGTCAAATTAAATCTGGTGATGCTGAGGGGATTAGATTAGGAAATGAGACACTTAAAGTAGTAAAGGAATTTTGCTATTTAGGGAGTAAAATAACTGATGATGGTCGAAGTAGAGAGGATATAAAATGTAGACTGGCAATGGCAAGGAAATCGTTTCTGAAGAAGAGAAATTTGTTAACATCGAGTATAGATTTAAGTGTCAGGAAGTCGTTTCTGAAAGTATTTGTATGGAGTGTAGCCATGTATGGAAGTGAAACATGGACGATAACTAGTTTGGACAAGAAGAGAATAGAAGCTTTCGAAATGTGGTGCTACAGAAGAATGCTGAAGATAAGGTGGGTAGATCACGTAACTAATGAGGAGGTATTGAATAGGATTGGGGAGAAGAGAAGTTTGTGGCACAACTTGACTAGAAGAAGGGATCGGTTGGTAGGACATGTTTTGAGGCATCAAGGGATCACAAATTTAGCATTGGAGGGCAGCGTGGAGGGTAAAAATCGTAGAGGGAGACCAAGAGATGAATACACTAAGCAGATTCAGAAGGATGTAGGTTGCAGTAGGTACTGGGAGATGAAGAAGCTAGCACAGGATAGAGTAGCATGGAGAGCTGCATCAAACCAGTCTCAGGACTGAAGACCACAACAACAAGCAACTTTGACAAACGGCTGATTATTATTACGCGTAATCTGTGAACGAGTATTTCGAAAATAGTGAAGGTGGTGGAATGTTCACGTGCTACTGTCGTGAGCATCTACACAAAGAGGTGGAACGGCAGTGAAACTAACACTTGGCGCCAAACAGTTGGATATCTACGACTTTTCACAGAACAAGGTTTAAAGAGGCTTGTGTTCTGTGTAAAGTGGGATAGAGGATGATCTGTGGCCTCTCAATGCTGGTGGATGCACCATCTGTGGTAGACGTTCTCCTGCACCTGCAAGGGGCCTGTGGCAGTAATCGAAGACGCTGTGACAACCGCGAACCAACTGCATCCCCTCATGCATGATGGCGATGTCACCTTTTCAGTAGTATAATTGTTCATGTCTCGTAGTGAGAACCGCGCTACAGCTATTTGAAGAGCGTTATATTGAACTCACGTTGATGTGTCGGCGACCAGCCGGCCGCTGTAGCCTAGCGGTTCTAGGCGCTTCAGTCCAGAACCGCACGACTGCTACGGTCAGAGGTTCGAATCCCGCCTAGGGCATGGAGGTTTGTGATTTCCTTAGGTTAGTTAGTTTTAACTAGCTCTGTGTTCTAGGGGACTGATGACCTCAGATGTTAAGTCTCGTAGTGCTCAGAGCCATTTGAACCATTTTTTCGCGGCGACCAAGTTCGCATGATGTAAATACTATGGGACCCATCTCGGTCGCTATCGGGAGCCATCACAGCGTACGCAAATCACCAGCCCATTATTTACGCGAGTTACATGACCTGTGCCTAGACATCTGATGCCACATACCTTCACAAACCTACCAACAAACTGTCGGATCCCTGATACCATGAATCGTATTTAGTTCCAAAGGCAAACAAACAAGTCATTAAGTAGGTGGTCGTAATGTTTTGGTTCATCAGTTTATATTGAAAAAGTTGTACCGTTGCGCGTGCGCAGTAACTTAGGAAGTTTTCGTAGGCCAATCAGGGGTTATTTTCCGGCTTGAAACACCTCAAATGTGTGTATCAAGTTGTTCCTTGCCATTTCCCCTTCGTCATTGTGGTACGCTGTAAGCAGTCATCGTTAGGCCTGATAACTAAATGGTTCAAATAGCTCTGAGCACTATGGGACTTAACATCTGCGGTCATCAGTCCCCTAGAACTTAGAACTACTTAAACCTAACTATCCTAAGGACATCACACACATCCACGCCCGAGGCAGGATTGGAACCTGCGACCGTAGCAGACGCGCGGTTCTAGACTGAAGCGCCTAGAACCTCTCGGCCACACTGGCCGGCTCTGATAACTAGTCAAGGTACCAGTATACATGTGAATTGACGAGATACGGTGTACTGAGATTTTAAATGTTGTTATAACGATGGCTCCGACCGAAAGGCGTTAAGATAAGTATTACAAAAGGAAATAGGGTCAAGATGGACAATTATACTGACTAGTGATAATGGTGACGGACTCGTACAATGATTTTATATCATATATAGACAAGTTATAGTTTACATCTGGTATTCATATCATAAATTAAGCTCTCCCATAATGTTTTCTGTCTGTACGTGAAGGCTAATGTCAGGAACTATGGGAGGGATTTTGATACAGTTTACTCTAATAATTAGAATGATCCACGAGGAACGACTGCGTGTGTAATTTTCATTGATTAGTCGTCCGGCTATGGAAACTTGGTGCTACCCATTCGATGCCGGCGCGGATCGCTAATTCTGCCACAGAAAATTTTTGTTCCTTCACAAGCGGTGTTCTTTAAGACTATTACAAAGATAGCTCTTTGTGTTCCTGCATACATACTTCTGTCCAACCAATCGTTTAAGCACTCATTGAGTCCAGAGACATAAATTTCATGGCAGCTTCAGTATATGGATATCAGTTTAATATATTCAAGTTTTTGTCTTTACAAGGCCTTGTTATGTGGTAATGTGCGTTATGAACATTTACGTGTTTGGCCGTTTTGGTTGCCTTGTAGTAGGCGGTTTTGAATTTAGAATACAATAATGCATTTCAAGTCAGCATATATAGATACTTCTACCTCCTCCAAAAATCACATTAGACAGTAAATGGTGTATATTTTTTCCGGATTAATTTGTCAAAAGAAATGCGCTCATGGGAATCAGCGTAATACAGGGTGATTCAAAAAGAATACCACAACTTTAGGAATTTAAAACTCTGCAACAACAAAAGGCAGAGCTAAGCACTATCTGTCGGCGAATTAAGGGAGCTATAAAGTTTCATTTAGTTGTACATTTGTTCGCTTGAGGCGCTCTTGACTAGGCGTCAGCGTCAGTTGATGCTAAGATGGCGACCGCTCAACAGAAAGCTTTTTGTGTTATTGAGTACGGCAGAAGTGAATCGACGACAGTTGTTCAGCGTGCATTTCGAACGAAGTATGGTGTTAAACCTCCTGATAGGTGGTGTATTAAACGTTGGTATAAACAGTTTACAGAGAATGGGTGTTTGTGCAAAGGGAAAAGTTCTGGACGGCCGAGAACGAGTGATGAAAATGTAGCACGCATCCAGCAAGCATTTGTTCGCAGCCAAGGAAAATCGACTCGCAGAGCTAGCAGAGAGCTGCAAATTCCACAATCGACTGTATGGAGAGTCCTACGAAAAAGGTTAGTTATGAAACCTGAACGTAAACTACCCGAGGCGATGGATCGGCCGCCAGGCAGCCCGTGACAGAGCACTTCATCACTGGCCTCCAAGAAGCCCTGATCTTACCCCCTGCGATTTTTTCTTATGGGGGTATGTTAAGGATATGGTGTTTCGGCCACCTCTCCCAGCCACCATTGATGATTTGAAACGAGAAATAACAGCAGCTATCCAAACTGTTACGCCTGATATGCTACAGAGAGTGTGGAACGAGTTGGAGTATCGGGTTGATATTGCTCGTGTGTCTGGAGGGGGCCATATTGAACATACTGAACTTGTTTTTGTGTGAAAAAAAACCTTTTTAAATACTCTTTGTAATGATGTATAACAGAAGGTTATATTATGTTTCTTTCATTAAATACACATTTTTAAAGTTGTGGTATTCTTTTTGAATCACCCTGTATAATGCAATCTCGTATGCCCGTGAAGGATCCTTTTATGTTAACTGTATGACCCCATGTATTCATGTCGAGTTTGTCGCACTCTTCTTTCCGCTATTGGTCAATACTCTCTCTTCAACTTATCCTTACTCCGCACTCTCTTATGAGCGAAGTATTCACTAGGTCTTGTAATTCTTCCTTATTTTCCCCGAGGATAGCAAAGTTATCAATATCATTCATCACCGATATCCTTTCACCCTGACATTTTATTCCCTTCATTTCTTCTTCCATACACAGAGTGAACAGAATGATGGAAACCCTGCATTGCGGCTCGTTCAATGAGAGCAATTTTCGTTGGTATTTTAGTGGTACTGTTCTCCCACGATTCTTTTGGATCTTGCATATCACCCATTCTATCCCTATCATGGATACGCATTTTTCTAAGGATTTAAAACATTTTTCACCATTTAACGTTGTCTGGGTCAGCAGGTCTTACGAGCCTTAATTTTCCTAAAGTCTTTCTTCGATTATCAAGCACAATGTCAATAGCTTCTCTGATACGCTACGTATCCTAAAACGATACCGAACGACATCTAACAAACCCTTAATTTACTTTTTCTTGCTACTGTGTCTTGCTCTCGTCTGCTTGGATGCATGGACAGCTAAACGGATTGCACAGTGATTCTAGTATTTATCTGGTCTTGCTACCTTCAGGATTGTGTACAAGTTATTCTTCAGTACGTCCATTTGTATGTTCGACAACAGCAGATTTAACATGATACACGCATTGTAAAATACCGTATAAATTGGCACCAGACAGTTCTTTTTAATGAATTGCTTCAATTTGTCAACTTTGTCTAAGCAAATAAAACAATTTCCTCTTTCAAACATGCTATTTTTAACCATCTGGCCATTTTCAATAACTACCACGGTTTTCCGAATTTTACACGAGGAATTGCATTTGTGTCACGCACATACGATGTTTTACCGACTGTCAGTCTTGTCACCTCGTTATTGGCTTCCGATAAAACGTGGTCTGCAACTGATGCACTCCGAAATGTAAAACACATGATTCACCTGTTGCTGATGACATGACCACCGAAACGAGTATTTTTTATCATTGCTTTGATTGACCGAGCACCGAGACCTATGTCTCCCTATCTTGTGCGTTTCATCTCTACACGTTTCATACACCAACATTCTACACGGTCGTTGTTTCATTTATTTATTTTTGTATAATCTAGATTGTCATCTCTTATGATATTTTTCGCGTCTAGTAAGAAGTCACGTCAACATATTTCAAGTCGGCAGAGCAGATAACCCACGAATGCATCCCTTATTGTAAGGCTTTTGCGTAGACTTGCCTCTTGACCAGTTCATTAACATACCTCTTCAGTTCGTAGTTTATTTGCGCGCTACGTCTCTACAATCTTCCAGTGTAACATGTTCTAGTAGCATCCAGTTTCTTCTTCATTACAGCACTTCTTCGCATCTACCCCTTAGGTGATTTTATTCCTCTTTGAAAATTTTAATCTACTTCCTTCACAGGTTCTTTGAGGTAAGACTTAGCCAATAATGTTTAGTGACGTCATTTTCCTTTACTCGACTATAATTATTAAACGTACATCTCATACAAACATCTTATTTCGGCCTCCATGTGATCAGCATTTATGCTGTTTAAAAATGGTTTGGATCTCTGCGGTATGACGATCCGTGTACCGCTAAAATGCCTACCTTTTTCAACCAGCATAAGTAAAACTATTTTATATACGTCGTTTGACGTATACGAGAACAGTATGTGCCACTGAGGATGGACAACATTCCCAAATAGCGTTGTAGGAAACAATCACTTTTGAACTGTAATGAATGGTATACAACAAGATGCCCCTTATCAAATTGTATATACAGCACCAATTTAAACTACGTACATACAACTGAAGAATGTGAAGCATCCAGAAGACGTGGTGAGTCCTCAAAGTAACTTCGTACACGTACGTACCAGGGGCGGCTATGTATAGATTAGAGCTGCTACTTTCTGTGATGGGTGTAACGGCCATCAGAAAGAATTCGTGTTGTCCGTGTGTAGTGTTACTGTTGTGTAGTTACCAGACCTAGTACGGTATGTAAGGGGAATGAACAGCGTCACATGTTACCAATGAATAACACGGAGATTCCACGTACTCGTGTGAGACGGCATTATCAGCGCCTGACAGTTTGAATTATACCTCATTGTGGGACTCGATTTTGCCAGTGTTCAGCAGTGAATCGCGGTTCTGCGCTATCCGGGCTGACCACTGTCTGTGAGTATGGCGGCGACTCAGAGAGTGGTCCTGTTCTTCCACTGTTTTGGAGAAGCACAGTGGCGTTACTCCTGACCATGGGGTATGACTCCAGGACACGGCCGGTTGCAACTGAGGGAACTCTAGACACAATGGTACATCACACACATTGTGTCTTTTGTGTTACCCCTCATGCGACGGTATTATGAATCCAATTTCCAGTAGAACAATGGTTGTCCACACATGCAACGCGTCTCTAGGAACTCTCTGCGGGAAGTTAAGGTAATCCATCTGCCAAGAAGATCCCCACATCTGTTCCCAACAGAACATTTATCGTATCAGCTTGGATGTCACCTGCGTCCCAGTGGCAGCCTCGAAGATATCATGGACCAGTTACGGTAGTTGTGAGCCAGCTTGCCTGAGGAAAGGTCACAAAAGCATTACGACATCCTTCCCAACCAATGAATGCATCCGGGACAGAGGGGGTGCAAATCATGTTGATAGGTGTTCTTTGAAAACTGGCCTCGATTTTATAATCTCTGAAATAATATCATAGAACCTCATAACCTGTGAAGTTTCATTTTGTTTCCTTCCATACTTCTGGGCGCTTCACTGTATTTGTCAGACAGTCTGTTTACGTTGCTCTAACTTCATCGACAAAGTCTTAGTTACAATTGATGGAATTGCGTTCACGGAATGTTTTTGGGACTTCATATATATATATATATATATATATATATATATATATATATATATATATATACTGCAGACACTAAGAAGTGGTACCTGACCGAGAGCACACACAAACGAGAAATTGGAGGAGCGGTTTGGGAAACGAGCCATGCCTCCTCCTCGCAAGGCTGGCAGTTTATCCCAGAGATTAGTGTTTTTGCGAAAGCAGAATTCACATGATCATACGAATCATCGATAGCCTTTAGTGCTGTGGGAATCGTGTTCAAACGCCACTTCAGACTGGGATTAGTCTCTTCGCGCTCTTCAATATGGGACAAGAAAACAACAAGCGCCGGCCGGGGTGGCCGAGCGGTTCTAGGCGCTACAGTCTGTAACCGCGCGACCGCTACGGTCGCTGGTTCGAATCCTGCCTCGAGCATGGATGTGTGTGATGTCCTTACGTTAGTTAGGTTTAAGTAGTTCTCAGTTCTAGGGGGCTGATGACCTCAGAAGTTGTCCCATAGTGCTTAGAGCCTTCTTACGAAACCACAATTATTAACACATACGTACCCGAGCCATCTAAAATTCCCGCACTGAAGTGTCTGCTTAATTGATTTAATCTAATGTGATTAAAAACACAGAGACAAAAACAACAGTGGTCTCATGCTACTGTTGCCCATAGCACTCCGTCTTCAGGCCACGAGTGACCTACCGGGACCATCCGACCGACGTATCATCCTCAGTGGAGGATGCGGATAGGAGGGCCGTGTGGTCAGCACACCGCTCTCCCGGTCGTTATGGTGGTATTCTTGACCGAAGCCGCTACTATTCAGTTGAGTAGCTCCTCAATTGGCATGACGAGGATGAGTGTACTCCGAAAAATGGCAGCAGCGCATGGCGACCTGGATGGTCACCCATCCGAGTGCTGACAACGCCCGACAGCGCTTAACTTAGGTGATCTCACTGGGATCGGTGTATCCAGTGCGGCAAGGCCGTTGCCTGCTGTTGCCCATAGCGAAACTGAATTTACTGTGTTTCTAGTGAAGTCAACAAGTACCCTTAAGAAGTAGAGGGACACCCTGTACTAGTTGCTTATCAGATGCAATTCCTTCTAATTCTCCCGACCTCCGTCTTTCCAGAAGACGACTCAAGGTCGCTCCTGATGTCTTTGATTATCCTGACGGCAACCTGTGAAACCAAAGTACAGTTTCACGACCTGTTCTAACATTGACGTCAATGATTTTTCTGTGACTTCCACCAAAAAGATTTGGACGCCCGATGCAACTTTCCGGTTTGTAACCTCCCCCTCACCTATCGACCTAAATGACAGTGAAAAATTAAACCACGTGTACCTAATGGAAATTTGGGAAAAGCAATCGTCACCCAAGGTAATCCATCGGTAAAGAGGGAGGAAGGATTACATCTAAATGAAAGAAAAAAAGCAAATGAAATTTATGGAAATTAATTTTGAGAAAGGGTAAAGTTAATAAAGAAAGTAAATGTGCGGTCGTTACGTTAACAATTAACTGGCGTTCATTAGATATTTGAGATTTGGGGAAAATTACGGTCGCCAGTCCTATGGACAACTACTATAATAAATGAAACAGAAAGGTTAATGCACATACAGTTAGCACTAAAAGCTTGGAAACCGAATGTTGACACGTGTTATGTGAAAACTGAATGTTTGTCAGGAGTAATAAATTTCGCTACACTCTGACTTAATTTAGCAAAAGAATTAATAAAACCGGAAATTTGAAAGTTAATTTAGTGACTGAAATTAATAGTGAACTTTGTTTCTGAAGCACTACAAAGTTAAATAAAATAAGGTTATTCTTCGGCTACCTCAACAATCACTCAAAAGCAACTTGAATCTACGCAATTTAGAGATTTAACTTTGAACTTGAATTAAATGATTTTGAAAAATTAACAACAGAAAAATTTAGTACGTACCAAGCTGAGCTGCAGTCACGGGTAAGCTAAAATATGGTAACAAAACTCGCACACTTAATTTCTGCTTGTGTAATCTGAACATAGTTCTCTTTGGTTATTGTAGCCAGCTATGAATACTTTAACTGAACTTTGAAAATAAAGCAGTGAAATGGAATGATATTACTTTAATGCTGGCGTTTGAATTTCAACGACACTTGGGTTCATTTCGGAAAAGGAAGGGACCCTGCTTGGTAATGCAATTGGGACAATGAGCAACAAAGGTTCATGCTAAGTTGCTGTATTTTAGTGATGCAAATGGAACAGTTTGAAAAGCTGAGGTCTGCCATACAGTTCTAAAACTTTACGTGCTTTCAGTCATCCTTGTTGGTTGATTGAAGGTGTGAAGTCGTCGATCGAGGAGGTGACGACAATCACTTATTGTTGGCGTCACTGTTGCAGAAGCTGGATGTTGGCGCGCCATCTTCTCGACATGGTCACCAGGCGAAACGGGCTCTTGATGAGTGCCAGCTAATGCTTCCCGTCCGCGACACCATGTTAGAAACTATCATAGCAAGTCGAGCGAAATTACATGCTGCCAAACCCCGAAAGCGCGGCAACTCGCGGGAGCGTCACACCACACACCTGCTCCACCGCCCTACTCCAGCCAGACTCTGCTCTGCCTGCGCTCCACGCGGCAGAGTTAACACACTACCAAAGATCCTAAACACTTTTGTTCTCCAGACGACCTATCGATGTAATCGTTCGATAGGATAGTTTTCCTTAGGCAAGTCCCAGGGTAAAAATACAAACAATATTTTACATCGACATAAATGCATAAATATGTATATACAAATTGTAAAATAATTACAGTATATAAAGACACAGAAATGTCTTATCTTCAGGTAACAAAATAAGGAAAAAATTTATAGTACAATAGATGGAAATAGGAGGACATGCATTTCCGGCGTTACAGCTTGACTGCTCTCGCATTCTCCGCTGATACCTTCTGTGTCCTTATTTTCTCGTAAATAATCTTTGGAAGCATACCCTTAAGAAGTTTTGATACCTTGATTGAAAACGTTGCGTTCTTGAAGCGCTCAGGCACTGCCTTGACCAGCATCTTCACCTGCTCCCACTATCTTGGGCTCCATCTCCTTAAGCCATTCCACTACCCCTATCTTCCCACAGACAAAGATAATAACGTCGTCATCCAAACAGACCCTCCTGAATTTGGGTGTTGGATTTACTCCCCACATCCCCCCAATTTTCTCAAAGAGAGCTATCTGAACGAGCTCCCTACCCTGAAAACCGTGACTGAAGTACTACAAATCAGTTCGCCTATTCCTTCCTCGGCGTTTTGTGGATTCGCTTATCATGAGAAGTGGATGTATTGCTCTCTCGTATTCCATCCAAGAGGGGGGGGGGGGGGGGCGGGGCGGACGAATTGATTACGTCCTTCACTCCGATAGTTATTGGAGGTCTTAGGTTCAAGTTTAGTACCCTCCGTTTATGTTTAGGAAGCCGCTTTTTACCCTCCGTTACTTTTTGTTCTTTGAGAAGTTTCCTCCTCTGGGCCCAGACAAGGATTTGGTAGTGGCTTGGTCCAACTTCTCTGTAACCGTTCCCACTTCTTGGACTGGTCTATAGCCCAATCCAATCGTGAAACCAACTTTCATTGCTTCCAGCCCCGATGCTTGAGTGTTTGTCCTCTCCCCAAGTCCCCATTTTTTTCGTGTTCTCCATTTTGGAGCCACGTGAATTGGGGATCTGTTCAGTCAACGCCACAAAACTCGAAGTGGTGGAAGGCTAATTACACACAGAAGCCGCCCGATATCTTTATGGCTTCGTTACTGAGACATCTTCCCATGTGCCATGCACCTCTCAGAGCTGATCGCATCGTACCTATATCAGGGCTATTAGGGAAGGGCTGTGGGAAGGATGGGACACTGTGGGACACTCTTCGTGTCGTTCATCGGCTGAGGCCTGTCGGACACGGGAGACCCTGCCAGTAGGTCTGCTACAGGCAGCATAGCACTCAGCTTCACGCGAACAGGCAAGTCTTTCCCCCTGAGCGGAACATATTTCGACAAAGCGGTGTCCTCTTGAGAGGATTTGTTCACGTGATACTGCGCCGCTGTAGACTGCGTCACGACGCAGGCATATTACTGCTGTCAGCAGCAGAAGGCACTTTACCTCCACGTGCCGCCCACGTGCCGTGTTGCAGTGACGCGGCTGATGCAGGGCGAGGTGAGCGAGGCCGGCCGCCAGCAGGACCCCTACTTCCGGCTGCCACTGCTGGAGGCCGAGCTGGACGAAGACGCGCCGCTCCAGCACCTGGTCTCCAGCGTCCAGCCGCCCGCAGATGCAGACCCGCAGCACCAGCGCGGTGAGTACCTGCCCGATCCTTCACTTTCCAAGCTGCACTCGGAGTCACCTGCTGCAAGGCAACCACTGCGCTCTGACCTACAGGGAATGGTCAACACCTGGCTGGATGTAGTTAGTTTCTTTATACACTAGATACGCAGACGAAAAGATAATTACATCCTTCTACCCAGTAACAACAATATTATGTATTAATTAATTCAGTAGTTTGAGATAACCTTAAGTTTCCTTTGTGGCGTGTGTGATAGCTCCTTTAGTTTAGGCTGCTCCAGCTCTTGCGTCTCCCAGTGGGCTGTGACATGTTATTTCCCTATCCATTTCCGAATATGACATTATGTAACCCTATAAGTTAAAGGAAGCCATAAACAAATGTGTAACAGGTTGTAAAATATGCAGTAGGAAATTTGAAATTTACTAATATAATCCACAGCTATATCCGACTTTTGGTTTGACTGCTATGGAATTTTGAGTCGTGCGCAACAGCAGATTTCAGGGATGTGCAAGTCAGCCACGTCTGGCTGTCATTTCAGAACAAAACGAGGAAAGGCAGTGGGGAAAAAGCGAGGCCGCTATAGTAGAGAAAATCTGTGTCACGAAGGCGGTCAAAGTGGCGGATCGAATGTTCCGTAAGGTTGGTGTAGGGATACTACTGTAAAAGATAGAAGGTAGGACGCAGCTTGTTGGGAGAGATACCACATGACCCCAGCAGAATGGGCTCGTCCCTACCCCTAAAGTGGGGGAGACACTAATTAGAAATACTGTTTGGAGCAGAAATATACATACAAAAATTCTGACAATAGTTACTTCGTTGGGTATAGCCATTATCCAATAATATTAATCTTAGACACTAAACAGAATCTTATTATTGACAGATAAATGGCCTGCCGCTGCAGCCGTGCGGCTCTAGGCGCCTCAGTCCGGAAACGCACTACTGCTGCGGTCGCAGGTTCGAATCCTGCCTCGGGCATGGATGTGTGTGATGTCCTTATGTTAGTTATGTGTAAGTAGTTCTACGTCTAGGAGACTGATGACCTCAGATGTTAAGTCCCATAGTGCTTAGAACCATTTGAACCATTTTCAACAAAACATACCGTTATGGTGTAGATATATTGTTAAAATTGCTAGGACCCTCCATATTCCAAATTAAACTTAATGTCAGATTCTAAATTGAATCTTATTATTAACGAAACATACCGTTATGGTGTAGATGTACTGTTGAAATTTGCTGGGACCCTGAAAAAGCTACTACAAGATGTTCAGTTATCAGCTTTACGTAATATTTTTATTGCATTGTCTGTCTCTCTCACTCCCTCCCTCCTTCTCTCTCTCTCTCTCTCTCTCTCTCTCTCTCTCTCTCTCTCTGTCTCTCTCACTCTCACTCTAAGCACGCTTCAGTTCGTCTCTGGATAGACAACTAAATCCATTAAAAGTCGATACATCGAAGATTTCACCATTTCGAATTGGATGTTCGGTTAAGTCGAACCATTTTGCCACCATCTCTGCCAGATTTTGGATCTGGCAAATGGCTCTGAGCACTATGGGACTCAACAGCTGAGGTCATCAGTCCCCTAGAACTTAGATCTACTTAAACCTAACTAACCTAAGGACATCACACTCATCCATGCCCGAGGCAGGATTCGAACCTACGACCGCAGCGTTCGAGCGGTTCCACACTGAAGCGCCTAGAACCGCTCGGTCACACCGGCCGGCTTTGGATCTGGATTTATTGCGGAATCATTGTAAGGTTTCACGACGACTGTCGGCCACTCCGCGCAGCTAGAGTTTGCGTATAGCAGCCTCCCCATCCGCTGACTGTAATGTTTTACCTTATACAGTCCTTTTTGCTAGTACCCCAATCTATTTATCCCTCGATATTCGCGACACTCAGTTCGGAATTAACGTTCGCTACTACGTAATTCATTTAAAATTGCCCCATGGCTCCCTCGTCAGTTCGTCGCAATGCATCTAGGAATAGCGGCACTAATGAGTTTAATCTGTAAACAAGCACTGTTGTCGCACCAGTGGCCAAAGTAAGCAGTATATTTCTTCGTCCTCCGAGCGTAAAAGCGTCTCCATTGTTGATGTACAAGTGGCGTGTTGCAATATCGCTTCGGGTTTGGAATGGCGATACACGGAATATAACGACTGCGCAAAGCGTTGCGCCACCATCTCATTGTGCTCCGAACCTCAATTTATGACGGCCATTCTGGAACATTGTAATTGGCTTGCCGGAACGAGCAAATGAACAACAAACACGAAACCACCAGTGTGTGTGTGTGTGTGTGTGTGACAGAGAGAGAGACAGAGAGAGAGAGAGAGAGGGGGTACCCACGTATACTCACATACAAGTCCCCCCCCCCCCATACATACACAGATAGGAGGGTGGGGAAATGAGCAGAGGAAAAAGAAAGGTAGATGAGAAAGAGAATGACAAAGATGGAAGTGTGAAAGGAATGATGAAGGGATAATCGTCAAAGATTCCTTTTCTGAACAACAACAACATATCTTAGTGATTAATTTTCCTTTTTTTTTCAGTTGTGTACCAACTTCATATACATCACCAAAGGTTAACACGTGTGAGGCTGAAACTTCACAAAATTCTGTCTTGAGGCTGTAAACACGAGAGGGAAAAGTATATGCTATGAGATTATACATTTACTCAGGTACAGAGCGAATTTTTAAACCAAAATATACAGAACGGTTAAAGTTATTACAAAAGGATATTAAAAAAAAATACGCTAAAGTTTGTGGCTTCCATAGTAGCGGAGGACGTTGCGGACTATAGCTGATAATTATTCACGGAGGAAAAAAAATCACGTCATTTTTGATCCTTTTCCTCCACTTCCGTTAGCAATACTCACGGATGTCAGATTTACATGCCGTGACAGGACGCCTCAAACCGCGCGGTATACTGTGGTATCGACGGCATGTAAATCTGACAGTCGTCCAAAGTCCATTATATACTGAAGGCTCTTTTGTAAATGTCTGAGTAATTCAGTTCAGAGGTCGGAGGAAGTCAAGGAGACAATATCCAACAGGATCGCTCCTAGCCAAGCACTACGCTGCCCAGGCCAATCTTCGAAGTGTGGTCAATATTACTTTTTAACTATACTAGAGCACAAACAAACATTTCATAGCACGTTCTGTTAGTGGTAAACAGCATGCATGTAGCAAAGAAATCATAATTTTCAACTTCATGCACAATGCGGCAGTTTTTCACGTATCTACTTGCTCATGACGTCATTTTTTATGAACTGTGATTGGTAGCTAGGTTTGGTTGAAATAGGTCCTGTGGTTTAGGAGAGGATGTGGAACACACATTATATATATATATATATATATATATATATATATATATATATATATATATATATATAATGTGTAGATACATGTACTTGGTCTTCATTTAAACTGTTTCAAGCAGAACAAAGTTGCAAAATTCACACATTAGCACGCAATCCAGTGTACCTACAAAATCATGTACTGGTCTGACATATAGATCAAGGTGTATGACGTCATGAATACTGATATGCGCGAAAAAGTGCCTCATCATGCGTAACATTTAAATTTATAACTTTTTTGCTAATGACTGTATTCGCAACATATTTCGTATGTAGTATACACATATGCCGCTGAAGTACTTAAATTGTACAACACACAGTTCAAGAAATACAGTATGACGTTATAAAATTGTCATGCATGAAAAGATGCCGCATCATACATGAAGTTTTAATACGTTTAGTCTTTACTATTAAGATACTCTTACAGTCGAATCAGTTTAAAGAAATCCCTGACACCTGGTAGTTGCGAAGTGCTAACAATGCAGGCGTAAATAGTATCTGTCTACAGAGCTGTGAAAAGGTGTGGCCGCAAAGACGTTTACCATCATGATTTCCATTCCACGAAGGTAACAGACGAAGGTAACGTGTAATCATAAATTACCTCCGACGTAGAAATTGTTACTTACCTTTCAGATTATTCTTCATAAGGCTGCTACCATACTCCTCCTGTATTTTGATCGCATACAGCCGAACTCCGACGTCGAGACAAAGGTAAGTGACACGCTACTCATTCATTTGTTTCACTTGTTGTAAAAACACTTGTAAAGCGATTTTTGAGGAGGATTATCCTCATAGTTACATAGCATAATTATTTCTTTGGCAGTGGGTAAGTGAAGCTAGTCGACATTCTTGTTCCACATAAGAAGTCAGTGGTGCCACGAACCCACAAGCGGTTATCATCGATTTTAATTTCAATGTGGTTCCCGCAGCGCTGCAGCAGAATAAACTTCTCACGTTTCCAGCTCGGTGGCCTCGCCTTCCTCACAAGATGATGGGAGCGACTCTAATCCGGACGCGGTGCCACATCGACGAAGTCACCCTGCTGTAAACCCCACAAGTTTATACACTGGCGGATATGGAAAGTTTTTTCACCGTTAAGCACCAGTTCGATATTTATCAAATTTTGTTGGGAAGTTCATCACATTCAGGGTATTAAATTCTTCGGTCCATTTGGAAGTGACAACCATCAACAACATCAGTATGAGGTGTAACTACCGTTGCGACGTTCAAGCAAACAGGCTCCGATATCATCTTGTGGTAATTATTACCAGACCTGAAACAGATGCAGCGTCATAAGTTCATGATGATTGTTGCCTGCTATGAAAGTAAACGTGTTCGCATCGCATCCCATACATGCTCTCTGGGTAATAAATTAGGGGACCAATCTGGCCAGTCAAGGACACGTACACTTCTCACTGCGTCTATGATTTGAAGTGCCATGTGGTTTCTTGCGTTTTCCTAACAGGATTTGCCTGTTGTCAAAACCAATAGCTCCCTACACGATCTTTTTATCAGTTTGGTCTGGAACATCGCTACTTCCTGTGATCACAATACGTACGTGCAGGCGCCTGTTTGACAGTCCTAGGCAAATGCGAGACCATCACTGAACATTACACGCTACTAACCTTGGCCAGTGCACTATGGATCTACGTATGCAGATCTGTGCTAACTGTGGTATGGTGTCCGCAGTGAATGACACATGGCAACTTGAGATCTCTATTTAATGAACAGAAAGCAAAAAGTTGTGCTGAATAGCACAAATAATGTTGAGAGGGTGGTAAATTCTAGAGAATGGGGAGTTATCACAAAGGGAGTCCCACAGGGTTCAATTTTTGGTCCTCTGCTGTTCCTTAATCATGTGAATGGCCTCTCAACGTTTAGCAAGCGGGACTAGTACTTTTTGCAGATGACACGAGTGTTATAATAAATCCCATTCCAGAAAAAGCAGCTGAAGATTTTCTTAACGATGTCTTTCAAAGAATTATTAAGTAGTTCTCAGAAAATGGACTCTCCCTTAATTTTGCAAAAACCCACTATATCCAGTTCTGTACACCTAATAGAGCCATACCGACAACTCATGTAGCATATGAACAGGGCTCAGTTAACAGGGCAGATTTCTCCAAATTTTTCGCTGTTCACATTGATTGCAACTTGAACTGGAAGAAGCATATTACTCAGCTTCTCAAACAATTAAGTTCAGCTTCTTTAGCTCTTAGTATAATCGGTAGTCTTGGTAATAAACAGATCAGCCTCCTAACGTACTTCGCATATTTCCACTCAATAATGTCTTATGGAATAGTTTTCTGGGGTAACTCACCTCTTAGACACAAGGTATTGATTGCACAAAAGAGAGCAGGGAGAATAATTAGTGGTGTTCACCCAAGGACGACATGTAGGCACCTTTTCAAGGAGTTTGGTATTTTAACTGCACCATCGGAGTACTTATATTCGCTGATGAAATTCGTTACAAATAATCCATCTCAATTTGCGAAGAACAGTGATGTTCATACGTACAATACTAGAGGGATAAATGACCTTTCCTATCCGTTATTGAAGCTGTCAGTTGCTCAAAAAAGAAGTACGTTATTCAGCAACAAAAGTATTTAATCATTTTCCCAACAACATAAAGTGTCTGGCAGGTAGCAGATCAAATTTTAAATCTAGCTTAAAATCATTTCTTTTGTACAACTCCTTCTATTCCATGGACGAGTCTCTGTTTCAGAACTGGTAAAAAAAATTATACCTCTAAATGTAGTTGCATGTGTAGAACTAAAAATTTCAGTAATATCAATATTAGCACTACTCGTGTGGGTATATAGATCTTGTAATCTGACTTGTTCCACATCATATCGATAAAATAATCGGAAAAAATATCTACGGAACATCACATAATTAAAACTAAACAACACAGCTTCCAGTGATCTGCTCTCGATGGTTCATTGTGACAAGCCGCCTGTAATGTCTGCCCGGATTTCAGCTGATGTCATATCATTCATCTGTTCGTTAGAGCAGCTGACCAATCGTACGATCTCGTCGTGGTGTAAGCCTTCTGGAAGGACCCCTGCAAATTTTTGCCACACCATTATCCCGACTCCAGTTTGTCACTACTCGTTCATCAGTCACTGCGCTACAGTCATCTATGAGATCTGGTGGTCTGATGCCACTCATGGCAATGATTCGGCGTTTCTCAAAGCCCGACATATGGCGATAAAGTGTACGGCCACGTAATACGTGGCACTGCTCTGCTGTTTCGCTGATCATAGTCATTTCCGACTACTGAAGTGACAGTTAAGCCAGTATAGTAAGAGAAGGAATGACTGTGGAAAGTATCTTTAATCTGGTTCAAATGTTCAAATGTGTGTGTGTGAATTCCTAAAGGACCAAACTGCTGAGGTCATCGGTCCCTAGACTTACACACTACTTAAAATAACTTACGCTAACAACAACAACACACACACACACACACACACACACACACACACACACACACACATCGATGCCAAAGGGAGGACTCGAACCTCCAGTGGGAGGGGCCGCGCAATCCGTGGCATGGTGTCTCTAACCGCTGGGCCACTCAGCGTGGCTAATCTGTGTTCTATATCATTTGAGACTCACTGATGCAAATCCGAACTGGACGGAAACCGGTATATGTACAGATAAACAAATGATTACATATTGAGAAAAATTGAAGAATAATTCAAGAGAAAGAGCTTCACAAATTGTTCAGGTCAGTAACTCGTTGGTCAACCTCTAACACTTACGCAAGCAGTTATTCGGCTTGTCGTTGACTGACAGAGATGTCTGATGTCCCTCTGAGCGAATCGTGCCAAATTCTGTCCAAGAGGTGCGTTAGATCGTCAAAATGAAGTTGTTTGAGGGCCCTGCCCATAATGCTCCAAACTTTCTCGATTGGGGAGAAGTCTTGTAACCCTGCTGGCCAAGGCAGAGTTTGACAAGTACGAAGACAAGCACTAGAAATTTTGGCTTTGTGCGGGAGGGCGGGCGGGCGGGCATTATCTTGCTGAAATGTAAGCCCAGGATGGCTTGCCGTGAAGGGAAACGAAACGGTGAGTACAGTATCGTAGACGTATCAATGTGCTGTAACGGCGCCTCGGATGACAAGCGAAGTGGTCCTGTTGTGAAAAGAAATGGCACCCCAGACAATTACTCCTGGTTGTCGGGTAGTACGGCAGCTGACAGTCAGCTTGGTATCCCACCGTTGTCCGAGTGAAGCAGAATTGTCTTCAGTGATGAGTTCCGCTTTGAACTGAGCCCCAGCGACCAGCAAAGACGTGTCTGGAAACGCCCGGGACAGCAGTTGCAATATCAACCTGACTGTCCCTCGCCACAAGGCCGACAACCAGGAGTGATGTCTCTTCATAGCAAGACCCCTTTGGTTGTCATCTGCGGCGCCCTTACAGCACAGAGGTATGTCGACGGTATTGCACACCCCGTTTTATTGCCCTTCATGGCAAGCCATCCAGTGCTTACATTTCAGCAAGATAATGAATGCCCTTCCGCACACGGCTAGAATTTCTGCTGCTTGTCTTCGTGTTTGCCAAACCCTACCTTGAACACCAAGGTCGCCGGATCTCCCCCCCATTGGGAACGTTTGGAGCATTATGGGCATCAAAACCCCCTCGGGATTTTGACGATCTAACTCGCCAATTGAAAAGAATTTGGTACGATTCCCTCAGGAGGACATCCAAAAAATTTATCAATGCCAAGCCGAACAACTGCTTGTGTAAGGGCCAGAGGCGGACCAACGCGTTATTGACTAGCTCAGTTTGTGATGCTCTTTCCCTTGAATAAACTATTCGGTTTTTTCTGAAATCGTGATTTGTTTGTTCACGTACATAACATATATCGCTTGCCGACCCATTCGGATAATTCGTTCGAGGTGGGATCAGAATCCGTTGGGGAGCTTGACTAGCGAGAACGACCATTTTAGCGCGGTAGTCCGTTGAGGGCCCAGTAAAATGTAAGTTATCCTCCGGGCGGGGCTGAAGCGTACCGCCGAAAAGAGTACGAAACGGAAGAGCATAAACTAAGACGCGATTTGCGGAGGCAGGCACACTTGGCAAAAAAGTTCTTGGACTCGAGTAGCAGAAAAAAATAGTACATCCAGAAAAATACATTATTAAGGAGTTAGCGTTATCGTAAAATTATTTAAAGTGGTATCACGAATAAGTTACCACTGGTGGAAGCAATGTAGGAAAAGATTGTAGCAAAAATGTAAATATTAGTCAAGTGACTTCCCTCTGTCACAGCGGCCGGAAAGTTACACGTAGGGAATGCAATCGTTGTTTGAGGTAGAATGCGTGTTGGATGCTGAGGAGCAACTTGCGCCGGCCGGCGTGGCCGAGCGGTTCTAGGTGCTTCAGTCTGGAACCGCGCGAGCGCTACGGTCGCAGGTTCGAATCCTACCTCGGGCATGGATGTGTGTGATGTCCTTAGGTTAGTTAGGTTTAAGTAGTTTTAAGTTCTAGGGGTTTGATGATCTCAGATCTTAAGTCCCATAGTCCTCAGAGCCATTTGAACCATTTTTGAGCAACTTGCGTCTGATGCCAGTTCCACCTCAGTTGTGCAGTAGATTTTATAACTAATCATTTTATATTGACGAAGTCTGAATATGAACAGTGACATAGGCAGTGAGTTTGACTGGTGTTGTGAAGTTATAACTCTGAGTGTGAATTTGTAGTTCTGATTGCGACAAAACCTTCAGACGTATACACAGGTGGCATAAATGAACAAAAATCGCGACTGGTTGTTACATCACCTTGCTGTCTTAAGATGGATGATGATTAGTTTCTGGTTACGGACTTTCTCATCGTTGCATTAAATCGTCGATGATGAGCTTCTTTTTGTGACTGGGTGGATTCAGTAATCTTATCGCCCTCTACATCTACATCTACATCCATACTCCGTAAGCCACCTGACGGTGTGTGGCGGAGGGTACCTTGAGTACCTCTATCTGTTCTCCCTTCTATTCCAGTCTCGTATTGTTCGTGGAAAGAAGGATTGTCGGTATGCTTCTGTATGGGCTCTGATCTCTCTGATTTTATCCTCGTGGTCTGTTTTGGCATCTTTTTAACAAGCAGATTCAGAACTATCCTGGAGTTTCAGCTTCCAGGTCCCTCATGGCAACAGTAGCAGCATTAATGTGATCGCAGACGGGAATCGTTAGCGAATCAAATCGAAAAGTGTTTCTTGTCTGTCAGAATTAACATCTACCATATAGATTCCATTAACTTCCCGTTACGGACGGTAGTATGTCTCTATTTTTATTGTTACGGATGTACACCAATCGGAGGACATAGAGCCTCAACAGTATCGTTTTACTAGAGTAGCATGGTATTTATTTTATGGTTTACGATCCACATCCTGAGTTATATTGTGTTACTGCAAAGATTAATTAAGCTGCAGCAGTTGGAGCAAAGCGTAACAACGACTGCCACGCAGGTGAGGACAGGTAAGATTTAACTGGCGCAGGACGTGCGATTGGACTTCGAATATTCGAGTATACAGAGAAAAAAAGGTGGATCTCTGTTATTATTCGATCATTACCACTGTTAATCTTCCACTATACGTCACAGGAGTGTTTCCTCCGATGTGTTAAAACCATGTACTGATTCTTCGTCTGCGGCTGGTCCCGGCTGAGGTTCGAGTCCTCCCTCGGTATGGGTATGTGTGTTTGTCCTTATGATAATTTAGGTTAAGTAGTGTGTAAGCTTAGGGTCTGATGACCTTAGCAGTTAAGTCCCATAAGATTTCATACACATTTGAACATTTTTTTGATTATTCGTGGCTAAATGATCTGAGAGGTATCTGCGGAGTGTGGTTCTTACATGCATGTCTGTTGACGATCCACAGGTGTTCCAAATATTTTCGATGATATCAGGTGAAGATCTATTACCCAATAGTGACATAGTGACACATGAAAACTTGTGCCGGGCCGTGACTCGAAGCCGAATTTCCCGCTATCGCGAGCCGTCGCGTTGACCACTTATGCTATCCGTCCCTTACTTCCCTGCCTGACCAAAATTTCCATATGTCGTACCATCTACGTCCTCATATCGTTTTCCACTGAAACCATCATCTAATGTTCTCAACATTTTTTTGATTCCCGCCGCAGAGAGAATGTGACAACGAGGAATCGAGACCAATGTTCCCGGGTTCGATTCCCGGCGGGGTCAGGGATTTTCTCTGCCTCGTGATGGCTGGGTGTTGTGTGCTGTCCTTAGGTTAGTTAGGTTTAAGTAGTTCTAAGTTCTAGGGGACTGATGACCATAGATGTTAAGTCCCATAGTGCTCAGAGCCGTTTGAACCATTTTTTTGAGACCAATGTTGTTATCGTCGCGTGTCCGTCTAGGCTTGCAATACTTACATGCATGTCTGAAACATCAGGCTCTGTTCTTACGTAACACTCGACAATATAGCTACCGGCGTTCTCAGTGCTGGTACAGATATCTGTATCTTAATTTAAATTTTTTTGTTCGTTATATTCATGGACATAGCACTATGCACTTCTAACTAGAACAGACTGAGGAACTACAGATATGCGTAGGGAATGAAACTCAAAAAGCGAAGTCGACTTCTGTACTTGGTATTTCTTCAGTAATTTCAAGGGGGGGGGGGGGGGGGTAGGACGTCAAACGTGCGGACTTGGAGCAGGAGAGGCACCACAGGACATTTTAATTTCCACTGTGTATACTTTTACAAGTAAATTCATAAAACTTTGTCAGCATGACCAGGAAGGATTCAGGATTCACACTCGTAGCAGCGGAAGTTCAAAAACATAACAAAATAATTTTTTTTACATGTGAAATTTCATCATTTTTTCACTTACTATTGGCTGCATTTGTTGCTTTAGGTACACTTTTCTTCATAAGTAATGGAGACTTCGATGAATTTTGCACAGCATACACACCATACTTACAGGTGCCTGAAACTCTAGAATCTACACGCCTGGAAATGGAAATAAGAACACCGTGAATTCATTGTCCCAGGAAGGGGAAACTTTATTGACACATTCCTGGGGTCAGATACATCACATGATCACACTGACAGAACCACAGGCACATAGACACAGGCAACAGAGCATGCACAATGTCGGCACTAGTACAGTGTATATCCACCTTTCGCAGCAATGCAGGCTGCTATTCGCCCATGGAGACGATCGTAGAGATGCTGGATGTAGTCCTGTGGAACGGCTTGCCATGCCATTTCCACCTGGCGCCTCAGCTGGACCAGCGTTCGTGCTGGACGTGCAGACCGCGTGAGACGACGCTTCATCCAGTCCCAAACATGCTCAATGGGGGACAGATCCGGAGATCTTGGTGGCCAGGGTAGTTGACTTACACCTTCTAGAGCACGTTGGGTGGCACGGGATACATGCGGACGTGCATTGTCCTGTTGGAACAGCAAGTTCCCTTGCCGGTCTAGGAATGGTAGAACGATGGGTTCGATGACGGTTTGGATGTACCGTGCACTATTCAGTGTCCCCTCGACGATCACCAGTGGTGTACGGCCAGTGTAGGAGATCGCTCCCCACACCATGATGCCGGGTGTTGGCCCTGTGTGCCTCGGTCGTATGCAGTCCTGATTGTGGCGCTCACCTGCACGGCGCCAAACACGCATACGACCATCATTGGCACCAAGGCAGAAGCGACTCTCATCGCTGAAGACGACACGTCTCCATTCGTCCCTCCATTCACGCCTGTCGCTACACCACTGGAGGCGGGCTGCACGATGTTGGGGCGTGAGCGGAAGACGGCCTAACGGTGTGCGGGACCGTAGCCCAGCTTCATGGAGACGGTTGCGAATGGTCCTCGCCGATACCCCAGGAGCAACAGTGTCCCTAATTTGCTGGGAAGTGGCGGTGCGGTCCCCTACGGCACTGCGTAGGATCCTACGGTCTTGGCGTGCATCCGTGCGTCGCTGCGGTCCGGTCCCAGGTCGACGGGCACGTGCACCTTCCGCCGACCACTGGCGACAACATCGATGTACTGTGGAGACCTCACGCCCCACGTGTTGAGCAATTCGGCGGTACGTCCACCCGGCCTCCCGCATGCCCACTATACGCCCTCGCTCAAAGTCCGTCAACTGCACATACGGTTCACGTCCACGCTGTCGCGGCATGCTACCAGTGTTAAAGACTGCGATGGAGCTCCCTATGCCACGACAAACTGGCTGACACTGACGGCGGCGGTGCACAAATGCTGCGCAGCTAGTGCCATTCGACGGCCAACACCGCGGTTCCTGGTGTGTCCGCTGTGCCGTGCGTGTGATCATTGCTTGTACAGCCCTCTCGCAGTGTCCGGAGGAAGTATGGTGGGTCTGACACACCGGTGTCAATGTGTTCTTTTTTCCATTTCCAGGAGTGTATTTAATTTATGAAAAAATGAATGAGCTGTTACGTTTTAAACTTTATGTTTAGAAAAAATAAAATTTTGTAGTTAATTATCTCAATTTTTAACACAGTTTTTAATAGATTTGTAAAATTCTAGAGTTTCACAGACCTGTAAGTATGGTTTGTATGCTGTTCAAAATTCATCAAAGAATCTCTCTTACTTGTGAAGAAAAATGTACCTATAGCAACAAATGCAACCAACAGTAAGTGATAAAAATGATGAAATTTAATATCTAAAAAAAATTATTTTATGTTTTTGCACTTCCACTGCTATGAGTGTGAATCTTGAATCCTTCCTGGTCATGCTGACAAAGTTTTATGAATTTATTAATAAAAGTATAGACAATAGAAAATAAAATGTCCTGTGGTGCCTCTCCTGCTACAAGTCGGCTTGTTTGACGTCCTACCCCCCCCCCCCCCCCCCCACAGGAGCTCGTTACATGAACATACAGGGCGACAGTTATTGAACAACATGAAATATAATCGTCATAATTTCTGAACGGTTGGCATGAGAACCACACTGCACGGTTGGCCATGGGGAATTAGTATGCGCATGCATGACTTGGTTTAGCAACGAAGTCCACATTCATTTGGATGGGTTAGTCGATAAGCAAAATGGGCACATTTCGAGACCTGAGAACTCGCATTTCGCGATCGAGAAGTGTCTTCACCTTCACCGGGTGACTGTTTGGTGTACAGTGTACAGTCACGGAATAGACGGTGCGATATTCCTTGATGGGCTGCTGAATACCGAACAATACGTGAAGGTTGTGGAAGATGAGTACATCCCCATTATCCAAAGACAAGACGTGGTTCATGCGGGACGGAGCTTGACCCCATCGAAGCAGGAGAGTTCTTGATGTCCTGAAGGAGCACTTCGGGGACCGCATTCTGGCTCTGGGGTACCCAGAGGCCACTGGCAAGGGCCTCCATTGCCCGCCGTATGCTCCGGATCTGAACACAAGCTACTCCTTCACGGGATTATGTTAAACACAAAGTGTACAGCAATAATCCCAATTGCAGAGCTGTGTATTGCGACACTTCAGCGGGTCATGCAGAATTTCGCTATTCATCTGCACCACATCATCGCTAAAGATGGCACCCAGCCGGCCGGGGTGGCCAAGCGGTTAAAGGCGCTACAGTCTGGAACCGCGCGACCGCTACGGTCGCAGGTTCGAATCCTGCCTCGGGCATGGATGTGTGTGATGTCCTTAGGTTAGTTAGGTTTAAGTAGTTCTAAGTTCTAGGGGACTAATGACCTTAGAAGTTAAGTCCCATAGTGCTCAGAGCCATTTGAACCATTTGATGGCACCCATATCGGATATTTCATAACCTAAATTCGAATATCTGTATTGACGCTTACGTGTTGAATCAACTGGCTGCACACTGTAGTTTGTAACTAATTTATGTTTTTTTCATACTGTTCAGTAATTGTCACGCTGTAATACCACACTAGCTTTAGTGCTTTGTAAAAAAAAAAAAAAAAAAAAAATAAATCGCTGTAAGTATTGTTATATGCAGTTATGTGTATAATTTTTTATTCCTGGTAAATTCTGGTTTCTAAGAGAACATAAAAGGAAGTAAAAAGACCAAGCTACGCCGTCTGAGAAGTGCGGAAATACGATAACAAGAAGTGTTAAGTAAATATGAGCTGTACCATCTAGGGCTACAAACGCAGTGGCAGCGTTACAAAGTCGTGTGCGTTGTGCTAAGTCACGGCACAAGATGAAAACAATGCGGCTTCCATTCAGTGACAGTCGCTGCTTCCTAAGGATCTTTTTCTGACATTTTCAGACACAGCGGTAAACTAGGATTTCATTGTTCTAACATAAAATTCGCAGCATCGCTGAACGGTGTTGCCGAGCGGTTCTAGGCGCTTCAGTCTGGAACCGCGCGACCGCTACGGTCACAGGTTCGAATCCTGTCTCAGACATGGAAGTGTGTGATGTCCTTAGGTTAGTTAGGTTTAAGTAGTTCTAGGTTGTGTGGGACTAATGACCTCAGATGTTAAGTCCCATAGTGCTCAGAGCCATTTGAACCATCGCAGCATCAGTCAAAACTACCCAGTTGTTCTTAAACAAAGAAGAGACTTCAGCAACAGCAGACTACTAGCACACGTCAGGTAAGGGTTTATGAAGGCAAACAATAGTCTTATTTGAAATACAGCAGTCAGATTTTTCTACAGCTCATTTCATGTACGAACGTGTTTCAGGCTTGAAATCATCTTCGACGTTTGTAATACAGTTAAGCGTTAATCACTAAAACGTTTTCATCGACTGCATTTTGAAACCGACAACTTATCTTTTGTTCGGTAATTTGTGACTTCATTTTCCTCTTCCGTATCCATTGCACAAACACTGTTAGGATCACAGATGCATTGATGCAGCGTAGTACTTTTATGCGGCCGACTGCGCTTTTTATAAACTTAAATCATCGACAGAGCATATATTGATACTGCATTTTTTAAAAGCGTCGGTGTCTACAAAGAAAGGAGTCAATATAAACAAGCTTAAAATTTATAGTCGTAAAATGATTTGTATTATTGTCTGTCTTTTTTTTTTTTTTTTTTTTTTTTTTTAATTGCTGGACGTTACAGATAAGCTAAGCGAATGCTCAGATATTCTGAAGCGGACGGTATTCTAAAGGTAGATGAGAAAAAATATCACGTGATGCCGTAGCACTTTAAAAAAACTCAGTGGTGCGCGGGACTGGGCAGCATTGTTTGAATGGCGTATTTATTGTCCGTAATGCCCTTTTGAACTCGCCTTTCCAAAATGACGGGCGAATAACGGCGAAGTGCTGATATTTATTGTCTGCAATCAAACACGCGCTGGTGACGGATGTCACAGACTGATTGAGAAGACCGAACAAGCGGAATGCAGCAAGTACTTTTTTTTAAGCTGAATTATAATCAGAGATTAATTAATGGAAGATACTGCACCAGTGACACGGTTTCCTCTCGTGCTCTATATTTTCGCATGGCAGCTTTATAAAGTATGAATACCAGTGGATCTCAATTACTTGCTACAGAGACGTACAACATTAACTTACATTTTCTGCCAGCAACTTTCGCTGTTCAGATGGTTCAAATGGCTCCGAGCACTATGGGACTTAACATCTATGGTCATCAGTCCCCTAGAACTCAGAACTACTTAAACCTAACTAACCTAAGGACATCACACAACACCGAGTCATCACGAGGCAGAGAAAATCCCTGACCCCGGGCGCGGGAAGCGAGAACGCTACCGCACGACCACGAGCTGCGGACTAACTTTCGCTGTCTGCTTGTTATTGCTCGCGTAACAACTAATATATTCATAAATGGATGAGATTAGTATGTTGCTACGAAAAGAGCCCTGAAATACTTTTTAGGCATGCTGTGGTGTGATATTCTTTGGATCATTAATTTTCAACAAAACAAAATATATTATGTTCTTATTATTCTGGATCTGGCTTCCTGTAAAGGGAACATTGTTGCGTTACTGTAACTCCTTACCTTACAGTTATTGTAAAGGTTACTGAAAATTATTTCGTTATAAATACTGATGTTACAGTACGCAATGTTTGTTCAACATCAAAATTTTGCAGTGGACTTTTGTTAACAGTAAAACACCAGTAAGTACCACGACTAACACGAGAACATGAGACTATTATCAAAGAAAAAATGTTTTTGCTATAATGTTTGCCAGACCAGAATTACGCACAGCAAGATTTCTTTTATGTCATGAAGGTAAATTATCTTTTTGCACTGTTAATAATATATCATCCGCAGTCCGCGTCCACCTGTAAAACACATCATAAAATCTGCTGCCTTGCCCTGCAATCCCGAAAGCTGAAAGAACTAATTTTAGTTCACTATTACCTGTCCGCTTCTTTGCCGTATGATTGGTTTCATTTAATGCAGTTTGAATGCGCCGCGGCAGCGGCTTGTTTGTTCGTAGCGCAGCTCTGCACCACGGATAATATTTAAATAGCTGAAAATGTCTTAAACGAATGGGATAAAATACCAGGCAAGCTTATTACAAATCATTATGCAAGTTTTCACTAAGTAACTCTATTCAAAACTTTTAGACAGATTAAATTCTGACACACCTTTACAAATCAGTGCCTAATGGCGTCCTTCTCTCAATATTGACAAAAGAATGCTACACAAGCATACAATATTGCGTCACATGCTCTTCCTACTTACGTAACTCCGAAAAGACGACAGAGAAATTAATGCCCGGGAACTACTATTTATACTCGGTGTGATATATTTAAATCTTTGTTTGATATTTAATAAGTATCGTCTGTGGCGGTTTCAGTACTAGCCGATACAGATATTATCTTTTAAAAAAATCGGTACATAATCCTATACAAGTATAAAACATGACACATAATGGTTTCTCTTTACTACATAGAGTTCACACAATCATTGTCCACGCAATTACAATCATCCAGTTCAATTAGTCTTCTCTCTTTTTACCACATATAATATGTGTTTTGCCAGGAGACGTTACATAACCCATTTACAACCCACTAACTAACCCAAAGTAACTTGTTATAAGCCATAGATATGTCCATTTATTAAAAAATATTGTCGCAGACGCAGTGAGATTACATAAAGGAACGTAATACAAAAACATTTAAGACATTCTCGCAAAGAATATACATCTCCACAAAAATGATTCGGGGATTAAGAGTAAAATTTCATGGTGTTAAAAATAAAATGAGTTTTTTAAAAATAAAATGAGTTTTAAAAAAAGACTAGCACCAAAGTAGCCATATTCCCAATCCAGCGAAATGCACCGTATTTCACAAAATTTGTATTAAAATATTTGCATTGTACAACTGTTAGCTTACGGAAATGAGGGACTTTGGTGGGTCTTTTAATGAAGTATTACAATGTGGTCTTATCTGATAGTTCTCTTATCCAGACACTGCTACAGTCAATGAGATTAGGTTTATAACTAGAAATAAGTAAACAACACTTAAACACGTACAGATCGATGGAAAGTTTTTACATAAGTAAAACATGGCCGTTGTCCGCCTGCGTAGCTGGGTGGTAGCGACCTTGCCTCCCATCCCCTGGGCCCGGGTTATATTCCCTGCGCGGTTGGATATTTTCTCCGCTTGGTGACTGGGCGTTGTGTTGTGCTCATCATCATTTCATCCTCATCACCGGCCGCAAGTCGCCCAAAGTGGCGCCGAATGAAATAAGACTTGCACTTGGCGACCGAACCCGACTGGAACATCCCGGCCAACAATGCCACACGATCATTTAATTTCATTTTTTCAAAATGGCTGGTCCCATATACACGTACCAGGTAGTGTGCCATCGTGGTAGTACAGATATCAGTGAAAATAAGACGTGTAGAACATTTTTGAAACATAATCACTATAAAATGATCTTATAACCATAATGAAAAGTCATGTAAAATTAATGATATGAGACATAACAAAAATATGTGTTTTCTTGGATGGTAATGACAATTTTTCGCGAAAAACCTCTAGTCACGACAGTTAAAATGCCGCCATATTTTGTCATTGCTATTTTAGCAACGCTTCCAGTTCACTTACAGAGCTCTATTTCTGTCACAGCTGATAGCATAACTGCAACTACCTCCATACTTTGTCACTGTATGTTGTATGGTGTAGATACTTTGCGCGTCAGAATAATTTCGCACCCATCCTCCGTCCACAGGAAGAAAAACTGTCGCTGCCATTATGTAGACGCCGTAATTACTCATTTTCTCCTCCTGGTCGTTGACCGAAATATAACTGGAAAGAGTAACACGTTTCTTGCCTCGTGCTGTTATAAAAATGGATATATCTGTGTATATGTTCCACATCTCCTCCAAAACCACTGGATACATTTCAGCCAAACTTCGTACACTGCCAAACAACAATCGCTGTGGCGGTAATAACCACCTACGTATCATTGTTCTGGAGATCTGAGGTCATAAACAATTAAATGTGTGAAAAACTGCCGCATCATGAATGACGTTTTAATTTGTTACTTATTTGCTACTATCTCTATTCGGAACTTATTTAATAGACAGTATTTACATATTCCGCTGAATGTATTTAGACAAATATTTCATTGTACGACACATAGTTCAAGAGAAATGACATTATAAACACTGAGATGCGTGAAAAAATGCCTCATTATGAACGAAGTTTTAATAGCTATTTTTTTCTTCTGTAGGGCCAGCAGCATAATATATGTCTGAGAACGACATGATTATTAGGGTAGATATACCAAAAAAATGTTCAAATGTGTGTGAAATCTTGTGGGACTTAACTGCTAAGGTCATCAGTCCCTAAGCTTACACAGTACTTAACCTAAATTATCCTGAGGACAAACACACACACCCATGCATAACTGCAGCGCCTGAGACCGCTCGGCTAATCCCGCGCGGCGTAGATATACCAAATAGCTGCTTATAATAAGTAATCTTTATTTACGACAGACTGTTTCGGCTTTATCGCCATTTTCAAGTACGTACAGGTTGATGTGACGTCCATATTAGGTCGTTAGTTGACTTTTCTGTAACTGTCACTGCATTAATAAGATGTTAAATGATGTCAAGGTGATGAAAAAAAATGTTAATTACGACGTGACAGCTGTTTGACAGTTCCACTCTCACGACGCTGTATGTTTTATATAGCAGGTATTTGGTATATCTACTCTAATAGTCATGTCGTTTTAATACGTACATTATTGTTGAGTACTAACAAAGGGAGGCCGCCAATTGTGAAATTCAGATTCGATTCATACTGCGCATAATAAAAGCTCATGGCCAGAGGTGTAATGTGGCAAAGCACAAAGATGCACTTCTCAGCCGTTGTCGAGAAAATCGACAGTTAAAAGAGACCGTTGGGGTGAAATACTCTCTACGGTTAATAATTTTCTACGGTGTCGTGGCGCAGCGGTATGCGCTCGGGTTCGTAATCCGAAGGTCGCCGGATCGAATCTCGCGCCATGCAACTTTTTTTTTAGTATTTCTTTTTTGTAATTCAAATATATATATATATATATGCCTCATTATGAACGAAGTTTTAATAGCTATTTTTTTCTTCTGTAGGGCCAGCAGTATTTGTTTTTTTGTAATTCAAATATATATATATATATATATATATATATATATATATATATATATATATATATATATATATATTTGAATTACAAAAAACCAAATACAAAAAAAAAGTTGCATGGCGCGAGATTCGATCCGGTATATATATATATATATATATAATTCCCGGCAATCAGTTGCAACAATTATGCATATAATAAGTTGTTGAAAGTCGTTTGTCGTGGAAAAACTGGCGACTTCGAACATCATTATGTTTTCCGCAAACAAAGTTTTATTTCACAAATGTTATTAATTGTCTTCATAATGTTAACCACGTATAGTTAACGGAAGACGTAGAAACGATATTCCGAAACGAATACGTATAGCGTAAGTCAAACGTTCGAATTAGAATAGACCCCACGAACACAAATTTGCTGTGGCAGGTATGAAATATAAACTCCGTTACTCGCTCGATACACTTGAAGGGCAGATGTTGAATGGGTCGAAACGAGCCGCCGCATAACAGCGTAGTTGCCTGCTAACTTCGAAAGAAGGTAGATGCGGTCCCTAGCGCAACTTATATCGTCGAAAATCAGTGCGGACGGGAGAGCTTTGGTACAACCTGTTAAAAAACGGAAAAATGGAGGCGGTACAATTGGAGAGCGATCCGCCTTCACCAACATGCATAAGCAATTCATTAATAGTTTATATATATATATATATATATATATATATATATATATATATATATATATATATATATATATATATATATATGAATTACAAAAAACTGCATGGCGCGAGATTCGATCCGTGGTGGACCTTCGGATTACGAACCCGACCGCTTACCGCTGCGCCACGACGCTGTAGAAAATTATTAATCGTAGAGAGTATTTCTCGGCAACGTTTTCTTTTAACTGTCGATTTTCTCGACAACGGCTGAGAAGTGCATCTTTGTGCTTTGCCACATTACACCTCTGGCCATGAGCTTTTATTATGCGCAGTATGAATCGAATCTGAATTTCACAATTGGCGGCCTCCCCTTGTAAGACACACCTGTAGTAGCCGGCCGGAGTGGCCGAGCGGTTCTAGGCGCTTCAGTTCGGAACCGCGCTGCTGCTATGGTCGCAGGCTCGAATCTTGCCTCGGACATGGATGTGTGTGGTGTCCTTAGGTTAGTTAGGTTTAAGTAGCTCTAAGTTCTAGCGGACTGATGACCTCAGATGTTAAGTCGCATAGTGCTCAGAGCCATTTGAACCATTTTTTTTTTTTTTTTGAACACCTGTAGTAGAGTCAACATAAGGATATCCCAGATACGTGGCAGCGCTTTTGACAGATGACAAATGCGCAGACGGCTGTAGGGGAAAACAATAGCTATCTACAGAGCTACGGAGAGGTGTTGTCATAGAGACGTTTACATAATAGCGTTTTAGGCACGCGAAACAGCAGCCGCCAGCGTGCAGAAGCTGTCCGAAGCTCTGCACTTTTGCATCGGAATATTATGCATATTTCTTTGTATGACTCTTCCACAATTTCAAAGGTGTTTTCACGAATACACGGAGACGGTATTTTTCTATATTATACTGCTAACAGAGTTCATTTTTTGTTTCCGTTTCTAATAGAAAATTGGCAAAATGAATACCCGGACAATGCTGGATTTGGCATCTAGTTACTCGATGAAGCGAACCGTAGACTCGGTGATGCCATGGTACTGTTCAAAGTAGTGCACGTTGTTACGTAGTAGTGCAAGCACGGGAGGAGACCGCGGGAGTTCTACTAGCAGACCGAAGGCGTCGCTATGGGGAGTCCTCTCTCTCTTGTCGTCATTAACATATACATGGAACATTTCGAAGAAGAAGCCTTGGAGTCAGTGCAACTAAAACCTATCTGTTTCTTCAGATACGTGGACGACACGTTTGTTATTTGGCCACATGCAAGGGACAAGCTGATGGAATTTCTCGCACATCTCAAGACACGAGTATATCAAGTTCACCATGGGGGTGGAATCGGATGGGAAGCTCCCCTTTTTGGATGTTCTCGTCAAAAGACGAGATGACGGCAGGCTGGAGCACACCGTGTATAGAAAGAAAACTCACACCGACTTATACCCACATACTCAGAAGAACGGCGTGCTAAAAACTCTTGTACTCAGAGCTCGTGCCGTCTCTGACGAAAACAGTCTCCAAGAAGAATTGACCCATCTGAAGTCCGTGTTTCTGAGGAACGGTTATAAGGAAAGGCAAATCCGGGATGCTCTACGTCCGGCACTCGCAACACAACCGGCGGAAACTAAGGAAGAACCTGAAGAAAACACGGCCATGGCATTCATTCCGTTTTGTGGGACCTTATCGGGAAAAGTTGGACACACTTTACGCAAATATCAAGTAAAAACCGTCTTCTGCCCTCCAACTAAAACCAGAGCACTTCTTGGCAGTGTTAAGGACGACCTTGGTTTACAAAATACCGTGCCAATGAGGTAAGGAATACATAAGTCAGACCTAATTCGCACCATTAAAGACCGATGCTGTAAACACCAACGGCACACGAGATTGCAACAGCCTAATGAATTTGCAGTCGCCGAGCATTGCCTGTCTGAACTTAACGGCATGGATTACGACATGAACAAGGTCCTAACACAGACTTCGAAATATTAGGACTGTATCATCAAAGAAGCTATAGAGATCAGAGTAAGAAAACCTGAACTGAATCGTGACAGCGGCTATTGTCTTAACCAAGCTTGGGAACCAGCCATTGACCGGATTAAGGAGAAGATAGAAATATCCCAGAATGTACCGACTTCGATGGCAGGGGGAGGAAGCTCCGAAAGGCCGCCGGAAAACCTCCCTGGGCGCCGAACTACGAAGGAACACCCAGACTCGGGGCCACAAGCCGGGCGTCGAACCCCGGTGCGGACGGCCAAGAGAGCGCCTACGGCGCGGACGGGGGAGGTAGCGCCCTAGGGAAGTGGAGGGGGAATATGATATATACCTCACGCCTGCCGTCCCTTGGCAGTACGTCATCTCACCTGATGATGGCAACAAGGTCGATTGCCGAAATATTGTGTCCTTTCTACACTCACACCAGGCTGTTCACCCGAGATTTATTTCGTCATGAAATTTATTGACAATAAGAAGGGAAAGGTACTGACAATGCAGACGGAAAAAGTGAGGGAACGTGCAAGCAAAATGTCAAAATTGTGTAAGGTGATAGCGACAAATCACGGCAGAAAGGATAGGATGCTGAGCGGAATGGAAATCAATTATGAATTCTAAAGTAAACTTCCCTTCGATGAAATAGTTAAATGTGTAATTGCGTAGCAATTTCCGCAATATTACAAACAATGACAGGAAATACCAACTTCGTGAAAACATCACAGCTTTTGATTGTTGTGCTCCATAAGGTTCCTTTTCTGCGCAGCGACCGTGGAGTATAAAATTATAAATAATGTAGAATCAGTCGCAAAAATATAATTTACATATAATAGTAATAAATAAATAATATATATAATTATATATGATATTAATATATATATAATATTAATTAATTAATAATATTTCCGCGACTGGTTACTACATTCTTTATCATTTTATAATCACGGCTTTTTACACCCAGAATTGGATTTGGAGACTGGAAATGCTGACAAAATACTTTCCGTAGGCTTCAAAGCAAGGATACCTACAAAACAGTCATTTATTTCTCCAAATGCACGAGGTCGTGAGGGGCACAGGGTTCTCGGGCGGCTGTAACGCGGTAAGATGAGGTCTCCTCAGCGCAAAGGATGTTGAGCCTTGGCTGCACAGAGAAGCCAAAGGTAGCTAGCGGTGAGCCTCAGATTGCAGCAGGAGTGTGCGGCGGCCCTGGCTGGAAGATCTCACAACAGCACGTGGTCGGCGAGTGAGCCGCGGTTTCATTTCCTGGCGGCGCGTCGTTCAGTTGCGAGTTGCACGGCGAGCGGTGTGCAGAAAACGTCCCGCGATCCACCTTAGCAAGTGTTGTTTATCCGTGAGAGTGCCGCAGCGCTGTATATGATATCTTTCTTAAGTAAACGTAGCACACAGGGAAACGTTCTGGGTTTCGCGCCTCCTGCAACCTAGCATCACTGAGAAGCTCGTGCTGTCGCAAAGGAGAAGGCGCATCAGGTCCATCTCTCGGCGACTGTGTTTTAGAACCGCAGCTCCGCAAACGTGGTTATACATTTGATACAAGATTCGCAAACTGAGAACGTTATCGAGAAATACGTATCAGTGAATGTTACATGAGCCGAACGACAGGACAGGGTGAGAGAACTTGAGAATGGAATGAGACATGTCTGTAGCTTGCCTCACTTGTTACTGAGTCTATACGTCGAGCAACCATTATTGCAAATGAAAGTGAGTTTTGGAAACATTAAAGTTCAGGGAGACGAAAATAAAACTTTAAATATCGTCAACGATGCTGTAATTTTGTCGGAGACTGCAAGGGACTTGGTACATTAGTTGAACGAAATGGATGATGCATTTAAAAAATACCTTGTAAGATAAACATGCATATAAGAGAAACAAGGCTAATGAAGCGTGCTAAAATTAAGTTAGGTGATGCTGAGGGAGCTAAATTAGAAAATTAGAAACTAAAACTAGTTGACAAGTTTCTTTAATTTACGTCTATGGTCACAATCTTTTTTGTTTAACTGATTACCGGTTTCGGTCTTTAATGACCACCATCAGATCTGCAGCAAAAATGGGAAAAATATAAATACACTCGCAAACTGTATACAGCTTAAGAACAATACATAGAGCATATTGAAAAGTAGTACTGACAAAATTTACATTTGTGCGCTTTTAATATGAAGAGGCATACCTTTTTCATAAAAACAAAGTCCTAATGTACTGCAGCCATAGTGGCATCGTCAAATGCTAAATGCGGAATCAGCACCAGCATCGTCAAATACACATAAATCACATCACATGCACGAGTCATGTTGTCAGTGAAACTACTGTTTAAAACAAGCTGCCGTACAGTAGCCACAAGATGTTTGTGTTGTAAGTTAAGCAGATGTCGCTAATGTCGGCATTATCTAGTTTTCAATAATTAATTGAAACAGCCAAAATAAGTGGGTGATACAATAGTTAAACTCTGTAATAAGCTTCATAGTTTTTATTTCTTCTCCATGGATTTAAATTTCTGCTTCGAAATTTCTTTTGTTTCCTTTACTGCTTGCACAGTACATAGATTCAAGAACATCGGCGATAGGTTACAACCCTGTCTCACTCCCTTCTCAATCACTGCTTCTACTCTGATAACTGTCTTCTGATTTATGTACAAATTGTAAATAGCTTTTCGCTCCCTGTATTTTACCCCTGCACCCAAAACGTTTGAAGGTAGGTTAATAGCTTTTACTGAGTATTTTGATGTAAGGAATCTGTGAGCTTCGACGGCTCGTTACAAAGTAATAATAGATTGTGAGATGTTCTATTTGTTACACGAACTACCTTAGATTCAGTGAAAATACCTTTACTTCAGTGAAAAGATCTGTAATATGCAGTCGCGGGAACCGCGGGTACGTCAAACCCAATACAGCTATCTACACATGCGGAAGTACTGTTATTGTGCGCCGGCCGCTGTGACCGAACGGTTCTAGGCGCTTCAGTCCGGAGCCGCGCTGCTGCTACAGTCGCAGGTTCGAATCCTGCCTCGGGCATGGATGTGTGTGATGTCCTTAGGTTGGTTAGGTTTAAGTAGTTGTAAGTTTGATGACCTCAGCAGTTGAGTCCCATAGTGCCTAGAGGCGTTTCAACAGTTTTTTGTTATTGTGCTTGCCATAGCCGAGGGAACAGCACGGCATAACGGCTTCTGCTCTTCGTTTGCACTGACATCCATACGCGAGATGCGTATGTGCCAGGTGTTCGTCGGTAATCCTGTCCAAGACGAGACAGACCCGCGCAGTACTGACTCATAGTTTGAGAAGGAAGAGTAATGTATGCAATACTGACAACAGCAAATTTTGTTTCGAAACAAGAAATGAAGCGCATATGGTTCCCATGTGCACTGTTGTGTCCGTACTTTCAGTACAATACGGATAGAAAAAAATGAGGCAAGAAATCAAACGGAATGCAAGTTCCCTGTAACGATGCACGAATCTCCTTACACCAAAATAATCATAATATGTCGCTAAACAACCTTCTGAACTTATTCGGTCGTCAGAATGAGATTTTCACTCTGCAGCGGAGTGTGCGCTGATATGAAACTTCCTGGCAGATTAAAACTGTGTGCCGGACCAAGACTCGAACTCGGGGCCTTTGCCTTTCGCGGGCAAGTGCTCTACCAGCACTTGCCCGCGAAAGGCAAAGGTCCCGAGTTCGAGTCTTTGTCCGGCACACAGTTTTAATCTGCCAGGAAGTTTCTTATTCGGTCGTGTTTGGCTTCTCCCAGTAGCGCTTACCAACGAATACACTAATTCGAAAATGTCAAATAACTTGTGCTAGAACTGGCCCACTTAAAATGCGGTAAAAATGAAACTATGTACGGAAAACGACTGTTGTATACCCTAAACAGTTTTTAAGGGTACGAGCATCGCCAGAAACGTTTCAGTGTTATAATCCTGAAAACAACGGATTTATTCGTTGGTGGCGAAGAGAGTTTCCCCTGTAGGTTTCATCTCACGACT
The DNA here is from genome assembly GCF_023898315.1 of Schistocerca nitens. Taxonomy (NCBI): domain Eukaryota; kingdom Metazoa; phylum Arthropoda; class Insecta; order Orthoptera; family Acrididae; genus Schistocerca; species Schistocerca nitens. The sequence goes on from NC_064620.1 coordinate 37,615,947, forward strand.
CTGAACTTAGTATTTCGGCGTGTCTCTGGACCGCTGGAAATATGTTCGACTGAATACTGGAAGTCCATCTGGAGTGCGGGAAGCGGCCGCATTGATCCAATAAGGTGGCCCGTCCTGTCCAGATGATTGTCGCCGCGGGCCAAGGGCCGAGGGCCGAGTTCAAAGGGCCCACCAACCCCACGCACTGTCCGTCGTTACTGCCGAAAATTTCATTTGTCTCCGGGCGCGTACCGAAAATCGCATTTGTACCCAAGAGGCACAGAAGATCACACGTCAAATAATTGTGTTAACTTTCATTGAAAGAGAGGTTAAATGAAAATTTTGTTGTACTTTATGGGGACGTATTTCAATCTCACAAAGTTTATAACAAACTGATTCACTTACTTATCTTAATAAGTTCTCTCTTCTATCATTTCCTGTACTTTATATCTTACTTTTCACTTACACGGGGTGCGTAGGGTCGATATTACACAGACGGTAGAGAATCAACTGTGTACTTTGAGGTAAGGGACTAACCGTCGGAAATGTACATCTAGCATTCACAACATACGCCTCATGGCAGTAGCTTAAGCACATTTCAGCTATCCGGAGTGACGTTCGATAGTTTTAGTGCATAAATTACACTACTGCCCATTAAAATTGCTACGCCACGAAGATGACGTGCTACAGACGTGAAATTTAACCGACACGAAAACGATGCTGTGATACGCAAACGATTAGCTTTTCAGAGCATTCACACAAGGTTGGCGCCGGTGGCGACACCTACAACGTGCTGACATGAGGAAACTTTCCATCCGATTTCTCATACACAAACAGCAGTTGATCGGCGTTGGCTGGTGAAGCGTTGTTGTGATGACTCGTGTAAGGAGGCGAAATGCGTACCATCACGTTTCCGACTTTGATAAAGGTCGGATTGTAGCTTATTACGATTGCGGTTTGTCGTATCGCTACATTACTGCTCGCCTTGGTCGGGATCCAATGACTGTTACCAGAATATGGAATCGATGGGTTCAGGAGGGTAATACGGAACGCCGTGCTGGATCCCAACGGCCTCGTACCACTAGCAGTCGAGATGACAGGCATCTTATCCGCATGGCTATAACGCATCGTGCAGCCACGTCTCGATCCCTGAGTCAACAGATGGGGACGTTTCCAAGACAACAACCATCTGCACGAACAGTTCGATGACTGGAACAGCATGGACTATCAGCTCGGAGACCATGTCTGCAGTTACCCTTAACGCTGCATGACAGACAGGAGCGCCTGCGTTGGTGTACTCAACGGCGAACCTGGGTGCACGAATGGCATAACGTCATTTTTTCGGATGAATCCAGGTTCTGTTTACAGCATCACGATGGTTTGACGACATCGCGGTGAACGCACGTTGCACGGGGTGCCGTTGGTTACACGTCTCGGTCACCTCTTGTTCGCATTGACGGCACATTGAACAGTGGACGTTACATTTCAGATGTGTTACGACCCGTGCCTGTACCCTTCATTCGATCCCTGCGAAACCTTACATTTCGGCAGGATAATGCACGACCGCATGTTGCAGGTCCTGTACGGGCCTTCCTGGATATAGAAAGTGTTCGACTGTTGTCCTGGCCAGCACATTCTCCAGATCTCTCACCAATTCAAAGCGTCTGGTCAATGGTGGCCGAGCAAGTGGCTCGTCACAATACGCCAGTCACTACTCTTGATGAACTGTGGTATCGTGTTGAAGCTGCATGGACAGGTGTACCTTTTCACGCCATCCAAGCGCTTTTTGACTCAATGCCGAGGCGTATCAAGGTCGTTATTACGGCCAGAGGTGATTGTTCTGGGTACTGGTTTCTCAAGATCTATGCACCCAAATTGCGTGAAACACATGTCAGTTCTAGTGTAATAGATTTGTCCAATGAATACCCGTTTATCATCTGCATTTCTTCTTGGTGTAGCAATTTTAATGGCCAGTAGCGTTCAATACAATCTGTTTAATGCAACTAAATGCCAGGTTCCGTATCACGTGGTCGGAAAGCTTGCTGAGGTGTTTAGGTTGAAGAGACAAAGAGTTATGAGAAGTTTAATAGCACGTTGGTCCTCCTTTGGAATACAGAACTGCAGCGATTCTGCGTTGCATGGATTCGACAGCTCCTTGCTACCGTCTACGAGGATGTGTGGCACCAGACATCTACGTACAGGTAACACAAATTCCTTAATTTACAGACACGTGGCTTGTGAGCTCGAACCTTTCTCCTGATAGCATCCGACGTATATTCCATCAGTTTCAGATCAAGCGAATTTTGTGGCCAGGACATCTACCGTGCGTTCATTTACATGATCCCCTAACCTCTTTATTATTATTATTATTATTCTGGATTTACAATGTGAGTACATTTTTCCAGCACCTATTCTAGATTACAGTAAGTCACTAATTATTGTTCTCCACTCTTCTCTATTTGTCCATAAATCTTCAGGAATGTTGTTCTTCCTCATTGCTGACTGAACTCCCTGTATCCATGTATCAGATGGTCGTCCCCTTTTTCTTCTTCCAATTGGTACCCAGTCGATTATGCATTTTGGTAGCCTTTCCTGTTCCATTCGTCTGATGTGTCCATACCATTTAAGTTGTTTGTGCTCGATGAAATCAATAATTGAATTTTTACATTTCATCTTGTCTCTGATTACTTCATTTCTTATTCTTTCTCGTCTTGATATTCTTGCTGAACGTCTCCAGAAATCCATTTCTGTGGCTAATAATTTTGATTTCAGTTGCCATTTTGTTGTCCACACTTCTGAACCATATGTAATAATGCTCCTAACTATTGTTTTAAAAATCCTTATTTTGTTATCAGTTGTTATGTGTTTGTCCCAGAGAATTCCATTCAATAAAGAGATTGTCGTCTTTCCAGAATTTATTCTTGATCTAATTTCTTTGTCCTGTTTGCCATCATTTGTAATTTTCACACCTAAATATTTATATTCCTCAGTAGCTGTTATTGTTCCCATCCCTTCTTCTAATATTAAGTCTCCATTCACTCCACCAATTACCATGTACTTTGTTTTATTCATGTTTACATGTAGACCTGATTTTTTATATTCTTGAATCAATTTTCTGGTCATATACTCTATGTCCTCATAGTCTTGGGCTATAATCAGTTGGTCATCTGCAAATTGTAACGAGTATATTATTCTATCATTTATTGGTATTCCCATAGCGTGACATTTTTTCTTCCAATTCTCTTTATTACTTGAATAATTGGGGTGAAATCAATGGAAAGGAAACGGGATGAGAAAAAGATAGGAAAGAAATAATCACCTCCTACCTCACAGGGTATGGCGGCAATGCAACACAGGGAGTTGGAAATTCGTGCCAGACCGGGACTCGAAACCGGGTTCTCCGCTTCTCTAGAACAGTTACCCGAACCGATTTGGCCATCCGGATACACCCTTCGTCAAATCCTAATTCCCAGCTTCCTGGCCGCGCGGGGTAGCCGCGCGGTATAAGGCGCCTTGTCACGGTCCGTGCGGCTCCTCCCGTCGGAAGTTCGAGTCCTCCCTCGGGCATGGGTGTGTGTGTGTTGTCCATAGCGTAAGTTAGTTTAAGTTAGATTAAGTAGTGTGTAGGCTTAGGGACCGATGACCTCAGCAGTTTTGTCCCGTAAGACCATACCACAAATTAACTGCCACCAACTTCCCGCTCACCACGCCGCAACGATGCCCGCCGATTTAACTGTCATCTGCACACAATATCTCCGCAGGTCCTGTGGTAAATCTCAGCATGCTGATAATTTGCAAGTGCCGCAACATCTTAAGGCTATGTGTAATCATAACGGCTTGTAACCTCCCAATAGATAAAATATATATAACATGTGCATTTAGTATAACCTACCAACAGATAAATTCCGTAACCTACCAATATTAAAATGTGACTAATCTCTCAATAATTGACTGTGAATTTAAACTGGTAAATTTTGGACGTCAGCAGTGCTGCGTCATGCCCCTGAAAGATCATTCTGAATAAATTGAAAATTTTAACCTCAATGAAGTCGCCGGATAACGCGTATATATCTGCTCCTATAAGAAATTTTTCTGGCACAGCCTAGTGCAGTGCTGGCCGCTAGATTTGTCATGTAAAAAAGGAAATGACTGATTTTTCTTTACGATAATCGGGATGACCATGGATTGCAGAAATTTGGAAATTCTTTAAATTCAGATGAATGATTGTCAAAAAGTTAATTTTATAAAAAAAGATTATTATTAAAAGATTTTTTAAACATTTACATGGGACTTGATATAATAATAGTACAAATTTTGTTGTAACAAACTACATATGCGCGCTGTTGCTCTTACCTTATATTACATCACTCAGGCACCGCCATCGCTCCGCACGACGGGCCCAGCCAACTCCATACACACGACTGCCAGCTACTACTTACTCTTACTGCCACACAGTTCCTACTGCAGCCAACATTGCTCTCTGGTCTGAGATTCTCTTATAGCTTACATATAGCAGGCAGCGCGTGAGCAATCCATCGAAATTACATCTGCTCGAGTGCGCTAGCAATAAATTCCTTAGTCATGGACCTCTTACAGGCTATACGGACAGACAGATTCCACGTCCTTTTGAGTGTCGACCATAACCTAAGCCAGCTGAAGACACTTTAAGTTCAGTGGCTTTCCTTCGGCATGCTGGGAACGTGTCTGCAAAATAGGTAGGGTTTTCAGGAAACGTGAAGTCAAATGTGTATTCCGTCCACCAACTGAGATTAGAGCACTTTTCGGCTCTATTCAGACCGATTAAGTTTTGAGGAATCCTGGTGTTAACAAAATACTTTGTGAGTGCGTTAAAATATACATTGGTCAAACCCATGATATCGTCAATGACATACGTGTTGGACAACATTGCGATGCGCTGTTATTACAACCTAATAAATTTGTGCTGACTGAGAACTGTCTTACAGAGGGACATAGGAATCTATACAGTGAGACAAGTGGTTGCAAACGCTACTTTACTGGTTTTTTTTTTTTAAAAGAATCTGTCGATAAAATGAGATGCCGCGTGGTCAGGGCCTTCCGTCGGATAGACTGTTCGCCTGGTGCAAGTTTTCGAGTTGACGCAACTTCGGCGACTTGCGTGTCGATGGTGATGAAGTGATGATGATAAGGACAACACAGCATCCAGTCCCTGAGGGGAGAAAATCTCCGATCCAGCCAGGAGTCGAACCCGGGCCGTTAAGTAGGACATTCCGTCGCGCTGACCACTGAGCTACCAGGAGGGGACAATCTGTCGACAACAGACTAACAGGTAATATCATTAACCGTGACAATGGATACCCCCTAAGTAAAACTTGGTATCTTCTTTCGTCGGATATGAAGAAACATCTGCATCCGAATCGCCCATTTAAGAGTAATAATTTTTTAAGGATACAATGTTTTTCGATAGTATTCACCACTGGAAGCGCTGCAACTCTTCTTGCTCCAGGGAGAAGCAGCAACGATTAAGGGCTTGCGGCCGGCAGGTGTGGCCGAGCGGTTCTAGGCGCTACAGTCCGGAACCGCGCGACCGCTACGGTCGTAGGTTCGAATCCTGCCTCGGGCATGGATGTGTGTTATGTCCTTAGGTTAGTTAGGTTTAAGTAGTTCTAAGTTCTAGGGGACATGCTCAGAGCCTTTTGAACCATTTTTTTTAAGTGCTTGCGTATTGCCGTAGTGCATGCACTTTCGTATTTTCGCTGCATATAAAGGTTCGGTCGTTGACGGTTTAAATCAGTTATAGGCGAGAGCGGCTTAGCTTTTCTCCCCAGACAATGGCGGCTAGGTGGACCGCCGAAATATTGTGTGCAGATCAGAGTTTTACCCGCGAAAATCGACATACTAAACTGAAACCCATCCAGACGCAGTTCTTGGTACAACGGAAATCTGGTGCTGAACACAACTGGCACAGCCTGTTCTAATGCCACTGTGGCCGATCACACGCCATGGCCAGAATTTGCTTTTATCTTGACAACGCCACCATCCCTCATCCAAGACACCAAGCCCTGTCCAGTCGCCCAGACAGGAACCGACGTCGTATGGTCACAGCAGTCCACCCCAAGTACAGACCCCGGACTCCTCCAGGTTACTTCTTTTGCTTTGCTGGACGGACTTCCTGCTCCGCCTTGTCCAGTCTACTGTCTTCCCAGACGCTCGCTTACTGTGGCGCCTTCTTGCTGGCCGGCTTCGTACTGCCGACATTCCACGCGGTCATGACGAAAGCAGCTGCCCCATCCTCCAAACACATGAGTTCGTTGTCAACGGCTGCCAGCAGCCAAGCGCCACCAGTCTTTCCACGCACTGGAGCTCGCCGGTCGACTCCCTGCGCCAGCCGCGCCGCGACGTGTGATAGGACCGTTGCTGTTTACGATATACAGAGTGGTCCATTGATCGTGACCGAGCCAAATATCTCACGAAATGAGTATCAAACGAAAAAACTACAAAGAACGAAACTCAGCTAGCTTGAAGGGGGAAACCAGATGGCGCTAGGGTTGGCCCGCTAGATGGCGGTGCCATAGGTCAAACGGATATCAACTACGTTTTTTTTTTAAAATAGGAACCCCCATTTTTAGTACATATTCTTGCAGTACATAAAGAAATATGAATGTTTTAGTTTGACTACTTTTTTCGCTTTGTGATAGATGGTACTGTAATAGACACAAATTATAGCTCACAATTTAAGACGAACAGTTGGTAACAGGTAGGTTTTTTAAATTAAAATACAGAACGTAGGTACACCTGAACAGTTTATTTCGGTTGTTCCAATGTGATACATGTACCTTTGTGAACTTATCATCTCTGAGGACGCATGATGTTACAGCCTGATTACCTGTAAATACCACATTAATGCAATAAATGCTCAAAAAGATGTCCGCCAACCTCAATGCATCTGGCGATACGTGTAACGACATTCCTCTCAACAGCGAGTAGTTCGCCTTCCGTAATGTTCGCACATGCACTGACAATGCGCTGACGCATGTTGTTAGGTGCTATCGGTGGATCGCCATAGCAAATATCCTTCAACTTTCCCCACAGAAAGAAATCCAGAGACGTCAGATCCGGTGAACGTGCGTGCCATGGTATGGTGATTCGACGACCAATCCACCTGTCATGAAATACGCTATTCAGTACCGCTTGAACCGCACGCGAGCTATGTGCCGAACTTCCATCACGTTGGAAGTACATCGCCACTCTCTCATCCAGTGAAACATCTTGTGGTAACATCGGTAGAACACTACGTAGGAAATAAGCATACATTGCACCATTTAGGTTGCCAAAGATAAAATGAGGGCCAGTTATCCTTGCTCCCATAATGCTGCACCATACACTAACCCGCCAAGGTCGCTGATGTTCCACTCTGCGCAGCCATCGTAGATTTTCCGTTGCCCAATAGTGCATATTATGCCGGTTTACGTTACCGCTGTGCGTGAATGACGCTTCGCCGCTAAATAGAACGCGTCCAAAAAATCTGTCATCGTCCCGTAATTTCTCTTGTGCCCAATAGCAGAACTGTACACGACTTTCAAAGTCGTAGCCATGCAATTCCTGGAGCATAGAAATATGCTACGGGTGCAATCGATGTTGATGTAGCATTCTCAACACCGACGTTTTTGAGATTCCCGATTCTCGCGCAATTTTTCTGCTACTGATGGGCGGATTAGCCGCCACAGCAGCTAAAACACCTACTTGGGCATCATCATTTGTTGCAGCTCGTGGTTGACGTTTCACATGTGGCTGAACACTCCTTTTTCCTTAAATGACGTAACTATCCGGTGAACGGTCCGGACATTTCGATGCTGTCGTCCAGGATACCGAGCAGCTTACATAGCACACGCCCGTTGGGCATCTTGATAACAAGAGCCATACATCAACACGATATCGAGCTTTTCCGCAAGTGGTAAACGGTCCATTTTAACACGGGTAATGTATCACGAAGCAAATGTCGTCCGCACTGGCGGGATGTTGCGTGAAACAACGTCCGTATACGTTTGTGACTATTACAGCGCAATCTAACACAAAGCGAAAAAAGTGATCCAACTAAAACATTCATATTTCTTTACGTACTACACGAATATGTAATAAAAAATGGGGGTTGGTATTTAAAAAACGCAGTTGATATCCGTTTGAGCTATGGCAGCGCCATCTAGCGGGTCAACAATAGCTCCATTTGGTTTCCCCCTCCAAGCTAGACGAGTTTCGTTCTTTGTAGTTTTTTCGTTTGATGCTTATTTCGTGAGGTATTTGGCCCAATCACTACCTGTGGACCACCCTGTATATAAACGATCTAGTAGAAAGCGTCGGATGCTCTTTAAGGCTATTCCCAGATTCCAAAGTACCAACGCCAGAAGGTAGTAAGAATTTGCAGAACGACCTGCAGAGAATTTATGAACGGTGCAAGCTCTGGCAGTTGACCCAGAACGTAAATAAATGTGGTGGTGGTGGTGGTGGTTAGTGTTTAACGTCCCGTCGACAACGAGGTCATTAGAGACGGAGCTCATGCTCGGGTTAGGGAAGGATTGGGAAGGAAATCCGCCGTGCCCTTTCAAAGGAACCATCCCGGCATTTGCCTGAAGCGATTTAGGGAAATCACGGAAAACCTAAATCAGGATGGCTGGAGACGGGATTGAACCGTCGTCCTCCCGAATGCGAGTCCAGAGTGCCAACCACTGCGCCACCTCGCTCGGTATAAATGAATGTAACATATCGCGCATACATAGGATAAGAAGTCCACTACTGTACAACTACACTACTGATGACAAACAGCTCGAAACAGCGTCTGCCGTAAAATATCTAGGAGTAAGTGTCCAGAGCGACCTTAAGTGGAATGACCATAAAACAGATATTGGGAAAATCAGATACCAGACTCAGATTCATTGAAAGAATCTTAAGCAAATGTAACTCTTCCACGAAAGACGTGGCTTATAAGACGATTGTTAGCCCGATTCTTGAGTACTGTTCATCCATCTGGGATTCCTATCAAGTAGGACTGATAGAAGAGATAGAGACGATCCAACGAAGAGCGGCGCGTTTCGTCACGGGATCGTTTAGCTGACGACAGAGCGTTGCGGAGATGCTACACAAACTCCACTGGCAGACGTTACAAGAGAGGCGTTGTGCATTTACTATTGAAGTTTCGGGACACCAGTTTTCAGGAGGAGTCAGACAACAAATTACTTCCCTCCACATTCATCTCGCGTATTGACCACGAGGAGAAAATTCGAGAAATTAAAGCCAATACAGAGGCTTACCGACGATCATTCTTTCCACGCACTATTCGCGAGTGGAACAGGGTGGGAGGGATCAGATAGTGGTACCGAAAGTACCCTCCGCCACACGCCATTAGGTGCCTTGCGGAGTATGATGTAGATGTAAACGTAAGCAAAACTGGGCAGCGCGTCAACTATGGCACGGCGCCACACTCAGAATCTTGTCCCGTTTCTGTCTATGGCCTCCAGCACTGGATCTAAGTTAGCACTGCTTCCCAGTTCCATCCCAGACTCGCCCTCTACTGTCACTCTGCGCTGCTCCTAGCCCCGGCGTGGTGCCGTGTTTGGCAATTCTGCAGAAGCAGGTGCACTCTGCTGCAGCGGGAACGCGACACAAGCACAGGCAACAGTTGTCAGGTGAGCTGGAAACTGAACTCTGCTGGGAATCGTTAGTTCGTGGAACATTTCCAATTAGGAGAAAGCGTGTTACAAAACTTCCATTCGTTCAGCATTTCTGGCACTACATTGTGCTGCACTAAACCTAGAATGCTTGTCCACTAGTCCTGGCATCGAGAAATTGTCTGTCTTCGGCCGGCCGCTCTGACCGAGCGGTTCTAGGCACTTCAGTCCGGAACCACGCGGCTGCTACGGTCGCAGGTTCGAATCTTGCCTCTGTCATGGATGTTTGTGATGCCCTTAGGTTAGTTAGGTTTACGTAGTTCTAAGTGTAACGGATTGACGACCTCAGATGTTAAGTCCCATAGTGCTTAGAGCCATTTTTTGTCTGTCTTCGATAACCAGATATTAGCTCCCTACGTCTTCTTGGAGATTATATAGGTTAATTAATGATTATTATGTTGCATTCCTCTTGTTTTAGTTGACCGTGTATATCGAGACTTCGCTCATTGTTAAATGCAATGGTGTGGTACTAACTGCTGGAGACGCATTAAGAACTGGTAAAATTTAATTTATTTCATTTATCACACTGCACAAGCATAAACACACTATTATTCAAACTGTGTGCCACTACTATTAAACATAGAGATAAATCCTTCGCTACGCAACCGCCTTTGGCTCACGCATCCTACACTTTCCACAGCCTCTCAACAACTGCCTCTGCTTGCGACTCTCTGCGCCACTGGGCATTGTCGCCCTCCAAAGAACAACCACTTACAAATACTACACACCAGTACCCTCACACAGTCATGAAAAACTTCCCGTTGCATCATCACAGGTTACTGTTTATTACTTTTCACAGTAGCGTCGGACACATCTACATCTACACTCCGCAAGCCACCCAACGGTGTGTGGCGGAGGGCACTTTACGTGCCACTGTCATTACCTCCCTTTCCTGTTCCAGTCGCGTATGGTTCGCGGGAAGAACGACTGTCTCAAAGCCTCCGTGCGCGCTCTAATCTCTCTCATTTTACATTCGTGATCTCCTCGGGAGGTATAAGTAGGGGGAAGCAATATATTCGATACCTCATCCAGAAACGCACCCTCTCGAAACCTGGCGAGTAAGCTACACCGCGATGCAGAGCGCCTCTGTTGCAGAGTCTGCCACTTGAGTTTATTAAACATCTCCGTAACGCTATCACGCTTACCAAATAACCCTGTGACGAAACGCGCCGCTCTTCTTTGGATCTTCTCTATCTCCTCCGTAACCCGATCTGGTACGGATCCCACACTGATGAGCAATACTCAAGTATAGGTCGAACGAGTGTTTTGTAAGCCACCTCCTTTGTTGATGGACTACATTTTCTAAGCACTCTCCCAATGAATCTCAACCTGGTACCCGCCTTACCAACAATTAATTTTATATGATCATTCCACTTCAAATCGTTCCGCACGCATACTCCCAGATATTTTACAGAAGTAACTGCTACCAGTGTTTGCTCCGCTATCATATAATCATACAATAAAGGATCCTTCTTTCTATGTATTCGCAATACATTACATTTATCTGTGTTAAGGGTCAGTTGCCACTCCCTGCACCAAGTGCCTATCCGCTGCAGATCTTCCTGCATTTCGCTACAATTTTCTAATGCTGCAACTTCTCTGTATACTACAGCATCATCCGCGAAAAGCCGCATGGAACTTCCGACACTATCTACTAGGTCATTTATATATATTGTGAAACGCAATGGTCCCATAACACTCCCCTGTGGCACGCCAGAGGTTACTTTAACGTCTGTAGACGTCTCTCCATTGATAACAACATGCTGTGTTCTGTTTGCTAAAAACTCTTCAATCCAGCCACACAGCTGGTCTGATATTCCGTCGGCTCTTACTTTGTTTATCAGGCGACAGTGCGGAACTGTATCGAACGCCTTCCGGAAGTCAAGAAAAATAGCATCTCCCTGGGAGCCGGTATCTAATATTTTCTGGCTCTCATGAACAAATAAAGCGAGTTGGGTCTCACACGATCGCTGTTTCCGGAATCCATGTTGATTCCTACATAGTAGATTCTGGGTTTCCAAACACGACATGATACTCGAGCAAAAAACATGTTCTAAAACACTTGTTGCTTATGAAATTTATGAAATACGAACGGCTTGCAAACGCATGGCACACATATGTTACTCGTCCAGGACATCTTAGTGCCTGAAATGGTTATTTTCGACCATTTTATCTCTGAATACTTAGGTTATTAACCTTTATTGTGTACACACTGATCAGCGAGGACATTATGACCATCGACGTCGTATCGATATAAACCCGTCCAGGCGATAAAGCGTCACCTAGCGAGGAATGACAGCTAGTCAGATACACGCACAGTGCATGTAGTATCAGTGAGAGTGCTGTCTGTGTGTAGAATGGGGAAGGCGCGCAAGCTATCAGACTTTGGCCGAGGCCAGATTGTGATGGCCCAGAGGCTCGGCACGACCCTTTCGGAAACTGCACGACTTGTCTGTTGTTCGAGGGGTGCTGTGGTGAGTGCCGTCAACGCTTGCAGAAACCAATGTGAAACCACCTCCAGACGCCATGGTGTTGTGTGGCCACACCTCATTGCAGATGTCAGACGTCGTAGGCTGGGCAGAGTGGCACGATAGGGCAGGCGGCCAGCTGTGGCGGAGCTAACATCACACTTTTAAGCTGGACAGAGTACAAGTGTGTCTGAACACACAGTACACCGAACACTCGTAACGATGTGCCTCCGCAGCCGACGACCCATGCATGTGCCACTGTTAAGGGGCTCCGGAAAGGCTCAAAATCATGAAAAGTTCAATTTTTACTTTTTTGCGTTTTCTGAATCTGCAGACTATTACCTTTTAATAGATATATAATTTATTCAATTCCGAAGACTACAACTATTTTTAAATTTTTTTTTGAAATGTGTTCTACATGGGCGTGACCCACTGTGGCGCTGTTAAACTGCTGTCAAATGGTGTTATTATTAACGTCCGTGTTCATCAGGTACATTTTAGTGATGTGAGATAAAGTATATGTTGTGGCTAACCTGTGATGGTTCAAAAAATGGTTCAAATGGCTCTGAGCACTATGGGACTCAACATCTTAGGTCATAAGTCCCCTAGAACTTAGAACTACTTAAACCTAACTAACCTAAGGACACCACACACACCCATGCCCGAGGCAGGATTCGAACCTGCGACCGTAGCAGTCCCGCGGTTCCGGACTGCAGCGCCAGAACCGCCAGACCACCGCGGACGGCTGATGGTTCAATATATATGGCTGGTGTGATTGTCGATTGTTTCATGTTTATTTACTCTGTCGTTATCTCGAAAATATTCGTAATTAATTCTGTTTCTTGAGTCTCTGGTTTGTTGAAGTATAATAATGAGTAAAAGTAAAGTTATTAGAAATCCTCTGAAGGCTTTTAAGAAAAGGAGAAATGTTGGAAAGCCAAAGGTATGTGTTATTACTGTAAACAATAAAGACGATAACCAAGTGAGTGAACCTAACCTCTCAAGTACACCTGCCCATAGCAGTCAAAGTGGGAAAGAAAATACTTGCTAACTGGTGAAGTGTACACTCATAAGTATAGTCTGCCTCATGCAATAATGGAGGTGATAAAACCTATTTTCAGAGACTTAGCAGCACCTGAACTGTTGAAAAAGTGTATTCACGGAAAAACTCAAAACCCCAATGAAAGTGTAAATAGTGTTATATGGTCGAGAATCCCCAAGACTGTATTTGTTGGAATAGAAACACTTCACTTTGGTGTGTATGATGCTGTTGCGACTTTCAATGATGGCAACATTGTAAGGTGCAAGGTATTTAGAAATATGGGAATGAAGATAGGTTCTAACATGGTACGAGCGATGCTTGCTTTAGACAAGGAACGCCTTCGGGCTGCAGACAGGGCTGTAAAGAGTCTAGAAATACAAGCAAGAGTAAACAGGAGGAGGAACAAGAGGAAGCTGGAGGAGGAGCTTGCAGAGGATGGAGATAATCCATCCTATGGACCTGGAATGCACTAAAAAGTTAATCCAATCTTTGTCGCTCGATTCCCAAAACTTTTATTTTCTCATAGTAATTACATGTTTTCTAAGGATTACATGTTTCCAAACACATTTGTTTCAAACTTTCAGTAAATGTTACACAGTACCTTCTGCATAATTTAACACAGCCTTTTTCCTAAAAACTGTATATTTTTGAATATATAAATAAAAAATTGCAAAAAAATGTTGTGAATTTTCATTACAATTGAAAAAAAATCATGTTTAATAACTGAACTAAAATTTTGTAAAATCCCTGTGTTAAGTTGTAGCCCATATTCCAATAAATAATCTGTAAAAACTTCAACTTCCTACCTCAAATACTTTGTGAGGAAAGATGTAATTTATAAGCGTTATTTTAACGTTGCAAGTATAGGGCGTTCCGGAGCCCCTTAACACGACGACATCGGCAGCTACGACTGAAATGGGCACGTGACCGTCGGCACTAGACGTTGGAGCAGTGGCAGAGCGTTGCACGGTCTGGAGAATCCCTTGTTCATCGTGCCGATAGGAGGGCACGAATCTGTCGTCTTCTAGGGGAAAAGGTCCTCGACACCTGTACTGCGGGTCGAAGACAAGCTGGTGAGCATTCACGTGGACATCCATGGGTCTAGTGGAGCTCGTGCACGGCACCATGAGGGCCAATAGAGTATCGTACACTGGTTGAAGACCACGTACGCTCCTTCATGACGATCATGTTTCCCGACGGCAGTGGCATCTTTCAACAAGATAATACTCCGTGTCACAAGGCCGGGAATGCGATGATGATGACGTTTGGTTTGTGGGGCGCTCAACTGCGCGCTTATCAGCGCCCGTACAAATTCCCAACCTTTGCTCAGCCCAATCTCGCCATGTTCATAAATGATGATGAAATTATGAGGACAATACAAACACCCAGCCATCTCGAGGCAGGTGAAAATCCCTGACCCCGCGAGAATGCGATGGACTGGTTCCGAGGAACACAGTAGAGAGCTCCAATTGGTGTAGTAGTCCCCAACTCACCAGATCTCAACCCGATCGAACACATGTGTGATGTGATTGAACTGGCGTCAGAGCTCATCACCCCCTTAACTGAATTTACGGGAATTAGGCGACTTGTGAGAGCAGGTGTGGTGCAAATTACCTCCACAGACCTACCAGGGCCTCATTGCTTCCATTCCACGACGCTTCGCCGCTGTTATCCGCGTCAACACACCGGCCATTAGGGACGTGGTCATAATATTCTGGCTCAACAATTTATAATTTACATCGTAAAGATGAAGACACTCTATAAGTAAACTCAGTCTTAACTTACCGGTTCAGAGCTATAAAAATTATTTCACGTCTGTAACTCTTTCGACTGACTTTATTATCAGTAGCCGCCGCGCGGGATTAGCCGAGCGGTCGCAGGCGCTGCAGTCATGGACTGTGCGGCTGTTCCCAGCGGAGGTTCGAGTCCTCCCTCGGGCATGGGTGTGTGTGTTTGTCCTTAGGATAATTTAGGTTAAGTAGTGTGTAAGCTTAGAGACTGATTGACCTTATCACTTAAGTCCCATAAGATTTCACACACATTCATATCAGTAGCCCGCAAACACTCCTAGACCAGTGGGAGCGACAGAACATGCCAAAAAGTTATCATGGGCTACTGATAATGATTAGTCCCTCGAAACGTTTTTAGTCATTACACATTTTACAACGGCATTTGACTGAAATAAACTTTATAGCTAAAAGTAATATGCTCATTTATGGTGTTGCCAGGAACACAGCAAATATTAATTGGCTGTGCTTGTAAAAAGTTCAGTAGTAAAATTATACAGCCAAATGGTTGCATAAGTTTATTGTAAAAAAACCTTGACCAGTCATGTGACTTTCTTTCTGTAGGTATTGAAACCTGTTCAAGATTTTTAGAGTAAACTTAAGCATCCAGTCGGCTCTGTACTTTATTTATTGAAAATTTATTTATGGTTGGTGTCAGCCATGTTTAAAAGTGTGCTTCTCATTTATGTAACCTGCTTCCTCCACCGAATCGAATGTTACTGTACATAGTTCATACCGGCGGTCTCCATACTAACACGCTTAGCTGGCACTCCGAGTCAGAACACCGCAGCGCGTCACTAAACACGGTCCTGCAATTTGTGTCAGCTTGCCTTCCACCGGCCTTCGAAAGGTCTCCCTACATAGACAAATTTTGTAATCAATCCTTTCAAAGGTCACGGCACATTTCATTCCCAATTTTTCCCCAATCACAGCTCTTCTATGTCTATTGACATCGTCGATGACGGGGCGTTATACCCTAGTCGTCCTCCTTTTCCTCCGACCTTCCAAACGGCTTAAGTGTCCACCAGTTATAGGAAGAACTCACCATTTAACGTGAATTAGCAACAATTTTTCGTATACAAAAGTCAGTGACCCGGTAAGTGGTAGGAGGCAGTAAGTGACAGGAAAAAACTCTGGGATGAATTAGAATTGACCTTCAAATCTTTGAAGTTAAAAACACCACCCGCTTAACCACAGCTTAATTCATCGGTCATGCAGCAATTGCTTCCAAGTGCATCCGATCCTTGAATGTTCCTTGCCATTAAAACCATACAAGGGGACTACTGAGTACTTTATGGAAATACTGTCATCTTGTTTCTCACGTGTAAAAAATGTTTACAGGATTTTACTAAATTGCAGTCTAATCTGCTACGAACACGGAATGTTACTGACGCTGAATTCCGAATAATTCATGGGTATTTCTACTTGCGCTAACGAGGTGAGTGGCATTTTCCTTTATTGAGATCAAGCTGTTTAGCTACTTCTCTGTGCTACAGTTAGCCCAAGGATAGGGATAAAAAGACACGATGAAAACTTATGAAAAAGTGCACTGGGTGAACAAGATCAGGAAAGAGCGTGGACTTGATTGCAGACCTGGCTTTTCGAGAGCAGAGGTCGACCATTCGCAAACACAATTACCCAAACGCACACGCATGCGGCAGCATATTCGGGACTGATTCTCGAATCTGTACTTTACAGGTAGAAATTAAAATTGGAGTTAATTCTGTTATCTCAGCCGGACCGAAACGACGCGGAAATTACAGCGTTGCAGTCAGTCCCATAAATATTCGAAGTTCGAAAGGAACATCGAGATTATTAGCGACAAAACGCTAACACGGAAAAGTATGAGGAAGGAAATCGCAAATATTCTATTTTTTTACGAGGAAATTCGTAAATTTCAATACTAGATTTGAGGAATGATCGATAACCTGTATCAGGACGGACAATAGAATGAAAACTAGTCCGGAATGCTTCTCTATCGTTACCACTGAAGCACTAATTCAGTTAGATGAATTGACTTAAAAAAAGAATATTTTACTCCATTTAAACAAAGAAGAGAAAAACATCCTAAAATAATTTGTTGTGATTCCGGAGCCAGCCGTAACAAAGATAATCCAAGATTTCTTCTACAGGCTTTTCGGTGACTCCTCGATTACACTGCTATTTGTCGTAAGCCTCCTGGCTCTTCTGACTTTACGTTCGAGCTCCTCCTTTAAAGGCTGTCGATTCCTCATAATTAAGAATTGTAGGCCGCGAAGCTAAAGTTCATTAAGTGGATCAGGATTTACGACAAACAGTGACTGTCCTGCTGTACAAACGTATAGCACATTTCTGCCTAGTGAGACCAAGCGCTGCCTGCAGGGAAACAGCGACAGTTAAAGTTGAAAATTGTTAAGGCTTTCGTGGCCACTTGTTGAAAAACTGCCTATTGGCTTCTGTCTCGGGTTCTTCGGCCGACGTTCATCTAATGATTTTTCTGACGTTTCGCCAGCACGAGTGGCTGGCATTGTCAAAGCTTCACCCTCCATTGCCGGTGGTGAACTGGAGGCGAGCTCGCGGCCCCAGACTATATGTACCTGCAGCGAACGACCGTCGCAGGTTGCAAGAGGAGAACCGCACCGGAAATGACCGCGGAGAAGCCCTCTGGCGTTGGCGCGCCAGGTACATATAATCTGCGGCCGCGAGCTCGCCTCCAGTTCACCACCGGCAATGGAGGGTGAAGCTTTGACAATGCCAGCCACTCGTGCTGGCGAAACGTCAGAAAAATCATTAGATGAACGTCGGCCGAAGAACCCGAGACAGAAGCCAATAGGCAGTTTGTCAGTTAAAGTTGAGTTTTTCAGGACCGCCACAAGCCGCACTCGGTATGTTCTACAGACCAGTTTCACTCTTCAGAATTTCTGAAATTTACACTGAAAAATATACAACAAAGTGTGACAATATAGATTCTTACATTGACAGTAATGAACAAATCGATTTTCAGTATGCTAACTTCTGTTTAAGGCACAGTAGTTGGCTGATTAGACTGCCGGCGCCTGCCCGCATCTCGTGGTCGTGCGGTAGCGTTCTCGCTTTCCACGCCCGGGTTCCCGGGTTCGATTCCCGGCGGGCTCAGGGATTTTATCTGCCTCGTGATGGCTGGGTGTTGTGTGCTGTCCTTAGGTTAGTTCGGTTTAAGTAGTTCTAAGTTCTAGGAGACTGATGACCATAGATGTTAAGTCCCATAGTGCTCAGAGCCATTTGAACCATTTGAACTGCCGGCGCCAGAGATTATGTTGGCTGCACAATAGTGTCTGCAACGTCCATGGCAGTGTGCAGCCGAATGTAATGTCTTCTTATTGAGAGATGTAAGATCACAGTCGTAAGATTATACAGGGTGAAAAGAATTTAAACCGACGAACTCTGGGAGGTTGTAGGGGACATCAAAACAAATATTTTTCCCTAATGTCATTTTTTCCTATGAGCAGTATTTAAACAGGTAGAGGAAGATTTATCTGGCAGCAAATTAATTAAGCCAACAAACACTTTACCATTATTTTATGACGAAGAGACAACACATTAACACAACCTAATTTCAATTACAGTAGATTTTCAAAAATGCCTCCATTGACACGTAAACAAAGGTTACACCGTCGGATCATGTTCTGTCTGACATGGGCAAAAACCCCAGGAGTATCCTGAATTGTTCCTGCTGCTGCTAGTATCCGGTCAACCAGATCCTCTTCTGATGCAACAGGAGTTGCGTAAACAAGTTCCCCGCACAAAAAAGTCCGGGGGGACATATCTGGGCATATCTGGGGATCGAGCAGTCCATGGTACAAGACCACCTCTGCCAGTCCAAGTTTGTGGGAACCGTCGGTCGAGGAATCGACGCACACGACCACTGAAATGTGCCGGCGTCTCGTCATGTTGGAACCACATGCGTTTTCTTGTAGGGAGCGGGACGTCTTCCAGCAATTCTCGTAATGCTCTGGCGAGAAAATTGTAATAGTGCCTGCCATTTAATGGCCTAGGTAGCAGATACGGCCCAATTAAACAGTCCCCAACAACACTGACCCACACATTAACGAAGAACCGCACTTGATGAGCGCTAGTGACTGTGGCATGTGGCTTATCCTCACTCCAAACATGTGAATTGTGCGTGTTGAAGACTCCATCACGCCCGAACGTTGCTTCATCGGTAAACAACACAGGGGCTGGAAATGTAGGATGCATTTCACACTTTTCCAGGTACCACTATGAAAACTGTGCTCTGGGTGGATAATCAACTGGTTCCAGATTGTGGACACGCTGTAAGTGAAATGGACGTAACAATTGATCTCGAAGGACTGTTCTTACATTCGTCTGATTCGTCCCCATGTTACGTGCAATTGCACGAGTGCTGATTGAAGGATCCCGCTCCACATTCTGCAAGACAGCTTCCTCAAATTGCAGCGTTCTTACCGTGCGATGGCGTCCCTGTCAAGGTAATCTGCTAAATGACCCGGTCTCACGCAGACGTTGGCACACATCAGCAAAGGTCGTATGATGCGGGATACGGCGATTAGGATATTGTTGTTGATAAACCCTCTGTGCAGGTCATCCGTTGTGATGTGCTACGTAGTAAGCACCAACCATATCAGTGTACTCACTCCAGGTGTATCGATCCATTAGTAAACAGAGACAATGCACTACTACACTAGTGGACAGGAGTTGTCTACAAGTGAAGAGTGTATGTAATACGCCCTCTAACAACTGAAGATCGTAATCCAGCCTCTAACAACTGAAGAGCGTAATATGGCCTCCACTGGTTTAAACAATCCTCATAGGAAAAAATGAGATTAGGGAAAAATATTTGTTTTGATGTCCCCTACAACCTCCCAGAGTTTGTCGGTTTAAATACTTTTCGCCCTGTATATACATACACTTACGGGATCGAATCTACTTCAAGAGAAACCAATGAATTTCAATTTCTACACTAACATCAAAACGTGGTAAACTACTGGCATTTGTTACGAAAATCATATTGCTACAGGAAATCGAAATTTATATTTCAATCGGCGCTTTTATGGACGAGTATGTCACGTCACTTCTGCACATTTCACTGACTATCGTGTTCTTAATCTACGCCGGTTATCCAACGGGGGAAAGGGAATCTACAGTCTTACGTGCAATCCGAATCACGTGTAGTTTTTAGCGAGTCCTCACAACGCTGAGAGTTGAGGCCTAGACTAAAACCAGACCGCATATTTCAATAGTCCGATCAGGACTCGAGCTCGCGACCTTTTGGTTTCCAGCAAGCGCTTTATCGCTAGATCACCAGGCCCGCCTTCTAGCGTTCGCTGAATAAATGCTACGGTTTCTTATGAATGAGTCACTATTACCAACAAGAAATCCCATGATACAATATGTGCCACAGTCAGAATTCTATGACACATCTGGACACCTGCCTACACGAAGTTTGCGAAGAGATACTCCAGATCACTCTGACCGAATTTTGCGGGCTGAGAATATACAAGGTGATTCAAAAAGAATACCACAACTTTAAAAATGTGTATTTAATGAAAGAAACATAATATAACCTTCTGTTATACATCATTACAAAGAGTATTTAAAAAGGTTTTTTTTTCACTCAAAAACAAGTTCAGAGATGTTCAATATGGCCCCCTCCAGACACACGAGCAATATCAACCCGATACTCCAACTCGTTCCACACTCTCTATAGCATATCAGGCGTAACAGTTTGGATAGCTGCTGTTATTTCTCGTTTCAAATCATCAATGGTGGCTGGGAGAGGTGGCCGAAACACCATATCCTTAACATACCCCCATAAGAAAAAATCGCAGGGGGTAAGATCAGGGCTTCTTGGAGGCCAGTGATGAAGTGCTCTGTCACGGGCTGCCTGGCGGCCGATCCATCGCCTCGGGTAGTTGACGTTCAGGTTTCATAACTAACCTTTTTCGTAGGATTCTCCATACAGTTGATTGTGGAATTTGCAGCTCTCTGCTAGCTCTGCGAGTCGATTTTCCTGGGCTGCGAACAAATGCTTGCTGGATGCGTGCTACATTTTCATCACTCGTTCTCGGCCGTCCAGAACTTTTCCCTTTGCACAAACACCCATTCTCTGTAAACTGTTTATACCAACGTTTAATACACCACCTATCAGGAGGTTTAACACCATACTTCGTTCGAAATGCACGCTGAACAACTGTCGTCAATTCACTTCTGCCGTACTCAATAACACAAAAAGCTTTCTGTTGAGCGGTCGCCATCTTAGCATCAACTGACGCTGACGCCTAGTCAACTGCGCCTCAAGCGAACAAATGTACAACTAAATGAAATTTTATAGCTCCCTTAATTCGCCGACAGATAGTGCTTAGCTCTGCCTTTTGTCGTTGCAGAGTTTTAAATTCCTAAAGTTGTGGTATTCTTTTTGAATCACCCTGTACTTCGAGAGTCCGCAGCCTGTATTAATTTTTGTTCAGATTATTACTACCGCAGTAAATTTGCTTTTTTTTTCCTATAAATCTGCAGTTAATGATACAAAATGCACTGTTATGTCTAACACAATACTACTTCCCACTATTGCCACTATGTTTACTATTAAAGAAGACTGTACTTTATCTATACCTACCTATACAGGGTGTGGCGCGTATAAGTGCAGACATTTGTATTGGTTACTGAAGACAATGCAGTGAACAACTTTACATCAGAATTTACTTCAAACTGCGGGCATCCGTACTCAAAGTTTCACATTTTGAATGAAATTATCTGCACTGGCTCTAGAATACTTTTTATTGAAAGTCACCACATGTTTCGCATCAATTGAAGACACATCCTCAGGTGATAAAAAAAAATATAAGTACAGAAACGCACATAACCTCTGCCCACGAAACAGTTCTTCACAAATATGCAATAAATTTGTTCACGGCTAGTTTGCAGATGACATGCTGACAAAAAACGACGAAAAAGAGCCCAAAACCCGGTGTATAATAATGCAGTTCATTTAGCGATGTAATTTTAAGGAGAGCGTCTAAACAAAACAAAGAAAATTGCACATATTGTAATTCTTAGGCGTACGACATTTAAATGATTACAATTTGATATTGTACTTCACATAAATAAAAATTGGACCCACAGAAGATGACATAAAGGGGTGGAAGCCACGTCTGGGTAAACATAAAAATAATGTAACTGTGTTTGCGTAAGCCTGATTTTCAAAACAACCCAATTTTTAAAGCGCAAACACGGAAGAAGATCAAGAGGAGTTTTAAAGCTTAGTAAAATGGGATAAAGATTCTTTCTATCAAGTCACCGCAGAAAGGTAACTCCCTTTCAGCCACACCCCATCAATCACGTAAGACTGTAAACCAATAGCGCGCTAAAAGCGATAGTCCATATTCAAAATGAAGGGAATAGCAGAACCGTGCCACAAGCAGGAAGATGGTTGAGCGGTGGCGGTAATAGGCAAGCCGGTACTACCGCTTTTAATATGCTATTTGTTAAAAATTTCACATAAGTGGTGGGGAGTGATCCTAAGCCAGTGATCTTTCAGCGAAGGCTTGTTCAAAAGAATCTTCAACACCTGAGAGGATGCGTCTTCAATTGATGCGAAAGTAGGAGCGACTTTTAGTAAAAAGTATTCTACAGCCAGTGAGGATAATTTCTTTCAAAAAGCATTTACTTCATTGTATGGTTCAAATGGCTCTGAGAACTATGCGACTTAACTTCTGAGGTCATCAGTCCCCTAGAACTTAGAACTACTTAAACCTAACTAACCTAAGGACATCACACACATCCATGCCCGAGGCAGGATTCGAACCCGCGACCGAAGCGGTCGCGCGGTTGCAGACTGAAACGCCTAGAACCGCTCGGCCACACCGGCTGGCTACTTCATTGTAGACTAAAAATTATAGATAATAGTGGTAGTATGTTTTTAGGTTGGTTAGTGCTTCCAAGTACTTGTGCCGAGAGCGACACATTAATGATTATTTTCCTCTGGGCAACAGGTCAGGTGCTGAAGTGTGGCGCACGAGTGCAAAACGGTTAGCCTAAACTAACAGGTGTAGACCACTTAGTAGTGGAGTTACGACCAGGCAGAAAACGTCGGGTCGTGAAGTTTGTGATGTGTTTGTGGGAACACTGTTCGATGCAGAGAAAAATCAACTAACACACTGATGTGTGTACGTATTAGAGTACGACATATAAAAAATTTGCACCTTTACAGCCTGTATTACCACTGCCATTGGTTTACAACTTTTTTCTCTCATTGCTGCCACTAGTAGACAACGTAACTAATTGAAGTAGTGATAAACACTTATAACACCAGTTTTTGACTACCACATTTCAGGGGCACTATAACTCTCTGATCTGGAGCCACAACCTGTCAGTTACTTGAACTCTGCGAAGGGCGGTGTGGTGAATCCTGCCTCTTCCGTTGTCTGTCGGATCCGTGGTTGCAAGGGTCGACTCCATTGTTGTGAGGCAGCATCGTTGTTGTTTCCAAACGGTGGCCGACATCACTCCAGTCCTAGTTTCTTGGGTAACGCGGTGCAGCACATGGCTACACTTCCACTCTGTTGCTTTCGTTGTGATCGTTACGCATGCGTCGTTGCCTGTTTGTCCCCTGTACATGTTGACGTCTGTTGTCTTCGCTGCGTTGCTTTTCGATCTTCCGTTTCGAGCTCCAGTAGTGCAGCGGACACAGAGGTGATTCACAGATTGACGCACTACCCAAACCAACTTTGAAGTCGCGTCAGCAATATTGTCCAGGATCTGCCATGTTGTCACGCAACGCAATGTGTCCTTGACATCCAGTTTTCCGCAACGATTCAGTTGCTACCAATCGGTATCAGTAACATCGGCGGACAGAGGACAACTCTTGATAGTGTGGTCTAGCGTGCCTCGTTCTCCATAAGCACTTCTGGAGATTTGTCTTCATGCATGCCACCAATTAAATGGCGAAAGGCGAAAGGCGAAGAAGTATGTCAAAGTACTTGAATGATCAGGTGTCTCATTCCCAGTCTCCACTTTATGTATGTGAGAAAACCACTAGTGTGTCTCGCTGTCTGATCATCATATCATCGTTTCTGGCTCAGGAGAAGGCTAGGATCATGAATTTGCTGTTTTGTTGTGGAAGGTATTCCTATTAAATTCCATAATTCATGATTTTCTTTCTTTACCCAATACATAGCCGCATTTCTTTTTTCCTTTTCTGGATATCGAGTGGACATAGCTCCATTATTACTTGTAATGCCTCAGTTGTCACAATGCCAGAAGCTCCTGTGAACCAAAAAAGTGTTCCGGTTGCACCCTGGTAACTACCCGTGTTGTTATGAGTAGATGGTCTGCGTGCTCAAACATTCGCAGACTACTTCATGATTGCAGTTAAGACAGAGTTATGATACGTTCTTATTGTTTGCATTGGTTGTTTGTAACCATTGTAAGGTGGCGTGGTCTCCTGACCTTCATTTCTTACATATTCCGTCCTCACAATCGTATTCTGCACATCAAGAATCTTCATTCGAACCCAAACTCGGTAAGGTAGAGTCAATTTTGTATGAATTCATGTAAGCGGTATGCAAATCTAAGCCAGCCGGGGTGGCCGAGCGGTTCTAGGCGCTGTAGTCTGGAACCGCGCGGCCGCTACGGTTGCAGGTTCGACTCCTGCCACGGGCATGGATGTGTGTGATGTCCTTAGGTTAGTTAGGTTTAAGTAGTTCTAAGTTCTAGGGGACTGATGACCTCAGAAGTTAAATTCCACAGTGCTCAGAGCCATTTTTTTCCAAATATAATAAGTAAATCGCAAGTGCGCACTGAGTTTGAAAAAGTCAAGGCTGGCGTACACAACATGACGGTCAAAGGAATTTTCTTTCTAAAGAGGCAACCAGCCCACTTGGAGGCCCGTCCCTTCAGAGGGGTGAGTCAACACACTCCTACTTCGGCCAGAGCGACCGCCCAGAGAGAGGCCAGCTTTTGCCAGAGCAGAGGGATAACGAGTCCCGTGTTCAACTTAAAAGCAAATTCCGCTACATTGTGTGGGACGGCCCAGAAGACGTGTTTTTTGATGGACCAACTACGTAGTTATGGAGTTCTCACAGGAGAACAGTATACGCATAACGAAGATGCTACATAGTTCTGCAGTGGTCGACTTAAACGTTTAAAAGAGCAACTGTGATTGGCGGAATATTTCTGACGCAAATCGCCAGAGGACTGAGGGAAGACAGCAAATGATATACCCTTGCAATTTTTCCAGAAAATGGGGCCGTTCTGTTGTTTCTCTTGGAGCGGGAACATGTTGCGAGAGCGAGTGCGCTCGTACATGTACACAAAGAGCGAGGAACAAAGTCTCTACTCAGTACTTCACTGGGAGAGCACCTCTGTCGTTAGCGAATCGGAGTGATACTCTGTATTGAGTCGCTTGCATTTAAGCATTGTTCAATGTGTTGGCCGCCACAGTTATTGTGTGGTGTGAACGTGGACGTGGCCTCCACACTTATTGTGTGGTGTGAACACGGACAGAGTACTAGTTAAACGCCTGCGAGTGAATATAGAGTGGTATCGCAGTGGACTGGTTATCTGACTGGAGTACCACGCCAATTGTTAGACTAGGTGTGGATAGGAGTCCTTGACTTCATCAAGGCATAAGGAGAGTTTGATTGGCGAAGGTCAATCCAGACAGAAAGAGATAGTTGTGTTATTTGTCAGCAGCGAGCGACGCAGGGAGCAGTTATCGCAGCTCGCGGTATTGTACACCACAGCATATGCGAGCCCCATCTGTCCTCCCCAACAGTATACTCCATTACATTTCTCATGCGACAGCCTTGACAGTATCTAGAAAAGTTATTCAAGTTGTGTAGGTGAGGCTCTCGGCCATCCTGCCGAGTAAATAACATTCTCAAAAGAAAAGAGAGAAAAGATCCTTTCCATACTTTGTAAAATAATAGCAATCCTATCCATAAGAGGCCATCTACTGTTCCGAAAAGAACCCGGAAATTTATTAATTTATAAGGAAAAGTTTCACTTGATTTCTCAGAATTTTTGTGCAATAAATAATATTTTTCGTTCGTTTAATGTTTATCTTACACTAACCAGCAATACTCCAGTAACCAAGTATTCCACTAGTAACGTAAGAATATAGAATATTTTTGTGTCTTTTCCTTACAGCGGGCGTCTCCAGAAGATATTTGTTGCCGGATGTTTTTCAAGCAGTTCTTCTTGGTACATTAGGAGCGTCTGTTGTACTTCTGTAATATTGTGAGGTGGAAATTGTTTCTTGCAGGAGCAAAAGGGTACTTGCTGGATCAATCCATTGCGCAACTTGCCAAATAAAACCCACGCACTCACATCGTAACTGGCTAGACCAATAATTTTGTTCGTTATCTTCATGCCTCTCTCACCAATTTTTCCAGTGTGTGCAGTATAATTCTTTCCATCGTCGAAAGATACGCCTACGAGGGAGATCTCTGAGAACTTAAGGTTAAATTTTCGCAGAAGAACAGGGTGGGTCTCGGCGGAAAGAAGTGGAGCGAAATCCAGTGATGCCGGCAGTTTCCGTGGTTACGAAATCCCGCGTAGAATACTGGCCCGCAGCTTCCGCCGGCCGCTCTCCAAAGGCAATCGAGGCAAGTACGTGGCGGCGGGTTTAGCCGGCGCGGAGCAAGGCCTCCCACGGGATTTAGCGGAGCGCTGAAAGGGCGCGGAGATTGCTTCCCCGCGAGTGGGGGTCTTGTGGCCGGCGGCCGATGTTCGGTCGCGTTACGTATGAGCGGAAATTACGTGGGCTGAAACTGCCGCATTGACTACACGGCTGCTTACAGCTGGTGGTTTTTGCGTAACGGTATGCAGCAGAAACTGGCGGTAGAAATGTCTAACAGTTGACAGATATCTGACTTTACTCACTATAATACTCTACTTGCATGGATATTATGTCTGTTTTATTCTTGTAATATGCCGGCCGGGGTGGCCGAACGGTTCTAGGCGCTTCAGTCTGGAACCGCTTGACCACTACGGTCGCAGGTTCAAATCGTGCCTCGGGCATGGATGTGTGTGATGTCCTTAGGTTGGTTAGATTTAAGTAGTGCTAAGTTCTAGGGGACCTCAGATATTGAGTCCCGTAGTGCTCAGAGCCATTTTTGAACCATTCTTGTTATACAGTGTGTTTCGAAAGGCACTGCCTGATCAAACTACACTCCTGGAAATGGAAAAAAGAACACATTGACACCGGTGTGTCAGACCCACCATACTTGCTCCGGACACTGCGAGAGGGCTGTACAAGCAATGATCACACGCACGGCACAGCGGACACACCAGGAACCGCGGTGTTGGCCGTCGAATGGCGCTAGCTGCGCAGCATTTGTGCACCGCCGCCGTCAGTGTCAGCCAGTTTGCCGTGGCATACGGAGCTCCATCGCAGTCTTTAACACTGGTAGCATGCCGCGACAGCGTGG
This sequence comes from Schistocerca nitens, assembly GCF_023898315.1. Classification (NCBI taxonomy): domain Eukaryota; kingdom Metazoa; phylum Arthropoda; class Insecta; order Orthoptera; family Acrididae; genus Schistocerca; species Schistocerca nitens. The sequence continues at coordinate 37,643,352 of NC_064620.1, forward strand.
ACGTGAACCGTATGTGCAGTTGACGGACTTTGAGCGAGGGCGTATAGTGGGCATGCGGGAGGCCGGGTGGACGTACCGCCGAATTGCTCAACACGTGGGGCGTGAGGTCTCCACAGTACATCGATGTTGTCGCCAGTGGTCGGCGGAAGGTGCACGTGCCCGTCGACCTGGGACCGGACCGCAGCGACGCACGGATGCACGCCAAGACCGTAGGATCCTACGCAGTGCCGTAGGGGACCGCACCGCCACTTCCCAGCAAATTAGGGACACTGTTGCTCCTGGGGTATCGGCGAGGACCATTCGCAACCGTCTCCATGAAGCTGGGCTACGGTCCCGCACACCGTTAGGCCGTCTTCCGCTCACGCCCCAACATCGTGCAGCCCGCCTCCAGTGGTGTCGCGACAGGCGTGAATGGAGGGACGAATGGAGACGTGTCGTCTTCAGCGATGAGAGTCGCTTCTGCCTTGGTGCCAATGATGGTCGTATGCGTGTTTGGCGCCGTGCAGGTGAGCGCCACAATCAGGACTGCATACGACCGAGGCACACAGGGCCAACACCCGGCATCATGGTGTGGGGAGCGATCTCCTACACTGGCCGTACACCACTGGTGATCGTCGAGGGGACACTGAATAGTGCACGGTACATCCAAACCGTCATCGAACCCATCGTTCTACCATTCCTAGACCGGCAAGGGAACTTGCTGTTCCAACAGGACAATGCACGTCCGCATGTATCCCGTGCCACCCAACGTGCTCTAGAAGGTGTAAGTCAACTACCCTGGCCAGCAAGATCTCCGGATCTGTCTCCCATTGAGCATGTTTGGGACTGGATGAAGCGTCGTCTCACGCGGTCTACACGTCCAGCACGAACGCTGGTCCAACTGAGGCGCCAGGTGGAAATGGCATGGCAAGCCGTTCCACAGGACTACATGCAGCATCTCTACGATCGTCTCCATGGGAGAATAGCAGCCTGCATTGCTGCGAAAGGTGGATATACACTGTACTAGTGCCGACATTGTGCATGCTCTGTTGCCTGTGTCTATGTGCCTGTGGTTCTGTCAGTGTGATCATGTGATGTATCTGACCCCAGGAATGTGTCAATAAAGTTTCCCCTTCCTGGGACAATGAATTCACGGTGTTCTTATTTCAATTTCCAGGAGTGTATTTACTTTTATTGAGGTAACATGCTACACTACTGGCCATTACAATTGCTACACCAAGAACTAATGCAGATGATAAGCGGGTATTCATTGCACAAATATATTATACTAGAACTGACATCTGATAACATTTTCACGCAATTTGGGTGCATAGATCCTGAGAAATCAGTACCCAGAACAACCACCTCTGGCCGTAATAACGGCCTTGATGCGCCTGGGCATTGAGGCAAACAGAGCTTGGATGGCGTGTACAGGTACAACTGCCCATGCAGCTTCAACACGATATCACAGATCATCAACAGCAGTGGGCGTATTGTGACGAGCCAGTTACTCGACCACCATTGACCAGACGTTTTCAATTGGTGAGAGATCTGGAGAATGTGCTGGTCAGGGCAGCAGTCCAACATTTTCTGTATCCAGAAAGGCCCGTACATGACCTGCAACATGCGGTCGTGCATTATCCTCCTGAAATGTAGGGTTTCGCAGGTATCGAATGAAGGGTAGAGCCACGGGTCGTAACACATCTGAAATCTAACGTCCACTGTTCAAAGTTCCGCCAATGCGAACAAGAGGTGACCGAGACGTGTAGCAAATGGCACCCCATTCCATCACGCCGGGTGATACGCCAGTATGGCGATGACGAATACACGCTTCCAATATCCGTTCACCGCGATGTCGCCAAACACGGATGTGACCATCATGACGCTGTAAACAGAACCTGGATTCATCCGAAAAAATGACGTTTTGCCATTCGTGCACCCAGGTTTGTCTTTGAGTACACCATCGCAGGCGCTCCTGTCTGTGTTGCAGCGTCGAGGGTAACCGCAGCCGTGGTCTCCGAGCTGATAGTCCATGCTGCTGCAACGTCGTCGAACTGTGTTCGTGCAGATGGTTGTTGTCTTGCAAACATCCCCATTTGTTGACTCAGGGATCGAAGCGTGGCTGCACGATCCATTACAGCCATGCGGATAAGATGCCTGTCATCTCGACTCCTAAATAGTGGTACGAGGCCGTTGGGATCCAGCACGGCGTTCCGTATTACCCTCCTGAACCCATCGATTCCATATTCTGCTAACAGTCATTGGATCTCGACCAACGCGAGCAGCAATGTCGCGATACGATAAACCGCAATCGCGATAGGCTACAATCCGACCTTTATCAAAGTCGGAATCGTGATGGTACACATTTCTCCTCCTTACACGAGGAATCACAACAACGTTTCACCAGGCAACGCCAATCAACTTCTGTTTGTGTTTGAGAAATCGGTTGGAAACTTACCTCATGTCAGCACATTGTAGGTGTCGCCACCGGTGCCAACCTTGTGTGAATGCTCTGAAAAGCTAATCATTTGCATATCACAGCATCCTCTTCCTGTCGGTTAAATTTCGCGTCTGTAGCACGTCATCTTCGTGGTGTAGCAATTTTAATGGCCAGTAGTGTACAAAACAATGAGACATTGGAAAGTAATCCAAACACCAATATTAAATGGGGGTAAATTGCTTTAGAAAGCTAGCAAAACGTATGTAACACACACTAGTTATGGCGTAGGATGAAATGCGGTTGGATGACAATACTTTCAGTATCGCCAAATCGTGCAGAACACTTAAATATCATCACACACAGGGGAAGGGTCTGTCATCTGTGAGCGAAGGGGATAGTGTACCTAGCAACACGTGTATGGTGTTTCGCGGTCGGTAATTTAGTGTAGCGACTGATTTTAGAATCACGTGAAGGACTAACCACCACAAGCAGTTTCCGGCGTTTTGTTGTTGTAAGACGTGATGTTGTCTTTTGTGCAGCGTTTGTCAATATTGCCGGTTCTACGTATTTAAGTGCTCTTTAACATATTAAATTCCTTTGGGCGACACAGTTAGTTCTTCAGTTACAGCACTTTATCCTGAGTACAATTGTATTTTCAAAACTAGTTACAAACACTGTGTAGACGATTGAAACATACTTGGTCGTTCGTGCTCCATCTTCTACGTTGAAACGGGAGAAGGTCTCCATCGTGGAAACGTGATACTTGCAAACTACTTAGTTTCTTTAATGTCTTAACAGCTTTCCCTGCCTTGAAAATCGGAATTTTTTGGTAACTGCAAATTGCATTTATTTCAAAATGTTTCTAACCTGTAACTAGTTTTGGATAATACTTCTTGATTTGGTTTCACTTAATCAATGTTAATGTGTAGTAGAACAATGATGTAACACTTAGACTATTGAATACAGTATTGATATTTTCTTGATTGCTACGTTTTTCAATTTGAACAGAATATTTGTTCCTAGGTACACGACGTTGTTGTACTGTGCAACAGTTTTTCACATTTGGAAAACTTTACTTTTCGAGGGTAATTTTTATAATTTCACATAAAGCGACTGCTATGTTTTCAGAACGTAATAAGAATATGTGTTAAACTTCTATTACGGGGCTGGCTAGAGGGGAATGTTTGAAGAGCGTTTCAGGGTACGACGGTCTCCCTTACTGAAACATATATTTCTACTAAGGATAAGCGCTTAATAGGCTAATACTTGTATTTCACTGGTAACTTGCATTTTTCGAATGAGTGTGAATGAAAAGTTTGGATATTTGCATTTTAGTTAAGTGATTTTTCTCGTATACCTAAGAAGGTACCGTGGTAAACAGCGCTACTCAGTCGTCTTCTGGAACAGCCTTTGTGTTCAGACGTAGAAACAAAGGCGAGCGTAAGATATTTCTGAAATCAAAAAAGGTGCCTTTTTTGTTAGGTTCGCTTCATACTTCAGGACAATGTACGTAAGGAAATAAAATAATTCTTCATCGTGTTGATTTGTAATAGACGTACCTGATCGATCTCCGTCCCCACAGTTCGATCAATCATGTCGACAAGAGTATTCACACTGTGCCTAAATAAGACAGTCCATAGGGAGCCATCGGCCTGCGATTGAAACTTTGTGTCTTTACGTTCTTCGTTTTATAAGATGAAGCCAAATAATGCCATAGTTTTACTTTTCGTAAGCTGCACAGCTTTATATATGTCTGCATTCAGAGCTAATTCCACTCTTTGCGGCATGATGATAACTAATTTGTCTAAAGCTGAATATTACTGCAAATTTTACCAAACAGAATCTTCTTGTAGATAACTACACCATCGGCGAAAAGTCGGAGACTGCATCTAGTACTATCCACTAATACAAAATTAACAGACTTAGGTGTTAACGTACAAGTATGTTTTGATTAGTTTCAGTCTATAATAATGCGCGGTGTCCGGCCCAACTTTCTATCCAGTAGGAAACCTGATTAGAAATTCATTAGGAAGCAATTTCCTTTCTAAGCCGTGGTACTGAATCGAAAGCTTCTCGAAAGCCTACAAATACCCGATACGCCAGGTGTCCTGCATCCACAGCACTGAGGCTGTGAAGTACGAAATGGGCGAGTTGGGTTTCACAACATTTCTGAACTCATGCTGATCTCGACTGGGGAACTTCTTTTGTTCCACTTATGTCATTACGTCTGAAGTGAAGACACATTCTTGTACTCTCCTACAAAGAGACTGATATAGGACAGTTTTTCAGAGTACTAGTTCCACTTTTTTTCTCTTGAATAAGGGTGTGAGCTGTGTTCTTTTCGAATCACTTTGGACATACCATAGGGTATAATATCAACAGGGCCTCAGACTTTTACAGATGATTCTCTTACGTATTATGAATTATTATATGGAATAGGCTCCGTAGATCTTCTGGCAGCTCATAAGACTTCAAAGTGGTGCAAATTAGCTGTTAAATATAAAAGTACTGAAATGTCAAACTGTACACTTCACAAAATACTGAAATGTAGTATTCCATGACTACACTATCAATAGTTCTCACTTGCAATCTGTGAGCACGTAGATGGTATTACAGCTGTCCAGATCGATGTCGCAACCCACACCATGTTATATCTGGCCTTCAAGAACGACATGCCAGATTTTCATATCTTCTCGCACGCGACGCGCAGACTGTTGTTCCTATAGAAAAAATGAACAGGACCTTTTCGTAGGAAATTTAATGTCATTAAGTTTGGTACTGGTATATTTTTCCCTGGAGGCCGTAGTTTTCGAGTTGTTGAAGATAAATGTACAAAAGTGACCTTCGAAAGCACCCCCCATTCCCACACTCAGGCCCCACCGGCCAGGATTTCTAATATATTGTTCATGGCACTCTGTCCTACCACTGTACAGTAATTTACGATTCCACCAATTATCTCCACATTCGACCTTTCTTCGGTCTTCGTTGACAGGTGTTATTACGTCACTAGCGTAGTCGAAGATTTACAAACTGTAAAACTGACGTTCGCGTAAATTTTACCTGACAGTTTTGAGCATTTTAACAGCATAAAATACATCGTTGTTTTCACCAGGTCTTCTGTCTACAGATCTATTGTGCTTGCAGTGGTTACGTTTGGATCTAATCGTCGACATAATTAGTTTTAGCATAGCGCTTACAAAAGTCGTTTTACTTTCATTATCTTCGCAGGCACCTTTAAATTAATAACTTCTACCAAAGAGCCGACTATGCTGGTGGCGTAATAGCCTAAACAATAGAGAACTAAAGAGGTTGGAATATCGCGAATAGTTCGTGTAGTCGGAAGTTTTTGTATAGTGATAGGAAGGAGCGCCACGAACAACGTATTAGAGATCCTAACTGGTGAGGGGTGAGTGTAGGTGTGAAGATGCGTTTGAATATCACTTTTGTACGTTTTCCTTAAATAGGTCGAAAACTGTAGCCTCCAGTGAAACGTACGCCAGTATAAAATTTAATTACATTAAATTTCCTACAAAAACGTCGTGTTCATTTTTTTTCTGTGGGACTAATGGTTTGCTTGTACCGAGCGAGTGGATACGAAGGTCTCGCGCTTTTTTTTTTTTTTTTTTTTTAAGACCGGATATAGCATCGAGGGTTGCATAAAATGACATCAGTAAGGACAATCGAAGCACCCTGTATAAACAGCTGAGTGGAGCAGATGAATGGATATGGAATAGTATGGTCAAATTCGCTCAATAATAGGTAAAGAAGGTAGCAGACCATTCTATTGACAAGATACTGGGAAATGTAGAAATGTAGTGGGTCTATAAAGGTGATTTGTTACAAAACGAAGGCCGTCGCATCAAAAAATTGCTCAGCTGTATGCCAGATAGGTATAGCGTATACAAAGAAGGGCATCACGAATATTCGCGGGTTAGCTTGACATATGGGACAGTGTCACGGAAATGCCGAAGAACCTGACCTGAGTCGGCACGTTTGGTCATAGAGGCCAGTTACCCAACGAGTACCTATTCACCAAGTTTCAAGAACCTCTATTAAGTAAAGAATCTACTAATATATTTCAGTCCCCTATGTATCAGTCTCGTAGAGACCATGAAGCCTAGATTAAACCAACCACAACGCGCACAGAGGCAGGATTGCAGCGTCATTCTTTCCATGTTCGATAAGTGACTGAAACGGGAATAAATACTAAAATGTGGTACAATGCTAAGTGTTTAATGGTTCTCATTGATGTTAGCCGCTTTTGGGGACAGAAATGGTCGGATTAACCGCCCCTGCCTTACGACCACACTTCCCATCTGCCCCAAATTCCCAGGTTACTACAGACTACTAGCGTACCTATGAATCCTTCACACGTGATTTCTGATTCCCACAGGAGATCAGGCTTACATAGCACAATGCTAAGTAGCTACTGTCACATACTTTACATCTACTTGCAGGGTATGTGAGTAGAGGTACATGCGGCAGCTTCGAGTTGCATTCCGACACACAGTTTTAATCTTTCAAGCAGTTTCAGATCACCACGGACTCCACTGTAGAGCGAAAGAAAAAATTATTTACCTAACTTTATTTTCTTGTGGTGATTAAACGACACCAGGAATTCACCATAAACTGCTGTAAATGTATTTATTTATGGACAATCAGTTTTGATCAAGAGATCATATTCAGGTCACCTTAATATGAACAGAAGTATGCACGAAACAGCATAAGTTAAAATAAAGAAGGTGAGCTACGGCGTCTGTCACGTATACGCGCATACCATTACACTATGTGAGACTACAGTTGACCACACAGCATACCCCTGTGATACTAACAAGATCGGAACCCGCTGACTTATAAAGTGAAGAGACTATCCCACGTAAGATCATGTGAAGTACTGAGGCCAAGTCGTGCATCGGAAACTACAGAAAATATGAATTTCAACATGGGTGGCTGCAATAAACGTGATATGTGGATACCATATCTCACTTACGTACAGTGAGAAAGGACGTCATCAAACTATGGAATGAAATTAAGTACCATAACAAAATCCTCTTTATTACTTAGTCGCATGAGCTTGATTGCAATCACTGAATAGGCAATACAAATAATCGTTGAGTGCATAATGGTTCAAATGAACTGTACAAGATACATGATAATACATTGGCATAGGTGGGCAGATTTGGAAATAAAATGTTAGAATTAGCTATTTTTCTTTTTTAGGGCCAGCAGCGTAATATATGCCTGATTACGACATGATTCCCCCCATGAACCATGGACCTTGCCGTTGGTGTGTAGGCTTGCGTGCCTCAGCGATACAGATGGCCGTACCGTAGGTGCAACCACAACGGAGGGGTATCTGTTGAGAGGCCAGACAAACGTGTGGTTCCTGAAGAGGGGCAGCAGCCTTTTCAGTAGTTGCAGGGGCAACAGTCTGGATGATTGACTGATCTGGCCTTGTAACATTAACCAAAACGGCCTTGCTGTGCTGGTACTGCGAACGGCTGAAAGCAAGGGGCATCTACAGCCGTAATTTTTCCCGAGGACATGCAGCTTTACTGTATGATTAAATGATGATGGCGTCCTCTTGGGTAAAATATTCCGGAGGTAAAGTAGTCCCCCATTCGGATCTCCGGGAGGGGACTACTCAAGAGCACGTCGTTATCAGCAGAAAGAAAACTGGCGTTCTACGGATCGGAGCGTGGAATGTCAGATCCCTTAATCGGGCAGGTAGGTTAGAAAATTTAAAAAGGGAAATAGATAGGTTAAAGTTAGATATAGTGGGAATTAGTGAAGTTCGGTGGCAGGAGGTAAAAGACTTTTGGTCACGTGATTAAAGGGTTAAAAATACAAAATCAAATAGGGGTAATGCAGGAGTAGGTTTAATAATGAATAAAAAAATAGGAGTGCGGGTTAGCTACTACAAACAGCATAGTGAACGCATTATTGTGGCCAAGATAGACACAAAGCCCATGCCTACTACAGTAGTACAAGTTTATATGCCAACTAGCTCTGCAGATGATAAAGAAATTGATGAAATGTATGACGAGATAAAAGAAATTATTCAGGTAGTGAAGGGAGACGAAAATTTAATAGTCATGGGTGACTGGAATTCGTCAGTAGGAAAACGGAGAGAAGGAAACATAGTAGGTGAATATGGATTCGGGGGAAGAAATGAAAGAGGAAGCCGCCTTGTAGAATTTTGCACAGAGCATAACTTAATCATAGCTTACACTTGGTTCAAGAATCATAAAAGAAGGTTGTGTACCTGGAAGAATCCTGGAGATACTAAAAGGTATCAGATAGATTATATAATGGTAAGACAGAGATTTAGGAACCAGGTTTTAAATTGTAAGACATTTCCAGGGGCAGATGTGGATTCTGACCACAATATATTGGTTATGAATTGCAGATTGAAACTGAAGAAACTGCAAAAAGGTGGGAATTTAAGGAGATGGGACCTGGATAAACTGAAAGAACCAGAGGTTGTAGAGAGTTTCAGGGAGAGCATAAGGGAACAATTGACAGGAATGGGGGAAAGAAATACAGTAGAAGAAGAATGGGTAGCTCTGAGGGATGAAGTAGTGAAGGCAGCAGACGATCAAGTAGGTAAAAAGACGAGGGCTAATAGAAATCCTTGGGTAACAGAAGAAAATTTGAATTTAATTGATGAAAGGAGAAAATATAAAAATGCAGTAAATGAAGCAGGCAAAAAGGAATACAAACGTCTCAAAAATGATATCGACAGGAAGTGCAAAATGGCTAAGCAGAGATGGCTAGAGGACAAACGTAAGGATGTAGAGGCTTGTCTCACTAGGGGTAAGATAGATACTGCCTACAGGAAAATTAAAGAGACCTTTGGAGAGAAGAGAACCGTTTGTATGAATATCAAGAGCTCAGATGGCAACCCAGTTCTAAGCAAAGAAGGGAAGGCAGAAAGGTGGAAGGAGTATATAGAGGGTTTATACAACGGCGATGTACTTAAGGACAATATTATGGAAATGGAAGAGGATGAAGATGAAGATGAAATGGGAGATAAGATACTGCGTGAAGAGTTTGACAGAGCACTGGAAGACCTGAGTCGAAACAAGGCCCCGGGAGTAGACAACATTCCATTAGAACTACTGATGGCCTTGGGAGAGCCAGTCATGACAAAACTCTACCATCTGGTGAGCAAGATGTATGAAACAGGCGAAATACCCACAGACTTCAAGAAGAATATAATAATTCCAATCCCAAAGAAAGCAGGTGTTGACAGATGTGAAAATTACCGAACTATCAGTTTAATAAGTCACAGCTGCAAAATACTAACGCGAATTCTTTACAGACGAATGGAAAAACTGGTAGAAGCGGACCTCGGGGAAGATCAGTTTGGATTCCGTAGAAATGTTGGAACACGTGAGGCAATACTAACCTTACGACTTGTCTTAGAAGAAAGATTAAGAAAAGACAAACCTACGTTTCTAGCATTTGTAGACTTAGAGAAAGCTTTTGACAATGTTGAGTGGAATATTCTCTTTCAAGTTCTGAAGGTGGCATGGGTAAAATACAGGGAGCGAAAGGCTATTTACAATTTGTACAGAAACCAGATGGCAGTTATAAGAGTCGAGGGGCATGAAAGGGAAGCAGTGGTTGGGAAAGGAGTGAGACAGGGTAGTAGCCTCTCCCCGATGTTATTCAATCTGTATATTGAGCAAGCAGTAAAGGAAACAAAAGAAAAAATCGGAGTAGGTATTAAAATTCATAGAGAAGAAGTAAAAACTTTGAGGTTCGCCGATGACATTGTAATTCTGTGAGAGACAGCAAAGGACTTGGAAGAGCAGTTGAACGGAATGGACAGTGTCTTGATAGGAGGATATAAGATGAACATCAACAAAAGCAAAACGAGGATAATGGAATGTAGTCAAATTAAATCGGGTGATGCTGAGGGGATTAGATTAGGAAATGAGACACTTAAAGTAGTAAAGGAGTTTTGCTATTTAGGGAGCAAAATAACTGATGATGGTCGAAGTAGAGAGGATATAAAATGTAGACTGGCAATGGCAAGGAAATCGTTTCTGAAGAAGAGAAATTTGTTAACATCGAGTATAGATTTAAGTGTCAGGAAGTCGTTTCTGAAAGTATTTGTATGGAGTGTAGCCATGTATGGAAGTGAAACATGGACAATAACCAGTTTGGACAAGAAGAGAATAGAAGCTTTTGAAATGTGGTGCTACAGAAGAATGCTGAAGATAAGGTGGGTAGATCACGTAACTAATGAGGAGGTATTGAATAGGATTGGGGAGAAGAGAAGTTTCTGGCACAACTTGACTAGAAGAAGGGATCGGTTGGTAGGACATGTTTTGAGGCATCAAGGGATCACAAATTTAGCATTGGAGGGCAGCGTGGAGGGTAAAAATCGTAGAGGGAGACCAAGAGATCAATACACTAAGCAGATTCAGAAGGATGTAGGTTGCAGCAGGTACTGGGAGATGAAGAAGTTTGCACAGGATAGAGTAGCATGGAGAGCTGCATCAAACCAGTCTCAGGACTGAAGACCACAACAACAACATACGACATGATTGTTACAGTAGATGCACCAAATAGGTGCTTATAATAAGTAATCTTTATTTTCATTTACGACGGTCTGCTTTGGCTTAATCGCCATTTTCAAGTACCTGCAATAACAATTTTTGTGAGAAGAGGTACGGATGCCAATGTCATTCATATTACAGTAGCTGTCTTGTACTCACGTCTACATTGATGTGACGTCCATATTGCGTCGTTAGTGTCTGTTGTGTTACTGTCACTGCTTTAACAAGATGTTGAAATTTAATGTTAATTACTACGTGAGAGCAGTTCCACAGTTCCACTACTACGACGCTGTATGTTTACAAAGATTGTGCAAATGAACAGCGATATTATTTTATTAACTAAAATTGGTTACCATTATGTTTGGTTGTTGCATATGTTACTTCCGATTTATCCATTTTCTTGTTCTAAAAGTTCAATCGGTATTCTCTCGCGTACACATAAATTTCTAATTCGTCAAGAATGTTCATTGAAAAACCTTTTGGTAATCTGTGCAGAATCTGTTGTGCATTTTCGATCGTATCAGCAGTGTAATTTTGAGTTTTCAAGTGTAGAAAGAAGGTAGACTGATTATATTCGCTCTTTCTAGTGTGTTCTTTATATCTCACCTTAAAATTTCTTCCAGTTTGGCCAATGTAAAAGCTATTACCGTTCCAACATGTGATTTTATATATGCCTGGGTTGTCATATTTGTATGTTCTCGAGCTGGCGGAACGTAATTTTATTGAAAGGTTGTCTTTCAAAATAATTTTGCGGTAACGCTGTTTCCAAAAGATTTATAATTTCAAGTATTCCAGCCATGGATACTTTCCTATATTGTAAAAGGTTATATTTTATTATTTGGACTGTTTCCTGTACTGGCACATTGGTGTATAGATTAGTAAAATCAAATGAAACAAATTTACCATTAGGTGGTATTTATATGTCTTTTATATCCCTTGCCACAGTACGCGAATTTTTGATTGGGTACTTTTTGTTGTTAGTATAATGTTTTGTTATTAGTGTGTTTAGTTTTTTACTTATCAAATATGATAGGCTATTTATGCAGTTAATTACAGGCCTAATAGGAACCGTCGGTTTATGTGTCTTTGGTTGCTGCTAAGTGTCGCGATCGACTTTGTCTTGATAACAGATTATGCCGTTATATCACAAATTGTATAATCCAGTGACGACCATATAAGCTGATGTTCGGTTTCTTGCCAATGAAATGAAGTGATCGTATGGCATTGGTGGCCGGGAGGCCCCATGCGGGTAAGTTCGGCCTCCGTATTGCAATTCCTGTTTCTATCTGACGCACGTCGGCGACTTGCAAGTCAATGATCATGAAATGATGATGAAGGACACACAACACCCAGTCATCACGAGACAGAGGGAATAGAACCCGGGATCCCGTGCGTGGGAAGCGACAACGCTACCGCAAGGCCACGAGCTGCGGACACATACGAGTGAATCAGAAATGCTTGCAAGTTAGTATAGTCGATCGTAGCACCACCAGAGATGAAGGTGACGTTAAGGCGTGTTGCTTACCCTAAACACTTCACAGCAGCTTTTGGTGTTTTCGTGATGCAATTCTTTAAATTAATTGAAGTAGTGTAACGTTGTTTATAGAAAAAGGTTCCGCATCATGACTAACCCCTTAATCAAATGAAACTAAGTGGTTCCAGAGAGCTTTCCCTGCCTCAAACATCTATATGTATACATGCAGACTGAAGCGACGAATGAAGAGGCCGGGATTCGAATCCAGGTCTCCTGCTCACTAGGCCGATGCGCCACCCTGGCACAGTGGCGTCGCCCAGCTGCACGGACTACCCTAGCACGCCTCCAAATTCCCAGTCACGCCTCCGCCGACTTGGTATTCTCTCAAAACTTGCAGAGGTTCACCAACTGTGTCGGCAAACGGGGCATCCTGCCTGAAATGCAGACATAGGTGCTTCAATCGAGAGACCTTTTCAAGTGTGTGATGCAGACTAAAGCGACGAATGAAATTTTGTACCAAGGCATGATTTGTTTCAGGCAGGATTCCCCGGCCTCTTCGATGCTGAGGAAGTACTCGATTACAGTTCGAGAGCCTCTGCAACGCTGATCTAATTTAGAGGCATTGCGCCAGGGTGGCGCAGTGGTCGGTACATCTGCCTAGCGAGCAGGAGGTACGGGTTCGAATCTTGGCCTTGGTACAAATTTTGGCCTACCTGAAGCTGATTCAATCATAGGTGGTGCGTATAACTTGACAGGGAGTCTGTATGGACCTGTTGAAAGGGTCCTGTAGCCACCTTTCATTAGTCCGTGAGCCCAATTTCACAAACGGTGGCGTAGTCTGCTGCAGAAAGTCTGCGATAGTCGTACAGAATAGCCAACCCTCGTAGTGGTCAAGTCGGCAAAGAGGTTTCCGCTACTTGTGAGAAATCCACCTGCGTTAGGCTGGTGGCGGAAATGGCATCTTGGGGTTTTCCGGTCTACGCGGAGCGTGGAAGAGGCTGGAGAAGCGGGAGGCAGTCTGCCGCCGGTACGGGAAGCGTACACAGCTGTGCCCCAGTCGAAGAAGGGTGAGTTGGACTGACCGCGTGGCGCGTTGTCACATAGAGAGGGGAGCTTTTAGCTTTTGGTCTCGAATTTCGTCTTATAAAGATTTATTTGCTGGGTTGCAGCAGGGAATGCAAGGCTTTTGTAGACTTTCAGTTTGATTCCCAATGCAGTCTTGACTTTGATCCGTGAGAGGAACGCAGCACAAAGGAGTTGCATATGTTGAAGTGCCCTCGGTTCAGTGTGAATGTTTATGTGCCTACAACTGTGTGTGTATGCTTCTAATCTTTTCCGGATCTTGGCAATTTTTGTGTATTTGTGAATTTTCTTTGTCTCATGTGATTAAAATTTGGCCACGGTCCATAGAAATTGTCTCCGCGGACCGAGTGGGCACGCGAGTCTGTTATGAAACGTGCAGTATTTCACAAGCAATTGTACATAGTTAGCATGCAACAGCAGTCTATAGATGCACTACATCAATGTTTTAAGGAATAAATAATTTTGCCTTCAATCTTATCTTGTGTACCGATGTTACGTCGCCGTTACCTTCGCCATTTACCTTGTAGTCTTCCTTGTTGGCCCACCTATAGCGTTTCCATGTGCACAGGTGTAGTGATTAGTGTCCCTTTTTTTATCTGAAACAAATGCTCTGGAATATATCGTGTTTTCACGAATCTTGCTGCAGGCTGCACTTACGCATGGTGTTCACGCCCTCTTTAGTTTACTCAATATTTGATTCACGGGAAGAATGCCTGGATCATATTAATAATTACATCCCATTCTTTATCAATGACTTTACAATGAATGTTCTTTGTGAGTTTTTCTTATTAATAAATTAAGTAATTTTCCGACTCAGTGCTACCTCTTCTTTGTCGTGTGGCTAGAGTTGGTGGCGACCCTATCTTTTACATTGATTTCAGTGTCAAATAGCATTTTCTTATTCAAAGTGCGCGTGGTTCTTTTAGCTATCAGGATACATTCAAAGGGCGCTTCATGCTTCTTACACATAGCGTCCTTTTATTCACGCTACTTACACTGTGACTTGATTAAGCTTCATCGATTTGGGCTGCTTCTCGACGCCACTACTGGTAATCACTTCCGAGCAGCAGCACCGCCCCTCTAGGACAGGGTGGGGCTGCTGGGGCGGTCCTGCAGCAGCTGTCCATCGCAGCGCGCGGCCATCTGCTGCCGGACGCGGTGTTCCCACGGCGGCCGCCTCGCTGATGAATAATGGACAGGCGGGCCAGCTGAGTAGAGCCGCAGATGGCCAACCTCTCAGGAGAACAGCCCACTCCCAGTCCAGCAGTCTGCGATCGCGGGCAGTACCTCCGCCCATACATCACCCAGTCGGATTAACGTCCGGCACGATTTTTTATCATCAATTCGCCGTGCGCCGAGTTAGCTGCGTATTGAACGACTGTCACCCGCGCCATTCATTATTCCTCGCGGGTGTGCAGTGCCGCAAGCTGACGTTTTTATTCGACATTGTTTTCAAACTTCCACTGCGCATAAAAATGTGCTTCATTTAAGCTACAAAATTAATAAATGAATAGCATCAGTTTAATAGCAAAGACAAGATCCAGTTATTAGCCGACAGTGGGGTATACAAAATCACCTGTTCCGATTGTGACAAATTTTACATTGGTCAGTCAGGCAGAGTCATATCAACTAGGCTGGCTGAACATGAACGCAGCTGGAGGTTGCAGAATTCAGACTCTGCATTTGCTGAGCATGTACTGAGTGAGGGTCACAACTACCAGCCAGTGTCCCATGTACTTCACTTAGCAAACAAAGGCCATAAACTCAACCTGCTGGAAGCCCTGCAAATTAACAAACATCTCGCTCACAGTCCAGATCTCATCCTAAACGACCAGACACAGCTCAACACTTCCCCTCACTTCATATAATCATCTCTGTTCTTAATTACATGCCACACTCTCTCTTCCTAAACATTCCCATTTTCCTGTATTCATTAAGTTGTTTTGTTTTGTTGAAGTTGTCTTTGTATTCTACATAGACTGAAGTTTCAATAGTTAAGGCTTTCTTTTAACTGGTACTTGTATTACTGTCCATGTTTAACACCCCTTATAGCTCTCTCATCAAATACTGTCCATAGTTTGCTTTGCTCATTTATTTAATGAAAACTGTTACACAGCCACTGCTTTGATTATAATGTTAATGTTAAAATGCAGTACCACCACACTCTCAAACTGTAGGTTCCCTCAAACACCTCCATTTTCCTGCGTTTATTTATTTCTGTTTATCTTTATTGCTTGAAGTTCCTTATGTATGCTTTAGTTACATTGATAACTGTCTCTTTTTTTAATTGGTTTGTGTATCACTCTCCATGTTTCATACCTCCTGATGTAGCCTTGTATAGTACTAATTTTATTTTATTTATTAATTTTGTTTATTAATAGAAACTGTTATGTAGGCATGCTATTCCTATTTTGTGCTAAAGGTTTTCCTGTCTACTCCATTGTTATTTACGTACTGTTCAATTATTACTTTTCCATTGCAAATATGTTACTTACTGTATGTTTCTATTTCAGTCTAGATGTGTTACTTCTCTTCCAATGTTGTTTGCAAACATTTAACTTCTTTGGTGATAATAATCAGTAAATGTCTGAAGATGGCCTTGTAAGCCGAAAACCGGTTAACAATAAAAGCAATATTGTAGAACAAAAGCAAACTGGTGCTTTTCTTTCTTTATTTCTTCTTCGCGGATGGGTCACTTAGGACCAAGCGTAATCAACAATTGTTGGCCTTCCTTTTCGCCCAGTATTCCTTCATAAACAACGAATGGGCTAGCTTTCGTTGCGTAGACCATGTATGTCGGTTAGTTTTTCTCTCTTCTTCCTCAAAACCCCGTGTGTTTGTGATTTTTCTGATTTCATTTCTATCATGTAGATTTGGAGACCCTAATTCTCTCAGGTCTTTTTCCGTCTGTTTGTACCAGTTCGGTCTTGTAATTTTGTTCTTTAAAAATGTATGGATTTTGTGCGTTAACCTGTTTGAGTCCATTCTTTCTAAGTGCCCCATGAATTGGATTCTTCTCATGCGCATTGTGTCTGTTATTTTGGAGATATTTTTATATATTTCTGCATTTTGTTTTGGATAATGTACCCCATCTTTAGTTCTTGGTCCTAGGATTTTCCTCATTATCTTACGTTCTTTCACTTCTAATTCCTCTTTTAGTGTTCTGTGTTGAAGGTTTAGTGTCTCAGATGCGTAGAGAGCTTCGGGTCTAATTACTGTTGTGTAGTGTCGTATTTTGCAGTTCCACGAGAGACTCTTTTTGTTGTAAATGTTTTTTGTTAACTGAAACGCCGTCTCCATTTTCTGGACTCTTGATCTGAGAGATTTCTTTTCATTACAATTTTCTGCAATCCATTCACCTAAATATTTAAATCCTTTTACTCTAGAGATGTAGTTATTACCAATTTTGAGATCAGAAGGTGCATCTTTGACGTCAGTCATAAATTTTGTTTTTTCAAATGAAATCTGTAATCCTATTTTAGCTGCCTGTTCTTGTAATAATTCTAGCTGTTTCTGTGCATCAGTAATGTCTTGTGCGATCAGTGCCATGTCATCAGCAAATGCTAAACAGTGTAATTCTGTGCCCTTATGTCTTGGTCCCAGTCTGTGTGCTGGTGCACCTGCTTTTTTCCATTCTCTAACAACTTTTTCAAGAGCACAATTGAAGAGCACTGGGGACAGTACATCCGCTTGTCGTAGTCCTGTGTCTATTTCAAATTCTGTGCTCAATTCTCCCATAAATTTTACTTTGGATTTGGTCTCCGTGAGTGTTTCTTTTATGATGTTTGTTGTCTTTTGATCTAGTCCAAATTCTGCTAATACTTCAAAAAGGGATTCTCGGTCTATACTGTCATACGCTTTTTTAAAGTCGACAAACGTGATGACATAACTTTTGTTTGAAGTACTATGTAAATATTTCATTGAGTTTTTCAAGTTAAGGATCTGTTCTACGCAAGATCGACCTTTTTTGAACCCACCTTGGTATTCGCCTAGTTTTGAATCCAGCTGAGGTTCTGCGCGGTTTAGTAGGGCTTTAGACAGAATTTTGTATGTTATTGACAATAAAGAGATTCCACGATAGTTGTTGGGGTCTGTTTTACTTCCTTTTATGTACAGAGGATGTATGATTGCAGTCTTCCAATCTGTGGGGATTTTTTCAGTTTTCCATATTTCATGTATAATTTCTTTGAGTTTTGCAATAAGATTTTCTCCTGCATTTTTCCATAATTCTGCGGTGATTTGGTCTTCTCCTGATGCTTTGTTATTTTTCAGTGACTGAATTATCTCTTTAATCTCTTGTAAACTTGGTGGCTTTGAGTCTGAGTTTCGTTGTGTACGATGGAACTCAAATTTTTCTGCAGGCTTTTCACAAGTCAGTAATTTAGAAAAGTATTTTGCAAGAATTTCACAGTTTTCGGTGTTGGGATGAGCAATTTCCCCATGGTCATTTTTGAACTGGAGTGATGGAGGAGAGTACTTTGTTAATTTTTGTTTGAATACTCTGTAGAAATTTCGGGAATTGTTTTTCTTGAAATCATTTTCTATGTCTTGCAATTTTTTGTCTTCGTGTTGTTAACGGACTGTTCGTATTGCTTTTGTGACTGTTTTCCTGGTATCTTTGAGATCTTCCAGGGTCTTTTGATTTTTGTTGCACAACCAATTTTGCCACGCCTGTTGTCTGAGATTTATCAGTTGGTCACACTCATCTGTCCACCATGGGTGTTTACGTGTTCTTGTTTGCGGTGCTACAGTTTCAGCTGCATTTAAAAGTCCTGCTTGCAGCTGTTGCCAATTTTGTGGTTTTAAATATTGCGTTTCTTTTGTAAATTGTTCATTGCCATTTATCTTTTGTACATCATATTTACGGTGTGGAGATTTCTTAGTCAATTTTCTTTTTTCTGGAATGACATCTAGAGAGAATTTTGTTGGGTAATGGTCGGAATCTAGGTCTAGTCCATTAAGGACTTTAAGTTTCATGATTTCTACTGTATTTACGCGGGAGATCATTACATGATCCAACTGATATTCACCTAGTAATGGATTAGGTGAGATCCAAGTTTTCGTTTTCGAGGCTCTTTTCTTGAAAAATGTTGATTTGAAAAATAGGTCATGGTTTCTGCAGATTTCAATGAGTCGCATGCCATTCCGGTTGGTCTGTGTATGCCCTGACCATTTACCTACCCAATATCGATATTTCTTTTCTTTACCGATTTGTGCATTGAAATCGCCCATAAGGATTTTGACATGGTTATTTGGGATTTTTTGGAGAACATTATCTAATTGGTTCCAGATTTCTTCTACTTCTTCTATTTTGTTTTTGTTAGTGATGTTAGTTGGTGCATGTCCGTTGATTAGGGTGTATATCTTATTAGCTGATTTTATTGTCATCGTGGAGAGTCGACCCGAGTAAGATTTGAAAGTTGCGACTGAATCAAGTATTGATGTATCTACTATAAATCCAATTCCAAATTGTGGACAATTTGCCATGGCTCGTTTTCCAGGTTTTCCTTTGTATATCCTGTATCCTTCCGAATCAAAAGGATTTTCATCTGTATATCTTGATTCCTGAAATGCAATAATTTTGATTTTACGTTCTCTGGATTTGTCCAGGATGTTTTTTAGTTTTCCCATTTTTAAGAGAGAATTAACATTAAATGTCATTAGCCAAATTCTAGATTTTGGTTTGATTTTCTTATTACGGGGTTTTGAGGTACTCCAATTTACCTCCATGCACACTTCTGTGGTCTCCCCAGAATCCGAATAGACCACTTGCGGTTTTTCAACCGTGGGATTTGACCCACTGGGGTAATTTGTCTTTGAAGGTGCTGTATCCATGTTGATTTAATTGGACTGGGTTTGTGACTGAAATTGAGATTCAGTCTGGTTAAGCTCAGAGTTCCACTTCTGAGTTTTATAGATCAGCCGCCACTAACATGTGGAACAGACGCTGTAGGGTTACCGCCACTAACCTGTCGAACCGTCGTGCCCTTTGTCCAAATAACCTTGGACGATAGATTTTATAGTATCCCAAAAAGCAAGGTTGCCTCTTCCGCCAGTTCCGCCGTACCGATGATCTTCATCTCCGCCTTCACTGCCGTTGAGGTCTTCACCGTGTCCCTGGCAAGGGGTCCTCACGAGGTACTATCACCCGGGCCAGGTGAACCAAGGTTTTTTTTATGAGGTGTTACTCCTCCCCCTCCTCCTTTTTGAACCGGGCTTGGGACCGGCTATGGCGGAGTTTGGTGCTTTTCATTTATTATAATATTGTTCTACCAAGAACCGACGGAAGATTCTGTTAGCTACAAAATTCTTTAATCTGGCCACATGCTTTCTTTTGTCAGCTCTTTACCGACGCTATGTTTTGAATGTACGTGAGCAGACATCAAAATACTTTTTCATCAAAAATACGCTTGTTTCTTTGCGTTCTCCTCTTTTAGGTCAAAGCGATTCGTCAAACGTTTATCCAGTGAGGAGGTTCTATTCACGAGATGCGGCTGTGGCAAGTTAAAAATCATCCATCTAGCCTCCTGTGACCTGTTCATTAGCCTCAAAATGCTATGTAACCTCAATTTTTTTTTCAGATGTGCAACAGAGAAGGTGTCAGATCAAGTGGCTAGGGTGAACAGATTCGAAGCTCATGTTCAGTTACAATTTTTCTATGTTACAATGTCACTTTCTGGTAAAGATGATCGTCACATTTAAAGACTTCATTTTTTCAAATCCAGTTTCATCCAGCGAATTATTTCATCTGGTTGATCTAAAAATTTCGCGTAGCGTTTGGCAGGTATCTCTCGGGAAAGATGAGCAAGATATGAAGGGCTTATTTCAATAGTGGTAGAAGTCCATTTTTGTTCATATTGAGATACAGAGTCCTAAAGTTAAATGAGCGCTGAAAAATCTGCAGTTGAGATACAAGAAATATTCAGGCATATGGTTTCTTGCTAGAGATGAATCTGTCTTCCCGTTTGTTTGCCTCATTAATTTCAGAAGGATTACAGACAGAAAAGTGGAGGTAATGGACGTGTACCACTATTGAAATAAGCCCCTCATATAACACATACAAGAATCAAAGAGTGCCATAATAACGGAAGCCACCTTCGTAGCTGCGTGGTCGGCGTACACTGCAGCCATGCGAAGGACTAGAGCTCAATCCACGCTACCGCCAGAGATTTTTCCTTGGTTGTAGGACTGAAACAGGGCCTAGTCAGCCTCGTCGACGATCGACTTGAAAGGGAAGCAACACCATCAGGTCTGCTAAATGGACAACACCTGAGCGAACGGTGTGCTGGCGCCACGCCCATTCAAGCGGCACCCAAATGATGGCATTAGGTGATGGTGACACAGCGGCCGGTCGTTCCGAATTGGGCCGTCTGTGGCCAGATGGGAGTGACCAAGAGAAAGGGGCTCGGACTGAAAAGACATGGCTGCAGACTTTCTCAGTTGTTCAACATGAATATGGATAATACAATGTAGGAAATGAAAGTTTACATTCGGGATGAAAAGTTAGCGTGAAATGTCAGTGATAAATGTAGGTGATGAAACTGCTACTCTCTGTGAAACCGAGTACATCTACATCTACGTGGATACTTTGCAAGTCACACTCAAGTGCCTGGTAGAGGGTTCATCGAACCACCTTCACAATTGTTCCAGTCTCGAGCAGCGTGCGGAAAAAACGAACACCTATATCTTTCCGTGCGAGCTTTAATTTTCCTTATTTTGCTATGATGATCACTTCTCCCTACGTAGGTTGGCGTCAACAAAATATTTTCGCATTCGGAGGAGAAAGTTGGTAGTTGAAATTTCGTGAGAAGATTCCGCCACAACGAAAAACACCTTTCAAATGGTTCATATGGCTCTGAGCACTATGGAACTTAACATCTGAGGTCATCAGTCCCCTAGACTTAGAACTACTTAAACATAACTAACCTAAGGACATCACACACATCCGTGCCCGAGGCAGGATTCTAACCTGCGACCGTAGCAGCAGCGCGGTTCCAGACTGAAGCGCCTGGAACCGCTCAGCCACAGCGGCCGGCAAAAACACCTTTATTTTAATGATGTCCATCCCAAATCCTGTATCGTGTCAGTGACACTGTCTCCCCTATTTCGCGATAATGCAATACGTGCCGCTCTTCTTCGAACTTTCGCGATGTACTCCTTTGGTCCTATCTGGTAGGGATTCCACACCGCTCAGCAGTACTCCAAAAGTGGAAGGACAAGCGTAATGTGGGCAGTCTTTAGTAGATATGTTACATTTTCTAAGTGTTCTACTAATAAAACGCAGTCTTTGGTGAGCATTCCCCACAACATTTTCTGTGTGTTCCTTACAATTTAAGTTGTTCGTAATTGTAATACCTAGGTGAAGTTGAGTTTACGGCCTTTAGATTTGACTGATTTATCGTGTAACCGAAATTTAACGGATTGTTTTTAGCACTCATGCGTTTGTCCTCAAACTTTTCATTATTTAAGGTCAGCTGCCAATTTTAGCACCTAACAGATACCTTTTCTAAATCGCTTTGTAATTTGTTTAGATCTTCTGATGACTTTACTAGACGATAAACGGTAGCATCATCTGCAGACACCCTAAGACGGCAGCTCCAGTTATCTCCTAAATCATTGATACAGGCAAGGAACAGCAGGTACGCTACCTTGTCGAATATCAGAAACCACTTTTCTTTTAGTAAACGATAATTAATTGAAGCAGTCAGCTGCCAGCAGGTGTTGTTGATAACCCTTAATGGGGACAGCTGAAAATGTGTGCCCCGACCGGGACTCGAACCCGGGATCTCCTACTTACATGGCAGACGCTCTTTCCATCTGAGCCACCGCGGGCACAGAGAATAGCGCGACTGCAGGTAACAGTTACTATCTTCATATAATTAAAGGCTACCCAGCCATTGACCTTCTTCTGTGCGAATGCGCACACTTTGCCCGAACTCTTACAGGAATTGTCACCTTAGTTGGCGCGAGTAAAGAGTGAGTGGGCAAATATCCTTCAGGAACATTACGAATGTACGTTGTGGACAGTAGGGAATGTGGGTCTCACGGGAAGCGTGCAAGGGATAAGTCCCTGCAGTCGCGCTGTACTCCGTGCCCTCGGTGGCTCAGATGGACAGAGCGTCTGCCATGTAAGCGGGAGATCCCGGGTTCGAGTACCGCTCGGGGCACACATTTTCAGCTGTCCCCATTGCGGTACATCAACAATACTTTTTTGCAGTTGAGGGTTTCAATTAATTATCATTTCTTTCTAGAGAAGCTGCATGGTCATCATGGGTATGTGTTCTTTCGGAACAGTTATTATCTTCCTACTTTTGTTTTACTCCATGACGTCTCGTCAGTTACGACGAACTGTGATCTCTTTGACAGGAAATCACGAATCCAGTCGCACAACTAAGACTATATTCCGTAATCAGGCAATTTCGCTACAAGCCGGTTTTGAGGTACAGTGTCAATAGACATCTGGAAATCTAGAAATAAGGAATGTGTTTGAAATCCCTTGTCAATAGCACTCAACACTTCGTGTGTGTAAAGAGCTAGTTATGTTCCACAAGAAACATCCGTGATGACTGTGTGTCAACAGACCGTTCTCTTGGAGGTAATTCTTAATATTCGAACACAATATATATTCCAAAATCCTGTTGCATATCGACGTTAATGACACGCGTATGTAATTTTATGGATTACTTCTACCACACTTATTTACTATTGGTGTGATCTGTTGAACATTCCAGTCTTTGGGTACGGTTATTTCGTCGAGCAAGCGGTTGTGTATAATTGTTAAGTATCGAGCTATTGCATCCGAATACTCTGAAAGGAAAGTAGTTGGTATGCAGTCTGGACCGGAAGACATTCTTTTATTAAGCAATTTAAGTTGCTTCACTACTCCGACGATATCTACTTCAAAGTTACTCATTTGGCCGCTGTTCCTGATTTGAAATCTGGAATATCTTCTTTGGTGAAGGAATTTCATAAGGCTTTGTTTAGGAACTCTGCTGTCACGCAGAGAAGGTGTCGCTAGCATACTTCAATACGACCAGAATATCTTAGGATTTTCTGCCAGGTGTTGAGACAAAGTCTCGTTGTGGAAACTATTACAGCGTCTCGCATTAAATTCCGCACTAAATTTCGAGCCTCTGTAAAAGATCACCAGTCTTGGAAATTTTGCATTCGTTTCAATTTGGCGTGCTTTTCTCGTTGTTTCTGCGACAGCGTTCTGACCCTTTTTGTGTAGTACCAACCACGCCGGCCGTTGCGTTACTTCCGTGATCTCGCGGCAACCTGTGTATTCAAAAAGGCTGGAATCATTGAAGAGTTTCGTAGTACTACAAGGAGATCAGGAAACACAGCGACTGTGTGTAGTGAGTTGAAAAGCGTGTGATGCAATGATCGAGCAGCTCCTCATAGGCCACACATTGGTGTAGTCAACGCTAAGCGTTGCTTGAGGCGGTGCGAAAAGAGTGCCAGTGAGCAGTGGATGACTGGCAACCAGTGATTTGGAGCGATGAATCTCGCTATACCGTGCGGAAATCTGATGGAAGTACTTGGGTTTGGCAAATGCATAGGAACGTTCCCTTCCATCAAGTATAACGCCAACAGTGACGTACAGAGGAGGCTGTACTACTGTACAGGGGTGTTACGGTGTGGTCCCTTATTTCGCTTAAGAAAACGCTAAGTGTGGAAGGCTTTGGACATATTTTAGAGCACTGTGTACTGTGTACAGTAGAGGAACAGTTCCGAGATGGTGACTGTATCAGCATAGCAGTATACTCATCCATGAAGCAGTATGAGAGAGGCCATGGCGTGTGGACAATAACATTCTCGAAATAGACTGGCCTGACTTGAATCAAGTCGAACAAATTTGAAATGAGTCACAACATAACTTTGCTCCAGACCCCAGCATATGCGATTCAGTCGGTAATTTGTTACATTATATTATCAAGGTAGATTGTCAAATTTCTCAATGGCTAACATATTACAAGAGCTGCAGCGGAATAGGAAATCACTTGGACAATTTTTAAAGTAAGATCTGACGATATAAAATTCCCCACTGCAGCTGATTCAGCGAGTATTACCATTTCTTTTGACGTTTTGTTGAGGAGAAAGGGATAGAATTCACTGTGGGATAGCCATAAGTTGGGTGATGTCCAATCGTGTGCAATTTCAGTACAGTATAAAGAAATACATCGCACAGGACGGCAGGAAAAAACTCGACTTCGAACGCAAGGCAAATGAGACTGCAGGCTCTAAAATAAATGAAGTAATTAATCATGTACCTTAAACAGTACACAAGAGGTGCTTATTGATCACACCACCAAAATTATAATTCACAGTGGAAAAGTTAGGCTGAAATATAAATTGCGATATAGAAAAAAATCATGGATACAGCACAGGTATAAGCTCAAAATCTGCCAAAATTATGGTAGTTATTAGCGTTTAACTCAAGAGGAAGACCATAGATGTCTTACATTTATGACAGCTGGTTAAAAAGAGAGAAGTCTGAAGGATTCCGATACCTGTCTTTAGTTTTGAAGAAAAGATTAATTAAATTATGGCAAAGATACATAAGTGATACTCTCACAATCAAACATATGTTATACATGCAACATAGCTACCTTTTATGTATTTTTGGCCCTCGAGGATTAATGGTCTGCCATTTCTCGACAGAGATTCAGACACCTCAGGAACATGTACTCAGCAGAGTTCGGACCATCATAAAGGATAATGGTGGACACACCATATATTAATTTACACTAACAGAGCTCTGCATACATTTTATCAGGTAGTGTATGTACTACAGCTATGTGAAGATGAGGAAAATCAGCGACCCATCAGGTGTGTGCACCACTTTTAAGAAAATAACAAAAGATCACTTGAGCCAAGTGAGTTTCGGTCCAAGGGTAATATGACAGGAGCGCTGCTACTTGCAGTCCATTGAGGCCGTAAAGTCGCTCGAATCGAAAAGGGTCTTAAAGGAGCAAGGCAGGGCAGGCGACGCCCTTGCAGAGACGCCTGTTCCCACGCCGGGCTGTTATTTCACGGCTGCGCCGCCTGTGCCTGTCTTGGCCAGGGTTGGCCCTCCGATTCCGGTAGGCCTGCGGTTGGAGAAGTGCTGACGCAGCGGCGTCCCCTATATGCAGCGTCAGCAGCGGTCAGCAGTTAGCACGCGTGCCCGGAGGACGCCTCAGGTGCAGTCGCGGCGGTGTTCTCGGCACGGTCCACTGTGCAGCGCCGCCACGGTCTCTGCTCCCTGGTCAGCCGCCGTAAATCTCAGACGTCCGCCAGTACTGGAGGCCACCCCTTCCCTCTCTTCCTCCCTCACCCACTCCTATCCTTCTTCCACTTTGCAGAACCTCTTACCGTCCTGCTCACTCCCCCAGCCCCCTTTTTTTTACGTGGCTCGTCCTAAGCCGACCCGGGTGCTGCACGGCGAGTAATTTGCTGCACGCTTCGCACCGGCCTGGCGGATTCTATTCGCGGAAACAAATGTCATGAATATCCGATGCGCCGCACTGCGGCAGGTGGAAAGAAAACGCTTCTGTCGCGATGTGTCCACGAAAAAAAGCGCTGGGCATAATAAATTATGTATCAGGCTCCGTGGGATCGAATTCGCTTGAAAGAAACTTACTCTCCCCTACGACCTGTGAGGCTACACACTGGGATTTTTGTCTCGGCCTTTAATGCTCCTTTCCTTTCCCAGGACGTATTGGTTCTACACACAACCACCTCCAGTTGAGGCTCCATTGCACAAGCTTCACTATACTATCAAATCATTCTACCGTAGTTGACTTCTCTCCACCCCTCATATTTTGTAAAACAGCGTCATCAACATTGCTTCACCTTCAGAACTCCCTGAAACAAAGAACTCTAATGGACTTTCTTAGCACATTGACTGCCGTACAAGTGGGCAGCCTTGTGACAATTTTAACATTTCATGCAATTTAATCTTAAACAAATCTGTACTGCAATATTCAGTTTCCACATATATGGAATTTTATAACCTCTATCCTTTAATTTCGATTGACATAAGGTACTTATGTACACTGAGGTATTCAGAACATAGAGCATTAATTCCTATAAAGTTATCCCCTCCTTCAGCTCAGGACAACGCTGTGTCATGAAGTCTAAAACAGTAGAAGTGGAGCTCAATTCCGCTAAGATAGGTTGCCCTCATGTTTCTTTATGCCACGGAGCTGGAAGTGTTTATTGGCTGTGTTTTATCCACACACAGTATGGCTTCCCGGCCATTGACCTTCTTTTGCGAACGCACACGCTATGCCCGAACTCGTACGGGACTTGGTAGATTAATCCGCCACGAGTAATGAATATGATGGGCAAACATCTATTAGGCGCACTACGAACGTAGTGGTGTGGACATGTTGGGAATGTGCATCTCACGGGGAGCGTGCAAGGGATAAGTTCCTGCAGTCGCGCTATTCATCTGGGTCCTCGGTGGCTCAGATGGATAGAGCGTCTGCCATGTAAGCAGGAGATCCCGGATTCGAGTCCCGGTCGGGGCACACATTTTCAACATGTCCCCAATGAAGTACACCAACGCCTGTTTGCAGCTAGGGTGTTCATTTAATTATCATTCGTCACATAGTTGGTCAGTTTATTGGGATATATTTTTCTAATTTCATTTAAATACAAATAATTACAGACTATCCTCACTGAAAAAAATAAGATTCGAACTGCGATAAGTAACGTGATTAAACACTTATTCACACATCTGATCAGAGGAACCGCAAAAGAAAAAACAGGTTACAACACTTACATTTTACACAGTATCCTCCAACCAATACAATTATTTCAAACTGTCAGACATCTGCTCACAAGTTCAGAGCTATGAGAAACAACAAAATCGTGACACATTTAATACAATATTCTGAACAAGTGTATGTTACATTTGGCGTCATAATGCGAAACAAAACTGCCTTTTTTACTAAATACCCTGCAGAATTAACCGCTTTTCTAGTTTATGTTTGTTGACACTCTCTTTCAAAAAGAGTGGTTCCGCGCACATCAGACCAGCTTGCAACAAAAGGTGAAAGAACGGATCAACGGACCTTTATTATCATCGATATTGGTATGCTAAATGGCTCTAGAGCATATTCTCAGCTCAAAAGTTATGATGTGCGTTGTCGTAAACAAGTAAATCTTACAGAATTATCGCGGATACATGTGTTGGGGTTGGCAATCTTTAAAACATAGGCGTTTTCATTGCGGCAGCATCTTTTCAAGAAATTTCAATCCCAATTGTATTTCGAATGCGAAATAAGTTTATTGATGTCCCTCTACGTAAGGATAAAGGATCGTCGTGACAAAATAAGAAAAATCAGACCTCGCACGGAAAGATTTAAGTGCTCCTGTTTCCATCGCCCTGTTCGAGAGTGGAACGGTAGAGAAATACTGTAGCTTGAAGGTGGCTCGGTGAAACATTCTACCAGGCACTTAGTTATGAATTGCAGAGTAGTTACACAGATGTAGACGTAGATGAAGAATCTACGGAATATCACTCGCCTGAAACACAGCATGGATTATTCACATTCGGTATCTCATAACTTTACCACGTCAACGACGAATTACCAAATTACAATCTTAAGAACCTATCTTCACAGATATGATCGGTAAAGATATGACCAATAGTGGATAGTAAGTGTTCGACAGAAACGAAAATAACATTGTAGCTACTCCAAGGAAATGTTACAGGAATTCAAATGTTCTCAAAGTACGTAAATTATTTTACAGCTAGGATCAGGATATTGCTCAACGGCAAAGGTGGAAAATCGAGTATTGTGTTTAGACAATGAAGGACAAAAGAAAGACCTGGACTAAATTTCCACTTGCTATAATAAATTGTGTCTCTCTTCAAATCGGGATAAAAATAAAATAAAATGACAGTTACTGATGACAAGGTTAGCGGCGAACGTTTAAGCCGCGACGCTAGGGCAAGAAGCAGAAGTGATTTTAAGGGACGCCAAGTAAAATCTGTAACATGTCAAATGAATGAAGTCTTTGATTCATTGGAAAATACTTAAAAGAAACTGCATACCATACAAATTCTAGACAACTGCTGCAGCCTTTGAAGTTCTTAACAAAGAGGCTTGACAATAGGCATCGAAATAATTCAGACTCGCTTCTAGGATCGTATCAGGATGGTGTAGTCCATACGAAAGTGTGACAGAGCTAGCGATATCTTTGGAAGAAATGTAGCGTTGTTCTCGCTGAAGCCAGCTACTTAACCTTGGAGTGCTGATATTCGAGAAAGGCTGTGCTATAATTCCGCAGCCAACCTCGTGTATCTCGGGCAGGGTCATGAGAGTAGGAGAAGAGATTAACATGCATACAGGAAGTTATATTTCCCTTGTTCAAGACTTAATGGAACGGTACCAAGTCCTCTCCACCACGCACTGTACAATACTTTTATGAACATAAATATGGCTATAGTTATACCAACCAACCCTTATTTGTGCTGTACAATAACAATGGTCGTTAAGGATATTCTTAGTACAAAGACGATGAATAGATGTGGAATGGAGACGTTTAAAAATGAAATCTGGGAAACACAAGATAGTAGAGATAGTGAAGGAATTCTATCTGGAAACCTAAAGATACAGAATGTCCAACGCAAGGACGATATGGGATGTAGATAGGTGTAGGCGAAGAATTTTTTCCAGAAAAATACGTTTAATCGTGTCAAACGCTGACGTATAACAGGTGTACCTGGTGCTGTGCTTCTGGACTATGTGCTGTATTAAAAATGGAATATAAGGCGATGTATTATCAGACGATAATTGTAGTGAAAGTATGCATTAAAATGTAAGTGTACAGATGAAACACCAAACGAAGAGCTGCTACAGTGAACAAGTAGCTATCGATGTACGCAAAATTGTTCCCATAAGAAGGTGCAAGTCACTGGAACGTTAAGAATAATTACCTTGTCACTAGAAGGTGCAGAGGAAAGTCACATGCCTTTGATGACATACCTACTTTTGTAAGGATTGTGCGAAAGGACCTGCTCCCATCCTAGCAGAAAGTAGTGTATGTCGCTGCGTAACCTTCTCAAAACATCCGGTATACCCTATAATCGACCGTGATTAAGAGCATCTAATTTGTCGGGAAGGCATCGATTCCGAAGAAAACTGACCGAAATGGTGTGAAAAATTGCACGAACCGTCACAAATGTGGCAACCGAGTACACTGTCCTGATCAATACTGAGTGCAAATAAATTTACGTAATTATGAGTACGGAGGTAAATTTAGAATGGTTAGTCGAATTTATTATTAATTAAAACCGCATTTTATTCAGATTTAATCACGGAATGAAAGAATTTGATCTGTTCTAAGTAAACAATTTATTTCTGAAAGCAATTCGTTATAATCAAACCTAAGTTCACCTAACAATCAGTAACACGTCCACTGATAATGTGGTCATTACTTGCGCAAGATTAAATGTCCATATTCAGAGGAATACAAATTATTTCGTTAAGTCAAAGTTCATACTCAAAGATTTTAGAATTCTTTAACATAATCATAAACAAAATAAAACCTGATGGATTATAGTAGGTCGTGACACTGTCATAATGACGTTGCTTTATCTCACTATAATCTTTACTATTATGAATTATGATAGACAAACTTTTCTAAAATATTTAAGATTGATTCTAAAAACTATTTCATTTAAACATTAATCACTGCAAAGCAACAGTTAACACAGTAGCATCGCTAGAATACGACATCCGAGACATCGATACGTAAAATAGGGTAATCTATTCCCTAAATCATAAAAAATAATTAATATGGTTACATAAGTAGTAACATATACTGTTATTTGCCAGATTCACTATTTTCAACGGTAATTTCAGGTGTTAGTCGCTATTGTTGTAACTCAAACGTTACTTAATGAATTAATTAATCAGCAATAATATGAATTTACAACACAAGTAAATATCTAGTTTTGTTTCCTGGCAAAACTATTGCCCTCAATGTTACTCGAAGCTTGCATTCGTAATGTGACGCTCGGAATATGGAGTAGTAGGACGTGGATCATGTTCCATACAAAAATGACTTGGGTTAACGGTGATTGAGGTTCTCACAAAATTCATATGTCCAAAATACTCAAAACTCTGACAAGCCTTAAAGAAAGCTAAATGTCTGAAATGATCCATCTTACATTTTATACGCCGCAGACAAGTGGCTATAGATGGGTGCCAAAAATTAAAATCATAATATCTCGTCTCGAGATGCAAATATTCCTTTCACTTACTGTGATGAAACAGAACTCTGCCTTTTATTCCGCTTGATGCACCATTATAAGTCTCCAACATACTGTGGCCCCTTGAAATTACAGTGCTTCTCGCAACCGTAAGAAATTGGTGCACACACATTCGCTGCGCCAGAGCCACACACTTTTGCGTCCCCCTTGACAGTTACAACTACCTCTTGTTCGCTGCTGTCAAAGATTGTAAATAGTCCAAGACTTCTTTTAACCTCTTACATCTTCAGTGACACGCTATAATGCAAAGAATCTGACATGGCCAATTTCATAACCGTGGAGATATTACGAAGTTTGCTTTTGACTGCTTTAGAGAATATTCCATTCATAACAAATTCATTTCTTATGTTTAAAACAAATAAACAATATTAAAATTGATTGTACATAATAAAAAGATAAGAAAATCACATTCCTGATCAAGACTAGAACTAAATATTTCAACACTAATGCTGTGTCATAGTGTTACGTACAGTGCTGTAGTGTGACAGTTGAAGCAGCGAAGCATGGAAGGCCATTAGAAAAATTCACAAATAATTCCCAATTTAGAGGTGGACACTCTGACATTTACAAGTAATTATAGACTTATATCGTTGAATTCACTATAGTGGAAGATTGTGAAACACCTCCAATAAATAACGAGCCCATCGAGTATCGGACCAGCTTCGTGATTGGATTCAGGACGTCCTGGACTTCAGATATTAATATGTCGATAGTAACGAGAAGCAATCAACAGGTACAAAAGTAATTCCAAGAGTATCCCAAGAGTGTATTAGAGGCCCGTTACTGTTAACATCACTTATCAGTGACCTAGTAAAAAACTCGGAATGTCGGTGAGGCTGTTCACAGACGATGTTGTTCCTATAAGAAAGCTGCAGCGAAATCCAATGAGAACTTTAGATGATCGACAACTGGTGCAGGGGCTCGCAGTCGATCGTGAACGTAAATAAATGTATTTTTTGTGCATAAATGGGCGAAATGGCCAGTTTCTCGCTATTAGCGGTAAATCCCTAGATGTTCAGTAACAAAGGTGAAATAACTACGAATAACGATGTGAAACGAACTAAAGTTGATCTGTCACATGTAGCTAGTTGTAGGAAATACAGGTACGAGACAGTTATTGGAAGAATTCTACCGAGCTGTAAGGAATTGGCTTGTTTGCTCTGGGGAACATTCACGTGGGCATCCATGGTTTCAGTGGAGTTCGTGCAAGGCTCCATGACGGCCAAGGAGTGTCGCAGACTGGTTGCAGTCCACGTACACTGCTGGCCACTGTAAATGCAACACCAAGAAAGACAAGAGGCAGCACAACAAAATTTATTTTGTAGATAACATGTTGACCAAGTATGAAATGATTACGTTTACAGACGTCTGTGACATGTGCTTCCTGCCAGAATCAGTAGCCAGAGTAGCCGCCATTGTTGGAGATCACCGCTGCCACACGTCTCGGCATTGAGTCAAAGAGACGTTGGATGTGTTCCTGGGGTACAGCAGCCCAAGCAGCTTCCACAAGTTGCCAAAGATCATCTGGTGTGGCAGCTGGGGATGTAATCTGGGTCACTCGTTGAGCAACCATGGACCACATGTATTCTATCGGCAAAAGATCCGTAGAGCGAGCCGGCCAGGGAAGCAATTCAATCTGGTTATTGACGAAGAACCTTTGGACAATGCGTGCCACGTGTGGTCGCGCATTATCCTGTTGAAATATAGCTGTGGCCGAGTCCTGAAGGTACGGAAGGACAACTGGCTCCAGCACCTCGAATATGTAGCGCCGGCTATTTAAAGTACCGGCAATGCGTACTAGAGGCGTGCGAGAGTAATATCCAATACCGCCCCATACCATAACACCCGGTGCAAGACCAGTGTGGCGGTGCATAATGCAGCTGTCCAGCATCCTCTCTCCACGGTGTCTCCACACTCGAATCTGACCATCGTGGTGCTGCAGACAGAAGCGTGCCTCGTCAGTAAGGACAACGTCATTCCATTCTGCCGTCCACATCCGTCTGTCATCACACCATTGGCGACGGAGACGTCTGTGGTTCTGCGTCAATGGTAGACGAAGCAATGGACGTCTTGCGGACAGACCACTCTGCTGTAAACGGCGTCGAATGGTACGCGCAGACACTGGATGATGCGTTACAGACGCAATGCGCTGTGCTATGGTTCGGGATGTCACTAAGCGATCCGTCACTGCCATGCGCACAATTTGCCTATCAGCACGTGCAGTGGTGCACCGAGGTGAATGCGATCGACCACGTCGGTCCGTCGTACCCTCCTGCATCCAACGGTCACATATCCGCATTACAGTTGTTTGGTTTCGTCCAACACGACTAGCGATTTCTCTGTATGATAATCGACAATCTCGGTAAGCCACTATCCTTCCTCTGTCGAACTCGGATACTTGATCAAAAGATGTTCGCTGTTGTCTACGAGGCATAACTGATCGTCTTGTGAAACAACCACAAGGTACACACACGTGCCGAACGTACACTCGTCGAAATCGCCAAGCCTTAAATGGCGCTATGAGGTGGCGCCACAGGCGCGCGTGATGTGCGTCTGCGCTGAAATTCTAATCAGTTGCATATCTCATCGCTGCAAACTCATGGTGTAAATTTCACTTGATTCGGATGCTTCCTTCAGGGTGTTGCATTTACGGTGGCCAGCAGTGTACATCCCTTCACCACGATCGTGTTTGCCGATTGCAGTGACATTTTTCAACAAGATAGTTCGCCATGTCACAAGTCCAGGAGTGCGACGGAATGGTTCGAGGAATATAGTGGCGAGTTCCAATTAATGTGCTGGTCCCCCATCTTGCCAGACCTGAACCCGAGCCGCGCGGGATTAGCCGAGCGGTCTTGGGCGCTGCAGTCATGGACTGGGCGGCTGGTCCCGGAGGAGGTTCGATTCCTCCCTCGGGCATGGGTGTGTGTGTTTGTCCTTAGGATAATTTAGGTTAAGTAGTGTGTAAGCTTAGGGACTGATGACCTTATCAGTTATGTCCCATAAGATTTCATACACACACACACACACACACACACCTGAACTCGATCCAACACATCTGGCATGTGATTGAACGTGGCGTCAGAGCTTATGGCCCCTCTGTCCGTGGAATTCACGGGAATTACGTGACTTGCGTGTGCAGCTCCCTCCAGCGACCTACCAATGCCTCATTGCTTCCATGCCACGATGAATCGCCACTGTTATCTCAGCGTAGAATTACCGGCTATTGGGTAAATGGCCAAAGTTATCAGGCTCATCAGGGTAAAGCAAAGCTCCGCGGTCTGATCCTGAGGGCCAATCAGAACCGACCGACCGCTTTATAATCCTCTGCTAGTGGCATCATTGGATACAGTATGGGGGGGGGGGGCATGATGGAGACAGCACACTGCTCTCCCAGCTGTTGTCGGTTTTCTTGACTTTGGAGGTACTACTTCTCACTCAAACAGTTCTCAGTTGGTACCACGATGATGAGTTAACCAGTTCTGGGAATTGAACACGGGTTCTCCATACAGCAGTTCCCTCACATAAGTCTCATGAAATAGATAACGTCAGGTAGACCTCGAAGATACGGCACAGCATACGGCCTTAAAGCGTCACAGAAGGAACGGCTGCTGTCCAATCAACCAGCTGTGCGAACCAGAGGTTCAGCCTGTGGTACTGAAGATGTTGTCCCACAGTGTGTGAGGATACTTGAGAAGCTGAAGGTAAGCCCGTTTCCTGACTCCAGATATGTGATGTACCTGTGTGATCCTGAGAGGACACAGCAAACAATATGTCGTCCTCTCTGGCGCTAGTCGCGTGGGCCCATTGAGCTCCTAATGGCGTTAAATATAACCACCTGAACCCATGAATGGTATAGTATTTTTTTTATTTATCGTGTCAGAAGCAAACTATAAAAAAAGCAATATTAGATACATTACTACATACATAAACACATTATGGTTTATAAATTAAATTAGTCAAGAATGAAATAAATGATTAGACACAGATTGTGTTGTCAAACATAAGGTGATTTTAATCTATACAGTGGATGCCCAAAAATTTGCAACGTCCAGTGCACTTTGTGTAGCGTTTACGAGGTCCTCCATGGTGCACACAGTTGGAGGTAATGTGCATTGTAGTAGATGTGTTGATGTCTGCACGGCAGTTCCGCAGTCACACTGGAGAGGGTCCACCTGGAAGCCCCACCTCTCCTGATTACTCTTGGATCTTGTGACAGATGAACGCAGGCGGCTCAGTGATTTCCATGTGGACCATTTCTCCGTGTGGCCTGGGGGAAGAACTTCTTGCGGGATCAGCCACTCCTCCAGATGCTGGCATCTGACCTGCCATCTCTGATGTGGAGTGTCAGCGAGTAGTTCTGTACTGTGAAGGAAGCTCTTTCTAGACACAAGTCTTTGCTGTGCCGGTTGGTGGCCATGTAGTGGGTGGGCTTCGGATGTTAATGCCTTCTTCATTTCACTCCGTGCTGCTGTATCTCTTCGGATGTCCGGGGGGGCTATGCCGGATAAGTAGTACAGTTTTTCCACAGGTGTGGCTCTTAGACAACCCGTAGTGATACGACATGTCTCATTCAGAGCAACATCAACTTTCTTTGTATGTGTAGATCTGCACTATACTGGGCAAGCGTACTCAGCTGCAGAGTAGCAGAGGGCTAACGCGGATGTGGGCACTGTGTCTGGCTGTGCCGCCCATGTTCTTCCAGTCAGCTTCCTAACCACATTGTTCCTGGCAGCCACTTTTTGCTTTGTTTTTAAGCATTGTTCCTTATATGTAAGAGCACGGTCCAGAGTAACTCGAGGTATTTTGGAGTCTTGCAGTGTTCTAAAGAGGTTCCTTCCCAATCTATCTGCAAGGTTCTACTAGCCTGTCTGTTTCGGAGGTGGAAGGCACAGGTCTGGGTCTTAGAAAGATTTGGTTTCAATTGATAGTAGGCAGTTAATTCTTTCAGAGCATCAGTTAGCTTCCGCTCCACCCTCTCAAAGCTGTGATCTTGTGCTGTGATTGCTCGGTCATCTGCATATATGAAGCTTTGTGTTCCTTCTGGTAACGGCTGGTCGTTAGTGTATATATTGAAGAGGGTGGGTGCCAGTACACTGCCCTGTGGCAACCCATTTTTCTGCTGCCTCCATCTGCTTCTTTGTCCTTGATATTCCACAAAATATCTTCGGTTCTGCAGAAGATTTCTAATTAGACAGATTAGTTTGTAGTCCTTGGTGAGGTTGTATAGCTTCAGCAACAAGAGTCTGTGGTTGACAGTGTCGTAGGCGGCGAAAGATCTATAAACACCGCTCCTGTTATCTGCCGCCTTTGGAAGCCGTCCTCTATATGCTTTTCAAATTCAACACCTGTGCTGTGCAGCTCTTCCCTTGTCTGAATCCTGCCTGTTGAGGGATCAGTAATGGTTCTATCATATCTGTAATTCTTTGGAGGATCAACCTTTCCAATACCTTATACAGTTGGTATAGGAGGGAGATTGGCCTATAGCTTTTGGGGTCATCCCGGTCTTCCCCTGGTTTATGTATAGCTATAATTTTTGCTTTCCGCCAAGATTTTGGTATCTTACTGCTCTTGACACAATTATTCATTAGCTCGAGTAGCCAGCACTTTGCGCCTGCACCAAATTTCTTGATCTGTTCACTTCTTATGTCATCCACCCCTGCTGCTTTTCCGACTTTGCACTTATTTAGAGCTGAGTCGAGCTCATGCAAACTGAATGGTCGAGACAGAGTGTTTCCCTCTTGTTCGAGCTCCCTTTCCAGGGTTCGTCTCCCGATTTTACTGGTATGGTCAGGTTTACCATTTTTCAAAAGCTGGTGTGCGATCTGGTCTGCCTTCACATTTGTATGCGTATTGGGTTGGGAGGGATCATTGTTAAGGTGTCGTAACAATCTCCAGACCTTTTGACTACTTCAACTCATTTCCCATTCTGTCATCAGTTTAAACCACTGTTCTCTCTTCGCCTCAGAGATTGAGGAGAGAGTATTTTGCGAGCCAGATAAGTCTCCTCGCTATAAGGGTTTTCTTCATATAGTCGATAGTATCCGTCCAGCAGAGCAGCTGTTTCAGGTGTCACACCCTGCAGATACATTGTCCTACACCCTCTTGGAATTGATGCCCGGGAGCAATGTTTGACAGTTTGAACAAAGCTGTCATACTCTTCAGGAATAGGTCGCACAGACTTAATCTCCTTGTCCAGCATCTTAGCAAATTTTTTCCAATCAGCTTTCTTGAAATTGTATCTCCGTTTGAAATTCACCTCCTGTGGCCTTATTGCTGGAAGAACTTGACACAGTAGTGGCCTGTGTTGCGTCTTTGGTATGGGCGAGCACACTGATTTGGAGCAAAGCTGTGTGATGTCTTCACTCACAAAGAGGAGGTCAGGGTTAAATCCACGTTGCCACCTGCCACTGTTGAAGAAAGGGGGTAGCTTGCTGTCATGTATAAGAGACAACTGGCAGGATTCAGCCCAGGAAAGGACTGCCTCCCCATTTTCGTCATCTTCAGAGTATCCCCACAAATGACTATGGCTGTTAAAGTCACCGATTACTACAGACGTCTTGCTGTTATGGAAGTTCCTGGTTGGTGTGAAGGAAAATGCAGCCGAAGGGGGCTTATACACAGAGGTAACCGCGCAGTTACTCAGCTCCACTGAGATGACTTCGATGTTATTTTCTACGGTGCAGTGAGCACTGATTATCTGAAGCCCTGGTGTTACAAATATAGCACTTCCATACTGAGAGTGCGGTGTTTCTGCAGCTAGTTTCATGCCCGGTAATTTTGGTCGTCTCTGTCGCTCATCTCTATGCGTCTCTTGCATACACAGGACGTCGCATTTTTTGTCACGGCATAGGTTGGATAACAGATGTTCTTTGGCTGATGATATGCCTTCAATATTTATACAGGGTGTTTCAAAAATGACCTGTATATTTGAAACGGCAATAAAAACTAAACGAGCAGCCATAGAAAAACACCGTTTGTTGCAATATGCTTGGGACAACAGTACATTTTCAGGCGGACAAACTTTCGAAATTACAGTAGTTACAATTTTCAACAACAGATGGCGCTGCAAGTGATGTGAAAGATATAGAAGACAACGCAGTCTGTGGGTGCGCCATTCTGTACGTCGTCTTTCTGCTGTAAGCGTGTGCTGTTCACAACGTGCAAGTGTGCTGTAGACAACATGGTTTATTCCTTAGAACAGAGGATTTTTCTGGTGTTGGAATTCCACCGCCTAGAACACAGTGTTGTTGCAACAAGACGAAGTTTTCAACGGAGGTTTAATGTAACCAAAGGACCGAAAAGCGATACAATAAAGGATCTGTTTGAAAAATTTCAACGGACTGGGAACGTAACGGATGAACGTGCTGGAAAGGTAGGGCGACCGCGTACGGAAACCACAGAGGGCAACGCGCAGCTAGTGCAGCAGGTGATCCAACAGCGGCCTCGGGTTTCCATTCGCCGTGTTGCAGCTGCGGTCCAAATGACGCCAACGTCCACGTATCGTCTCATGCGCCAGAGTTTACACCTCTATCCATACAAAATTCAAACGCGGCAACCCCTCAGCGCCGCTACCATTGCTGCACGAGAGACATTCGCTAACGATATAGTGCACAGGATTGATGACGGCGATATGCATGTGGGCAGCATTTGGTTTACTGACGAAGCTTATTTTTACCTGAACGGCTGCAGCAATAAACAGAACTGGCGCACATGGGGAACCGAAAAGCCGCATGTTGCAGTCCCATCGTCCCTCCATCCTCAAAAAGTACTGGTCTGGGCCGCCATGTCTTCCAAAGGAATCATTGGCCCATTTTTCAGATCCGAAACGATTACAGCATCACGCTATCTGGACATTCTTCGTGAATTTGTGGCGGTACAAACTGCCTTAGACGACACTGCGAACACCTCGTGGTTTATGCAAGATGGTGCCCGGCCACATCGCACGGCCGACGTCTTTAATTTCCTGAATGAATATTTCGATGATCGTGTGATTGCTTTGGGCTATCCGAAACATACAGGAAGCGGCGTGGATTGGCCTCCCTATTCGCCAGACATGAACCCCTGTGACTTCTTTCTGTGGGGACACTTGAAAGACCAGGTGTACCGCCAGAATCCAGAAACAATTGAACAGCTGAAGCAGTACATCTCATCTGCATGTGAAACCATTCCGCCAGACACGTTGTCAAAGGTTTCGGGTAATTTCATTCAGAGACTACGTCATATTATTGCTACGCATGGTGGATATGTGGAAAATATCGTACTATAGAGTTTCCCAGACCGCAGCGCCATCTGTTGTTGAAAATTGTAACTACTGTAATTTCGAAAGTTTGTCTGCCTGAAAATGTACTGTTGTCCCAAGCATATTGCAACAAACGGTGTATTTCTATCGCTGCTCGTTTAGTTTTTATTGCCGTTTCAAATATACCGGTAATTTTTGAAACACCCTGTAGATATGATAGTTAAAGTTGGCTCTGATAAGGACCGTTTGTTTACTCGCATGTTTGTTTGTTTCTGGTGTGAGAGAATCAGCCGTCTAGGTATACCTAGACGCCCAGGGGACGCCCGGATGTGTAAGGCTTAGTTGTCAGGACACACCCTTCGTGGAGGCTTCCCTCATGTCCCCCAATAGTATAGTAATAGAATCCGACAGCGACATGGAACTCGACATAGAGCTGTCACAGCTGCCAGAGCTCAATCCTTACCTTCAGCACTCACCACCATTGGCGCCACGATGTATGAGCTGTCTCCACAAGAAGCGTTCTGGGAGGAGGTCACGACCCCAGAGCTCACGTCACATCACCTGGTGGGATCCCGTCACGTCAGATCGGCTACAATAGTGCGCCTGCTGCGCAAAGGACTCATTCTCTCGTGTATTCGCTTGACGGAATGTTCACAGTACCGACCAATGTCTATTGAGAACTTGTACTTTGATCTCAGATTACGTACGGATTACAACATTGGCCAGCTGTCCTCTGTGTGTGGGATATCGAAGTTACACGTTACCGTAGTTCCTGTGTGTTTCCACTGTGTCAGTGCAATAAGCCAGTTGCTAGTGGGTATTCCTTCATATGATTCTAAATTCAATCATTAGTTTTCAATACTGACCAGGAAAGATCGTGTGTTCCTCGGTACACCATCCCCCAGGTACAACAACACTGTCTCCTATTATATGCACGACGGATAGAAAATCAGTCATCCCAGAGGCAACACGCTAACAGCACGGAATACCGCCGCTAGCGTTAAGAATGACCGCAATTAGGCGATGATCCTCCATCCTTCCTTTTCATTTCAACGAGCGAAAGAGTGCACGAGTTTTTTCTTGACTGCAATAGTAAGCTGCAGCCCTCATAACTGATAAGGTTAGGACTGGAAGGTTCTTCGGAGAATTAGCAAGGAAACAAATATATGGAAATCACTGCGAAAAAGAAGGGACAGAATGGTAGGAATCTGTGAAGACATGTCTTAAGA
The DNA here is from genome assembly GCF_023898315.1 of Schistocerca nitens. Taxonomy (NCBI): domain Eukaryota; kingdom Metazoa; phylum Arthropoda; class Insecta; order Orthoptera; family Acrididae; genus Schistocerca; species Schistocerca nitens. Next base: position 37,683,638 of record NC_064620.1, read on the forward strand.
AATCACAGAATAACTCCATGCTACTAGAGGGAGCTGTAGAGGGTAAAAACTGTAGAGGAAGGCAGATATTGGAATATATGCAGCACATAATGGAGGACGTTGATTGCAAGTGCTACTCCAAGATGAAGAGATGGGCACAGGAAAGGAATTCGCGGCGAGCCACATCAAGCCAGTCAGAAAACTGATGACTGAAATTTGTATGGGATTATGAGTGGATGTTTAGCGGTCAAGGTCTGATAGAACGTCCTAATTTTCGTCAAACCAGTAATGTATGATTGCAGTCCTTTGAGCAAAGCTGTTATCATCTTCGAAGACGGAGGTGTCCACAGCATACTTTTGGGGATGTACACGAAAGGGCAACATTAGGTCACCCACAAAATTCAGTCCTAACAGGCCTCGAAGAGCCAACGGTACCGACCGAGCTCCATGTCATCCCCAGCCCACAGGCGTCACAGAATGCGGACATGAGCCGGCCGGTGTGGCCGAGCGGTTCTAGGCGCTTCAGCCTGGAACCACGCGACCGCTACGGTGGCAGGTTCGAATCCTTCCTCGGGCATGGATGTGTGTGATGTCCTTAGGTTAGTTAGGTTTAAGTAGTTCTAAGTTCTAGGGGATTGATGACCTCAGCAGTTAAGTCCCATAGTGCTCAGAGCCATTTTAACCAATGCGGACATGGAGGGGCGTGTGGTCAGCACAGCGCTCTTCCGCCCTTTGTCAGTTTACGAGAATGGAGCCGCTGCTTCTCAGTCAAGTAGCTCCTCAGTTTGCTTCACGAGAACTGAGTGCAACCCACTTGCCAATAGCGTAAAATCTATAAACGCTACTAATAATTCAGTACCTTCTCTTGCTCACAGTATGGGTAATGTAATTGATGATCATAAACAGAAGGCCGAAATTCTAAACCTAGATTTCAAAAACTCGTTTACGATAGAGGACTGCAACACCATTCCCCCTTTCAATTATCTAACAAACGAAAGGATGGCTGACATAGTGTTTAGAGTATCTGGGATTATAAAACAGTTAATACCCTTAGACGCCAGTTAGGCTTCTGGCCCAGACGGTATGCCCGTAAGATTTTATGTTGACTATGCTACAAATATAGCACCATTCTTATCCATCATCATCTATCAGAGATCACTGGAACAGCGGGGAGTTCCACGGGACTGGAAGAAGGCCCAGGTCATAGCAATGTATAAAAAGGGTAGAAAATCGAATACACACAATTATCGGCCAATTTCACTGATATCTATTTGTTGTAGAATCATGGAACATATTTTGTGTGCAGACATAATGACCTTTCTAGACTCTGAGAAGCTCATCCACAGAAACCAGCACGGTTTCTGGAAACAGCGGTCATGCGAGACAGCTGGCCCTCTTTGTGCATGATATACTACAGGCTCTAGATACCGACTCCCATGTTGATGCCATATTTCTCGACTTTCGAAAGGAGTTCGACTCAGTTCCGCACTGTCGCTTGCTACAAAAAGTGCTCGCTTACGGTCTACCCGATGACATATGCTGTTGGATAGAAAGTTTTCTAACAGACGGGGAGCAGTATGTCGTCCTGAACGGGGTGACTTCAACAGAAACAAGCGTAACTTCAGGTGTACCCCAGGGCAGCGTAATAGGTCCTCTGCTTTTTACGATTTGCATAAACGATCTGGTTGATGGTGTTGACAGCGGCCTTAGACTGTTTGCCGATGAAGCTTTAGTCTACAGGAAAGTAGTATCACACGAAAATTGTGAACAAATCAATGAGGATTTGCAGAAAATAAATGCGTGGTGTGATGACTGGCACTTATCTCTCAATATTAGTAAGTGTAACCTACTGCGTATAACAAGGCGCAAATCCCCATTAATGTACGAGTACAAAATAAATGCCCAGTCTTTGGAAGCGGTAACGTCCGTCAAGTATCTGGGTGTGACTATTCGAAATGATCTCAAATGGATTGATCAGATTACACAGGTAACGGGTAAGGCGAACTCTATATTGCGGTTTATTGGTAGAATCCTGAAGCGATGCAGTTCTTCAACAAAGGAAATAGCTTACAATACGTTAGTTCGTCCAGTCTTGGAGTATTGTTCGTCTGTATGGGACCCTTACCAGTTGGGTATGATTCAAGAGATTGAGAACGTCCAAAGAAGAGCAGCAAGATTCGTGACTGGTACATTTAGCCATCGCGAGAGCGTTACAAATCTCATAGAAAGTTTGAAGTTGGACACACTTTCAGATAGACGGCGCTCTAAACGGAAGGGGCTGCACAATAAATTCCGAAATCCGATATTCACCGAGGATGTAGAGCATATATTATTACCACCAACTTTCAAATCGCGCAATGATCACCATTCAAAGATAAGGGAAATCAGAGCTCGTACTGAGGCGTTCAGACAGTCGTTTTTCCCTCGCGCAATCCCCGAGTGGAACAACAGGGGGAAATATGACTTTGGCGCGAATTGTGCCCTCCGCCATACACCGCTTGGTGGCTAGCGGAGTATACATGTAGATGTAGACACGAGACGGTCACCTAGCAGTGCCCGACACCGCTTAATTTCGGCGATCTGAAGGAAACCGGAGTTACCACCGAGAAAGCTGACATAAATATCCAGTTCATTTTCATGGTAATGTGTGGGTCCAAGGTAAGGTGCGAAAAGCACATGTAAAATATAACAGAACCACTTCCAGTCTGAACTACGCATTCAACAGCTCATTTGAAAAAAGACACTCGCGGCTCGTCTGATTACACTGCGCACCTGTGAAGCAATGCCCTTTTGCGAGGCACCCGACTTGAAAATTAATTCCCCCATTGCAAGCACTTCACTTCGCAATGTTCTCTCCGTAAATGGCTGAGATGGACCTGGGTTTCTGTCGGAAATGAAACTTATTGTCACCAATAAAGCGTGACACCCGTCTCTGCTTCCTGTCGATATGGATCTTCTAGTGGCCACTGTTCTTCCACAGTGTTACCCAGCTACTAATGGTACAACATTCCTTGTAGACAATGAGCGTCCACAAATCAACAAATCTGGCAACTTCATTGATACATTTATTACGCCAACTGAAGGTTGGGGGAAAACCGGAAAGCGTGCTGGTATTTGGCATAATTAAAAATAAATAAATATGTGTGTGATTTCTGTATTTCTCAAAGTAATACAATCCACAGCATCAGAGCTCAGCAACTAGTGAAATGGATACATTATTGTTAGCTTTATTGGCGATGTTGTTACGGGTACTTTCAAACACTGCAGCTGCTCCCTGCCATGTTGTCGAATCAACCCGTCTTACTGCGCTGACTGCTCACAACGAAGTCGTAAAGACGACACTTCCGTGTCAGCCGTGGAGGATGACATGATCGCTGGTACCAGTCCTACAGCTACTGCTGCTCTCCAAAGGGTCCAGTGTGCTCTTTTAAGAGGTGAGAGCATGTGGTCAGTGAGCCTAGGATACGCAATTCCGAAAGAAACAGAAGGTAACAGCCTTCCGCTGTCCTTAGCGACCAACTGAAGAGACAAAGTTTTGCAGGGCACCATTTCCAAGAACTTTGGACGGCTATTAGCTTTCCTTTCTCGAGGTCTCCCCTGTCGTCTTTTTTCTTCTCTCTGGCGACTGCCCCTCTCTCCTTCAGTCCAGGCTGTTTTTGACGATATGCTACTCACTTCACGGACACTTCAAACGCAGCTAGCGACCTTTCCACGTCGAAGACGAAAAGAGCCACACCATCCTCATATGAACTGATGTCGTCTACTCGTCCCGCGAAACAGTGCAGAAGGAAAGCTATACTTCTTCGGCTCGTGAACACAAAGACCGTTAAGGACCATTTCCCTTACTGTACCCCCGCTCTCTATGCAGATTCCTTCCTCCCTTTCCCAGCTTCCCCGCAATATCTACAGCCTCCACCACTGTAGGGTAATATGCAAACACAAGGGTAGGCTAGGGGCAAGAAAAGTCTGGGTTGCAGTTAACAATAGACTCCACAGCTCATTTACTTCTGACTGCCATCGTAGATCGTCCAGACAGTGCGGAATACACCCTCTTGTCTTCAGACAAAACGTAAGCGCTTCTCTAGTGAGGCTCCTGTTTCGTGACAAACAACACTTAAAACATATAATTATTACATCTATATGTTTTTGCTATGCCCAAGTCTCCTCCTCCCCTCTCTCTCTCTCTCTCTCTCTCTCTCTCTCTCTCTCTCTCTCCCTCTCTTCCTCTACCTGTCTTCTCTACCTGTCGCGATGAGTTTTGCAACTATCGTCGGCACACCACTAGCTATAATTACTCCCTGTCTCGCAGGCGTCGGTCTGCTGCAGAACTCTGGAACATGTTTTATGCTTACGAGCAAAGCCCACCTCTCTTGGAATCAGCATGGATTTCAGAAGCACCGATCGTGTGAAACTCAGCTCACTCTGTTGTTCCATGAGATACAGAAGGCAGTAAATAGACGTTCCATATTCATGCCATACTCCATGATTTATGTAATGCAGTTGATCTGATTTCATAATGCTCGGCCTTCAGGCTGAAAGTCACAACAAATTAAACAAGTCACCTGCAAAACAAAACACTAAGTTAACCAACTTTGTGACTAAATCAATACTTCCTAGCAAGTGAAATTAAATTAGTCGTTATCGACGGGGAGAAGAGGTGGAAAGTAACAGTAGCTAACCGTGTCTCCTCCACAAGGGCGGTATTACAAAAATGTCAGTCGTTACAACATATTCCGTGGCTAAACATGTCGAGGTGTGGATTCCGTAATGTTTTAGTGACAAATTTTCTGGCATGCGCAACTACATTTTATTGATTATGGCTACGGAAGATATTTGTCTGGAGTCTTGAGCGAATGTGAAATGTAGACGACAATTCAGAAAAGTAGAGAAAAAAGGCTTTTGAAATGCGGTGCTACACGAGAATGCTGAAGATTCGATGAGTGGATCGATTAATTAATGAGGAGACACTGAATAGAATTGGAGTGAAAGAAAATTTATGGCACGACCTGAAGAAAAGATGTGATCAGGTTCTAGTACACGTGCTGAGGCATCAAAGAATCGTAAGTATGGTGCGGAGGCAAGTGTGCGAGTCAAAAACCGCACAAGGAGACCAAGGTTGGAATACAGTAAGAAAATTGAAAGTGATACAAGTTACTGAAGTTACGTGGAGATAATAGCCATATACGGGATGCGTTAGCGCCGAGAGCTGCATCATATTAATCTGCCAGCTGTTGACTATAACAGCAAGAGCTGCTGAGTAATGAAACTATATACCTTTTTGCGTAGTCTGGCCTCTACGTACTTGCTGGCTAGCGTGTATCAGTGCTTAAGATCCACATTTTGAGACCTTTATATGGTGGTCGTAATAATAAATACACTAACTTTCTCAAATTTGGTCATCATCGTAATTTTCTGTACAGAATATGGCACCGCAGTCTTTATAATCTGGCTTATATATAAATAGTGGCTCTGAGCACTATGGGACTTAACATCTATGGTCATCAGTCCCCTAGAACTTAGAACTACTTAAACCTAACTAACCTAAGGACATCACACAACACCCAGTCATCACGAGGCAGAGAAAATCCCTGACCCCGCCGGGAATCGAACCCGGGAACCCGGGCGTCGGAAGCGAGAACGCTACCGCACGACCACGAGCTGCGGACTATAAATAGTGGATTATCTACTATGGTCTCTTGATCTTTAGTTCAAAGTTTACCATTTTGAATAAAATCTCGAAAACTATTAAGGCAGTTTTAACAAACCTTCTAATTCATATTTTTATATCAGAGTACATACAGTGTTATTCAAAGTGATGTGCCCACTTTAAATAATTTTTATTTCATGAAATAGGTATGTGTACGATAACAGGAAGATATGAAGTTTAGAAACACGAACTATAAATGTTCAGTGTGTCCCCTTTCTGCACGTTGGACATCTAAGCGGCAGATGTTCAAATGTTCAAATGTGTGTGAAATCTTATGGGACTTAACTGCTAAGGTCATCAGTCCCTAAGCTTACACACTACTTAACCTAAATTATCCTAAGGACAAACACACACACCCATGCCCGAGGGAGGACTCGAACCTCCGCCGGGACCAGCCGCACAGTCGATGACTGCAGCGCCCCAGACCGCTTGGCTAATCCCGCGCGGCTAAGCGGCAGATGAACATGCTATAGCAGTCGACATGTGCTTCAACCGCTGCAGTGACTAAAATTGGTAAAACCAACGGCTCTTGATTTTTCTAGTTGGTGGTCCAATAGAGAACTTGAGATAAAATGGTCTCTGTACTGAAACTGCCGCTCACTTCTTCTGAATTTTACGCAGAAAACATTATGCGGCTTGGTAGCCATCTTGAAACCAACGCGAACTGTATGCCTGTTAGTACTCCAGCACTCCAGCAGTCGTTTAACGAACTATTAATGCTGTAGCAGTGATAATCGGTACTTTAGATCTTGTTCTTTCCAACGGAGTGTAGATTATTCACTTCCAGTTTATATACGAAGAAATAAAAGTGAACCATCTTTTTGAACAAGTCGGTGTATTCCCAAACTTTCATATCTATATGTTTAGATCCTGTTGGACAACCAATTTCGTCTAATAGGGATGTTTACGAAAACTATTTATTTAATTATGCTACAACTCAGTAATGCTTACTTCTAAAAGGCACCGTTCTACTAACAAATTACTTACATACAACAACATCAAAATACTTTTTTCAGCGTTGCGTAACTATGGACAACAAAATCAAATTGCAGACTGTGCTGGCGTACGCCTTCGCCAGCACACCGGTCGGCATTAGGAGACAGTGTATAGTAAGCGCTGAACTAGGCGCGCCTATGACGAGAGAAGATGAAGACACGCCCCCAAGCTACGCACCGATAACGCCCACTGGGCAGGGTGCATAAAGGCCCCCGCCCCCCGACCGAGCTGCCACAATCCCTCAGTCTGTATCTCAGTAAGTCGCATCGGGACTCAGTTCGCATTGCACCTCAGTACGTCCCTCTGTACTCTAGTCCCCCACACTGATAGTCGTCGCCTCGCACCTTAGCTAGATGTGAGGGAACGTTAGTCATTGTATATAGTTGCGATATGGACAGGGACAAGGTTCCAGAATTAGTACGTGTTGTTTGATTGCTGTTCAGACTGGACATCACTGAAGTTAAGTACTCAATTGGTTCCTGTAATAAAGTGTATTTTAACCGCGTGTGCATTTTGTGTTGTAGTGAGAGGAAACCGGCGGCCAATTTATGATAACACCCTTTCCTTGTTGTTTTTGTTGTTGTCTTCAGTATGGAGACTGGTTTGATGCTGCTCTCCATGCTACTCTGTCCTGTGCAAGCTTCTTCATCTCCCAGTACCTACTGCAACCTACATCCTTCTGAATCTGCTTAGTGTATTCATCTCTTGGTCTCCCTCTACGATTTTTACCCTCCACGCTGCCCTCCAACGCTAAATTTGTGATCCCTTGATGCCTCAGAACATGTCCTACCAACCAGTCCCTTCTTCTTGTCAAGTTGTGCCACAAACTCCTCTTCTCCCCAATTCCATTCAATACCTCCTCATTAGTTATGTGATCTACCCAACTAATCTTTAGCAATCTTCTGTAGCACCACATTTCGAAAGCTTCTATTCTCTTCTTGTCCAAACTATTTACCGTCCATGTTTCACTTCCATACATGGCTACACTCCACACAAATACTTTCAGAAACGACTTCCTGACACTTAAATCTATACTCGATGTTAACAAATTTCTCTTCTTCGGAAACGCTTTCCTTGCCATTGCCAGTCTACATTTACATCCTCTCTACTTCGACCGTCATCAGTTATTTTGCTCCCCAAATAGCAAAACTCATTTACTACTTTAAGTGTCTCATTTCCTACTCTAATTCCCTCAACATCACCCGACTTAATTCGACTGCATTCCATTATCCTCGTTTTGCTTTTGTTGATGTTCATCTTATATCCTCCTTTCAAGACACTATCCATTCCGTTCAACTGCTTTTCCAAGTCGTTTGCTGTCTCTGACAGAATTACAATGTCATCGGCGAACCTCAACGTTTTTATTTCTTCTCCATGCACTTTAATAGCTACTCCGAATTTTTCTTTTGTTTCCTTTACTGCTTGCTCAATATACAGATTGAATAACATCGGGGAGAGGCTACAACCCTGTCTCACTCCCTCCCGAACCACTGCTTCCGTTTCATGTCCCTCGACTCTTATAACTGCCATCTGGTTTCTGTACAAATTGTAAATAGCCTTTCGCTCCCTGTATTTTACCCCTGCCACCTTTAGAATTTGAAAGAGAGTATTCCAGTCAACATTGTCAAAAGCTTTCTCTAAGTCTACAAATGCTAGAAACGTAGGTTTGCTTTTCCTTAATCTATTTTCCAAGATAAGTCGTAGGGTCAGTATTGCCTCACGTGTTCCAACATTTCTGCGGAATCCAAACTGATCTTCGCTGAGGTCGGCTTCTAGCAGTTTTTCCATTCGTGTGTAAAGAATTCCCGTTAGTATTTGGCAGCTGTGACTCATTAAACTGATAGTTCGGTAATAATCGACCCAGAAACCACAAAACATGACAGCAGGGCTCAGCCACAACACAGACCGCTACAAGTGAGGCGTTGTGCGTCACGGACAAGTTTACTATTGAAATTCGGTGAGAATGCGTTCCAAGAAGGATATGGCAACGTTTTACATCCTCCCACATACATCTCGCGAAATGACACCGGCGAGAAATAAAAAAAAGTAGAGTTACACGGATGTTTAGCAACAGTAATTCCTTCCACACGCGAAATTCTCGAATGCAGTGGCGGAAAGGCAGGACTACAACCATCAGGGAAGTCGACGTAGGTGTAGATTTGAGTGAACAGCCGAATGTTATTTCACGATGGTTGTACACTCCTGGAAATGGAAAAAAGAACACATTGACACCGGTGTGTCAGACCCACCATACTTGCTCCGGACACTGCGAGAGGGCTGTACAAGTAATGATCACACGCACGGCACATCGGACACACCAGGACCCGCGGCGTTGCCCCTCGAATGGCGCTAGCTGCGCAGCATTTGTGCACCGCCGCCGTCAGTGTCAGCCAGTTTGCCGTGGCATACGGAGCTCCATCGCAGTCTTTAACACTGGTAGCATGCCGCGACAGCGTGGAGTGAACCGTATGTGCAGTTGACGGACTTTGAGCGAGGGCGTATAGTGGGCATGCGGGAGGCCGGGTGGACGTACCGCCGAATTGCTCAACACGTGGGGCGTGAGGTCTCCACAGTACATCGATGTTGTCGCCAGTGGTCGGCGGAGGGTGCACGTGCCCGTCGACCTGGGACCGGACCGCAGCGACGCACGGATGCACGCCAAGACCGTAGGATCCTACGCAGTGCCGTAGGGGACCGCACCGCCACTTCCCAGCAAATTAGGGACACTGTTGCTCCTGGGGTATCGGCGAGGACCATTCGCAACCGTCTCCATGAAGCTGGGCTACGGTCCCGCACACCGTTAGGCTGTCTTCCACTCACGCCCCAACATCGTGCAGCCCGCCTCCAGTGGTGTCGCGACAGGCGTGAATTGAGGGACGAATGGAGACGTGTCGTCTTCAGCGATGAGAGTCGCTTCTGCCTTGGTGCCAATGATGGTCGTATGCGTGTTTAGCGCCGTGCAGGTGAGCGCCACAATCAGGACTGCATACGACCGAGGCACACAGGGCCAACACCCGGCATCATGGTGTGGGGAGCGATCTCCTACACTGGCCGTACACCACTGGTGATCGTCGAGGGGACACTGAATAGTGCACGGTACATCCAAACCGTCATCGAACCCATCGTTCTACCATTCCTAGACCGGCAAGGGAACTTGCTGTTCCAACAGGACAATGCACGTCCGCATGTATCCCGCGCCACCCAACGTGCTCTAGAAGGTGTAAGTCAACTACCCTGGCCAGCAAGATCTCCGGATCTGTCCCCCATTGAGCATGTTTGGGACTGGATGAAGCGTCGTCTCACGCGGTCTGCACGTCCAGCACGAACGCTGGTCCAACTGAGGCGCCAGGTGGAAATGGCATGGCAAGCCGTTCCACAGGACTACATCCAGCATCTCTACGATCGTCTCCATGGGAGAATAGCAGCCTGCATTGCTGCGAAAGGTGGATATACACTGTACTAGTGCCGACATTGTGCATGCTCTGTTGCCTGTGTCTATGTGCCTGTGGTTCTGTCAGTGTGATCATGTGATGTATCTGACCCCAGGAATGCGTCAATAAAGTTTCCCCTTCCTGGAACAATGAATTCACGGTGTTCTTATTTCAATTTCCAGGAGTGTATATGTCTATTTTCATGTAGGATGGAACTGCAAGAAACTCTTCAGTTTTTTGCTTGGAGTATACTCCAGTTTCTTAGGACACAGTCTGGATGGAAATGCCACCGAATTTATTTGCGGAAATCGTGGGAGTGTCGCTCTCGGAACCTGCAGTAGTAGGAACGTTTAATTTTAATTTCCCGTTGGAGATTATAGCGGTGCTGTGTTGGTCTCGGCTAGCTAGCAGCGCCGTGGGGAGTGCTTAATCACAATGGCGAGTGTTGGAAGACTAGGTCCTCTGGCAAAGTAATTTGTTTCTACACTAGTGCCGGCCGTTGGTGGCCGAGCGGTTCTGGCGCTACAGTCTGGAACCGCGCGACCGCTACGGTCACAGGTTCGAATCCTGCCTCGGGCATGGATGTGTGTGATGTCCTTAGGTTAGTTAGGTTTAAGTAGTTCCAAGTTCTAGGGGACTTATGACCTCAGCAGTTGAGTCCCATAGTGCTCAGAGCCATTTTCTACACTAGTATAGTCCAACTACCCATGTATTCTAAAAGAAAAACCACTTATGTATTCCACAAGCGGAAACTCATGTAATAGTAGTTGAAGATAATACACCTGTATTTTCCTGAATTTTTCACTGTCTTGCAATAGCTGATGTAAGAAGGATCCATCCTCCTTGCCTGGAAATATCGCGTTCATAAATTTTTACGCTCACTCTTTTAAGTATAATGTGAGAAATATGACAATTAGATTTGTTTTGGGTAAGAGGCAATGGCTAGCATTGATCGTATTTACTTGGCACTCAGTTATAGACTTTGTGGCACAACTAATATTTGATTAAGAGCAGAAATGTGTTGAGAGGTCACATCCAGACTAATCAAGGAATTGTCAACAGGGTGACGGAGGGAAGTATTCTGGATGACAATTTTAGAAAGAGACCAAAGCACGAACTCAGTAATTAGATTCATGTAGGTGTAAATTGCAGTAGCTATACAGAGGTGGAGATGCTTACACAGGACAGGTCAACGTGGAGAGCTTCATCAAACCCAGTTTGCAGACTAAAGACCACAACACTTTTAGTACTATATGTTCCAAAATCTACGTTTTCAGTCGTAGGCCGCAGTACATTATACGGTGTACGGCGGAGCCACATATCAAGTACCATTTCTAACTTCCCCCCTCCCTGCCTTTCCCTCTACCCATTCTTTCCAGTTTGGAATTACTGTGTCGGAGGAATGACTGTCAGCGAGCGATGGTACATATAAATTAAATTTTTCTGATTTTGCTATCGTAGCCATTTCGTTAGACAATGGTTGAGTAAGCAAAATCTTTCCAGAAACATCTTGGAACGCGAACGTACGCAGTTTTAACACTGGACATTCACGAGATTCACAGAGCATTCTGTAGCGGGTAAAAAAAAGGAAGATTACATGTTTAATGTCCCACCGACAGCTCTGTCATTACAGACGGAGCATAGACTCTGATTAAGAAAAGATGAGGAAGGAAATCAACTGCGATCTTTTCAAATAAACCAACCCAACAAAAGGTACAGGAATGACAGAATGGACAATACAGAGGGTAAACAGCACATAAAGTTCCATTTAAAAATCGTGCTAACTATCTTCAGGCATGAAAATCAAACGGAAATGAGATGTTCGTTAAGCGTTTGTCTGCGGCAGCCAAAATTAAAGAATAGTTACACATCCAACTGGGAAAGCTACGAAGCAATGAGAAATGTAGTGTGAATAGACGCCTTTTGGATTAATCCGTTTCGCCTTGCGCTCCCAATGGAACCAAGGATTTTTAAGCAACTCTTAATCTGACTCGGGGTGTTCATTCGCTCAAAGTCTTTTTTTCAGCTGCGTGTGTCGTCGTCGAACAGGAAAATGCCGAGCATAGGTACGGAGTGAGTTGTTAGTTGTGCGACCGGGAACGCCAACCTCGGATGGCTGTGTTCGGACAGCCTTCGAGTGATAACGAGAATATTTGAGGTCGTTTTTCGTTTCGGTCTAGCCCGTATTCTAAATTCACGTGGCGATTGAGGTACTAAAATATACCTCTTGTAGGCGAGCAAAACTGTACTTTGAACTATTCGAATGTCTAGTTAATGGAGCTTTGAGGAGCTTTAGATTCTGAAGGGTGTCGTGTGGCGATTAGAATAGTAAAGAATTAATATGCTTAGTAAAAAAGTCTGTGCGTGTGGAACAACAGGTCTTTGAATATACTCGATTATTGCAAAGAGAGAGCTTTCAATTTTCCGCCGTTACTTCGTCATTTCCTTCGTGATTCACCATGTTAGCCGATGGAGCTAATGCGCTGCTTCCTGGACTCGGGTAGGATCGCTGGCCCTGGATCAAATCCGCCCGCCGGATTAACAAAGAGGGCCGGTGTGCCGGCCAGCCTGGATGTGGTTTTTAGGCGGTTTTCCACATCCCAGTTTGTTACTACTGGGCTGGTCCCTTGTCCTGCCTCAGTTATATGACTCACAGACATTTGAATACGTTCGCATTGTTTCATGGCTGATACTAGATGCAGACAGCTGGGGTACACTAATTTTTCGTGTGGGGGGGGGGGGGGGGTGGGGGGGTGGCAACAGGAAGGGTATCCGGCCACCCTTCCGACACTAACACCGCAAAAATCCATAGTAACAAGGCTGACCCCGCGTTGAAGTGGGACAAAGGCCCCCAGGAAAAGGCTTCACCATTTCCTTCACAATAGTGGGTAGCAATTTATTTTTCAGCCCCAGAGAGTTGAACTGTCGATCCATGGTCTGTAGATTGCGAATAACACAAGTAATTTTCAGGCACGTGTGCTGTGGTTGAACTTCAACTTTTAAAACTGACCCAATGAACTACATAACTTAAAACTCGCAGCCCCACAAACACCGTTAAAAATGTTGCTGCACTTCGTGCGGCAGAAATCGTCAGGTACTCTCCAGCTTTCCTCGTCTTCTAATTGCAATGACTGCAAGTATGCATACAAATGATAAGAATGGATGTACATATGTTTGTTTGTTTGTTTGTATGTACGTTCCATATCTCCTCCTAGGCCACGGACTGATTTCAACCAAACTTGGTACACATATCACATACTGTTTAGAAGGAATCGCTGTTGGGGTAAGAACCACGTGCCTCTCAAAGGTGCGGGGGTGGAGGTGAGAAATAAGTGTAGCTTACTACGCTCGAGTTCCCACAATGTATTCATCCCTTATTTGAAAACGAGAGCACTTAGTGACTTTCATCAAATTTTACACATAATTTTAAACCTGTACGAAACTTCTTCTCGGTGACAGCTCCCACAATGGAAAAAAGTTTATCGCTTACTACATTTCGCTGCTCATGCACTAAAAGTGTCGCATCAGCCTTCACGTTTTAATTCATTATCTCCTGACTGCAAAATATATTCACGACACATTTTGCCTACAGTTTTCGTATATACCATTAAATGTACATGCAAAATTACCTCATTGTACAGCACATAGTTCAGGAGTTACAACACCATAAACATTGAGATGCGTGAAAATGAAACTGCAGTGCGAAATTCGCTAGGCTTTCAGGTTGACTATGTGTACAAAAACGGGTGAAATATGTTAAAATGTAGGTGAGACATATTTGCCACTTGCTTATGCGGGCAAATCCACAGGTAAAAAGGTCATTCTAAACCCCTGGAACGATTTCAGTCAAATTTGGTACACGTATTAGTTACTATCTGGAAAGAAATACTGTAGGGGTAAGAGTCGCTAGCCTCTATTTCAGGTGGGCGTGATAACTTGGAGAGAGAGCAGAGAAGAGAAGGTGGACCGACAGCGATGGAGAAAGAGGACACAGACACAAGTAGGAGGAGGAAGAGGAGAAGGAGCAGATGAACAGAGAGAGGAGAGGAGAATGGCAGAAAGAGGGGAGAGGAGGAGAGGGACACAAAAAATGGATGAGGAGGAGATAAACAGAGATAGGGAGCAGGAGGAGACAGAGAGCGGGGGGATAGAAGGAAACTGTAACAAGTCCGATTTATGTATCCCGCTCGATAGGGATCTGAATAGCAGCCCTAATAAATACTATTAATTAATGTGACCGTGTACCTAATCGGATTTGACTGCTACGGAGTTGTTACATTCCATTTTGTCCTTCTCAAATGCTGTAATAATGAAATGTCTGGTGACATGAAGAACGCCAACACAGCTTCACTAATCAAGACCTATATTCGTCTCTAAAACACAAGAAAAAGGAGACAGCCACTGCCTTCGTCATACATATTTAATAACGGCTAATCTCAGCACAGGCTTCCCCGCTATTCATTATCGTCACACGCAAATTCAATCACTGTAATCCAACACTGCAATCCAACACTGCAATCCAAACGATGCCGGCGCGGTAGACGCGAAACCACAAATATCGGCACAGAAATATCACTGATCACTCTCGTAATTATACTTTTTCACTTTCCCGTATTATTCTAACACAAAGGGGTTAAACCGCGGCGATGGCCACTCCCTTTGTCGGTACAGCCTTGCATTACAGCAACCGGCCTCCGCACGGCTCGGCCCGCAACCTGGAACTGACTTCAACTCACACTCGCTCTCGCAACCCGACACTATCGATTGTTTGCCCTGTCGACCTGTGCCGAGTGCAAACTTATAGTAAGGGCCTACGGACCCCTTACAAAACGAGCAGAGTGAGAGAAGGAGAAGGAGATGGAGAGAGAGAGAGAGAGAGAGAGAAAGGAGAACATGGAGAGAGAGAATGGGAGGAGGACATGGAATTAGAGAGCAGATAGACAGACGGAGGAGGAGCAGACTGACAGAGAGAAGGGGGAGAGGTGAACAGGGAGAAGGACAGGAGGGGATGGACGGGGCGAGGGGGCGGGAGGGTGGACAAAGAGATGGGCGGCTGAGATGGACAGAGAGAGGTGGAAGATAGATTGGAATACAGAATCACTACGAATTTCGAAAATATCCTCAGTTAGTTAGCTAGTTACATGTTCGATATATCATTTGAAGATTATTTTATCGAAATTATGTAGAAAAAGTCAGTTTACAGGATATGTATACATGAATAATGTTAACATTAATTAACGATTTATTTTGTCCTGCTCGTTTAAGTACTCATAAAAACAAGGTTTTCCCGACAAGCTACAAGTTTTTAAATTGAAATTCGTCCATGAAAAAGCAGTTGTGGTCCAAAAGGAATGATTTTAGGATAGATTGCTTTGCTACCTGTCAGACATTTAATGATATTGGCAAAAGATCAAAAATATTTGTTGCAGTATATTGAACTCCTTTCTGAGCCACTAGCAGCTTTAACAATGGATAATAAAGGCCATTTTTTCCTCTAGTGTTTTAAGTATGGACATCGCCGTATTTCTCAAATTGTGGCGGATTGTTTTCTACAAGTTTCACTAGCGAATATACATATTGGCGAACACCACATATTATTCTTGATGCTCGCATTTGTGCAATCAGCACTTCTTTTCCAAGAGGTGCGTTACCCAAGAAAATCATTCCATAAGACATTATTAACTGGAAGTATGGAAAACTGTATATGTAATCTCCACATATCACTGCAGGTCTGTTCATATGGAGGGCTTCTGTATCAGAAAGGTATACTGTGGTTTATTTGCATGGGCTTTATATACGTATTACTAATTCTTCAACTTATCCTATACCCAGACAATTGTGCAGCAGTTTCGTTACAGAACAAAGTAGACACTAGCAACTTTTTAGACACATTAGACAATATTTGAACGTGATCGGAAGCATAAAAGTGTGTTTATGCTTTTTTATCCCTCCTTTTTCGCGCCCTCATGCGACATATGTAGGGGGTTGGGAAGGGAGAGGGGGCCACGACATTGATGTGTGGCATTCTATGTCCACTGAGTGAACTATAGCCGGAACGTGTATTTTATTCAATGGCAGTTTATTCAAGTCATCTGAATCTGACTTGGTAGAAATCAAAACGGATTATTATAGCATGTGGGTGATCTGAGGCTAAAAAGTCACAAAAACATTTCCTTTATAAAACGGCTACTGAGTTCCCCTAGGGCAGTATGCCAGGCTACTTATTTTTCCTTATTATGACAGTCACAGTAAAAGTGGGTTCACTTAAAAACTCATCGAAATGTCGCGCCTTTTCACGAGCTTGCTCAGCTGTAAAAGAGAACAACTTTATATACCATTCAAACGGCCGGGGAAGGCGAGACCACTGAAAGAAACATTTTCTTCCGAAGTTTGACAGGAACTTCCAGGCTAATCTCGCCCTCTGGGATTGCCTGCCTGGTGCTCCACTTCTCAGGCACCTGGAGAAGGTAGGGCGTAAAGTACATGAAGAAAATAATAGCCCTGAGTAAGTTTACGGAATGAGCTTGTTTATCTCAATTACCTTTGAGGTTGCTAGCAGAGTTGGCGAAAGAGCTCATAATTGCCGCATCCCCGCTTTGAGGAAGCTCGGAGGAACCTTTCTAACTGCAGTGTTGTCGAGATTTCCAGCTTGTTACACATTCATTAGAGAACATCTTAATGTGTTCTGCTTTAATGAGGAGTGGCTCTCTGCCAACAGTGAGATGGAGTAAATTAACTCCTTGTATACATTTCTCTAACGTAACGTTTGGCTTTTCAGTTCTAGAAAACGGAACTTGCACCCATAATTTTTTTACGATATGCTAATGCCCACATCCCGCGCTTTTCCTTTTGTTGTTGGTCGGTAAAGTACTCGTATTCACTTCAGCCCTTATCGTCAGCGTCCGTTTATTTACTAAAACTTATTAATATATGTCCGAACTTCTAAAACACTGCCGATGATTTGGCTGGAACACATTGCAAATGTACTACATTGAGAGGCAAAAACATTGAAAGTTGACGCACAACCAAATATATTTTTAAGGAGATAATTATCTCCGAATAGTGTAGCTCAGTCCTGCTTAGGTTTTACTTTTGTAACTAAACGTAATAGAGACAAATATTGCTATTTGATGTTCTGTTTATTCTGTCCTTTGCCAACAAAATATAACAAAACTTCGTACATTCGACATTTCGTGCTGAAAAATTTTGGAACAGACTGGTATAATTAAACGGACACTCTCGACACTAAACTGGCACGCAAATTAGTATTAAATTGAATTTCTAGTAAAACATTATGTTTTTACGTGAGTTCTAAGGTTGAAATATGCACTACAAAAAATGAGAATTCACTTTCCACAAACTGAATAGTTGTTATATATGTTTTCTGTATAAAATTCAATCAATTGTATTTATATAATTGCGTAGTTTTATTATGTTAACAACTGACCGCTTCTGTAGACGATGGTATAAATGAGCACGATGTTGAAACTGTGGAGACGACATCAGACATGTCTGACAAGAATACTAACAGAAGAACTAGCACCAGTTTCTGGAATCGCGCCAGTTGCGGCCCATCGCATTTTCTAGTCACTTTACTATACACGCCCCCTTTTTTTACCGAATACAGCTACGTTCAGATGGTTCTACAGGAAACAAGACCTGCGACGTCTATCGAATACTAACGACCGGACGACCTAGCATTCTTATTGACAGGAGGAATCCACATGTCAATTGGCATGTGATATGGCGATCGATACACCATGTTTCCTTAGACACAGAGACACGTGCAATGTGGTACCTAACGATTAACGGTAAAAATGTAACCCGATCCAGAATCCACTCGACCCGTATGACGGATCCGCCATTATACCCACAGTGCAAAACTGCGCAAGCCGATGAACACCGCCTCATATCCGGCCGCACGGCGTAAGTGTGGCGTTTGACGACACAAATGACCATTTTCTTTCTTAGAGTGGGGCACCATGACACGGGACCAGGGATTGCATTCTTCCCGGACAGGACGTACTCACTGAACCGAATACAGTAACGTGGTTTTGAGGCCACACGGTGCTGTATTTCTTTAGAGACGTCCCGAAGAAAGTACTGGACCTCTGGACTGTTTACAAGAATGACATTTGAAAATCGTGTGCAGTCCGAAATACCGACAGTATTTCTGTAACTTCGTATGGGCTGCTATTTGAAGACCACTTGCCTAGGTGGAACGTCCAGACTAGGAGAGGAATGAACGGAATACAATGCTATATACTACACACGTACGAGAAGACATACCTGCATGAAAAGCAGCGGTTAAGCGGTTGAAAAAAATGATGAAGACATTGGTAGAGCACTTTCCTGCAAAAAAGTAATAATAATTTGGTAAGGCGACCAGTCGGTATAAAACAAAGAATAAATTATCAAAAACAAAGGGAAAAAAGGTTAATGTCACTGTCTTCGCTGCGAAAGGACGCGTGTTAGATTATCGATGCCTTCTAAGACTTTTTCTGAGGTGGTGAAGTCGGGTACGGGGCCCACTCAGCCGTAGTGAGGGCAAATGAGGAGCTCCTTCAACGAAGATGCAGCGGTATCGCCAGGATGCGCCTATGGCCGCAACAGATACGGGAACTGGCGACAAAGTTGATCACATGTCCCAAGTCTATAGATCGCTGCTCCTACTGCCTTGTAGACGGAGGTCGGCCAATCGGAACGGGCATATGGCCTAATCCGTTAGTGGTTAACAGTTACTTCCAAAAATATTGATGTTTCGTATTTTTTAATTACGAAATAATTTTGATCACTAACACTTGATATGAATCTAAACTTAATAACGGACGTTGTATATCTACCGTTTCCGATAGTAAACACTTGGAGAACGCGATTTCAAGGAAATTATGTCAACCCAATTTCCTGGAAATTTCTGTTAAAGTAGATTTACGTTAATTATGATAATTCGATAGCTGCAAACAAGCCTATTTGAACGCAAAGATATATAATTGCATACAAGCGGAAATAAGAATGCTCACATTATCAGTTAGCAAAAGAATACGTATTCTATACAAGACCCGTGTATCGGGATGTTCATGAGGCCTGGCATCGATAACTTCACAATAATGTTTTCTAGCCTGTTACAGTTACAAATTCGATTCAAAGCGCAGTCTGCGGCCCGACCACCATTTTATGACTAAAATCGCTCTGAGCACTATGGGACCTAACATCTATGGTCATCAGTCCCCTAGAACTTAGAACTACTTAAGGGGCTCCGGAAAGGCTCAAAATCATGAAAAGTTCAATTTTTACTTTTTTGCGTTTTCTGAATCTGCAGACTATTACCTTTTAATAGATATATAATTTATTCAATTCCGAAGACTACAACTATTTTTAAATATTTTTTAAATGTGTTCTACATGGGCGTGACCCACTGTGGCGCTGTTAAACTGCTGTCAAATGGTGTTATTATTAACGTCCGTGTTCATCAGGTACATTTTAGTGATGTGAGATAAAGTATAAAACCTATTTTCAGAGACTTAGCAGCACCTGAACTGTTGAAAAAGTGTATTCACGGAAAAACTCAAAACCCCAATGAAAGTGTAAATAGTGTTATATGGTCGAGAATCCCCAAGACTGTATTTGTTGGAATAGAAACACTTCACTTTGGTGTGTATGATGCTGTTGCGACTTTCAATGATGGCAACATTGTAAGGTGCACGGTATTTAGAAATATGGGAATGAAGATAGGTTCTAACATGGTACGAGCGATGCTTGCTTTAGACAAGGAACGCCTTCGGGCTGCAGACAGGGCTGTAAAGAGTCTAGAAATACAAGCAAGAGTAAACAGGAGGAGGAACAAGAGGAAGCTGGAGGAGGAGTTTGCAGAGGATGAAGATAATCCATCCTATGGACCTGGAATGCACTAAAAAGTTAATCCAATCTTTGTCGCTCGATTCCCAAAACTTTTATTTTCTCATACTAATGACATGTTTTCTAAGGATCTTCCAAACATATTTGTTTCAAACTTTCAGTAAATGTTACACAGTACCTTCTGCATAATTTAACACAGCCTTTTTCCAAAAAACTGTATATTTTTGAATATATAAATAAAAAATTGCAAAAAAAATGTTGTGAATTTTCATTACAATTGAAAAAAAATCATCTTTAATAACTGAACTAAAATTTTGTAAAATCCCTGTGTTAAGTTGTAGCCCATATTCCAATAAATAATCTGTAAAAAGTTCAACTTCCTACCTCAAATACTTTGTGAGGAAAGATGTAATTTATAAGCGTTATTTTAACATTGCAAGTATAGGGCGTTCCGGAGCCCCTTAAACCTAACTAACCTAAGGACATCACACAACACCCAGCCATCACGAGGCAGAGAAAAATCCCTGAACCCGTCGGGAATCGAACCCGGGAACCCGGGCGTGGAAAGCGAGAACGCTGCCGCACGACCACGAGATGCGGGCTTTTTATGACTACTTCCTCTGAAATATCAGCGCTGCTCTGCTGTAAGGCCACTGTGCGATACAATAAATATTTTTCTAGTTAAGATTTGCTTATACCCGGTCGTCCAGATTAAAATTTTCATATTTTCTCCAAGTCACCCCAGGACCTCAACTTTCGCTTATCTTCTTCTCTTACCAGTTCCTTCTCTAAGTGCCCAACATGGTTAGCTTCTCCCACGTAGTATACGTTCTCCTATTTTATTTCTACCCGACAAAATAGAACATTTTTGACGTCTTCAGGTCTTTTGATTATTCATTTTCAAGCTTTATCTTCTTATATTTTTCGTTCTGCCCTTCTTTATTAAGAATTCTTTATTCTTCTTCCCAGCATTTCACCCGTCTTCATATCTACTAATTTTAACTAAGTCTTCACCATTGACATATTATGATCCACATTTGAAAACTTTCCTTACACATCTCCACACAACACATGAGTTTAATCCTTATAACAGAATAAATAAACGGTGTATACATTGAAGCACCAAAGAAACTGGTATAGCCAAGCGTATTGCCGGCCCCTGTGGTCAAGCGGTTCTAGGTGCTTCAGTCCGGGACCTCGCTGCTGCTATGGTCGCAGGTTCGAATCCTGCCTCGTGCGTCGCTGTCTGTGATGTCCTTAGGTTAGTTAGGTTTAAGTAGTTCTAAGTCTAGGGGACTGATGACCTCAGATGTTAAGTCCCATAGTGCTTGGAGCCATTTTTTGAGCAAGCGTATTCAAACACAGAGGTATGTAAACATGCAGAATACGATGATGCGGTCGGCAACGCCTTTACAGCACAAGAAGTGTCTGGTGCAGTTGTTAGATCAGTTACTGCTGCTACAAAATCAGGTTATCAAGATTTAAGTGAGTTTGAACGTGGCGTTATAGTCGACGCACAAGCGATGGGGCACAGCATCTTCGAGGTAGCGATGAAGTGGGGATTTTCCCTTTCGACCATTTCACGAGAGTACCGTGAATATCAGGAAATCGGTAAAACATCAAATCTCCCACATCGCTGCCGCCGAAAGAAGATCTTTCAAGAACGGGCCAACGACGACTGAGGAGAATCGTTCAACGTGACAAAAATGCAACCCTTCCGCAAATTACTGCAAATTTCAATGCTGGGCCATCAGCAAGTGTCAGCGTGCGAACCATTCAACGTAAAATCATCGATATGGGTTTTCGGAGACGAAGACCCACTCGTGTACCCGTGATGTCTGTACGGCACAAAGCTTTACGCCTCGCCTGGGCCCGTCAACACCTACACTGGACTGTAGACGACTGGAAACAAGTTGCTTCGTCGGACGAGTCTCGTCTCCAATCCTATCGAGCGGGCGGACGTGTACGGGTATGGAGACAGCCTCATGAATCCATGGACCCTGCATGTCAGCAGGGGACTGTTCAAGCTGGTGGAGGCTCTGTAATGGCGTGGGGCGTGTGCGCTTGGAGTGGTATGGGACCCCTGATACGTCGAGGTTCGACTCTGACAGGTGAACGTACGTAACCATCCTGTCTGATCATCTGCATCCATTCATGTCCATTACACATTCTGACCGATTTGGGCAATTCTAGCAGGACAATGCAACACCTCATTCATCCAGAATTGCTACAAAGTGGCTTCAGGAACACTGTTCTGGGTTTCAACACTTCCACTGGCCATCAAATTCTCCATACATGAACATAATTGAGCACGTCTGGGATGCCTTGCAACGTGCTGTTTAGAAATCTCAACCCCCTCGTACTCTTACGGATTCATGGACAGCCCTGCAGGATTCGTGGTGTCATTTCCTTCCAGCACTACCTCAGACATTAGTCTTGTCCATACCGCGTCGTGCTGCGGCACTTTTGGGTGCTCGCTGGGGCCCTAGCAGACTGATGTTGAAATTGATCTGTGGATACAGGGCTGTTTTAGCTTCAGGGATATAAGAGAGATGTTAGGTCATATCATGCCAAAGCTCCAGCAAAAGTAACTGTGGAGACTCTTCAATACGACCCAAAATATGAATATTTTTGTATTATTTTCCATTTTCAAGTGGGTCTTTGCTGCATTATGCCATTTATGCGTCACGTTTTCGATGTGTGCGACTACATACTCTTCTAGTGCCTTTACTCTAATATATAAAAAGAATCAATTTTGTGATTATTAATGGCGAATTTGGAGAAAGAATTTACTTAGGCTAGGCGCAAATTGAGACGCGTATAGCGCGTGTGGCGAGACGCAGCGCAGCGCGTGTTTTTGTAACATCACAGGTTCAAATGGGACCGCGCAAATTGCGACGCGACGCGACTGGGACGCGACACGCGCCTGCGCCAGGTCGCGCGGCGTTGTGGTTGAGGCACAGTTTCTCGCGCCGCGCGTCGCGCTTGCCTCGCTAGCACCGTGGGAAATTTGAGGCGGAGAGCGGGAAAGTAGCACGGCCATATGCTCACATCGGAACGGCGCATATCAGCAGTGGTAGTATTGCCCATACGATAAATTTTGCCTTAGTGTGTACTAAATTTCATTGCCTTTGGGTAGTGTTTCGTTTTTCGCCATTTAAACGCTCCAGCTTTCTTCGTTAGCACGCTATACTTTTCTTTTATTTATATGTTCATAGTTTTGTTTTGTTTTTCTTCTGTCAAGAAAAATGTATACTTCAGTAACTGATGAGCCATTAGCCACTGGAAGTGCACCATATGCCTCCGCGATGTTTTCAGATCGCAAGAAGGGACAGAGGGTAGTGAATAAGGAATCAAGGAATATTATAAAATCATGTGATTAAAAATCAAGGCAGGAAAGTAAAGCAAGGTTATCTTCTCGCTGCCTAGTAAAAAATGGTTCAAATGGCTCTGAGCACTATGGGACTCAACTGCTGAGGTCATTAGTCCCCTAGAACGTAGAACTAGTTAAACGTAACTAACCTAAGGACATCACACACATCCATGCCCGAGGCAGGATTCGAACCTGCGACCGTAGCGGTCTCGCGGTTCCAGACTGCAGCGCCTAGAACCGCACGGCCACTTCGGCCGGCTCTGCCTAGTAAGCTAGCGTATCTGTACGATCTGTTACAAAAATTTAGAAAGGAATAATCTCCACAGGTGTGATCCCTTTGTGCATCTGGTAAAAAAGCGTCCAAGATCTGAAGTACAGAAGTTTCACTGTGATTACTCTGATATGTATGTAATAATGTAATACGACACGCTGTACTACATGCATGTGAACAACATATTTCCACTGCAAGCTAGAAACAGTCGGAAAGCAGTCACAAATAACAATTTTTTAATTGGTTCGCCGTGATGAAAAAAAGCATTTCAATTGTTGCATGGACATTATCAGCATTAATAAACTAATTATACAACAACAGGCTACACAAATGAAGAAAATGGTCGGTATTATTACGAAAGTAGGAATATCCTAAAAGAGTGTTATGATTAGATATATTTAATTTGTTGAAATGTACTGCTGACAAAGGCAGATCAACTTTCATGACAATGTTTTTCGAACTCCATCTCACAAGGCACACATGGGTAGCTTGTGCATTCCTGTCGCGCGCATTATCCTTCGCTGCTGACAATACACTGACCATTGTGTTGTGCGACAGAGCAATTGTTTATTTTTCTCAATAACAACTATTTTGTTCGCGATCATGCATTGTCAGTTTGGCAAGCCCTAGGTGAGTGAACAGTATCTGGCATGTGTCTATCATTCCGCCTGAAGGAACGCTCGTCATTATTTTAATACTGCTCAGATCAAGAGAAGGAATAAAATCCTTTGGTAAGTTTCCATTCCCGTCGCTCAGTGTTAAAAATACGATGGGTTACGGGGATTCCACCAAAATTCCAACAGAATTGCCAATCTGTTTTTGTGTGAGTTGTTAACCGTTTCTCATTCGAAGAAGCATCACCATTTATGAGTAAAGGCCACATTTCTCTTGGTGACTGGTTTAACTGTACTTCCTTTGTCACAATGTAATTTGCCAAACTCATCTCACATCAGCTATTGAGACAGAATTCCGAAACGGAGGGCCTCATTAAACAAGTAATTGGCAATCACAGAGCTCAATAGCTTACGAAAAACCTGGTAGTATCGGTTTGCAGTAACATAAAAGAAGAAATTTCATGTTTATTTTCATACTAGGAAGCTCTTGTTTCGCTAGCTGTCGATAACTCTTAAAAAATTACAGTCACTGGAGTGAAATAAATAAAAAAAGAAGTATAAGTAGTGATATATCGCCATAGATAAGAAAGTTCCGTGTGTTTAATAATTGGCAAAACACTCTCCTCCTTGTGTGCTATCATTCGCCAAACTTTCGTTTCGATGTCTCGAGCGGTTTAGGAGATACGAGAGATGTTGCGAGTATTTCATTCTCGCGGGCGTGAGATCGGAAGTGAGCGCGCTACATGGGATCCATTTTCTCGAGATCTGAGTCAGATAGAGATCTCCTCCCACGCCTGAACAAAAATTCAGAATGTTAGCTGAATTTCATACGCAGCAACATATGGTGTAACACGCACCAAACGCAAAATCATAGCGACCCCTAATTTTCGTGGTCATTAGCGAGGTGATGGGCACTTCGTCACGAAGCTGACATATAACGCTACAAGTAAGTCAAAATTCATATATTTTCAGAGAATAGTTTCTGTAAAATCGTTTGAGAAAGATAAGAGGTTGCGCGCGCTTCGGTTCAGTCAGCGCAGAGCGTCGCCAGTCGGCGCGTGCGAAGTATGGTGTACTCGTCGCAATATGCGCTGCACCCGCGCGACCCGTGCGGCACGTGCGTGTCGCGCTGTAGTGTCGTGTCACGTCACACGTGCTATACGCTTCTCAATTTGCGCCTAGCCTTACCCTTTGCTTGACGTGTGCGTGTTTTATCATAGTGGACTACAAGAAAACCTGTAAGTAAAGCTTTTTTTTTATTTACGACAACTCTGTACAATGATCCCTCAATAATCACAAATTGTACGTGCTTATTTATTATAGTGAAGGCAACAGTACAGTACAGCATTGCACACATAAAAACATCATTCACAAATGCCACAACACACGAAAAACACACTAAAAATTGGAATCGTTTTCCGAAAAGCGCCGTGTTATAGATAAATAAAAAGAAATTCATGACTGGCAGCATAAAAACACGTTATGAACAAATTAATCAACCTATGAATTATTAATGTCCAGTTTCTCAACACTTAAGGCTAACCGAATATTGTGACGTAATTGGATGCGTGACTAGAAAGCCCCTCATTGCAATCATCTGGTCATCAAATCAATGTACTCACACGCTGACGTGACAAAAGATGTGAGGTACCTCCCAGTATCATGTCGGACCTGATTTTGTCCGGCGTAGTGCAGCAACTCGACCCGGCAGGGACTCACCAAGTCGTTACAAAGTCCCTTGCGGAAATATGGAGCCATGCTGGCTCCATAGCCGTCCATAACTGTGGACGAGTTGCCTGTCAAGGATTTTTTTGCACGAACTGACCTCTCGAGTAGGTCCCATGAATGTTCGAAGAGATTCATACCGGGCGATCTGTGTGGCCAAATCCAACTGTACCGAATGATCTTCAAACCAGTCGCGAACGACTGTAGGCCGATGACCTGATATCATTGTTTGGGTACATGAAGTTCACGAATGGCTACAAATTGTCTCCAAGTAGCCGAACATAACCACTTCCACTCAATAATCGCTTCAGATGGTCCACAGGACTCAGACCATTCCATGTAAAGGCAGCCAACGCCCACGTGGAGCCATCACCAGCTTGCACAGTGCCTTTTTGACAACTTGGGGCCGTGGTCGATGCCTTATTCGAACCCTGCCATCAACTCTTACCAATGTAAACCGGGACTCACCTGACCAGGCCACGGTTTACCAGTCGTCTTGGGCCCAACAGACGTGGTCATGGGCCCAAGAAAGGCGCTGCAGGCAATGTCGTGCCGTCAGCAAAGACCGCCAACTCCCATGGGCCATTAACACCAAATTTCGATGCACTGTCCTCTCTGATAGGTTCGTCGTACGTCCCACATTAATTTCTGCGGCTATTTCACGCAGTGTTGCTTGTCTCTCAGCACTGACAGCTCTACGTAAACAGCGCTGCTGTTGGTCATTAAGTGAATGCGTCGGCCACTGGGTTGTCCGTGGTGAGAGGTGATGCCTGAAATTTGGTATTCTCGGCACTCTCTTGACACTGTGTTACTCGAAATATTGAATTCCCTAACGATTTCCGATATGATACGTCCCATGCGTCCAGCTCGAACTACTTTTCTGCGTTCGAAGTTATCAATTCGCATCGTGCGGCGTTAAACACGTCGGAAAACTTTTCAGGTGAATCACCTGACAAGGGAACCTCCTCATCGCACCCCCCTCAGATTTAGTTATAAATTGACACAATGGATAGGCCTTGAAAAACTGAACACAGATCAATAGAGAAAACAGGAAGAAGTTGTGTGGAACTATGAAAAAATAAACAAAATATACAAACTGAGTAGTCCAAGTGTAACATATCCAACATCTAGGACTATATAACAAAGCGCGCCGTGGTCCCGTGGTTAGAGTGAGCAACTGCGAAACGAGAGGTCCTTGGTTCGAGTCCTCCCTCGAGCAAAAATTTTACTTACTTTATTTTCGCAAAGTTACGATCTGACCGTTCATTCATTGACGTCTCTGTTCACTGCAATAAGTTTAGTGTCTGTGTTTTGCGACCGCATCACAAAACCGTGCGATTAGTAGACCAAAGGACGTGCCTCTCAAATAGGAACCGAAAACATTTGATCGCAAATTCATAGGTCAACCGATTCCTCCACAGAAAAACACGTCTGAAATATTCTATACGACACTGGTGACGGCATGTGCGTCACATTACAGGAATATGTTGTCGACCCACCTATCTTGCACACTTGCGAATGGGTAAAAAGATTCTTCTACCTTGCCCGATTTAGGTTTTCTTGTGGATGTGATAATCACTCCCAAAAAAGTGATGAAAACATTGTTTGTCGCATAAACGGCAACAAATGAATGCAACAGTTTCACAGTCGCACAGTTTTCCCTGTGCTCTGTCAAAACAAACGTTTTTAACGTTTTCAAGTTTTTCCGTGTGTAGACCGTCAAATCCTGCATGTGTCCAAGCAAATCTGAACATGTCCTGGAATTTTGGAGAGCAAAGTTGATCATGTCTGAGTGCATGAACTTTGAGTGTCTGAAAATAAAAAATTAAAACTTTTCACTCGAGGGAGGGTTGAACCAGGGACCTTCCGTTCGGTAGCTGCTCACAGTAACCACGGGACCACGGAGCTCCTCAGGGGACAGGTACCTTAATGTGACATATCTTGCACACGGACTACTGAGTTTGTATATTTTGGTTATTTTTTTCATAGTTCCATACAACTTCTTCCTGTTTTCTCGATTGATCTGTGTTCAGTTTTTCATGACCTATCCCTGTGCCAACTTATAACTAAATCTGAGGGGGGTGCGATGGGGAGGTTCCCTTGTGAGAACAAATGACACCTTCGCCAATGCACTGCCATTTTACACCCGCGTAAGCGAGACTACCGCCATCTGTATATGTGCATATCGCTGTCCCGTAACTTTTTGTCACCTCAGTGTATGTATCGATCTTAACTACAAGATATCAACTGTCAACAGCCTAAAGGTATAAGGGCACAATTCCGAATTTCGTATTCTTTTAACAGAAAAATTTGCTATCTACACGATGATAAATGTCTTGGAGCTTACGGTAATTGTCTTACAAAACAGTATCAGAAAGATGTTAAGAGTTCACCAGACTTTTAGTACAGGCCTTCCAAACAATGCATGCAATTGCAGTAGTGAACACACACTACAAATTTCGTGGTTCTCTTGCTGTATAAGACGCGAAGCGGAGAACACCAGATTGAGAACTTGTCGTCATCATACTGTAGGAAGAGCTACTGGAGCAGCTTAGTAACGGAACAGTGGAACATACCTGCAGTTTTAACATCAGAATGGAATACTGCAACAGCAATTATTAATCAAAATAGGCACAAATATGGAGCGACGGATCAATCTTCTTGTAATTGCCAGTATTATTTCTCTTTTTATTAAATTTAAGGTGAAGGTTTTAGGGAAGAATTGCCGGTGGGTTGCCGAACTGGAAACAGTGGAAGGTGGCACGAATGCTGAAATTTAGCACGTAAAGAAGTCAGTCGATGCACGGGTTTGGTATCAGACAAATTACATGTCACTTTTGATGAAGTTGTGATAATATCTTGGTGTTGTGTGTCGCTAAATGAGTCGGTATTTCCGTCAGAGAGTAGAACTTTGGAATTATGCCATACCACTAGCGATTTTGTATGATTTATTTTGTAGTTAGGGTGTAATTAGTCTAATCGTAATAATGACGCGTTTGCACGAATGTACACCTGAAGAGTAAAGTACGTAATGACTGTCTCAAATAAATATTAGTCAATGACAACGCTTTTTATTAATCAAGACACAATAGTCCAGAGGTCAGACTAGTCAACTATGCGCAAAAGAACGTTATTTTCAGCCGGAAAGCGCTGAATTCGCCAGGTACAAAGAGTGACAAACTGACTCACGCGTCCGTCGCCGACAATAGACCTACACCATCTCAGGGTTTAGTACTTTATCCAGACTTCAGCTTGCTGCGTGACTCATCCGCTGGAGAAATTCTACAGAGGCGTCAGTACAACCTACAGGTAGTGTGGTGGGGCATATTTACAACCAACCGTGGAGGTAGCCCTCAAGCTGATATCCATTACCCTCTTTTTTTCTGCATTTCTTACCTAATTAGAAACATATAGCACTTAGAGAATACAGTATGTGACGACAGGGCTTCTGGGAGAAAACTTAAAAAGTTAGTTTTGTCAAATGAACTCGCGGGGCATTACCTGTGTACAGGATGTAACAACATCTACATCTACGTGATTACTCTGCTATTCAACAAAGTGCCTGGCAGAGGGTTCAATGAACCACCTTCAATTTGTCTCTCTACCGTTCCACTATATAGCGGTGCGCGGGAAAAAGGAGCACTTAATTTTTTCTGTGCCAGCCCTGATTTCTCTAATTTTATCGTGATGATCATTTCTCCCTATGAAGGTGGGTGCCAACAGAATGTTTTCGCAATCGGAGGAGAAAACTGGTGATTGAAATTTCATGAGAAGATCCCGTCGCAACGAAAAATTCCTTCGTTTTAATGATTGCCACTCCAGTTCACGTATCATGTCTGTGACACTATCTCCCCTACTCCGCGATAATACAAAACGAGCTGCCCTTCTTTGCACGTTTTCGCTGTCATCCGTCAGTCCCACCTGATGCGGATCCCACACCGCACAGCAATACTCCAGAATAGGGCGGACAAGCGTGGTGTAAGCAGTCTCTTTAGTAGAGACCTGTTGCGCTTGCTAAGTGTTCCGCCAATGAATAACAGTCTCTGGTTGGCTCTACCCACAACATTATCTATGTGATCGTTCCAATTTAGGGTATTTTTAATTGTAATCCCGAAGTATTTAGTTGAATTTACAGCCTTCAGATTTGTGTGACTTATGGCGTAATCGAAATTTAGCGGATATCTTTTAGTAATCATGTGAATAACTTCACACTTTTCTTTATTCAGGGTCAATTGCCACTTTTCGCACCTTACAGATATCTTGTTGTTGTTGTTGTTGTTGTGGTCTTCAGTCCTGAGACTGGTTTGATGCAGCTCTCCATGCTACTCTATCCTGTGCAAGCTTCTTCACCTCCCAGTACCTACTGCAACCTACATCCTTCTGAATCTGCTTAGTGTATTGATCTCTTGGTCTCCCTCTACGATTTTTACCCTCCACACTGCCCTCCAATGCTAAATTTGTGATCCCTTGATGCCTCAAAACATGTCCTACCAACCGATCCCTTCTTCTAGTCAAGTTGTGCCACAAACTTCTCTTCTCCCCAATCCTATTCAATACCTCCTCATTAGTTACGTGATCTACCCACCTTATCTTCAGCATTCTTCTGTAGCACCACATTTCGAAAGCTTCTATTCTCTTCTTGTCCAAACTGGTTATCGTCCATGTTTCACTTCCATACATGGCTACACTCCATACAAATACTTTCAGAAACGACTTCCTGACACCTAAATCTATACTCGATGTTAACAAATTTCTCTTCTTCAGAAACGATTTCCTTGCCATTGCCAGTCTACATTTTATATCCTCTCTACTTCGACCATCATCGGTTATTTTACTCCCTAAATAGCAAAACTCCTTTACTACTTTAAGTGTCTCATTTCCTAATCTAATCCCCTCAGCATCACCCGATTTAATTTGACTACATTCCATTATCCTCGTTTTGCTTTTGTTGATGTTCATCTTATATCCTCCTATCAACACACTGTCCATTCCGTTCAACTGATCTTCCAAGTCCTTTGCTGTCTCTGACAGAATTACAATGTCATCGGCGAACCTCAAAGTTTTTACTTCTTCTCCATGAATTTTAATACCTACTCCGAATTTTTCTTTTGTTTCCTTTACTGTTTGCTCAATATACAGATTGAATAACATCGGGGAGAGGCTACAACCCTGTCTCACTCCTTTCCCAACCACTGCTTCCCTTTCATGCCCCTCGACTCTTATAACTGCCATCTGGTTTCTGTACAAATTGTAAATAGCCTTTCGCTCCCTGTATTTTACCCCTGCCACCTTCAGAATTTGAAAGAGAGTATTCCAGTTAACGTTGTCAAAAGCTTTCTCTAAGTCTACAAATGCTAGAAACGTAGGTTTGCCTTTTCTTAATCTTTCTTCTAAGATAAGTCGTAAGGTTAGTATTGCCTCACGTGTTCCAACATTTCTACGGAATCCAAACTGATCTTCCCCGAGGTCCGCTTCTACCAGTTTTTCCATACGTCTGTAAAGAATTCGCGTTAGTATTTTGCAGCTGTGACTTATTAAACTGATAGTTCGGTAATTTTCACATCTGTCAACACCTGCTTTCTTTGGTATTGGAATTATTATATTCTTCTTGAAGTCTGTGGGTATTTCTCCTGTCTCATACATCTTGCTCACCAGATGGTAGAGTTTTGTCATGACTGGCTCTCCCAAGGCCATCAGTAGTTCTAATGGAATGTTGTCTACTCCCGGGGTCTTGTTTCGACTCAGGTCTTTCAGTGCTCTGTCAAACTCTTCACGCAGTATCGTATCTCCCATTTCATCTTCATCTACATCCTCTTCCATTTCCATAATACTGTCCCCAAGTACCTCGCCCTTGTATAAACCCTCTATATACTCCTTCCACCTTTCTGCCTTCCCTTCTTTGCTTAGAACTGGGTTGCCATCTGAGCTCTTGATATTCATACAAGTGGATCTCTTTTCTCCAAAGGTCTCTTTAATTTTCCTGTAGGCAGTATCTATCTTACCCCTAGTGAGACAAGCCTCTACATCCTTACATTTGTCCTCTAGCCATCCCTGCTTAGCCATTTTGCACTTCCTGTCGATCTCATTTTTGAGACGTTTGTATTCCCTTTTGCCTGCTTCAATTACTGCATTTTTATATTTTCTCCTTTCATCAATTAAATTCAATATTTCTTCTGTTACCCAAGGATTTCTATTAGCCCTCGTCTTTTTACCTACTTGATCCTCTGCTGCCTTCACTACTTCATCCCTCAGAGCTACCCATTCTTCTTCTACTGTATTTCTTCCCCCATTCCTGTCAATTGTTCCCTTATGCTCTCCCTGAAACTCTCTACAACCTCTGGTTCTTTCAGTTTATCCAGGTCCCATCTCCTTAAATTCCCACCTTTTTGCAGTTTCTTCAGTTTCAATCTGCAGTTCATAACCAATAGATTGTGGTCAGAATCCACATCTGCCCCTGGAAATGTCTTACAATTTAAAACCTGGTTCCTAAATCTCTGTCTTACCATTATATAATCTATCTGATACCTATTAGTATCTCCAGGATTCTTCCAGGTATACAACCTTCTTTTATGATTCTTGAACCAAGTGTTAGCTATGATTAAGTTATGCTCTGTGCAAAATTCTACAAGGCGGCTTCCTCTTTCATTTCTTCCCCCCAATCCATATTCACCTACTATGTTTCCTTCTCTCCCTTTTCCTACTGACGAATTCCAGTCACCCATGACTATTAAATTTTCGTCTCCCTTCACTACCTGAATAATTTCTTTTATCTCGTCATACATTTCATCTATTTCTTCATCATCTGCAGAGCTAGTTGGCATATAAACTTGTACTACTGTAGTAGGCATGGGCTTTGTGTCTATCTTGGCCACAATAATGCGTTCACTATGCTGTTTGTAGTAGCTAACCCGCACTCCTATTTTTTTATTCATTATTAAACCTACTCCTGCATTACCCCTATTTGATTTTGTATTTATAACCCTGTAATCACCTGACCAAAAGTCTTGTTCCTCCTGCCACCGAACTTCACTAATTCCCACTATATCTAACTTTAACCTATCCATTTCCCTTTTTAAATTTTCTAACCTACCTGCCCGATTAAGGGATCTGACATTCCACGCTCCGATCCGTAGAATGCCAGTTTTCTTTCTCCTGATAACGACGTCCTGCCTAGATATCTTATCTAAATCAATTTGCAATTTGTTTTGGTCATCTGATGAATTTACAAGGCGGTAAATGACAGCATCATCTGCAATAGAATCTAAGAGGGCTACTCAGATTGTCTCCTATGCCGTTAATATAGATCAGGAACAATAGAGGGCATATAACACTTCCTTGGGGAACGCCAGATATTACTTCTGTTTTACTCGATGACTTTCCGTCTATTACTACGAACTGTGACCTTTCTGACAGGAAATCACGAACCCAGTCGCACAACTGAGGTAATACTCCGTAGGCATGCAGTTTAGTCAGAAGACGAAGACGAGGAAGCAGAGGAACGGCGTGGAAAGCCTTCTCGAAATGTAAAAATATGGAATCAGTTTGACATCCCCTGTCGATAGCACTCATTACTTCATGAGTACAAAGAGCTAGTTGTGTTTCGCAAGAACGATATTTTCTGAATCCGTGCTGACTCTGTGTCAATAAATCGTTTTCTTCGAGGTACTTCATAATGTTCGAATACAGTGTATGTTCCAAAACCCCACTGCAAATCGACGTTAGTGATATAGGCCTGTAAATCAACAGATTACTCCTACGTCCCTTTTTGGGTATTGGTGTGACTTGAGCAATTTTCCAGTCTTTAGGAACGGATCGTTCAGTGAGCGAGCGGTTGTATACTAAATGGTATCACCAAATTTTCAGGATACAGTCCTCATACGTAGAGGAAGGAAATGTATTACAAGGACCTGAGACAGAAAACACTTTAATTCCGTGTTAGAGCTCATTGCCTACTCCTCTTCATAATCACATAAATCATAGGCAACGCACAGAACGTCTTAGCATTACATGGAACGCTCTCTTACCTTCTTGGTTACAGTATGAAACACTTTCCTAAATGAAATGTTCAAAACTGCGTTTGTTAGCAAGGCTACATGCATCAACCGGCTATCACAATGAACACTTGATGAGCTGATGTATCCCCGTCCTGGAGAAGTGAGCATTATTTCACAGCCTTCGACAATACGGGCAGTGAAACTGTGTACATCTTGTATCGGGGTCCATACACATGGGCTTTCAAATGCCCTCACATGAAAAAACTACTGGATTTGGGTCCGGAGAGCTTGGACACCAAGGAATCGACACATCTCTACCTATCCGTCACAGAATGTGTTATTTAAAAGCCGACGAACATGAACACTGAAAGGAGGAGTGGCTCCATCGTGCATGAAGTACATATCTGTCGCACCCGCTTAGGAGAATGTTGTGGCAGAATAGGTAAAACATTCTCTGAGAGAGCGTGGTAAGTTTCTCCGTTAAGCCTGGGTGGAAGAACATGAGGCCCTAACAAACAGTCAACAATAATGCCGGCCCAAACGTCGATAGAAAATCATTGTTGGCGACGTGATTCTCCAGGCATACATCATCGCGTCAGGGATTCAATGCGGCGGTCGGTTGATGCATGTATGCTTGCTGA
This sequence comes from Schistocerca nitens, assembly GCF_023898315.1. NCBI lineage: Eukaryota > Metazoa > Arthropoda > Insecta > Orthoptera > Acrididae > Schistocerca > Schistocerca nitens. The sequence continues at coordinate 37,718,224 of NC_064620.1, forward strand.
AGGAGGGGTTTTTACACTTTTCATTTAGCAAACTTTTGTTCTGTGAACATTTCATGTAAGAAAACGTTTCACACGATGCTGGAACGTTCTTTTTCTTTGTGTTCCCCATGAGGAATGCGATTATGAAGAGAAGCAGAAAATGGGTCCGAATACATTTCCTTTCTTTGCGTGTGATTAATGATTCCTGGAGGTTGGGGCATGCTTTTCAGGAACTTAAATTAGACTTAAACAAGATATGCGAAATTAAAATTTACATTTCAGTTTAAAAAAAGTAGAAAGAGCGACTGACTGATACAAATACGGTCAACACACAGCACTTTTACGGAAAAAGTTTTTGATGTTGATGTTAAGTTGTCTGTGGTTGGCATTCCTAAGCTAAGAACTAGTCACACGAATCTCTTTTCTTCTCTCTCTCTCTCTCTTTCTCTCTCTCTCTCTCTCTCTCTCTCTCTCACACACACACACACACACACACACACACACACAAACCTGATTTACGAAAGTTATGTAGGAATCTAAAAAAAGAATTCAAGATTTCGTAAAACAGCCGCCCAATTTTACGTATAGATAAGGGCCATTTCACTCTAAGAGAGTCGAAGAGGCCTTGTTAGTTTTAACAAAGTAATGAAAATAAGCAGCAACTTGCGGAGGAACCATTTGCCATTGTAAGAGGCTAAATATCAGCTGTGTAGAATCTTATGGCACACTGTGGTAAGCTCGTGAGCTAACGTTTCGCTACGTTGGCAAAAGTTGACCATACAGTCGTGGATACTTTTAGTTGTCAATCTACTGTGTAATGAATCATTATCGACAAAAATATAAATTTGGAATACAAATAGTCTCCTTTCTGGATGACATGAACTGCAGCCATCGACTTTAGAAAATAAATATTCCCTTTCATACTAATAAGACTGAAATAGTTGCGAGGTGCTGGGGCTAGCAGTGTATTTAGCACTAAATTCTCCTCGAATCTTCATATGGAAATGATACTCTAAGCCCCCGTTTTCTAACTCCGAATTTTGCTGTTGCACATGGATTAAGAAGAAATGCGAACTGACTGTAATCGACCCTGCATGTGGAGTAGAAAAGAGTTTGGCACCCGCAATAATTTAATTGGATAGAAATTAATTAGATAAAGGAAAGTTTCATCAATGTAGTGAGAAATGAAAGGGTTGCTCTACCGATTAACAGAATGAAAGTTCTGTTCAAAATAAAAATTTGATTTATTATCACTAAACTCAAAATAATAAACAAAACACGTGAATCATTTACAATACCTCAAATTGGATACTCAAATAAATGCTGTGATGGTGAAGTTGTCCATAAACTGGATTGTGACATTTATGACCAAGTGGTATGTGGATCCAATTCCTTGCGACTCAAATCTTAAGTGAAACACCCAGCCAACCCAACATTAATTGCTGCTACAGTAGTGATAACTCAGACAATGAACACCTAAGACAGAACAAAGTTAGAAAAGACGAACAGGCGCGCTCTGCTGAACTCTGATTGTCACATAGCAAAATTCCCTGATTTGCCGGTGCTGCGGACGTACAGTCGTGGACAAAACGAGCGAGACCCCTCGCCTTTTCGTTATGCTGATCCGCACGGCTTTAAAGTCTGCTACACAGCATAACAGGCAAGGCGACGAAGTGCTACCAACATACTATGCGCAGGCGTGAAATTGACAAACTATCTGAACTTTCTTAGACTGTATTCCATAATTTCTAAGACTATATTAATGCTGATTAGTGTGTTAAATACAACACGTAAACATAGGACAGAACTGAAAGAAGAAACGCTAATTTGTATGAAACGGACGAATAAAAATGAATTTCAGCTTATCCAGATAACAGACAAAGAACCCCAGACCGTTACGAATTAGCAAAATATTATCCGCATTCGCCCGCGAAACGGTCTGTGTCAACGTTCAGACCAGTCATACTGGATTACCATTGCTGACCTACCATGAAAGTGTGCAAATTTAGCAATGCGTGAAGATTCATAACGAAATTCACTTAAACATCATTCAGTGCCACACTTAAGTCAATTCCATTATTGACAGAAGCGGAAAAAGGAGGCAGTATCATGTATGAAATTCTACAAGAGTGTCATATTGACATCCACAGAGCGCCAGTACAGAATAAAGGTAGCGATAAATCGTATTGGGTTCGCGAGAATTTCTTAAAATTGCTTTACTGATATTCTACCTGCCTCCATAGAGATTAGAACCGAAAACAAACCAGACCTTCCTTTCACTATGCTAGCAGACAACCTAGGCAAACAGCCCTCTATTATTACCCCAGACATGAACAAGCCGGCAATTTCGCAATAAAAATCTGCAGTTTCTGTTGCATAGAGCTTTCTGGACTCAAAAACATGAATTTTCTTCCTTTATGTCACCACTTATGCGACAATCATTCGGGATGATTATCGAAATAACAAATTACTGTTATTAGAGATTAAATTTTGTAGGATAATTCTGCACCACCCCAGGAAATAAACGGCTACATAGCTGCCAAACGTATTCTGCATTGTTTCGAATTCTCCACTAGACTCGCCACAGCCAGAAAACGTTCATTAGCAGAAGTGTTTCTTAAGCTAGCTAGCAATGAGAATGTTCGTACTTCTAAAACGCGGTGGCATTAATACTGGGATGTGAATTACCACGTGTATAGGCAAATACATTCTATTTGCATTCCTGTAAACGTGATTTGGATCGAAAACGTAGCTACGACTAATATGCTTATGTATCGACAGCAACTAGAACATTTCGAATAAAGAGTAGCGGGTGTTATTTATGCGGCCCTCATCTTCAGTGTTTTCGTTGTTAGGATTTCGTCACCTAAACCGGTAAAAACGGAACCCTACTAGTCTCACTTTCTTGACCGTCTATCGGTCTACCCAACCCTTAAAACCCGTTTACCTCCAGAACGGGTGGACATAATAAGCGGAAATGTATCGCACTTCTTGCTGTAACCGGTCCCTTGCTGGTGTAAAAAAGTGAGCTTCTATGTCAACGCAATCAAAAGATACGACGGTTTATGTAAAGAAAATTTACGCGAAAGGTCAAAAAATGGCTTCAAGAACTATGCGACCTAACTGCTTAGGTCATCAGCCCCTAGACCTAGAACTACTTAAACCTAGCTAGCCTAAGGGCATCACAGACATCTATGCCCGAGGTAGAATTCCAACCTGCGACTGAAGCAGCCGTGCGGTTCGTCACTGAAGCGCCTGGAACCGCTCGGCCACCGCAACGCGGCGAAACCCTACTCACCTCATGTATAATGATAATATATACTGTCTAGTGAGGATAAACTGTATTCTCCAGCAACTCAGATCGTTTGATCACGGAACTTTTACGAAGCTACATTCAAACTTTGTCGAAGTCGTCTGCAATATCCATTACAAACACCCTAGGAACTTCGTATGCGATATCCACTTCTGAATACGCTGGCAGATAATGCAGTACTATAACAAGTAGGTGGGAACTTATTGTTATTGGTCCATGCATGACACTTTATTTCAATATCACTTTAACGCGCCTAGGTGTTCGTATATGGCTGAAATTAATGAACAAAAAGTAAATAAACAGTAAACAACTTCGATGTTCAGATCAAGTGAAAGTCACATGTCGTAATTACAACATAATTTCGTTGTTACATCTACATGACTACATCAACAGGATTTCTTTGCAATCCGGACTTACGTGCCAGGCAGAAGGTTCGGATTATTTCTCTACCGTCCCACTCATTAACAGTGTGCGGGAAAAGGGACTACTTAAATCTTTTCTTGCGAGCCTTGAATTACATTATTACTATGGTTTCTTCTTGTGTAAGTACCCTAGGAAATAATGTTTTGGCATTCAGAACATATGGTGGTGATTGAAATTTCGTGAAAAGATCTCGTGGCAACGAAAAACGCATATGTTTTCATGAATGTTACCCCAACTCGATTATCAAATCTGGGATCCTCTCTCCCCTATTTCGTGACATTACAAAGCGTGCTACCGTTCCTTGGACGTTTTTGCGTGCACAGTCAATCACGTCTGTCAAGGATATTATAGCAGTGGACGGACAAACGTAGTGTAGGCAGTGTTTTCAGTTGGCCTGTTGCGTATTCTTAGTGTGCGGCCAATAAAACGCAGTCATTCGTTTGCCTTCCCCACAAAAGTATGTTTTCGATCTTTCCAGTTTAAGTTTTACTGGGTACTGAGATGAACTGACAGTGCTTCGACTTGTGTTTTGTCATGTAACCGAAAGTTAATTATTGTTATTGGACGCAGCTTTCGTGTTTAATGTATTCCTCAGTCAACAACAGTAGACTCCTCGTACACCACACATAACTGTTTCAAAGTATTAAATTGTTACTGATCTTACCATGTTGCAGTGGTCATCTCAACTTGCGGTTTAGAAAAAAAGGAAAATATTTTAGCGAAATGTAGCAACTAAGAAGCGGAGTATCCAAACAAACAAACGTTTCCGGTTTAAGTAGTTGCAGTAGGTCTACTACACAGTAACGTAAATTAGGAGCAAAGTCCATAAGTAGATCCTCATCAGGAAAACCAGCCCTCATAATGCAAAGTGCAACTACAACAAAGAAAGTTTCCAAACATGTCAATGAGTAGTCGAGGAAAGTGGACGCATTCTGTCTACTGAATCCCAACGCACGCAATTTACGAGGGGGCACGCCAAGTGTCAGACCCCGATCTTGCTTTTAACTACGCTCATTGAAAGAGGGGACAAAATAAGCTTAAACTCTACCGCTTCTGAGAAAACGACGGTCAAAGTGTTCAATGCGTTGTTGCTATAGTGTAGATACCGCTTAGCGGTTAAGGATTCAACTGAAGCGGTGGCTCTGCGGCTACCATAGCGACTTCGGAACTTTGCGCTGCGAGTTCGAAACCCGGTTTTTCCTTTTTTCCCCCCTCACTCTCTGAATTATCTACGAATGTTTATTCCAATTTATGATGAAACACTGTTGTCGTTATTCGTCAGTTAATGTACTGTGTAAAGAAATAAGTTAAAAAGGGAACACACAGTGCGTAGTGGGGCGATCACTCTGTTGTAGAAATAATTCAGAAGCCAAGATCGCTTAAATACTGTCTACTGGATAACCGGTTTCAACACACTAAAGGTGCCATTATCGGATCTAAATGTAGATTAACATTGATAAACCATTTGGATATAACGATACATGAGGCAGACGAGATGATTTTATATCAGCTTGTCTCATTCGTTTATTATTTTTTTAATTCATTAATTACACATAAAGTTAATTGTCGAGTAATGACAACATTATTTCAACATAAATTAGAAAAAAAACATTCGAAGATAATTCTGATAGAGAGGCAGGAAAATAAAATAATTAAAAAACCCAATATGGTCTCGAACACGGGAATCAATGCTAAGAAGGAACGACGGTAGCCACTGAGCCACCGCTTCAATTGCGTTCTCGGCTGCAGAAGGTATCTACACTAGAGCAACAGCGCGTTGATAACTTTGGCCGTCGTTTTCTCGGAAACGGTCGAGTGTCTGCAGATAAGCCGAAACACAAGTTCGCTTATTTTGTCCTCTCCTTCACTGACAAGGGGAGGCCGCCAATTGTGAAATTCAGATTCGATTCATACTGCGCATAATAAAAGCTCATGGTCAGAGGTGTAATGTGGCAAAGCACCAAGATGCACTTCTCAGCCGTTGTCGAGAAAATCGACAGTTAGAAGAAACCGCTGCGGTGAAATACTCTCTACGATTCATAATTTTCTACAGCGTCGTGGCGCAGCGGTAAGCGCTCCAGTTCGTAATCCGAAGGTCGGCGGATCGAATCTCGCTCCATGCAACTTTTTTTTTTTTAGTATTTGTTTTTTGTAATTCAAATGTGTGTATAAACACACACACACACACACACACACACACACACACACACACACACACACACACACACATATATATATATATATATATATATATATATATATATATATATATATATATATATAATTCCCGGCAACAGGTTGCAACAATTATGCATATAATAAGTTGTTGAAAGTCGTTTGTCGTGGAAAAACTGGCGACTTCGAACATCATTATGTTTTCCGCAAACAAATTTGTATTTCACAAATGTTATTAATTGTCTTCATAATGTTAACCACGTATAGTTAGCGGAAGACGTAGAAACGATATTCCGAAACGAATACGTATAGCGTAAGTCAAACGTTCGAATTAGAATAGAAACCCCACGAACACAAATTTGCTGTGGCAGGTATGAAATATAAACTCCGTTAATCGCTCGTTACACTTGAAGGACAGATGTTGAATGGGCCGAAACGAGCCGCCGCATAACAGCGTAGTTGCCTGCTAACTTCGAAAGAAGGTAGATGCGGTCCCTAGCACAACTTATAACACCGTCGAAAATCAGTGCGGACGTGAGAGCTTTGGTACACCCTGTTAAACAAACGGTAAAATGGAGGCGGTACAATTGGAGAGCGATCCGCCTTCACCAACATGCATAAGCAATTCATTAATAGTTTATATATATATATATATATATATATATATATATATGAATTACAAAAAACAAATAATAAAAAAATGTTGCATGGCGTGAGATTCGATCCGGCGACCTTCGGATTACGAACTCGAGCGCTTACCGCTGCGCCACGACGCTGTAGAAAATTATTAATCGTAGAGATTATTTCACGGCAACGGTTTCTTCTAACTGTCGATTTTCTCGACAACAGCTGAGAAGTGCATCTTGGTGCTTTGCCACATTACACCTCTGGCCATGAGCTTTTATTATGCGCAGTATGAATCGAATCTGAATATCACATTTGGCGGCCTCCCCTTGTGAGCAAAGTTTCGGGACAATCAGCCTATGACACTTGGCGAGTTCCCCTCGCTCGTCGAGTCGCTTCTTACGCCCGGCGAGAATTATGTATGCCTCCGAGTAAACTGCGCCACCTGGAAACACGGCGAGCGGGGATAAACACGTTTTCCTTCTTATAAGGCAACCCTCTACAGATAAAATTCATGAAGTGTTCTTCAGGTTGCCTCAGATATTTCAGAAATGTTTCTTGCGTCAGGCCTGCCGCATATGCAAAACGTAAACATTTCATTTCATGTAATATTTATCAGGATAAGACATGACAAGAGTGGACCAGTCCCTTCTGAGAAAAATTAGAGATTTTAAGTTGCTCCACTATGTAATGACACGGGTATGGGCTTGCGATCTCTCTTTTATGCCATCGATTTCCGTGTTACACATACTTGGCCACTGCGTTGTGGCTGCCATCGTGGAGGAGGCAGTCTGTTTCCTGCCAGCGCTGTTTCCGCAGCCAATATTAACCGCGACGAATCATTCAGTCAACGCTAAATGGCCCATCTGGCTGAGGCAGACAAGGGCGCTATAATAGAACTCCATGCAGAGGGATCTTCAAATGCCGACATAGCAAGAACTATGGGTCTTCACAAGTCGACGGTAGCCAGGTGGATCAGACGAAAGGAAGAGAGTGGTAACTTGAATGGGAGGCCTCATGGCCGTCGCCGCAAAACAACAGCAGCTCAGGATCAGCAGATACGCCGTTTCAGTGAGAACCACCCATTTGTCAACGCACGACAAATTCAGCAAACTTTGGGTCTCAATGTTAGCAGTAAGACCGTCACTCCTCGTGTAAGGGAAGGTGGACTGAGAGCAAGAAGCGCTGCTGTGAAAGAGACATTGACTGTTTCCCAAAGAGAAGCTTGCCTTGCTTTTGCTACTGAAAATGGCGACAAACCTCTCCAGTTTTGGAGGCGAGTGATTTTCACGCACCAAAAAGTTTTCTCTACGGCATCATCCGGAAAAGTACTAGTTTACCGGCCTAAATGTGCTAGGTATAATCGAAAATATATTTACAGTTGCCGAAGGAGTGGCAGGTTGTCGGTGCCGGCCGGTGTGGCCGTGCGGTTCGAGGCGCTTCAGTCTGGAACCGCGTGACCGCTACGGTCGCAGGTTCGAATCCTGCCTCGCGCATGGATGTGTGTGATGTCCTTAGGTTAGTTAGGTTTAAGTAGTTCTACGTTCTAGGGGACTGATGACCACAGATGTTAAGTCCCACAGTGCTCAGAGCCATTTGTAGTCGGTAACGGTATGGGCGTGGATATCGGCCGAAGGGTGTGGGCTCCTGTGGGAAGTGGAAGGAAGATTCGATGCGCGCAATTACATATCAATTCTGGAGAACGTGATGTTGCCTGCTGTGGCAGCAAGATTTGGCGATGATCAGATCATGTTCCAACAAGATCGCTCGTCTATTCATATGGCACGTGTGGTTAAGAGGCGGGTCGACGACCATAGTAATATTACTGTAACGGAATGGCCACCTAAAGAAGCTGACACGAATCCCATTGAGAATATCTGGGCAGAAATGGTCAGAGTAATACGAGAAAAGGGCAGTCACCGTCGACTCGCCGACAGCTTTCTGATGTGATTCATGACGCTTGGAATGAGTTACTTGAATCTCCTAGTTATGTGGCTCGAGTTGTGGGCTCAATGCCCAACAGACTTCGAGCTGTTGTGGAAGCCAAAGGAGGCTTCACCAATCAGCTGTTTCAAGCTTTGTTTCTTTCTTCTTCGTCTTTTTTTTTTTTTTTACTTACAGACGTATATTTTATATAATTTCAAGGAAACGCAGTAAATGGAATGTGGACTGATTTTTGAGGCTTCATTTTGTGACGGCTAAACAGTGCTGCATCATGGGACCCGCTATTTGTCCACATGTGGCTGAACATCAGAGGTGTAAAAAATTTTGAGGTGCCGAAGTTCTCTGGAAGAATAACGTCTTTTAGACAAGGAGATGATTTTCAGTTCATTTCATTTTAACCATTCACACTATGATTTGACATTCTAATCTTTGATTACATTTTATTATTATGTATCTTTTCTCCAGTGAAAGTCAACGGTAGTAAGTTTCAAGATATGAAGAATAACTGGAAGTTTCTAATTTGTGGAAAGCGTATTTAACAGTTAATATTTTCGACAAATCTGTAGTTATAGGACATATTAAGAAGCGAGTCAAAAATGGCATTGTGGAATGGTCAGGTTGGTCTCTAAAGGGTAACGACGATAAAATAGCAAATATGAAACTATGGGTAACAACTATTGTTGATGGTGAGGAGCCATAATCGATATGTCACTTTTCCCTAATTGTATTTCTGAAGTTTATCGTCAATCCTAGGACTGACACCGATACTCTGTTTTACGTAAAGAATACAACCTTCAAAATTTATTTAGCAGCGCAGAATATTAAATCACAGTTTATAGATCAGGAACCTAATCCAACTGCCTTTAATTTTATTTTCACGGATGACATTGAGACAGTAAATAACAAGAGAAATAAGAAAACTCTCAGAATCAATATAGAGAATTCAAGTATCATGTGAATTCAAAAGTTTGCTATAATAGCGATTAATTGCTTTTTACAGACCCCTTCATGCCTACGTTTTCCGTCAGACAGACAATGTTTGAAACTAGGACTAACGAGGTAAACAATTTTTCCACAAATTGTCAAATTGGAAGTCGGAGAGACAGTTACTTAATTTACGATGACAACAAACGTTTTTCAAGTAAACTGATCACAGTAGGCATCCAACGCATTTATTGTGAGTTACATGCACAGTATGTAAACTGGCAACGCCACCAACACACAATACCACTAACAAGGGAACATCCCCATCGCACCGCCCTCAGATTTAGTTATAAGTTGATACAGGGGATAGGCCTTGAAAAACTGAACACAGATCAATCGAGAAAACAGGAAGAAGTTGTGTGGAAGTATGAAAAAAATAAGCAAAATATACAAACTGAGTAGTCCATGCGCAAGATAGGCAACATCAAGGATAGGGTGAGCTCAGGAGCGCCGTGATCCCGTGGTTAGCGCACGCAGCTGCGGAACGAGAGGTCCTTCCGTCAAATTTTCCCAGGAGTGAAAAGTTTAATTTTTATTTTCAGACAATTATTATCTGTCCGTCCGTCCGTCCGATTCGAGGTAACCGCGCCGTAGTATGATGACGCTACACCTAAAAAACATCGAAAGACATGACGTCAGTCGACTATAGCGCACGGAAGAGAGAGTATTCCTGCTAATGAGGCTCCCTGGCTGGCAGTTAACTGTTCGCTACTTTGGACGAGAGTGCATTAAATACGTGCGATGCATTGCGTGGGCAATATGAATCCAGCAAATATAGCTCGTGACTCCAATAACAATGTCAATGAATATTTTCCGAACTGTAAGGCATCGGAAAGTTCCTTAAGGGATCGAACGATTGTCGAACATTTGTATGATTATTTCCTACATTTGTTGAATAACAGTACGTGTGGTGATGATTGTCTGAAAATAAAAAAAATCAAACAACTAACCCGAGGGAAGCCTTAAACCAACGACCTCTCGTTCTGCAGCTCCTCACGCTAACCACGCGACCACTGCGCTCCCGTGCTCAAGCTATCCTTGATGTTGCTTATCATGCACACGGACTACTCAGTTTGTTTGGTTTGAATATTTTTTTCATAGGTCCACACAACTTCTTCCTGTTTTTCGAATGATCTGTGTTCAGTTTTCAAGGCCTATCCACTGTGTCAACTTATAACTAAATCTGAGGAGGGTGCGATGGGGAGGTTCCCTTGTTAGCTATAAAACAACTGTAGCAAAACGGAGCATCCTCGTTATCCATGTGATGGATAAGACGACTAATTCGCAACATAAATGTCAATGTAAGCATCAGTTTCTGTTGGAACGTGCTTCCCGGACCAAATAACATACATTTCCTACGCCTTCAATGCGAATCATGTAGCAAATGTAATTTAAAGGACATAAAAATATCGAGTGAATTTACTAAAATAATTATGAACCACTTGAATTTGCATTCAACAGGCAATGTTCAGAAGTCTGGTGTAGGAGTACTGCATGCTCTAATTCGAAACAACAAAAATCAACAGAGTAACTATTATTGAACGTCATCAGGTCACTCATCGAGCATTCCTATGCAGTACTGTTACTGGTGACGTGTTATGATGCCTTTATCGTTAACTTCCTAAGAAGAAATGAAAGGCTGAGCCCCACCAAAAGACGTAAACTCGAGGAAAGAGTTGCGTGAACATATTATTTTACATCTGATAAATCCAAAAGTGTGTTTTGGGCTACGAATTCTGCCCCCAGGGTGTGTGCAACACAGCTGGAATTTGTTGCCAACAACTGAGACACCTTTCGGTCACAGTGTAAGAAAATCGAGCAACAAAACTACATCACCTGTGCTACTGCGTGATAACGCACTATGTTGATTTGAGAAACAAAACTATCCAGGAGATTGATAGGAAAGTCGTCTCTCAGGCACATTTGTATTGATAGGGAAGTCCTCTCTCAAGCACTTGTCCCTCTCGTCATATATTTGTAAAATTTTACCTTTCCCACTCTAGATCGATCAACCGTCAAGGCAATTCATTTCTAGACGAAAATACTTTTAAAACTACTCTGGTTTATTGACATCGTTAGAACAAGTAGGTTTCTACAGGCGTAGAATTTGTAAACAACTTTACCATTGTCATATCGTTTTAGATATCGTGAAAGAAAATTCTGCTGCTAATTAATTTCTCTTTGATAATTACTGTTGCGTTTAGTAAACTAATGGAAAATGCAATTAAAATATTCACTGTACTAATACAAACTAAAGTCAGCTTAATACAGAAACATCACGACGGCAGTCTATCTTAATAAAGCATTAAGTTTCTGTGAGACAATTGGGCTTATTTTAACACGAATTAGTAGGATATTACAGACTTTACACTTAGAAAAGATCTGTATTTATTTCATTTCCTGTAACATTCGTAAGTGTTATGAAAATGGGGCTTTTCATAGATAAAATTATGTATTCACAACAACAAAAAAATGTCGGCAGAAAACAAAAGTGGCATTATGAATCTGGCAGTACCGTAAGGTTTTCACTCTGACACTAAGAGTTACTGAAAGTAGCAAGAAGAATTTTGCTCGAGCGTTGTCTTACGATTCCCTTATTAAGTTTTTATCTGCCTGCTTGTAGCTGTGCTACAAAAGAATTAAAAATCTGGCTTTCAGCAAGTCTCGAAAGGCGAACAAAAGCAGCTTGCACCTGGTTACTAAGCATGTTACCTGGGGACTGGTTTTTTCTTAAAGCGGGAAGACATCCTTTTGTGGTTCAATTGGCAAATGTCAGTCAGACGTGTGACGTTAGTCTAAGCGTTTCGGTGTGTTGAATTTGTACCAATGATTTTTCTACACGTTTTTTCTGTCCCAAATAGAGTTGAAGTCTCCCATTAGTATTTTCACGTCATCTTGGTGAATTTTGCTCATGGTATTTTCGAGTGTGTTCCAGAATTTTTCAACATTGTCGGTGTTTTTCTTATTTTCGATGTTGGTGGGTTCAAATGGTTCAAATGGCTCTGAGCACTATGGGACTTAACTGCTGTGGTCATCAGTCCCCTAGAACTTAGAACTAGTTAAACCTAACTAACCTAAGGACATCGCACACATCCATGCCCGAGGCAGGATGCGAACCTGCGACCGTAGCGGTCGCGCGGTTCCAGACTGTAGCGCCTAGAACCTCTCGAACACTCCGGCCGTCGATGTTGGTGGGGACACGTGCATTGATGAGGGTATATGTTTTACTGGGGCTCTGAATGACCATAGTCATAAGTCGCTTGTTGCCGGGCCAGCCGCGGTGGCCGAGCGGTTCTTGGCTCTTCAGTCCGGAACCGCGCGACTGCTACGGTCGCAGGTTCGAATCCAGCCTTGGGCATGAATTTGTGTGATGTCCTTAGATTAGCTAGGTATAAGTAGTTGTAAGTTCTAGGAGACTGATGACCTCCACTGTTAAGTTCCATAGTGCTCAGAGCCATTGGAACCTTTTGATTGTCGATCGGTGTGATTTCTTTGACAGAGTTGATAGATCGGTGTTCGAGAAATGCAATGCCGAAGATTGGTACGCCTTTCGTTACCTTTTGTTGTATTCTGCTCTTGAAGATGCAATGGTTTCCCTAATGCACGGTTTCATTGTCAGTTAGTCGTGGTTCTTGAAGTGCAAGGATGAGAATTTTTTGTCGGTCCATTTCTTTTGTGAGATTATTTAGTTTTCGTGTTTGGATCAAGGTATCGATGTTTACTTTTAAATGCATGTTTTTTGCTTGTAGGGAAATTTACCAGAGATCTTCGATATTCTCTGTCGTGCTAACCTGGACTCCCCAGAATCCGAAAATCCAACTGCCGCCTGTCGACAGCCGGGTTGTGTACCACCTGGGATTAAGTTGACTTTGCTTGCATAGTTTACGTTTGCTTGTGTTTCATTGGTTGTGCTTGGGTGATACCAGGACCGGACAGGACCAGAGGGTGTTGAAGCCTTTGAAAGCAAATATTTTCAGCCAAGCTCATTGAGCTAACACGGTGACCAGAGTAACGGTGATTTTCACTCAGACGTGTCTGGATTTTGCGTTCAACGGATTGAGTAGCCGTTCAGGATTGTGTTAGTATTTGGTTCACCCCTAGTATTTGATTTCCTCGGTACCACCCATATGGGGGAGGGTTTCCACTATCCGCCACACGCGATTATTATTATTATTATTATTATTATTATTATTGTCATTATGTCTCAGCAAATCCCATATGGTGTATCTTCCCACCACTGAAATAGATGTGTATTGTTCGATTCAGTATTTCCATCACATAAATGTGGTTTATAATTACGTTACATTGCTACTAGTAGACATATTTCTCACTTTTTCTTAGACAGTTGCTACCTGTTACTCCATCATAGGAATTTATGTGCGAAGCATTGTTGAAATACAGACGTTCAAATTATCCGATTTCTGTAATTTCATTTCGATACCAGATCGTTCTAATCGGATTCAGCCAGGTAGTCTTAATGTGGATATCCGACCACGACTGTCATCATATGATAGACTGTGTAAACCACATTCTTTATCGGACTGTTGAATATAGATCACTTATCTATGACAGGACCTGAATTCTTAAACACTGTGGAAAATAATAATCCGATGTGCTTATTACAAATACGTTATTCCAATATAAATATGTGAACTAACGAGATAACAGTTTATTTACAGGAGCAGAACTAATGTTCAAATGTTCAAATGTGTGTGAAATCGTATGGGACTTAACTGCTAAGGTCATCAGTACCTAAGCTTACACACTACTTAACCTAAATCATCCTAAGGACAAACACACACACCCATGCCCGAGGGAGGACTCGAACCTCCGCCGGGATCAGCCACGCAGCTCATGACTGCAGCGCCCCTGACCGCTCGGCTAATCCCGCGCTGCTACTAAAAGTATACTCGTCCACAAAACCCATGTGGACAATTATCTGATAATCGTTCAAGCTTTGCTTTGTCGCAGCTCTTTAGGACAAAAGAATGGACAGCTCCCTGCTTTTTGCGTTTCCGATAGCGCCTACGATAAGAATCTGGTGTCATATTATGTTTCAGAGCCGTAAACTGTTTATTTTTTCACCTCATACTAAAACAAAAGCTATGATATGAGACGAGGAAATGACTTATATGCTTCTCAGGAACTTAAGTTTTTCGCGTTAATTTTCTCACTTCATTCTAAAACAAGGACGTTAATATGAGAAGAGGAAATGAAATATACGCTTCCAAGACATATTATTTCCTTGTGTGCTACTACTGCATACATGAAAGCCCTGCAGTTAATTTTTGTATGTTGGATAAATTTTGATATCACCTCACATTCCTTTGTGAGAAGGTTCCTATTTTCTTAGGATTCAAATAGAGTGGACATTTCATCACTGGTTAATATTCTCATGACTAATGACATGATACCCGTTGCAATTGCTCCATGGCACCTGTGAGTAGAGTCTCACGTTGGTTACTATAAGAACACGCAGGCAGTGATATCCGCTCACTGCAGTCAGAGCCAAGGTGATTTCTTTCTGTTTATGGCGAAGCGTCTGCTGCAGTGTCCACGCTCAGCCAACATAAACAAATCGCGGCGGCATTGGGCAGTGCTGATCGCTGCGCTTGTCGCAGGCCTCGACAACAAGAGCGCACTCTCTGCTAACGATACTATGGAGTTAATACATCTTGCTTAACGTAATATGCAGGACGTGGGTTAGGTGAAAATTCAGTTTGTAACTTCCCATCGCATTAACATACTTTACAGTCATATTTGATGCCCGGTTGTCTGTCTGATGTTAATAGTATTGATTCAGATTGTGCATTAACACGAAAACTCACTCACACACACACACACACACACACACACACACACACACACACGCACACACACTCATTGATTCCAGTGAGGGTGACAACTACTGTGTGTTGAACAACACATGCACCAGTCAGTTCCTCAGTTGGCGTCGAGTGGATGAGTTTTTTCAATTACCTTGCATTGCAAGAATTGTATGTAAGAGCCTGAAAGTAAATGGACTTGTATCCTAAAGAGCTGCGACAAAGCAAAGCTTGACCGATTATCAGATAATTGTCCACATGGGTTTTGTGGACGAGTATACTTTTAGTAGCCGCGCGGGATTAGCCGAGCGCCGGCCGAAGTGGCCGCGCGGTTCTGGCGCTGCAGTCTGGAACCGCGAGACCGCTACGGTCGCAGGTTCGAATCCTGCCTCGGGCATGGATGTGTGTGATGTCCTTAGGTTAGTTAGGTTTAACTAGTTCTAAGTTCTAGGGGACTAATGACCTCAGCAGTTGAGTCCCATAGTGCTCAGAGCCATTTGAACCATTTTTGATTAGCCGAGCGGTCAGGGGCGCTGCAGTCATGAGCTGCGTGGCTGATCCCGGCGGAGGTTCGAGTCCTCCCTCGGGCATGGGTGTGTGTGTTTGTCCTTAGGATGATTTAGGTTAAGTAGTGTGTAAGCTTAGGTACTGATGACCTTAGCAGTTAAGTCCCATACGATTTCACACACATTTGAACATTTGAACATTAGTTCTGCTCCTGTAAATAAACTGTTATCTCGTTAGTTCACATATTTATATTGGAATAACGTATTTGTAATAAGCACATCGGATTATTATTTTCCACAGTGTTTAAGAATTCAGGTCCTGTCATAGATAAGTGATCTATATTCAACAGTCCGATAAAGAATGTGGTTTACACAGTCTATCATATGATGACAGCCGTGGTCGGATATCCACATTAAGACTACCTGGCTGAATCCGATTAGAACGATCTGGTATCGAAATCAAATTACAGAAATCGGATAATTTGAACGTCTGTATTTCAACAATGCTTCGCACATAAATTCCTATGATGGAGTAACAGGTAGCAACTGTCTAAGAAAAAGTGAGAAATATGTCTACTAGTAGCAATGTAACGTAATTATAAACCACATTTATGTGATGGAAATACTGAATCGAACAATACACATCTATTTCAGTGGTGGGAAGATACACCATATGGGATTTGCTGAGACATAATGACAATAATAATAATAATAATAATAATAATAATAATCGCGTGTGGCGGATAGTGGAAACCCTCCCCCATATGGGTGGTACCGAGGAAATCAAATACTAGGGGTGAACCAAATACTAACACAATCCTGAACGGCTACTCAATCCGTTGAACGCAAAATCCAGACACGTCTGAGTGAAAATCACCGTTACTCTGGTCACCGTGTTAGCTCAATGAGCTTGGCTGAAAATATTTGCTTTCAAAGGCTTCAACACCCTCTGGTCCTGTCCGGTCCTGGTATCACCCAAGCACAACCAATGAAACACAAGCAAACGTAAACTATGCAAGCAAAGTCAACTTAATCCCAGGTGGTACACAACCCGGCTGTCGACAGGCGGCAGTTGGATTTTCGGATTCTGGGGAGTCCAGGTTAGCACGACAGAGAATATCGAAGATCTCTGGTAAATTTCCCTACAAGCAAAAAACATGCATTTAAAAGTAAACATCGATACCTTGATCCAAACACGAAAACTAAATAATCTCACAAAAGAAATGGACCGACAAAAAATTCTCATCCTTGCACTTCAAGAACCACGACTAACTGACAATGAAACCGTGCATTAGGGAAACCATTGCATCTTCAAGAGCAGAATACAACAAAAGGTAACGAAAGGCGTACCAATCTTCGGCATTGCATTTCTCGAACACCGATCTATCAACTCTGTCAAAGAAATCACACCGATCGACAATCAAAAGGTTCCAATGGCTCTGAGCACTATGGAACTTAACAGTGGAGGTCATCAGTCTCCTAGAACTTACAACTACTTATACCTAGCTAATCTAAGGACATCACACAAATTCATGCCCAAGGCTGGATTCGAACCTGCGACCGTAGCAGTCGCGCGGTTCCGGACTGAAGAGCCAAGAACCGCTCGGCCACCGCGGCTGGCCCGGCAACAAGCGACTTATGACTATGGTCATTCAGAGCCCCAGTAAAACATATACCCTCATCAATGCACGTGTCCCCACCAACATCGACGGCCGGAGTGTTCGAGAGGTTCTAGGCGCTACAGTCTGGAACCGCGCGACCGCTACGGTCGCAGGTTCGCATCCTGCCTCGGGCATGGATGTGTGCGATGTCCTTAGGTTAGTTAGGTTTAACTAGTTCTAAGTTCTAGGGGACTGATGACCACAGCAGTTAAGTCCCATAGTGCTCAGAGCCATTTGAACCATTTGAACCCACCAACATCGAAAATAAGAAAAACACCGACAATGTTGAAAAATTCTGGAACACACTCGAAAATACCATGAGCAAAATTCACCAAGATGACGTGAAAATACTAATGGGAGACTTCAACTCTATTTGGGACAGAAAAAACGTGTAGAAAAATCATTGGTACAAATTCAACACACCGAAACGCTTAGACTAACGTCACACGTCTGACTGACATTTGCCAATTGAACCACAAAAGGATGTCTTCCCGCTTTAAGAAAAAACCAGTCCCCAGGTAACATGCTTAGTAACCAGGTGCAAGCTGCTTTTGTTCGCCTTTCGAGACTTGCTGAAAGCCAGATTTTTAATTCTTTTGTAGCACAGCTACAAGCAGGCAGATAAAAACTTAATAAGGGAATCGTAAGACAACGCTCGAGCAAAATTCTTCTTGCTACTTTCAGTAACTCTTAGTGTCAGAGTGAAAACCTTACGGTACTGCCAGATTCATAATGCCACTTTTGTTTTCTGCCGACATTTTTTTGTTGTTGTGAATACATAATTTTATCTATGAAAAGCCCCATTTTCATAACACTTACGAATGTTACAGGAAATGAAATAAATACAGATCTTTTCTAAGTGTAAAGTCTGTAATATCCTACTAATTCGTGTTAAAATAAGCCCAATTGTCTCACAGAAACTTAATGCTTTATTAAGATAGACTGCCGTCGTGATGTTTCTGTATTAAGCTGACTTTAGTTTGTATTAGTACAGTGAATATTTTAATTGCATTTTCCATTAGTTTACTAAACGCAACAGTAATTATCAAAGAGAAATTAATTAGCAGCAGAATTTTCTTTCACGATATCTAAAACGATATGACAATGGTAAAGTTGTTTACAAATTCTACGCCTGTAGAAACCTACTTGTTCTAACGATGTCAATAAACCAGAGTAGTTTTAAAAGTATTTTCGTCTAGAAATGAATTGCCTTGACGGTTGATCGATCTAGAGTGGGAAAGGTAAAATTTTACAAATATATGACGAGAGGGACAAGTGCTTGAGAGAGGACTTCCCTATCAATACAAATGTGCCTGAGAGACGACTTTCCTATCAATCTCCTGGATAGTTTTGTTTCTCAAATCAACATAGTGCGTTATCACGCAGTAGCACAGGTGATGTAGTTTTGTTGCTCGATTTTCTTACACTGTGACCGAAAGGTGTCTCAGTTGTTGGCAACAAATTCCAGCTGTGTTGCACACACCCTGGGGGCAGAATTCGTAGCCCAAAACACACTTTTGGATTTATCAGATGTAAAATAATATGTTCACGCAACTCTTTCCTCGAGTTTACGTCTTTTGGTGGGGCTCAGCCTTTCATTTCTTCTTAGGAAGTTAACGATAAAGGCATCATAACACGTCACCAGTAACAGTACTGCATAGGAATGCTCGATGAGTGACCTGATGACGTTCAATAATAGTTACTCTGTTGATTTTTGTTGTTTCGAATTAGAGCATGCAGTACTCCTACACCAGACTTCTGAACATTGCCTGTTGAATGCAAATTCAAGTGGTTCATAATTATTTTAGTAAATTCACTCGATATTTTTATGTCCTTTAAATTACATTTGCTACATGATTCGCATTGAAGGCGTAGGAAATGTATGTTATTTGGTCCGGGAAGCACGTTCCAACAGAAACTGATGCTTACATTGACATTTATGTTGCGAATTAGTCGTCTTATCCATCACATGGATAACGAGGATGCTCCGTTTTGCTACAGTTGTTTCATAGCTAACAAGGGAACCTTCCCATCGCACCCTCCTCAGATTTAGTTATAAGTTGACACAGTGGATAGGCCTTGAAAACTGAACACAGATCATTCGAAAAACAGGAAGAAGTTGTGTGGACCTATGAAAAAAATATTCAAACCAAACAAACTGAGTAGTCCGTGTGCATGATAAGCAACATCAAGGATAGCTTGAGCACGGGAGCGCAGTGGTCGCGTGGTTAGCGTGAGGAGCTGCAGAACGAGAGGTCGTTGGTTTAAGTCATCCCTCGGGTTAGTTGTTTGATTTTTTTTATTTTCAGACAATCATCACCACACGTACTGTTATTCAACAAATGTAGGAAATAATCATACAAATGTTCGACAATCGTTCGATCCCTTAAGGAACTTTCCGATGCCTTACAGTTCGGAAAATATTCATTGACATTGTTATTGGAGTCACGAGCTATATTTGCTGGATTCATATTGCCCACGCAATGCATCGCACGTATTTAATGCACTCTCGTCCAAAGTAGCGAACAGTTAACTGCCAGCCAGGGAGCCTCATTAGCAGGAATACTCTCTCTTCCGTGCGCTATAGTCGACTGACGTCATGTCTTTCGATGTTTTTTAGGTGTAGCGTCATCATACTGCGGCGCGGTTATCTCGCATCGGACGGACGGACGGACAGATAATAATTGTCTGAAAATAAAAATTAAACTTTTCACTCCTGGGAAAATTTGACGGAAGGACCTCTCGTTCCGCAGCTGCGTGCGCTAACCACGGGATCACGGCGCTCCTGAGCTCACCCTATCCTTGATGTTGCCTATCTTGCGCATGGACTACTCAGTTTGTATATTTTGCTTATTTTTTTCATACTTCCACACAACTTCTTCCTGTTTTCTCGATTGATCTGTGTTCAGTTTTTCAAGGCCTATCCCCTGTATCAACTTATAACTAAATCTGAGGGCGGTGCGATGGGGATGTTCCCTTGTTAGTGGTATTGTGTGTTGGTGGCGTTGCCAGTTTACATACTGTGCATGTAACTCACAATAAATGCGTTGGATTCCTCCTGTGATCAGTTTACTTGAAAAACGTTTGTTGTCATCGTAATTTGTGTAACTGTCTCTCCGACTTCCATATTGACAATTTGTGGAAAAATTGTTTACCTCGTTAGTCCTAGTTTCAAACATTGTCTGTCTGACGGAAAACGTAGGCATGAAGGGGTCTGTAAAAAGCAATTAATCGCTATTATAGCAAACTTTTGAATTCACATGATACTTGAATTCTCTATATTGATTCTGAGAGTTTTCTTATTTCTCTTGTTATTTACTGTCCCAAAGTCATCCGTGAGAATAAAATTAAAGGCAGTTGGATTAGGTTCCTGATCTATAAACTGTGATTTAATATTCTGCGCTGCTAAATAAATTTTGAAGGTTGTATTCTTTACGTAAAACAGAGTATCGATGTCAGTCCTAGGATTGACGATAAACTTCAGAAATACAATTACGGAAAAGTGACATATCGATTACGGCTACTCACCATCAACAATAGTTGTTACCCATTGTTTAGTATTTGCTATTTTACCGTCGTTACCCTTTAGAGGCCAACCTGATCTTTCCACAGTGCCATTTTTACTTGCTTCTTAGTATGTCCTATAACTACAGATTTGTTGAAAATATGAACTGTTAAATACGCTATTCCACAAATTAAAAACTTCCAGTTATTCTTCATATCTTGAAACTTACTACCGTTGACTTTCACTGAAGGAAAGATACGTAATAATAAAATGAAATCAAAGATTAGAATGTCGAAGCATAGTGTGAATGGTTAAAATGAAATGAACTAAAAATCATCTTCTTGTCTAAAACACTTTACTCTTCCAGAGAACTTCGGTACCTCTCAAAATTTTTTCAGCTCTGATGTTTAGCCACACGTGGAAAAATAGCGGGTCTCATGATGCAGCACTGTTTAGCCGTCACAAAATAAAGCCTCAAAAATCAGTAAATAAAACTATTCTTGTACAGTTGCTCCGAATCGCATATACCAACCGCCCTTTGCTGCGACAACTACTCAAAGTCAATTGGGTATTTGATTTTGTTCTGCTTTTTCGGGCCTCCTTACCTCTCCTTCTAGCCCAACCTTTGTTCTGCAATTACGTCTTCATCGGGGAGCTTCTCCTCAACATTTTTATTTTGTGCTGAACTGTTTTGTACCCTTCTTGCATACACACGTGTGTCACGTATTTTATAGAGACTGAATGAATATATAAGGTGAGTATTTCTTCTCTTATCAAATTAAATATTACATATCTTGCTGTGAATTAATTTGTTTGTCCCCATTCCACTTATTGCGTTTCCTTGAAATTATATAAAACATAGGTCTGTAAAAAAAAATCGCGTATAGCCTCCTTTGGCTTCCACAACAGCTGGAAGTCTGTTGGGCATTGAGCCCACAACTCGAGCCACAGAACTAGGAGATTCAAGTAACTCATTCCAAGCTTCATGAATTTGCTGATTTGTCGTGCGTTGACAAATGGATGGTTCTCACTGAAACGGCGTATCTGCTGATCCTGAGCTTGCGTTGTTTTGCGGCGACGGCCATGAGGCCTCCCATTCAAGTTACCACTCTCTTCCTTTCGTCTGATCCACCTGGCTACCGTCGACTTGTGAAGACCCATAGTTCTCGCTATGTCGGCATTTGAAGATCCCTCTGCATGGAGTATTATAGCGCCCTTGTCTGCCTCAGCCAGATGGGCCATTTAGCGTTGACTGAATGATTCGTCGCGGTTAATATTGGCTGCGGAAACAGCGCTGGCAGGAAACAGACTGCCTCCTCCACGATGGCAGCCACAACGCAGTGGCCAAGTATGTGTAACACGGAAATCGATGGCATAAAAGAGAGATCGCAAGCCCATACCCGTGTCATTACATAGTGGAGCAACTTAAAATCTCTAATTTTTCTCAGAAGGGACTGGTCCACTCTTGTCATGTCTTATCCTGATAAATATTACATGAAATGAAATGTTTACGTTTTGCATATGCGGCAGGCCTGAGGCAAGAAACATTTCTGAAATATCTGAGGCAACCTGAAGAACACTTCGTGAATATTATCTGTAGAAGGTTGCCTTATAAGAAGGAAAACGTGTTTATCCCCGCTCGCCGTGTTTCCAGGTGGCGCAGTTTACTCGGAGGCATACATAATTCTCGCCGGGCGTAAGAAGCGACTCGACGAGCGAGGGGAACTCGCCAAATGTCATAGGCTGATTGTCCCGAAACTTTGCTCAGTGAAGGAGAGGACAAAATAAGCGAACATGTGTTTCGGCTTATCTGCAGACACTCGACCGTTTCCGAGAAAACGACGGTCAAAGTTATCAACGCGCTGTTGCTCTAGTGTAGATACCTTCTGCAGCCGAGAACGCAATTGAAGCGGTGGCTACCGTCGTTCCTTCTTAACACTGATTCCCGTGTTCGATACCATATTGGGTTTTTTAATTATTTTATTTTCCTGCCTCTCTATCAGAATTATCTACGAATGTTTTTTTCTAAGTTATGTTGAAATAATGTTGTCATTATTCGCCAATTAACTTTATGTGTAATTAATGAATTAAAAAGTAATAAACGAATGAGACAAGCTGATCTAACATCATCTGGGCTGCCTCATGTATCGTTATAACCAAATATTTTATAAATGTTAATCTACATTCAGATCCGATGATGGCACCTTTAGTGTGTTGAAACCGGTTATCCAGTAAACAATATTTAAGCGATCTTGGCTTCTGAATTATTTCTACAACAGAGTGATCGCCCCACTACGCACTGTGTGTTCCCTTTTTAACTTATTTCTTTACACAGTAAATTAACTGACGAATAACGACAACAGTGTTTCAACATAAATTGGAATAAACATTCGTAGATAATTCAGAGAGTGAGGGGAAAAAAAAGGAAAAACCGGGTTTCGAACTCGCAGCGCAAAGTTCAGAAATCGCTATGGTAGCCGCAGAGCCACCGCTCCAGTTGAATGCTTACCCGCTAAGAGGTGTCTACACTATAGTAACAGCGCATTGAAAACTTTGACCGTCGTTTTCTCAGAAGCGGTAGAGTGTAAGCTGATAAGCCGAGACACGTGTTCGCTTATTTTGTCCCCGCTTTCACTGAGCGAAGTTTCAGCAAGATCGGGGTATTTCCTCGGGAACACAGGAAGAAACCATAGTAATAATGTAATTCAAGGCTCGCAAGAAAAGATTTAAGTGGTCCTTTTTCCCGCACACTGTTAATGAGTGGGACGGTAGAGAAATAACCCTAACCTTCTGCCAGGCACGTAAGTCCGGATTGCCAAGAAATCCTGTTGATGTAGTCATGTAGATGTAACGACGAAATTATGTTTTAATTACGACATGTGACTTTCATTTGATTTAAACATCGAAGTTGTTTGCTGTTTCAAAATGGTTCAAATGCCTCTGAGCACTATGGGACTCAACTGCTGTGGTCATAAGTCCCCTAGAACTTAGAACTACTTAAACCTAACTAACCTAAGGACATCACACACATCCATGCCCCAGGCAGGATTCGAACCAGCGACCGTAGCAGTCGCACGGTTCCGGACTGCGCGCCTAGAACCGCGAGACCACCGCGGCCGGCTCGTTTGTTGTTTATTTACTTTTTGTTCAATAGTTTCAGGCATATACAAACACCTAGGCGCGTTAAATTGATATTGAAATAAAGTGTCATGCGTGGACCAATAACAATAAATTCCCACCTATTTGTTATAGTACTGCAGTATCTGCCAGCGTCTTCAGAAGTGGATATCGCATACGAAGTTCCTAGGGTGTTTGTAATGGATATTGCAGACGACTTCGACAAAGTTTGAATGTAGCTTCGTAAAAGTTCCGTGAGCAAACGATCTGAGTTGCTGGCGAATACAGTTTATCCTCACTAGACAGTATATATTATCATTATACATGAGGTGAGTAGGGTTTCGCCGCGTTGCGGTGGCCGAGCGGTTCCAGGCGCTTCAGTGACGAACCGCACGGCTGCTTCAGTCGCAGGTTGGAATTCTACCTCGGGCATAGATGTCTGTGATGCCCTTAGGCTAGCTAGGTTTAAGTAGTTCTAGGTCTAGGGGCTGATGACCTAAGCAGTTAGGTCGCATAGTTCTTGAAGCCATTTTTTGACCTTTCGCGTAAATTTTCTTTACATAAACCGTCGTATCTTTTGATTGCGTTGACATAGAAGCTCACTTTTTTACACCAGCATGGGACCGGTTACAGCAAGAAGTGCGATACATTTCCGCTTATTATGTCCACCCGTTCTGGAGGTAAACGGGTTTTAAGGGTTGGGTAGACCGATAGACGGTCAAGAAAGTGAGACTAGTAGGGTTCCGTTTTTACCGGTTTAGGTGACGAAATCCTAACAACGAAAACACTGAAGATGAGGGCCGCATAAATAACACCCGCTACTCTTTATTCGAAATGTTCTAGTTGCTGTCGATACATAAGCATATTAGTCGTAGCTACGTTTTCGATCCAAATCACGTTTACAGGAATGCAAATAGAATGTATTTGCCTATACACGTGGTAATTCACATCCCAGTATTAATGCCACCGCGTTTTAGAAGTACGAACATTCTCATTGCTAGCTAGCTTAAGAAACACTTCTGCTAATGAACGTTTTCTGGCTGTGGCGAGTCTTGTGGAGAATTCGAAACAATGCAGAATACGTTTGGCAGCTATGTAGCCGTTTATTTCCTGGGGTGGTGCAGAATTATCCTACAAAATTTACTCTCTAATAACAGTAATTTGTTATTTCGATAAACATCCCGAATGATTGTCACATAAGCGGTGACATAAAGGAAGAAAATTCATGTTTTTGAGTCCAGAAAGCTCTATGCAACAGAAACTGCAGATTTTCATTTCGAAATTGCCTGCTTGTTCATGTCTGGGGTAATAATAGAGGGCTGTTTGCCTAGGTTGTCTGCTAGCATAGTGAAAGGAAGGTCTGGTTTGTTTTCGGTTCTAATCTCTATGGAGGCAGGTAGAATATCAGTAAAGCAATTTTAAGAAATTCTCGCGCACCCAATACGTTTTATCGCTAACTTTATTCTGTACTGGCGCCCTGTGCATGTCAATATGACACTCTTGTAGAATTTCATACATGTTACTGCCTACTTTTTCCGCTTCTGTCAATAATGGAATTGACTTAAGCGTGGCACTGAATGATTTTTAACTGAATTTCGTTATGAATCTTCACGCATTGCTAAATTTGCACACTTTCATGGTAGGTCAGCAACGGTAATCCAGTATGACTGGTCTGAACGTTGACACAGACCGTTTCGCGGCCGAATGCGGATAATATTTTGCTACTTCGTAACGATCTGGGGTTCTTTGTCTTACTGAAACAGTTAAGTCATCTCGATAAGTTGAAATTCATTTTTATTTGTCCAGTTCATACCAATTAGCGTTTGTTCTTTCAGTTCTGTCTTATATTTACGTGTTGTATTTAACACACTAATCAGCATTAATATAGTCTTACAAATTATGGAATACAGTCTAAAAAAGTTCAGATAGTTTGTCAATTTCACGCCTGCGCATAGTATGTTGGTAGCACTTCGTCGCCTTGCCTGTTATGCTGTGTAGCAGACTTTAAAGCCGTGCGGATCAGCATAACGAAAAGGCGAGGGGTCTCGCTCGTTTTGTCCACGACTGTACATTACCAAGCTGTCTTCTTAACTGCAAGGACACGATCTGGCGTACCGGAGGCGATGGCTGGTTGCTTCGACGTCCCGTCGTGGTGATGATAACGTCGTGAGTATAGCCCGAAATAAATTCTCCTGGTCTGGTTGTTTCAGACTAAAGACTTCCTAGCAACACAAATACGCCTCTGATAGAGACAAAGAAGGCTCGCTACACAATCACTGACGGTACAGCGAGTGATTTTAACAAGAGAAATCACACAGTAACTCCGGTACAGTCAACTTTAGCCAAAACTGCTCAACACGGACAACATGGGCCGCTTATACACAGAACGCTCAATTGCCAACTGTACTCGGAAACTTACGTTGAAGTCGGAACTTCAGCAACTTCGTCAAACAGTTACAATTAAATGAAAGTATATTAGACAGCCAACGGAAGGCAGGCTGTCCAGAGCAGCGAGAGCTCAGTCTTGTAACCTACTCCGACCGAAAGCTGAGAGCCGACCCTCTCAAGAGCACCCATACAAGCCGAACACAGAACATTCCCGCCCCCACGACAGTGGTCGTGGTTAAACGTTCCAGTCAGCAACTCAAAAACCAGCGGAAACTTCCCCTCTATTGCCGGCGCAGTACTATTCCACCAATGGAGATACTTGGTACCAATTTCTCCGCCGATTTTGCTACGTCACGGAGCTATTCCCTGAGCAAGCCAATGACAGTTATGATTTTGCAGAAAACGCGGGAATTTCCCTCCAAGACTGCCTGGGAACACAAGTCGTTCCCACGCCTTGCTGGTAGCCCGCCAGAAAGCGTTTTCACAAAGTTTCTGCGAAGTAACAGAATCTCTAGCCCAGCCGCTCCGTCAGGCCCCTATGGACGCGTCGCCGCCGCTCTTATGACAATGTTGGCGTCTGGAAAGCATCCACTCGACTCCCTCACACCCGTCGGCATAACCCTTTCAAGATCAGCAGACCCCGCCTGTCACCGGACCACCCAAGTGACGAGAGACGCTGGGTGGGAAGTCCGCGTGTGATGGAATAGCGACTTTTCACCGCATGCAGTTAGCGAGGAAAATCGAATTACACAGAGTAAGATAGAAATATGAGAGGGGGCTGGAGCATTGAGTTGTTTTTTTGAAATTATCGTAAAAGAAAACTGTCTCAAAATGCAGCTGAAATTGTACTCAATCCGCACACGAAAGCGAGGGTCATGTAATCATTAGAACAAGAGTATACTTGGAACTATGTAATTTTATTCCGCTAATGTCACTGCATTCTGTTCCCGCGCTGACGCAGCCAAGGTTTTCCGGCCGATAAAATCATTTATGGATTCGATGCGGCGATAGTTTCTACTGCGTTGTGTTAATCGTGCAACAGTATTTAGCAGCGCACGCGGAAATAAGAAACTTAAAGCGTCATCACCGTAACGCGTTTATCCGCCAGCTATAAAACCGTAACGGACATCGACTCCGCGTGTGAGTATCCGCTGTTCGTTTATCCATATTTATTGTGACGTTTCTATTCCGACGCGCCCTCTCGCTTAGCTCTCAACAGTAGCAGTTTCATGCACTATCAGCTGCAATGTTTCCACGCGTGACAATAGCAGTTCAGAGTTATTATTTCTAGCGAACAGAGCTATCTGATTTGTATTCAGAAACGTACATATCGGATGGTGTTTTGCTAGTGCATAAACAAAACGCTGACAAACGTTGCAGTGTGGTTTCGTCATACAATTTCACTATTCATATGCATCATATACAACAGGACTACCCATATATTATCAATCGAGGACGAACGTTTATCTGAATTCATTTATCATGTAAAAACTTCTGTTTTCCTCCGCTATAGAATAACTCCCCTCATACGTAACTGCTGACAGCGTTAGAATCTCTTCTGGATGCTATAACGTTGGTTAAGTATAACGATATTGTACTTATCTGGACGCAACAACGAAGAGATTCATTCTACAGGAATTGCTCTATGTTGGTTTATTTGTGATTCAGGTTGAAACCTTACTCAAGTACACATTATTTTAGAACTAGGGTAGCAACAGCAAAAGTAATTATAAATAATTGATTGACCACTCACACATGGCTGTTTCATTCACGTCTTAAAACAACTGAATGAAAAATTCAATTCCGTAATAGCTGTATATATTGCAGTCGATTAGAGACGCACATAACCGACTTCGCAACTTTAAGATATATCTTCTGGTGTACATACACTCCTGGAAATTGAAATAAGAACACCGTGAATTCATTGTCCCAGGAAGGGGAAACTTTATTGACACATTCCTGGCGTCAGATACATCACATGATCACACTGACAGAACCACAGGCACATAGACACAGGCAACAGAGCATGCACAATGTCGGCACTAGTACAGTGTATATCCACTTTTCGCAGCAATGCAGGCTGCTATTCTCCCATGGAGACGATCGTAGAGATGCTGGATGTAGTCCTGTGGAACGGCTTGCCATGCCATTTCCACCTGGCGCCTCAGTTGGACCAGCGTTCGTGCTGGACGTGCAGACCACGTGAGACGACGCTTCATCCAGTCCCAAACATGCTCAATGGGGGACAGATCCGGAGATCTTGCTGGCCAGGGTAGTTGACTTACACCTTCTAGAGCACGTTGGGTGGCACGGGATACATGCGGACGTGCATTGTCCTGTTGGAACAGCAAGTTCCCTTGCCGGTCTAGGAATGGTAGAACGATGGGTTCGATGACGGTTTGGATGTACCGTGCACTATTCAGTGTCCCCTCGACGATCACCAGTGGTGTACGGCCAGTGTAGGAGATCGCTCCCCACACCATGATGCCGGGTGTTGGCCCTGTGTGCCTCGGTCGTATGTAGCCCTGATAGTGGCGCTCACCTGCACGGCGCCAAACACGCATACGACCATCATTGGCACCAAGGCAGAAGCGACTCTCATCGCTGAAGACTACACGTCTCCATTCGTCCCTCCATTCACGCCTGTCGCGACACCACTGGAGGCGGGCTGCACGATGTTGGGGCGTGAGCGGAAGACGGCCTAACGGTGTGCGGGACCGTAGCCCAGCTTCATGGAGACGGTTGCGAATGGTCCTCGCCGATACCCCAGGAGCAACAGTGTCCCTAATTTGCTGGGAAGTGGCGGTGCGGTCCCCTACGGCACTGCGTAGGATCCTACGGTCTTGGCGTGCATCCGTGCGTCGCTGCGGTCCGGTCCCAGGTCGACGGGCACGTGTACCTTCCGCCGACCACTGGCGACAACATCGATGTACTGTGGAGACCTCACGCCCCACGTGTTGAGCAATTCGGCGGTACGTCCACCCGGCCTCCCGCATGCCCACTATACGCCCTCGCTCAAAGTCCGTCAACTGCACATACGGTTCACGTCCACGCTGTCGCGGCATGCTACCAGTGTTAAAGACTGCGATGGAGCTCCTTATGCCACGGCAAACTGGCTGACACTGACGGCGGCGGTGCACAAATGCTGCGCAGCTAGCGCCATTCGACGGCCAACACCGCGGTTCCTGGTGTGTCCGCTGTGCCGTGCGTGTGATCATTGCTTGTACAGCCCTCTCGCAGTGTCCGGAGAAAGTATGGTGGGTCTGACACACCGGTGTCAATGTGTTCTTTTTTCCATTTCCCGGAGTGTATGTACAGAAATTTTTATAAATTAATTCTTTGATAATGGGGAAATGAAGTTATCTCAGATATTTTAAAGTACTGAGTGAATAAATGTAAGCAAGGAAGAAAACAATGGTCTTAACGTGGAATGACATGTGACTTACTCATTGAAGTCTCTGCGTATTTGTTTGACGTAACTTTAATGCTGGTGTTTGTTGACATAGAAACTGCTACACCGACATTGGATGGGTGGTGGATGTACACTCCGTTTCAAAAAATTGTTGTCATTGAAGAAATCTCGGCGTAATTATCGTATGCTTGAAACGTGCTGTGTTCAGTAGTAAATTCCGCAGCAGATTTTGTCTTTTTAGTATGGTGTCGTCATCTGTGTCACAATACCATTGCTGTCGAAGCGATATAAGTAAAATTGTCTTTCGATCATCTGGACAAGACGTCATTTGCGTCTTGGTTACTCTCCACCCCACTACCTGAAGTCCAAATCTTATTACAGTCTTTTCACATTACTGTTCGACTGATCCATCATTTAAGCAAAATTTGCATATATTTCTATAATTATAGCTTGCTTTCAGTCTTTTAGGAATTATGGATGAAAGATACTTCTTACGATTATCTTTTGTTATTTTCCGTATCACTTCTGTCAGATTTATGTCGCAGTGGTGGAGAAGTAACCGTAGAACAGAACTCTGGTTTTCTTTTAAAAATCTTCACCACGGCTTGCACAGAGTTAGGTCATCATCTTCATCATCATCATGATCCGCATGGCACACACATGGAATACGTTTACATGTAATGAATTTCATTGCATAAAACAGCAGCAAACCGACTAAATACTAATATATAGGTCTTAATCTATTCCACCGTTGTAACACTGCCATTCATAAAATCATTCCACGTGCCAATATAGCATCATAGAACGTACTCCTCTCTTATACGTCAGATTGTTTCAGTGCACCGTCGTCATAACTCAGAGACTCTACAATACCCCATTTATATAGTGAGTCAGAGCACAGACAACATCCAGCGCGGATTCTACTTAATTTGATACCCAGTTTCCTGACAAGTTCGACACTCACAGTATCGCAGTTTCTCGAACCATTCCCATTCTTGGTAATTTGGGATGTGTTGGCAGTTCTTGTTCCAGAGATCTCTTACCATGATGTTACTAGCTATTCAGTGTACAGTAGCGGCGGGTGCTTCGAAAGAAGCCTATTTCTTCGTGAGACAGTTATGTCGTGATGAATGGATACGTCCTTATTTTCTAGTATATTGTGGTAATCTCTAAGCGGGGTTTCAGTTCTGCTAATTTATGGTGGGTAGATATCGCCTAGCAGGGGACTCCAAGAGACAGAAGTTAGTTGTATCTTTAATTATGCACATCATTTTCTTCAGTTTCGCATTCGATAAGGCTGGTACGACAACTTTGCATCACAGTGAAGCACAATACTCTCCGGCCGAAAAAACCAGTGCAGGATCCGATGTACACAAAGTCTCCATTGAAGCCCATCAGGCTGTGCCACACAGCCTCTGAATAACATTGTTACGAGTTTTGATCTTGGCTGATCTATTTTCTAGATGTTTCTATAAGATAGACTGCAGTCGAGTGTGATGCCAAGATTATTGGAGAATATTGTCATCAGATTGCACCTTGAGCTAAGTGTTGGCTTGTTTGCAGTTAGGGTGAAACGCACAAAACTCGCTCTTACTGGTAATGGGCTTCAGTCTCCATTTTTTGAAATATGAGTTAAGAGCTGCTAAGACGTGTTAAGTGTTAACTCTGATTGACCAAGCTCACTTGATTCACAAGCCAGAGCGATACTGTCAGCAGAGCGGAATTTACTTAAAGGTGTTTTTGGAAGATCATAAATATAAAGGTTGAACAGGTGTGGTGCGAGAACTGAGCCCTGTGGGAAGCCGCTATTTAGTTTCTTTATTGAGCTTCTACTTTCACCAAAGAAAACCTGAAAGTATCGATTACTTACCATGTTATTAGTAAAAAATGCTGTTGTTCGGCATTTAATTATTTTCAGTTATTAGTATATCATCTTTTCGCACTTTCTCACCAAGACCCTATACGTTCAACTAAGCATGAAAATTGGATGACAGTTCTTGATACGTTTCAAGATTTCCGCGATTTTTGTATTTTTGAGTTCTTTGGAAAGTGTTCCTGACTTCAAAATAATGGAACACAATGTTTAGTTTTTTCCCCAAGATGGGATAAAAATTCTGGATGTACATTATCAGATCGTGGAGCCTTACCACTTTTAACGTCTAACAAAACTACCTCTGTTTCATCTGGAGTGACTGGGGAAGAGAATTTTGAATAGCTTGAAGACTAAACTTTTAGATTTGTTAGCTGTTTTTTGATCTCCGAGGTATGGTGTTTATCTCTGGACTATCTGGTCGTTTTTACCGTTTTCACTGTATGGTTAGCAATATGACTGGCTGAAATACCAGACTTCTGACCAGATTTGTTAAAGGAGCTACCCAATTTACGGAGCATGGGACCAATCCTTGATGCTTGAATATTTGAAATTCAAGGTTTCTACCGTCCCAGACCAGGTATTTGTGCCTTGATAATTTGTAACAAAATCCACTTTAAACTACGTCCTCAGTCACTGCGATAGTTGTTTTAACGTAATTTGCTAAGCTCTGTGTGACGTTTTAGTGCTTCTATTCTTTATAGATGTTGAGATCATTGTATAGGAACTAAGGACGTTATCTTTTGTGGCATCTCCATATCTCCACTCTATACTGACGAAACATCTGCAACTGTTGCCTCATGATGAGAACAGAAACAGCATGAACTCGGCCTTTAATGAATGTTCGCTTCTAGCAGTTGGCAGCCTCTGCTCTGTTGCTGCAGATGGAGCTCTAGCGTTGTCCCCCGTGGCGTGGGGTGTTCTTGTCGGGAGCAATGGCACCAGTAGAAGCAGTCGCATCTCGTAAACACAAGGCGAGCGCTGGTGCCATTGTTCTGGCGCTGTCTCGACGGGCCGTCACATTCGTGTGCGGTGGCGCCTGGCAGGGACTGCCTCTCCAGCCTGAGGGCAGAGGAAGGGCCGGGAAGGGAGAGGACAGGGAAGGGCGACTTGTGACGTGACAAGAGGCAGGGAGCGGCAGTCGCCTCAGCCCAACGCGTAATTGTTTGTCGAGAGGCTGGGAAGGCTTCCCACGTCACGTTCACTCGGCCGTTAGCTCATTAACCATTAACTCATTCACACATTCCGTTCTGTAAATACACTACTGGGCATTAAAATTGCTACACCAAGAAGAAATGCAGATGATAAACGGGAATTCATTGGACAAATATATTATACTAGAACTGACATGTGATTACATTTTCACGCAATTTGGGTACATAGATCCTGAGAAATCAGTATCCAGAACAACCACCTGTGGCCGTAATAACGGCCTTGATACGCCTGGGCATTGAGTCAAACAGAGCTTGGATGGAGTGTACAAGTACAGCTACCCATGCAGCTTCAACACGATATCAGAGTTCAAGAGTAGAGACTGGCGTATTGTGATGAACCAGTTCCTCCGCCACCATTGACCAGACGTTTTAAGTTGGTGATAGATCTGGAGAATGTGCTGGCCAGGGCAGCAGTCGAACATTTTCTGTATCCAAAAAGGCCCGTACAGGACCTGCAACATGCGGTCGTGCATTATCCTGCTGAAATGTAGGTTTTCGCAGGGATCGAATGAAGGGTAGAGCCACGGGTCGTAACACATCTGAAATGTAACGTCCACTGTTCAAAGTGCCGTCAATGCGAACAAGAGGTAACCGAGACGTGTAACCAATGGCACCCCATACCATTACGCCGGGTGATGCGCCAGTATGGCGATGACGAATACACGCTTCCAATGTGCGTTCACCGCGATGTCGCCAAACACGGAAGCGACCATCATGATGCTGTAAACAGTACATGGATTCATCGGAAAAAATGACGTTTTGCCATTCGTGCACCCAGGTTCGTCGTTGAGTACACCATCGCAGGCGCTCCTGACTGTGATGCAGCGTCAAGGGTAACCACAGCCATGGTCTCCGAGCTGATAGTCCATGCTGCTGCAAACGTCGTCGAACTGTTCGTGCAGATGGTTGTTGTCTTGCAAACGTCCCCATCTGTTGACTCAGGGATCGAGACGTGGCTGCACGATCCGTTACAGCCATGCGGATAAGATGCCTGTCATCTCGACTGCTAGTGATACGAGGCCGTTAGGATCCAGCACGGCGTTCCCTATTACCCTTCTGAACCCACCGATTCCATATTCTGCTAACAGTCATTGGATCTCGACCAACGCGAGCAGCAATGTCGCGATACGATAAACCGCAATCGAGATAGGCTGCAATCCGACCTTTATCAAAGTCGGAACCGTGATGGTAAGCATTTCTCCTCCTTACACGAGGCATCACAACAACGTTTCACCAGGCAACGCCGATCAACTGCTGTTTGTGTATGAGAAATCGGTTGGAAACTTTCCTCATGTCAGGACGTTTTGTAGGTGTGGCCACGGTGCCAACCATGTGTGAATGCTCAGAAAAGCTAATCATTTGCATATCACATCATCTTCTTCCTGTTGGTTAAATTTCGCGTCTGTAGCACGTCATCCTCGTGGTGTACCAATTTTAATGGCCAATAGTTATCATCATCAAGCAGAACCATCAGCGATTTGGAGCCGCGCGGGATTAGCCGACCGGTCCGGGGGGCTGCAGTTATGGACTGTGCGGCTGGTGCCGGCGGAGGTTCGAGTCCTCCCTCGGGAGGGGGTGTGTGTGTTTGTCCTTAGGATAATTTAGGTTAAATAGTGTGTAAGCTTAGGGACTGATGACCTTAGCAGTTAAATCCCATAAGATTTCACACACATTTGGACACATTTTTTTGGCGATTTGGAATGAGTCAAGTTACTCAGCCTCAACTGGTTGTTTCCGTGAATTATACTGTAATGACTTTTGTTCCAGGCTAACTGCCAGTTACGTGTTGACTAATTTTTGTTGGTTAAGGCCTAACATTTTCAGGGTTATTAATGTTGACTCAGTTGCCTCATTATAATATGTTACCTCTTAAGTGAGGTATTTGTAGTTATTTTAACCTTTTAAGTGACAAAATGTTTTATACAGCGTTGTTGTTGTTGTTTTTGTTGTGGTCTTCAGTCCTGAGACTGGTTTGATGCAGCTCTCCATGCTACTCTATCCTGTGCAAGCTTCTTCATCTCCCAGTACCTACTGCAACCTGCATCCTTCTGAATCTGCTTAGTGTATTCATCTCTTGGTCTCCCTCTACGATTTTTACCCTCCACGCTGCCCTCCAATGCTAAATTTGTGATACCTTGATGCCTCAAAACATGTCCTACCAACCGATCCCTTCTTCTAGTCAAGTTGTGCCACAAACTTCTCTTCTCCCCAATCCTATTCAATACCTCCTCATTAGTTACGTGATCTACCCACCTTATCTTCAGCATTCTTCTGTAGCATCACATTTCGAAAGCTTCTGTTCTCTTCTTGTCCAAACTGGTTATCGTCCATGTTTCACTTCCATACATGGCTACACTCCGTACAAATACTTTCAGAAACGACTTCCTGACACTTAAATCTAAACTCGATGTTAACAAATTTCTCTTCTTCAGAAACGCTTTCCTTGCCATTGCCAGTCTACATTTTATATCCTCTCTACTTCGACCATCATCAGTTATTTTACTCCCTAAATAGCAAAACCCCTTTACTACTTTAAGTGTCTCATTTCCTAATCTAATCCCCTCAGCATCACCCGATTTAATTTGACTACATTCCATTATCCTCGTTTTGCTTTTGTTGATGTTCATCTTATATCCTCCTTTCAAGACACTGTCCATTCCGTTCAACTGCTCTTCCAAGTCCTTTGCTGTCTCTGATAGAATTACAATGCCATCGGCGAACCTCAAAGTTTTTACTTCTTCTCCATGAATTTTAATACCTACTCCGAATTTTTCTTTTGTTTCCTTTACTGCTTGCTCAATATACAGATTGAATAACATCGGGGAGAGGCTACAACCCTGTCTCACTCCTTTCCGAACCACTGCTTCCCTTTCATGCCCCTCGACTCTTATAACTGCCATCTGGTTTCTGTACAAATTGTAAATAGCCTTTCGCTCCCTGTATTTTATACAGCGTATTAATGCTATACATGTCAGTAGGGTAACATTTCGTGTGGCTCACTGGCCTATTGCAAGACTTTCAAGTAGTAAAGGAAACAAAAGAAAAATTTGGAGTGGGAATTAAAACCACTGGAGAAGAAATAAGAACTTTGAGCTTTGCCAACGACATTGTAATTCTGACAGAGACAGCAAAGGACCTGGAAGAGCAGCTGAACGGAATGGACAGTGTCTTGAAAGGAGGATGTAAGACGAACATCAACAAAAGCAAAACGAGAATAACGGAATGTAGTCGAATTAAATCAGGCGATGCTTAGAGTCTTAGATTAGGAAATGAGGCACTTAAAGTAGTAAATGTGTTTTGTTATTTGCGGGGCAAAATAACTGATCATAGTCGGAGTAGAGCCGATATAAAATGTAGACTGGTTATGGCAAGGAAAGCTTTTCTGACGAAGAGAAGTTTGTTAACATCGAGTATAGATTTAAGTGTCAGGAAGTCTTTTCTGAAAGTATTTGTATGGAATGTAGCCATGTATGGAAGTGAAACATGGACGATAAACAGTTTAGACAAGAAGAGAAGCTTTCGAAATGTGGTGCTACAGAAGAATGCTCAAGATTACATGGGTATATCACCCAGCTAATGAGGAGGTGCTGAATATAATTGGGAAGAAGAGGAATTTGCGGCACAACTTGACAAGAAGAATAGATCGGTTGGCAGGCCACGTTCTGAGGCATCAAGGCATCACCAATTTAGTACTGTAGGGAAGCGTGCAGAGTAAATATCGTAGAGGGAGACCAAGAGATGAATACGCTAAGCAGATTCTGAAGGATGTAAGTTGCAGTATTTATTCGGAGATGAAGAGGATTTCACAGGAGACACTAGCGTGGAGAGCTGCATCAAACCAGTCTCTGGACTGAAGAACACAACAACAACAACAACAGCCGGGGAAAGGAGACCTAGAGTTTAACGTTAAATACAAACCACGTGTCGTTTCTGGCGACTCTTCATATCGTTGAGAGGTGAAGGCTAGGTTAAAAACGCAAACTGATAAATGCAAGGTCCGAGTGGGATTCGATACCACGACCTCTTCGATACCACTTTTTTCCCCTTTGTTCATTTCGTTCATAACTGTTCTCGTCATTTGGTCTGGGAATATATCACTTGATATATCTTCAAGGTCATCGTTGAATACTTCATTCAGTTTTTCATTACAGAAGCCAGCTAATCCTCTGACCGAATTCACTTATGTGCCTTGCCGGCGCTGCAAGACCACTGGATAGGACGATTATGGTGGTGCTAAATATTAATATCAAAGAATTAGGGACACACATTAATAAATCGCAGTTTCATTGAATAGTTTAGAAAAAAGCTGCAGGAAATTGTCAATATTAACTTCTGTTAGTAACCATATGCCCTCAGAACAAGACTTCTCCCATATAACTGGGGTTCACACCCAACTTCAGACCACGCGTCGACTTCAGAGTCAGTTTCACAACCTTCATGAAACGCTTCTTCAGGTATTGGGTAGCAGTCTACCCTGCCTGCTGCATCTTTACTAGACGTTTCATTCACTGGCCCACTTCACACCGTGTTACCCAGACAATCGTCAGTTATTGTAGTAGTGTTTGAAACTGTAGAAATAGTAGCTACATCATCTGAATCAGTGTCTCCTCCAAATTCTACATCTTCTGTGAACTTTTCTGCAGCGTCTTTCCAACAGTTCATTATATGATCAGCCGGAATTTCAACTGCCAAGGAACCATGCCATTATTCTTACAGATCTAAAAGAATTATTTATGATTGTTGCCATGATTCCTTTAACTATAAAAACAAACCACAACTGAGCAAATAATATGCCCATTAAATTCAAATGCGTGCATAAGCTGTTTTCGCCATGCTACATATTTTCAGTAACGATTCTACATGTGATAATTTTTATTTTACCAAGAACCAGAGTCGGGTAATTCTGTTGGTTGATGCTGCCGCCACGCGACATTTCGAGTACAAAAACTTATTTATACGTCAAAATGCATCAAACAAGTATGAAACGCAAGTCCTTGTCGAAAAAGCATATCTGGTCACGTAGGTCAGATCCATCGTATAAATAAGTTTTGGTAATTCAAAATGGCCTGAGGCGGAACTCTGGATCGTATAACAATAAAATAAAAATTGTTATAGTCAAATGGCGACATCCTACAGCTATTCTGTCAGCGGATAACAAGCAATCCACTCCATATTATCAGTAAAATAGGATGTGACTACGAACTGAATTTACGACAGTCTGTTTGCTTACATGCGCAGTGCGGAAGATAACTAGTTCTAAAGAGGCTAATAACTCTCGTATTCATTTTATACTCTGTAATGAAGGAAATGTTCCTGGAAGTTGAACTTTCCGTCGTTTGATCCGAAGAGCAAATCCGCAAGTGCCAAATGCTAGCTGAACACTAAACCAGCTCTGAAGGCGAGTGTTTCGAAGACCATCCGTAAATATTTATACCACTGCTCACTGTTTCACTAATTTCGTAAGCCTACGAACTTAGAAACATCAAAATGGTATTCATACATATCAGAGAATTAATTGCAATTATATTCCTATCAATAAAATCGAGCATTTGTATCAAATAAAGTAACAAACAGATTTAAGACCAGTGGTATATATCTTTACCATTGTTACGAAAATGGTTAATACATAAGGAAATTTGATGTGCCAGTAGTGTAAACAGAGTACATAACAGCAGTTCCATTAGGACCTGTTTTGGACTACAGTTATTCAGTTTCAGTTACCCTTGCCAAAACACAATTACTAAACACAATATCTGAAACAAGAAAACAATAGTATATGCTTTTTGTTAATGATAACCTCTCAAAGTCTTCTTTTTTTTAAGTTTTTGTTATTGTTACTCTGCAAGAAAAGGAACGTTGGAAAATATACACTATCAAATAAGTGCTTGAAATTGAAGAAAATGTAAGATTTTGCTTTATTGGTTATTTTGATGGTTTCAAGTATGCTTTGTACGAATATGAAACTATTTAGAACAAATACTTATTTAAAGGTCCTGAATATCAATTTAAATGGCAGCTTGCAAAATGAGATACCCACTTTCCGCTCTGTGACTTCTCTTGCTATGATCTTTCAATTCATAATCCTAGGTACTTTTTCCATTGCTTTGAGATTACAGATATTGGCTACACCGCTTGTTATCTTGCATTCAGTAGTTCCCTATAGTAACACGTATAACGCGTGTTTTTTGTTTCTTACCAAAAAAATTCCTAGATCAAAGTTTTCAAGAAAAGCTCCAGAGGACCTGGATGAAAGAAAATAGTGAATGTAAACATTATAAATTCACGAGGAATTGATAATCATTTACTTAGCGATAGTAACGTAAATTTTAGGTTAGATGAGACTACACCATCTGTAGTAACAGAACCAAATGGAAGTGCGTGTACTCACAGCCCTCCTTCCCAGCCCTTCCACATTTAGTGACTGCAGAACACTCTGAAACGAATAGCATAAATATTATATTGGATATTAATGTACTTTCAAAAGTTACAAGTTGGTTTTTAAATTGTAAACATAGCCGGAAATGTATTTAAGACACTGTAAATGCAAGAAAACCTTACACTCGACTCCCTGTAACTTAAACTTTTTCTGTTTTAATGCATCTTTTCTCTAAATCATTTATCCCTTAGCAATGCAAATCTAACAGTTAATTGTCTTAGTACATGTGCATCAAGTGAAATTTTCAATCTTTCTACATGTATTATAAAATATCCAGTGACCTATTTCATTTTCAAAATTTGCCCCATAAAGGATCAACAGTAAAACATTGTTCAAAATCACAATTTCAATACGTTATTGTTCAAAAAATGTGGGCTTGTTAGTAGATA
The DNA here is from genome assembly GCF_023898315.1 of Schistocerca nitens. Lineage (NCBI taxonomy): Eukaryota > Metazoa > Arthropoda > Insecta > Orthoptera > Acrididae > Schistocerca > Schistocerca nitens. The sequence goes on from NC_064620.1 coordinate 37,757,989, forward strand.
GAGTAAATGTGTGTGAAGAAAATTCCAATGTTCTACTGTTAGTTAAAACGGCGGAGATGGAAGGCACCTTGTCCCCTTAAGTGCAAGTCATTACCAGGCGATGGTCACTGTTGGTGACGTTGGGCGACTCGTGGTGTGTGCGGGAGTGAGGTGTATCATGTCTGAATAGCTGCTCGGAGGTGGTGTGTTATGTATGTCTTGATGCCACGTCCTGACTGGAATGTAAACAGGTGCTTACAGGCTATGAACAGCTAAAGTTCGTCGCGCTTAGAACCACAGAACCGAGCAAACTCTAAACCGTAGATGAAGTGCTTTGCCGTCAAAGTGTCACACGTTAGTACGGCCTCTCCCCTAGCGTCCTACAAACTAGGTGTGTCCCAACTTTTGACAAACTAGTTAGTATTTTTCATCTCCTCAGACGAATTATTTAGCATCAACTTTCTGAACTATCACATAAAACCTTCTTTTCCCTTACTGTGCTAACAATATATTACGACTAGGGCTAATCCACTCACACTGATAATTATTTCTAGATCAAATTATTACATTAGGAGAAAAGCACATACAATTAAAAAAACACTGCAGTTTTCATTTTTCCTTCAACCAACCACTAACTGTACACAGAGCAGCAGCATCTTTTTGTAGCCTGACAAATGTTTGAGTAAACCAGCTTTTACGTCCTTCAGTCTTAATATTTTGATAAATTAGAGAAAGACCGGATAATAAAGTATTCTTTTTTTCTTTGTATACCTAGAGATTTTCAGTTCCCTGCCAGATGTTTCGCGGCGGCCTAATATAGCTCATAAACAGGTTTTATAGAAATTTTTACCTGTAGTAACTCTTTGTTATCTTTCTTAGATCATTTCAATAATGCAGCATACTTTTGAGCATTACCTCATTATGAGGCAGAAATGGAAATATAAAAAGTAATGAAAACACGTACATCTTAATGCAGTAATTTGTGGTCTTTGCTTGCGTAGTGGACAACGGAGAAAGAGAAATCTGACACATTTGAGACAGTGTTTCATTCGTTTGTTCGTCCGTTTCTAACAAGAAAATATAAATAATCACTACTCTCTTCATCACAAATAGGTTATCAAAAATGGCTCTGAGCACTATGGGACTTAACATCTGAGGTTATCAGTCCCCTAGACTTAGAACTACTTATACCTAACTAACCTAAGGACATCACACACACCCATGCCCGAGGCAGGATTCGAACCTGCGACCGTAGCAGTAGCGCGGTTCCGGACTGAAGCGCCTAGAACCGCTCGACCACAACGGCCGGCACAAATAGGTTATCTCTTGCAGTGCACTCTTCTTCCGTCACTGCGATACTTTGCATTTCTAGTTGGCCTTCCTTGTAAAATTTGGAAGTACAATTACAACCGCTGTTTATTATAGCTAACACCACTATGCATTTGAATCAAGATGGCAATGAAAATAAAGCTTGGGTCGACTTCGCTACTGATGTGTTGATATCTGTCACGTTGTTACGCCCTCTGCTCAGTTGAATTAATAATCCTTAAAGCTAGTAGACGAACTGTGAGACTGTAAGTGTGAATATAAGCAGTTAATTTTCTCTAATGGCAAATGCATAGTTCTCTATAAGAAACACCTAGATATTTAAAACACAGACGAGTGTATACTGTTACAGACTTGTCTGTTTAACTGCATTGAGCCTTTGTAACCCATCAAGTTATATCGCTAGAAATTGCTATAAATCTATTTTAAACTTTGGAGCAATTTTGAAAGATAGACTGGGATATGTAATCTTTGGACAAGTTACTTTTACTTCGAGCATTATGGTTGTGAATTTCTCAGTTCACCCTAAATTCAGTCTTGTTATTAACCGCAAATATCATCATGGGTGAAGTGTATTACAGCTGTTCGCACCACTGGGTTATTTTTCTTGTTGGCATATGTCAGCAAATTTTCTTCAATAGTCTACTTTATTTCATGTGGAATGGAGGCCCGTAATACATCGTTCTGAATTTTTAGTCATTATTACATTCAGGTATTCAATTTTACTATATATATATATATATATATATATATATATATATATATATATATATATATATATATAATCATTACTGCTCTACTTGTATTCACCTTTCTGTTTCAGTGGCATTAACAGCTTCCTCGTTCCTGATGTTTTGGTAAGACTAGAATACAAAATGATGTTTCAGAACCTATTGTATAAAAATTAACGTACATATTTCTGCATCAGTCGGGTATGTCACACGATTATTTCATTTGGTGTTTTGTTTATGACCTCTGTCACCTTGTGTTCAGTTACGAATATAGGAAAACTTTCACATAAATGTCAGTTGAGTAAACTGGAAAACAGAACGAACGTGATACAAAATAAGTCATTATTATGAATGCTGCCACCATGGTAACGCGATTGCAAGTTTTCGCGAAAGCATCACACAAAGTTCATTTGTTGTTTGACTAGGAAAGTACCTTTCTCATCATCATGATAATAATCAGTAATTTGAGATCAACTTCTTAGAGGCCTCATGAGTTCTCGGGCCTCCGGCTGAATGCTACTCTGTTGTTTCTGAATGTTCCCTAATGTCATCTACCCAGTTTTCACCAGACTAATCTCTCTCGGTGTTTCCTTATACAGTGTAATTCAGCAAAGCACTTCTCTGATTTATCTTTCATTTCCCTTTCAATATGACAAATAATTGCAAGCAAATAATTTGTTAATATTTTTGGCTACTTTAGATGTTTAACAATTTTTGGGGAGAATTATGTCCTCATGGTTCCACTTGTTCTTTTGTATGTATTATATGTCGATGCAAAATAACATTCTACTTCACTGTACACAATTTTTAATGTCTTATGAGTTGATTCAAATCCAAACTGTTTGTCTCCACTATTTTTTCCGCTTACTCTTTATAATTTGTTATTATTTCATTAAGGTTTAAGATACCATATATCGATGGTTATCTCAGCTTTCACAAGATAGCTCTGTTCCTACCTGCAAACATCTTTCACTCTTTGTTCTTTACTGCAGAGCGCTTATAAAGTCAGCTGTCTCCAGATTATCGTTGCAAACTTTACGAAATGTTATTTTTGCTTTGAATTTCAGTGTCAATAATATCTGGGCGTATGTCACGACGACAAAGATAATTCGCTCAGATATTTTAAATAATTTAAATTTCGGAATTTTTTGCATATGTAAACGCACTTGTCTTCCTGTATGAAGTTACCTGCAGGGCTTAGTAGCACCGAGCCGGATGATTCAGTTTCGCCCTGAAAGAGACTTTAGTACCGAGCGCTACGTGTTACACGGAACTCGTTACGAGATTAAATTTGCATTTCCTCAGGCGCTCGCCGAAGCTGCAGAGAGCCGTTCATATTACGTAGGCTGTTCGCAGACGCGTGATATAAGCATCTTCATACTCCCACAGAGCACTGTTTTAGCATGATGAATCACAAAACCAGATATAACTGAATCACAGCTGCAAAAAGTTATGAAAAGAACTAAATCAATTTTTACGACGAAACAGTCTACACTGAAGTTTCCAACTAGTTTGCAAGGCAGATTTATAGGAATGCAGATGAAAATCGTTTGGCAATTTGCACACATTGACGACGAATTGATTTTTTACTGTGAGTTGCGTCACTGATCAGTGTTTTGTGAGGTTTCTCTGCAAGAAACAGTGTAAAACTTAAATTATTTCACTACTTTTATCGGATAACTGAAAAATAATTCTGCTTATTTTCATAAGCGTTTAACAACGTCGAATAGATGATTGCGAATGAGTTAGTCAGTCTGTGCCACACACTTTGTTGTGAGGCCACAGCAACCGACACCCAGCTTTACGCCTTGATTCACGTCACTGATCTCCATTTAAAAAGTGCTTGTGTGGGGTAGGCAAATACACACTACTCACGTTTCCAATATTAACAATCAATTTACTTTATTTCGAAAACAGCAAGTTTTTTTATTTGTAGCAAGAGATTCTGGGGTCGAGCTGATGTACTACACATCACTTTGCTATGATGAAATGTATGTCAGTTCATCGTTGCTCCTTTCCGCTGCATTTTTACTGACGAAAGTCCTACTTTACAAATTACCATCGCAGTGCTATTGGGCAGGCAATATCGCCGTGAATTGATACGATAGCAACAAAGAAACCAGTTAAAATGGGAGTTTCTTCCACATTTTTTCTGCATTTTCTGAGCGTATTGCTGTGTAATAGGGGCATTACCCGAAACATCGGTTCACGTGTCATGCACAACAGCGGTGTGGAGTATCAAACCTATAGGCAGTCATGCCTTTGATTTCTACCTTTAAAAAATACAGATTGTTTCAAAAGATTTATCCAGTTCACAAGACTGTGTCGATATGCATGCGACAGCATCCGTACCTAATACTTTCCAAAACGCCGCGCATAAGAAAACGGGATTTTCTGGTGTTCATACCTCGGGTCCTACTGATGATAAAAAGGTATGGTCAAGTATTTTGTTCAGACGCTGGGCCGTGCGTAGTAGCCGTGCGGTCAAAGGCGCCTTGCCACGGTTCGCGCGGGTCCCCCCGAACGGAGGTTCGAGCCCTACCTTGGGCGTGGGTGTATGTGTTGTCCTTAGCGTAAGTTAGTTTAAGTTAGATTAAACAGTGTGTAAGCCTAGGGACCGATGACCCTAGCAGTTTCGGCCCTTAGAACTTACCACAAATTTTCAAATTTTCTGACGTTGGGTTAGACAACATTTGTATACCCAACAGAAGGGTAGTCTTAGTGTTACTACTCTACTGAACAGGATTAAAGTATGAATATTACACACTTCCTCCTTCTTAGGTAAATAGAGTAAACCGGTTCGTTCTCTTTGCATTTGATGTGCTGTACCGCGGGATTGAGGGGACGTATGGAGGGAGGCACCATTAGTCCATGGGTGGTTCCTCAGAAAATTCGACAAAAAGGGTATTTTAGTATTTTTTCGCCGTCAATATCGGTCCAAAACTAAGGATTCCAGGACGGCTATGCGTAGCAAATGGCTGACATTTTTGCAATGTATTCCTAAGATCCTAATCTCGAACAACCTTGAAGGTTTTCTTGATATCTTTATCCGTTTCCTAGACACAGAGGTTCACCCTTACCCTACTTCCACACGTAAAATCCGGTATGTGGCGAAATCTAAATAATTGATAACCGTAGAAAATTGCTAAACTTTTAACTGTATATTCTCTAGACATTTATGTAGAAGATTCATCTTCCAGTTTTCAAAAACCTTTGCCCCTTATCGAGATACACCCCAAAAACTTGTTTTTTGAGTACCATAACACAGCCCAGGATTCCGAGACGGCTGTGCTCAGCTAATGGCTGTAATTTTTACGATTTATTCGTAAGATCCCGATCCCTGACAAACTTGAAAATTTTCTTGCACGTAACATTAGTCTGAGTTGTAAAATTAATTTTGCGTTACTTCATTTTCACATAAGTAATCTATCTAAATTTTACTGACCAATACATTTATTTTCGTATGAGTTACATGCCCTGCTGCAGCAAGGAAAGAAGGGAACGAGCAGAAAAATGCTCATATCGGAGCACGAAAGCTGCTAATATGCTCCTGTTTATTTGAAAGACTACCGAGCAGGGTGGTGCAGTGATTAGCACACGGAGTCGCATTCGGGAGAACGACGGTTCAAACCCGCATTCAGTCATTCAATTTAGGTTTCCCGTGATTTCCCTAAATCGCTCCAGGCAAATACCGGGAAGGTTTCTTTGAAATGGCACGACCGATTTCTTTCTCCATCATTGACACAATCCGAGCTTGTGCTCCGTTTCTAATGACCGCTATGTCGACGGGAAGTTATACTCAAACTACCATCCTTCCTTCTGTTAAAAGACTGAGTGAAAATTGGGCTACCAGCTGGCTCATTCTACCTCCCTCAACACCTTAAAAAATTTCCCAAAATTTTTGGTATGCTGGGACAGAAGAAGACGGTGAAAATGGCAGATAAGTGGAAAAATAATAAATCTACATGGTTGTAGACATTGGTTGTGATATAGAAGGAGCGAAGGAGACAATGGCAGAGTGACGTAAAGATAGGGATGCAGTAACACTGGAACATAATTGACAGTAACAGAACAGTGCTAGGAAAAGAGTGAGGGACACCGTGCCAAGGGAGGGATGGGGGACGAAAAAAGAGAAAGTGGAAGTGGGTGAGAGGCAATGACAATGAGAGACAGAATATATGACGGCGACGACGAAGAGGAGACAGATAGTGACACTGAAAAGAGTCAGCAGCATTGGGAAAGATGGAATGAGATATTAGCAGAAAGAGAGAGCAAGAGGGAAACAATAACAGTGAGAGAGAACTGTAATATTAGGACAAAGAGAAGGAGACTGTGTCTATGAGACAGCAGACAATAACAAGAGATACTAAGAGATAAAGTCAATGAATTGGGCTGAGCGAGTGAGTGAGAATGTGCAACTGGGAGTGGATGGGCTACGAGCTACTCACACCGATGAATTAATGGGTGAGAGTGACTTTCTATTGGGGGAGATTATGGGGGTTCGAGGGGAGTTGCGTGTTTAAAAAGCGCGAATATGTTCGGATGCCAATTTTCTTGTGGACATTTTTGAAGGTGCTGAGGAAGGTAGGATTAGACAGCTGGTACCCCACTTTTCACTCAGTCTTTTAAATATACAGGAATATTGGCATCTGTTGTGCTTCGATACGAGATTTTTTTCCGCTGGTCTTCTACATGTATGAAGACAGACGCTTGGATCGAATTTTGCCTTGAAGCCAGTTGTAAGTTGTTTGCTCATGCGGTTGCCTGTAGGGAACTCAATGGAGCAGATAGCTGGTTCGCTCGCTCCCTAGTTTATTACCCAATATTCGCCGACTCCAAATGACGACGAAGCAGAAACAAAAGTAACGCGGCAAGAGCGTGAATGGAGAGGAATGAAACGTCCTGGAGGTTTACTGTACATAGTTCCAAGTTATCATCTGTAATTATGCCGCGCGGAGTGGCCGTGTGGTTTGAGGCGCAATGCCACGGACTGCGTGGCCTCTCCCGCCGGAGGTTCGAGTCCTCCCTCGGGAATGGGTGTGTGTGTTGTTCTTAGCATAAGTTAGTTCAAGTAGTGTGTAAGTCTAGGGAACGATGACCTCAGCTGTTTGGTCCCTTAGGAATTCACACACATTCGAACATTTGTAACTAAGCCGGCAAGACCGATTTTACAAACATTAATCATGACGCTATTCAATAGGCATCTCACTGTGGAACAAGAGCTTTGAAAATGATCGTATCTGAAACGTATTTCACATCGAAACGGATTATTTTGGGATACTGACTTCTTATCAGAATTTTACGTACTAAGGCCCCTCTACAACCCTTCTAAACCTGTAATAAAAATTGAGAAATACCCTGTATAATAATGGAACAGCCCGTACACATCGCGGAGGGAGCTCTGCGAAAAGCACACAGGCTGACTCAGTTACCCCTACCACTGTCGATACATGCAACCCGAAATGTTGTAGCTTGCCTTCATAAACCACACGCGAGATTATTATATTCTGTCGATCGCTACATGCAAACTTTTTTTCCTACAGGAAAAAATGAGGAGAACTTTTTTGTTGGGACTTTAACGTAGTTAAATTTTATACTGGAATACGTTTTCGATTGAGGCCACGGATTTCGTGCCATTCAAAAAAAAAAAAAAAACACCTCTGCCACACACTCGTTCCTCAGCAGCCACGTTCGTGGCACTCCCTCGTACTACTGTACAAAAATTTCCGACTACACGAACTGTTCCTGATATCCGACACTTTCTGGACTCTATTGATTGGGCTATTACGCCACCAGCGTAGTCATCTACTTCGTTAACATTAATAATGCAAACATACCGATGAGAGTGAACGAAAAATGGTATTTGTAAACGTTAGACTAAGATTAATTACGTTGACAGACCGTTTCCAACTTTACCCTTAAAAGTACAGTAGCGTCGCAGTCAGAAGGCCTAACAAATACAGGGTGATTCAAAAAGAATACCACAACTTTAGGAATTTAAAACTCTGCAACAACAAAAGGCAGAGCTAAGCACTATCTGTCGGCGAATTAAGGGAGCTATAAAGTTTCATTTAGTTGTACATTTGTTCGCTTGAGGCGCTGTTGACTAGGCGTCAGCATCAGTTGATGCTAAGATGGCGACCGCTCAACAGAAAGCTTTTTGTGTTATTGAGTACGGCAGAAGTGAATCGACGACAGTTGTTCAGCGTGCATTTCGAACGAAGTATGGTGTTAAACCTCCTGATAGGTGGTGTATTAAACGTTGGTATAAACAGTTTACAGAGAATGGGTGTTTGTGCAAAGGGAAAAATTCTGGACGGCCGAGAACGAGTGATGAAAATGTAGCACACATCCAGCAAGCATTTGTTCGCAGCCCAGGAAAATCGACTCGCAGAGCTAGCAGAGAGCTGCAAATTCCACAATCAACTGTATGGAGAGTCCTACGAAAAAGGTTAGTTATGAAACCTGAACGTCAACTACCCGAGGCGATGGATCGGCCGACAGGCAGCCCATGACAGAGCACTTCATCACTGGCCTCCAAGAAGCCCTGATCTTACCCCCTGCGATTTTTTCTTATGGGGGTATGTTAAGGATATGGTGTTTCGGCCACCTCTCCCAGCCACCATTGATGATTTGAAACGAGAAATAACAGCAGCTATCCAAACTGTTACGCCTGATATGCTACAGAGAGTGTGGAACGAGTTGGAGTATCGGGTTGATATTGCTCGTGTGTCTAGAGGGGGCCATATTGAACATCTCTGAACTTGTTTTTGAGTGAAAAAAAACCTTTTTAAATACTCTTTGTAATGATGTACAACAGAAGGTTATATTATGTTTCTTTCATTAAATACACATTTTTAAAGTTGTGATATTCTTTTTGAATCACCCTGTATAATGACGTAACTGTTTATTTTATACTGTTAAAATTCATAAAAATTTTAAGTTAAATTAAACAAGCGAAATTTTACAGTTTGTAAGCGCTCGACTAAGCCAGTGACTAAATAAGGCCAGTCAATTTCTTTCTTTCTTTCGCTTACGCCATAGCCCTGTAGCGATCGCAGGGTCGGCGTGGTTACAACGGATTTGGAAGTGTTAGTGTTAGGGATGGCCGGATGCCCTTCCTGCCGCCACCCCGTACCCCCCCCCCCCCAGGACGGAATCAGTGTACCCCAACTGTCTGCATCTAGTGGAAATCATGAAATAGTGCGGAAGTGTTTCAAATGTCTGCGACGCTTGTAACTGAGGCGGAACGCGGGGACCAGCCCGGTATTCACCTAGCGGGATGTGGAAAACCGCCTGAAAACCACATCCAGGCTGGCCGGCACACCGGCCCTCGGCGTTAATCCGCCGGGCGGATTCGATCCGGGGCCGGCGCGCCTACCCGAGTCCAGGAAGCAGCGCGTTAGCGCTCCTTTCTTTTTTTTGTTTTTTGTTTTTTTACCGCCTCCCATCTCACCTTCTAGCCCTTCCATTCGCTCTTCATGCGCCTTCTTCGGCGAGCTTCAATGCCACTTTTTTTTTTTTAATGGGTTATGAAACTGAATTTCATCTTGAAGACAATGTTAGAAAATTGTAATCCGAATAGATTACCGTGAAAATAACTCTCTCTATAATACTGTTGACGTCATTAACGGAACACAAAATATTCTTCGATTAGAAATGAAACAAAAATAAGAGAGAAGCAAAAGTAAAAATTAAGAGAGGAAATTAAACTTCTTCCGTGATGCACGTCTTATTCATTAGAATAGCTTTTCCCTACTATTCTTGTGCTGTGGCTTGACTCCTGTTACTTTTTGGGAAAACATGCTTGTTTGTGGTTCTGTTGAGGCCTTCACGGTTACCGTATCGGCTCTGGGGCACACGAAGTCCCCACCGTACTTCACCCTCAACAGCAATCCCCTACTTTGGCAGTCTATCTTGTTCCGTCGATTTCATATTATTTAGGTATTAACCGATGCCTTGTTTCTGAAATAAAATTTGCATCATATTCCCGAACTTCTTTTTATGGTCTTTGCTCCGGTATATTTTGAAGTATTCGTCTTTCGTATATTCTCGAAATTCTTGTAGATTGTCATTGCCTTTGTTGTTGACAACATAATTGACAAAATTTTCGAATAGCCACATGATGACATTGTTTTTTTGTGGTGGAAAGGAAACGTCTTCTGGGAAGAGTATACAATGTAGTGTGATTTCTCTCCCATCGGTCCGTTTGAGAAAAACGACTTGCAATACAATGTTATTCCAAATATTCTTGTATTCATTACAGATGAAGCGGTGCTTTAAGGAGTCCAAATTATGATTTTTTGGCACACATTGATTGCATGTAGTCCTATTGAATACAGTTTTCCGTTGGTGCTAATTATGTTGTTGACAACTCTGTACCATGACGCTTGCACTTTCTCGGCTACCCTGGCGGGTGAAATAAGGCCACTCAATATGAAGACCAAAAAAGATCGAATATTGGAAACAATTCGTGCAGTCGCAAATATTTGTACAGTGGTAGGAGGGAGTGCCATGAAGAACATACTAGAAATCCTCACCGGTCTGAGCTTGGTGTTGTCATGGGGGTGCGTTTGATGTTTACTTTAGCACGTTTTTCGCGAATAACTCGAGAACTATGGTCTCTAGCGATAACATATTCCCATACATAATTTAACTACATTAAATTCCTTTAAAATGGCAATGTCTATTTCTTCTGTAGGGCTAGTAGTTTGCGTACAGCGAGTGAGAGAATATGAAAATCGCGCACGTTTATGAAGGCCAAACATAACATTACGGGTTGCATAAATCGACAGCAGTGGGGGTAGCCGAATCACCTTGTATTTAGTCGTTTTCTTCTGATAGGTGCAGGCAAGACGTTGTAATGCAACGGGAGCGTCTAAACTCTGTATGTCCCCTCACTTTTCGAGTGCCAAGCGCCTGGGCAGGTAGCATGCCAAAAACAACCCCGAATGGAATCTCAGAGGAAGGTAACGTCAGAAAAGCTGCTTTGCGACTTCTCTCTCAGCCTGCTGCAGGTGTTCGTTCCACGCCACTGAGTTACAGATCTCATTCGCGGTCTGCCCTTACCATAAGGCTTAGCCGTTATCCGCCTGTGGGCTACGCAAGACCGCTGGAAAAGTCCCTTCCGCAGCTGGAACAGTGAGAGAGATGTGGCGGAAAATTAAAGTACCGCCCCGGCTCTCGAGGTTTACCGAGACGGCTCATCTGCATAAACGCTGCCCCTGAGAAGCAGAGATACGATTCCAGAGCTGCAGCTTAATCTGACGCAGCTTTCCGCGTCAAACAGGTCACTCACACTCAGTGCGTGGCGGAATGCTGTAAGGAAAGAAAGAGGCAGGTGCCCTGGCTTTTAGCCCATAATGTTCAAACTCGTGAAGTAAAATCGTGTATAACTTCTTAACGCCTATTTAATTTTATGAACAGAGTACAAAGGTTACAAAAGGACTGTCCAATTTCATGGCACACCGTCAGCGGCATCTTCCGAGGGAGGAACTCGCGTCGTTAAGCACGATGAGAAGGTTAGAGGAGGCTGAATCTCTTTAGAGCACCAACATCCTGTCTGGTCCCGATATCAGGCAGCGCTACTCTGTCACTCACGTTCCCTTGACAGGAGTAGCTTTCGCTGCATCTCTGAATATTGTAGCGATATTTCACTCTCATAGGTCACGACTTTCTCCTGCTAATAACACTCCACTTGTAACTGCCACCTCACTAGGGGTAAGATAGATACTGCCTATAGGAAAATTAAAGAGACCTTTGGAGAGAAGAGAACCACTTGTATGAATATCAAGAGCTCAGATGGCAACCCAGTTCTAAGCAAAGAAGGGAGGCAGAAAGGAGGAAGGAGTATATAGAGGGTTTATACAAGGGCGATGTGCTTGAGGACAGTATTATGGAAATGGAAGAGGATGTAGATGTAGACGAAATGGGAGATAAGATACTGCGTGAAGAGTTTGACAGAGCACTGAAAGACCTGAGCCGAAACAAGGCCACGGAAGTAGACAACATTCCATTAGAACTACTGATGGCCTTGGGAGAGCCAGTCATGACAAAACTCTACCATCTGGTGAGCAAGATGTATGAGACAGGCGAAATACCCTCAGACTTCAAGAAGAATATAATAATTCCAATCCCAAAGAAAGCAGGTGTTGACAGATGTGAAAATTACCGAACTATCAGTTTAATAAGTCACAGCTGCAAAATACTAACGCGAATTCTTTACAGACGAATGGAAAAACTGGTAGAAGCGGACCTCGGGGAAGATCAGTTTGGATTCCGTAGAAATGTTGGAACACGTGAGGCAATACTAACCTTACGACTTATCTTAAAAGAAAGATTAAGAAAAGGCAAACCTACGTTTCTAGCATTTGTAGACTTAGAGAAAGCTTTTGACAATGTTAACTGGAATACTCTCTTTCAAATTCTGAAGGTGGCAGGGGTAAAATACAGGGAGCGAAAGGCTATTTAAAATTTGTACAGAAACCAGATGGCAGTTATAAGAGTCGAGGGGCATGAAAGGGAAGCAGTGGTTGGGAAAGGAGTGAGAGAGGGTTGTAGCCTGTCCCCGATGTTATTCAATCTGTATATTGAGCAAGCAGTGAAGGAAACAAAAGAAAAATTCGGAGTAGGTATTAAAATTCATGGAGAAGAAGTAAAAACTTTGAGGTTCGCCGATGACATTGTAATTCTGTCAGAGACAGCAAAGGACTTGGAAGAGCAGTTGAACGGAATGGACAGTGTCTTGAAAGGAGGATATAAGATGAACATCAACAAAAGCAAAACGAGGATAATGGAATGTAGTCAAATTAAGTCGGGTGATGCTGAGGGAATTAGATTAGGAAATGAGACACTTAAAGTAGTAAAGGAGTTTTGCTATTTAGGGAGCAAAATAACTGATGATGGTCGAAGTAGAGAGGATATAAAATGTAGACTGGCAATGGCAAGGAAATCGTTTCTGAAGAAGAGAAATTTGATAACATCGAGTATAGATTTAAGTGTCAGGAAGTCATTTCTGAAAGTATTTGTATGGAGTGTAGCCATGTATGGAAGTGAAACATGGACGATAACTAGTTTGGGCAAGAAGAGAATAGAAGCTTTCGAAATGTGGTGCTACAGAAGAATGCTGAAGATAACGTGGATAGATCACGTAACTAATGAGGAGGTATTGAATAGGATTGGGGAGAAGAGCACTTTGTGGCACAACTTGACTAGAAGAAGGGATCGGTTGGTAGGACATGTTTTGAGGCATCAAGGGATCACAAATTTAGCATTGGAGGGCACCGTGGAGGGTAAAAATCTTAGAGGGAGACCAAGAGATGAATACACTAAGCAGATTCAGAAGGATGTAGGTTGCAGTAGGTACTGGGAGATGAAGAAGCTTGCACAGGATAGAGTAGCATGGAGAGCTGCATCAAAGCAGTCTCAGGACTGAAGACCACAACAACAACAAACATTTCGCTCTCATAGGTCACGACTTTCTCCTGCTAATAACACTCCACTACTAACTGCCACCCCCTGGTGGAGATTCTCACACTGTTATTTCTCCTTTAATGTTCATCCCAGAAATGCTGGCAAACCTCTTAAGCGGGCTTAGCAGACTCCATCCACAACATTTAGTCTACGTTGTGAATCTCTGACAATCCACTACACCTGGATTAGGGAGGGTCAGCACATGAGCCCCTCACTGCAGACAAAAGCGACCGACCCTAGCACATGGGGACCGGCAACGTTACTCGAAAACATCATCAGACCAGCTGTTGTTTCACTGATGGCTAAGGTCTACATCTATATCCACACGCTGCAAGAAACATTACGTTATCGGCTACCTCTGGTAACATTATCAAATGCTTTTTTTTTTTCAGATCCGTTCTTGAATGGTGAGCGAGAAGAAATCTATCTACTTGTTTCCAGAATGAATTTCCACCCTGCAACTGAGCGTGCGCTGATTCGAAACTTTCTGCCATATTAAAACTGTATGCCGGACCGGGATTCGAAACAGGGAACTTTCCCTTTCACGGATACGTGCTCTGCCGACTAAGGTATCCAAGGACGATTCCCGGCCCAGTACGTAGTTTCAATCTGGCAAGAAGTTTCAAATTAGCAGACACAGCACTGCAAGTGAAAGTACATTTAACTTCATCTACTCAGTGAGCTCCCAACAAATGACATGGCACAATTTACAGCAAGTAACACTGCAACATTTGTTTTAATAAATAAAAGACATATGCAATCATACGCGCGCGCGCGCGCGCGCACACACACACACACACACATACATACACACATACACAACTCGTATTCCAAAGATATAAAGGAATATTTAGATTGCTTGGAAATATGTTAATTAAAGTGTTCAATGGCTAAAAAGTATTATATGTTTGTACAGTGACACATCATTCTTTATAAATGGTTAAATGAACTTTATTCATAGTGGATGCTGCTGGACTCCGTGACTGTTCCTTTATAGGGTGTGGAAAAATTTCTGCTACCAGTTACAAAAAAAAAAAAAAAAAAAAAAAAAGGTTATTAATTTGCCACACGACCGGTTTCGGGCTTGTGCCCATCCTCAGGTGTTTATACATTCGTGTACATGTTTATATTGCTGGAGATCAATGTAGGTGAAGCATCATTATTATGGTTACGCTGTGGTGACAGTTTTTCCTCTTATTCGCACACTTGTTGTTATTTTCACGTCCATATGTCAGTTTTATAAAGTTTAGCTGCATATTTCACTATTACGACGTGCACTCGTGAAATACACTGTGTTTACATACAAACATGTGTGGCCCACATTCTCCAGCAGGATCTGTAATCTGGTACACCAAGTACTTATTAGTTTTATTGATAATATGATTCCGTATGATTGTGGATCGTGTGTCTGTCAGAATAAATACTGTATCTTTATGTTAGCAGTCTGGTCTAGTATTGCAGAAAGTTCCACTCTAAGAACTGCAGCTTCCTGAGATAACTGTAACTGACCACTAATACATCTCCGTTCGTTTGTTCAAATGGTTCAAATGGCTCTGAGCACTATGGGACTCAACTGCTGTGGTCATAAGTCCCCTAGAACTTAGAACTACTTAAACCTAACTAACCTAAGGACAGCACACAACACCCAGCCATCACGAGGCAGAGAAAATCCCTGACCCCGCCGGGAATCGAACCCGGGAACCCGGGCGTGGGAAGCGAGAACGCTACCGCACGACCACGAGATGCGGGCGTTCGTTTGTAATATGAGCTTCCAGCGGCATCTGAAGTACGTGAGCCATGTGCGTAGAATCAGTGAGCTTCTTCCCATCAACTCAAAAAGTCCTTTAACAGTTGCGGGCTCGTATTAGTTTCCATGTATGGTGTATCAATGCGGATATCTAAACCTGTCGCCGTATTACTGTAATCATGAAACAGTGCTGGTACGAAACTGCTGCAAATCGGTGACACAGCGATGAAGTATCATAAAAGATACATCAAATGGTGGAAGTTTCTTTATAAACCAGGATATACCAGTGAAGAATTTCTCGAACTGCACTCCTCTGCTCGAAAACAAAGGGTACTGTTCAAACCGCTCGCATTTCAGGAGATATTTGCAGCCAAAGTGCTGTTTTCCGAGTTTGAGTGAAGGATCATTACCTTCGACAAGAAGAGAGTTCGTAAGGGCTGATCGTAGGAACATCTGCTCGCTTTATTATAGCTTCTTTCAATCGTTTGTACGGCATAATAAGTGGCTGAGGCATAGAAGAGGCAACCGTGGCTCGCATTCTGCCGGATTAGCGCACAATGTAGAGTAATTGGTTGAGGGAGAATAAGAGCTTGGTAGTAGGATTGAGAGAGGAAAAAGACTAATTGACTTATGCAACAAAATTACAGCTAGTAATAGCTAATACCCTGTTCAAGAATCACAAGAGGAGGAGGTACACTTGGAAAATGGCGGAAAACACGGGAAGATTACAGCTGGATTACATCATGGTGTGACAGAGGTTCCGATATCAAATGTTGCGATGTAAGGCGTACGCAGGAGCAGATACAGACTCAGATCACATTTTAGTATTGACGAAGAAAAGGCTGATGTTTAAGAGACTAGTCAGGAAGAGTCAATGCGCAAAGAAGTGGGTTACGGAAGACCTAGGGAATGAAGACACACGCTTGAAGTCCCCACTGAGCTAACGCGCAGAATGTCTCTAAAAGTCACGACTGTTGTCACGAAACAACTGTGCGCTGTAAGAGTGAGCCTTGATTACCTGCCAGACCAGCATAGGTCCTGCCTCTTCAACTCTGCCCAAACTAGTGCGAACGAATAGGAAGTTCAGACCACCATACCGCGAAAATCCCAGGCATCTGTGTCATGTAACGACTCTAAAAAATCACAAGCCATCATTTACAGCTTTTTATACCATGATCCAATCTTAAAACCACATGCCTCACCATAAGCGCGCAAAAAATGTAAAAAAAATGGTTCAAATGGCTCTGAGCACTATGGGAGTTAACTTCTGACGTCATCAGTCTCCTAGAACCTAGAACTACTTAAACCTAACTAACCTAAGGACATCACACACATCCATGCCCGAGGCAGGATTCGAACCTGCGACCGAAGCGGTCGCGCGGTTTCAGACTGAAGCGCCTAGAACAGCTCGGCCACACTGGCAGGCTAAAAAAATGGCATATCATACTTTTCTTTAAGTATTTTGCCCAAAAAATTACATATTTTAATTACAGTTATCAGTTTCAGTCTTTGCTACCTGCGTCTTGAATAATGATTATACAAGCGTGTATCACACTTCTTTCTTGCAGGAATGAACTACTGCAACCAGAAATCATGTATCTCTAACCATATTTAAATTAAGGGGAAACTACACAAAAAAATAGAAAATGACTTAAAATTGGCAAAGAAACATACAATTCTCATAACCTAAATTTTGTAAGTGAAGCTTATGTAAGTTAACCAACACATACTGCCATGCTGATGGTGTAACTGTTTTGGTGTATTAATTAAGATGATTTAATTAAGTGTTCGATTAAATTGCCTCCCACAGATTAATTACATATGCTATCAAACATACATATATATCAATCGATACGTACAGACGAGCACTTTAAAATGATGGTCCGATGTCTTTTGTGGATATAAAATTACGATTGTTATTCGTTATACATTTAATGAAAATCTGTTACAGAAACACTTTGTTTTGTATCTGATCACACACATTACTCCCTGCCCCATCTCTCTCTCTCTCTCTCCCTCTCTCTCTCTATCTCTCTCTCTCTCATAAATAGATACCTATAAAGGGGAATAGATCCGGGCAAAGTTATGGATGTAAAAGAAGGGAACTAGCTTTTAGACTTACCTTGCAACTTTAAAGACATTTGAATCAAAACATCTTGACATATTTGCGCTTTTTTACATTTTACGAGGGCAGTTCAATAAGTAATGCAACACATTTTTTTTCTCGGCCAATTTTGGTTGAAAAAACCGGAAATTTCTTGTGGAATATTTTCAAACATTCCCGCTTCGTCTCGTATAGTTTCATTGACTTCCGACAGGTGGCAGCGCTGTACGGAGCTGTTAAAATGGCGTCTGTAACGGATGTACGTTGCAAACAACGGGCAGTGATCGAGTTTCTTTTGGCGGAAAACCAGGGCATCTCAGATATTCATAGGCGCTTTCAGAATGTCTACGGTGATCTGGCAGTGGACAAAAGCACGGTGAGTCGTTGGGCAAAGCGTGTGTCATCATCGCCGCAAGGTCAAGCAAGACTGTCTGATCTCCCGCGTGCGGGCCGGCCGTGCACAGCTGTGACTCCTGCAATGGCGGAGCGTGCGAACACATTCGTTCGAGATGATCGACGGATCACCATCAAACAACTCAGTGCTCAACTTGACATCTCTGTTGGTAGTGCTGTCACAATTGTTCACCAGTTGGGATATTCAAAGGTTTGTTCCCGCTGGGTCCCTCGTTGTCTAACCGAACACCATAAAGAGCAAAGGAGAACCATCTGTGCGGAATTGCTTGCTCGTCATGTGGCTGAGGGTGACAATTTCTTGTCAAAGATTGTTACAGGCGATGAAACATGGGTTCATCACTTCAAACCTGAAACAAAACGGCAATCAATGGAGTGGCGCCACACCCACTCCCCTACCAAGAAAAAGTTTAAAGCCATACCCTCAGCCGGTAAAGTCGTGGTTACAGTCTTCTGGGACGCTGAAGGGGTTATTCTGTTCGATGTCCTTCCCCATGGTCAAACGATCAACTCTGAAGTGTATTGTGCTACTCTTCAGAAATTGAAGAAACGACTTCAGCGTGTTCGTAGGCACAAAAATCTGAACGAACTTCTCCTTCTTCATGACAACGCAAGACCTCACACAAGTCTTCGCACCCGAGAGGAGCTCACAAAACTTCAGTGGACTGTTCTTCCTCATGCACCCTACAGCCCCGATCTCGCACCGTCGGATTTCCATATGTTTGGCCCAATGAAGGACGCAATCCGTGGGAGGCACTACGCGGATGATGAAGAAGTTATTGATGCAGTACGACGTTGGCTCCGACATCGACCAGTGGAATGGTACCGTGCAGGCATACAGGCCCTCATTTCAAGGTGGCGTAAGGCCGTAGCATTGAATGGAGATTACGTTGAAAAATAGTGTTGCGTAGCTAAAAGATTGGGGAATAACCTGGTGTATTTCAATGCTGAATAAAACAACCCCTGTTTCAGAAAAAAAATGTGTTGCATTACTTATTGAACTGCCCTCGTAGTATTAGTACTCAGGCCATTTAATATAGTGCATTGTGACAAGCAGAGTATTATGGTACGTGTTGTCATTTAACATGCTACAGGCCAACATATCATCCAACACGGCATTTTTCATGTCGTGAAGAAAGACACAATTTCTCATTTAAGTTAAGGATGCATGCATCGTCACTCAGGGATACTTCCTGCTTTAGATGCATCCCCATTCTCGTATGCTTCCTGTTGTACATGCAACCCCCTCACCAGAAACACAAAAATGTGTGCCTATTTGTTCTTACGCCCATCACCATCCATGTAGCAGAGGGCTGCATCTAAGAGAGGTTATTGGGCTGGGGATGTAGGGTTAAGTCGCAGAAAAACGCAAATATGTCAATAGGTTTTGATTTAGATGTCTTTGAAGCTGCCAGATAAGTCGAAAAGGTAATTCCCTTCTTTTACATCCCTAACTCTGCCCAGGACGTATTCACCTGTTTCGTGCTACGATAGGAGCATTATTCATTCCGTTCCCAACTTTTAATCCACGATAATTTTTACATCAGACCGTCATAATTTGGCCACCGATGTAGATTTTTGTTGATCCGGGCGACAACCGATCCGAACCATGTTGCTCATATCGTGGTAACGGATAAAGCTTCCACAAAACAACAAGGCGACCATTAATTACACGTATTTATCTATCTTTTTACAAAATTTTAACCTATTTGCACAAATCTGATATAATGAAGTGGTTCGTGTAAGAAAACACAAAAACTTGTTTTTTTGCACGTGAAGTCCGAATGAAACTAGATTTTTGAAAGCGAGTTTTCAGTTTTGTCGTAAGAATGCATAATTTTTTTTAATTTAATTCGCTTTAAACCGTTTCTGAGTGTTCAGTTCAGGTAAGAAAGAATTTTATGTTCCATACTTAGCTCGACTTTCAACGATCGTACCTCGACTACGGACAAAAAGTATTGGATAAAATAAGTCGTTTCTGGCCCCGGTAGCTGAGTGGTCAGCGTGACGTAATGTCAATCCTAAGTGCCCGGGTTCGATTCCCGGCTGGGTCGGAGATTTTCTCCGCGCAGGGACTGGGTGTTGTGTTGTCCTAATCACCATCATTTCATCCCCATCGACGCGCAGGTCGCCGAAGTGGCGTCAACTCAAAAGACCTGCACCAGGCGAACGGTCTACCCGACGGGAGGCCCTAGCCATACGACATTTCATTTCATTTCTGCTTTATCCATGTATGTACATTCGTGCAAAATTTGAACATATATGCACAAGTTAAGTATGAAAGTTGCGTGCTTCAAAACCTCCCAGTAAAACGTGTCTTTTCATCTAAAATCAGAACACAGCAAGATTTTTCCGAACGGGTAAAAGTTAGGTTATAGAGTGTCTGCTAGACAGGTGGACCAAATTTGAACCATCAGTCTCGCTGCATTCCGGCGTTATTTAAGGATGACTGTTTCTGCACGTCAGGTTCGAACGATGTTCATACAAATGGTACCATTAGCTGGGCATTAATTTCAATTCAACTTAAATCTTCTACAAAAAGACTTAATCGATTCACACAATCTGCCTGCGCACCGTCTCCTATCCGTCGTCCAAACCTTTTTTAAAATACTATAACATAGCTACAGTAAGACGTATGTTCCAATGACTATACGAATTGCCTCTGGTCCGGATTAGACCAAAAACTTTTACCTCATGTTCCTAGCTCAGATAGCTTCCACGCTTTAAGGATGTATCTGCTGAATCACCTCATTCTCCTCTTTAGGATGGTGCATTGTGCTTTACTGAAAGTAGTACGGTTTGTGCTGCAGATGCACAAACATATACAATGTTACATAGATAATCGTGAGCGCTGCCAGGCGGACATGATGCCATGTACAGACAGCGTGTGGAGTTTGACAATTCTAGGCCTCGCTTCAGTGATCCAGCTAGGGATGACTTTTATCGCTGGAACAACCGATTTTCGGTTACATCGATTCCTTTCGTCTCTAGTGTAACCTGCTTGCTAAAACCACACAGAATTATTTGTTCGTCAGATAACAGATTTTCAGCCTTTTATTGCTATTACTTCCAGTAATAAACGTAGACATCGAACAAAGACTGAAAAATTCTAATGAAGGTGAACGAGTAGATCATGATGTATACGTTGTTGATGTTGTGTCAGAAATCTGTCTCATTGTCTCCATAAAAGATGGCGAAAATGAAGGTGACGGGCGTTGCCACAGCGAGGCCGAAAGGTTACAAGCTGATGACTTAGCGCCATCGCCACTTTCGTTTGCTATCAATTTTGCACCCTGAACTACGCTCAGAACGAAGGGTTCAGTTATTATCCAAAATTTATAGCACGTCAATAAAATTGTAGGTATATGTGTCTAAAAATTCGTTATGCTTCCTCCCGTTTTTAATCTATCAAATCAAGTGGAATGTTTATAAAATACTATCAAACTATGGATTGTGCCATTCTGCAAATCAAGCGACGTACGAGGACGACAGAGCGAATTTGTCGAGTAGGGGCAAATCTTGTACAATGCACTTGCCCGCTTACTGCCTAATAGGCCACACCAGGTAGGACTGGTACATTATTGCCTCTTCAATGTTTTATCGACTCTTATGTCATATGTTTGTTGCCAGTTTCTTACTATAGGCGAAGTCATTAAAATAGATCTGATCACTTTTCGCAGTTTCTATAATAATCCAATATTTCAACACAATAGGAATTTTACGAATAAACATCACTCACTTTTAAAAAAAACTGTTTTACTTAGAAACAAAAAATTAGCACTGCTGAGATGACAAATTGATACACCAGCTTTACTACCTAGTTATCAGTAAAAAGTGAAAAAAACCTATTATGACCAAGGCCAAACAAAAAATACCTGTCATTCATCTATATCTGCCTCTACATCAACATAGCTGCTCTGCAAATCACTCTTACGTGCCTGCAAACGGTTCATCAACCTGTGGTGTCACCGCTAGACACCACACTTGCTAGGTGGTAACTTAAATCGGCCGCGGTCCTGTAGTACATGTCGGACCCGCGTGTCGCCACTGTGTAATCGCAAACCTAGCGCCACCACATGGCAGGTCAGAAGACACGGACTAGACCTCGCCCCAGTTGTACGGACGACATAGCTTGCGACCAGACCTACCAAGTCTTCCTCTCATTTGCCGAGAGACTGATAGAATAGCCTTCAGCTTATTCCATAGCTACTACCTAGCAAGGCGCCATTTGTATCAGTGCTTATAGCTTACTACTATTCAAGAGATGTATTCCAACAAGAGAATAAAGTTAAGTATATTATTCCAGCTACGTACTTTTCTTCTTATTCATTAATAAGTCTCATGTTCCAGTACTTCACGCCCGTCTGCGTTAGTTTAGCGTGCACTTTCAGCCACTTCGATCTACAAGGTGTTGGCCCAGCTGCCGACACATCACAACCCTCCTTCACGTTGATTCTTTATTATTCCACTCTCGAACAGCACGCTGAGAACAAGATCACCTACACTATGTGATCGAAAGTATCCGGACACCTGGATGAATATGACTTACAAGTTCGTGGTTCCCTCCATCGGTATTGCTGGAATTCAATATGGTGTTGGCCTACCCTTAGCCTTGATGACAGCTTCCACTCTCGGAGGCATACGTTCAATCAGGTGCCGGAAGGTTTCTTGGGGAATTGCAGCTCAATCTTCACGGAATGCTGCACTGAGGAGAGGTATCGATTTCGGTCGGTGAGGCCTGGCACGAAGTTCCAAAACAAAAAGGAGGTCAATAGGATTCAGGTCAGGACTCTGTAAGGTCAGTCCCTTACAGGGACGTTATTGTTGTGTAGCCACTCCGCCACAGGCCGTGCATTATGAAGAGGTGCTCGATCGTGTTAAAAGATGCAGTCGCCATTCCCGAATTACGCTGCAACAGTGGGAAGCAAATGGTGCTAAAACATGAATGTAGGCCTGTGCTGTGATAGTGCCACGAAAAACAATAGGGGGTGCAAACCCCCTCCATGAAAAACACGACCACACCATAACATCACGGCCTCCAAATTTTACTGTTGGCACTACACACGCTGGCACATGACGTTCAGCGGGCAGTTGCCATACCCACACCCCGCCATCGGATCGCCACATTGTGTACCGTGATTCTTTACTCCACAAAACGTTTTTCCACAGTTCAATCGTCCGATCTTTACGCTCCTTACAGAAAGCGAAGCATCGTTTGGCATTTACCGGCTTGATGTGTGGCTTATGAGCAGCCGCTCTACTATGAAACCCAAGTTTTTCCCCCTCCCGCCTAACTGTCATAGTACTTGCAGTGGATCCTGATGCTGTTTGGAATTCCTGTGTGATGGTGTGGATAGATGTCTGCCTATAACACATTTAGACCCTCTTCAGCTCTCGGCGATATCTGTCAGTCGACAGACGAGGTCGGCTGTACGCTTTTGTTCAAAATGTTCAAATGTGTGTGAAATCTTTTGGGACTTAACTGCTAAAGTCATCAGTCCCTAAGCTTGCACACTACTTAACCTAAATTATCCTGAGGACAAACACACACACCCATGTCCGAGGGAGGACTCGAACCTCCGCCGGGACCAGCCGCACAGTCCATGATACCCTTTGGTGCTGTACGTGTCCCTTCACTTTTTCACTTCACTATCACATCGGAAACAGGGAACCTAGGGATGTTTAGAAGCATGGAAAGCTTGCGTACAGACGTATGACACAAGTGACACCCAATCACCTGACCACGTTCGAAGTCCGTGAGTTCTGCGGAGCGCACCATTCTGCTGTCTCGCAATGTGTGATGGCTACTGAGGTCGCTGATATGGAGTACCTGGCGGTAGGTGGTAACACAACGCGCCTAATATGAAAAACGTATGTTTTTGGGGGTGTCCGGGTACTTTTGATCACATAGAGTATATATGATGATCATCTCTCGCTCTGTAGGTCGGCGTCAATTTATTATTGTCGCATTCAGAGGAGAAAGTGACTGAAATTTCTTTATAAGATCTCGTCGCAACCGTTGACGCCTTTGTTCTAATAATCTCCTCCCCATATGCTGTATCATGCCCGTGACACTCTCTGTCCTATTTCTCGATGGCACAAAATATGCTGCTTTTCTTTGAACTATCTCGATCTACACCGTTAATCGTATCTGGTAAGTATCCCACACTGCGTAGCAGTACTCCGAAAGAGGACGGACAATCGTAGTGTAGGCAGTCTCTTTAGTAGATCTGTTGCATTTTCTAAGTGTTCTGCCAATAAAACACAATGTTTCATTCGTCTTCCCCACAACATTTTCCATATGGTCTTTACAATTAACGTTGTTCGCAGTTGTAATTGCTAGCTATTTAGTTGAATTTATGGCCGTCAGATTTGTTTAATTTACCCTATAACCGAAGTTCAACGGATTCCTTTTAGTACTCATGTGGATGACTTCACACTTTTCATTATTTAGGATCAACAGCCAATTTTCACACCATACATATATCTTATCTAAATCACTCTGCAGACTGACTTATAATGACTACAAACAATCTAAAGCGGCTGCACAGATTGTCTCTGAAAACAGTTACAAAGATAACAAACAGCAAAGGCCTGTAACACTACCTTTGGAAACGATAGAAATCACATCTGTTTTTCTTGATGACTTTCCGTTAGTTACTACAAACTGTGACCTCTCTGGCAGGAAATAACGATTCCAGTAGTATAATTGAGAAGATATTCCATAAGCACGCAGTTTTATTACAAGTGGTCTTTGAGGTCATGTTTGAAAAGCCTTTTGGAAATCTAAAAACAGGAATCCCGTATTGATTTGTGTGTGTGTGTGTGTGTGTTTGAGGTTTGCGGGCGCTAAACAGCGGGGTCATCAGCGCCCAAACGCATAAAAACAGGAACACATGCAGTGAAGGGACTAACACGGACAGCGAACAAGGAGAACGGCTAAAAGACACAGACCTGACGCAGTTTCAAATCCTCACATACAGAGGCAAAACAAGAGGAGAAGGAACACACTAAAAAGGAAGGGAAACAAGGAAAAGAGAACAGAAACCGAAGGGAAACAAGGAGGTAATCGATATTGATTTGAAACGGTCGGTTTTTCTCATCTGGTCACTGCACGCGACGTGCATGACCAATGTCAGTTCCCTTTGCTCTCTTTACAGTACGTCATGTTACAGTTGCCTAAATTTTCTGTATGCCTCGAATACAGATATATTTTCCAAAGAAGCAAATTTGTATGATGTACGCCTATACTGTACGTGTGTGTGTGTGTGTGTGTGTGTGTGTGTGTGTGTTTATTTATTTGTTTGAGAGAGAGAGAGAAAGAGAGAGAGAGAGAGAGAGAGGGAGGGAGGGAGGGAGGGAGAGGGTATGAAGGAGAGAGAAAGGGACGGGGAATCAGTAGTCGGAAACGGAACAGTGAGGTCTGCCATGAAGTCACAGTGTATTTTGTGCCACGTGTATAGTCGAATAAATACACGAATGCTGGCTTTCAATAGTTTGGAATGCTGTAGAAAGAGAGAGAAATTAGAGCAGTCGTGCGAAGGGTAGAATAGCGCGACGGGGCACAAGAAAAGTGCGTCCCTGTGCGCATTCGGAGCCGTCAGTTGCGGTCACAATTGGGCTTTTTCCTGCCAGCCGGAAGCACCGCTGACTGCGCCGACTGGCGGCAGCTAGCGGAAGCAGCGCACTACACGGGCCGGCGAGTAATTGCAGGGCAGGTCTGTGTGTAGCTGCAGTCAGCGGCGCAGAGCCACGACAGGCTGCAGTAGCGCGGCCGAGCAGCGTCAGCAGGCGAAACGTCCACGGCCGCGAGGAAACAACAACAAACTGCTGATACATTCAAAAGTCGATTTGTATAGGGCACAGTTGAAAGACATTTGTTTAAATAAAAACCAGTCTCTAGATACATTTTCGGGGAAAAAAAAATCACAACACCGAGATGAAGTTGTGCGACATAAACGAAAGTTGGTAGGCGCATACTAATAATATACCAATATTTTATTTAAAATTTTCCTCAAGAGTAAAATAAGCAAGCAACATTAATTGTATACCATTTTACAAGATTTTTATTTCACTACTAGATTTATACTTGCAGCTTCACCCTTGAACACATATGTCACATGTGTCACATCCGCTCTGCCCCCTCTCTCTGTACATCTCCTCCTCCTACAACCTCTCGCCTCCTTCCACCCCCTCTCTTCGTCCATTACCTCCTCCCCTTTCTCTCTGACAATGTCCATCTCCCCACTATGTGCATTTCCCCCTCCACCCACCCCGTCTCCTCCTTTCCCTCTATATGTT
The DNA here is from genome assembly GCF_023898315.1 of Schistocerca nitens. Taxonomy (NCBI): domain Eukaryota; kingdom Metazoa; phylum Arthropoda; class Insecta; order Orthoptera; family Acrididae; genus Schistocerca; species Schistocerca nitens. The sequence goes on from NC_064620.1 coordinate 37,784,060, forward strand.
CACCTCCTCCTCCTTTGAGTCCATCCCCTATTGCCCCTCTTTGTGTGCCCATCTCATCCCACCTCTCTATGTCCATTACATGCTCATACCTCTCTCCATCTCCTCCGCATACCTCCCTATGTCCCCCTCCTTCTCTCTCTGCCTATTTCCTCTTCCCCTTACTTTATCCTTCTCATCCTCCCCCTCACATTATCCATTCTCCCTCCTTTTCTCTTCGCTCAGCCATGTCCCTGCACTTGTGTACACCATGAAATGCATTCCAATAGTAACTTCATAACACACCAGTCATGCAAGGCTATCTAGATGTCAGGCGTTACCAACTGTTTTCACTACACCCCTTCCATACCAAACAGATCAACAAGAAAGTGAGCTAAAATCGCATTGTCATTCAATTTCAAGTCTCCAGCTCACTGGAAGTTAGTTTAAAATCAATTGCAAAATTTGTAATGACTATACAGTCAGACAAGAAAATGACTTAATAAAAAGTCCTAATAAGGGCCACTGTATTACCTCCACACCCTGACCAGTTAAATCATAACGATCTTGTCATCAAATGCTTAACAGTTCCTATTCAGCTTTATTTAAAAATACTACATAATTTTGATAAATATGCTGGCAATCACTAAGAGTCTGAATTGGTAGAGGCGCTCAGAAATGGCCAAAATGAAAAAGAGTAAAGTAACTATTACAGAACAATCTGGTCACAAGTTTACAATGGACAGTTCCTCTAACTAATTAATTATAGCAACAGTGGTTCTAGAAATTGTGACATACGGTCGTGTTTCCTATTACATAAATGCGTCGTGAACACAAAGTAAAAATTTCATGTTCTGTTCAAAATGAAGTTATTTTGATCTAAAAAACTACACTCCTAACCAATTTTAAAGAAAGACTATCATTGCAATTACTGTGGATCAGATAAAACACTGACAAAAAAGCGACACTATAAAGCTTGCAGAACATATTATACAGGGTAATATGACCAAAAGTATTGAAATAAGTTTTCTGAATAACACATAAAACAATTCACCGTCGAAACATTGCACGCCAAGCCACAACCAAATCAATTCAGTCAAATCAACAAGCAATAAATAAGATGGAACATATCAAAACAATTGCGGTAGACTAACTGTGAAAACAATTATAAATTTATTTTATTTTAATGGTACTGATTGCTTTCCGAATTTAAGACTGGAGATCTTTATCAAACACTCTGACTGTTGCGCCATTTCAATGAGTAATTAAGTAACTTTACGCAAACAACTTTGTGCACACAATATGTTGTAATTTCTTCATTGTGATGTCACATATAACAGAAACTGGCTAAATTCGTAGATATGCGTTTATCGTTTGTTGACATCGCTATAAAGATCCTTATGTAGTAATTCAAGTCCCGATAATAAAGTTGGCTCAAATGGTTCAAATGGCTCTGAGTACTATGGGACTCAACTGCTGTGGTCATTAGTCCCCTAGAACTTAGAACTACTTAAACCTAACTAACCTAAGGACATCACACACATCCATGCCCGAGGCAGGATTCGAACCTGCGACCGTAGCAGTCGCACGGTTCAGGACTGCGCGCCTAGAACCGCGAGACCACCGCGGCCGGCTAATAAAGTTGTTCGAAATCTACAACGACGAAATACAGAAGCTGTTGAAAAGACATTACACGATTTTTTTTTTTGACAAGCTGTCCATATGTTAAAGAATTTTTGATAAATAAACTACATCACTGAGTTCAAAAACGAATAATTTTAATATTTTTATCAGACGTTTGCAAAATATCTTATCTCCTTGTGTTCGCACAATGAGTTTTTAAAATTTATGGAACAACAGAAGAATGCTGAACATTAGATGGGTAGATCACTTAATTAATGAGGAGGTACTGAATAGAATTGGGGAGAAGAGGAATTTGCGGCACAACTCACCTAGAAGAAGGGATCGGTTGATAGGACACGTCCTGAGGCATCAAAGAATCACCAATTTAGTACTGGAGGGAAGCGCGGGGGATAAAAATCGTAGAGAGAGACCAAGAGATGGGATATACTAAGGACATGCAGAAGGATGTAGGTTGCAGTAGTTACTCGGGGATGAAGAAGCTTGCAGAGAATAGAGTTGCAAAAAAAAAAAAAAAAAAAAATGGTTCAAATGGCTCTGAGCACTATGGGACTTAACATCTATGGTCATCAGTCCCCTAGAACTTAGAACTACTTAAACCTAACTAACCAAAGGACATCACACAACACCCAGGCATCACGAGGCAGAGAAAATCCCTGACGCCGCCGGGAATCGAACCCGGGAACCCGGGCGCGGGAAGCGAGAACGCTACCGCACGACCACGAGCTGCGGCCAATAGAGTTGCATTAAGAGCTGTATCCAACCAACTGAAGACCTCTACAACAACATGGAACAACCCTCAGAAAAGTCTAATGGGTTCCCTTCCTAGAACCGAGAACTTTTATAATCACCAACAACAAAATGTTCTCTTTCTCTTGTCGACTGTTGACTTCACGAAACGATCCACATACTGAAACGAGAGGTTTTGTTCTAGGACATGATACTCTAATGCTCGCTGTAAGTTTTCGAGAGCATGTTGGAGACGAGAACAGTACACGGACGCCTCGAAAACCACGTCTTCGGTTGCTGAAGGGAGCTTTCTCCAGAAAGAGCGATTGCTACGCTTGCACACACTCGATAATAAAAAACCCGCTGTTGCACGAAAGCTCGTTCAAACGTGCTCTCATCAGCGATAGTGAAATTTACAGAATGTTGAGGCGACGACGAGGCGCTGAATAACGGTTACTTGCCGAAGTGGGCGCGAAATCGTTTTTGGCGGGAAGATTGCGCGGCGTATCGCCCCGGCGCGTCACTTCCCATCCACTCGGTCGGTGCTGCTAAGTCGCCGTCGCTCGCGTTCGACTGACGGCGCAGAAAGGAGCCGGCTGCTAGCACGCGCGGGAAGCTACGGCAGCTGAAGGGCGCACAAATTGCTTTAAATCAATTTTCTCTCGTTATTGGATTCCCGACCCTGATGGATCGCGACAAGCCATAATCCGGGCCCGTCGTCGGTACCGGAGGCGCGTCACAGCTTCGTGCTCTGCAAGGCTGGTCAGGGCGACCGTAGCGAGGAAAAATTTGCCTTCGCGAATATTTTTGGCGTAAATTCGTCGCCGGTAGCGAACTACAGGCAAGGCAACTTTATTTACGACGTAGACTCTTTAAAGAGAAGAATAGTTTAGGATAGAGCTGCAAGTTTCGTGGCGCAAGGAGCGAAGATTATTTGAAAGGTAGGTATAGTTTTTAAACATGGCCACTGCAGCGCTGCGTTCGGAAAACCGCGCATCCGCGCTGTACACCTGCATCTACTGGCTACCCAGAAGCCTTCATCCATGTTTTCGTTTGATTGTACTCCGTCTTTTGAAAATACCGTGTGAAATATGCACAATGTTTTCCGTGTGCTAAAGTCGTGAAAACTGTCAACGTTCGAACCTTAAAACCAGTTCTTTCATTGCAGATAGACATATGTCGTTATTTTCGTGTAATTTTCAGAGCGTATAATCTTAGAAGAAAGATTAAGGAAAGGCAAACCTACGTTTCTAGCATTTGTAGACTTAGAGAAAGCTTTTGACAATGTTGACTGGAATACTCTCTTTCAAATTCTAAAGGTGGCAGGGGTAAAATACAGGGAGCGAAAGGCTATTTGCAATTTGTACAGGAACCAGATGGCAGTTATAAGAGTCGAGGGACATGAAAGGGAAGCAGTGGTTGGGAAGGGAGTGAGTCAGGGTTGTAGCCTGTCCCCGATGTTATTCAATCTGTATATTGAGCAAGCAGTAAAGGAAACAAAAGAAAAATTCGGAGTAGGTATTAAAATCCATGGAGAAGAAATAAAAACTTTGAGGTTCGCCGATTACATTGTAATTCTGTCAGAGACAGCAAAGGACTTGGAAGAGCAGTTGAACGGAATGGACAGTGTCTTGAAGGGAGGATATAAGATGAACATCAACAAAAACAAAACGAGGATAATGGAATGTAGTCGAATTAAGTCGGATGATGTTGAGGGTATTAGATTAGGAAATGAGACACTTAAAAAAGTAAAGGAGTTTTGCTATTTGGGGAGCAAAATAACTGATGATGGTCGAAGTAGAGAGGATATAAAATGTAGACTGGCAATGGCAAGGAAAGCGTTTCTGAAGAAGAGAAATTTGTTAACATCGAGTATAGATTTTAGTGTCAGGAAGTCATTTCTGAAAGTATTTGTATGGAGTGTAGCCATGCGTGGAAGTGAAACATGGACGATAACTAGTTTGGACAAGAAGAGAATAGAAGCTTTCGAAATGTGGTGCTACAGAAGAATGCTGAAGTTAGATGGGTAGATCACATAACTAATGAGGAGGTACTGAAGAGGATTGGGGAGAAGAGGAGTTTGTGGCATAACTTGACCAGAAGAAGGGATCGGTTGGTAGGACATGTTCTGAGGCATCAAGGGATCACCAATTTAGTATTGGAGGGCAGCGTGGAGGGTAAAAATCGTAGGGGGAGACCAAGAGATGAATACACCAAGCAGATTCAGAAGGATGTAGGTTGCAGTAGGTACTGGGAGATGAAGAAGCTTGCACAGGATAGAGTAGAATGGAGAGCTGCATCAAACCAGTCTCAGGACTGAAGACCACAACAACAACATATAGCCTTACGTTCTTGTCCAGTGCTAGTTTGATTCAATGTTTACCTATTTCGTACGATTATAATGTAACTCACCACAGATTTTACTGTACAGTTCGAATGTGTGTGTACCTCGAAGTTAGACACTGAGAAATCATATTTTATCTTTCACACAATTAAATAGAATGTTACATTACTATTTCTCTTATTTGTCAATCAGATTCATATTTCATTGATGCAGATCATAGTGTACAGTACTTCAAATCTCAGAATGGAACATATTAAAGCGATAGTTACAAAAGTGCATAGTACATAAATAGAGCTCGCAAAACAACGAAATGTAGAAAGGTGCAATAGAAATATTCAACGATTGCTTCACTCTCAACATACAACACGTAAGTTTTTTTCCCAAGTTATTGCCAGTCAACTTTAAAGCCATTTCCTGTGTGAGTCCATAAATTACTAGTCTCTCCCACACTTTGCTGAAATTTTAAACCAATTATTTATCTTGGAGCAGCAAACAATTACGGACCACAAAAAGAGGCTATAACATGGGAAATTCTAACAGCCATCTAACGATGGATTTTTCAATAGCCCGAAGCAAGTATTGGTTAAATGCAAATGAATTTTTATTGCCATACTTATGGCTAGGTGCTGTTTTCAAGTTTTAATTTTTATAACTTTACTACAGACACAATTCTCAAAATGCCTGTTTCACTAAATAATACGATTAGCGAAATTTATCCTAGAAAACACTACGAGCGACTGAATGATAAGAAAATCTATCAGACAGGCTTGAGAAATCCGTAATATTAAGGTGGTGTGTAAGTTCGCAGCGTTATTGTTTTACATGTTGGTATTCCTGTTGCTATGGGGTTATTTATTGACCGTCATTCTTTACATATTGTTATTTAGCATTTGGAGATAGTGAAGTTGCGGACGCTAGAAAATGGAGTTCATTATGAAGTCTGAAGCACGATACCACCTGTAATCACTGAGGACATGATGCAGAAAGTTGTAGGAAAAGTTAAAGAAACTTATTTCTTGCTTAATTATACACCTCCAACTTCAAGAAGTGTTCTTTATGAAAGCCCTACAGCAGACTTTAACAACCCGCTTATAGCCATGTTACGCACTAAAAATGTTGTATGAGGAGCACCAAACCAATCTAACAGGAATTGTGGTGCTAAGTTCCTAGGGGACCAAACTGCTGAGGTCATCGGTCCCTAGGCATACACACTACTTAATCTAACTTAAAGGAACTTACGCTAAGGATAACACACACACCCATGCTCGAGGGAGAACTCGAACTTCTGACGGGGGGAGCCGCGTGAACTGTGCCAAGGCGCCTCGGACCGCGCGGTCACCCCGTGCGGCCAGGAATTGTCTTGAATTTCCTTGAACAGAGAAATGATGACAGCTATGAATTTTTTGAGGCAAGTGGCCAGTGAAGACGAAAGAACTAGGATGGTTAATGTTACACCAAAGTCAAAACAAGAATTTATGAAATAGAGGGGCGATGTTTGTAAGAATGGTATTTGGAGGTTCGTTGTTCGCTAAGATAAGAATTTAATGTTGTTGAAAATTATGTTGAGGAGTAAGGAGTAGGGTCTAACTTAATAATTAAATTATTTTAAAAATTTAATTGTGCTTGTTTTATATAAACAAGGCAATTAAAACATATGATTCACGTTTGGGGGGAAACTAGCTCTGATCCACGACGATCCATGCCGATCTATTTGGTTTTATAAAATTGCGTCATAGTAATCCGAGTACCGTTCTTCCATATCATGCAGACAATTATTCTTTCATCTCTTGCTTCCTCAGCAGAAAACCACATTTCTGTGACGTTTCTATCAAAGTAATAGTGTGTTACCTGTCGGACAGTTAAACATCAAAAACGGTATACCATCGTATTAAACAGTGGAAGAAGTAACGGTAACCACCCTGCAGGTGAGGCGTTTTGCACTCGACAGTCGCTCAACAAGAAAGAATTCGTCACAATGTTCTTCGACAAAGTATACGATTTTGACTATTTGCTCTGACGAAGGACACTTTCCGAAAGCTTAGTGACGATTTCAATCTTGTATGCGTACCTGTCGATAGCTCGAAGCCTTTTCTGTGATTCTATTGATTCCACATAGATTTTATCGTACTACCTACTTTTCTGTTATCAACTGTTGCTGATATGGTTTAATAGACTCTGAAAACTTTGTGGTATAGAGTTCGTAAAATGTAGATACCTCGGTAATTTTCCTGCTACAGCACTGAAATACACCAAAATTTTTCATCGGTATGGAAAAGATATGTTAATATTAGAAATATCTTTGTGACCTGTCTTGGAAGTTCAGTCTGTGTCGGTATTGATACTATAAAGTAAAACAGCACTTAGGGAGGTATTAGGTGACATATTTTCTTACCGTTTTACCTTTTTTTAGGTTACTTGAACTGTTCACCATGATCAAAACAACAAAAAGTTTCTAATATTAAAATTGAATGTTAGGATGAACGTTTTTTTCTTAGTTTTCATTAGTGTAGCAATGAAAGTAAATCTGTCCTGACTTAAAGGTGAGACTAGGCTCCCCTACTACACACTTTCTTACCAAGGGCGACAGAAGTTTCGTCCATATGAACACACTTACATCAATGCCGCCCAAGTCCAAGAACATTTCAGCATCGCTGGATGAAAAGGATGCGAATTTCCTTCCTCTGTTAATCTGATCATGGGGTTGGTAATACCTAAGAAGGAAACTAGAGTTTAGTAGCTATTGGGGAGAGAGTGGGCTCAGGGATTGTGGACACGGAGTATTGGCTGTCATGAGCTGGTGCGAGAGGGCGATAGATGACAGACGTTAGGACTTAGGCAGTAATGACTGCTAGGAGATCTGAAGCTTGCCCTGCAGTGTTTGATCTCTGTTGGCTTCCCATTTAACACTAGGCTCACAATATGGTGAGCGCTGATTAGTGAGACACTAGTTGTTTTTGATCAGGGTCACCTTCAATACTTGACTCCACTTATCAAAGAGATGACCGATATTGGCTGTACCCTGTGTACAGTGGAGTGCGCTAACACAGACCTGTAAACTCTTGGCGTGGGACTTACTGTTATTGGATTGGGCGCAGAAAACCGATGGGTGCCTCTTTAAACTCTGGGTTGGGCTATTGTTGTGTCATGGAATGGAAGAGGAAGAAACGAGAAAGAGTATCATAGCTTCCTTGAAGGCCGTTGTTATGATTTCATTCATTTGAATCTTAAAAATCTGGACGAGCCGCTTCGCCCTCTACTGCGCGGACCGTACCTGTGTCTATTGTCAGTGACACTCACACAACACGTGAAAAGTCCGAGAGAGCATGGACGTGTAACGACAAAACCCACTTGGATGGAACTTCTAACTTATCGTCTACCAGTTTCCACACATGACTGACAGTGGATGATGGGAAAAAATGACTTAACTGGAGCTGTTAGGTTTTGTACATATAGCAGGCAGGCCTGAACCACACATTCGACATTGTCATCTGTACCTGGCCAATATACATGCCGCCTCGTCAACGTCTTTAGCCTAGACATCACTCAGTGTGAATCATGTAGTATTTGCAGATTTGAGACCAAAGCTACGTCTGCATCATTATCCAGCCCAAGGACTCCTCTCAGGTAGGGCTTTCTTCTAGACCTTCATGACACTCCTGTCTTCCAAGGTAACGAATAGCTTCGTTCACAGGACAGCACGCATGCATTCCTAGTTTCTGCAGTGACGAATCCATTGCTTTGCGAAAGTGACCTGGTTAGATGTGACATGTATAATAAGCGACAATGCATAGAGATTTGTTTAGATTCGTTGGTTTTTCGCTCTCTAAGTCTGTCGGGAATTTGTAATTTGAAATGCTTTGTCCAACCGGAAAAAAACTGGTAGATGTCACAGGACGTTAGTATTCGTTTATTCGACACAAAGCCAGTAGTTGGTCTCGTAGTGAAACAGCTTAAGAACAGGTCCCAAACTTGGAGTGTTTGTACCTCCATATCGGTAGGTTTGCTGGCGCCTAAAATGCACAGTTAACGTACTGTAGTTCCACTTGGGAATCCTTTTGTGGCGCTCCAATCTTCTTGGAATCTGGTTGTAATGAATTCAATTCTACAACACTTCACACAACTGTAAAAGCTGATGATGGAAGATACAAAAATGTGCGATATGATGAAGTGGTTCACGGGTATAATGGCAGGATGTTCAACGGGCACAATATTTCCACAAGCGACCATTTTGCCTTCACCTGATGCACATCTATTGATCACAACATAGTCGCTTGTCGAAATTTTATACCCATTGGACACTGACATCCGTCCATTCACCTGAGAACAATTTCGTGACGAAGTACACCGGTAGAATTTGGAGAATCAGAATGTGCGATATGTTAATATAATACACTTGAATGCTTCTTCATGCGCAAGTGTCGATGACTGCAGTTTGCATGTAGTTTCTTTATGACGAGGGAAGTTCTGATATAACTTTAAGACCTAGTTTCCCAGTTACAGTACAGGTTTACCCGAACAATTTATTTATTTAATCGTGTCTGAGCTACGTCTGTAATTAATTAATACGCTATATATACTAGATTACAAATACAAGTAAATGATAGTTATTCATTCATATATACATTCATGATCTTCACATATTGTAAGTCGTCATTATTGTCTAAAGCAAGGCTCATATCTCTCTCCAGTGTTCGGCACACTTCACTGCAGCGTCGTTGGCCAACCACAGGTCTTGGAAACTACATGGGGCCAGCAAAGATGGACAGGTCAGCAGGTGTGTCATGGTTTGTTTTCCTCCACATTGGCAGGGCTCTTCTTCGGCGTATCCCCACTTGATCAGGTTATCCTGTGATCTTCCCATTTGACATCTAAGTCTATTTAGGCTCTTCCAGACTCTCCATTCCAATTGTGATCCAGCAGGAAGTTTTTCTTTAATGTTCCAACTTTTCAGGCTGCCTTTATCCAATTTCTGTTTCCACATTGATTCTCTAGTTGTAGACTGACTTTCGGTTAGTGGACGTTCAACTTTTATGAAGTCTTTCCTAGATTTAAGTCTTGCCTCCGCTGGCTGATGTGCGTACAGGGGATGTCTTCTATCTTCGCACTGCCTGCTTCGTTCGGCCATCGCCAACGTTTGCCGTCTGATCTGTGTGTGTGTGTGTGGGGGGGGGGGGGGGGGCTATTCCAGAACACATATAAAGGAGATCACGGTTTGTAGGCTTCAGGCATCCCGTGATTAATCGACATGAGGCATTCAGTGCTGCGTCTAGCTTCTGAGCATGTGTCGATCTTCCCCAGGCGGGGCACCCATATTCAGCTGGAGCAAAGCACAATGCCAGGGATGATGCACGTAGAATTTCAGGGTTTGCTCCCCAGTGTGAGTTGGTAAGTTTACGGATTATGCCGTTCCGTGTGTTGACTTTCGCTCTAGTTTTCTCTACGTGTTTCTTGTAAGACAATGTTCGATCTAACGTGACTCCAAGATAAACTGGGTTTGGGCAGTGTTGAAGTTTAACTGAGTTCCATTCCAATTGTAATTCCCTGTTTGCTTCCTTGTTGTTTAGATGAAATAAACAAGTCTGTGTCTTTGCTGGATTAGGTCGAAGTTGGTTCCCGTTGTAATATTCAGTTAGTTCTTCTAAGGCATCTGTTAGGTTTCTCTCAATCCGTTTGATTAATCTAGATTGGCATGCAATGGCTACATCATCAGCATAGATAAAGCTTCTTGTCGTCGGTCCAACTGGTTGGTCATTTGTATACAGATTAAAAAGTAGGGGGGACAAAACACTACCTTGTGGGAGCCCGTTCTTCTGGTTCCTCCAGCGACTTCTTTTTCTTGAAATTCCACATAGTATCTTCTGTTGGAGATCAAAGATTTCACTTAATAAATTCATTGTGGCTGTTGACCAGTTAGTAAAGAAAGATTTTCGATGCTATTGTAGATCGCTAACATCGCAATTAGTGGAATGAATAAAATACCGTGCACTGTCTAACATATCAGGTAAGTGTACAGACTCTGTAAACGGTACCAGTCTAGTGAAATCACAATTGCTAGAGACTCAGTGCCATATAACACCGAGCACCAGTGCATAGCTAGTTAGCAAGTGCCCTGAATCGACAGCCCCTTCACGCAAGCTTATAAACGTCTACAACTATACACCGCAAGTCAGCTTATGGTGTGTGGCGGAGGATTCTTCGTGTACCACTGTCACTGCCCACCTTTCCTGTTCTAATCGTTGATAGTTCGCAGAAAGAGCGACTGTTGGTAAGGCTCCGTGTGAAGCCGAGTCATTATAACTTTACTTGCATGGTCTTTACCCTAGATATAGGAGAGAGCAGTATATTGATTCTCTCAGAAAGTACGCTCTTGGAATTTCAACAGCAAAATTCTCTGCGTCGCACAACACCTGCAATGTTACTGTCTGCCATTGGAGCCGGATGAGCATCTTCCAGATGTACATCTACATCTACATACACACTCTGCAAACCACCGTGAAGTGCTTGGCAGACGGTGCATCTCATCTTGGGGAGGCTTCCGCACTTGCTAATCGAACGTGTGCTGAGATGCGCCTCTCATCCCTGGCTCAGGAGCAGTACTCAAGTAGCGGTTGAACGAGGCCTTTTTAAGCTATCTCTCCCGTAGGTGGACTAAACTCCCTGAGGATTCTTACAGTCAATCACAGTCCGGAATCTCTTTTTCCTACAGTTAGGTTTTATGATCGTTCCACTTGAAATACACTACTGGCCATTAAAACTGCTACACCACGTAGATGACGTGCTACAGACGTGAAATTTAACCGACAGGAGAAAGATGCTCTGATATGCAAATGATTAGCTTTTCAGAGCATTCACACAAGGTTGGCGCCGGTGGCGACACCTACAACGTGCTGACATGAGGGAAGTTTCCAACCGATTTCTCATAAACAAACAGCAGTTGACCGGCGTTGCCTGGTGAAACGTTGTTGTGATGCCTCGTGTAAGGGGGAGAAATACGTACCGTCACGTTTCAGACTTTTATGAAGGTCGGATTGTAGCCTAACGCGATTGCAGCTTATCGTATCGCGACATTGCTGCTCGCGTTGGTCGAGATCCAATGGCTGTTAGCAGAATACGGAATCGGTGGGTTCAGGAGGGTAATACGGAACGCCGTGCTGGATCCCAACGGCCTCGCATCACTAGCAGTCGAGATGACAGGCATCTTATCCGCATGGCTGTAACGGATCGTGCAGCCACATCTCGACCCCTGAGTCAACAGATGGGGACGTTTGCAAGACAACAACCATCTGCACGAACAGTTCGACGACGTTTGCAGCACCATGGACTACCAGCTCTGAGACGATGGCCGCGGTTACCCTTGAGCGCCTGCGATGGTAGTGTCAACGACGAACCTGGGTGCACGAATGGGAAAACGTCATTTTTTCTTATGAATCCAGGTTCTTTTTACAGCATCATGATGGTCGCATCCGTGTTTGGCGACATCGCGGTTAACGCACATTGGAAGCGTGTATTCGTCATCGCCATACTGGCCCGCATCTAGTGGTCGTGCGGTAGCGTTCTCGCTTCCCACGCCCGGGTTCCCGGGTTCGATTCCCGGCGGGGTCAGGGATTTTCTCTGCCTCGTGATGGCTGGGTGTTGTGTGCTGTCCTTAGGTTAATTAGGTTTAAGTAGTTCTAAGTTTTAGGGGACTTATGACCACAGCAGTTGAGTCCCATAGTGCTCAGAGCCATTTGAATTAATCGCCATACTGGCGTCTCACCCGGCGTGATTGTATGGGGTGTCACTGGTTACACGTCTTGGTCACCTCTTGTTCACATTGACGGCACTTTGAACAGTGGACGTTGCATTCACATGTGTTACGACCCGTGGCTCTACCCTTCATTCGATCCCTGCGAAACCCTACATTTCAGCAGGATAATGCACGATCGCATGTCGCCAGTCCTGTACGGGTCTTTGTGGATATTCGACTGCTGCCCTGGCCAGCACATTCTGCAGATCTCTCACCAATTGAAAACGTGTGTTCAATGGTGGCCGAGCAAATGGCTCGTCACAATACACCTGTCACTACTATTGATGAACTGTGGTATCGTGGAGAAGGTGCATGGGCAGCTGTACCTGTACACGCTGTCCAAGCTCTTTTGACTCAATGCCTTGGCGTATCAAGGCCGTTATTACGGTCAGAGGTGGTTGTTCTGGGTACTGATTTCTCAGGATCTATGCACCCAAATTTCGTGAAAATGTAGTCACATGTCAGTTCTAGTATAATATATTTTTCCAATGAATACCCGTTTATCATCTACATTTCTTCTTAGTGTAATAGTTTTAATGGCCAGTAGTGTAGTTCCATACACCTACTCCTAGACATTGAATGGATATGACTGCTTCCTGAAATTTTCCACAAATCCTGTGACAAAACAATAACAGATCTTTGCGATTTCTAATGCGCAATACGTTATATTTGTTTATCTTGATGACCAGCTGGCAAGACCTTAGCCGAGCGTTCAGGTCATTGCACTACTTTCCTGTAGAGTTGCGACGTATCCATACACAGCTGCATAATATACGAAATCTTCCTAGGTTTAGCTCCCAGACATGTGCTTATTCCGATCTACTATTTGTCAGTTTCCTCCTTGCCCATCTCTCTGTCCACCTCCACTCCTCTTCCTCTCTCCACCTCCACTTGCCACTTCTCTCTGCCCATCTCCCCCTCACTCCTCTCTCTCTGTCCATCTGTTCCTCTCGCCATTATAAATCTGCTCCTTCACCCTCTGTTCGTCTCCTTCTTCCTCCCTAATTGTATCTTCACCTCACCTCTCTTTGTCAGTCTCTGCCTCCTCTCCCCTCACCCTGTTCATCTCCTCCCCCTTCCTGTCTGTGTCCATCTACTCCTCTCCTCCTCTCCCCTGACTCTGGGCATTTCCCCCTAGCCTATCTCTTTCGATCTTCTCGTCCTCCTATTTGTACCTGTCTGCTCCTTCACCAACGCTGTCTGCCCATTTCTACATCCAGCCTTCCCTCTTCATGTTATCACGCTCACCCAGTAGGAGCCTACTGATTCTTACCCCCACAGTATTTCTGTCCAGATTGTAACTAATATGTGAACCAGATTTGATTGGAATCGTTCCAGGGATTTAGGATGAGCCTTTTACCCGTGACTTCGCACACATACGCTCGTATCAAATATCTTTCACATATACTGGGCATGTTTTTTAAGTAAGTACCTCAATAATTTAAATTTAAATGAAAGCCTGTACCTTAGTCTACGCACTGACGCCATTACAGTCTGATTCTTCCTTGTTTATGTGGTGTACTGAGTGTTTAAGATGCCTTAGATAATGGTGAGTCCCGCCGACTGTGAAGTACGGGCTGTTATAAGATTTCTTACAGACCCTTTACGATTTCCTCCTTGCGGGATGATTTTCCTAATGTTTCTCGTAGTGTCTTGTATGGCATTGTGACCGAGCACTTGAATTACCGAAAATTGTGCGCACATTGGGTACCGAAAATGTTGATGGGTGTGCACAAAACCAAACGTTTAGACAATGCACTGACTTTCCTTGAGCGGTACCACAACGACGGTGATGATTTCTTAAGCCAAGCGATGAAAGATGGGTGGCCTACGTCACACCAGAATCAAAGCAACAGTCCATGGAAGTTGAGCAGGGGCATCGTTTTGCTGCAAGACAATTCCCGTCCGCAAGTGGCGAATCATACCAAAGAGCTCATCACATATTTTCGATGGGAGACTCTAGATCCTCCTCCGTACAGCCCCGATCTAGCGCCCAGTGACTACCATCTGTTCCTGCGCTTGAAGAAACACCTGGGCGGTCAGCGTCTTCAAGACGATGACAAAGTCAAAACAGTGGTGATGCAGTGGTTAACAAGTCAGGGTATGAAGAGGGTATTCAAAACTGGTAAACGTTATGACAAGGCCTCAATATTGACGGAAATTATGTACAAAAGTAGATTAAGGTACAGGCTTTCATGTAAAAATAAAATTATTGAGATACCTTAGCACGTCTTTTTTTTAATTTCAAAGCGATACTTACTTAAAAAACAAGCCTCGTATTTAACAAATTGCGGATGTATTTGCATATATACTGACCTTTTTGTCTAGCGAATTTTGCCCAGGAGTTTCATTTTCACGCAGTTCAGTGTTTGGGATCGTATCTCATGAACTATGTACTGTACAATGTCATAGTTTTGCAGGTACATTCTGTGGTGCCTACTGCCTGAAAAACGTGTTGTAAGTAGAGTTGTATTAAAGAAGTAATAAATTAAAACGTCTTACATGATGCGATAGTTATCCTCGCGTCTCAGTCTTTATGATATACATATAAAAAAAAAATTTTGCATCACCTCGGTTCCGAGAGTTCCGGAACCTGTGCAGAAAATTGGAATAGAGATCAACAGAAACATCATTTCTGCCCCATTCTTATTCCTCATGGAAACCACACATTGTATATTGTACCACCATACAGCGAGACCTTCAGAGCTGGTGGTCCAAATTGCTGTACACACTCGTACCTCTAATACTCAGTAGCACGTCCTCTTGCATTGATGCATGCCTGTATTCGTCGTGGCATACTATCCATAAGTTCATCAAGGCACTGTTGGTCCAGATTGGCCCCCTCCTCAACAGCGATTCGGCATAGATCTCTCAGAGTGGTTCGTGGGTCTCGTCGTCCATAAACAGCCCTTTTCAATCTATCCCAGGCATGTTCGATAGGGCTATTGTCTGGAGAACATGCTGGCTACTCTAGTCGAGCGACGTCGTTCTCCTGAAGGAAGTCATTCACAAGATCTGCACGATGGGGGCGCGAATTGTCGTCCATGAAGACGAATGCCTCGCCAATATGCTGCCGATATGGCTTCACTACCGGTCGGAGGATGGCATTCACGTATCGTACAGCCGTTACGGCGCCTTCCATGACCACCAGTGGCGTACGTCGGCCCCACATAATGCCACCCCAAAACAGCAGGGAGCCTCCACCTTGCTGCACTCGCTGAACAGTGTGTCTAAGGCGTTCAGCCTGACCAGGTTGCCTCCAAACACGTCTCCACGATTGCCTGGTTAAAGGCATATGCGACACTCTTCGGTGAAGAGAACGTGATGCCAATCCTGAGCGGTCGATTCGGAATGTTGTTGGGCCCATCTGCACTGCTCTGCATGGTGTCGTGATCGCAAAGTTGGACCTCGCCGTGGAGGTCGGGAGTGAAGTCGCACATCATGCAGCCTATTGCGCACAGTTTGAGTCGTAACACGTCCTGTGGCTGCACGAAAATCATTATTCAACATGGTGGCGTTGCTGTCAGGGTTCCTCCGAGCCATAATCCGCAGGTAGCGGTCATCCACTCCAGTAGTAGCCTTTGGGCGGTCTGAGCGTGGCATGTCATCGGCAGTTTCTGTCTCTGTGTATCTCCTCCACGTCTGAACAACATCGCTTTGGTTCACTCTGAGACGCCAGGACACTTCCCTTGTTGAGAGCCCTTCCTGGTGCAAAGTAACAATGCGGACGCGATCGAACCGCGGTATGACCGTCTTGGCATGGTTGAACTACAGACAACACGAAGCGTGTACCTCCTTCCTGGTGGAGTGACTGGAACTGATCGGCTGTCGGACCCCCTCCGTCTAATAGGCGCTGCTCGTACATAGTTGTTTACATCTTTGGGCGGGTTTAGTGACATCTCAAAACAGTCAAAGAGATTGTTTCTGTGACACAATATCCACACTGAACGTCTATCTTCAGGAGTTCTGGGAACTGGGGTTTTTGTAGTAATAAAAACTTGGCGGAATCAAACGCAACATAAATTTTGATAACACTACACTCATTCACAATAAAACACCAAAGAATCTAAGGGATAAATCTTGATAAAACTCTATCTTTCAGAGATTATTTAAGAAAAACAACCGAAAAACTGAAAACAAGAAACAATATTTTTCAAAAGCTATATGGTACTATCGGGGAAGCATCGGCATCCATGCTATTTTCTTCTGTTCTGGGTCTTGTCTTCTTAATCGCTGAATATTGCGCCCCAGTTCGGCTAAACAGCCCATATGCACAAAAGACAGATTTCCAGCTACATAAAGCCATGAGAATCAACATCTGCAGAATGAAGAATGCCTGCCGGTACTAATCCACATTCCACCCTGTCAAATGCGTCGCGTGAGTGCACTCACGAATGAATATAGAAAGATCACGGATAGTAAAAGTCTACCAAACCATCAAGGTGTCGATGAGGTAAGCCATAACTGACACCGCTCTAGACAAACACCTGCAACAAGAGCAAGCGTCGCTATGGAAGATTAATCCAACATTGCTAATACATAGACTCGAGAATGTACTGGACAACAAAATAGTAATATGCCATTTATCACCCAGAAACCAGTGGGATGTTACTTGCCACGCAAGACATGGTCAATGCTAAACAGTATTAGGGCGCAACACGACATATTTTTTTATTTTTTTTACTCATATGGAATGAACAAATATCCCGCCTTTGTGACACATCACAGAAGAATTTCCCACAAGACTAGAAGATTTCCTGCTGGCGACTCAAAAGTCGATAGATTGCATAGAGGCTCTACATTTTTGTTGACGATATTTTATATTGTAAGTATTATGATCTACAGTTTTTCCAATGTGTCAAAAAGTCATACGATAAATAAATATATCCCTAGCAGTCAGAGAAGTGACTGCTCATTCTTTGAGGCAGTTAAGTGCCTATGGCCGCGCGCATGAATGTGTGGCATGAAAGATATCTGACAGCAGATGACAGCAGACAGACGCCTTTCAACGCCACAAATAAAAGTAAAATGGATGAGCATTATACAGACCATTAAACTACTGAAATTGAATAGATTATCTATATATAAACCCTGCAGACCTGGTGATACCTGCTTATACATAAATTGCATGTTTTTGGTTAACTAAAGCAGTTAATAACAACGCTGTAACAGTTCATAATTTCTCTCAAACTTAAAGCCAGAATAAATAGCAGGTAAATGTGAGCGCGTCACATGCTCCCAGGTTATCATTTCTCTGGGGTGCTGGTTGCCCCTTTCATCTTGTATCACATTTTTCATACTCTCGCATATTAGTTTCAAAACGTGCGCCTGACGGGAATCCAATAACGCTCGAGATGAAACATGGGAAACCTTTCGAAGTTGTCGCTCGGATCGAAGATTGTGAATGTAATCGAAACCGTATGATACGTACCGGTAAAAGGCTCGCAGATTTACGAGCATTTTGTGATACCATACTGTCTCCGCATCTCTAGCAGCCAGTCCTTCTTTTAGCCAAGTTTCGATATTACAGCCCTTTGCGCCCTAATACGATTCCGTACCTCTTCATTCGCTACAGCTCATCTAATCTTCAGTATTTCTTCCCTATCATCACATTTCAAATGCTTCTAAAAAATGGTTCAAATGGTTCTGAGCACTATGCGACTTAACTTCTGAGGTCATCAGTCGCCTAGAACCTAGAACTAATTAAACCTAACTAACCTAAGGACAGCACACACATCTATGCCCGAGGCAGGATTCGAACCTGCCACCGTAGCGATCGCTCGGCTCCAGACTGTAGCGCCTAGAACCGCACGGCCACTCCGGCCGGCTCAAATGCTTCTATTCACTTTTATTGTATAATGTTTATCGTCACACATTTCACTTTCACGTACGGCTGCGCTCCAGTCAAATACTTTCATTAAATATTTCAGTTGATATTTGGTAGCACAGTGCTCTGTAAAAGAATTTTCTTGGTAGTACCGGTGTGCATCCTATATCATCTCTACATCAATCGTTTTATTTCCCAAAACTCGTTTACTACTTTTACTGTCTTACTGCACAATTTAATTCTATCAGTATATCAGTTAAACAAAACACTTACTTAGCCTTGTTTCACAAACTTTATTATTGCATTACGACCTAGACTTTGTGTTATAAGCCCGTTTTCTACCACATAATTGATCGCAGATATGGGAATTAAGCAAAGGTAAACATGACAGCTTCTTAATCTATCGATTCTTGACTCAGACTATTAATGTTATCTCTGTCGACAATTTTTTTCCACGGTTACATTTGTTTTTTACAACATTCATTAGCGACAGTATTTACAATTCCTACGAATATTGTACCTGAAGTAGAGCTACCTTCTCAGGAATTTGGGTCTTTATCTACTTATAAATCGAGACACCCAGTGTTTTCCTCCTATGCAGAGGCTGTAACATTGTCTAAAAGGAGTGAATAAATGAACTTAATGAACTGAGTCTGCTCAATCGATAGCAAATGTGGGGATACACACATATTTCTAATTGATTGAGCTATACATCCCTTCTCTCTGTGTATAGAATTTGTACATCTAGAACGCATTTGTGGTTTTGCTTTAAACAATGACCGGCAAACGTTGAATCCTGCTTCTTTAACCTCCGACTTCTATGGTGTTGTTTGAGCCCAGTACGGATTGACCACTCAGTCTGTCGGGTATAGCAGGACTCACAATCATCGCAGGTGACCTTATAAACCGACGTTTCATGACGGCCAGTTGTTAATCTTTTGAACTGAAGCGACATCCGTCTAACGTCTGTGGGACATAAAAAATATTTTGTCTTTAAAATTTTATCTTATCCTACTATAAATTTTACTTGTAAAAGGTAAACTGCACCGTTTCCTTTTCGGTCTATCTGTGTTTCCTCCTTGGTTTAGCAGGGACATGCTCCCCTCGGAACACGTGATTTAATTCGTCCAAACTCCATTACTGCCGATTTATTTTTGTTACGTTCATCTAAAACCCACTTTTCATAACGTTATCATTCCATTCAATTGACATTCCAACTCATTTTCCGTCTCTTACAAAACTGCAATGTCATCGGCAGAGGTCAAAGATTTTATTTCCTCTCCCTAAACTTTAATTCCTTTTGAAAGTTTCAATTATTGCTTGTTCAACTGAGCTAACACTCTCTCTCATGCGATTATAAAAATGCTTCAAATCGCTCTAAGGACTATGGAGCATAACATCTGAGGTCATCAGTCGACTAGACTTAGAACTACTTAAACCTAACTAACCTAAGGACATGACACACACCCATGCCCGAGGCAGGATTCGAACCTGCGACCGTAGGAGCAGCGCGGTTCCAGACTGAAGCGCCTAGAACCGCTCGGCCACAGAGGTCGGGTGCGATTATAATCTCTCTTGTGACTGCAGACTGGCTTATGTACAGTCGTGGACAAAACGAGCGAGACCCCTCGCCTTTTCGTTATGCTGATCCGCACGGCTTTAAAGTCTGCTACACAGCATAACAGGCAAGGCGACGAAGTGCTACCAACATACTATGCGCAGGCGTGAAATTGACAAACTATCTGAACTTTTTTAGACTGTATTCCATAATTTGTAAGACTATATTAATGCTGATTAGTGTGTTAAATACAACACGTAAATATAAGACAGAACTGAAAGAACAAACGCTAATTGGTATGAACTGGACAAATAAAAATGAATTTCAACTTATCGAGATGACTTAACTGTTTCAGTAAGACAAAGAACCCCAGATCGTTACGAAGTAGCAAAATATTATCCGCATTCGGCCGCGAAACGGTCTGTGTTAACGTTCAGACCAGTCATACTGGATTACCGTTGCTGACCTACCATGAAAGTGTGCAAATTTAGCAATGCGTGAAGATTCATAACGAAATTCAGTTAAAAATCATTCAGTGCCACGCTTAAGTCAATTCCATTATTGACAGAAGCGGAAAAAGTAGGCAGTAACATGTATGAAATTCTACAAGAGTGTCATATTGACATGCACAGGGCGCCAGTACAGAATAAAGGTAGCGATAAAACGTATTGGGTGCGCGAGAATTTCTTAAAATTGCTTTACTGATATTCTACCTGCCTCCATAGAGATTAGAACCGAAAACAAACCAGACCTTCCTTTCACTATGCTAGCAGACAACCTAGGCAAACAGCCCTCTATTATTACCCCAGACATGAACAAGCAGGCAATTTCGAAATGAAAATCTGCAGTTTCTGTTGCATAGAGCTTTCTGGACTCAAAAACATGAATTTTCTTCCTTTATGTCACCGCTTATGTGACAATCATTCGGGATGTTTATCGAAATAACAAATTACTGTTATTAGAGAGTAAATTTTGTAGGATAATTCTGCACCACCCCAGGAAATAAACGGCTACATAGCTGCCAAACGTATTCTGCATTGTTTCGAATTCTCCACTAGACTCGCCACAGCCAGAAAACGTTCATTAGCAGAAGTGTTTCTTAAGCTAGCTAGCAATGAGAATGTTCGTACTTCTAAAACGCGGTGGCATTAATACTGGGATGTGAATTACCACGTGTATAGGCAAATACATTCTATTTGCATTCCTGTAAACGTGATTTGGATCGAAAACGTAGCTACGACTAATATGCTTATGTATCGACAGCAACTAGAACATTTCGAATAAAGAGTAGCGGGTGTTATTTATGCGGCCCTCATCTTCAGTGTTTTCGTTGTTAGGATTTCGTCACCTAAACCGGTAAAAACGGAACCCTACTAGTCTCACTTTCTTGACCGTCTATCGGTCTACCCAACCCTTAAAACCCGTTTACCTCCAGAACGGGTGGACATAATAAGCGGAAATGTATCGCACTTCTTGCTGTAACCGGTCCCATGCTGGTGTAAAAAAGTGAGCTTCTATGTCAACGCAATCAAAAGATACGACGGTTTATGTAAAGAAAATTTACGCGAAAGGTCAAAAAATGGCTTCAAGAACTATGCGACCTAACTGCTTAGGTCATCAGCCCCTAGACCTAGAACTACTTAAACCTAGCTAGCCTAAGGGCATCACAGACATCTATGCCCGAGGTAGAATTCCAACCTGCGACTGAAGCAGCCGTGCGGTTCGTCACTGAAGCGCCTGGAACCGCTCGGCCACCGCAACGCGGCGAAACCCTACTCACCTCATGTATAATGATAATATATACTGTCTAGTGAGGATAAACTGTATTCTCCAGCAACTCAGATCGTTTGATCACGGAACTTTTACGAAGCTACATTCAAACTTTGTCGAAGTCGTCTGCAATATCCATTACAAACACCCTAGGAACTTCGTATGCGATATCCACTTCTGAATACGCTGGCAGATACTGCAGTACTATAACAAGTAGGTGGGAATTTATTGTTATTGGTCCACGCATGACACTTTATTTCAATATCAATTTAACGCGCCTAGGTGTTTGTATATGCCTGAAACTATTGAACAAAAAGTAAATAAACAACAAACGAGCCGGCCGCGGTGGTCTCGCGGTTCTAGGCGCGCAGTCCGGAACCGTGCGACTGCTACGGTCGCTGGTTCGAATCCTGCCTGGGGCATGGATGTGTGTGATGTCCTTAGGTTAGTTAGGTTTAAGTAGTTCTAAGTTCTAGGGGACTTATGACCACAGCAGTTGAGTCCCATAGTGCTCAGAGGCATTTGAACCATTTTGAAACAGCAAACAACTTCGATGTTTAAATCAAATGAAAGTCACATGTCGTAATTAAAACATAATTTCGTCGTTACATCTACATGACTACATCAACAGGATTTCTTGGCAATCCGGACTTACGTGCCTGGCAGAAGGTTAGGGTTATTTCTCTACCGTCCCACTCATTAACAGTGTGCGGGAAAAAGGACCACTTAAATCTTTTCTTGCGAGCCTTGAATTACATTATTACTATGGTTTCTTCCTGTGTTCCCGAGGAAATACCCCGATCTTGCTGAAACTTCCCTCAGTGAAAGCGGGGACAAAATAAGCGAACACGTGTCTCGGCTTATCTGCTTACACTCTACCGCTTCTGAGTAAACGACGGTCAAAGATTTCAATGCGCTGTTACTATAGTGTAGACACCTCTTAGCGGGTAAGCATTCAACTGGAGCGGTGGCTCTGCGGCTACCATAGCGATTTCTGAACTTTGCGCTGCGAGTTCGAAACCCGGTTTTTCCTTTTTTTCCCCCTCACTCTCTGAATTATCTACGAATGTTTATTCCAATTTATGTTGAAACACTGTTGTCGTTATTCGTCAGTTAATTTACTGTGTAAAGAAATAAGTTAAAAAGGGAACACACAGTGCGTAGTGGGGCGATCACTCTGTTGTAGAAATAATTCAGAAGCCAAGATCGCTTAAATATTGTTTACTGGATAACCGGTTTCAACACACTAAAGGTGCCATCATCGGATCTGAATGTAGATTAACATTTATAAAATATTTGGTTATAACGATACATGAGGCAGCCCAGATGATGTTAGATCAGCTTGTCTCATTCGTTTATTACTTTTTAATTAATTAATTACACATAAAGTTAATTGGCGAATAATGACAACATTATTTCAACATAACTTAGAAAAAAACATTCGTAGATAATTCTGATAGAGAGGCAGGAAAATAAAATAATTAAAAAACCCAATATGGTATCGAACACGGGAATCAGTGTTAAGAAGGAACGACGGTAGCCACCGCTTCAATTGCGTTCTCGGCTGCAGAAGGTATCTACACTAGAGCAACAGCGCGTTGATAACTTTGACCGTCGTTTTCTCGGAAACGGTCGAGTGTCTGCAGATAAGCCGAAACACATGTTCGCTTATTTTGTCCTCTCCTTCACTGAGCAAAGTTTCGGGACAATCAGCCTATGGCATTTGGCGAGTTCCCCTCGCTCGTCGAGTCGCTTCTTACGCCCGGCGAGAATTATGTATGCCTCCGAGTAAACTGCGCCACCTGGAAACACGGCGAGCGGGGATAAACACGTTTTCCTTCTTATAAGGCAACCTTCTACAGATAATATTCACGAAGTGTTCTTCAGGTTGCCTCAGATATTTCAGAAATGTTTCTTGCCTCAGGCCTGCCGCATATGCAAAACGTAAACATTTCATTTCATGTAATATTTATCAGGATAAGACATGACAAGAGTGGACCAGTCACTTCTGAGAAAAATTAGAGATTCTAAGTTGCTCCACTATGTAATGACACGGGCACGGGCTTGCGATCTGTCTTTTATGCCATCGATTTCCGTGTTACACATACTTGGCCACTGCGTTGCGGCTGCCATCTTGGAGGAGGCAGTCTGTTTCCTGCCAGCGCTGTTTCCGCAGCCAATATTAACCGCGACGAATCATTCAGTCAACGCTAAATGGCCCATCTGGCTGAGGCAGACAAGGGCGCTATAATACTCCATGCAGAGGGATCTTCAAATGCCGACATAGCGAGAACTATGGGTCTTCACAAGTCGACGGTAGCCAGGTGGATCAGACGAAAGGAAGAGAGTGGTAACTTGAATGGAAGGCCTCATGGCCGTCGCCGCAAAACAACGCAAGCTCAGGATCAGCAGATACGCCGTTTCAGTGAGAACCACCCATTTGTCAACGCACGACAAATCAGCAAATTCATGAAGCTTGGAATGAGTTACTTGAATATCCTAGTTCTGTGGCTCGAGTTGTGGGCTCAATGCCCAACGGACTTCCAGCTGTTGTGGAAGCCAAAGGAGGCTATACGCGATTTTTTTTTACAGACTTATGTTTTATATAATTTCAAGGAAACGCAATAAGTGGAATGGGGACAAACAAATTAATTCACAGCAAGATATGTAATATTTAATTTGATAAGAGAAGAAATACTCACCTTATATATTCATTCAGTCTCTATAAAATACGTGACACACGTGTGTATGCAAGAAGGGTACAAAACAGTTCAGCACAAAATAAAAATGTTGAGGAGAAGCTCCCCGATGAAGACGTAATTGCAGAACAAAGGTTGGGCTAGAAGGAGAGGTAAGGAGGCCAGAAAAAGCAGAACAAAATCAAATACCCAATAGACTTTGAGTCGCTGTCGCAGCAAAGGGCGGTTGGTATATGCGATTCGGAGCAACTGTACAAGAATAGTTTTATTTACTGATTTTTGAGGCTTTATTTTGTGACGGCTAAACAGTGCTGCATCATGAGACCCGCTATTTTTCCACATGTGGCTAAACATCAGAGCTGAAAAAATTTTGAGAGGTACCGAAGTTCTCTGGAAGAGTAAAGTGTTTTAGACAAGAAGATGATTTTTAGTTCATTTCATTTTAACCATTCACACTATGCTTCGACATTCTAATCTTTGATTTCATTTTATTATTACGTATCTTTCCTTCAGTGAAAGTCAACGGTAGTAAGTTTCAAGATATGAAGAATAACTGGAAGTTTTTAATTTGTGGAATAGCGTATTTAACAGTTCATATTTTCAACAAATCTGTAGTTATAGGACATATTAAGAAGCAAGTAAAAATGGCACTGTGGAAAGATCAGGTTGGCCTCTAAAGGGTAACGACGGTAAAATAGCAAATACTAAACAATGGGTAACAACTATTGTTGATGGTGAGTAGCCGTAATCGATATGTCACTTTTCCGTAATTGTATTTCTGAAGTTTATCGTCAATCCTAGGACTGACATCGATACTCTGTTTTACGTAAAGAATACAACCTTCAAAATTTATTTAGCAGCGCAGAATATTAAATCACAGTTTATAGATCAGGAACCTAATCCAACTGCCTTTCATTTTATTCTCACGGATGACTTTGGGACAGTAAATAACAAGAGAAATAACAAAACTCTCAGAATCAATATATAGAATTCAAGTGTCCAGTGGATTCAAAAGTTTGCTATAATAGCGATTAATTGCTTTTACAGACTCCTTCATGCCTACATTTTCTATCAGACAATGTTTGAAACTAGGACTAAGAAGGTAAACAATTTTTCCACAAATTGTCAAATTGGAAGTCGGAGAGACAGTTACACAAATTACGATGACAACAAACGTTTTTCAAGTAAACTGATCACAGGAGGCATCCAACGCATTTATTGTGAGTTACATGCACAGTATGTAAACTGGCAACGCCACCAACACACAATACCACTAACAAGGGAACATCCCCATCGCACCGCCCTCAGATTTAGTTATAAGTTGATACAGGGGATAGGCCTTGAAAAACTGAACACAGATCAATCGAGAAAACAGGAAGAAGTTGTGTGGAAGTATGAAAAAAATAAGCAAAATATACAAACTGAGTAGTCCATGCGCAAGATAGGCAACATCAAGGATAGGGTGAGCTCAGGAGCGCCGTGATCCCGTGGTTAGCGCACGCAGCTGCGGAACGAGAGGTCCTTCCGTAAAATTTTCCCAGGAGTGAAAAGTTTAATTTTTATTTTCAGACAATTATTATCTGTCCGTCCGTCCGTCCGATGCGAGGTAACCGCGCCGTAGTATGATGACGCTACACCTAAAAAACATCGAAAGACATGACGTCAGTCGACTATAGCGCACGGAAGAGAGAGTATTCCTGCTAATGAGGCTCCCTGGCTGGCAGTTAATTGTTCGCTACTTTGGACGAGAGTGCATTAAATACGTGCGATGCATTGCGTGGGCAATATGAATCCAGCAAATATAGCTCGTGACTCCAATAACAATGTCAATGAATATTTTCCGAACTGTAAGGCATCGGAAAGTTCCTTAAGGGATCGAACGATTGTCGAACATTTGTATGATTATTTCCTACATTTGTTGAATAACAGTACGTGTGGTGATGATTGTCTGAAAATAAAAAAAATCAAACAACTAACCCGAGGGAAGCCTTAAACCAACGACCTCTCGTTCTGCAGCTCCTCACGCTAACCACGCGACCACTGCGCTCCCGTGCTCAAGCTATCCTTGATGTTGCTTATCATGCACACGGACTACTCAGTTTGTTTGGTTTGAATATTTTTTTCGTAGGTCCACACAACTTCTTCCTGTTTTTCGAATGATCTGTGTTCAGTTTTCAAGGCCTATCCACTGTGTCAACTTATAACTAAATCTGAGGAGGGTGCGATGGGGAGGTTCCCTTGTTAGCTATGAAACAACTGTAGCAAAACGGAGCATCCTCGTTATCCATGTGATGGATAAGACGACTAATTCGCAACATAAATGTCAATGTAAGCATCAGTTTCTGTTGGAACGTGCTTCCCGGACCAAATAACATACATTTCCTACGTCTTCAATGCGAATCATGTAGCAAATGTAATTTAAAGGACATAAAAATATCGAGTGAATTTACTAAAATAATTATGAACCACTTGAATTTGCATTCAACAGGCAATGTTCAGAAGTCTGGTGTAGGAGTACTGCATGCTCTAATTCGAAACAACAAAAATCAACAGAGTAACTATTATTGAACGTCATCAGGTCACTCATCGAGCATTCCTATGCAGTACTGTTACTGGTGACGTGTTATGATGCCTTTATCGTTAACTTCCTAAGAAGAAATGAAAGGCTGAGCCCCACCAGAAGACGTAAACTCGAGGAGAGAGTTGCGTGAACATATTATTTTACATCTGATAAATCCAAAAGTGTGTTTTGGGCTACGAATTCTGCCCCCAGGGTGTGTGCAACACAGCTGGAATTTGTTGCCAACAACTGAGTCACCTTTCGGTCACAGTGTAAGAAAATCGAGCAACAAAACTACATCACCTGTGCTACTGCATGATAACGCACTATGTTGATTTGAGAAACAAAACTATCCAGGAGATTGATAGGAAAGTCGTCTCTCAGGCACATTTGTATTGATAGGGAAGTCCTCTCTCAAGCACTTGTCCCTCTCGTCATATATTTGCAAAATTTTACCTTTCCCACTCTAGATCGATCAACCGTCAAGGCAATTCATTTCTAGACGAAAATACTTTTAAAACTACTCTGGTTTATTGACATCGTTAGAACAAGTAGGTTTCTACAGGCGTAGAATTTGTAAACAACTTTACCATTGTCATATCGTTTTAGATATCGTGAAAGAAAATTCTGCTGCTAATTAATTTCTCTTTGATAATTACTGTTGCGTTTAGTAAACTAATGGAAAATGCAATTAAAATATTCACTGTACTAATACAAACTAAAGTCAGCTTAATACAGAAACATCACGACGGCAGTCTATCTTAATAAAGCATTAAGTTTCTGTGAGACAATTGGGCTTATTTTAACACGAATTAGTAAGATATTACAGACTTTACACTTAGAAAAGATCTGTATTTATTTCATTTCCTGTACCATTCGTAAGTGTTATGAAAATGGGGCTTTTCATAGATAAAATTATGTATTCACAACAACAAAAAAATGTCGGCAGAAAACAAAAGTGGCATTATGAATCTGGCAGTACCGTAAGGTTTTCACTCTGACACTAAGAGTTACTGAAAGTAGCAAGAAGAATTTTGCTCGAGCGTTGTCTTACGATTCCCTTATTAAGTTTTTATCTGCCTGCTTGTAGCTGTGCTACAAAAGAATTAAAAATCTGGCTTTCAGCAAGTCTCGAAAGGCGAACAAAAGCAGCTTGCACCTGGTTACTAAGCATGTTACCTGGGGACTGGTTTTTTCTTAAAGCGGGAAGACATCCTTTTGTGGTTCAATTGGCAAATGTCAGTCAGACGTGTGACGTTAGTCTAAGCGTTTCGGTGTGTTGAATTTGTACCAATGATTTTTCTACACGTTTTTTCTGTCCCAAATAGAGTTGAAGTCTCCCATTAGTATTTTCACGTCATCTTGGTGAATTTTGCTCATGGTATTTTCGAGTGTGTTCCAGAATTTTTCAACATTGTCGATGTTTTTCTTATTTTCGATGTTGGTGGGTTCAAATGGTTCAAATGGCTCTGAGCACTATGGGACTTAACATCTGAGGTTATCAGTCCCCTGGAACTTAGAACTACTTAAACCTAACTAACCTAAGGACATCGCACACATCCATGCCCGAGGCAGGATGCGAACCTGCGACCGTAGCGGTCGCGCGGTTCCAGACTGTAGCGCCTAGAACCTCTCGAACACTCCGGCCGTCGATGTTGGTGGGGACACGTGCATTGATGAGTGTATATGTTTTACTGGGGCTCTGAATGACCATAGTCATAAGTCGCTTGTTGACGGGCCAGCCGCGGTGGCCGAGCGGTTCTTGGCTCTTCAGTCCGGAACCGCGCGACTGCTACGGTCGCAGGTTCGAATCCAGCCTTGGGCATGAATTTGTGTGATGTCCTTAGATTAGCTAGGTATAAGTAGTTCTAAGTTCTAGGAGACTGATGACCTCCACTGTTAAGTTCCATAGTGGTCAGAGCCATTGGAACCTTTTGATTGTCGATCGGTGTGATTTCTTTGACAGAGTTGATAGATCGGTGTTCGAGAAATGCAATGCCGAAGATTGGTACGCCTTTCGTTACCTTTTGTTGTATTCTGCTCTTGAAGATGCAATGGTTTCCCTAATGCACGGTTTCATTGTCAGTTAGTCGTGGTTCTTGAAGTGCAAGGATGAGAATTTTTTGTCGGTCCATTTCTTTTGTGAGATTATTTAGTTTTCGTGTTTGGATCAAGGTATCGATGTTTACTTTTAAATGCATGTTTTTTGCTTGTAGGGAAATTTACCAGAGATCTTCGATATTCTCTGTCGTGCTAACCTGGACTCCCCAGAATCCGAAAATCCAACTGCCGCCTGTCGACAGCCGGGTTGTGTACCACCTGGGATAAAGTTGACTTTGCTTGCATAGTTTACGTTTGCTTGTGTTTCATTGGTTGTGCTTGGGTGATACCAGGGCCAGAGGGTGTTGAAGCCTTTGAAAGCAAATATTTTCAGCCAAGCTCATTGAGCTAACACGGTGACCAGAGTAACGGTGATTTTCACTCAGACGTGTCTGGATTTTGCGTTCAACGGATTGAGTAGCCGTTCAGGATTGTGTTAGTATTTGGTTCACCCCTAGTATTTGATTTCCTCGGTACCACCCATATGGGGGAGGGTTTCCACTATCCGCCACACGCGATTATTATTATTATTATTATTATTATTGTCATTATGTCTCAGCAAATCCCATATGGTGTATCTTCCCACCACTGAAATAGATGTGTATTGTTCGATTCAGTATTTCCATCACATAAATGTGGTTTATAATTACGTTACATTGCTACTAGTAGACATATTTCTCACTTTTTCTTAGACAGTTGCTACCTGTTACTCCATCATAGGAATTTATGTGCGAAGCATTGTTGAAATACAGACGTTCAAATTATCCGATTTCTGTAATTTCATTTCGATACCAGATCGTTCTAATCGGATTCAGCCAGGTAGTCTTAATGTGGATATCCGACCACGACTGTCATCATATGATAGACTGTGTAAACCACATTCTTTATCGGACTGTTGAATATAGATCACTTATCTATGACAGGACCTGAATTCTTAAACACTGTGGAAAATAATAATCCGATGTGCTTATTACAAATACGTTATTCCAATATAAATATGTGAACTAACGAGATAACAGTTTATTTACAGGAGCAGAACTAATGTTCAAATGTTCAAATGTGTGTGAAATCGTATGGGACTTAACTGCTAAGGTCATCAGTACCTAAGCTTACACACTACTTAACCTAAATCATCCTAAGGACAAACACACACACCCATGCCCCAGGGAGGACTCGAACCTCCGCCGGGATCAGCCACGCAGCTCATGACTGCAGCGCCCCTGACCGCTCGGCTAATCCCGCGCGGCTACTAAAAGTATACTCGTCCACAAAACCCATGTGGACAATTATCTGATAATCGGTCAAGCTTTGCTTTGTCGCAGCTCTTTAGGATACAAGTCCATTTACTTTCAGGCTCTTACATACAATTCTTGCAATGCAAGGTAATTGAAAAAACTCATCCACTCGATGCCAACTGAGGAACTGACTGGTGCATGTGTTGTTCAACACACAGTAGTTGTCACCCTCACTGGAATCAATGAGTGTGTGCGTGTGTGTGTGTGTGTGTGTGTGTGTGTGTGTGTGTGTGTGTGAGTGAGTTTTCGTGTTAATGCACAATCTGAATCAATACTATTAACATCAGACAGACAACCGGGCATCAAATATGACTGTAAAGTATGTTAATGCGATGGGAAGTTACAAACTGAATTTTCACCTAACCCACGTCCTGCATATTACGTTAAGTAAGATGTATTAACTCCATAGTATCGTTAGCAGAGAGTGCGCTCTTGTTGTCGAGGCCTGCGACAAGCGCAGCGATCAGCACTGCCCAATGCCGCCGCGATTTGTTTATGTTGGCTGAGCGTGGACACTGCAGCAGACGCTTCGCCATAAACAGAAAGAAATCACCTTGGCTCTGACTGCAGTGAGCGGATATCACTGCCTGCGTGTTCTTATAGTAACCAACGTGAGACTCTACTCACAGGTGCCATGGAGCAATTGCAACGGGTATCATGTCATTAGTCATGAGAATATTAACCAGTGATGAAATGTCCACTCTATTTGAATCCTAAGAAAATAGGAACCTTCTCACAAAGGAATGTGAGGTGATATCAAAATTTATCCAACATACAAAAATTAACTGCAGGGCTTTCATGTATGCAGTAGTAGCACACAAGGAAATAATATGTCTTGGAAGCGTATATTTCATTTCCTCTTCTCATATTAACGTCCTTGTTTTAGAATGAAGTGAGAAAATTAACGCGAAAAACTTAAGTTCCTGAGAAGCATATAAGTCATTTCCTCGTCTCATATCATAGCTTTTGTTTTAGTATGAGGTGAAAAAATAAACAGTTTACGGCTCTGAAACATAATATGACACCAGATTCTTATCGTAGGCGCTATCGGAAACGCAAAAAGCAGGGAGCTGTCCATTCTTTTGTCCTAAAGAGCTGCGACAAAGCAAAGCTTGACGATTATCAGATAATTGTCCACATGGGTTTTGTGGACGAGTATACTTTTAGTAGCCGCGCGGGATTAGCCGAGCGGTCAGGGGCGCTGCAGTCATGAGCTGCGTGGCTGATCCCGGCGGAGGTTCGAGTCCTCCCTGGGGCATGGGTGTGTGTGTTTGTCCTTAGGATGATTTAGGTTAAGTAGTGTGTAAGCTTAGGTACTGATGACCTTAGCAGTTAAGTCCCATACGATTTCACACACATTTGAACATTTGAACATTAGTTCTGCTCCTGTAAATAAACTGTTATCTCGTTAGTTCACATATTTATATTGGAATAACGTATTTGTAATAAGCACATCGGATTATTATTTTCCACAGTGTTTAAGAATTCAGGTCCTGTCATAGATAAGTGATCTATATTCAACAGTCCGATAAAGAATGTGGTTTACACAGTCTATCATATGATGACAGTCGTGGTCGGATATCCACATTAAGACTACCTGGCTGAATCCGATTAGAACGATCTGGTATCGAAATGAAATTACAGAAATCGGATAATTTGAACGTCTGTATTTCAACAATGCTTCGCACATAAATTCCTATGATGGAGTAACAGGTAGCAACTGTCTAAGAAAAAGTGAGAAATATGTCTACTAGTAGCAATGTAACGTAATTATAAACCACATTTATGTGATGGAAATACTGAATCGAACAATACACATCTATTTCAGTGGTGGGAAGATACACCATATGGGATTTGCTGAGACATAATGACAATAATAATAATAATAATAATAATAATCGCGTGTGGCGGATAGTGGAAACCCTCCCCCATATGGGTGGTACCGAGGAAATCAAATACTAGGGGTGAACCAAATACTAACACAATCCTGAACGGCTACTCAATCCGTTGAACGCAAAATCCAGACACGTCTGAGTGAAAATCACCGTTACTCTGGTCACCGTGTTAGCTCAATGAGCTTGGCTGAAAATATTTGCTTTCAAAGGCTTCAACACCCTCTGGCCCTGGTATCACCCAAGCACAACCAATGAAACACAAGCAAACGTAAACTATGCAAGCAAAGTCAACTTTATCCCAGGTGGTACACAACCCGGCTGTCGACAGGCGGCAGTTGGATTTTCGGATTCTGGGGAGTCCAGGTTAGCACGACAGAGAATATCGAAGATCTCTGGTAAATTTCCCTACAAGCAAAAAACATGCATTTAAAAGTAAACATCGATACCTTGATCCAAACACGAAAACTAAATAATCTCACAAAAGAAATGGACCGACAAAAAATTCTCATCCTTGCACTTCAAGAACCACGACTAACTGACAATGTAACCGTGCATTAGGGAAACCATTGCATCTTCAAGAGCAGAATACAACAAAAGGTAACGAAAGGCGTACCAATCTTCGGCATTGCATTTCTCGAACACCGATCTATCAACTCTGTCAAAGAAATCACACCGATCGACAATCAAAAGGTTCCAATGGCTCTGACCACTATGGAACTTAACAGTGGAGGTCATCAGTCTCCTAGAACTTAGAACTACTTATACCTAGCTAATCTAAGGACATCACACAAATTCATGCCCAAGGCTGGATTCGAACCTGCGACCGTAGCAGTCGCGCGGTTCCGGACTGAAGAGCCAAGAACCGCTCGGCCACCGCGGCTGGCCCGTCAACAAGCGACTTATGACTATGGTCATTCAGAGCCCCAGTAAAACATATACACTCATCAATGCACGTGTCCCCACCAACATCGACGGCCGGAGTGTTCGTGAGGTTCTAGGCGCTACAGTCTGGAACCGCGCGACCGCTACGGTCGCAGGTTCGCATCCTGCCTCGGGCATGGATGTGTGCGATGTCCTTAGGTTAGTTAGGTTTAAGTAGTTCTAAGTTCCAGGGGACTGATAACCTCAGATGTTAAGTCCCATAGTGCTCAGAGCCATTTGAACCATTTGAACCCACCAACATCGAAAATAAGAAAAACATCGACAATGTTGAAAAATTCTGGAACACACTCGAAAATACCATGAGCAAAATTCACCAAGATGACGTGAAAATACTAATGGGAGACTTCAACTCTATTTGGGACAGAAAAAACGTGTAGAAAAATCATTGGTACAAATTCAACACACCGAAACGCTTAGACTAACGTCACACGTCTGACTGACATTTGCCAATTGAACCACAAAAGGATGTCTTCCCGCTTTAAGAAAAAACCAGTCCCCAGGTAACATGCTTAGTAACCAGGTGCAAGCTGCTTTTGTTCGCCTTTCGAGACTTGCTGAAAGCCAGATTTTTAATTCTTTTGTAGCACAGCTACAAGCAGGCAGATAAAAACTTAATAAGGGAATCGTAAGACAACGCTCGAGCAAAATTCTTCTTGCTACTTTCAGTAACTCTTAGTGTCAGAGTGAAAACCTTACGGTACTGCCAGATTCATAATGCCACTTTTGTTTTCTGCCGACATTTTTTTGTTGTTGTGAATACATAATTTTATCTATGAAAAGCCCCATTTTCATAACACTTACGAATGGTACAGGAAATGAAATAAATACAGATCTTTTCTAAGTGTAAAGTCTGTAATATCCTACTAATTCGTGTTAAAATAAGCCCAATTGTCTCACAGAAACTTAATGCTTTATTAAGATAGACTGCCGTCGTGATGTTTCTGTATTAAGCTGACTTTAGTTTGTATTAGTACAGTGAATATTTTAATTGCATTTTCCATTAGTTTACTAAACGCAACAGTAATTATCAAAGAGAAATTAATTAGCAGCAGAATTTTCTTTCACGATATCTAAAACGATATGACAATGGTAAAGTTGTTTACAAATTCTACGCCTGTAGAAACCTACTTGTTCTAACGATGTCAATAAACCAGAGTAGTTTTAAAAGTATTTTCGTCTAGAAATGAATTGCCTTGACGGTTGATCGATCTAGAGTGGGAAAGGTAAAATTTTGCAAATATATGACGAGAGGGACAAGTGCTTGAGAGAGGACTTCCCTATCAATACAAATGTGCCTGAGAGACGACTTTCCTATCAATCTCCTGGATAGTTTTGTTTCTCAAATCAACATAGTGCGTTATCATGCAGTAGCACAGGTGATGTAGTTTTGTTGCTCGATTTTCTTACACTGTGACCGAAAGGTGTCTCAGTTGTTGGCAACAAATTCCAGCTGTGTTGCACACACCCTGGGGGCAGAATTCGTAGCCCAAAACACACTTTTGGATTTATCAGATGTAAAATAATATGTTCACGCAACTCTTTCCTCGAGTTTACGTCTTTTGGTGGGGCTCAGCCTTTCATTTCTTCTTAGGAAGTTAACGATAAAGGCATCATAACACGTCACCAGTAACAGTACTGCATAGGAATGCTCGATGAGTGACCTGATGACGTTCAATAATAGTTACTCTGTTGATTTTTGTTGTTTCGAATTAGAGCATGCAGTACTCCTACACCAGACTTCTGAACATTGCCTGTTGAATGCAAATTCAAGTGGTTCATAATTATTTTAGTAAATTCACTCGATATTTTTATGTCCTTTAAATTACATTTGCTACATGATTCGCATTGAAGACGTAGGAAATGTATGTTATTTGGTCCGGGAAGCACGTTCCAACAGAAACTGATGCTTACATTGACATTTATGTTGCGAATTAGTCGTCTTATCCATCACATGGATAACGAGGATGCTCCGTTTTGCTACAGTTGTTTCATAGCTAACAAGGGAACCTCCCCATCGCACCCTCCTCAGATTTAGTTATAAGTTGACACAGTGGATAGGCCTTGAAAACTGAACACAGATCATTCGAAAAACAGGAAGAAGTTGTGTGGACCTACGAAAAAAATATTCAAACCAAACAAACTGAGTAGTCCGTGTGCATGATAAGCAACATCAAGGATAGCTTGAGCACGGGAGCGCAGTGGTCGCGTGGTTAGCGTGAGGAGCTGCAGAACGAGAGGTCGTTGGTTTAAGGCTTCCCTCGGGTTAGTTGTTTGATTTTTTTTATTTTCAGACAATCATCACCACACGTACTGTTATTCAACAAATGTAGGAAATAATCATACAAATGTTCGACAATCGTTCGATCCCTTAAGGAACTTTCCGATGCCTTACAGTTCGGAAAATATTCATTGACATTGTTATTGGAGTCACGAGCTATATTTGCTGGATTCATATTGCCCACGCAATGCATCGCACGTATTTAATGCACTCTCGTCCAAAGTAGCGAACAGTTAACTGCCAGCCAGGGAGCCTCATTAGCAGGAATACTCTCTCTTCCGTGCGCTATAGTCGACTGACGTCATGTCTTTCGATGTTTTTTAGGTGTAGCGTCATCATACTACGGCGCGGTTACCTCGCATCGGACGGACGGACGGACAGATAATAATTGTCTGAAAATAAAAATTAAACTTTTCACTCCTGGGAAAATTTTACGGAAGGACCTCTCGTTCCGCAGCTGCGTGCGCTAACCACGGGATCACGGCGCTCCTGAGCTCACCCTATCCTTGATGTTGCCTATCTTGCGCATGGACTACTCAGTTTGTATATTTTGCTTATTTTTTTCATACTTCCACACAACTTCTTCCTGTTTTCTCGATTGATCTGTGTTCAGTTTTTCAAGGCCTATCCCCTGTATCAACTTATAACTAAATCTGAGGGCGGTGCGATGGGGATGTTCCCTTGTTAGTGGTATTGTGTGTTGGTGGCGTTGCCAGTTTACATACTGTGCATGTAACTCACAATAAATGCGTTGGATGCCTCCTGTGATCAGTTTACTTGAAAAACGTTTGTTGTCATCGTAATTTATGTAACTGGCTCTCCGACTTCCAATTTGACAATTTGTGGAAAAATTGTTTACCTCGTTAGTCCTAGTTTCAAACATTGTCTGTCTGACGGAAAAAGTAGACATGAAGGGGTCTGTAAAAAGCAATTAATCGCTATTATAGCAAACTTTTGAATTCACATGATACTTGAATTCTCTATATTGATTCTGAGAGTTTTCTTATTTCTCTTGTTATTTACTGTCTCAATGTCATCCGTGAAAATAAAATGAAAGGCAGTTGGATTAGGTTCCTGATCTATAAACTGTGATTTAATATTCTGCGCTGCTAAATAAATTTTGAAGGTTGTATTCTTTACGTAAAACAGAGTATCGGTGTCAGTCCTAGGATTGACGATAAACTTCAGAAATACAATTACGGAAAAGTGACATATCGATTATGGCTCCTCACCATCAACAATAGTTGTTACCCATAGTTTCATATTTGCTATTTTATCGTCGTTACCCTTTAGAGACCAACCTGATCATTGCACAATGCCATTTTTGACTCGCTTCTTAATATGTCCTATAACTACAGATTTGTCGAAAATATTAACTGTTAAATACGCTTTCCACAAATTAGAAACTTCCAGTTATTCTTCATATCTTGAAACTTACTACCGTTGACTTTCACTGGAGAAAAGATACATAATAATAAAATGAAATAAAAGATTAGAATGTCAAATCATAGTGTGAATGGTTAAAATGAAATGAACTAAAAATCATCTCCTTGTCTAAAAGACGTTATTCTTCCAGAGAACTTCGGCACCTCAAAATTTTTTACACCTCTGATGTTCAGCCACATGTGGACAAATAGCGGGTCCCATGATGCAGCACTGTTTAGCCGTCACAAAATGAAGCCTCAAAAATCAGTCCACATTCCATTTACTGCGTTTCCTTGAAATTATATAAAATATACGTCTGTAAGTAAAAAAAAAAAAAGACGAAGAAGAAAGAAACAAAGCTTGAAACAGCTGATTGGTGAAGCCTCCTTTGGCTTCCACAACAGCTCGAAGTCTGTTGGGCATTGAGCCCACAACTCGAGCCACATAACTAGGAGATTCAAGTAACTCATTACAAGCGTCATGAATCACATCAGAAAGCTGTCGGCGAGTCGACGGTGACTGCCCTTTTCTCGTATTACTCTGACCATTTCTGCCCAGATATTCTCAATGGGATTCGTGTCAGCTCCTTTAGGTGGCCATTCCGTTACAGTAATATTACTATGGTCGTCGACCCGCCTCTTAACCACACGTGCCATATGAATAGACGAGCGATCTTGTTGGAACATGATCTGATCATCGCCAAATCTTGCTGCCACAGCAGGCAACATCACGTTCTCCAGAATTGATATGTAATTGCGCGCATCGAATCTTCCTTCCACTTCCCACAGGAGCCCACACCCTTCGGCCGATATCCACGCCCATACCGTTACCGACTACAAATGGCTCTGAGCACTGTGGGACTTAACATCTGTGGTCATCAGTCCCCTAGAACGTAGAACTACTTAAACCTAACTAACCTAAGGACATCACACACATCCATGCGCGAGGCAGGATTCGAACCTGCGACCGTAGCGGTCACGCGGTTCCAGACTGAAGCGCCTCGAACCGCACGGCCACACCGGCCGGCACCGACAACCTGCCACTCCTTCGGCAACTGTAAATATATTTTCGATTATACCTAGCACATTTAGGCCGGTAAACTAGTACTTTTCCGGATGATGCCGTAGAGAAAACTTTTTGGTGCGTGAAAATCACTCGCCTCCAAAACTGGAGAGGTTTGTCGCCATTTTCAGTAGCAAAAGCAAGGCAAGCTTCTCTTTGGGAAACAGTCAATGTCTCTTTCACAGCAGCGCTTCTTGCTCTCAGTCCACCTTCCCTTACACGAGGAGTGACGGTCTTACTGCTAACATTGAAACCCAAAGTTTGCTGAATTTGTCGTGCGTTGACAAATGGGTGGTTCTCACTGAAACGGCGTATCTGCTGATCCTGAGCTGCTGTTGTTTTGCGGCGACGGCCATGAGGCCTCCCATTCAAGTTACCACTCTCTTCCTTTCGTCTGATCCACCTGGCTACCGTCGACTTGTGAAGACCCATAGTTCTTGCTATGTCGGCATTTGAAGATCCCTCTGCATGGAGTTCTATTATAGCGCCCTTGTCTGCCTCAGCCAGATGGGCCATTTAGCGTTGACTGAATGATTCGTCGCGGTTAATATTGGCTGCGGAAACAGCGCTGGCAGGAAACAGACTGCCTCCTCCACGATGGCAGCCACAACGCAGTGGCCAAGTATGTGTAACACGGAAATCGATGGCATAAAAGAGAGATCGCAAGCCCATACCCGTGTCATTACATAGTGGAGCAACTTAAAATCTCTAATTTTTCTCAGAAGGGACTGGTCCACTCTTGTCATGTCTTATCCTGATAAATATTACATGAAATGAAATGTTTACGTTTTGCATATGCGGCAGGCCTGACGCAAGAAACATTTCTGAAATATCTGAGGCAACCTGAAGAACACTTCATGAATTTTATCTGTAGAGGGTTGCCTTATAAGAAGGAAAACGTGTTTATCCACGCTCGCCGTGTTTCCAGGTGGCGCAGTTTACTCGGAGGCATACATAATTCTCGCCGGGCGTAAGAAGCGACTCGACGAGCGAGGGGAACTCGCCAAGTGTCATAGGCTGATTGTCCCGAAACTTTGCTCACAAGGGGAGGCCGCCAAATGTGAAATTCAGATTCGATTCATACTGCGCATAATAAAAGCTCATGGCCAGAGGTGTAATGTGGCAAAGCACCAAGATGCACTTCTCAGCTGTTGTCGAGAAAATCGACAGTTAGAAGAAACCGTTGCGGTGAAATACTCTCTACGATTAGTAATTTTCTACAGCGTCGTGGCGCAGCGGTAAGCGCTCGAGTTCGTAATCCGAAGGTCGCCGGATCGAATCTCACGCCATGCAACATTTTTTTATTATTATTATTTTTTTGTAATTCAAATATATATATATATAAACTATTAATGAATTGCTTATGCATGTTGGTGAAGGCGGATCGCTCTCCAATTGTACCGCCTCCATTTTACCGTTTGTTTAACAGGGTGTACCAAAGCTCTCACGTCCGCACTGATTTTCGACGGTGTTATAAGTTGTGCTAGGGACCGCATCTACCTTCTTTCGAAGTTAGCAGGCAACTACGCTGTTATGCGGCGGCTCGTTTCGGCCCATTCAACATCTGTCCTTCAAGTGTAACGAGCGATTAACGGAGTTTATATTTCATACCTGCCACAGCAAATTTGTGTTCGTGGGGTTTCTATTCTAATTCGAACGTTTGACTTACGCTATACGTATTCGTTTCGGAATATCGTTTCTACGTCTTCCGCTAACTATACGTGGTTAACATTATGAAGACAATTAATAACATTTGTGAAATACAAATTTGTTTGCGGAAAACATAATGATGTTCGAAGTCGCCAGTTTTTCCACGAGAAACGACTTTCAACAACTTATTATATGCATAATTGTTGCAACCTGTTGCCGGGAATTATATATATGTGTGTGTGTGTGTGTGTGTGTTTATACACACATTTGAATTACAAAAAACAAATACTAAAAAAAAAAAAAAGTTGCATGGAGCGAGATTCGATCCGCCGACCTTCGGATTACGAACTCGAGCGCTTACCGCTGCGCCACGACGCTGTAGAAAATTATGAATCGTAGAGAGTATTTCACCGCAGCGGTTTCTTCTAACTGTCGATTTTCTCGACAACGGCTGAGAAGTGCATCTTGGTGCTTTGCCACATTACACCTCTGGCCATGAGCTTTTATTATGCGCAGTATGAATCGAATCTGAATTTCACAATTGGCGGCCTCCCCTTGTCAGTGAAGGAGAGGACAAAATAAGCGAACTTGTGTTTCGGCTTATCTGCAGACACTCGACCGTTTCCGAGAAAACGACGGCCAAAGTTATCAACGCGCTGTTGCTCTAGTGTAGATACCTTCTGCAGCCGAGAACGCAATTGAAGCGGTGGCTCAGTGGCTACCGTCGTTCCTTCTTAGCATTGATTCCCGTGTTCGAGACCATATTGGGTTTTTTAATTATTTTATTTTCCTGCCTCTCTATCAGAATTATCTTCGAATGT
Organism: Schistocerca nitens; assembly: GCF_023898315.1. Lineage (NCBI taxonomy): Eukaryota > Metazoa > Arthropoda > Insecta > Orthoptera > Acrididae > Schistocerca > Schistocerca nitens. The sequence continues at coordinate 37,824,419 of NC_064620.1, forward strand.
TTTTTTTCTAATTTATGTTGAAATAATGTTGTCATTACTCGACAATTAACTTTATGTGTAATTAATGAATTAAAAAAATAATAAACGAATGAGACAAGCTGATATAAAATCATCTCGTCTGCCTCATGTATCGTTATATCCAAATGGTTTATCAATGTTAATCTACATTTAGATCCGATAATGGCACCTTTAGTGTGTTGAAACCGGTTATCCAGTAGACAGTATTTAAGCGATCTTGGCTTCTGAATTATTTCTACAACAGAGTGATCGCCCCACTACGCACTGTGTGTTCCCTTTTTAACTTATTTCTTTACACAGTAAATTAACTGACGAATAACGACAACAGTGTTTCATCATAAATTGGAATAAACATTCGTAGATAATTCAGAGAGTGAGGGGGGAAAAAAGGAAAAACCGGGTTTCGAACTCGCAGCGCAAAGTTCCGAAGTCGCTATGGTAGCCGCAGAGCCACCGCTTCAGTTGAATCCTTAACCGCTAAGCGGTATCTACACTATAGCAACAACGCATTGAACACTTTGACCGTCGTTTTCTCAGAAGCGATAGAGTTTAAGCTTATTTTGTCCCCTCTTTCAATGAGCGTAGTTAAAAGCAAGATCGGGGTCTGACACTTGGCGTGCCCCCTCGTAAATTGCGTGCGTTGGGATTCAGTAGACAGAATGCGTCCACTTTCCTCGACTACTCATTGACATGTTTGGAAACTTTCTTTGTTGTAGTTGCACTTTGCATTATGAGGGCTGGTTTTCCTGATGAGGATCTACTTATGGACTTTGCTCCTAATTTACGTTACTGTGTAGTAGACCTACTGCAACTACTTAAACCGGAAACGTTTGTTTGTTTGGATACTCCGCTTCTTAGTTGCTACATTTCGCTAAAATATTTTCCTTTTTTTCAAAACGGCAAGTTAAGATGACCACTGCAACATGGTAAGATCAGTAACAATTTAATACTTTGAAACAGTTATGTGTGGTGTACGAGGAGTCTACTGTTGTTGACTGAGGAATACATTAAACACGAAAGCTGCGTCCAATAACAATAATTAACTTTCGGTTACATGACAAAACACAAGTCGAAGCACTGTCAGTTCATCTCAGTACCCAGTAAAACTTAAACTGGAAAGATCGAAAACATACTTTTGTGGGGAAGGCAAACGAATGACTGCGTTTTATTGGCCGCACACTAAGAATACGCAACAGGCCAACTGAAAACACTGCCTACACTACGTTTGTCCGTCCACTGCTATAATATCCTTGACAGACGTGATTGACTGTGCACGCAAAAACGTCCAAGGAACGGTAGCACGCTTTGTAATGTCACGAAATAGGGGAGAGAGGATCCCAGATTTGATAATCGAGTTGGGGTAACATTCATGAAAACATATGCGTTTTTCGTTGCCACGAGATCTTTTCACGAATTTTCAATCACCACCATATGTTCTGAATGCCAAAACATTATTTCCTAGGGTACTTACACAAGAAGAAACCATAGTAATAATGTAATTCAAGGCTCGCAAGAAAAGATTTAAGTAGTCCCTTTTCCCGCACACTGTTAATGAGTGGGACGGTAGAGAAATAATCCGAACCTTCTGCCAGGCACGTAAGTCCGGATTGCAAAGAAATCCTGTTGATGTAGTCATGTAGATGTAACAACGAAATTATGTTGTAATTACGACATGTGACTTTCACTTGATCTGAACATCGAAGTTGTTTACTGTTTATTTACTTTTTGTTCATTAATTTCAGCCATATACGAACACCTAGGCGCGTTAAAGTGATATTGAAATAAAGTGTCATGCATGGACCAATAACAATAAGTTCCCACCTACTTGTTATAGTACTGCATTATCTGCCAGCGTATTCAGAAGTGGATATCGCATACGAAGTTCCTAGGGTGTTTGTAATGGATATTGCAGACGACTTCGACAAAGTTTGAATGTAGCTTCGTAAAAGTTCCGTGATCAAACGATCTGAGTTGCTGGAGAATACAGTTTATCCTCACTAGACAGTATATATTATCATTATACATGAGGTGAGTAGGGTTTCGCCGCGTTGCGGTGGCCGAGCGGTTCAAGGCGCTTCAGTGACGAACCGCACGGCTGCTTCAGTCGCAGGTTGGAATTCTACCTCGGGCATAGATGTCTGTGATGCCCTTAGGCTAGCTAGGTTTAAGTAGTTCTAGGTCTAGGGGCTGATGACCTAAGCAGTTAGGTCGCATAGTTCTTGAAGCCATTTTTTGACCTTTCGCGTAAATTTTCTTTACATAAACCGTCGTATCTTTTGATTGCGTTGACATAGAAGCTCACTTTTTTACACCAGCATGGGACCGGTTACAGCAAGAAGTGCGATACATTTCCGCTTATTATGTCCACCCGTTCTGGAGGTAAACGGGTTTTAAGGGTTGGGTAGACCGATAGACGGTCAAGAAAGTGAGACTAGTAGGGTTCCGTTTTTACCGGTTTAGGTGACGAAATCCTAACAACGAAAACACTGAAGATGAGGGCCGCATAAATAACACCCGCTACTCTTTATTCGAAATGTTCTAGTTGCTGTCGATACATAAGCATATTAGTCGTAGCTACGTTTTCGATCCAAATCACGTTTACAGGAATGCAAATAGAATGTATTTGCCTATACACGTGGTAATTCACATCCCAGTATTAATGCCACCGCGTTTTAGAAGTACGAACATTCTCATTGCTAGCTAGCTTAAGAAACACTTCTGCTAATGAACGTTTTCTGGCTGTGGCGAGTCTAGTGGAGAATTCGAAACAATGCAAAATACGTTTGGCAGCTATGTAGCCGTTTATTTCCTGGGGTGGTGCAGAATTATCCTACAAAATTTACTCTCTAATAACAGTAATTTGTTATTTCGATAATCATCCCGAATGATTGTCGCATAAGTGGTGACATAAAGGAAGAAAATTCATGTTTTTGAGTCCAGAAAGCTCTATGCAACAGAAACTGCAGATTTTTATTGCGAAATTGCCGGCTTGTTCATGTCTGGGGTAATAATAGAGGGCTGTTTGCCTAGGTTGTCTGCTAGCATAGTGAAAGGAAGGTCTGGTTTGTTTTCGGTTCTAATCTCTATGGAGGCAGGTAGAATATCAGTAAAGCAATTTTAAGAAATTCTCGCGCACCCAATACGATTTATCGCTACCTTTATTCTGTACTGGCGCTCTGTGGATGTCAATATGACACTCTTGTAGAATGTCATACATGATACTGCCTCCTTTTTCCGCTTCTGTCAATAATGGAATTGACTTAAGTGTGGCACTGAATGATGTTTAAGTGAATTTCGTTATGACTCTTCACGCATTGCTAAATTTGCACACTTTCATGGTAGGGCAGCAATGGTAATCCAGTATGACTGGTCTGAACGTTGACACAGACCGTTTCGCGGGCGAATGCGGATAATATTTTGCTAATTCGTAACGGTCTGGGGTTCTTTGTCTGTTATCTGGATAAGCTGAAATTCATTTTTATTCGTCCGTTTCATACAAATTAGCGTTTCTTCTTTCAGTTCTGTCCTATGTTTACGTGTTGTATTTAACACACTAATCAGCGTTAATATAGTCTTAGAAATTATGGAATACAGTCTAAAAAAGTTCAGATAGTTTGTCAATTTCACGCCTGCGCATAGTATGTTGGTAGCACTTCGTCGCCTTGCCTGTTATGCTGTGTAGCAGACTTTAAAGCCGTGCGGATCAGCATAACGAAAAGGCGAGGGGTCTCGCTCGTTTTGTCCACGACTGTACCTTTCGCTCCCTCTGTTTCATCTCTGACGTGTTCAGAAATCCAAGGATAGTAGTGCAGCCAAATGTGTCAAAAAGTTTTCTTAAATATGCCGATAGGTTTATATTTGTGCACCTCTAGAGAGCTGTTTTACCTTAAGACGTCTCTAACAGTTGGGGACGAAACGTAATGGAATAGTTTTATATATCGATCATGACCAGTCTTAAACACACTTCATAAGTAATGCGTACTATACAGTTAAAGATTACTACTTGAACTCAGAGTCTGGGTTAACAAACACAGAGGAAAACTCCAACATACTGAAATAGTACAATACACGATCACAATACAATCCTTTTTCAATGCCGCAGAGTGCCTAAGATAAACAGCAAATAACACAAGTGTCTTGTCATTGCCGGCCGAAGTGGCCGTGCGGTTAAAGGCGCTGCAGTCTGGCACCGCAAGACCGCTACGGTCGCAGGTTCGAATCCTGCCTCGGGCATGGATGTTTGTGATGTCCTTAGGTTAGTTAGGTTTAACTAGTTCTAAGTTCTAGGGGACTAATGACCTCAGCAGTTGAGTCCCATGGTGCTCAGAGCCATTTGAACCATTTTTTTTTGTCTTGTCATTCTCCTGAGCTCAACTTCTCACTTATGGGGCGGGGGAGAGGGGCGATGATGGCTCAGTTTTCCGGATTCCTGAAGGTGAGCATGGGTATGGCATGGCCCATGGTAGTATGTTTATGGTCCTGGAGCCAGTTTCGTAGTCAGAGTGAAGAAAGTAAAAGGAGCATAGCAGCTGTGATGTTTAAAGCTTTCCCGGTGTGCTGATTGTTCCATAAAAACACGGGAGAACTGCCGGATATCAGTAACGTTCTGCCACGATATTTCGGCGCAGAGTCTTCTGGCCATCTTCAGGTGAGTGCCACTGTAGTAGTACTGGCGAGTACGCGCTGAGCTCCGCTATTTAAAGCCTTCTGACAAGGGAACCTCCCCATCGCACCCCCCTCAGATTTAGTTATAAGTTGGCACAGTGGATAGGCATTGAAAAACTGAACACAGATCAATCGAGAAAACAGGAAGAAGTTTTGTCGAACTATGAAAAAAATAAGCAAAATATACAAATTGAGTAGTCGATCTGTAACATAAGGACAACGTTATCTGAGGAGCGCCGTGGTCTCGTGGTTAGCGTAAGCGTCCGTGGTACCAGAGGATCTCGGTTCAAGTCTTCCCTCGCGTAAAAATTTTAACTTTTTTATTTTCTAGCAATTGACGTGTGTCAATTATCAAAGTTCAGGCACTCACACAATCAACTTCGCTCTCGAAAATTCCAGGACATGTTCAGATTTGCTTGGACATATGCAGGATTTGACGGTCTACACACGGAAAAAATTGGAAAACGTTAAAAACATATGTTTTGACAGAGCACAGGGAAAACTGTGTGACTGTGAAACTGTTGCATTCATTTGTTGCAGTTTATGTGACAAACTCTTATGTTTTCATCACTTTTTTGGGAGTTATTATCACATCCACAAGAAAACCTACATCGGGCAAGGTAGAAGAATCTTTTTACCCTTTCGCCAAGTGTACAAGTTAGGTGGGTCGACAACATATTCCTGTCATGTGACGCACATGCCGTCACCAGTGTCGTATAGAATATATCAGACGTGTTTTCCTGTGGAGGAATCGGTTGACCTATGACCTTGCGATCAAATGTTTTCGGTTCCCATTGGAGAGGAACGTACTTTCGTGTACTAATCGCACGGTTTTGCGGTGCGGTCGCAAAACACAGACACTAAACTTATTACAGTGAACAGAGACGTCAATGAACGAACTGACTGATCGTAACTTTGCGAAAATAAATAAAGTGAAATTTTCGCCCGAGGGAAGACTTGAAGCAAGGACCTCTCGTTCCGCAGTTGTTCACGCTAACCACTGGACCACGGCGCTCCTGAACTTACGCTATGCTTGATGTTGCTTATCTTGCACATGGACTACTCAGTTTGTATATTTTAGTTATTTTTTCCATTGTTCCAAACAACTTCTTCCTGTTTTCTCGATTGATCTGTGTTCAGTTTTTCAAGGCCTGTCCACTGTGCCAACTTATAACTAAATCTGAGGGGGGTGCGATAGGGAGGTTCCCTTGTGAGGTGACATTGCGCATGCGCTGCTCAGCGTGCGCGTTCATAACGGCTCCGTGCGCTGCGCCTCGCGCCCTCCACTGTGAAAGCCTGGCGTATCGATATCAGGTCGATTTCCATCTTTATGAAGGTAACTACGTCGACTACGAAGTTTCTCTATAACAGGATTCCAAGCAGAGTTTAGCTGATAACCGTTATCTCGATTGATGAGAGTCTCGTTGTCAGACAATCTTATTTCCACAGATTCATTGATAAAAGATTCATTGATAACTTTTGTAGCTCGATTATCAATGAATCTCGCCAGTACTACTACAGTGGCACTCACCTGAAGATGGCCAGAAGACTCTGCGCCGAAATATCGTGGCAGGACGTTACTGGTATCCGGCAGTTCTCCCGTGTTTTTATGGAGCATAGCAGCTGTTCACCGTGCTGGAGCCGCCAGCGGGCGTCCGAAGTGTGTGGGATGACAGTATACAGAGACCAAAGACCTGTCATGTCCTCGTAAAACATCAGTATATGTTCTATGTGTTTACATATCTAAGTTATTTATTTTTACTGTGCTATGACAAACGTTACAATGCCTAACAAATAGTACACAGAAGACATGGTCGGAAGGTAGTCTAACTTCGCACAAAATGGTTCAAATGGCTCTGAGCACTATGGGACTCAACTGCTGAGGTCATTAGTCCCCTAGAACTTAGAACTAGTTAAACCTAACTAACCTAAGAACACCACAAACATCCATGCCCGAGGCAGGATTCGAACCTGCGACCGTAGCGGTCTTGCGGTTCCAGACTGCAGCGCCTTTAACCGCACGGCCACTTCGGCCGGCTAACTTCGCACACGTACACATCATGGGCAGACATATAAATGATTAGACTTACAATTCTCTGTAACAGGAAGAACGGCCAGCAGAGTGCTTCAGTGTTGTTCACATTTTGCGTTGTTACCAACCCTCGTAGGGTACATAATGGCGTAAACAGAGTCAGATCACTTTTGATACAAGTACAGTTTACATGCACAAACATAAAACTATGTATTATTAATGTTGTTCTTTTGCACTAGATAGAACGTTCTTCTCATGATCGAAGGCAAGAATTTCTCGTTATTACTAATAAATACGGAAGTTGTTTATGAATAACAGAAATATGTTTTGTATAAGTTCGACGGAATACTGAAGCGAAGTTTGATGATTTTTGTTTATGTTTCTGTGGAGGAAATTGCGTTTTCTAGAGCTATATGATAAATCTGTACTGTTTTCTTTATTTTTACTACTACATTCCTCTGTTTCACATTACAAATCAACAATAAAATCTGAATTAAAAATTGACAATTTCAATTTTGCTACCAGTACTGTTTATTTTTAAGTAACAGACAGGAGGATAACTGTGCAGGACAAAAATGTTCTGTAGGTTACCTGGGCCTTCATATGGCGCCAGTTTTCCGGTTTTAGGGGAATCTGGTAAGACACTGATCGCATATGCAAACAATGTGGTGGTTATGAGGTAACGCCTGATAGTTATGAAACACACCTAACATACAGGTAATGTGGGTACAAACTTAACTGACCAAAGCTACTGGGAAACCTACTGTGGTCTATGTTTATTTATGATACTCTACGGAAGCCTACAGTACTTTTACAACTGTAGCTCTGGGGTCTAAGGGCATCAGCACACGGATGGTGGATTCGAACGTTGAGCGTTGAGTGTGCCGAGTTTCTGAGTTATAGCGTGGAAAGAGCACGTTGCGGAGTCTTTCTGAACGTGCAGAGCAGTATCTAACACGACGGATATTCTCAACGTTCGTTTGAACGTTGACCAACGAGAGGAAAGAAGGCCACCTACGGCACATGCGCCATGTCACATCAGTGTAGATTTGCGAAACGCCTTATTGTCTTTGAGCTGAAGCCCATACATATACACTCCTGGAAATTGAAATAAGAACACCGTGAATTCATTGTCCCAGGAAGGGGAAACTTTATTGACACATTCCTGGGGTCAGATACATCACATGATCACACTGACAGAACCACAGGCACATAGACACAGGCAACAGAGCATGCACAATGTCGGCACTAGTACAGTGTATATCCACCTTTCGCAGCAATGCAGGCTGCTATTCTCCCATGGAGACGATCGTCGAGATGCTGGATGTAGTCCTGTGGAACGGCTTGCCATGCCATTTCCACCTGGCGCCTCAGTTGGACCAGCGTTCGTGCTGGACGTGCAGACCGCGTGAGACGACGCTTCATCCAGTCCCAAACATGCTCAATGGGGGACAGATCCGGAGATCTTGCTGGCCAGGGTAGTTGACTTACACCTTCTAGAGCACGTTGGGTGGCACGGGATACATGCGGACGTGCATTGTCCTGTTGGAACAGCAAGTTCCCTTGCCGGTCTAGGAATGGTAGAACGATGGGTTCGATGACGGTTTGGATGTACCGTGCACTATTCAGTGTCCCCTCGACGATCACCAGTGGTGTACGGCCAGTGTAGGAGATCGCTCCCCACACCATGATGCCGGGTGTTGGCCCTGTGTGCCTCGGTCGTATGCAGTCCTGATTGTGGCGCTCACCTGCACGGCGCCAAACACGCATACGACCATCATTGGCACCAAGGCAGAAGCGACTCTCATCGCTGAAGACGACACGTCTCCATTCGTCCCTCCATTCACGCCTGTCGCGACACCACTGGAGGCGGGCTGCACGATGTTGGGGCGTGAGCGGAAGACGGCCTAACGGTGTGCGGGACCGTAGCCCAGCTTCATGGAGACGGTTGCGAATGGTCCTCGCCGATACCCCAGGAGCAACAGTGTCCCTAATTTGCTGGGAAGTGGCGGAGCGGTCCCCTACGGCACTGCGTAGGATCCTACGGTCTTGGCGTGCATCCGTGCGTCGCTGCGGTCCGGTCCCAGGTCGACGGGCACGTGCACCTTCCGCCGACCACTGGCGACAACATCGATGTACTGTGGAGACCTCACGCCCCACGTGTTGAGCAATTCGGCGGTACGTCCACCCGGCCTCCCGCATGCCCACTATACGCCCTCGCTCAAAGTCCGTCAACTGCACATACGGTTCACGTCCACGCTGTCGCACATGCTACCAGTGTTAAAGACTGCGATGGAGCTCCGTATGCCACGGCAAACTGGCTGCCACTGACGGCGGCGGTGCACAAATGCTGCGCAGCTAGCGCCATTCGACGGCCAACACCGCGGTTCCTGGTGTGTCCGCTGTGCCGTGCGTGTGATCATTGCTTGTACACCCCTCTCGCAGTGTCCGGAGCAATTATGGTGGGTCTGACACACCGGTGTCAATGTGTTCTTTTTTCCATTTCCAGGAGTGTATATACCGTTTATAAGCGTCAGCAAACTGATGATTGGTAATAAAATCAAGGTAAAGTCGTATTGATGGTTAAAAAAAATTTGTAACTTGTAAAATAGTGGTATATAATACTTACGATCGGTACAGCGCAATGAGTAGAGTCGCTGAATTGTAGAGTATGGTTCATGTCTCACTTATAACAATAGGTTTACTTTTGTGCATTAACATACAGCTACAATCGGCGGTGGAAATATATTGGCAGAGAAAAGCACATAATGATATATATTGTATTTTAGGCCAACATACATAACTAGTTATTGTGGTGGTTTTGAGTACCTTTACTGGTCAGGAATTTTACGTCGACTGTGTGCGACTGTATCTTGTTGAATCGTCTTATCACTCAGAAGTTGCTTTGCAGAAGCGGGTAAATGACTATTGAAAACATAATTTTTTTGGATAGCTCAACATGAATTTCCTAAGGGACCGAAGTTTATCATGCATTTACTAGTAGAATAAGGCTCGGAGAAAATATTTCGTCGTATGCAACTTCAGTCCGATTTCGACGAAACAGTTCGTGACTGTGAACCACCAAACTTTGCAGAAAAATAAAAGCAAATCACATACATATGGTCATGAAGTAGTGAGACATAGTTTCTATACTAAATAAATAGTCCATACACAAGTTCCATTTAACTTTGAATTTATGGCAATCAATAGATAACGAACTTACAATGCTCTGACGGTGCAGATACACGGCGCACAATATAGCTTCTCACATAAATCTACCGCTATGCAGTATGGCACTTTCACATTACACTAAAATAATATTTGTAAACAATAATAATACGGTGGCAAGAAATACGTGTCCGACACAAAGTACAAGACACAGAAGAGGGAGCGGCCGGCCGCGGTGGTCTCGCGGTTCTAGGCGCGCAGTCCGGAACCGTGGGACTGCTACGGTCGCAGGTTCGAATCCTGCTTCGGGCATGGATGTGTGTGATGTCCTTAGGTTAGTTAGGTTTAAGTAGTTCTCAGTTCTAGGAGACTGATAACCACAGCAGTTGAGTCCCATAGTGCTCAGAGCCATTTGAACAGAAGAGGGAGCAACTGTTCATTGAGAATATCTCGTACATCAGAGGAATGTGTAAAAGTGTTCTTCTTTTGTCCGCCTTTCGCGCAGCGGCTTTTAAAGTCAATAGCTCAATGCATCTCTGACGGCGCTTCCACAATAAACACGTCACGTCACAGGACGTTCGGTGTTTTTTTTTTTTTTTTTTTTTTTTTTTTTTTTTTTTTTTTTTTTTTTTACATTATCGCAACGTGATTTGCTAACTGCAGCTGTTGCCGAGCGACTGCTCGGTTAGTGAATGATTTAAAATGGTAGGGAAATCACATAATGTTACACACTTTTTCTAACTAGCCTTCGAGTTTATTAACAGGTTCTGATATTTTATTGCCAGTTTAATAAAAATATATTGTATAGCATTCGATGTTACGTAAATATAAGTGCGCGCTGTTTCTGAGGAGTGATAGCGTTTGATTGTCTCCATCTACCAGAGAGCATGCAGTAAGATATTTTGCGCTTTCTTGTTTTAGCCGGCCGAAGCGGCCGTGCGGTTCTAGGCGCTGCAGTCTGGAACCGCGAGACCGCTACGGTCACAGGTTCGAATCCTGCCTCGGGCATGGATGTGTGTGATGTCCTTAGGTTAGTTAGGTTTAACTAATTCTAAGTTCTAGGGGACTAATGACCTCAGTAATTGAGTCCCATAGTGCTCAGAGCCATTTGAACCATTTTGTTTTAAGTTTTGTATTTCACATGTCGTAAAGATTCTGCTACTGAATAGGAACATTTATCAAGTAAGAATGATTTTATGGTTCTATTAAACAGTGAGAAAGGTTAAATAACACAGGCCAACGATGGAAAAACATTTTTGCTGAATATACCTTATTCTTACGTTTTTTAGGGTGGTGTGGGGCGGCGAGTATTTATACTTCACTGGTTTAAAGTTTTGATGCCGTCTTTAATCACGTGAGCCTGGCAACTAATTTGGTGGTCAACCAGAAAGCGAAGGGAAACATAATGACCTTAGTTTCCAGTCTGCACGGCCACATTCCGGCCCACCCCATTGAAAGAAAAGTGTCTATTTCCAATTTCTTTGCGGGATCAGGACTATGACTTCAGTAAAAGTTTAATGTTCCAATCAAGATTTAATTTAATTAATGTTTCTCACAAACAACAGTTAAAATTGCCTTATGTTCAATTGAAAACACGTCTTTCTAATCTAACAACACCTTTAGCAGTTCAGAGGCGACCTCTACGGTAACTTCCTACCAGATTGTTTTTCGCCCTGACTAACATCACTCAATTGAAAGTTCGCAATAAATGTTCAAAAATTAATGCTCGCCATAAAAGTGGAAATAAATTCACCACTTGCCACGCGGAATTGAGTTTCACACGGAGGGCACACTAACAGTTATTTTACGGAATTCTAAACGATCCAGGACGGTGTACATTCCTCGCGAGTTCACTATCCGTTTTCACTGCCAAATACGCGCTTGTCACAGCTCGGCTCTGACGTCATCCGAGGCAGAGCGCGACCAGACGTTTAACTGGCGTGGACCTCATACTGTATGAGAGCGAAGTGGACCTTGCTACTGCTTCAGAGGCTGTATTTATAAGGTGCCGGTGCGGACTGCCGAGAAAACATCTGTTGTCTCTGTCTATTTGCATACGGCGGCAGTCTACAAACGACCGCTATCTCGGGCACATAATCTTTAATAATATAGTTACCAATTACTTCAGAAACTTCTTAGTTTTTGCTGGTATGCAGATAAGCACTTTGAAAGCACGTAGAAAGTTTCAGCTCGCTAGAATGAAAACTTTGCTTAATAGAATTTATTTAGTAGAACTAACGGAAGATTGTTACCTCTGAACCATACCATTGCTAAGACTTATATCAGTTGCTATTTATGTTACAAGTCGTAAACTTGGTGCTGTTCTATTATTCGGTATATTTCATCATCTGGTGTAAGCAAAATCCTCTATCATTAAAATTTCAAGTACTTAATCTACAACACTTAGGTACATTTTAGTTACAAAATTAGTTTTTATTTAATTACTCAAAAATTATAAGAGGTACATTAACGTGGACTCTCTGTTATTATTTTTGGGGTGTACTGAAGCATAAAACAAATTTTCAAGTCCATTACTTAGCGCCTCTGATTTTTCCGAAAAACGTGGATTCTGGCATTAATTTTTGTTTTATGGTTTTGGAAACCAGCATCACTTATTTATAACTTCTAACTGCACCTTCTGACCAAATTCTGGCTTCCTAGCGTCATTATTTAGCGCCTCTGATTTTCCTCTTAAAACGGCAATTTTCCGTAAACTATTGAGTTTAGAACATCAAAACTTGGTACTTGGAACATTATTACACTAAACTATAATTTAACAAAGTTAAATTTTGATTTTTAATTTCATAGTAAATTGTGATGCAATACTTGTGCGCTACATGCAGACGCGTTAAGGTGACGTGGCGCTACTAGCAGTGAACTGGGGTAAGTGCCGGCGCACTCGCTACCCTCTGTGTCTCACACATGATACGGCGCTTGGTTTGCTTCAGCGGGAAATCCAAATATAATACTTAAAAACCTGTATCACCCACCAGTTCTTCACATTTTACAGTTAAATTTATTAAATTAAGCGATTTTTAAAGAATTTAACAGCTTTTATATAGTTAAAACAATTTAAAAAGGAGGCGTAATGGTAGATGACGTTGGTAGCACTGCTGAAAAACATTTGCTGGCAAAAAAAGGTCGATTCTATTTTTGTGTTAACAGATGGTGTTTTGTTTATTGTCAACCTAACCTCCCTTTCCCATTTCCTGTACACATGCTCAGTACAATGTCTAATCGTGGTTGTAAAAACTCTCACAGTTTTTATTATATTTGTGGTGAATTTGTGATTAATAAACACCACAGACTTTGTGAAAAAGGCTTATTTATCATACTTTGGATCAAAAAAAATGGTTCAAATGGCTCTGAGCACTATGGGACTCAACTGCTGAGGTCATTAGTCCCCTAGAACTTAGAACTAGTTAAACCTAACTAACCTAAGGACATCACAAACATCCATGCCCGAGGCAGGATTCGAACCTGCGACCGTAGCGGTCTTGCGGTTCCAGACTGCAGCGCCTTTAACCGCACGGCCACTTCGGCCGGCATACTTTGGATCTAAACACAGTGATCAAGATAAATCTTGGGCGCCGCTAAAGGTATGTTATGTGTGTGTTGAAGATCTGAGAAAATGGTCCAAAAAGGAGAAGAAAGCCTTTAGATTTGTGATGGAAAAACGCTACCAAAGCCGCTGGAACACCAACATGGTAGGGGGACTACCGTTGGTCACTTCACCGAGAAGTTCAGGATTTTCATACTATACGATAAAAAGCATATTGCTCGAAAACTACGGGAGATACAAAAAAACTAAGGCGAGATTTGGATTCAGCTCATAAAAATCTTTAAAGATCAGCTATCAAAGTAAAAAAAGTTTTTCAAAAAAACTTTTTCGTTGGACTGCGTAATTTTTACCTTTTGTGGAGAACTACTGTACAGTTCTATCGCACTATTTTTAATCGAACTTCTTTAAGCTGTTGTCCATGTTGATTGGGGATGGTATTGCACTTTCCTTTTTGCCTTATAACATGGTCACAGATGCTGAAGTTCCTATTTGTGCTTTCTACAGACGGAGGAACAGCAATAGCATACGGAAAACGGAGGAAACGTACGTTTGAATAGAACTAACGTAGGTGTTTTACGCCCGTCCGTTTCGTAAAAAGTGTGACGTGCGACTCAGATACAGCGGACAAGTGCCGCTGGAGCGTGCTACGATCGCGTACATCACGTTGAGAACACGTACCGTACGCACGAGCTGCATCGTTTCCAAGCGTTCAGGAGCACACTGAACACGGCACGCTTAATGCTGACGCTCGACAGAACGGTTCCTGTACCGACGGCTTAAGGGGGGTAGGACGTCAAACGGTCCGACTTGGAGCGGGAAAGGCATCACAGTACATTCTAATTTCCAGTGTCTGTACTTTTACAAATAAATTCATAAAACTTTATCAGCATGACCAGGAAGGATTCATGATTCACACTCATTGCAGTGGAAGTTCAAAAACATAACGAGCTAATTTTTTTTTTAAGTGTGAAATTTCACCATTTTTTCACTTACTAATGGCTGCATTTGTTGCTATAGGTACACTTTTCTTCATAAGTTAGAGAGATTCTTCGATCAATTTTGCACAGCATACATACCATACTTACAGGTGTATGAAACTCTAGAATATATTTAATTTATGAGAAAACGAATGATCTGTTGCATTTTAAACTTCATGTTTAGAAAAAACACAAATTTTGCAGTTAATTACCTGAATTTTTACCACAGTTTTTAATAGATTTGGAAAATTCTAGAGTTTCATACACCTTTATGTATGGTTTGTATGGTGTGCAAAATTCATCGAACCATCTCTCTTACTTATGAAGAAAAGTGTACCTATAGCAACAAATTCAGCCATTAGTAAGTGAAAAATGATGAAATTTCACACGTAAAAAGTTAGTTCGTTATGTTTTCGAACTTCCATTGCTATGAGTGTTAATTCTGAATCCTTCCTGGTAATGCTGATAAAGTTTTATGAGTTTATTTGTAAAAGTATAGACAGTGGAAATTAAAATGTCCTGTGGTGCCTCTCCTGCTCCAAGTCGGCCCGTTTGACGTCCTACCCCCCTTAAGTCACAATTTGTAGGCTCTACAGGATGTCCGAAAAGTCTTTCCCTGATTACATAAATTGATAACTCAGGCTAGAAGTAAGATACAAATATGAAACTGGTGTCTAATTGTTTACAAACTATCGAAGTTTTTTTCACGCATCAGTAAACTTCCACATGAGCACCCTTGGTAGCACGTAGCACATCTAGGCGATATTCAATTTCCGAGCCGGCCGAAGTGGCCGTGCGGTTAAAGGCGCTGCAGTCTGGAACCGCAAGACCGATACGGTCGCAGGTTCGAATCCTGCCTCGGGCATGGATGTTTGTGATGTCCTTAGGTTAGTTAGGTTTAACTAGTTCTAAGTTCTAGGGGACTAATGACCTCAGCAGTTGAGTCCCATAGTGCTCAGAGCCATTTGAAGCCATTCAATTTCCGTCCACACATTAGCCAACATCACTGGAGGGATCGATTCGACGACTGTGGTTATCCGTTGCCGCAGGGTTTCAAGATCTGGTACACGTGTTCGGTAGACCTCGTCCTTGACATAACCCCATAAAAAGAAGTCTAATGGGGTTATGTCAGGAGAGCGTGGAAGCCAAACCGTTGGCCCATCACGACGAATCCATCGCCCAGGAAAGGTCATATCGAGATAGGCACGGACGTCCAAACCCCAATGAGGCGGTGCACCGTGTTGCTGAAACAAGACATCGGGGTGATAACTGAGGCAGCTGAGGAACAGCATACAGTTGCAACATGTCCAGACACACTGCAGATGTGATGGTAGCCTCAGCGAAGTAGAATGGCCCGATAATTCGATCGTGCAATAGCGCGCACCAAACATTCACCTTCGTGCAATAGCGCGTACCAAACATTCACCTTTGGACTGCCTCTGGTGCACTCCATGACCTCGCCAGGGGGTTGTGAACCCCAAATGCGCACATTATGGCGATTCACTACTCCACTGACAAAAAAGGTCGCTTCGTCGGAAAAGGCAATTCGTCTGAGATAACCATCACCGTCCTCAATACGTGATAGCATTTCGACCGCAAAGTCATATCGACCTGTACTGTCATTGGGCAACAAGGCCTGAACGATTTGCACTTTGTATGCACGAAACTTTGATAGTTTGTAAACAATTAGACACCAGTTTCATATTTGTATCTTGATTTGTATATTGAATTTAATTGATGGAAGGAGAAAATATAAAAATGCAGTAAATGAAGCAGGCAAAAAGGAATACAAACGTCTCAAAAATGAGATTGACAGGAAGTGCAAAATGGCTAAGCAGGGATGGCTAGAGGACAAATGTAAGGATGTAGAGGCTTGCCTCACTAGGGGTAAGATAGATACTGCCTACAGGAAAATTAAAGAGACCTTTGGAGAGAAGAGAACCACTTGTATGAATATCAAGAGCTCATATGGCAACCCAGTTCTAAGCAAAGAAGGGAAGGCAGAAAGGTGGAAGGAGTATATAGAGGGTTTATACAAGGGCGATGTACTTGAGGACAATATTATGGAAAGGGAAGATGATGTAGATGAAGACGAAATGGGAGATAAGATACTGCGTGAAGAGTTTGACAGAGCACTGAAAGACCTGAGTCGAAACAAGGCCCCGGGAGTAGACAACATTCCATTAGAACTACTGATGGCCTTGGGAGAGCCAATCATGACAAAACTCTACCATCTGGTGAGCAAGATGTATGAGACAGGCGAAACACTAAGACTTCAAGAAGAATATAATAATTCCAACCCCAAAGAAAGCAGGTGTTGACAGATGTGAAAATTACCGAACTATCAGTTTAATAAGTCACAGCTGCAAAATACTAACGCGAATTCTTTACGGACGAATTGAAAAACTGGTAGAAGCGGACCTCGGGGAAGATCAGTTTGGATTGCGTAGAAATGTTGGAACACGTGAGGCAATACTAACCTTACGACTTACCTTAGAAGAAAGATTAAGAAAAGGCAAACCTACGTTTCTAGCATTTGTAGACTTAAAGAAAGCTTTCGACAATGTTAACTGGAATACTCTCTTTCGAATTCTGAAGGTGGCAGGGGTAAAATACAGGGAGCGAAAGGCTATTTACAATTTGTACAGAAACCAGGTGGCAGTTATAAGAGTTGAGGGACATGAAAGGGAAGCAGTGGTTGGGAAAGGAGTGAGACAGGGTTGTAGCCTCACCCCGATGTTATTCAATCTGTATATTGAGCAAGCAGTAAAGGAAACAAAAGAAAAATTCGGAGTAGGTATTAAAATTCATGGAGAAGAAGTACAAACTTTGAGGTTCGCCGATGACATTGTAATTCTGTCAGAGACAGCAAAGGACTTGGAAGAGCAGTTGAACGGAATGGATGGTGTCTTGAAAGGAGGATATAAGATGAACATCAACAAAAGCAAAACGAGGATAATGGAATGTAGTCAAATTAAATCGGGTGATGCCGAGGGAATTAAATTAGGAAATGAGACACTTAAAGTAGTAAAGGAGTTTTGCTATTTAGGGAGTAAAATAACTGATGATGGTCGAAGTAGAGAGGATATAAAATGTAGACTGGCAATGGCAAGGAAAGCGTTTCTGAAGAAGAGAAATTTGTTAACGTCGAGTATAGATTTAAGTCTCAGGAAGTCATTTCTGAAAGTATTTGTATGGAGTGTAGCCATGTATGGAAGTGAAACATGAACGATAACTAGTTTGGACAAGAAGAGAATAGAAGCTTTCGAAATGTGGTGCTACAGAAGAATGCTGAAGTTAAGGTGAGTAGATCACGTAACTAATGAGGAGGTATTGAATAGGACTGGGGAGAAGAGAAGTTTGTGGCACAACTTGACTAGAAGAAGGGATCGGTTGGTAGGACATGTTTTGAGGCATCAAGGGATCACAAATTTAGCATTGGAGGGCAGCGTGGAGGGTAAAAATCGTAGAGGGAGACCAAGAGATGAATACACTAAACAGATTCAGAAGGATGTAGGTTGCAGTAGGTAATGGGAGATGAAGAAGCTTGCACAGGATAGAGTAGCATGGAGAGCTGCATCAAACCAGTCTCAGGACTGAAGACCACAACAACAACAACAACAATCTTACTTCTAGCCTGAGTTATCAATTTATGTAATCAGGGAAAGACTTTTCGGACACCCTGTACTTCTAGCCGTGCGGTGTCTTCCTTGGCTCGGATACAGGTGTTTAGAGAAAGTGGATGTGTTAACGTGCAAAGGTGCCACTTGGAGAGCGTAAACGGCGCCGAGTATTTTGGGTCCCGCCGTTCCGGCTCCGGGCGCGCGTCGTCCCGGCAGCCCGTTGCGTTAATGGCCCCGCGACGGCCCGCGGCCGACCGTTAGGACCTGCTGGCGTTGCTTAGGATTACGGCGCGCGATGGCCGAGGCTGGGGCGGTCGCCGCAGGCCGGTCGTTACGTAATCCTCACACGGCCGCGCTCTCACTAATGAACGGCCGGCCGGTATCACTCCACAAGGGCGAGGGATTCCGTCGTTTGGCGCGGAGCTGGCTAAGCACCGCGGCCCCCGTACAAGGGCAGCCAGCGCTGAGTCGCGCAGCCGTAGGGCCACAAAGGCGTGCCGTCACTGCATGCCCTGCATCTCGAGATTACTGCGCGTTAACGCTGTAGCCAGCCCGCGCAGCGGTGATTTCCAGCTATTCCCAGGCGACATCTGACACGCTGATAAGCCAGCACGTTAAAACCACTGCCCACAGCAAGATCAACCGCGGCATTGTAAGGAAAGTACAGGGTCGTTCTGAGATATCAGAAGACGGCTGCGTGAAAACTACAAGGCATACAGAAAAATGACGAACGTAAGTTGTAAATTGGCGGTATAATTTTGCACACTTAACATACTACACTACTGGCCATTAAAATTTCTACACCAAGAAGAAATGCAGACGATAAATGGGTATTCATTGGACAAATATATTATACTGGAACTGACATCTGATTACATTTTCACGCAATTTGGGTGCATAGATCCTGAGAAATCAGTACCCGGGACAACCACCTCTGGCCGTAATAATGGCCTTGATACACCTGGGCATTGAGTCAAACAGAGCTTGGATGGCGTGTACAGGTACAGCTGCCCATGCAGCTTCAACACGATACCACAGTTCATCAAGAGTAGTGACTGGCGCATTGTGACGAGCCAGTTGCTCGGCCACCATTGACGAGACATTTTCAATTGGTGACAGATCTGGAGAATGTGCTGGCCAGAGCAGCAGTCGAAAATTTTCTGTATCCAGAAAGGCCAGTACAGGACCTGACCTGCAACATACGGTCGTGCGTTATCCTGCTGAAATGTAGGGCTTCGCAGGGATCGAATGAGGGGTAGACCCACGGATGCGACCATCATGATGCTGTAAACAGAACCTGGATTCATCCGAAACAATGAAGTTTTGATATCCATGCACCCAGGTTCGTCGTTGAGTATACCATCGCTGGCGCTCCTGTCTGTGATGCAGCGTCAAGGATAAACGCAGCTATGGTCTCCGAGCTGATAGTCCTTGCTGCTGCAAACGATGTCGAACTGTTCGTGCAGGTGGTTGGTGTCTTTCAAACGTCCCCATCTGTTGACTCGGGGATCGAGACGTGGCTGCACGATCCGTTACAGCCGTGCGGATAAGATGCCTGTCATCTCGACTGCTGGTGATACGAGGCCGTTGGGATCCAGCACGGCGTCCCGTATTACCCTCCTGAACCCACCGTTTCCGCCGGCCGCGGTGGTCTCGCGGTTCTAGGCGCGCAGTCCGGAACCGTGCGACTGCTACAGTCGCAGGTTCGAATCCTGCCTCGGGCATGGATGTGTGTGCTGTCCTTAGGTTAGTTAGGTTTAAGTAGTTCTAAGTTCTAGGGGACTGATGACCACAGTAGTTGAGTCCCATAGTGCTCAGAGCCACCGTTTCCTTATTCTTCTAACAGTCATTGGATCTCGACGAACACGAGCAGCAATGTCGCAATACGATAAACCGCAATCGCGATAGGCTACAATCCGACCTTTATCAAAGTCGGAAACGTGATGGTAAGCATTTCTCCTCCTTACGCGAGGCATTACAACAACGTTTCACCAGGCAAGCCGGTCAACTGCTGTTTGTGTATGAGAAATCGGTTGGAAACTTATCTCATGTCAGCACGTTATAGGTGTCGCCACCGGCGCTAACCTTGTGTGAATGCTCTGGAAAGCTAATCATTTGCATATCACAGCATCTTCTTCCTGTCGGTTAAATTTCGCGTCTGTAGCACGTCATCTTCGTGGTGTAGCAATTTTAATGGCCAGTAGTGTATATATCCTTCCACGCCAACACGCAGTTTGTTTTTCCTCGACGTGATGGCATCTACCAGCTGGACACACAGCCCGACCTTACGTGCGTAGTTCGTAGAGTAGCAGGATGTGTTTACATACTCCCCTGGCCACCAACCCCATAGAGAATCAGTTGGACCACCTCGACCGTGTTGTTCGTCCACCGATCCTCAACCGAGAAATCTGGAGCAGCGAGCCACGGCACTGGAGTCAGCGTGACTTCATATCCCTGTCGGCATCTTCTGGAACCGCATTGACTCTCTTCCAGCACGTCTTGCAGCGGTCCACACTCCAAAAGGTGGTTGTCCGTGCTTCTGGCAGGTGGCACATTAATGTGACTGGACAGTACTGTTCGCTCCTGCAGATATGCAAGGCAATGAACAGGTTTCCAAAGTGGGCGGCTGTCTCACCTTCTCATTCAGTTCGTGTTATCAAATTCAGTAAACAGTGGCACGTCACAAACTGTGCCTACACTGGGTGCGTGCAATGCGAGTTAAAGGCCTGGCGCGATGCTCTATCCACTGGTATGTGTGTATTTTCTGTATGTGTTGTGATTTTCATGCTGTAGTCTTCTGAAGCCCTGAAGGTACTTATGAATAGCCCTGACGAATGCGTAATCACCTAACAACGATACGAATCGCCAATAGGTAAATCCATTCACTTAAGTGATTCTCGCAAAAGTCAGACATAAAAAAAATGGTTCAAATGTTCAAATGTCTCTGAGCACTATGGGACTTAACATCTGTGGTCATCAGTCCCCTAGAACTCAGAACTACTTAAACCTAACTAAACTAAGGAAATCACACACATCCATGCCCGAGGCAGGATTCGAACCTGCGACCGTAGCAGTCGCGCGGTTCCGGACTGAACGCCTAGAACCGCTAGACCACCGCGGCCGACAAAAGTCATACTGTTATGGTCGTGTAACTGTCGAGAGCGGAAGTGGTCGTCAGATAGTGAAACAAGGAGTCAGCTACAAGTTGATGGAAGTCGACGTCTCACCACAGAACGTGCAAGTCGGAGCCGTACCCACTCTTTAAACACAGTAGCTGGTGACCTCTGCCACATCTGACTACAGAAAAGAATGCTGGTGATAGCAAATGGGTCATTATGTATTGAATGATCCTTGTAGATACAGTGCGAGTTGGGCTGCTGCTCAGCCAAAATCTTCTTGTTCAGCAGATGTCTCACCCACATAAAACTTCTGGCCGGGGATTACCGACACACTGGCACACGATTATTCGGAAGCCAGTACTGTTGAAGATCTACTGCGCTAGTACAGGGTGTTTCAAAAATGACCGGTATATTTGAAACGGCAATAAAAACTAAACGAGCAGCGATAGAAATACACCGTTTGTTGCAATATGCTTGGGACAACAGTACATTTTCAGGCGGACAAACTTTCGAAATTACAGTAGTTACAATTTTCAACAACAGATGGCGCTGCAAGTGATGTGAAAGATACAGAAGACAACGCAGTCTGTGGGTGCGCCATTCTGTACGTCGTCTTTCTGCTGTAAGCGTGTGCTGTTCACAACGTGCAAGTGTGCTGTGGACAACATGGTTTATTCCTTAGAACAGAGGATTTTTCTGGTGTTGGAATTCCACCGCCTGGAACACAGTGTTGTTGCAACAAGACGAAGTTTTCAACGGAGGTTTAATGTAACCAAAGGACCGAAAAGCGATACAATAAAGGATCTGTTTGAAAAATTTCAACGGACTGGGAACGTGACGGATGAACGTGCTGGAAAGGTAGGGCGACCGCGTAC
The DNA here is from genome assembly GCF_023898315.1 of Schistocerca nitens. Classification (NCBI taxonomy): domain Eukaryota; kingdom Metazoa; phylum Arthropoda; class Insecta; order Orthoptera; family Acrididae; genus Schistocerca; species Schistocerca nitens. The sequence continues at coordinate 37,846,458 of NC_064620.1, forward strand.
AGCAACCACAGAGGGCAACGCGCAGCTAGTGCAGCAGGTGATCCAACAGCGGCCTCGGGTTTCCGTTCGCCGTGTTGCAGCTGCGGTCCAAATGACACCAACGTCCACGTATCGTCTCATGCGCCAGAGTTTACACCTCTATCCATACACAATTCAAACGCGGCAACCCCTCAGCGCCGCTACCATTGCTGCAGGAGAGACATTCGCTAACGATATAGTGCACAGGATTGATGACGGCGATGTGCATGTGGGCAGCATTTGGTTTACTGACGAAGCTTATTTTTACCTGGACGGCTTCGTCAATAAACAGAAATGGCGCATATGGGGAACCGAAAAGCCCCATGTTGCAGTCCCATCGTCCCTGCATCCTCAAAAAGTACTGGTCTGGGCCGCCATTTCTTCCAAAGGAATCATTGGCCCATTTTTCAGATCCGAAACGATTACTGCATCACGCTATCTGGACATTCTTCGTGAATTTGTGGCGGTACAAACTGCCTTAGACGACACTGCGAACACCTCGTGGTTTATGCAAGATGGTGCCCGGCCACATCGCACGGCCGACGTCTTTAGTTTCCTGAATGAATATTTCGATGATCGTGTGATTGCTTTGGGCTATCCGAAACATACAGGAGGCGGCGTGGATTGGCCTCCCTATTCGCCAGACATGAACCCCTGTGACTTCTTTCTGTGGGGACACTTGAAAGACCAGGTGTACCGCCAGAATCCAGAAACAATTGAACAGCTGAAGCAGTACATCTCATCTGCATGTGAAGCCATTCCGCCAGACACGTTGTCAAAGGTTTCGGGTAATTTCATTCAGAGACTACGCCATATTATTGCTACGCATGGTGGATATGTGGAAAACATCGTACTATAGAGTTTCCCAGACCGCAGCGCCATCTGTTGTTGAAAATTGTAACTACTGTAATTTCGAAAGTTTGTCTGCCTGAAAATGTACTGTTGTCCCAAGCATATTGCAACAAACGGTGTATTTCTATCGCTGCTCGTTTAGTTTTTATTACCGTTTCAAATATACCGGTCATTTTTGAAACACCATGTATTAGTCTTAGCTGTAGGAAAGGGTAATTTTGTTAAAATTCAGTAAAGGCGTGGTTGGGCGATGAAGTCTGGGGCTGCTGGCATTGTGTGGTAATATTCGGCAATCAGTAGGCCAGAGAGGGTAAACACTGTGCGGAGCTGCAGCGGCGTATTGCACGTACGATTTGTTTGGAGTGGAGCAACAGCGAGGCAGGGAACTGCAGTGTTGCTGTCACCGAAGCTCACAAGGGAACCTCCCCGTCGCACCCCCCTCAGATTTAGTTACAAGTTGGCCAGTGGATAGGCCTTGAAAAACTGAACACAGATCAATCGAGAAAACAGGAAGAAGTTGTGTGGAACTATGAAAAAAATAAGCAAAATATACAGAGTGGTCCATGCGCAAGATAGGCAACATCAAGGAGATTGTGAGCACAGGAGCGCCGTTGTCCCGTGGTTAGCGTGAGCAGCTGCGAAACGAGAGGTCCTTGGTTCAAGTCCTCCCTCGCGTGAGAAGTTTACTTTTTTATTTTCAGACAATTATTATCTGTCCGTTTACTTTCTTTATTTTCGCGGACTATATTTGCTGGATTCATATTGCCCACGGAATACATCTCACGTATTTAATGCACTCTCGTCCAAAGTAGCGAACAGTGAACTGCCAGCCAGGGAGCCTCGTTAGCAGGAATACTCTCTCTTCCGTGCGCTGTAGTCGACTGACGTCGTGTGTTTCGATGTTTGTTTAGGTGTAGCGTCCCCATACTACGGCGCAGTTACCTCGCATAGGACGGACAGATAATAATTGCCTGAAAATAAAAAATTAAACTTTTCACTCGAGGGAGGACTTGAACCAAGGACCTGTCGTTTCGCAGCTGGACCACGGGACCACGACGCTCCTGAGCTCTGAAATTCCTTGATGTTGCCTATCTTGCGCAGGGACTACTCAGTTTGTATATTTTGCTTATTTTTTCATAGTTCCACACAACTTCTTCATGTTTTGTCGATTGATCTGTGTTCAGTTTTTCAAGGCCTGTCCACTGTGCCAACTTGTAACTAAATCTGAGGGGGGTGCGATGGGGAGGTTCCCTTGTGAGTACGACTCGATGTCCAGTCGGATCAGAGCCATTACTGCTGTCAGGGGTGTTACCTCTGTGTAAATCTTCTGGCGCAGAAACCAACGAAAAAACTTGTCGAAACGTCGCACCGAAACTTACGTCTGATTTTCTGGAAAGTGCAGTGCATCGAGAAACCCTACTTTTTCAAATACGCACGCTAGTTATCACACGCTAACTAATAACTTTTTTGCTTCAAATAGACAACAGCAAATCATTTTCCACTGTATACAATACAAGTTTTTGTCCGTGCTCAGCCTTATGGGCAGTGAGGATGGAAAATACACAGGGTGTACAAAAATTTGGCTAAGTATGACAGGTCGTAGAGGCTGACATACGGGAAGTGTTGAGGATAGAAACAGGTGTATGGAAACATCATCCAACAACGTTAGAAAGCGTAGAACCTGTAGGAACCAATGCTTGTCACTAAACAAACACTTCATGAGTTGTTGCTGTCTACAGCGGCGTTTCTACAGGCGCGGATGCGACCGACGCCATCTGACGTCCAGAACATCGTCACGCCCATTGCGAGATGCTCGACAGCATTCAGGTTGGCTGCCGAAGCGGTGCCCTAGAGGCAGGCGTTGACCGCTACAAATTCGACGTTGTGAAGCGTCGTTGAATGAAGTTACCCAGTATGAATTCCTACCCTCAATTTTTTCTGAAGGCGTCTCAAAACTTGTCGTTATCGTTTTGCTACAGCACGCACATCTTTCATCGATCATAGCATCGTCATCAACATCATCATCATCAACAACAACAAAAACAATAACAACATCGACTATTTGGAATCCTTTAATGGATGAACGGTTCTAGACTTAATTTTTCATTATTCATTAAGGAAACGATTAGAATACTTTCTGAATAAAATTATCAACAATATATTCAATTTTCTACAACCTTCTGAGAGATAACTCACATTACTTCCTGCATTCACATACATGTTTACGTTGTGACCAGAGATGGGCAAACTCGTTCATCCTTGGGAACTAGTTCGCTTGTGATCGCTCTTTTTTGGGAACCGTCCATTTTTACTCTTTCACCGTTCATTTGTGCTTGATATACGGTTCTTAAGAAAAACTGAAAATTAGTAACATAGGTGACTCAGGATGGAAGGCGCAAGAGGGGGCACTTGCCTCCCCCCCTGGAGTACAGAGTTTTTATTCATAACTGAATCCTTACACACTTGTGATTTTCGTGTCTGAAAAACCTCTCGTTTAGCCAGCTGTAGCGTTATGTGGCAGATCGCAGTAAAACAATATAAGGTGGCGCACGAAAAACCGACCCCGAGTACAGACTGCTCGCCAATTACGCAGGATTTGTTGACCGCTACGAGCAGAATAGATAAACATGTAATAATTAAGCAGTGAAGAAATAACAAATAAGCTAATGCAAACAACAACTTCGAAACAGTAGATGGCGACTGGTAGGTGACAATGAGCAGTCTAGTACTCGGGGCCGATTTTTCGTGCGCCACCCTGTACCACTGAAATAATATTGTAGGAGTTATCATATTCTCTTTACAAAATTTGACATCAGACGCTCGATTATGGAATGCGAACTTCATTCGGTTGTAAGTCGGTCTGCCTTCCATAACAATGAACATGCTCTTTTACTTTGGATCAAAAAAAGACGGAAAATGGCCACCCGTTTGTGCCGTGCCGACTTCCTTTGCATGTGTAATAACAAAAAATCTTGCCTTTTTACAAGAATGTCTTATGCTGTTTATCGAAATAGTGAAGTAAGCTGATATGCCGTATTGTTACCAGAAAAGATGTATGTATTACGTACTACGTAATTTTATGTAATTTACGTAATTATAAAATACATTTTAACTACCGGTCATGGACGGTGAATAGAATACGAAAAGAACCAGTAGTTCAGAGTTCAAAAAAGGTTTGAAGCACATCTAGAATGTGCGTGCTTAGCGAACGAAGCCAACAACTCTATACTGAACTAACTACACTCCTGGAAATGGAAAAAAGAACACATTGACACCGGTGTGTCAGACCCACCATACTTGCTCCGGACACTGCGAGAGGGCTGTACAAGCAATGATCACACGCACGGCACAGCGGACACACCAGGAACCGCGGTGTTGGCCGTCGAATGGCGCTAGCTGCGCAGCATTTGTGCACCGCCGCCGTCAGTGTCAGCCAGTTTGCCGTGGCATACGGAGCTCCATCGCAGTCTTTAACACTGGTAGCATGCCGCGACAGCGTGGACGTGAACCGTATGTGCAGTTGACGGACTTTGAGCGAGGGCGTATAGTGGGCATGCGGGAGTCCGGGTGGACGTACCGCCGAATTGCTCAACACGTGGGGCGTGAGGTCTCCACAGTACATCGATGTTGTCGCCAGTGGTCGGCGGAAGGTGCACGTGCCCGTCGACCTGGCACCGGACCGCAGCGACGCACGGATGCACGCCAAGACCGTAGGATCCTACGCAGTGCCGTAGGGGACCGCACCGCCACTTCCCAGCAAATGAGGGACACTGTTGCTCCTGGGGTATCGGCGAGGACCATTCGCAACCGTCTCCATGAAGCTGGGCTACGGTCCCGCACACCGTTAGGCCGTCTTCCGCTCACGCCCCAACATCGTGCAGCCCGCCTCCAGTGGTGTCGCGACAGGCGTGAATGGAGGGACGAATGGAGACGTGTCGTCTTCAGCGATGAGAGTCGCTTCTGCCTTGGTGCCAATGATGGTCGTATGCGTGTTTGGCGCCGTGCAGGTGAGCGCCACAATCAGGACTGCATACGACCGAGGCACACAGGGCCAACACCCGGCATCATGGTGTGGGGAGCGATCTCCTACACTGGCCGTACACCATTGGTGATCGTCGAGGGGACACTGAATAGTGCACGGTACATCCAAACCGTCATCGAACCCATCGTTCTACCATTCCTAGACCGGCAAGGGAACTTGCTGTTCCAACAGGACAATGCACGTCCGCATGTATCCCGTGCCACCCAACGTGCTCTAGAAGGTGTAAGTCAACTACCCTGGCCAGCAAGATCTCCGGATCTGTCCCCCATTGAGCATGTTTGGGACTGGATGAAGCGTCGTCTCACGCGGTCTGCACGTCCAGCACGAACGCTGGTCCAACTGAGGCGCCAGGTGGAAATGGCACGGCAAGCCGTTCCACAGGACTACATCCAGCATCTCTACGATCGTCTCCATGGGAGAATAGCAGCCTGCATTGCTGCGAAAGGTGGATATACACTGTACTAGTGCCGACATTGTGCATGCTCTGTTGCCTGTGTCTATTTACCTGTGGTTCTGTCAGTGTGATCATGTGATGTATCTGACCCCAGGAATGTGTCAATAAAGTTTCCCCTTCCTGGGACAATGAATTCACGGTGTTCTTATTTCAATTTCCAGGAGTGTATGAGCAGTCGGTAGTGGACAACGCAGTAGTATCACCGAAGGCCACTCAAGAAGTGTCGTTTTATCTCATAGTATGAGCCCCAAGGGCTACGGAGAAAAACGTTCAGTAAGGCCGGTAAGGAAGCCTGCACAGGATTATCTAGGGAAAAATCAAGTGCAGATAGCTAGAGTTTACCTTCGCAGGTCATTCAACGTAGGCCTCCAGATGCAAGCTTCTGCAAGCTACGACTCACGTCTTTACTGTGTGTGACGCAGTAATATGAATCACAACAGGAACGTCTTCTCATTTTAAGACGCGAAACGCTGCGATTTGTATTACTACACAACTTTTGTAATTAATTTTTGTTCGTGGAAGCACATGAACACATCATGCTTCACATTATATTGCGTAAATCACAAGATTTGAAATGAAAATGAAAGAGCGTCTCCCCCATTAAATGTTTGTTGTGCAGCAGAAATTTAGTGAAGATATGACGACTGCCGAAATCTTGAGAAAGTTCTCCTTGCCCTGCACAAGAAAAGAAAACGGTGAACACGTTCATCAGCTATCATTCTCTCGAAGATGTCATCAGACAGACTACCCTCTCAGTTGTCAGTAAGAGTGACAAAGCATTTTCCCGCTCTGAGACCGATGATTCATCACAGTGAAATAACTTAGCGAGGTGGCGAGGATGACACCATTGCAAGGAGGCCATAAATACATTTATCTCTCTGATTTATCAGCTAAAATGAAATAAATTGGATACTCAATCATTACGAGCATGTGATAATATCACGCCGGACTTCAGAACCTGATACAGCATGGTTTACGTAATGATGGAGTACCAAATCGCCTAACATTTCCCCGTGCGAAGTTTCAAGCACAACCAAAACTATTATTTATGCACTCGTTAGGGTAGAAATTCCTCAGTACATTCATTAATCCAGTATTTACACTTTGGATAAATTCTTTGTGATCTCTGTTAACAACGTAATGATTTTAATTGAATCAGCTGTGGGTTCTTGGTGAAACCTTCTAAATTAATTAAGCAAACACTGTTTTTGTCTTGTTTCACAAATTTTATTATTAATGTTACTGTTCAACCTAGGTTTCGGGTTATGAGACCATTTTCAAGTAAATGGGCTTACAACCAGAAGCCTAGATTTTACAGTAACATTAATAATAAAATTTGTGGAACAAGGCAAAAAGCAGTGTTTGTTTCGTTAACTGATGGTTCTACTGAAGGTCAGATGACTCTAAAATTCCAGCAGCGTGATAGCCTGAGAATTTACTAACGCTTATTTTTGTTTAATTTAGTTTAGTTCGATAAGTGAGCGAATGGAAAAGAGACAGGTAAAGAGTCGTTAGGCTTTTAAATGGTTTTCTCTTATTTTTCGGTTTGAATTCCAGATAGTTTAAAATGATTTCTTACAATATTTTAGTACCTTCATTAACAACTGCGATGGTGAGCGCCCTACTACTTTAATAAGGATCGTTACCACGACAATCATCATCAGTGTAACAGGAGTTCGAGCAATTAGTCTAACAGGAGTTTTCAGCATCTGCAGAATTACAACAAAGTACGAAACAATTACCAATTTGCACACTTCACATGTAGTTGCACAAAGCCTAAAGCCTGAATTTTGCCTGCTGGATTCCTCCAAAATCCTCGTGTAAAACGGCGTTAACATCAACCGTATCTTTTACCCGGCCAGTGCTGCAATATTTAGCAGCCCATTTGGCCGAAACTCTTTGTTATTTGGAAAGCCGTAAATAACACAGCATTATCGATCTCAGACCATCCGCCAATCCTCCGAAAGCTTGCAGGCTGGTCCCCTTTGGTAATAAAGAAGAGGACTTAACTGAACACTGCAGAAATCGTACTTTTGCTTCATAATAAATTTTTAATTTAGAATTACAAAAAATAGATTATCAGGCACTTACAAAAACGTTGCAGATTTAAGTAACATGGGCTAGTAAGACAACAGAACTACTGAGAGGTACTTTAGTCTTAAATGATACTTTTTGTTTTGTTTATTTAATTATGTGTTTATCTGCAGTTTCGGTAGCTTCACTTAGTACGTTCTTCTACACTCCTGGAAATGGAAAAAGAACACATTGACACCGGTGTGTCAGACCCACCATACTTGCTCCGGACACTGCGAGAGGGCTGTACAAGCAATGATCACACGCACGGCACAGCGGACACACCAGGAACCGCGGTGTTGGCCGTCGAATGGCGCTAGCTGCGCAGCATTTGTGCACCGCCGCCGTCAGTGTCAGCCAGTTTGCCGTGGCATACGGAGCTCCATCGCAGTCTTTAACACTGGTAGCATGCCGCGACAGCGTGGACGTGAACCGTATGTGCAGTTGACGGACTTTGAGCGAGGGCGTATAGTGGGCATGCGGGAGGCCGGGTGGACGTACCGCCGAATTGCTCAACACGTGGGGCGTGATGTCTCCACAGTACATCGATGTTGTCGCCAGTGGTCGGCGGAAGGTGCACGTGCCCGTCGACCTGGGACCGGACCACAGCGACGCACGGATGCACGCCAAGACCGTAGGATCCTACGCAGTGCCGTAGGGGACCGCACCGCCACTTCCCAGCAAATTAGGGACACTGTTGCTCCTGGGGTATCGGCGAGGACCATTCGCAACCGTCTCCATGAAGCTGGGCTACGGTCCCGCACACCGTTAGGCCGTCTTCCGCTCACGCCCCAACATCGTGCAGCCCGCCTCCAGTGGTGTCGCGACAGGCGTGAATGGAGGGACGAATGGAGACGTGTCGTCTTCAGCGATGAGAGTCGCTTCTGCCTTGGTGCCAATGATGGTCGTATGCGTGTTTGGCGCCGTGCAGGTGAGCGCCACAATCAGGACTGCATACGACCGAGGCACACAGGGCCAACACCCGGCATCATGGTGTGGGGAGCGATCTCCTACACTGGCCGTACACCACTGGTGATCGTCGAGGGGACACTGAATAGTGCACGGTACATCCAAACCGTCATCGAACCCATCGTTCTACCATTCCTAGACCGGCAAGGGAACTTGCTGTTCCAACTGGACAATGCACGTCCGCATGTATCCCGTGCCACCCAACGTGCTCTAGAAGGTGTAAGTCAACTACCCTGGCCAGCAAGATCTCCGGATCTGTCCCCCATTGAGCATGTTTGGGACTGGATGAAGCGTCGTCTCACGCGGTCTGCACGTCCAGCACGAACGCTGGTCCAACTGAGGCGCCAGGTGGAAATGGCATGGCAAGCCGTTCCACAGGACTACATCCAGCATCTCTACGATCGTGTCCATGGGAGAATAGCAGCCTGCATTGCTGCGAAAGGTGGATATACACTGTACTAGTGCCGACATTGTGCATGCTCTGTTGCCTGTGTATATGTGCCTGTGGTTCTGTCAGTGTGATCATGTGATGTATCTGACCCCAGGAATGTGTCAATAAAGTTTCCCCTTCCTGGGACAATGAAATCACGGTGTTCTTATTTCAATTTCCAGGAGTGTATATATGACGAAAAAATGCAATCTTTTGACAGCTGCAGTAATGTTACAGCTCCAAGCGCCCGGTATGTATCAACAGAAGATTAGCATGTCGTCAACAGAGAAATTGCTATTTTTAATACTGTTCGTTCCATATTTTCCAGTCACGAAACGGGAACGTAATTTTTCCAGTATGTCCTTCTAATGATAACATGTGATAGTAAAATATGAGTGAAATGTAATATATAGGACGTTAGGGACGTATGTGCAGATATTGTTTTTCGTGACCGAGGGCAGTGTACTGAACAACTTTACATCAGTAGTTACTCCATTTGCTGGCTGTTAATTAGAGCTGTTTCGAGTAGTCGGTTTCTTAAATTGGTTACTACCTCCAAATACACGTGGAAGGAGCAAGCCATTACTGCTTATTTTCCCCTGGGGAGCAGGTCAGCTGCTAAAGTGTGGACGCGAAGGCGCAAAACAGTTAGTTTATAATGACACACGTTGTGGTACAGCTACGATAATACAGCAAACGTCAGGTAGTAGATTATATGACATGTTTGTGCAAGACTGTTACATGCAGAGAAAAAACAACAGACTGAAGTGAATATACAGGGCTATTACAAATGATTGAAGCGATTTCATAAATTCACTGTAGCTCCATTCATTGACATATGGTCACGACACACTACAGATACGTAGAAAAACTCATAAAGTTTTGTTCGGCTGAAGCCGCACTTCAGGTTTCTGCCGCCAGAGCGCTCGAGAGCGCAGTGAGACAAAATGGCGACAGGAGCCGAGAAAGCGTATGTCGTGCTTCAAATGCACTCACAACAGTCAGTCATAACAGTGCAACGACACTTCAGGACGAAGTTCAACAAAGATCCACCAACTGATAACTCCATTCGGCGATGGTATGCGCAGTTTAAAGCTTCTGGATGCCTCTGTAAGGGGAAATCAACGGGTCGGCCTGCAGTGAGCGAACAAACGGTTGAACGCGTGCGGGCAAGTTTCACGCGTAGCCCGCGGAAGTCGACGAATAAAGCAAGCAGGGAGCTAAACGTACCACAGCCGACGGTTTGGAAAATCTTACAGAAAAGGCTAAAGGAGAAGCCTTACCGTTTACAATTGCTACAAGCCCTGACACCCGATGACAAAGTCAAACGCTTTGAATTTTCGGCGCGGTTGCAACAGCTCATGGAAGAGGATGCGTTCAGTGCGAAACTTGTTTTCAGTGATGAAGCAACATTTTTTTCTTAATGGTGAAGTGAACAGACACAATGTGCGAATCTGGGCGGTAGAGAATCCCCACGCATTCGTGCACCAAATTCGCAATTCACCAAAAGTTTACGTGTTTTGTGCAATCTCATGGTTTAAAGTTTACGGCCCCTTTTCTTCTGTGAAAAAAACATTACAGGACACGTGTATCTGGACATGCTGGAAAATTGGCTCATGCCATGACTGGAGACCGACAGCGCCGACTTCATCTTTCAACAGGATGGTGCTCCACCGCACTTCCATCATGATGTTCGGCATTTCTTAAGCAGGAGATTGGAAAACCGATGGATCGGTCGTGGTGGAGATCATGATCAGCAATTCATGTCATGGCCTCCACGCTGTCCCGACTTAACCCCATGTGATTTCTTTCTGTGGAGTTATGTGAAAGATTCAGTGTTTAAACCTCCTCTACCAAGAAACGTGCCAGAACTGCGAGCTCGCATCAACGAATCTTTCGAACTCATTGATGGGGACATGCTGCGCCGAATGTGGGAGGAACTTGATTATGGGCTTGATGTCTGCCGAATCACTAAAGGGGCACATATCGAACATTTGTGAATGCCTAAAAAAACTTTTTGAGTTTTTGTATATGTGTGCAAAGCATTGTGAAAATATCTCAAATAATAAAGTTATTGTAGAGCTGTGAAATCGCTTCAATCATTTGTAATAACCCTGTATACTGCATTATTTACCAATGATCATAATATCTTCACCTACACCCTTAACCTGAGGCGTAAGTCTATTATAGTAAATCGTTTAACACGAGAAAATTAGAGCGTCGACTTTGCTGTAGATCCCAGCCTGCAACATCACTTTGTAACCCTCCTACCTATCCGGCTAATTAGGCTTTTCTATATGACCGTCTACGTAAAGTCCCTCATGTCTCTGGAAAAGACATCTGAAGAACAATGCAAAACGGAAAGAAATAAATTAAGTTATAACCGAATCGCCACTGCTCAGTATTTTAGCAATGACGATTAGAAAGGAAGTTCGGTTAAGTTTATATATTTTTAAATAAGTGAACTAGTTTTTTCATTAACAGTAGTTAGTGGAAAATTTGGAAGAAAGGTTTTCGAAGTATGTCATTAATGAAATAACCAAGGGTCGCCAGTTCCTTACCGGAACAAGAATAATTGAACTGGAACTGAACTTCATACTCTTAAGCAATCATACGTAAGAATAGTTATTGGCGTCATGACGTAGGAACAGTACCTAGCACACACTCTCAAGTACTTCACACCACACATGCCACAGTAGTCAGATAATAATCAAATAGTAACCATATACAACATATCATATTAATTTTCAAAGATCAATTAAAGTAAGATTGTTTACTGGTTCTGGACAGAAACTTTTTGTTACTTTACTCAGCGTAATACTGACTGTCGTAATTGTAACAAGGAGAAAGATTTTTTGAATGTTGCAGTTACTTTGATATTTCTTTGTAATAAAAGTTACAAATTATGCCACAAGCTATAAATTAGAACTGTGCTTTGACAATGAAATTCAGTTTCCAAGTTACGTAAAGTTTTACTACCAATTTTTTATTATAAAAGTTACTCTATTTTTAGCAAATGAATTAATACTGGCTTTTACCTCATTCTATTTCTGACATTATTCATACTACAGCAAAGCTAAGGATTTTATTACTATGTAATTGTCCAAAAGCTGTAAAAGATATGTTTTGATAATGTAATAAATTAATGTTCACTTCGTTTTCAGTTCATTTTCAGATTATCTCGGTTCATACAGAGGGATAGGATGGATACTACTAAGGACTTATTTACGTGACAGTATAAACGAAATACAATGTTATTCAAGCAATAAAATTCCAACTACGCTCGTCAGTCTATTACACTTCTAGTTATAAAAATTATATATCTTACTTCACTTCATGATGCCGTTGGTTTGTCGAGTGGCTTCATTTAGCGGTAAATAGGGCAGAGGATGATCTTCTTGCCAATCCATAGCCAATAACAAGGTCCCACAGTACTCATGGTGTTACATGAATTACTCTTGCTAAATTTGTACTGTGCCCAGTAAATTCAATGGCTTGCTTATATTAAACATCCGCCAAAACAACCACTTCAGTTTTCACTGCTCCGCACTTCGGAAACAAACTTTTTGCCTCGTCACTTTTTCATAGCAACACCGGCGAATACACACAACCAACGACACAAATCGTCTCCTAGAGACTCCCAGCTGCTAGTTTTTTGGCACTCTCGTACGCCCAGCGATAATGCATTTACAATTTATTACACTCTTTGACAACAGCTTTTCCCTGACTAGGCCAGCGTGTCTACTTACAAAATGTTAACATTCCATGCGTATTCTCTTTCTTAAATAACAAATAGCATTTGTAACTGGACAACATATTTACAAGAATTATATTCAGCAAACCTAATAAAGCAAACTTCGCAAAACGAGTAGAAATTGTATGATCATCCACAGAGTTGTGGTGTTACAACTTCTTTCTAAGCTTTTGGCTCTTGAATCAGAATGAGCTGCCATTCCTCCAAAGACATTAGGGCATCTCATTGGAAGTGTCCCCAGTAGTGTGCAAGCCGTCATAAAGACGAAGAGCAGACACTTCCCACATTAATGTCCATTAATTGATATCCTGATACTTTTGTTCACGTGTGTTCCTGTTGATAAGTACAGAAATATATGTATGATTGGTTCATTACTGCTATAGTGTTGGTATAAAGAAAAGTAAGTGTACAGTTGTCTTTGGCAGTTAATTTCAGTACCCCGCCCGTCAGTAGGCATAATCCCCTTCGAAGTGATAACATACATCTCGTCCGATTTATGTAGTCAAATATGTGGATCTACAGTTGATGTGGACAAGGTGTAACTTGCCAGTTTTTGCATTAACTTCATTGCCAGAGGCGAACGGAACCGTAAGTGACAGAAGTAACGGTTGGACCGAGTGTGGACTGAACTCTGGGCGTTTCATTTCTTGTCTGACACTTAGCCAGACTGTCATTTTCTTTCTTTTCCTGTGATATCACCATCCACTGAGCTACGCCTCCGATGCCACTGCAGTATAGGGCGGCCGGTGGCAGCCTCTTCAGTACGACACCATCGATCGTGCTTAGTTTAGCGAGAGCCTCATCGTTGTTTGTGTCTTAATAGTAGGATGTATCTCTTGTTACAATATTTGTAATGAGTCCTCGTACAGTTGGAGAAAGACAAGCTGAGTAAATCTTCTGTTTGTTGTGTTAACTTCTTCGCTCATCATTTCCGCTCCCATCTAGCTTTCCTATGACCACAGTAGTCGCATCTCTCAGTAACTCATCTCTCCTTACTGGTGCCTACTAAGTCATACACAACATTCCGTTCTTTTTGTCAGGCCCCCATCCACACTTTCCACGCCACCTTTTGCCAAAATCACCTTCTTCGTTCTTGGAAACAACTCCTATTGAAAATAAAAGTCCAAGTCAAACTCAGGTTCCTGCTTTCATTTTCTTTTTAATTCTGCCCATCAGGCAGGTCTTTAGATAACATTGTGTCTCCATCATTCTCTGTCTTGCGCCATTCTTTCGGTCATTACATAACTATTTTACTGAATCACCATGCTCTCGCAAGCATCTGTCAGTGAACACTGTCTTCTTCTACAGTGTTCTAACCATTCCTTCTTTTCTAGTCTTTCTTCATTATCCCTTTTTAATTCTTCTTCATTTATATCTCTTCCTTTCCAGCCTATCTTTTACAACCTCCTCCATAACCAAATCTCAAAAGCCTCCTGCCTTATTTCATCTTCTTTTTTCATCTTTGTTCCTTAATTTCCACGTTCTTGACCCATAAATAACCATGCTGGACAGAAAGCATTTGGCTGCTCAGTTTCCCGTGCAGGGGCGTCTCCTTCCTGTTGAATGCTTGAGTATCCATTGCATTTCTGGTTTTAAATTCTTGGGTGCATGTCCTGCCCTCCTTTATTAAGGTGCCTAAGTATTTCAAATATTTGAATCGTTCAGTTACTTCCTATCGGTATCTTACGGCTGCACTCTTTTCCTCTACATCAGTGACCATATCTTGCCATTAATTCTCATCCCATATTCTTGGCACGCTGGACTCAGACCTATCATTTCGTTCAGTTAAGTATTTCAAATATTTGATGGTTCAAATGGTTCAAATGGCTCTGAGCACTATGGGACTTAACATCTATGGTCATCAGTCCCCTAGAACTTAGAACTACTTAAACCTAACTAACCTAAGGACAGCACACAACACCCAGTCATCACCAGGCAGAGAAAATCCCTGACCCCGCCGGGAATCGAACCCGGGAACCCGGGCGTGGGAAGCGAGAACGCTACCGCACGACCACGGGCTGCGGACCAAATAATTGAATCGTTCAGTTATTTCCTATCTGTATCTTAGGGCTGCATTCTTTTCCTCTACATCAGTGACCATATCTTGCCATTAATTCTCATCCCATATTCTTGGCACGCTGGACTCAGACCTTCTAGCATTTCGTTCAGTGTCAGTTGACCTTTAGCCAAAAGCTCCGTGTCACCAGCGAATTTTATTCATTCTACTCTTCTCCCAGCTACAGATTTGAAAGCAAAATAAGATTATTCTTGAAAACTAGAGTCTCTCGGAAACAAAATTTTTTACAGAGCGGAACTTTTTTGGAAATTAAATTCTTGTAAACTGATAATCCTTTGGGAAACTAAATCTCATTGGACAATTTACTCTTTTTGCGATCCAAATTTTTCTTGAAAACTAAAAGCTTGCACATAGAAATATAAATATGAACGCCAGTCGCCGTAACTGTTTTAATAACTCAAAGGAAAAAATCTACCACGCTGTCAAAAAGCAACAGGCTCTCTTCAAAATCTTCAAAATCAGCGATCCAAAATAGTTTACGAAATATCTGAAGCTATTTTGCAGTACTCATTCTCCAAAATTCGAACTATTTTGACAGGATAGCCGTTTTTAGAATCCCTTCAGGTTTTGGGAATGTTGTTCCCGCTCTGTATAATGCAAACAAGGCTCACGTCCAACAGCGTGTTGCTTCTGATCGCCAAACAACGGCGTTCGATCAGGAGCAGAAGCGAGTGTGTGCGTTCAGGCATTCCCTCGCGTCACCGCAGTGTCGTCGCGTTTGTTTACTGGACACACACTGGCCGTGCGGATGAAGTCCGGAGCGGCGCGCGTCTGCTGGTGACGCCTGTGCTGGCGAAACAAAGGCACGACGGCTCGGCTCTGGCTGCCCACCGCGTTGCTGGCTGTGACGCCGCATCTCGTGGTCACGGCGAGCGGAGTCCTATAACAGCAAATGTCTCCTTTATATAAGAAATTATGGCACAGACCAGGCCGCAGTGGTAACAGATTCATGATAACGATGAGTTACATCGGTACATCAGTTAGCGCTTGTATCAATAGTGAGCTGGTCCGTTAGTTACATGCTCTAGAATGTTTTTATCGAACTGCTGTGGAATGAGTCCGTTAGCAAATTATTTAAACATTATTTGGTGTGTGTATGGTTGCATGGTGCTTGTTTACTGTTTTCTTAGTGCTATTGTTAAATTTAACAAAAACGATGATAGTAGTCCTGTACTGCACAAGTTACTAGTGAAACACCATAGCGTACTGTACGTTACATGCCAACAGTATTAAATACATATTCTTCTATCGACTAAGAGCAGGTGTGCATAAGAAATTATTTCAGATTAGATTTGAATTTTTTCTTTTCTGTCTGATAGACATTTTATGGTATTGGAAAAGTAATGAAAGTTGTTTATAGTTGAGTCACTGAAGTTCTACCAACGACTAAGGAAGGGCCTTTTCATGGTTTCATACCTCAGTCGGTAACTTTGATACCTGTCTGTCTGTCCGCCCGACGTTGCAAAGCCCTTTTTCTCAGGAACTCAAGACGCATCACATTGAAATTTGTGTCAATATATAAGGATACAGGGTACTTTTCCGGCTCAACATCATGTAAAAATCAACACCTATTTCTTTCAGGCAATGTTTATAATGTATACGTTTTACAGATTTTTTGTTGATATCAGGCAATGCCCCACACTTTCCAAACAAATTAGAAGTATTTTGAATATTTTTGAACCTGCTTAGGGTTATTAAAAAAATTAAAAAGACATTGAAGCAATTTTTTTCCAAAATGCTTCCTCAAATTGAGGTACCATTTAATCCAACGTTACACATTTGAAGGAAACTAAATTTTTACGAGATATGCATCACATGATGGCTGAGGTACTAGACCTATTTACTTCCACCTATTATGTATATTACAACGATAAAAAACATCACATCTTACATTTTAATTTTTACAATTCTTTTCGTAATAAAAATGTTATTTTTTCTATCATCTACCTCTACATATATACTCCGCTGGCTACCAAGCGGTGTGTGGCGGAGGGCGCAATTCGCGCCAAAGTCATATAACCCCCCCCTTCCCCCCCCCCCCCCCCCGCCCTCTGTTCCACTCGCGGATCGCAGGAGGGAAAAACGACTGTCTGAACGCCTCAGTACGAGCTCGTATGTCTCTTATCTTTGAATGATGATCATTACGCGATTTGAAAGTTGGTGGTAATAATATATGCTCTACATCCTCGGTGAAGATTGGATTTCGGAATTTAGTGAGCAGCCCCTTCTGTTTAGCGCGTCGTCTATCTGCAAGTGTGCCCCAGTTCAAGCTTTCTATGAGATTTGTAACGCTCTCGCGATGGCTAAATGTACCAGTCACAAATCTTGCCGCTCTTCTTTGGACCTTCTCAATTTCTTGAATCAGACCCAACTGGTAAGGGTCCCATACAGACGAACAACACTCTAAGACTGGACGACCTAACGTATTGTAAGCTATTTCCTTTGTTGAAGGACTGCATCGCTTCAGGATTCTACCAATAAACCGCAATATAAAGTTCGCCTTACCCGTTACTTGTGTAATCTGATCATTCCATTTGAGATCATTTCGAATAGTCACACCCAGATACTTGACTGATGTTACCGCTTCCAAAGACTGATCATTTATTTTGAACTCATACATTAATGGGGATTTTCGCCTTGTTGCACGCAGTACGTTACACTTGCTAATATTGAGAGATAACTGCCAGTCATTACATCACGCATTTATTTTTCTGTAATTTAGTTGATTTTGCAATAAACCTTAGGTCTACTACATAAGTATGGACTATTGCAAGTTACAGAAACAAATCTCAGCAATGCTTTATAAGCTTTATGAAATATTTGTATCTGAATTCTGAAAAATACAACTTGCAGGAAATTGCGAATGAAGATATGAGTCCAATTAAACTGTACTCAGAACATTCCTGAAGCATAGACTTCATCCTGCAGCATTTCTTCATCTTCAGGCTTCCTCTTGGCATTACGTTCAGCACTTCTTGCTTTTTGGTAACTTGAAGAGCGAATCTTTCAGCTTCATGCAGGCGCTGTCCATCACAAACAAGCAACTGATCTTCAATATTAGAGCCACATTTTATGCCTAAATTTCTCAGGACTTCCAACCTTTCTATCACTGCATCATTGAAACATCACTTCATCTAGCACACCAACTTTTAATGTATTTAGTCCTAAAAAAACATTCTTGGGTAAACTTTCCCATATGCAATGGTCGAAACCTTCATTTTTATTCTGAGTGCCTCCATGAAGAAATTTACTACGCAAAACAGGGTCACTCAGGTCGCTAAAAATTGGTTTTATTTCATTCATAACAGGCTCAGGAAAAGAATGCTTGTGATGGTGTATTTGACAACTTTCTTTTGCTTTTTGGTAACCAAGCCAAGAACCTGCTCCTTTAGGGCAAAGTCCATGAACAGGGTGGTCATCTGTGGACAACTTATGAAAGTAGGTGGCCTTTACAGCTTTTCTCAATGCTGTGGCATCATTCAGAGGTGCAGTTCGTCTAATGGCCAGTCCATAATAACTCTGAAGAAAGTCTTTTTCAGTTTCTGTCAATCTGCCTCGGCCAGACAGTGATTTTCCATCAGATAGCAACTTTCCTTTCATTTCTCTTCGTAACTTCCTCATTCTAGCACCCATCCTCTTTTGCATATGTCCACATACCCCAGTTTTATTACCAAGGTATCACCATAAACTATGAACTCATTAATTCTACTGAAAGCTTTAGAGTCCCCATCGCCTAGGGACTTCGTATATCTAACGTTATAAACGGGCACCGACATCTGAAATATTTTTAGAGCGCCATCACACTCCATGCAACCACGGTAACCATCATAATTCTTAGAACAATGATGTTCAATATGTCTTTCAGTATTACCATGGCAGGTGTGAAAGTTCATAGATAAGCACTCAACATCAACAACTTTTCCATTCTCCAGAGAAGTAGCACTTACAACAGCAATCAAGGAACTATGTCCTCGACGTTGCCATGTCCCATCAAGTGCAACAGAAATGTCCTTGGTTCCACTAATATTTACAGTTTCTTCTACTGCACGTTTCATAGATGCTTTAGACACAATCGTCATGGCACTTAATAGTATTTTTATGTACTTGCTGAACCTACTGGGAGGAGGAGGAAGGTCCAGCAAACCACAAAACGTTTGAGTAGCCTTTTTTTCCTTTTCCTATTGCACGCATTCACATCATATGAATTATGCACAATGTTCGAAGTTCTTTTCGAGGTAGATTTATTGCAGGATCTACACAGAACATCTAATTTTCACGTTAAACCTTACCTGCTACTTTGTTGTTCAGTTATTTCCAGACAGCAAACACCATCATATTGTTTATATTTCGCCACTTCCTTTATCAAAGAATATAAGATGCCCACATCAACAACAACAACTCCACTACAAGCAGCATCATTGTTAACACGAAAATGTGAATCACCAGGAGGCGTGCCACGTGGGAGTTTCTTCTCTGAATAACTGATAGATAAGTTACTTTCCACAGTGTGGCTTGCTTTGTTTGTGAACTGGTTAGCACGGAATTTCCTTTTATTGAATTTCTTGATGCGTGGCACAGTTCGTATTTATTGCACACTAAAGGATATGTACTTCCACAAATATATGTGTCATTTGGGCAACAAACATTCAGTAACACGTGAACAAACTGCTTGAGTGAAACAAAAGTAACTACTAGCAAAGATAATCATTTACAGGCACTAGAAACCAGCACTGTTACCAACATATACAATGTATCATACGTGTAATTTCTGGAAACAGAAAGTTCACAGTTCTTTTCGAAGTAATACTGACTTCTGTAATAGAAATTGCCTTATCACCTCCAAACCTAATACAGGTCTCTACATCCAATATGTACGCCAACATCCACATCGAAACTTAGCAGTCCACCTTACGGCTTGTGGTGGAGGGTACCCTGTACCACTATTAGTCATTTCCTTTCCTGTTCCACTCGCTAATAGAACAGGCAAAAACGGCGACCTGTATGCCTCCGTATGAGCCAAAATTTCTCGTATCTTATCTTCATGGTCCTTATGCGCGATGTATGTTAGAGGCTACAGAATCGTTCTCCAGTCAGCTTCAAAAGCTGTTTCTCTAAACTTTGTCAGCAGCGTTCTTCGAAAAGATCGTCCCCTTCCCTACAGGGATTCCCATTTGAGTTCCCGAAGCTTCTCCATGACACTTGGGTGTTGTTCGAACCCACCAGTTACAAGTCTATCAGCCCACCTCTGTACTGCTTCGAAGTCTTCCTTTAATGCGATCTGGTACGGATCCCAAACACTCGAGCAGTACTCAAGAATAGATCGTACGAGCGTCCGATATGAGGTCTCTTTTACAAATGAACCACACTTTCCTAGAATTCTGCCAATAAACCGAAGTCGACCATTCGCTTTTCCTACCATGATCGTCACATCTCCGTTCCATTTTGTATCGATTTGCAACGCTACACCCAGGTAATTAAACTACGTAACTGTGTCAAGCATGACACTACTAACCCTGTATCCTAACAAAACGGGTTTGTTTTTCCAACTCATCTGATTTAACTTACATTTTTCTGCATATACTGGTTCATCTCGTATCCTTCTAGACTCAGTTGACTTCGACACCATACTGTACACCGTGGCATCATCAGCAAACAGCCGCAGACTGCTGCCCACCCTAACCACGAAATCATTTGTGTATATAGGGAATAATAGCAGTCCTATCACACTCCTAACGATACCCTTTTCACTGATGAACACTCGTCGTTGAGGACAACATACTACGATCTATAAGAAGTCTTCTAACCACTCACATGTGTGTGAAGGTATTCCATATGCTCGTGCCTTTGTTAAGAGTCTGCAGTGGGACATCGTGTCAAATGCTTCTCGGAAAGCTTGAAATATGTCTATTGCCCTTCATCCACAGTTCACAGTATATCACGTGCCAAAAGGACAAGCTGAGTTTCGCACGAGCAATGCTTTCAAAAACACGCTAATTCGTGGACATAAGTTCCGCAATCTCAGGTTACTTTATTATATTCGAAATGAGGATATGTTCTTGTATTCTACAGCAAACCAATGTTAGGGCTATTGGTATGGAATTTTGCGGGTCTGTTCTTTTGCCCTCCTTATACACATGAGTCTCATGCGCTTTTTTCCAGTCGCTTGGGACTTCGCGCTGGGCTAGAGATTCACGATAAATGCAAATTAGGTAAGCGGCCAATGCCGTAGAGTACTGTTTAAAAAATTGAACTGGGATTCTATCTGGACCTGGTGCCTTATTTGTTTCCACTTCTGATGTAAGGAAATATTATTATTATTATTATTATTAAGCATCAGATTGAGAAGGGGAAGCAACATATACTTGCGTGGCTCCCTTTCCCGTATAGAAAATGCCGTTTACCATTTTGGAACAGTGAGGATTTGCGAGCGATGTGCGATTTGAGAAGTAAAGTTTGCTAAGACATTCCCGGACGTCACTCGCAATGAAAAAGTACCTAACGTACAGTTTAAAACTTGAGTTTGAAAATATTACAAGGGGGGAATATAAGTTGTATGTTAACGTTGGCCTCGACTGTTCTGTCGACACAACGACACGTCGGATACTGTTGGCTCTGTGGAAAAAATTTGACTCATAGAAAGGAAAGGATTAAGGTTGTCCAGCTGCCAAGGCAAAGACAAATTTAGAGTAATTGACACTATAATCACGAACTTGGATTTAACATACATATAACATGTTAACAATTACGTAAATAACAATGACAGAGCCTGAGTGGTTTGAAAAGTTTATAAATCACGTACAAATGTCCATTCATTAACCACTCTGCGTTTTTCACACATCTAGTCCCACATTCAACAAAATGACAGTGTATCTCTGTAAGTTTTAACAGATTACAAATCTTATAATGACGCCTATATAATGTCTTCAGAGTCTGTCTTTAATATCGATGTTTTCACATGCGCGCTGAATTAGTCTATAGTTTCTTTGGCGCTGGATTCATTTCTCCTTGCAAATCGTCAAAATACATCATTACAATGCGTAGTTAGATATTACACATTGGCAGATAAATGGCTCTTGTCCTCTTTCATTACTCAGATCAGGGTTTTATGTGACGAGATGTGGTGGTGTGAAAATATAACATCTCAAACTCCTTCAGTTGTTTCTCTAAGCCAGGGGATCTTATTATTACATCGTCCATAAGGGAGTCCGTTCGATGATCAAACGACGGCGAGTTTTACGATTCTCCGGCATGAACGATTTCTTGAACGTGAAATTTAAAAGTTCGGCTTTCGTTTTGCTATATGCAACTGCCCCACCAGACCGGTAATCAGTTGACTTGATGGAAGCCTTAGAACCAATTAACGATTTTACATAGTACTAGAATTTTCTCACGTTCTCTGCCAGATCTTTTGCTCAGGTATGACGGTGGTGGTAGTTGTATGCTTCGCGCATAGGTCTTCTTAAAACCGCACGAATCTCTACTAACCTTTGCTTGTCGTCTTTTGCACGTTCTCTTTTGAACAGAGAGTCAAACACCCTCTACTTCCTCGGTAGTTTTCGAATCTCGTTATTAAACCATGGTGGGTCTTTCCCGTCCTTAATCCACTTACTAGGCACATTATTCTCCAGACCATGATTTAGAACCTGCTTAAACTTTGGCCACAGTTCCTCTACTTCCATCTTACTGGAACTAAGTGATGTCATTTCACTTCTAACGACCGCTTATCTGCTCCTTCTAGCAGAAATATTCTGCTAGCCTTCTTCAGTGGTTTATTAACTACCGCTATAATGCCATCAGGATCGGTAATGCCCGTTTCTATACTGAGGTAATCGATACTGTCCGGCCTATTTGTAGCTACAGGGTCTAAGACATTTCCGTTCCGTGTGGACTGCCGAACTAGCTGCTCAAGACAGTTTTCAGAAAACGTGTTCAAAAGTACTTCGAATGACGATCTATCTGTACCCCCTGCAATAAACCCTTAGACATCCCAGTCTGTACATGGTTGGTTAAAATCGCCTCCAATTAGCCACTTGGGTGTTTACGCGCTACTGACCTAGACATTCAATGACTTTGTAGCTATTATAGCAGACTCGAGTGGCCGGTAAAAACATTCAATAATTAACTTAGTTTCACGTAGACTTGTTATGAGCGACTAGACAACTTCACTGTCACACTCAACTTAGACCTCAATAGAAACAATATTTTTGTGAACTCCAATGGGCACTTCCCCTTCTACGACCTCTAATTTGGTTTCCCGATATACGTTCCATGACTCGCTAATCATCTCAGAGCTTACCACTTCGGATTTCAGCCAGCTCTCGGTCCCGGAGGTAATTTGAGAGCGAAAACCTTCCTCGAGGGCAGTAAATTGGGGAACACATCTACATCTACATCTACATCCATACTCGGCAAGCCACCTGAAGGTGTGTGGCGGAGGGTACCTTGTGTACCTCTATCGGTTCTCCCTTCTATTCCAGTCTCGTATTGTTCGTGGAAAGAAAGATTGTCGGTATGCGTCTGTGTGGGCTCTAATCTCTCTGACTTTATCCTCATGGTCTCTTCGCGAGATTTACGTGGAAGCAATATACTGCTTGACTCCTCGGTGAAGGTATGTTCTCAAAACTGCAACAAAGCCCGTACCGAGCTACTGAGCGTCTCTCTTGCACAGTCTTCCACTGGAGTTTATCTATCATCTCCTTAACGCTTTCGCGATTACTAAATGATCCTGTAACGAAGCGCGCTGCTCTCCGTTGGATCTCCTCTATCTCTTCTATCAACCCTATCTGGTACGGATCCCACACTGGTGAGCAGTATTCGAGCAGTGGGCGAACAAGTGTGCTGTAACCTACTTGCCCGCATCCCGTGGTCGTGCGGTAGCGTTCTCGCTTCCCACGCCCGGGTTCCCGGGTTCGATTCCCGGCGGGGTCAGGGATTTTCTCTGCCTCGTGATGGCTGGGTGTTGTGTGCTGTCCTTAGGTTAGTTAGGTTTAAGTAGTTCTAAGTTCTAGGGGACTTATGACCACAGCAGTTGAGTCCCATAGTGCTCAGAGCCATTTGAACCAGTTTTTTGTAACCTACTTCCTTTGTTTTCGGATTGCATTTCCTTAGGATTCTTCCAATGAATCCCAGTCTGGCATCTGCTTTACCGACGATTAATTTTACATGGTCGTCCCATTTTAAATCACTCCTAATGCCTACTCCCAGGTAATTTATGGAATTAACTGCTTCCAGTTGCTGACCTGCTACTTTGTAGCTAAATGATAAAGGAACTTTCTTTCTATGTTTTCGCAGCTTGTCTACATTGAGATTCAATTGCCATTCCCTGCACCATGCATCAGTTCGTTGTAGATCCTCCAGATTTGGTTAAGAATACTTCAACAATTTACTGATAAAATTTTGACAGACGAAGTGTCTTTATTCTGAACATTCCCTGACTTTCCTTTCTGCGTGTTGACTGGCTAGTATTTATCAGAGTACCTCGAACTACCGCCTAGCCTAAAACTCCCTCATGTGCACTCCACAAGTACTCTGCTACCCGTGTAGCTGCTTCCTTTGTGTAGGGCACCCCTGACCTATCTAGGGCCGCCCTACAAATCCACAACTGATAACGCAGGTCTTGATATCTGCTGCCAAGAGCGTCACAGAATCGACGTATCCTTTTGTTGACACCCTCCACTCGCCTCCAATACGAAGGACCCCGATCACCTCTGGGGACAGTGTTGCAAATTGCGAGCTCTGCTTGCACCCCATGACTGAGGCCAGCAGCCGTCACCGCTTCCGGCAGCGGCGCTGCATGAACTGAGAATGGCCTCAGAACCCATGCGACAGACTTCATTGGTGCCTACGTGAGCCGCAACTTGGAGACAACTGCACCCTGCACGCTCGATAGCCGCATGCAAGGCCGCCACAACAACTGAGATGAAACTCCCTCGACAGACGTAGCGAGTGCACATTGGCTTTCTTTCCAGCCCTGAACGCTGTCTGCCTAAGTGGCTCCATACCGCACCAGACGTTGGGGATCCCGATAACTACACTACTGGCCATTAAAATTGCTACACCACGAAGATGACGTGCTACAGACGCGAAATTTAACCAACAGGAAGAAGATGCTGTGATAGGCAAATGATTAGCTTTTCAGAGCATTCACACAAGGCTGGCGCCGGTGGCAACACCTACAACGTGCTGACATGAGGAAAGTTTCCAACCGATTTCTCATACACAAACAGCAGTTGCCCGCCGTTTCCTGGTGAAACGTTGTTGTGATGACTCGTGTAAGGAGGAGAAATGCGTAGCATCACGTTTCCGACTTTGATAAAGGTCGGATTGTAGCCTATCGCGATTGCGGTTTATCGTAATGCGACATTGCTGCCCGCGTTGGTCGAGATCCAACGACTGTTAGCATAATATGGAATCGGTGGGTTCAGGAGCGTTACACGGAACACCGTGCTGGATCCCGACGGCCTCGTATCACTAGGAGTCGAGACGACAGGCATCTTATCCGCACGGGTGTAACGGATCGTGCAGCCACGTCTCGATCCCTGAGTCAACAGATGGGGACGTTTGCAAGACAACAACCATCTGCACGAACAGTTCGACGACGTTTGCAACAGCATGGGCTATCAGCTTGGAGACCACGGCTGCGGTTACCCTTGACGCTGCATCACAGACAGGAGCGTCTGCTACTCGACGACGAACCTGGGTGCACGAATGGCAAAACGTCATTTTTTCGAATGAATCCAGGTTCTGTTTACAGCATCATGATGGTCACATCCGTGTTTGGCGACATCGCGATGAAGGCACATTGGAAGCGTGTATTCGTCGTCGCCATACTGGCGTATCACCCGGCGTGATGGTATGGGGTGCCATTGGTTACGCGTCTCGGTCACCTCTTGTTCGCATTGACGGCACTTTGAACAGTGGACGTTACATTTGAGATGTGTTACGACCCGTCACTCTACCCTTCATTCGATCCCTGCGAAACCCTAAAATTCAGCAGGATAATGCACGACCGCATTTGCAGGTCCTGTACGGGCCTTTCTGGACACAGAAAATGTTCGACTGCTGCCCTGGCCAGCACATTCTCCAGATCTCTCACCAATTGGAAACGTCTGGTCAATGGTGGCCGAGCTACTGGTTCGTCAGAATACGCCAGTCACTACTCTTGATGAACTGTGGTGTCGTGTTGAAGCTGCATGGGTAGCTGTACCTGTACACGCCATCCAAGCTCTGTTTGACTCAACGCCCAGGCGTATCAGGGCCGTTATTACGGCTAGAGGTGGTTGTTCTGGGTACTGATTTCTCAGGATCTATGCACCCAAACTGCATGAAAAAGTAATCACGTGTCAGTTCTAGTATAATATAACTGTCCAATGAATACCCGTTTATCATCTGCATTTCTCCTTGGTGTAACAATTTTAATGGCCAGTAGTGTAGCAACCCCCTCCCACCCGTTCACCTGTTCGGACGTTGTGAAGGAGCGGCCGCCTGTCACTCACAGGATGAACGGGCGAGGCCGGTACGATCAGTCTCAACACTGGCCCTCCGCTTCGGGCGATGCGAACGCGTTACCACTCGCCATTCACTCTGTTGTGAGAAGGGATCCACTGTGTCGGGTATACTACGAAGTGCCTTGGTAGAAGAGCCCGTAGACGAAATGATCGACACCTGAGGTGACCCATGCGACGCGCCGGAGTCTCCACCCCCTTTACACCCCTTGCTTGGAAACGGCCTGAAGGTGACTGACCGCAGCCAAAAGCGCATTCAGCAATTCGTGAACTGCGGCCCACTCCTCCTGCCTCTGCACACAGTATGCGCACATCCTACTTATCCTGGCAAGACTAGCTGAAGAAGTAAATTATCGAAGCAGACGTGACCATAGATGTGAAACTTTTTAACCTGCTGATGTATAACCGATGGACGCTGATGCCTCACTGAGCTATGTAGCTGATTGTTCCGAAGAAACGAAAACTGCGCTACAGACTGTCCGAATTTATGCTTACAAAATGCGAGTTAACACGTCTTTGACGGAAACACGGGTGAAATTTAATAAATGTACTACAAGAAAAAGACAGGAAAAGATAAACACTTAACATGCCGCTCCGTCTATCTGTATCAGCCGCGTGCTGGAGCGTGACTCGTTAGCGTACTAAACGAACGGACGCGTCTCTTCAAACAAAGCAAATCAGCAACTACTGCCCTAAGACTATCGAATTTACACTTCCAAAAATCTCTTAAACAGAGAAACAGGCAAGAAATTTAATAAGTACGAGGGCTATTCGGAAAATAAGAAACGACAGATCGCGAAATGGAAGCCGCAGTGAAAATCAAAACTGTTTTATTTGCAACAGTTAGCTACAACTTCTAGCTACTTATCTCCATAGACACCGATCCGACTTAGACGTTTGTCGTAGCGTTGCACCAAATTTCCAATACACTCGTTATAGAAGGCAGCCGCCAGTGCTTTCTGCCAATTCTCTGCGCTGGCCAACAGCTCGTTGTCTGTGCCAAAATGTTGCCTTCATAGCCAGCGATTCGTGTGAGCAGGGATGAAACTCAGAGGGTAACAATTGCGGGCTGTATTGTGGATAATCAAACATTTCCAATTGGAAACGATGCAGGAGCATCTTCAATGCCCCTGCAGAATGCGACTGAGAATTTTCTTGGAGAAGAAAACGCACGGCAGTTATGTAATGTTGGCTGCATAGCTTCAGGCGAAATTTCTCACCAGACCCTCGTACTTGGCGGGAGACACTATTGTTCTGGGTATCTTTATGCGCTCCCTGTGTCCTCGGAACTAAAAAGAACGACGTAACGCGGTCGACGGGCATACTAGAGACACTGGCCGACACACCTGTGAAAAACTTCATCGGGTTTTCACTGTGGTTTCTGTTCCGTGACCGATCGTTCTTTACTTTCCATATAACCCTCGTATATTACGAGGAAAAGACAGGAGTAGATAAAAACTTAATTTGCCGCTCTGTATATCTGTACCAGCCGACATTTAGAGCCTCGCCCAATCTCTGACCGCTTACATTGCTTTACATGGGCAATTATCGAGACTAAAAGATGTACCACGTGAAGATTAACACCATAGCACAACTAAATCAAAGGAGCAGAAACGCCGTCGATGAATTCTCTTCAATTACTTTGAACAGTGTATTTTGGTCTATTTAAAAATTTTGTCTCTCCCCAAAAAGTGTATAGAGATTTTATTTTCATCGTATACAGGGAGAAGAAAAAATGCTGCTCTCGGAGGTTGGTATGCGACTCTTCATCCAGTTGCAGGATAAAAGTTTATCTGGCAATCAGGTCAGGTAATCCCGGTTTCCATATATGTCTTTTCAAGACATATATGGAAACGAGGAGTGCAAAAATCACAATGTATAGAGGAACTTTTATGAGGCCGTACTACCGTACTAGTCGTCGTAGCTCACTGGGTTTGCCTGCTGGAACATCACACATGCGTCAGCTGCGGAGTTATGGTTCGAATCCTCGCCAGCCTATTTTTTATTTTTTAGACGTCCATTCCTCAGTTCTCGTCGTTTACAAGCAGAACTCACTTTTTCACGTGACTCTAGTCTATCACATGACAGTGGCATCCATTAAACTGCATGCAGATATCTACTAGCCACACAGTACACAATCATAATAAGTAGTGTGAAGTTCATGTAGGGTGGCTTCCCGACGGAATACACAAACAAATGGTTCAAATGGCTCTAAGCACTATGGGACTTAAGATCTTAGGACATTAGTCCCCTAGACTTAGAACTACTTAAACCTAACTAACCTAAGGACTACAGACACATCCATGCCCGAGGCAGGATTCGAACCTGCGACCGTAGCAGCAGCACGGTTCCGGACTGAAGCGCCTAGAACAGCCTGGCCACAGCGGCCGGCGATACACAAGCGATGAATACGTCGATATGCTTTTGGTGCTAGGTGCATTCGATAATTAAGCTGCTCATGCATATTCGGCACGGTACACTCAAAAGTCCCATCCCAATAAGAATGTTTCTCGTTTCGTGGAGCACATCTTCGGGAAACTGGTAATTTTGTCCACAAGTAAGGGACAGAGATCGTCCAAGGGCTAGACATATTCCACAAACGGAGAACGCGGTTCTTGAAAATATTCACCAGTCACTCCGGGGAAGTTACCTGTAAAAGCAAGGCAGTTCCAGACATTTCAAGCACTGGTTGTTGAAGTGTCACACGGTGAAGAACTGCATACACGTCACTGCACCTTAGCTCAACATCGGCGGCCAGAAGATAACATTCGACGAGTACGGTTTTGTCAATGGTTTTTGTACCAAGCGGAAAATAAATAACATTTTATAAACAACTTGAATGGGCTGAAGAATCTAGTTTCACTCTCGAAAGTGTTTTCAACCACTACAACAATCATTATTAGTCGGGACACAACCCGCATCTCACCTGTGAACTTGGCTTTCAGGCACACTTTCGCATAAACTTGTGGGCTTGTATCGTGGGAGGATTGCTTTTGAACCTTTACCCATATGCTAGACAAGTTGAATGCGCCCCTGCATCGTATGTTTCTATGCAATACTTTCCCTAACGCATTAGCAAACGTCCCACTTCGTGTTCGGCGACATCAATTGTTTCAGTGTGATTGTGCACCGCCACACTTTGGAGTGAAAGTGTGCTCATATTTAAATGAAGCATTCCCATGGAAATAAATTCTTCGTGGACATCTGATGTTCTGGCCTTCGCTAGATCATAATTAACTAGATTTTCATTTGTGGGGGCACTTAATGGAACAAGTTTGTTGTACTCCGTCCACGGATGTACACATCCTAATAGTTTGTGTGCATGTTGCTTCGGCAATGGTGAGTGCAGGTGTGTTGCGTAGGATCAAAGTATGATCCAGCGAGTGTTCGCAAATGCAAGCTCAACGTTGCTCGTGTGTGTACGTACCGGCTCTGTGAAGATGAGGCTGGACATCAAACGTACAGAAAGGGATTATTGTGCGTAGCAGAATGTGTAATCTAGTGTAAGCCGACCTATTGTGTTTTTTGTAGCTCATTGAATACAGGCAATGTTACTGTATCCAGCATTTTTTCCTGTTGGTTTTATTTGTATCATGGACTAAACGAAGTGGTCTTCACGTCTGTAAGAAGTTCATGTTATGTCGCAGAGTTTAAATGAAGGTAACAGTAACAGAAAGAAATACGCAGGATACCACACTGTGAGAGCGTAAACTGGATACAGTTTGATGCTTTAATTGAAAAAACGTTTGCTGCGAACGTGACTCGAACATCGGCGTCTCTGCATGTTGTTCCACACGACGTTTACTCGTCTCATTGAGCTAAATGTACAGCTCCAACACAACACAGATTCGTGCTATTTCTGCTGTACACCTCCACAGGACTGGCCTAAGACATGCGCTTGTGTCTGTGCGATGCTTTGGACATGTACAGGCTGACAATCATTCAACTATATGAAAAAAGAACGCAAATTAATTACAAACTACCACGTGCACACACTTTATTCAACGTGTAACGGTCCTACAGATATTCGGATTTAGGTTATGAGATGTTCGATATGCCTGCCATCATTGGCGATAATGTGCACGGACGAATGGCAAAATTCTGCATGATCCGCTGAAGTGTCGGATCATCGAAGCTGTCGATGACCTCCTGAATGGCTGTTTTCAGCTCAGAAATGATTTGGGGTTATTGCTGCGCACCTTGTCTTCAATAAAGCCCCACAAAATGTAGTCGGACGTGTTCAGATCCGGAGAACACGGTGGCTAATCTACACACATGCTAGTGACCTCGCCGTACCCCAGAGCTAGAATGCAGTCTCCAAAGTGCCCCTCCAGGACATCAAACACTCTCCTGCTCCGATAGGTTCGAGCTCCGTCTTGCATGAACCACATCTTGTAAAAAAACAGGGTCACTTTCAATAATGGGGATGAACTCATCTTCCAAAACCTTCCGTTTGATAGTCACCGTGCCAACAAGTAATATCGCACCGATTATTTCTTGACTTGACACTGTTCACCACACAGTCACCCGTTGAGAGTGAAGAGTCTTCTCAATCGGAAATGTGGATTCTCAGTCCCATCCAAATTAAAGTTGGCTTTGTCGCTAAACCAAACCGCACATGCACATACTAATTCCCATCATACCCCGCGGCCATCTGTGCAGTTTGAACGTCCTAACGCAAACCGTTTAGAATTATAATGATTTTATTTCTTACAGTTTATTAATTGTCACCTTGTAAGAACGAGGTTAGGGAACCTAGACATAGGACGGTCAATACGCAGACAGAATGACTCAAACTCTATTAACAATATCGCAGACCACGTATCCCGAGCAACAGAAGCTCATATAAACAGGAGAGACCACACGCTACAGTAACACAGCCGCTACATCTAGCAGATCAGCAGAACATAGGAAATGACGCAGACAATGACTTAGATGCTACATCACACACAGGAAGTGAAGATGAGATACGCATACAAACATAATAAAAGCAAGCAAAAGTGTAAGCTGAAAATGTAACTTTCTATATAGTTGGTTGTTATACTATTTCATAATACGTGACGCTATCTGAAAATGGGACATTTCTTCCTCTTCCACTGCATCATATATGACTGGCTCGAAGTTTTACCGAAACCTCGCACCTGATGCAGCTGACTACGACATATCAAAATAACTCCAAATCTCCACTGTTACCTTAAGTTCGGAAACACGTTGTAACCTAATTAATCAATACATTATTAATTGAGTATTTCCAGTCAAGACAACATTTCTTACAGATTATTACCAAACACATAGAAGTTATAAAGGGAAGAATTGCCACATCATGTCTAAGCTAAATTTATTGTCATCTTGTAACACCAAAGCTCCATAGCTCTGCCTCCCAGCATTAGCCGAGCGGTCTAAGGCGTTGCAGTCATGGACTGTACAGCTGGTCCCGGCGGAGGTTCGAGTCCTCCCTCGGGCATGGGTGTGTGTGTTTGTCCTTAGGATAATTTAGGTTAAGTAGTGTGTAAGCTTAGGGACTGATGACCTTAGCAGTTAAGTCTCATAAGATTTCACACACATTTTTCCATAGCTCGACTGACATAAATTTTTCTTTTTTGTCTGTTCTACATTCTATCATTAAGATATTGTAAATATTGTTTTATTGCATTGATAGCACAAGAGTGTTCGCCTTTTTGCTTTGTAAATAGTTTGATGTCATGGTTTGATTCTATGCAGTGTAGTGTATCTATCATTTAAATTCTTTCTCTCATTTGGAGGGAGACGAAACTTTCTGTATCTACTTGGAATTTGGGTGAATATTTTTTTGTAGAAATGTCAATACGTGCAAATGTTCTGTTTTATTTAATATGTTTGGTTGCTGTTATGTAAACTGCTGACCTTCACTTAGGCTTCTTAGTTATTTTGTATGTAAAAGGTGTTGTGGTTCCCCTCGGGAACGGAAGCATGCAGCGCGCGCAAAATGTGATTGGCATAGGTAGAAAGGTGGGATTAAGAGTCAGTCGGGGATGAGCTGCTGAACCACCAACTATTCACGAAAAGGTTTTGAATTGTGCTGGTGCCGAGGGGGGCTTTTTATGCCGTTTTCCAATCTTCCAAAACCTCAGGTGGATGCAGTAACTAGCTGGAATTATGTTGGAATTGATATCTATCATCGCCACCAAGAAATGACAGAGTCCAGCAATTCTACTTGCAAATCCACCTACCGACATGCACTCGCCACCACATTGCGTAATCACTGTAATGGAACAGAAGAAATGTAGTAATGTACAATGAAGGATCAGCTCATAGGATGTTATAGCGTACTCAAATGTAAGGTAAATTTTAACTGAACTCTTGTACCTACCGTGATTTATCCTCAGTCACATATCCACTTAGGATCCCTCCCACGCTAAATTGCTTATCGAGTGCCCTTTATTGAAAGCATATTAAAATTAATATGGCAATAGAGTGTGATAAAATTAATATTAAGCTTCCTGGCAGATTAAAACTGTGTGCCGGATCGAGACTCGAACTCGGGACCTTTGCCTTTCGCGGGCAAGTGCTCTACCAGCTGAGCTACCCAATCACGACTCACACCCCGTCCTCATAGCTTTAGTTCTTCCAGTACCTCGTCTCCTACCTTCCAAACTTAACAGGAGCTCTCCTGCGAACCTTGCAGAACTAGCACTCCTGAAGGAAAGGATATTGCGGAGACTTGGCTTAGCCACAGCCCGGGGGATGTTTCCAGAATGAGATTTTCACTCTGCAGCGGAGTGTGCGCTGATATGAAGCTTCCTGGCAGATTAAAACTGTGTGCCGGACCGAGACTCGAACTCGGGACCTTTGCCTTTCGCGGGCAAGTGCTCCACCAGCTGAGCTACCCAATCACGACTCACGCCCCGTCCTCACAGCTTTAGTTCTGCCAGTACCTCGTCTACTATCTTCCAAACTTAACAGGAGCTCTCCTGCGAACCTTGCAGAACTAGCACTCCTGAAAGAAAGGATATTGCGGAGACATGGCTTAGCCACAGCCTGGGGGATGTTTCCAGAATGAGATTTTCACTCTGCAGCGGAGTGTGCGCTGATATGAAGCTTCCTGGCAGATTAAAACTGTGTGCCGGACCGAGACTCGAATACGGGACCTTTGCCTTTCGCGGGCAAGTGCTCTACCAGCTGAGCTACCCAAGCACGACTCACGCCCCGTCCTCACAGCTTTAGTTCTGCCAGTACCTCGTCTCCTACCTTCCAAACTTCATGTCTCCGCAATATCCTTTCTTTCAGGACTGCTAGTTCTGCAAGGTTCGCAGGAGAGCTCTTGTTAAGTTTGGAAGGTAGGAGACGAGGTACTGGCAGAACTAAAGCTGTGAGGACGGGGCTTGAGTCGTGCATGGGTAGCTCAGCTGGTAGAGCACTTGCCCGCGAAAGGCAAAGGTCCCGAGTTCGAGTCTCGGTCCGGCACACAGTTTTAATGTGCCAGGAAGCTTCATATCAGCGCACACTCCGCTGCAGAATGAAAATCTCATTCTGAAAATTAGTATTGTTTGTTGAAAGGATCTTACAAATATCTCATTTTTGTGTTTCACTGCAGTAAAAGTTCAGAACTGTAACTGTTGAGAACTATATGTTCATGCTTGCTAAGTGCTTGTTTCATTAATGTAATGAAAGTGCGTTTATTTTGCTCTACTAAAGAGGTCAAGATTAAGCCCCCACTCCTCCCCCCCCCCCCCCCCGATTGAAAGTATTCCAAATGCTCAAAGTTACTTAATTATAGAAAGTTTCAATTATTTTTGGTATTTCTGTCGACTTCTGTACAATATTGTGTTCCTCTTGTGTATTAAAAGTGCATATTAATGGTGTAACAGGATCCATAGTTTGTCTATTGTGCTCATGCTACATAACGATTAATAGAAAGACCACAGTAACTTCTTTATTCAAAAGACAGTGAGAAGTAATTTGTTAGTGAACTCCATTTAATTTTCGTTCTAAGTAGATAGGTGTTTAGTAGTGAGAGACTTAATCTATGCACATTAACTAATTTTGCTGTGAACCATATCCATATTTCATGTCAGATAGGAATATGTTTGAAAAGTAACATTGAACCTATGCCCAATTTACGATTCTACAGTGAATATTAATAGTAACGTTATTGAGACCATTCAGTTTGACTAAGTCCTCAAGGTAACAGTGTATTTCGTTATCTCTTATCTTTATGCAAATAGTTTGTTGTGATCTGTCAGCTCCAAACTTAACGTGAACATATGCAGGTGCCAGAGTTCATAGCACTTTCGTGTGACAAAGTATAGGCTGTGTTTGCCCAGTGAAGTTACTTATTTTCAGTTTCTTGAAGAAGAATGTTACTCACTCTTATGCCTAATTAGGCTGGCGACCGTTTTATTATCGTTTGAACGCTGTGGATAGGTAAATTATTGTTTGTTACTGTTTAAATATTTACGTAATTCTGACTTTCACTTCCGATAGGCCACCTCCATTAGGTATATCACGGTCAACACAACAAAATTCCTTTCGGAGGGCAACACTGCTCTGCTTCTTTATACTGCAATTGCTGTAATAAAAATAATTTCATTTATACGAACTGCCTCCAGCTTTGAGGTTATGGTGTAACAGTAGCAGGCGGTAGTGTTATAATCTCTTATTTCTTCCACTAAATATAATTTTAAATTTAACTTAAAATACATCCACGTATATATATATATATATATATATATATATATATATATATATATATATATTCCTGGAAATTGAAATAAGAACACCGTGAATTCATTGTCCCAGGAAGGGGAAACTTTATTGACACATTCCTGGGGTCAGATACATCACATGATCACACTGACAGAACCACAGGCACATAGACACAGGCAACAGAGCATGCACAATGTCGGCACTAGTACAGTGTATATCCACCTTTCGCAGCAATGCAGGCTGCTATTCTCCCATGGAGACGATCGTAGAGATGCTGGATGTAGTCCTGTGGAACGGCTTGCCATGCCATTTCCACCTGGCGCCTCAGTTGGACCAGCGTTCGTGCTGGACGTGCAGACCGCGTGAGACGACGCTTCATCCAGTCCCAAACATGCTCAATGGGGGACAGATCCGGAGATCTTGCTGGCCAGGGTAGTTGACTTACACCTTCTAGAGCACGTTGGGTGGCACGGGATACATGCGGACGTGCATTGTCCTGTTGGAACAGCACGTTCCCTTGCCGGTCTAGGAATGGTAGAACGATGGGTTCGATGACGGTTTGGATGTACCGTGCACTATTCAGTGTCCCCTCGACGATCACCAGTGGTGTATGGCCAGTGTAGGAGATCGCTCCCCACACCATGATGCCGGGTGTTGGCCCTGTGTGCCTCGGTCGTATGCAGTCCTGATTGTGGAGCTCACCTGCACGGCGCCAAACACGCATACGACCATCATTGGCACCAAGGCAGAAGCGACTCTCATCGCTGAAGACGACACGTCTCCATTCGTCCCTCCATTCACGCCTGTCGCGACACAACTGGAGGCGGGCTGCACGATGTTGGGGCGTGAGCGGAAGACGGCCTAACGGTGTGCGGGACCGTAGCCCAGCTTCATGGAGACGGTTGCGAATGGTCCTCGCCGATACCCCAGGAGCAACAGTGTCCCTAATTTGCTGGGAAGTGGCGGTGCGGTCCCCTACGGCACTGCGTAGGATCCTACGGTCTTGGCGTGCATCCGTGCGTCGCTGCGGTCCGGTCCCAGGTCGACGGGCACGTGCACCTTCCGCCGACCACTGGCGACAACATCGATGTACTGTGGAGACCTCACGCCCCACGTGTTGAGCAATTCGGCGGTACGTCCACCCGGCCTCCCGCATGCCCACTATACGCCCTCGCTCAAAGTCCGTCAACTGCACATACGGTTCACGTGCACGCTGTCGCGGCATGCTACCAGTGTTAAAGACTGCGATGGAGCTCCGTATGCCACGGCAAACTGGCTGACACTGACGGCGGCGGTGCACAAATGCTGCGCAGCTAGCGCCATTCGACGGCCAACACCGCGGTTCCTGGTGTGTCCGCTGTGCCGTGCGTGTGCTCATTATGTACAGCAGGTATGCATTATTGTACAGCCCTCTCGCAGTGTCCGGAGCAAGTATGTCCGGAGCAAGTATGGTGGGTCTGACACACCGGTGTCAATGTGTTCTTTTTTTCCATTTCCAGATGTGTGTGTGTGTGTGTGTGTGTGTGTGTGTGTGTGTGTGTGTGTGCGTATTTTATATCTCGTGGTCGTGCGGTAGCGTTCTCGCTTCCCACGCCCGGGTTCCCGGGTTCGATTCCCGGCGGTGTGAGGGATTTTCTCTGCCTCGTGATGGCTGGGTGTTGTGTGCTGTCCTTAGGTTAGTTAGGTTTAAGTAGTTCTAAGTTCTAGGGGACTGATGACCATAGATGTTAAGTCCCATAGTGCTCAGAGCCATTTGAACCATTTGAACACGTAAAATCACAAAACGTACGACCTGCTGTATAACAACAGGCAGCGGGGCTTTACTTAATAAATATAAAAATAAAATTCTCTTCTTGGCCACGCTTCACGCAGTTACAGCGTTGCCAGAGCGTCGTTTTTTACGCATTTATATACACATTTGCCTTGAAATGGGACGAGTAATCCCATGCCGACCGCGAAGTGCGGCATTTTCTCTTCACCCTGTGCACACGGTGTCCAAAGAGAATTATTCAGGGATATTCCAAAAACAATCATTCGAAATAAATTAGTGTAGTAAACACAGGCTCTAAAATACATACCTTTAAAGTTATGAGTGCTTGTTCCCCTTCAATACTGAGAAACAACTCTCTTCTACTGCAAACTCTTTGTTTTCCACATTTTGGGAGGAGATAGCCATAACTAAAACAAGAAAAAAATGTTCGGCAAACATGGGCTGTACAATGCATATGCATGAGCACTTGTTTAAATTCAAGTGGTTCAAGTGGCTCTAAGTACTATGAGACCCAAAATCTGATCTCCTCAGTCCCCTAGACTTAGAACTACTTAAACCTAACTAACCTAAGGACATCTCACACATGCATGCCCGAGACAGGATTCGAACCTGCGACCGTAGCAGCAGCGCGGTTCCTGACTGAAGCGCCTAGAACCGCTTGGCCACAGCGGCCGGCTGCACTTGTTCAATAGAAGAGATGTATTTCAGAGTAGCGAAGATGAACATGAGCACTTAGCTCTTAAGGTATGCATTTCAGAGCCCATGTTTACTGGAATTTTTTACTTTGACTGATCGTTCCTGTCATATCCCTGAATACAAACCATTCCTCCTGGGACACCCTATATATATACATCGTGTGTTTGTAATCAAGATGATGGACTGTGTGTAAAGATTGATGAGTGAATGAAGAGATGAAACGCCCGCTCCGTCCATCTGTCACAGAGTCGCCGCTGCTCCCCTCGAGTTTTCTGTGACTCCGAAGGCGGCATTGTTCGGCGATTGACGAAACTGCGAAGGCCCTGGGATTTATGGCTCGGGCGCATCGCCGGGCGCCCGGCTGCGAAGTTTGCTTAGCTTCAGCTTCGGCTTTATCGCCGACATTAAAGTCTGCCGGCGCCATCTGCGCTTCTCACTCCCCAGACGCGTTACTGGCCGACAACTTCAGATGCGGAGGCGGAGGGGGAGGGGGGCGGGTGGCCCGCCGATAGCACCCTCTGTCGCTAGCGATGTTCTCTGTTTCCTCCAGAGAAGAACTGCGATCTCCGCTTCCGGTCGCCAAAGCAGAAACGTCTTTAATTCTTCTACGGTCACCCGAATTCAGACACCTCTAACGCTCGTCATATCCCCCACAGAAACTATCGTTGCATGACCTCTTAAGATGATGTTTATTAAGTCTGTGTGAAGTTTGCATTCGAAACATTGAAACCTCATTCCTGACTGGAATTAGAGCGAAACAGGACCGATGAACATGTGTTCTCAAACGCATCGTTGCCGTTGACGAATGAAAGTTCCTCTGAGTACGTTCCGCGTGTGTCTTGTGAGTTGCAGGTTGTGTGATTGATGCAGTGTACTGTAAACAGCAGAATGGTCCCTTATTCATGTCCGCAACAAGTCGAGATGGCGTTTATGTACGGTCGAGAGGCAACACGGCTATACCAAAACACAGACACCAACCACCTCATACAAGGACCATGTTTTGCAGGATATTGAGTATAAGTCAAAGTACGATTATGTGTATCCTGCATGACATCCGCTACTATCCCTATCACCTGCAATCCCATGGATACCACTTTGAACATCTGTTTTGACGTGGATGTGATGCAACCCCGTATTGTGTTCTGGGGCGATTTGTTGTCGTTGCTCGTACACAGTCCATTTCCGCATATAATTTCATAAGACGTTTTTTCCTTCATTTCCAGTCAATGCGTCCCTGCAGTTTGTCGATTTTATTAATGTTCGCCCTGGATATACTGTTTTCGCAAAACTGTCACTACTTTACCTATCTATACCTGGACATTCACTGAAGAGCCAAAGAAACTGGTACACCCGCCTGATATCGCGTAGGGCCCTCGTGAGCACGAAGAAGTGCCGCAACACGACGTGGCATGAACTCAACTAATGTCTGAAGTAGTGCTGGAGGGAACTGGCACTATGGATCCTGCAGGGCTGCCCTTAAATTCGTAAGAGCACGAGAGGGTGGAGGTCCCTTCTGAACAGCACGTAGCAAGGCATCCCAAATATGGTGAGTAATGTTCTGATTCGGGGAGTTTGGTGGGCAGTGGAAGTGTTTAAACTCAGAAGAGTGTTCCTGGAGTCACTCTGTAGCACTTCTGGACATGTGGGGTGTCGCGTTGTCCTGCTGGAATTACCCAAGTCCGTCGGAATGCACAACGGACATGAATGGATGCAGGTGATCAGACAGGATGCTTATGTACGTGTCACCTGTCAGAGTTGCATTTAGACGTATCAGGGGTTCCATATCATTCCAACTGCACACACCCCACACCATTACAGAGCCTCCTTCAGCTTGAACAGACGCCTCCTGACATGCAGGGTCCATGGATTCATGGGGTTATCTCCACACCCGTAGACGTCCATCCGCTCGATACAATCTGAAACGAGACTCGTCCGACCAGGCAACATGTTTCCGGTCACCAACAGTCCAGTGTCGGTTCTGACGATACCAGGCGTGGCGTAAAGCTTTGTGTCGTGCAGTCATCAAGGGTACACGAGAGCGCCTTCAGCTCCGAAAGCCCATATCGATGATGTTCCGTTGAATGGTTCGCACGCTGACACTTGCTGATGGCGCAACATATGCAGAAATTTGTGGAAGGGTTGCACTTACGTCAAGTTGAACGATTCTCTTCAGTCGTCATTGGTCCTGTTCTTGCAGGATCTTTTTCCGGCTGCAGCGATTTCGCAGATTTGATGTTTTACCGGCATCCTGATGTTTACTATACACTCGTGAAATGGTCGTACCGGAAAATTCCCACTTCATCGCTACCTCGGAGATGCTGTGTCGCATCGCTCATGCACCGACTATAACATCACGATCAACCTCACTTAAATCGTGATAACCTGTCATTGTAGCAGCAGTAAGCGATCTAATAACTGCGTCAGGCACTTTACTGTCTTACATAGGCGTTGGCGACTGCAGCGCCGTATTTTGCCTGTTTGCATATCTCTTAATACGAATGCCTACACCAGTTTCTTTCGCGCTACAGTGTACATCGGTGTGATCCAGTTACTGTGTCGAGGTCATTGCACAAGGACTTCTTAGCTGTTGCACATGGATAAATTTAAGAAATTCGGCCTAAGGAGAGTTAACCTAAGTTATGCCATCATCATATTGTATGTAAGACGATGTCGCTATCAGCAAACTTCAGAGAAGTTCTGAAGTGCCATGGGATAGGCACTTGGATGTATGTGCAACATAACTTTTATATGTACATACGAGGGCAGTTCAATAAGTAATGCAACACATTTTTTTTCTCAGCCAATTTTGGTTGAAAAAACCGGAAATTTCTTGTGGAATATTTTCAAACATTCCCGCTTCGTATCGTATAGTTTCATTGACTTCCGACAGGTGGCAGCGCTGTACGGAACTGTTAAAATGGCGTCTGTAACGGATGTTCGTTGCAAACAACGGGCAGTGATCGAGTTTCTTTTGGCGGAAAACCAGGGCATCTCAGATATTCATAGGCGCTTGCAGAATGTCTACGGTGATCTGGCAGTGGACAAAAGCACGGTGAGTCGTTGGGCAAAGCGTGTGTCACCATCGCCACAAGGTCAAGCAAGACTGTCTGATCTCCCGCGTGCGGGCCGACCGTGCACAGCTGTGACTCCTGCAATGGCGGAGCGTGCGAACACACTCGTTCGAGATGATCGACGGATCACCATCAAACAACTCAGTGCTCAACTTGACATCTCTGTTGGTAGTGCTGTCACAATTGTTCACCAGTTGGGATATTCAAAGGTTTGTTCCCGCTGGGTCCCTCGTTGTCTAACCGAACACCATAAAGAGCAAAGGAGAACCATCTGTGCGGAATTGCTTGCTCGTCATGTGGCTGAGGGTGACAATTTCTTGTCAAAGATTGCTACAGGCGATGAAACATGGGTTCATCACTTCGAACCTGAAACAAAACGGCAATCAATGGAGTGGCGCCACACCCACTCCCCTACCAAGAAAAAGTTTAAAGCCATACCCTCAGCCGGTAAAGTCATGGTTACAGTCTTCTGGGACGCTGAAGGGGTTATTCTGTTCGATGTCCTTCCCCATGGTCAAACGATCAACTCTGAAGTGTATTGTGCTACTCTTCAGAAATTGAAGAAACGACTTCAGCGTGTTCGTAGGCACAAAAATCAGAACGAACTTCTCCTTCTTCGTGACAACGCAAGA
Organism: Schistocerca nitens; assembly: GCF_023898315.1. NCBI lineage: Eukaryota > Metazoa > Arthropoda > Insecta > Orthoptera > Acrididae > Schistocerca > Schistocerca nitens. The sequence continues at coordinate 37,887,486 of NC_064620.1, forward strand.
CCTCACACAAGTCTTCGCACCCGAGGGGAGCTCACAAAACTTCAGTGGACTGTTCTTCCTCATGCACCCTACAGCCCCGATCTCGCACCGTCGGATTTCCATATGTTTGGCCCAATGAAGGACACAATCCGTGGGACGCACTACGCGGATGATGAAGAAGTTATTGATGCAGTACGACGTTGGTTCCGACATCGACCAGTGGAATGGTACCGTGCAGGCATACAGGCCCTCATTTCAAGGTGGCGTAAGGCCGTAGCATTGAATGGAGATTACTTTGAAAAATACTGTTGTGTAGCTAAAAGATTGGGGAATAACCTGGTGTATTTCAATGCTGAATAAAACAACCCCTGTTTCAGAAAAAAAATGTGTTGCATTACTTATTGAACTGCCCTCGTAATAATGCTCATTCTCTCGTGTGTCTGTTGTTAGTGAATTTATCCCAAAAAAGTCCAGGTGTTGCTAAATAAAGTACTGGTGCAGCTGTGTAAAGTTCGTGGCTGGCTCTTTGGCTGAGTGGTTAGAGAAAATGACTGCCATGAGGATGACCGCGGTTCTATTAGAGATTTTCCCTTGGTGGAAGGACTGGATCGGGATCCACTCGGCCTCGTGAGGGCGGTTGAGGGGCTAACCGAATGAGAAGTAGTGACTCCAAGGTCTGCAAAGCCGACAGTGGCCGAGAGATTGGTGCGGGGATGAGGAGGGAGTGGAGCCGTGAAATCGGAAAAGGTAGGGTGGAGCCGGTTGAATCTAATAGTAGGGATGGATGGGTTTCGTTGTCAGCTAGTGGGAGTGTCTCAGAACAGAGTTGGCAGAGGGTAAGGAGACTGCGACGGGCAGAGAGTAGAGTTTATGTGTGCACAGCAGCACACCAAAATTTGCCATGGGGTTGTTGGAGACGCGTTTCTGGGAAATATAGGTAAACTGAGGTGTTCAATGTAGTTGGGGGAAAAAAGAGATGAAGTGACGAAGGATTGTCGTACGAGAAGGTAAGTGGAATTAGAAATCAAGGCGAAGTGCACGACGTTTAAAGATTCTGAGGGCTTGTGGAATGTTGGTAGGGTAGATAATCAGGAGACATTTGCGCAGGAGAGGATAAGTCGTATCATGGCTTTGTAGGTGTGGAACATGATGGAAGCATCCGTGTTCGGTTGGTTAGTAGTTTTAGTCTATTGTGAGCTTCCTGTTGGGTGCTTAATAGACGGAGTTTCCTCGTTATTTTACGATCCACGACTAGTTTCACATATTCCAGTGTGGTGGTTAACTGGATGTACGTGGTTCTAATAGTAAGGTAGAAGTCGTGGATTCACAAACTGCATGTTGTTCATCCTTTTTGTATTTGGAGGGATTAATCACGAAGACTTCCGGCATAAGAAGTCAGCCTCATTCTGCCAACGGCCTTGTCAAAGAGGGTGGAGGAGCGGATAGAGTTTCAGGGCACTCTCTTGTCCTAGAGGTGGGAAATTGCCCCTAAAGGCGGAAGAATCAGCAATGATCAACGACATGAGGATTCAGAAGGCAATGGAAACCACTGCATTAAAGACACGTAACGTGTATCCACAGGACATGTGGCCTGTAATTGAAGAAGTGTCATGATGATCTCTCCATTGGCAAAAGATTCCGGAATAGTCCCCCATTCGGATCTCCGGGAGGTTACCATGAGAAAAAGATTGAATGATCTACGAAAGAATAACGTTCTACGAGTCGGGGTGTGGAATGTCAGAAGCTTGAACGTGGTAGGGAAACTAGAAAATCTGAAAAGGGAAATTCAAAGGCTCAATCTAGATATAGTAGGGGTCAGTGAAGTGAAGTGGAAGAAAGACAAGGATTTCTGGTCAGATGAGTATCGGGTAATATCAACAGCAGCAGAAAATGGTATAACAGGTGTAGGATTCGTTATGAATAGGAAGGTAGGGCAGAGGGTGTGTTACTGTGAACATTTCAGTGACCGGGTTGCTCTAATCAGAATCGACAGCAGACCAACACCGACAACGATAGTTCAGGTATACATGCCGACGTCGCAAGCTGAAGATGAACAGATAGAGAAAGTGTATGAGGATATTGAAAGGGTAATGCAGTATGTAAAGGGGGACGAAAATCTAATAGTCATGAGCGACTGGAACGCAGTTGTAGGGAAAGGAGTAGAAGAAAAGGTTACAGGAGAATATAGGCTTGGGACAAGGGATGAAAGAAGAGAAAGACTAATTGAGTTCTGTAACAAGTTTCAGCTAGTAATAGCGAACACCCTGTTCAAGAATCACAAGAGGAGGAGGTATACTTGGAAAAGGCCGGGAGATACGAGAAGATTTCAATTAGATTACATCATGGTCAGACAGAGATTCCGAAATCAGATACTGGATTGTAAGGCGTACCCAGGAGCAGATATAAACTCAGATCACAATATAGTAGTGATGAAGAGTAGGCTGAAGTTCAAGACAGTAGTCAGGAAGAATCAATACGCAAAGAAGTGGGATACGGAAGTACTAAGGAATGACGAGATACGTTTGAAGTTGTCTAACGCTATAGATACAGCAATAAGGAATAGCGCAATAGGCAGTACAGTCGAAGAGGAATGGACATCTCTAAAAAGGGCCATCACAGAAATTGGGAAGGAAAACATAGGTACAAAGAAGGTAGCTGCGAAGAAACCATGGGTAACAGAAGAAATACTTCAGTTGTGATTCTTGAGTTTCTCCCGGCGTATTTGATAATCAAAATATCCACGGGTGTACTGCCGGTCTACAGTGTCCAACGGGCACAATATTTCGGCGATCATACATGTCGCCATCATCAGGTGAACTGACGGACTGAGCTCCTGTGAACGTGCCGGCACGGAGATCCGTACACTATGGCTGCTCAGGTGGAACTGGGTTCGGTCGCGGCGGCGGCGGATTTAAATACCCTCCGCCCGCGGCGCGCTCACTCCGCCGTCCGCGCCCCGCGCCACGGTCGCGCGGTGGAACAGATTGCGACGGCGTCTGAGATGACGTCGGTGTGATGGCTCCGTCCGCCGTGGTCGTCACAACTATACATTTGCTCGATTTACTCTTGATTAACCCAATCGCTGGTTCCCAAGCCTTGCTAAGATTATAGCCACAGTCACGATTTATGAGGTCGTCATTGGTGCGAATTTCGATGGCCTCTCTAACAACGCTGTCCCAGTATCTCGACGTCTGTACCAGAATCCTCGTGCGTTCATACTCCATAGCGTGATTTTCCGACAAACAATGTTCAGCGACCGCCGACTTGCTCGGATACATCAGTCGAGTGTGCCTCTGGTGTTCACGGCATCGATCCTCGACGGTACGCATCGTGTGACCAATATACGACTTGCCACATTGACACGGAATCTGGTACACGCCGGCCTTCCTCAAACCGAGGTCATCTTTGGCGCTCCCACCAGTGCACGAGTTTTATTCGGAGGACAAAACACCGTTCCGACCCGGTGTTTCTTCAAAATGCGGGCGATCTTTCCCGAGAGTGCGCCTGTATATGGGATAAACGCAGTGCCTACCTCCTCCCTCGTGATTTCATCCATATCCACAGGTTGTGCTGTAGTGGTTGGGCGGAGAGCACGTTGAATCTGCCACTCTGAGTACCCATTTTTTCGAAATACAGTTCTCAGATGTTCCAATTCCTGGGGTAGACTCTCTGCGTCAGAGATAGTGCGCGCCCTATGTACTAGAGTTTTAAGTACCCCATTCCTCTGTGAAGGGTGGTGGCAGCTGTCTGCGTGCAAATACAGATCAGTGTGCGTTGTCTTCCGATACACCCCATGACCTAGGGTGCCGTCAGGCCTTCTCTTGACCAAGACGTCAAGAAAAGGTAGTTTACCCTCCGTTTCAGTCTCCATAGTGAATTTGATGTTGGGGTGTATGGAGTTTAGATGTGTAAGGAAGTCAAGGAGTTTATCCATACCATGTGGCCAGATGACGAAAGTGTCGTCCACGTAACGGAAAAAGCAAGTAGGTTTCCATTCGGATGACGACAGGGCTTCCTCCTCGAAGTTCTCCATGTACAAATTCGCTACCACCGGTGAGAGTGGGCTACCCATGGCGACTCCCTCCGTCTGTTCGTAGTATTCTCCATTAAAAAGAAAATACGTGGAAGTCAAGACATGCCTAAAAAGTTCAGTGGTCTTCTCGTCAAACTTCTGACTAATCAATTCTAGTGACTCTCGCAGGGGTACCCTCGTGAACAAGGAAACGACGTCAAAACTCACCATGATATCTGACTCACCCAACGTGAAGCTATCAAGGCGTTTAACAAAATCCACGGAATTACGGATGTGATGAGGGCATTTACCCACGTAAGGACTTAATATTCCCGTCAGGTATTTGGCCAACAAATATGTAGGTGCCCTGATGTTGCTGACAATGGGGCGTAATGGTACCCCCTCTTTGTGAACCTTCGGGAGTCCATATAGTCTAGGCGGTACCGGACCTTGGGGTAACAATTTCTTAGCGTCACCCTCCGGTAAATCTGCGTCCTTGAGAAGCGACCTCGTCTTGTTGTCCACCTTCTTTGTAGGGTCAACGCTGATCTTCCGGTAGGAATCGTCATTTAGCAGGCTCTGCATCTTATCAGTGTAGTCCTTATGGGAGACAACAACTGTAGCATTGCCTTTGTCGGCCGGTAAGACAACAATTTCAGAGCGCTCCCTCAGATCACGAATGGCCGCCCTCTCTTTACTAGTGATATTTGACTTCATCGGCTTGGATTTCGTCAACGCACGACAAGATTCAAGACGAATTTCCTCAGCTGATTCAGGCGGAAGTCGAGCTGCAACCTGTTCAACAGCACTAACAATTTCTGCGACCGGAGTGAACTTGGGGGTGGGAGCGAAGTTGAGACCTTTCTGCAAAACCGAGAAATTGTTAGTGCTGTTGAACAGGTTGCAGCTCGACTTCCGCCTGAATCAGCTGAGGAAATACGTCGTGAAACTTGTCGTGCGTTGAAGAAATCCAAGCCGATGAAGTCAAATATCACTAGTAAAGAGAGGGCGGCCATTCATGATCTGAGGGAGCGCTCTGAAATTGTTGTCTTACCGGCCGACAAAGGCAATGCTACAGTTGTTGTCTCCCATAAGGACTACACTGATAAGATGCAGAGCCTGCTAAATGACGATTCCTACCGGAAGATCAGCGTTGACCCTACAAAGAAGGTGGACAACAAGACGAGGTCGCTTCTCAAGGACGCAGATTTACCGGAGGGTGACGCTAAGAAATTGTTACCCCAAGGTCCGGTACCGCCTATACTATATGGACTCCCGAAGGTTCACAAAGAGGGGGTACCATTACGCCCCATTGTCAGCAACATCAGGGCACCTACATATTTGTTGGCCAAATACCTGACGGGAATATTAAGTCCTTACGTGGGTAAATGCCCTCATCACATCCGTAATTCCGTGGATTTTGTTAAACGCCTTGATAGCTTCACGTTGGGTGAGTCAGATATCATGGTGAGTTTTGACGTCGTTTCCTTGTTCACGAGGGTACCCCTACGAGAGTCACTAGAATTGATTAGTCAGAAGTTTGACGAGAAGACCACTGAACTTTTTAGGCATGTCTTGACTTCCACGTATTTTCTTTTTAATGGAGAATACTACGAACAGACGGAGGGAGTCGCCATGGGTAGCCCACTCTCACCGGTGGTAGCGAATTTGTACATGGAGAACTTCGAGGAGGAAGCCCTGTCGTCATCCGAATGGAAACCTACTTGCTTTTTCCGTTACGTGGACGACACTTTCGTCATCTGGCCACATGGTATGGATAAACTCCTTGACTTCCTTACACACCTAAACTCCATACACCCCAACATCAAATTCACTATGGAGACTGAAACGGAGGGTAAACTACCTTTTCTTGACGTCTTGGTCAAGAGAAGGCCTGACGGCACCCTAGGTCATGGGGTGTATCGGAAGACAACGCACACTGATCTGTATTTGCACGCAGACAGCTGCCACCACCCTTCACAGAGGAATGGGGTACTTAAAACTCTAGTACATAGGGCGCGCACTATCTCTGACGCAGAGAGTCTACCCCAGGAATTGGAACATCTGAGAACTGTATTTCGAAAAAATGGGTACTCAGAGTGGCAGATTCAACGTGCTCTCCGCCCAACCACTACAGCACAACCTGTGGATATGGATGAAATCACGAGGGAGGAGGTAGGCACTGCGTTTATCCCATATACAGGCGCACTCTCGGGAAAGATCGCCCGCATTTTGAAGAAACACCGGGTCGGAACGGTGTTTTGTCCTCCGAATAAAACTCGTGCACTGGTGGGAGCGCCAAAGATGACCTCGGTTTGAGGAAGGCCGGCGTGTACCAGATTCCGTGTCAATGTGGCAAGTCGTATATTGGTCACACGATGCGTACCGTCGAGGATCGATGCCGTGAACACCAGAGGCACACTCGACTGATGTATCCGAGCAAGTCGGCGGTCGCTGAACATTGTTTGTCGGAAAATCACGCTATGGAGTATGAACGCACGAGGATTCTGGTACAGACGTCGAGATACTGGGACAGCGTTGTTAGAGAGGCCATCGAAATTCGCACCAATGACGACCTCATAAATCGTGACTGTGGCTATAATCTTAGCAAGGCTTGGGAACCAGCGATTGGGTTAATCAAGAGTAAATCGAGCAAATGTATAGTTGTGACGACCACGGCGGACGGAGCCATCACACCGACGTCATCTCAGACGCCGTCGCAATCTGTTCCACCGCGCGACCGTGGCGCGGGGCGCGGACGGCGGAGTGAGCGCGCCGCGGGCGGAGGGTATTTAAATCCGCCGCCGCCGCGACCGAACCCAGTTCCACCTGAGCAGCCATAGTGTACGGATCTCCGTGCCGGCACGTTCACAGGAGCTCAGTCCGTCAGTTCACCTGATGATGGCGACATGTATGATCGCCGAAATATTGTGCCCGTTGGACACTGTAGACCGGCAGTACACCCGAGGATATTTTGAATACTTCAGTTGATTGATGAAAGGAGGAAGTAAAAACATGTTCCGGGAAAATCAGGAATACAGAAATACAAGTCGCTGAGGAATGAAAAAAAAAAGGAAGTGCAGGGAAGCTAAGACGAAATGGCTGCAGGAAAAATGTGAAGACATCGAAAAAGATATGATTGTCGGAAGGACAGACTCAGCATACAGGAAAGTCAAAACAACCTTTGGTGACATTAAAAGCAACGGTGGTAACATTAAGAGTGCAACGGGAATTCCACTGTTAAATGCAGAGGAGAGAGCAGATAGGTGGAAAGAATATATTGGAAGCCTCTATGAGGGTGAAGATTTGTCTGATGTGATAGAAGAAGAAACAGGAGTCGATTCAGAAGAGATAGGGGACCCAGTATTAGAATCGGAATTTAAAAGAGCTTTGGAGGACTTACGGTCAAATAAGGCAGAAGGGATAGATAACATTCCATCAGAATTTCTAAAATCATTGGGGGAAGTGGCAACAAAACGACTATTCACGTTGGTGTGTATAATATATGAGTCTGGCGATAATACCATCTGACTTTCGGAAAAGCATCATCCACACAATTCCGAAGACGGCAAGAGCTGACAAGTGCGAGAATTATCGCACAATCAGCTTAACAGCTCATGCATCGAAGCTGCTTACAAGAATAATATACAGAAGAATGGAAAAGAAAATTGAGAATGCGCTAGGTGACGATCAGTTTGGCTTTAGGAAAAGTAAAGGGACGAGAGAGGCAATTCTGACGTTACGGCAAATAATGGAAACAAGGCTAAAGAAAAATCAAGACTCTTTCATAGGATTTGTCGACCTGTAAAAAGCGTTCGACAATATAAAATGGTGCAAGCTGTTCGAGATTCTGAAAAAAGTAGGGGTAAGCTATAGGGAGAGACGGGTCATATAGAATATGTACAACAACCAAGAGGGAATAATAAGAGTGGACGATCAAGAACGAAGTGCTCGTATTGAGAAGGGTGTAAGACAAGGCTGTAGCCTTTCGCCCCTACTCTTCAATCTGTAGATCGAGGAAGCAATGATGGAAATAAAAGAAAGGTTCAGGAGTGGAATTAAAATACAAGGTGAAAGGATACCAATGATACGATTCGCTGATGACATTGCTATTCTGAGTGAAAGTGAAGAAGAATTAAATGATCTGCTGAACGGAATGAACAGTCTAATGAGTACACAGTATGGTTTGAGAGTAAATCGGAGAAAGACGAAGGTAATGAGAAGTTGTAGAAATGAGAACAGCGAGAAACTTAACATCAGGATTGATGGTCACGAAGTCAATGAAGTTAAGGAATTCTGCTACCTAGGCAGTAAAATAACCAATGACGGACGGAGCAAGGAGGACATCAAAAGCAGACTCGCTATGGCAAAAAAAGCATTTCTGGCCAAGAGAAGTCTACTAATATCAAATACCGGCCTTAATTTGAGGAAGAAATTTCTGAGGATGTACGTCTGGAGTACAGCATTGTATGGTAGTGAAACATGGACTGTGGGAAAACCGGAACAGAAGAGAATCGAAGCATTTGAGATGTGGTGCTATAGACGAATGTTGAAAATTAGGTGGACAGATAAGGTAAGGAATGAGGAGGTTCTACGCAGAATCGGAGAGGAAAGGAATATATGGAAAACACTGATAAGGAGAAGGGACAGGATGATAGGACATCTGCTAAGCCATGAGGGAATGACTTCCATGGTACTAGAGGGAGCTGTAGAGGGCAAAAACTGTAGAGGAAGACAGAGATTGGAATACGTCAAGCAAATAACTGAGGACGCTACTGTTGTAGTAGATGGATTGTACAGGAGATAGTAATCTGATGAGAAATTGTGGCAGAAGCTACTCTGGTTTGTAGGCAGGGGCTGTAGGTGGCTATTGATGTGTTGAGACGGGATGCACTTAAAGAGGCTGCTAAAACCTGAGGTGTTGCTGACGAGGCGGTGGGAGTAGGTTCCTATCGGTGGTTTAGGGAAGATAGGATTGTGGAAGTTTTTCACGGCGCGGGGTAGTAGCCTCTGCAGAGTATATCGCTGTAACGAGTTCCAGGTGCTGGTAGGGAAGAAGAGGGGCCGTTCTTTGATATGTCTCGAAGTACTCGAACGTCGGTGCAGGGGCTGGTACAGAGATACCTTTATGTAAATAGGCTGTACGGAATAGGAAATACTCAAAATGAAGGACAGAAAAGATATCGGAGAGACAGAATGCGAAGTGATAATGGAAGTTAGTCTTTTCTTTCTTTTTTTACATTCTGTAATTCGTAGTGCCATCGTGGACGACGATCCAGATATCAAGGTGGATTAGTTTTAGTGTAAATAAACTTTTGAGGTCAACTTCTGAGGGCCTGTTTACCGGTTCGTAAGATATCGCCAGTTGATGGAATGGGTGAGGGTGTCATTGTAACAAGTAACGTCTCACCTCATTACGATGTCACGGGGGGGGGGGGGGGGCGGTATGGTCTTGCCCGGAGTTCTTATGCAGTACACCGAGTTACCAAAGTGTCTATTTTGTTGTGCAGGGTCGTCGCCCGTTTACGAACTACTGCCATACAGTATCTTAAAGAGAAATGTCGCCTTATATAACTGAAGCTGTGCTGTGGTACTGACATCGATACTCTTGAAAAAAGGGAGCAGTTCCTTGGCCATACCAAAAGATTTGTTCCTGAGAAAGTCAGTATGTATATGGAGAAAGAAGTGTTTGTCCGAAGTGACCCCCAGGGGATATGCCGCCCATTCAGTCTCAAGTTAGTAGGCATCGAGGGACGTTTCTCGCTGAAGCAGATGGGAATCGTCTTGGGGGGATTTAGTTGCACATTGTTGGTCTCTCATCTAACGGCCGTAGCATGAGTTGATATACACTATTGGCCATTAAAATTGCTGCACCACGAAGATGACGTGCTACAGACGCGAAATTTAACCAACAGGAAGAAGATGCTGTGATAGGCAAATGATTAGCTTTTCAGAGCATTCACACAAGGTTGGCGCCGGTGGCGACACCTACAACGTGCTGACATGAGGAAAGTTTCCAACCGATTTCTCATACACAAACAGCAGTTGACCGGCGTTGCCTGGTGAAACGTTGTTGGGATGCCTCGTGTAAGTAGGAGAAATGCGTACCATGACGTTTCCAACTTTGATAAAGGTCGTATTGTAGCCTATCGCGATTGCAGTTTATCGTATCGCGACGTTATTGCTCGCGTTGGTTAAGATCCAATGACTGTTAGCACAATATGGAATTGGTGGGTTCAGGAGGGTAATACGGAACGCCGTGCTACAGCCCAACGGCCTCGTATGACTGGCAGTCGAGATGACAGGCATCTTATCCGCATGGCTGTAAAGGTTCGTGCAGCCACGTCTCGATCCCTAACTAACCAGATGGGGACGTTTGCAAGACAACAGCCATCTGCCCGAACAGTTCGACGACGTTTGCAGCAGCATGGACTATCAGCTCGGAGACCATGGCTGCGGTTACCCTTGACGCTACATCACAGACAGGAGCGCCTGCGATTGTTAACTCAATGACGAATCTGGGTGCGCAAATGGCAAAACGTCATTTTTTTCAGATGAATCCAGGTTCTGTTTACAGCATCATGATGGTCGCATCCGTGTTTGACGACATCGCGGTGAACGCACATTGGAAGCGTGCATTCGTCAATGTTCAAATGTGTGTGAAATCTTATGGGGCTTAAGTGCTAAGGTAATTACCAATAAGGTATCAATACTTATTTAAATAATAAATAACGTCAATCTTATGTCATTTATCGTGAGCGCTCCTGCACAAGAATACTGGCTTATTTATATACGGACAAACTTTTATTTGTAATTACTGTAAATTATCTGAGTGTGACAGAATGTTTATAACATTTATTTACCTAAATATTGTTGTAATATATTAGTTTAGTGCGGGAAAGTGGTCATGATGAATGAAATCACGTCTGTAGAGCTTAAGAGCGACTTATCTTTGATGGGGACGGCCTTCAGCCAATGGAGAAGTGGACGGTAATGGAAGACTACCAGAGTTAACTGGAGACTGGGAAATTTTGAGTGAAGAGTCAAGGGAGCGGTTTGGGAGCCTTCATGTCAGGTTATTGAAGAAGGAAGTCCCGCCTGCAGAAATATTCATGATGCGCTCCTATTGGTGACTGATTCTGGGCAGTAAACCGCTGCCGGCATACTTTAACTTCCGGAGGGACTTTATACTGCGAGAGGTCTGAACGTGCTCCACAGTAGGACTCTAAATTTATCGCTTCAGTTACGGAACTGAGGACAGACGGATTGTTATTCTTCTGTGTATCGCTTGTGTAAATTGTAAATCATCTTGTTGAACTCTGAAAAAAATGTGTGTGAAATCTTATGGGACTTAACTGCTAAGGTCATCAGTCCCTAAGGTTACGCACTACTTAACCTAAATTATCCTAAGGACTAACACACACACCCATGCCCGAGGGAGGACTCGAACCTCCGCCGGGACCAGCCGCACAGTCCATGACTGCAGCGCCCTAGAGTTGAACTCTGAGCTGGTGAATATTTTGTGTACTGTGATTACGAAATGGACTTCGTTTTCTCGTATCTTTGATGACTATTTAGTATGGGGATTTTGTTGCCACTCTCATAACGTTCTCAACGTAACGTTAATGCATTTGATAAGCGTATTTTCAGTCTGTATTTTAACTGAATATCGTAGTACCACTTCTTCTTTATTTGAGATGTCGTTTTTTGAACATTACTCAGCATAATTCCCTGACGTTAGAATTTACGGACGTTAGAATTGAACCCTTGTTATTAAATTATTCATTCAACTTTTACTTTGTATTTATGTGTAATTTATTAATTCGCAGTTCTATGCAATGCATAGACTATTTGATAACGGGATCACAGCTACATGTTATTATATGGAGGGAATTAGCTATGGGGCATGGAAGCAGATGTGCACAGCTCTACTCTACGACTACATCGAGCTATTCTTGCCAAACAGAGCCACGGACACTCGAAGTACCTAAGGTATGAGCAATATCAAGCAAAGTCGCAAATGGTTTGCTCGTATTGGAGGCTGTTAGGCCGAGCAGCTACTAAGTAGCAACTGTTAGGTACAGTCGCTCTGTAATGTGTTCCATGACGGAAACTCAGTGCATATGCTTATGCTAAGAGGTCATTATTAGAATTCCAACCGGAAAAAGAAGAGAGGGTTTCCCGGTATCCGTGAGACGTGGAGGGCAAGATGCGGAGCGTCAAACTGTTCTCACAGAAATGTGAGGCAGTATTTAGGTGCTTATTGGACGACGTGGCAGAGGGACCCGGCATACACCGGGCTTGTTTATCCGCTGCTGTGACTCGGTCCCCCGCTACACATTTGCGGACTGCTGGGTGTAATTTGTGCCTGATTACAGCTGGCAGTCATTTCGACGGCTGTTTACTAATTGCGGCCGTGCTACCGCCCGGGCAGAGCTCGCCACGCGCTGATTAACGGCAGCACGGACAGCAAATCGGCGAGTTTCCGTGTTTCGGATGGGCGCTTCGCATCGAGCCTCGGCGGCTGACATTTACGACCGCTGTCGACCGAGCGCACGGCCGGGTACGCAGCGACTCACGTGGCAGTTTGAAGAACCACGCACTTCACGGAAGGCACATCACACACAGTCAGAGTTCCCATGACGTCACGGTATAGGAATGTTCCAGTTGCAGAGTTGGAACTGAGCTCTGCTACAACATTAACCAGCTTGCACTGTGAAGAAGAAACTCGATACTCTCCGTCAGGCGATTCAGGGGTGTCGTGAATATTTGCACATACTAGTTGCATGAAACCTTGAGATGTAGAACTAACTCCGGACGTGGCAAGTGTCGCAGGGGTACAAATTGCACAGTTTGCAGATGGTACGGCGTTTTTCATCAGCGAGTGACACATTCACGCTAACATCCGACGCCATTTACACTACTGGCCATTAAAATTGCTACACCAAGAAGAAATGCAGATGATAAAAGATATTCATTGGACAAATATATTATACTAGAACTGACATGTGATTACATTTTCACGCAATTTGGGTGCATAGATCCTGAGAAATCAGTACCCAGAAAAACCACCTCTGGCCGTAATAACGGCCTTGATACGCCTGAGCATTGAGTCAAACAGAGCTTGGATGGCGTGTACAGGTACAGCTGCCCATGCAGCTACATCACGATACCACAGTTCATGAAGAGTAGTGACTGGCGTATTGTGACAAGCCAGTTGCTCGGCCACCATTGACCAGACGTTTTCAGTTGGTGAGAGATCTGGAGAATGTGCTTGCCAGGGCAGCAGTCGAACATTTTCTGTATCCAGAGAGGCCCATACAGGACCTGAAACATGCGGTCGTGCATTATCCTGCTGAAATGTAGGGTTTCGCAGGGATCGAATAAGGGGCAGAGCCACGGATCGCAACACATCTCAAATGTTTCGTCCACTGTTCAAAGTTCCATCAATTCGAACAAGAGGTGGCCGAGACGTGTAATGAATGGCACCCCACACCGTCACGCCGGGTGATAAGCCAGTATGGCGATGACGAATACACGACGCTGCAGTCATAGACTGTGCAGCTGGTCCCGGCGGAGGTTCGAGTCCTCCCTCGGGCATGGGTGTGTGTGTTAGTCCTTAGGATAATTTAGGTTAAGTAGTGCGTAACCTTAGGGACTGATGACCTTAGTAGTTAAGTCCCATAAGATTTCACACACATTTTTTTCAGAGTTCAACAAGATGATTTACAATTTACACAAGCGATACACAGAAGAATAACAATCCGTCTGTCCTCAGTTCCGTAACTGAAGCGATAAATTTAGAGTCCTACTGTGGAGCACGTTCAGACCTCTCGCAGTATAAAGTCCCTCCGGAAGTTAAAGTATGCCGGCAGCGGTTTACTGCCCAGAATCAGTCACCAATAGGAGCGCATCATGAATATTTCTGCAGGCGGGACTTCCTTCTTCAATAACCTGACATGAAGGCTCCCAAACCGCTCCCTTGACTCTTCACTCAAAATTTCCCAGTCTCCAGTTAACTCTGGTAGTCTTCCATTACCGTCCACTTCTCCATTGGCTGAAGGCCGTCCCCATCAAAGATAAGTCGCTCTTAAGCTCTACAGACGTGATTTCATTCATCATGATCACTTTCCCGCACTAAACTAATATATTACAACAATATTTAGGTAAATAAATGTTATAAACATTCTGTCACACTCAGATAATTTACAGTAATTACAAATAAAAGTTTGTCCGTATATAAATAAGCCAGTATTCTTGTGCAGGAGCGCTCACGATAAATGACATAAGATTGACGTTATTTATTATTTAAATAAGTATTGATACCTTATTGACAGAAGCATCTTTTGGTTCTCTTCTGAATTTACTGGCAAAACAGTAAACTGTTCATTAAATAAAAATCCAAGTACCAGTATGGCAAAATATAAGGTTTCATGCTGAGTTCATTTGTTGTGTAAATGTGGAGAGTACGATATTCTGACAAACATTTGGATAATAAAAACGTAATAAATCAAAAAATAAAATAGATACAGGTATGTAGCTTTCACAGTATGAAGTGACTAAAAGTTGTTGATTCAGAGGGTCATTATGAAAATGTTTATTCACTGTGAAATATTAACTTCTTCAATTTTAAAGATGTTGAAATATTGTTGTGGTACTGAATATGCCTCATTGTTCTGAGATCGCAAAGGTATTCAGATTTGCATTAATATATGATTTGGATTAATATATGATTTAAGCAAGTATTCATACCTTCGTGACAGAAGCATCTATTGGTTCTCTTTTGAATTTACTGGCAAAACAGTAAAGTGTTCATTAAATAAAAGCACATATATGGCAAGATATAAGGTTTCGTGCTGAGTTCACTTGTTGTGTAAATGTGGGAATACGATATTCTGACAAACATTTGGATAATAAAAACATATAAAAAGGTAATATATCAAAAAATAAAATAGATACAGGTATGTAGTTTCCAGAGCATGAAGTGATTAAAAGTTGTCGATTTAGAGGGTCATTATGAAAATGTTTATTCACTATGAAATGTTAACTTCTTTAATTTTAAAGATGTTGAAATATTGTTGTGGTACTGGATATGCCTCATTGTTCTGAGATCACAGAGGTATTCCGATTTGCATTAATATTTGATTGTAAATGTAAGAAGCCGTCTTACAGTTTGTCTCAAAACCTTCCATTTCTGGGAGCATAAACGTCCCCCTTAAGCAATCTACGCATCGTCCAGATTCCCAACACAGGTTTTTCCGGTCTCCAGCCACGTGCTCCTTGCCTCATCGCTGGCTGGCACGGAGCAAACCGCTGCAGCTCGTACTCAGCCCCGGGCCCAGAAGCGTTAAGCCCTACATCAAATACGCCTTATCTCGCAGCAGTGCTGGGTGGCCGACTGTTGTTGTTCTTGTGGTCTTCAGTCCTGAGACTGGTTTGATGCAGCTCTCCATGCTACTCTATCCTGTGCAAGCTTCTTTATCTCCCAGTAACTACTGCAACCTACATCCTTCTGAATCTGCTTAGTGTATTCATCTCTTGGTCTCCCTCTACGATTTTTACCCTCCACGCTGCCCTCCAATACTAAATTGGTGATCCCATGATGCCTCAGAACATGTCCTACCAACCGATCCCTTCTTCTGGTCAAGTTGTGCCACGAACTACTCTTCTCCCCAATCCTATTCAATACTTCCTCATTAGTTTTGTGATCTACCCATCTAATCTTCAGCGTTCTTCTGTAGCACCACATTTCGAAAGCTTCTATTCTCTTCTTGTCGGGTGGCCGACTAGCTCACCTAAATGCGCTTAACGTTACACACCTCCACTTAATGTAGCACATTGGCTTGTTGATTTGGCTCGTTAAGTCTCACCAAACTTGACATACTTACACAACATAATAAACACGTGCTAAACATAATAGATAGGATATACTCCTTGTTTGTCAGCACAATAGTGTAAATAAATTCATGATGGTGTATGAAACAGCATATACTTCCTAGAATATGTCATATTATCAGCTTCAATTATCAAAATGTAACACAAATTATGAAATTATAGCACATTAATTAATTGCCAAATAAATACATAAATTTAAATAAACTCCCGCGTCAGCCCCATCTTTTCAAAACGTTTTAGCGTTTTTGCGCTCATTTGGTAGCGCCTTTTGCTTTCGCCACATTGTAGCATTTCACTAGCACAAACAGAGCACGTGATCGGTTTTCTGACGTCGAAGTTTAGATCATTCACAGTCCAGCCGCCTCTGCGAAAATTTGTGACGCCCTTGGCCACGTAATGCGCCGGAACATGCGTCGGTCCCACGTTATCGTTAGTGCTGAAGGGCAATAGCTGTCGAAACACGACTGTAGTTTAGTTACCAATAATCATACAACTTCCCAATCCCCATAGATCAAGCACTGAACGCACTCTCCAGTGGAATCGATACTTTCACAAACAGGATAGCAAGTAAAAACTGATTTATCGCCTAGGCAAAACGATCAGCTCGACATTTCAAGCACTGTGTCCACGTTACCACCAGAAAACATGCTTTTCGTGAAAACTCGCTCGACATCATAAATCTACTAACATTTTATCATTTCTTAACAATTTTACTACGTTTAATTAGAAACTTTAAAACTAATACTACCCTGTGCACAAATCGCTCACTTACACATCACTGGTAGCTTACGTCGCAAGCTAAGAAGTTAAAATGAAAAAATTGTTCTAAAACATGATCTTTTACCACTATTTTGCAACGTACAGGATTTTCTCCTTTAAAACCCATCACCTTAATATGTGAGAAATATACAAATCGTGGTCGTTTCATATCTGATGTGGTCAATGTACTGCCATTTCCAGATTGTACTAGCACTCTTGTAAAATTATTTGGTCGTCAATGAGCATTATTGTGTTAATCCAATTATTTGTTCCTATCTTAATGTCTCAATTGACCTTGGTTTTACACTGTCTAACAATATCATCAATACAGATATTATAATTTGATTAAGTGCATGGGGGCCGCTCGTATTTCTAAAATTCACTACAAAAATTGGTAGATTCAGCCTAATCTATCTCGTAGTCCACAAAACCAACATGTGTTTCCATATTAAAATCCCTCCTTTTTTTCTGTGGTTGGTCTTCTTCAGTAATCTTCCCACAAGAAGACCTTCCACATCGTGACAGATGGTACCACGTGGTAGGTCGACTTCCCAGTTGTGTATGGGTCATGGGAAGAATGATTGCTGAAATACCCCTGTGCGTGCTATAGTTAGTGTAATCTTATTATGACCTTACTGTATACTTGTGTAACCATTTTTATTAGAGAGTTTATCATTATAGATAAATGCATCACCCGCAAAACGTCTAAAATTATATCAATATTGTCTGCAAGGGCATTAATATACAACATGAGCAACGAGAGTCTCTGAACACTTGCATGGGTCACACCTGAAGCTACTTCTAATTCCTTAAATGACTTTCCAGCCAAGATAACATGCTGTGCCCTCCCTACGAAGAGCTCAGCTGAGAATTTATTCAGATAGGATGCTAGAAATAAGACTAACAAAATTGCTGAGTGACATATTAAGTATTTTCCCGTTTTCTGCCGCGCGTTGATTTTATTAGCTCGTTATTTACATACAGTGAGTCTCGTTTCGGCAGTTTCCCATTTTCAAGTAATCCTACAGTATACAATAATGAGTTCGTTTGCATAAATTTATCAAAATATAACTTTGATGGCTTACGTCTATTTTGCTACATAATTACGCTTTTATGTGTCAGAATATAATGTGTTGGAGTGTCTGCTGAGATTGTTTCTCAGTTTTCGCGTTGTTGAAGTTTGTCATATCTTTAAGTATTCTGTGCACATTTTTATTTGCACTTATCGTCGTTTGACACCACAATCCATTCCAGTGACACATATACTTTAACAATGAATTTACGATTTGTATTCACAGAATTTCAGTAATCGTATCTATATAGAATGATTGCAATATTCTATGGTGTCATGCACTGTGTAAAGGTATAATTTTTGTTGGGAATCCCATAATTTTTTATTTATTACTTGGCATCATGAAGCGCTGAAAACTATCTTTCTCTCTTAGGAAGTCTATAAAGTTTTCTACATATTGCTTGTGATTAGTTCTCAAAACAAATTATATCTCTGCACCGTAGAATAACACAGTCTTCATAAAACAGGTGGCTTCACTGCCCCTATGGGCTTTATGCAAACCGCAACACCTTCAAAAACCATGAGTGAGATTTTCATATTCTCTCGCTCACTTTGTATAAAGTATTAGTCCTACAGAAAAAATTAACTGGATCTCCAAGTACTAAATTTAATATAGTCAAATTTTGCACTGGGTTATGTTTTCGCTAGAGGCTATAGTTTACTAACTGTTCAAGAAAAACGTAAAAATGTTTCCTTCAAGCTCGTTTTTTCTCGAATAAATCGAAAACTGTGGCATTCAGCGAAAACGTCTCCCAGCGAGCAAGAGAATATCAAAGTCTTGCATGTGGTATTTGAAGGTGCTGCAGGTTGCATAAAACCCATAGGTAGGTGTGGCTGAATTACCCTACGTAGCTATTCTGACATAAGTTCCACTAATATGAATTGTAAATTCATTGTAAACATATATGTGTTATTTGAACGGACTGAGTTGTCAAACGAACGTAAATGTGAGTCCAAATAGGAAGTGCACACAATACATTAAGATCACTTCAGCAGCATGGTATTTAAGGAACGATGCCAACATACGTTCCAAGACACTATATTGTGACGAATAATAATGTTCAGTATATATCAAAACATACGTAAGCCACCAAACTCATATTTCTATAATTTTTTTACAAAAAACATTGTATATTATATGTTGCAGAATTACTTGAAAACTGCCAGCAGGATATTCGTGGTATGTAAATAACGAGATAATAAACACAGTGTACAGCACAAAACGGAAAACACTTAATACGTAATTCAATGACGTAACGCATGTTATGGGCCCATCGAAACAGACGTTATAGGAACAAAATAAATGTTGGCATTGTAATACCGGGTGGTTATAATTAAATTTCCCCATTTAACACATTATAACACAGAAATTAACTACTGTACGATTACCAAACTTGGTAGCATTAATGTGCAGATTATGGTGTGCATGATTTTCATGCATCACATCGCCACCATCCAGTTCCAGCTATGGCCACCAGGTGCCGTGATCAGTCATCGTGGCCATAGTCTCACACACCTGCTAGTCGCAGTGCACTTGTTGACGTGTCACCATGAGTTTGGATAAAAGGAGCATGGCATTATTCGTGGAGCCCTATTACCAGCAGCTGCACTTCGAGAATATCGTCAGCTGAAAGGATTACAGGAAGATTCTTTTTCTCCACCTGCTGTGTGGAGCATGACGAAGAAGTTCGAATCAACTGGTGAACTAGGCGTCGCTCCGGGACGAGGCCAACGACCGGTTGCACCACAGGTGATTGATGAAATCGCTGTTGCTATGGCAGACAAAGCTGCGCGCAATTCGCGATCGTCAGGCAGTGCGCGTTCTGTTTCACGACAGTTGAACATCCAGTGGTCCACTGTACGGAGGGTGCTTCGAATCATTCTCAAATTATATCCGTACAAGATTCATGTCGTACAGCAACTTGCACCATAGGAGGCACAACGATCTATTGACTTCACTCTCCACTTTCTCGCAAGGATTGAAGTTTACGAGGGCTGGCCCTGGACCACCCTGTGGACAGACGAAGCTCATTTTTCTCTGATAAACTGCCGATTGTGGGGCTCTTCACCACCAGTCAGTGTGCATGAAGTTCGTCTGTGTGGTGAACGTGTCACCGTATGGTGCGGCTTCAGGGCTACGTTCATCATTGGCCCATTCTTTTTCGAACAGGTTGGTGATGAAGGACCAAAGATGAACAATCTGACTGGCCAGCGTTACTGCAATATGCTTCGCCAGCATGTCATACCCGCCCTACAGGAGAGATACAGGGTGTTTCAAAAATGACCGGTATATTTGAAACGGCAATAAAAACTAAACGAGCAGCGATAGAAATACACCGTTTGTTGCAATATGCTTGGGACAACAGTACATTTTCAGGCAGACAAACTTTCGAAATTACAGTAGTTACAATTTTCAACAACAGATGGCGCTGCGGTCTGGGAAACTCTATAGTACGATATTTTCCACATATCCACCATGCGTAGCAATAATATGGCGTAGTCTCTGAATGAAATTACCCGAAACCTTTGACAACGTGTCTGGCGGAATGGCTTCACATGCAGATGAGATGTACTGCTTCAGCTGTTGAATTGTTTCTGGATTCTGGCGGTACACCTGGTCTTTCAAGTGTCCCCACAGAAAGAAGTCACAGGGGTTCATGTCTGGCGAATAGGGAGGCCAATCCACGCCGCCTCCTGTATGTTTCGGATAGCCCAAAGCAATCACACGATCATCGAAATATTCATTCAGGAAATTAAAGACGTCGGCCGTGCGATGTGGCCGGGCACCATCTTGCATAAACCACGAGGTGTTCGCAGTGTCGTCTAAGGCAGTTTGTACCGCCACAAATTCACGAAGAATGTCCAGATAGCGTGATGCAGTAATCGTTTCGGATCTGAAACATGGGCCAATGATTCCTTTGGAAGAAATGGCGGCCCAGACCAGTACTTTTTGAGGATGCAGGGACGATGGGACTGCAACATGGGACTTTTCGGTTCCCCATATGCGCCAGTTCTGTTTATTGACGAAGCCGTCCAGGTAAAAATAAGCTTCGTCAGTAAACCAAATGCTGCCCACATGCATATCGCCGTCATCAATCCTGTACACTATATCGTTAGCGAATGTCTCTCGTGCAGCAATGGTAGCGGCGCTGAGGGGTTGCCGCGTTTGAATTTTGTATGGATAGAGGTGTAAACTCTGGCGTATGAGACGATACGTGGACGTTGGCGTCATTTGGACCGCAGCTGCAACACGGTGAACGGAAACCCGAGGCCGCTGTCGGATCACCTGCTGCACTAGCTGCGCGTTGCCCTCTGTGGTTGCCGTACGCGGTCGCCCTACCTTTCCAGCACGTTCATCCGTCACGTTCCCAGTCCGTTGAAATTTTTCAAACAGATCCTTTATTGTATCGCTTTTCGGTCCTTTGGTTACATTAAACCTCCGTTGAAAACTTCGTCTTGTTGCAACAACACTGTGTTCTAGGCGGTGGAATTCCAACACCAGAAAAATCCTCTGTTCTAATGAATAAATCATGTTGTCTACAGCACACTTGCACGTTGTGAACAGCACACGCTTACAGCAGAAAGATGACGTACAGAATGGCGCACCCACAGACTGCGTTGTCTTCTATATCTTTCACATCACTTGCAGCGGCATCTGTTGTTGAAAATTGTAACTACTGTAATTTCGAAATTCTATCGCTGCTCGTTTAGTTTTTATTGCCGTTTCAAATATACCGGTCATATTTGAAACACCCTGTACATACTGCACTTAACAGCTTTCATGCAAGACGGGGCCCCACCGCAAATCTCTCTTGAAGTTCAAACGCTTCTCCTTAATACATGAAACGATCGAATTATCAGCCAATAGTTTCCAAATGCTTGGCCAGCACGATCCCCTGATCTCACTCACTGTGATGTCTGGTTGTGGGGCTACCTGAAGGACAGGGTTTACCAGCGGAATATTCACACGTGTGCTGATCTGAAGAACAGCATATCAAGAGAGGTAGCCAGCATACCTAGGGGCATGCTTGGTTCTGCTGTTCAGAATGCTATGCTGCGCTTTCAGACTCTTCTAGACGCTGATAGGCGCCATATTCACCCCTCTTTTGTAGCAGTAGTAATACCGGTATGCAATGGTATGAATGTATCGTAGTAGCACATTAAAAATGTTTCATTTGATCTGATTCTGCATTATTCCTCTTTCCTCTGCCCTTAACATTAATGCTACCATGTTTGGCCCCCGTATGGTAATTAGTTTCCATGTTATAACGTGTTAAATACGGAAAGTTTAATTATAACCACCTGGTATTAAAAGGCAATCACTTGCTAATAAAAATCTTGTGGTGCAGGTTGCAAAACGTACTCCACTCCACTCCGTTTTGCAACCTGCACCACGCAAGTAACGAGCAGCCCTTAGTGGCTCGCCATCACAGTTTTCTTTATCTTAAATATCTTTGTGACTAATGCCCTTTTGGCATATTTATTATTTTGTAAATGACATATAAGTACTGCCAGTCTTTCACGACGATTCTGTACTTGTACTCTATCATACGTTTTTAGTCATAATTCTGTGACCGTGTTATAGAATATAGACCATTCTTTGATTTAAATTCTGAGGAAGACACTCCTTGCAGTGTCGAAACCAGGTTAATTTGTTAAAAATAGTGACCGAGGACTGACTTTCTTTCAGTTGTTTCAATTGCTAATAAAAACTTGGAAACTTGTGGTAAGGTCTTATGGAAACAAACTGCAGAGGTCATCGGTCCCTAAGCCTACACACTACTTATTCTGACTTAAACTAACTTACGCTATGGACAACACACACACCCATGCCCGAGGGAGGACTCGAACCTCCAACGGGGGGCAGCCGCTCGAACCGTGACAAGGCGCCTGAGACCGAGCGGCTACCCCGCGCGGCACTTTTTAATATTATGGACCATTTTGCAGAACATGAGGAAGATTATTCTTTTTTACTAGTAAATAAGTATTGACCACAAACTACAAAACAAACCAGATCGCAGAACCCCACTGAGGAGTTGGATAGACTGAGATCGAAACAAGCGATGGGCCTACTCCTTGACGTGAAGATCTGTCCCAAGCCCTAGCTTGAACACAAGAAGCCTCGTCGTCGAGCGGAGGTTCATCCCTAAGCTTCCTTCCGTTTTTAACTGTAGCATGTTTGTGAAAACCTTTCCACGGTGTCGGCTTTTAAACAGGGAGGGCAGTGCTTGAGCCGCGAGCACGTTCGCTTTCATAGTGGAGACCTCACACGCACCGGCTGACACGTGTCGTATCGCCGGTCCGCAGCGCCGCTTTCTCTCTGTGTGCCTTTTCCATCTCCCATTTCCGGCCGGCCGGAGGCGCCTACGTGCCTCGCACGGTTGCCTATCTCTCCCGCCAGCCAGGGGCGTTTCCCGGACCAGGGGGCAAATTAAATTTCGGCCTCAATTGGTGGAAAGTCGTCCCTGGTGCTTCCCTACGCGGCCATTGTTGCGGTAATTCGCCTCGCGCTTCTGCCTGACTTTATTGGCTTACATTTGCAGCTACTCCGGGTCGTAGAAATTCAACGGAAAGACCCCCGTGTGAATTCAGCATGCGTGCTCCCACCATTGTGTTACGCCTCGGTAAAGTAGTTAACAGCGGATATTAAGTACCTGTCGGGACGAGCTATCGTTGGAATTTTGAGTCCATCACATTAGGGATTTTACAGCTGCCCACAAGCTTCTTCGTTCATACTCCTGAGTTAAAGTAACATACTATGCAATGCTGCATTTTTTAACATAAAGTATTCTTTTAATAGCGTCCCAAGAGCTGCACTGTAGACGTCCACAGGGGAAACTTGAGTCAGGTCGGCTTCATGTAAAGCCTGATGCTGTTTGCGAACTTCAGGAACTATGTGAAAACAGGAAATTTGGAATTAGCTATATTCATTATCAGACAAATTCTAAAAAAAATGCAGGGAGACTTGCAGAGGATCGACACTTAGTGTAAGAACTGACATTTAACCCTCAACATAAATAAATTTAGCGTGTTGTTCATAAATACGCGGAATAACCCATCCCTACATGGAGTGCTCAGAAACAGTCTGAAATGCTTAGGTGTTGCAGGGTATATTGTGCTGAGAAATGATTGTTAAGAAAAAAATTCAGTACATTGCACCGTTTACGAATTATTTAGCACTGAAATGAGGCAACCAGGCCGTTGCGCACGCAAATTCAAGCAACCCCGCCAGATACAATTAGCGTCAGTTGTTCTCTTAGCGTAGACTACAGCGCAAGAGACTGGTTATCCTTTGGCTAGGGTTCGATCCTTACTGCTATCACACGTCCAATTTTTGTATGCTCTCTTTTTCGGTTTAAGGGAACCAAATGAACAACACGATTGGCGATATCGTCTAGCGGACAGATTGAATTTGCGCGCCCAGTTACCTGCTTGGCTAACTTTACTGCTAATTAATTTGGAAACGGTGCAACGTATCGAGTATTGTAAACATTTATTTCTCAGCAAGGCTTTCCCTCCAACATCCTTACACGATTTTCAGACTGTTTCTGACGACCCTGTATAACTACAAGATGTCCGTACAATCACTGGAATCAGTCAAATCCGTTATATATCTCGGACTACACATAGAGAGCGATTTAATGTGGAACGATCACATGAAGCTAATAATAAGAAAACTAACACACGAAATTTCGAATCTGGAGACGCAAGAAATTTTCACCGCCAGTATTTGGCCTCTGACTGTGGTGTTAAATTTCTGGTCACCAGACATTGCACCACGAGCCCCAGTTGAAACTCAGTGGCCAGTGAAAAATTAACGATTCTGTTAAGATACTACAATTCGTGAGTTGTATATTAGACGATTTGTTACTGGTTAGGTGTACTTACTTTCTCCTCTGCTTGTTATTCCGATTACGCGAAACTCGGAATAACAACAACCGGAGTACAAAGTAAGTACACCTAACCAACAATATATCGTAAATTTATAACTCGTGAAACGTAGTAGCTAAACAGAATTTTTAATTCTGCACAGGGCAACTGCAGCATTCAAAGTGCTGGCGATGTTTTAACGATGTACTTACTGAAGATTCAAATACGTATAACGCCAGCTGAACATGGATGAAAGCACGAAACCCGTATTGGCATAAATAACAATGCATAAAAAAGAGGCTGGTTGCTGTATTTCTTAGTATAATTCTCACCTTTTTAATGAATTGGTATGTCAACTATTGTTAACATTTAGTCAAGCTCGACGTTCTTCAAAAACTCTAGTGTAGGATTGTGCATTACTGCATTCTCGAACACTCATCTGAAACCGTTACACGCCTAACTTCCAACAAGACAACAAACAATGTTTTAAAGGAATTGTTTCTCACGCTTAAATTCTTCCAAGGGCTTTTAACGGCACTATCCACACCATTCAGTCGATGCTATAAGATAAAAGTAAAAACTTGAGACCAGCAAAAGATTCATAAAAACAACGTGTGGAGCAAAGCTGTTTACGGGTGTGAAACAAGGACTAAGGGGAAAACAGAAATTAAACTATTAGATGACTTTTGAAGATCGAAAGAATTGATGAAGGAAGCAATCCCAGACGTTCTGTATCGTGTCAAAGAGATAATACACCCAACAAAAAACGTAATTAATCGAAGGCAGACAGTACTTTGGCACACATAATACACGATACGTTTCTAAGAAATGTAGTTAAAAGAGTAGATGAAAGAAAGAATCGCAGAGCTGGTAGTTTCGACGTTGCCGAACGGTTATTCTGCTGAGTAGTTGCTCTCTAAACAGCATTCCACACGAGCAACCCAGTTGCGATTTTACCTGATGTTATTCGCACCTTTGGTAGCTGGGCTATGCACGGCTCGGTATAAAAAGAATAACACGATTTGATCATAGCGTCGAGGTGCACGCGCCTGGTTTCATGCTCAGCACCTAAATGGTTCAAATGTCTCTGAGCACTATGGGACTTAACATCTATGGTCATCAGTCCCCTAGAACCTAACTAACCTAAGGACATCACACAACGCCCAGTCATCACGAGGCAGAGAAAATCCCTGACCCCGCCGGGAATCGAACCCGGGAACCCGGGCTCGGGAAGCGAGAACGCTACCGCACGACCACGAGCTGCGGACCTCAGCATCTAACTCGCTGCAAATAATAATCCGTAAATGTGATACTGCAGTCCAATAGTCTATCCATTGCCTAGACTTGCTAATTAATAAAATAAACCGGAATATTAGAAGATAAATGAATAATTTAATGAAAACTTTTCTATTCTAACGCCTGCAACTGATTTAGACAAAAGAGAATTTTTTAGGATAACGTTTATTCATGGAAGAATATATCAAATAAATGGGAAATGGTTCTACGATATCCATTTAAAATGCAGGCAGAAAATATCCTTATCAGAGGCGTAACGTTGCAGAATCCTCAAGCTATATATCCTTCCAACATGCGCGAAAACTAAGTCCAATGCATGATCAAAATACATGAAATATTCACCAGCTCAAAATAATTCAGAGTTCAATATGATGATTTACAAATTAACACGAGTGAGATAACAAGTAGAAATACACTCTATCTATTCTCATTTCCATAACGCAACTGGAAGAAGTTAGAGAATTGAAGTTCCCGGAATCGATCACCTACACGTTCAAATACCATACAGTACCACCGGCATGTCTCTCTTCTTCAAGAACTCTACATAAAGTGCCCATAATCGCTCCCTTCAGTGCACCACTGGAAAAGTATACCTTACCATTGCTTACCTGTCCATTAGATAAAGGACATGTCCACCAAAAGTATATCGTTCTTAAGTTCTACATAGATGATTTGACTGAGCTTGACAACTTTCCGCACTAAACTAACACACTACAACAATATTTAAGTAAAAGAAATTTTATACACGTTTGGTCACATTCAGATCATTTACAATGAATATAATTAATAGTCTGGTCATAAATAAATATGCCAGCATTCTTGAATCAAGGATAACTGCCAAGATGAGAAACATAGAAGTAGATATCCTCAGTGTAACAAGGCAGCTTAAATCACTTAATAAGGCCAAGTCCTCCGGTCCAGATTGTACACCAGTCAGGTTGCTCTCAGAGTATGCTGATAAAATAGCTCCATATTTAGCAATTATATACTACCACCCGCTCACAGAAAGATCCGTACCTAAAGACTGGAAAATTGATCAAGTCACACCAATACCCAATCAGGGAAGTAGCAGTAATCCGCTGAATTACAGGCCCATATCAAAAACGTTGATTTGCAGTAGGGTTTTGGAACATAAACTGTGTTCGAACATTGTGAATTACGTCGAAGAAAACGATTTATTGACACATAGTCAGCAGGGATTCAGAAAATTCGTTCTTGTGAAACAGAGCTAGCTAGCTATACTCATGAAGAAGTAAGTGTTATCGTCAGGGTATGTGAAATTGATTCCATATATTTAGATTTCCAGAAGGCTTTCCACACCGTTCCTCACAAGCGTCTTCTAACCAAACTGCATGCCTACGGAGTATTGTCTCAGTTGTGCGACTGGATTCGTGATTTCCTGTCAGAAAGGTCACAGTTCTTAGTAATAGATGGAAAGTCATGGAGTAAAACAGAAGTAATATCCGGCATTCCCCAAGGAAGTGTTATAGGCCCTCTATTGTTCCTGATCTATATTAACGACAAAGGAGACAATCTGAATAGCCGTCTTAGATTGTTTGCAGATGATGCTGTCATTTACCGCTTTGTAAAGTCACCAGATGATCAAAACGACTTGCAAAATGATTTATATAAGATATCTGTATGGTGCAAGAAGTGGCAATTGACCCTGAATAAAGAAAAGTGTGAAGTTATTCAACATGAGTACTAAAAGAAATCAGCTAAATTTCGATTACGCCATAAGTCACACAAATCTGAGGGCTGTAAATTCAGGTAAATACTTAGGGATTACATTTACAAATAACCTAAATTGGAACGATCACATAGATAATATTGTGGGCAGAGCAAACCAAAGACTGCGATTCATTGGCTGAACACTTAGAAGGTGCAACAGGTCTGCTAAAGAGACAGCTTACACCACGCTCGTCCGCCCTACTCTGGAGTATTGCTGTGTGGTGTGGGATCCGCATCAGGTGGGACTGACGGATGACATCGAAAAAGTACAAAGAAGAACAGCTCGTTTTGTATCATCGCGAACTAGGGGAGATAGTGTCACAGACATGATACGTGAATTGGAGTGGCAATAATTAAAACAAAGGCGTTTTTCGTTGCGACGGGATCTTCTTATTAAATTTCAATCACCAGTTTTCTCCTCCGATTGCGAAAACATTATGTTCGCACCCACCCACATAGGGAGAAATGATCATCACGATAAAATAAGAGAAATCATAGCCCGCACAGAAAAATTTCAGTGCTCCTTTTTCCCGCGTGCCTTTCGAGAGTGGAACGGTAGAGAGATAGCTTGAGGGTGGTTCATTGAACCCTCTGCCAGGCAATTTATTGTGAATAGCAGAGTAATCACGTAGATGTAGATGAGAAGTGAAAAAGAAAGAAAATTTATTTTTTGGGGACGAAGACTAGCGTAATCACTAGTTCAACACGTTATCAAAACCTGAAATGCACTTTCTGGATCTCATGAACTAACTGAGCAATCTGGGGATACAACGCTGAGTTCGACATAGAGCTGATCGGTCTTCAGAAAAGATATCACAAGTGAACAGATAACACGTCCCGTTATTCCTTAACGAATCGACGACTGTCCGTGCTGCCGCAATTCTCTGAAACTGAAGTGTGTCGGCTACAGCAGTAGACGGCGTAACGCAGTCTCTGCAGCCTCTTCCCGGGCTTTGAAAGGAGACGTTAAAGTAAAGCGGGGCAGTTCCGTCCGTCGAATTGGCGGCCCGGCCAAAGCTGAACGCTTTCTGTGCGGTGGGACCCACTCTGTCTGAGTGATTCTCCAACCGGTGTTGTGGTGAGGGGTGCGAGCCTTTGCCAGCTGATAGGAAGATTCTATTGGCTGCCGTTAGTAGCGCTTTTCGTAAACGGGTAGCGCAGGGCTTCACGACTGAGGATTTGTAGGTACGTTGCAAATCTGTTACGCTGAAAATAATGTACACTGATACTTTGATACACTGAGTTATTGGATGGGAATGAAAATCTAGGTTCTTGTTTTACATAAAGTGATTACAAATTTTGTCAAAATCTAAACCTTATAGAGACGACTGATAGTCTCACTGCGTAAGCTACAGAATCGTCCATTCATGCTACTGAACTCTCAGAATGTAAGTACCGAGTGGCTATAATCAAACTCACGGTTTTCTGAGTGCTGTAGAGCGGGCTGCATACATCGCAGAACGCTGAAATATTGTATGTGTGTTCATTAATCGGTACGTTCTTGAGGTACGCTGAAAAAAGTAAAACGAGTAGTTCTACTTCCTGCCACCAGGAGAAAATATGGCGCTGTAAGCAGTCAGAATATGCAATGTTTCCTGTTTTACTGTCACTATGCTGTATCGTGCTTAGCGACGCTTCTTGATTTGCTTGTGAAATGACAGCTGATGTAAACGGTTAAGAAGGTTGAAGTTTCCCCTACCCGTAACAAACTCAAAGGCTATTGGAAAGAAAGACCGTGCTCTGCTGGTAAAGTTGTTTTATCAGAATACTAGCAATAGCAGTGCTGCGTTGCGGAATATCGCAGACAGAAAGGGCTGTGAAGAGCCACCATGTCAATAACTTGGCTAAAGAATACAATCAAGAAATTCCAAGAAGCAGGTGAATTACATCACTCAACAGGGAGATGCAGGTGGCCGTTCCCACGACAGTTGTTGATGATGTTTCTGTAGCTACAGTCGAATGTGCAGCACATGCTTCAAATCCTACAACCAGTCATCGAGTTCTGTCACGGGAATAACCTCTCCCCCGATCAACATTTCACAAAATTTTGAGGCGGATTTTGTACTGGTACCCCTATACGATACAGAATGTGCACCAAACAAAGCCCCACGATAGGCCACAACGCAGTGACGTTGTTTGTTGGTGTCTTCAGTCCTGAGACTGGTTTGATGCAGCTCTCCATGCTACTCTATCCTGTGCAAGCTTCTTCATCTCCCAGTACCTACTGCAACCTACATCCTTCTGAATCTACTTGGTGTATTCATCTCTTGGTCTCCCTCCACGATTTTTACCCTCCACGCTGCCCTCCAATACTAAATTGGTGATCCCTTGATTCCTCGGAACATGTCCTACCAACCGATCCCTTCTAGTCAAGTTGTGCCACAAACTCCTCTTCTCCCCAATCCTATTCATGACCTCCTCATTAGTTATGTGATCTACACATCTAATCTTCAGCATTCTTCTGTAGCACCACATTTCGAAAGCTTCTATTCTCTTCTTGTCCAAACTGGTTATCGTCCATGTTTCACTTCCATATATGGCTACACTCCATACAAATACTTTCAGAAACGACTTCCTGACACTTAAATCTATACTCGATGTTAACAAATTTCTCTTCTTCATAAATTCTTTCCTTCCCATTGCCAGTCTACATTTTATATCCTCTCTACTGCGGCCATCATCAGTTATTTTGTTCCCCAAATAGCAAAACTCCTTTACTGCTTCAAGTGTCTCATTTCCTCATCTAATTCCCTCAGCATCACCCGACTTAATTCGACTACATTCCATTATCCTAGTTTTGCTTTTGTTGATGTTCGTCTTATATCCTCCTTTCAAGACACTGTCCATTCCGTTCAACTGCTCTTACAAGTCCTTTGCTGTCTCTGACATAATTACAATGTCATCGGCGAACCTCAAAGTTTTTATTTCTTTTCCATGGATTTTAATACCTACACCAAATTTTTCTTTTGTTTCCTTTACTGCTTGCTCAATATACAGATTGAATAACATCGGGGAGGGGCTACAACCCTGTCTCACTCCCTTCCCAACCACTGCTTCCCTTTCATGCCCCTCGACTCTTATAACTGCTACCTGGTTTCTATACAAACTGTAAATAGCCTTTCGCTCCCTGTATTTTACCCCTCCCACCTTCAGAATTTGAAAGGGAGTGTTTCAGTGAACATTGTCAAAAGCTTTCCCTAAGTCTCCAATTGCTAGAAACGTAGGTTTGCCTTTCCTTAATGTAGCTTCTAAGATAAGTCGTTAGGTCAGAATTGCCTCACGTGTTCCAATATTTCTACGGAATCCAAACTCATCTTCCCCGAGTGCGGCTTCTACCAGTTATGCCATTCGTCTGTAAGGATTTCGCATTAGTATTTTACAGCCGTGACTTTTATCCTTCGTATTTTGGATTGCATGAAAACTAATTAGATGTAGCCTGGGAATATTCCTTGGTCTGACGAGGCACATTTTGCTCTACAGGGTGCCGCTGGTACACAGAAGTGTCGCATGTGGGGCTCCGCTCCACCACGTGTTGAGCAGGAACATCTACTGCACTTTATGTGACTGTGTGGTGTGGTTTCACAAGCTGCTTCATTTCAGTCCGTTTATCCTCAAGGAGATGAAACCTCGCACGCATGTTAGGTTTACAGTGACCTCTGCACGTTACAAGGATTCTGCAAGAACGCAATTGTGGCCACTCCACTATTTTCATGCAAGACGGGGCGACACCACATGTCGCTTGGCAAGTGAAAGATTTGCTTCGAGAAACATTCGGTAACGACCGCTTCATCTCTAGGCGGTTTCAAGTTGTGTACCAGAACCTCCGACCAAAATCCAAGTGTCCGTTCTGGTTGTTGGGATATCTGAAAGATCGTGTCTGTCAAGTATGTATCCGGGCTCTTCCTGATGTGAAGGATAGTATACGACGACATACTGCTCTGATTACAACGGATATACTGCGATTAACTGTCGACCTTGCCGTGTTACGCATGCAGCATGTTGCTGAGTTGGGAGACAGTAGGGCCCACATGTTGTAACTTGTGACCAAGTCCTAATAAATGAGCCAGAACCACCGTTATCATTTGTTTGATTGTTTCTCCCCTTTTCCTGCTCCCATACCACATGCAGACTACTTTCAGCGCCATATTTTCACCTGCTGACAGAAAGTGGAACTATTATTTTCTCAGAATACTCCGCGAGCGCACTGATTAATCAATACTTGGTGGTCCATTATACGTGACCGGGCCAAATATCTCACGAAACAAGCGTCAAACGGAAAAACTTCAAAGAACGAAACTTGTCTAGTCTGAAGGGGGAAACCAGATGGCGCTATGGTTGGCCCGCTAGATGGCACTGCCATAGGTCAAACGGATATCAACTGGGTTTTTTTTTAAATAGGAACCCCAATTTTTTATTACATATTCGTGTAGTACGTAAAGAAATGTGAATGTTTTAGTTGGACCACTTTCTCCGATTTGTGATAGATGGTGCTGTAATAGTCACAAACATATGGCTCGCAGTTTTAGACAAACAGTTGGTAACAGGTTGGTTTTTAAAATTAAAATACACAACGTAGGTACGTTTGAACATTTTATTTCGGTTGTTCCAATGTGATACATGTACCTTTGTGAACTTATCATTTCTGAGAACTCATGTTGTTACAGCGTGATTGCCTGTAAATACCACATTAATGCAATAAATGCACAAAATGATGTCCGTCAACCTCAATGCATTTGGCAATAGGTGTAACGACATTCCTCTCAACAGCGAGTAGTTCGCCTTCCGTAATGTTCGCACATGCCTTGACAATGAGCTCACGCATGTTGTCAGGCGTTGTCTGTGGATCACGATAGCAAATATCCTTCAACTTTCCCCACAGAAAGAAATCCGGGGACGTCAGATCCGGTGAACGTGCGGGCCATGGTATGGTGCTTCGACGACCAATCCACCTGTCATGAAATATGCTATTCAATACCGCTTCAACCACACGCGAGCTATGTGCCGGACATCCATCATGTTGGAAGTACATCGCCATTCTGTCATGCAGTGAAACATCTTGTAGTAACATCTATAGAACATTACGTAGTAAATCAGCATACATTGCACCATTTAGATTGCCATCGATCAAATGCGGGCCAGTTATCCATCCTCCCATAACGCCGCACCATACATTAACCCTCCAAGGTCGCTGATGTTCCACTTGTCGCAGCCATCGTGGATTTTCCGTTGCCCAATAGTGCATATTATGCCGGTTTACGTTACCACTATTCGTGAATGACGCTTCGTCGCTAAATAGAACGTTTCCAAAAAATCTGTCATCGTCCCGTAATTTCTCTTGTGCCCAGTGGCAGAACTGTATACGACGTTCAAAGTTATCGCCATGCAATTCCTGGTGCATAGAAATATGGTACGGGTGCAATCGATGTTGATGTACTGCTACTGATGTGCGGATTAGCCGCGCCAGCAGCTGAAACACCTACTTGGGCATCATTTGTTGCAGGTCGTGATTACGTTTCACATGTGGCTGAACACTTCCTGTTTCCTTAAATAACGTAACTATCCGGCGAACGGTCCGGACACTTGGATGATGTCGTCTAGGATACCGAGCAGCATACATAGCACACGCCCGTTGGGCATTTTGATCACAATAGCCATACATCAACACGATATCGACATTTTCCGTAATTGGTAAACGGTCCATTTTAACACGGGTAATGTATCACGAAGCAAATACAGTCCGCACTGGCGTAATGTTACGTGATACCACGTACTTATACGTCTGTGACTATTACGGCGGCATCTATCACAAAGCGAAAAAAGTGGTCCAACTAAAACATTCATATTTCTTTACGTACTGCACGAATATGTAATAAAAAAATGGGGATTCCTATTTTAAAAAAACGCAGTTGATATCCGTTTGACCTATGGCAGCGCCATCTAGCGGGCCAACCATAGCGTCATCTGGTTTCCCCCTTCAAGCTAGACAAGTTTGGGTTTTTGGAGTTTTTTCGTTTGACGCTTATTTCGTGAGATATTTGGCCTGGTCACGATCAATGGACCACCCTGTATATGGGCTACAATATTCGGGCCACCTGCTCAATAGCTTGTTTGTCCGTCCTTGGAACGAAATACGTCACTGATTCTGCGTGTTATGGATCTGACAGTTTGTTAATAGGTTTATGGAGGCATGTGACATAGATATCTACGCGAAGTTCGTGTAATTCGCCTGAATAACGGGCCGCTGATTTGTGCACGTAGAGATGGCCCCCGATAGCGACATCTACATCAGGCAAATTTGGTCGCCGAGACATCAGCATGAGTTTATTATGATGCTCCTCAAACCACTGTAGCACGGTTCTGGCTCCGAAACATGGACAGTTATACTGGTGAAAGACGACAACGCCGTCGGGGAAGACATCAAGCATGAAGGGAAACAGGTAGCTCACAGCTGCCAGCGTGTCTTCACAGGTCGGGTGCAAGCTCAGGAGAATGACTCCGACAGCATAGGGAAACAGGTGGCTCACAGCTGTCAGCGTGTCTTCACAGGTCGGGTGCAAGCTCAGGAGAATGTCTCCGACAGCATAGGGAAACAGGTGGCTCACAGATGTCAGCGTGTCTTCACAGGTCGGGTGCAAGCTCAGGAGAATGTCTCCGACAGCATAGGGAAACAGGTGGCTCACAGCTGTCAGCGTGTCTTCACAGGTCGGGTGCAAGCTCAGGAGAATGACTCCGACAGCATAGGGAAACAGGTGGCTCACAGATGTCAGCGTGTCTTCACAGGTCGGGTGCAAGCTCAGGAGAATGTCTCCGACAGCATAGGGAAACAGGTGGCTCACAGCTGTCAGTGTGTCTTCACAGGTCGGGTGCAAGCTCAGGAGAATGACTCCGACAGCATAGGGAAACAGGTGGCTCACAGCTGTCAGCGTGTCTTCAGAGGTCGGGTGCAAGCTCAGGAGAATGTCTCCGACGGCATAGGGAAACAGGTGGCTCACAGCTGTCAGCGTGTCTTCACAGGTCGCATGCAAGCTCAGGAGAATGTCTCCGACAGCATAGGGAAACAGGTGGCTCACAGATGTCAGCGTGTCTTCACAGGTCGCATGCAAGCTCAGGAGAATGTCTCCGACAGCATAGGGAAACAGGTGGCTCACAGCTGTCCGCGTGTCTTCACAGGTCGCGTGCAAGCTCGGAGAATGTTCAAATGGTTCAAATGGCTCTGAGCACTATGGGACTCAACTGCTGAGGTCATTAGTCCCCTAGAACTTAGAACTAGTTAAACCTAACTAACCTAAGGACATCACATACATCCATGCCCGAGGCAGGATTCGAACCTGCGACCGTAGCGGTCTCGCGGTTCCAGACTGCAGCGCCAGAACTGCGCGGCCACTTGGGCCGGCTCAGGAGAATGTCTCCGACAGCATAGGGAAACAGGTGGCTCACAGATGTCAGCGTGTCTTCACAGGTCGCATGCAAGCTCAGGAGAATGTCTCCGACAGCATAGGGAAACAGGTGGCTCACAGCTGTCCGCGTGTCTTCACAGGTCGGGTGCAAGCTCAGGAGAATGTCTCCGACAGCATAGGGAAACAGGTGGCTCACAGCTGTCAGCGTGTCTTCACAGGTCGGGTGCAAGCTCAGGAGAATGACTCCGACAGCATAGGGAAACAGGTGGCTCACAGCTGTCAGCGTGTCTTCACAGGTCGCATGCAAGCTCAGGAGAATGTCTCCGACAGCATAGGGAAACAGGTGGCTCACAGCTGTCCGCGTGTCTTCACAGGTCGGGTGCAAGCTCAGGAGAATGACTCCGACAGCATAGGGAAACAGGTGGCTCACAACTGTCCGCGTGTCTTCACAGGTCGCATGCAAGCTCAGGAGAATGTCTCCGACAGCATAGGGAAACAGGTGGCTCACAGCTGTCAGCGTGTCTTCACAGGTCGGGTGCAAGCTCAGTAGAATGTCTCCGACAGCATAGTACTGCTCCCACCAACCGTGTCCGTGGCGCGC
This sequence comes from Schistocerca nitens, assembly GCF_023898315.1. Lineage (NCBI taxonomy): Eukaryota > Metazoa > Arthropoda > Insecta > Orthoptera > Acrididae > Schistocerca > Schistocerca nitens. The sequence continues at coordinate 37,923,098 of NC_064620.1, forward strand.
TGTACGTTTCGAGCCGCCGTTCACCTCGATTACGGCGTTTGTGGAGACAACCATCGACTTATCGTAGCAACAATGTGATTCATTCGAAGAGGCGACACGTTTCGATTGCTCGACGGTCGAATCCTGATGGTCCCGTGCCCACTGCAATCGTAATTGGCGATATCGTTGAGTCAACTGAACAGGTAGGGGTGGTTTTGCTGCGGAGCTCCATGTTCAACAATTTACGATGACCGGTGTGCTCCGTAGTACTTGTGTGTGCACCAGCATTGTGCTCTTCCGACAGAGATGCCACAGAGAATCTATCCTACTTTACAGAGCAGACAAGCTTCCGAACCCAACGTTCTGTGTAGAGTCGTAAACGCCCAACCATTCAGCGCCTAGTGTCAGTTTCACTGTCCTACCTCTTTCCGTAGATGCTCACAGCAGTAGCACGTGAACATTATACTAGCTTCGCCGTTTTTAAGATACTCGTTCACAGGCTCTGCGTAATAATAATCTGCCCTTTGTCAGAGTCGCTTATCGCAATGGATTCCCTCATTTGCAGCCCGTATCTTCGCTAGGATGATTCCCTGACCCCGTCCGTGTCTGCTTTGCTTTCATACTTTTGCTACCGTGTCATGGTGGGCAGTGGTAATATTGTTTTGGCTAACCAGTTGTACAGTGTTTCAGTATGCTACAAGTATACAGCCCGCACTGCAGCACTCGGAACTCCGTCAGATTAATCTCTTCTTTCGTCGACTGCACTAGATACTTACCTATAACGAATGCTGCTGTAGTACAGCGAGCTTATCAAGCGATTTTAAGAAATCGAGCCAGCTGAATACCATACGACAGCGCCATCCGTCGAACGGTGGCGTCAGCACAAACGGCTAAGACGGTAGATTAAAAGTTTAGCCGTACTCCGTACGTGTCCTGTTCCTACGCGTCTACCACTCGGTCGTATCGCTACCACGAATCGCTATTCTTCGGGAGGAAATAATAACGATAATCACATTGGCACGAGGGGACTTTCAAAATTAAGCATACATCTCATCGTGCAGCTGTTTTTGGGCTAGTAACAAATAAAATGGCGATAAATTATCAATCTATTTGTTGCTACCTGACCACCAGAGACCGAGTACACTATCTTAAACTTGTATATGGTTCATGAGTGAATTAGGGTACGCTCACACCCTGTTCCTTAGAGCCGTTATACAGGGGGATTCAAAAGTAATGCCCCATAGAAGAAATAGGGTGAACCAGAACTCTACCGACAAACTTTCAGAGGGAATAGTATGGATCAAAACGATAAAGGAGTGCAGTAAGCATGGCCTCTAAAACACGTACCTTAAGAGCTATGAGCACTTGTTCGTATGCACTTCAGAGCCATAGGCACCGGATTCTTTTTTTCTGTGTTTTGATCTAGACTACCACCTCTCAAAATGTGGAAAGCAAAGAGCTCGCAATAGAAGACATTTGTTTCAGAATACTCAAGATGAAGTGTTCATTGTCCTTACGGTATGAATTTCAGAGCTCATTATTTCTCCTTTTGATCCATACTGTCGCGTCTGAAAGTTTGTCGGTGGAAATCTGGCTCAACCTATTTGTCCTATGGGATGTGACTTTTGAATCGCTCTATGGAAAAATAGATCTTTCATGAGATACATTAATTTAGAAGAGACACTCAGTGAAGATTTTATATAAGAACGTAAGGTGGTGAATGGACTAATAGATAAACGGAATATCGAAAAATGATCCCTCATGATGGAGCCTAACCACTGGTTTAAATTCACTTTCAGTTTACTCAGATCGTATAAATGTGTGGTGTCACGCATTCATATAACTGATTCTCCAAGATGGGCAATGGGTCCACCTTCTTCAGTGCGGATGTAGAAGTACGCCCAACCTGCTCCTGGAATCTCAGAATAGCAGCCCTGGAGGAAATGGACAGGGACTCCAGGTAGGTGGCCCTCGGTGCGAGTGTGGGCCGCCCATGAGGCGTGTGGAGACAATGCGCGCAGTTGCACTGTGTCCCGTGTGATGCAGTGCTTAACGCATCTGCCTAGTAAGCAGGAGATCCCGGGTTCGAATCCCAGTCCGGTACATATTTTCACTCGCTGACACTAATTCCGCGTAATGTCCCGATGCAGTTGACGCCAGTAATCCCTTCCCTTTCCTTTCTACCCTCTCCCCTTCGCACCTTCAATTTACTTATAATCGCCAGTAATCCCCTTTCCTTTCTCCCCTTCGCACCTACAATTTACTTTTATTCGGATCAGTTACAAAGCTACTTCGAATGGTGGCCCTGAACAGGCTGATATTCTAACAGAGTAAAGCGACAAGAAATCAACTGATTGACTTAAACGGTGAGGCAGAGCGTTCGCAGGCGCTAACGAATGTAAACCGAAGACTCTGTGCAGTGCACCAAATCAGTTAAAGGGAATTGAATTCCTAAAATTCAAGAAGTTCATTCAAGACTATATACGTTAACCAGTTGATCAGGGCTAAAGTTCAGTCACTAATTATACTAGTACACACTATTCATATATTTTTTTAAGTCCCAACACTTAAACTCATGCAGCTCGCCGTCGCTCAGACGTAATCAAACAACCCTACCCATCAACATCAAAAGATACCGAAACGTGCTCTGCCGCATGTTTAAAAACTTTGTCACGTGAACAACAGCCAAAGTCAGGTGATCATCTTACATCTATACCAACAATCATATGATTGCATTTTTACAGCCATTACATTTCAAACATACCTTGCATATAAATTTAGATAATTATCAGTCTAATAATATGTCTTTACCTGCTAAACATCGCAGAACGACGAACTTTTATTCAGACTTTATACATCGTTACGGTACGGCGAAAGCCATTCAGGTTCACGTCTAACCGAGTTGCTGCTGCATTACGAACATTAACTTAGTAAATTCTCGACAAATAAACTTAAACACATTGTGTAACAGAAGAAATATTGAATTTATTTGATGAAAGGAGAAAAAATAAAAATGCAGTAAATGGAGTAGTCAAAATGGAATACAAACATCTCAAAAATGAGATCTACAGGAAGTGTAAAATGGCTAGGCAGGGATGGCTAGAGAACAAATGTAAGGATGAAGACGCTTATCTCACAAGGGGTAAGATAGATACTGCCTACAGGAAAATTAAAGAGATCTTTGGAGAAAAGAGAACCACTTGTATGAATATCAAGAGCTCAGATGGAAACCCAGTTCTAAGCAAAGAAGGGAAAGCAGAAAGGTGGAAGGAGTATATAGAAGGTCTACACAAGGGCGATGTACTTGAGAACAATATTATGGAAATGGAAGAGGATGTAGATGAAGATGGAATGGGAGATACGATACTGCGTGAAGAGTTCGACAGCGCATTGAAAGACCTGAGTCGAAACAAGGCCCCGGGAGTAGACAACATTCCATTAGAACAACTGACGGCCTTGGGAGAGCCAGTCATGACAAAACTCTACCATCTGCTGAGCAAGATGTATGAGACAGGCGAAATACCCTCAGGCTTCAAGAAGAATATAATAATTCCAATACCAAAGAAAGCAGGTGCTGACAGATGTGAAAATTACCGAACTATCAGTTTAATAAGTCACGGATGCAAAATACTAACGCGTATTCTTTACAGACGAATGGAAAAACTGGTAGAAGCCGAACTCGGGGAAGATCAGTTTGGATTCCGTAGAAATATTGGAACACGTGAGGCAATACTCAGCATACGACTTATCTTAGAAAATAGATAAAGGAAAGGCAAACCTACGTCTGTAGCATTTGTAGACTAAGAGTAAGCTTTTGACAATGTTGACTGGAATACTCTCTTTCAAATTCTGAAGGTGGCAGGGGTAAAATACAGGGAGCGAAAGGCTACTTACAATTTGTACAGAAACCAGATGGCAGTTATAAGAGTCGAGGGACATGAAAGGGAAGCAGTTGTTGGGAAGGGAGTGAGACAGGGTTGTAGCCTACAAAAGAAAAATTCGGAGTAGGTATTAAAATCCATGGAGAAGAAATAAAAACTTAGAGGTTCGCCGATGACATTGTAATTCTGTCAGAGACAGCAAAGGACTTAGAAGAGCAGTTGAACGGAATGGATAGTGTCTTGAAACGAGGATATAAGATGAACATCAACAAAAGCAAAACGAGGATAATGGAATGTAATCGAATTAAGTCGGGTGATGCTGAGGGAATTAGATTAGGAAACGAGACACTTAAAGTAGTATTTGGGGATCAAAATAACTGATGGTGGTCGAAGTAGAGAGGATATAAAATGTAGACTGGCAATGGCAAGGAAATCGTTTCTGAAGAAGAGAAATTTGTTAACATCGATTATAGATTTAGGTGTCAGGAAGTCGTTTCTGAATGTATTTGCATGGAGTGTAGCCATATATGGAAGTGAAACGTGGACGATAAATAGTTTAGACAAGAAGAGAATAAAAGCTTTCGAAAGGTGGTGCTACAGAAGAATGCTGAAGATTAGATGGGTAGATCACATAACTAATGAGGAGGTCTTGAATAGGATTGGGGAGAAGAGGAGTTTGTGGCACAACTTGACTAGAAGGGATCGGTTGGTAGGACATGTTCCGAGGCATCAAGGGATCACCAATTTAGTATTGGAGGGCAGCGCGGAGGGTAAAAATCGTTAAGGGAGACCAAGAGATGAATACACTAAGCAGATTCAGAAGGATGTAGGTTGCAGTAGGCACTGGGAGATGAAGAAGCTTGCACAGGATAGAGTAGCATGGAGAGCTGCATCAAACCAGTCTCAGGACTGAAGACCACAACAACAACAACAACATTGTGATAACAGAACAATTCATTCATGCTGATACTAATCGATAACGTGTCCCTGGAGAACTCTCCGTTTTCGCGGTCTTCTCCAAGATACTAAATAATTTATTTACAACTATTTGTGTATTTGTTCAGCAATAAGATGAACTTTGCCATTTCATATCTTGCGTCAAAACCTATTCAGCTGTATTTTGTGCACGAGTCTGTAGCAATTGTTAATGGTTTCACAAACAATTTTACATATTAATTCTAATAACTTCGTTAACATTTACTTTATAAATTCGAGAATAATATTAGTGTATTCGTCTCATTACTGCTACTTCAACACTGTCGTTAAATTCCCAGTAGCATGTCTGAAAGTGATTTTCGTGTTTGTAGTGAATATTCAAAGCTTTTAGTCTTAGCACAGTCAGAGCCTGGCCATATTGCTCAGTGTTGATAAGAATGCGGCAGCGCAGTTTACCGGAAGTTCGCAATATTTCCAGGCAGCGGTTAACAGACGTATACCATTCTCCGAGTGAGTTGCCGCAGCAACTGGAATACACTCCAAAACCGAAGAACGCGAGACAGTATGATTCTTGTGAGCGAAACGTCTAAATTGCACACAGAGTCAACGAGTAATGCAGGTGATATATGGACCGAATGGTCAGTGCCGCGTCCAACAGTAGTGAAGTGGAGCCACAAATTTGCCTCACACCGCACAGACGTGGGTGACGCTGATTGGGTAGGAAGGCCGTCGACAACACCAGCTACCGGTGATGTCCAGGCAGTGAGAAACAGATCCGCAGCAGTCACAGACTTTCCAAAGATCGGGACGTTCATACAGCGGTTCTCGAATGGCTCCGTGACCGAGAAGCAGATTTCTACCGTTGAGGAAATCAACGATTGGCTCAACATGCCGTCGTTTTCAGAGACTTCGTGATTATGTTAAAAAGTAGTGTCATGTATCTGTGTCACTTTGAAGTGTAGTGTAACATTCAATAGAAGTTCATGATTAATAACATTTTATTTTGCAGAAAAAGGATATCAAGTTTTTAACATTGGTGTGTGGTTGGTAGGGTTCTAGACAAGCTTGTATGCAGTACCGTGTGTGAGATTCCGGGTATCTCGCTTTATGCGGAAGCAAGTTAGTGACATCCCCCAAGCATGCACTATTACTCTGTTCTTCGAGAGGTTTTACATCTGGCCTGGTAATACATGCCATGTTCCAGAGAATTACTATATTAACCTCTTTTAGTTTACTCATGTGGACATTCTATGTACCAGAAGATGGGGCTGTAATATAAGTCTGCAATCCTGAAAGGTGATTCTGCTTTCCTCTTTGTAAACTATATGCCATAATAATGTACAATTTACATGTATATTTCAACTTAGGTACGGATACTGGAACTGTCAACTGATAGGGTACTAGCGAGTGGAGAGTTATTTCTCACAGGGCCTGCAACAACAGAGAAGTAGGGGTCCATACGGCAATCACTTCAGGAAATTTTTGTCGCCACGATGTCCACGCTAATGTGCCATTATTATTATTATTATTATTATTATTATTATTATTATTCCTTTCCGAAGCAACACCGTTCCAACACCAGCTCTTCAAATTCCACTCGCAAATAATACTTCGTCAGGAACATTGGTTAGTTGGTTGGTTTGGGGAAGGAGACCAGACAGCGAGGTCATCGGTCTCATCGGATTAGGAAAGGACGGGGAAGGAAGTCGGCCGTGCCCTTTGAAAGGAACCATCCCGGAATTTGCCTGGAGCGATTTAGGGAAATCACGGAAAACCTAAACCAGGATGGCCGGACGCGGGATTGAACCGTCGTCCTCCCGAATGCGAGTCCAGGAACATTGTCCAGGTTCTCGTAAGCTTTCGGCGACACTGATAAGTGTCTTCCAGTTAAGGTGACATCTGCTGTAAAACTTTTCTCTGGACACTCATTCCGTTTTCGGAGCACTCTGTCGACCTGCATTGTACAAGGAATGCATGTGTACTACACCATACATCTAACGCATATGCACTGTCTCCTATAATGAGTACTGCCCCATGTTTGACAACCAGCCATAAACAGTAAACGGAGCTAAATTCCACCGTCTTCATCTCCCATGAGACCATGTATTATTTTTTCAAGGTAGAGCCACAAACGTCATTTCGGCCGACAGTTGCTTGCAATGAAACACACGATCATTCCACAACCACGTGACTCACGTGCAATGTTCGTTTGGCATCTCGTATCGTTGAAATATTCATTTCTAGTCACTTATTACTTATCTCATGATAATCGCTTTAGGTGCCCCCTTACTTACTGTACTTTAAGCGATCAGTCCTAGAGGGCCGCGTGCAGCTACAAAGAACTCTTCCACTAGATACAATTTCCTGCTTATTGCCGCCAGTAACCCTCTATGCCGATCTGCAGCAAGTCCTCATGGATTCCATCTCTCCATCTCTCTCTGGTGTTCTTCATCAAGAAACAAAATACGTAAATTTCAGAGATCGTCAATGTGTATCCATCGAAGCAACATTACAAGCCCAGCCAATAATTATGCCGGTTTCTGCATTCCCGAGTAGTCTCATCGTATACCGAATCATTGGTGTCCCATCAGATTTCGCACTCCAAAACGAAAAGATAATTTTATTCTTTCTTCTGGACACTCCACGTACCGCGACCAAGCAGCTCTACGAGTTGGACCAACGTTTCGTACAGCTGAAGTACGAAATTCCTTGAGAATCTAAATGGTTTAAAAACCTGACAGACTGAAATACGATCAGCTTTCTGGCTAGGATCCTCACATTCATTCCTGCCTCACACGATACATCCTCTATAAGGATTACCCACACATATTTAAAAGTATGAAATCCTTTTTAGGTTCGGAGGGCCGGAGTGGCCGAGCGGTTCTAGGCGCTACAGTCTGGAACCGCGTGACCGCTACGGTCGCAGGTTCGAATCCTGCCTCGGGCATGGATGTGTGTGATGTCCTTAGGTTAGTTAGGTTTAAGTAGTTGTAAGTTCTAGGGGACTGATGACCTCAGCAGTTGAGTCCCATAGTGCTTAGAGCCATTTGAACCTTTTTAGGTTCGGGTTCAGACTACCACTTGCTGGAATGTCACTTGAATAGGCGGGAGTACTGCTCATCATTAGATACTTGTTCTTCGATTCATCGACAAGTAGACTTACGAGGTGTGGCTAGAAAAAAACCGGACTAGTACTGGTGAAACAATAAAACGAATGCAATAAGGCTGAAAGTCGCGTGGCCTGTCACGTGACTCTCGCTCCGCCTACTGCTCGAGTTTCATCTGCCTCCTGCACTCAGTCTGCCCGTGCCGTCTGTTTTAAGTAGTTGACGTTTTGTCTGTGCGTCGGAAAATGTTGAGTGTACAGAAAGAACAGCGTGTTAACATCAAATTTTGTTTCAAACTAGGAAAATCTGCAAGTGAAACGTTTGTAATGTTACAACAAGTGTACGGCGATGATTGTTTATCGCGAACACAAGTGTTTGAGTGGTTTAAACGATTTAAAGATGGCCGCGAAGACACCAGTGATGATACTCGCACTGGCAGACCATTGTCAGCAAAAACTGATGCAAACATTGAAAAAATCGGTAAACTTGTTCGACAAGATCGCCGTTTAACAATCAGAGCAGTGTCTGAGTTAACAGGAGTTGACAAGGAAAGTGTTAGGCAGATTCTTCATGAAAGTTTCAACATGAACAAAGTGTGTTCAAAAATGGTTCCAAAGTGTCTCACAATTGAACAGAAGGAACGCCGAAGAATGATTTGTTCTGACATCCTGGAAAACATTGAAAGTGATCCCACCTTCTTACAAAATGTTATTACTTGCGATGAATCGTGGTTTTTTACTTACGATCCCGAAACTAAACGCCAATCGATGCATTGGAAAACTCCTGGTTCTCCACGACAAAAAAAAGCACGAATGTCAAAATCGAAATTCAAGGCAATGATGATTGTTTTTTTTTTTTTTGACATCAAAGGGATTGTGCACATTGATTGGGTACCAGAGGGACAAACAGTGAATCAGCATTACTACATTAGCGTCCTGGCTACCCTACGTGAGCGAGTACGGAGAAAACGGAACGATTTGTGGAGAAAAAAGTCCTGGATCCTTCACCAAGACAATGCCCCAGCTCACAGTGCGTTGTCAGTGAAGACGTTTTTGGCAAAACACAACATTCCCATCTTAGATCATCCACCCTACTCACCTGATTTGGCCCCCTGTGACTTTTTTCTTTTCCCTAAAGTCAAGTCAGCTTTGAAAGGAACTAGATTTGAGACTGCTGAAGCAGTAAAAGAAAAAGCGACGGAAGTAATGTATGGACTTACCGAAAATGATCTGCAGCACTGCTATGAACAGTGGAAAATTCGTATGGAGCGGTGTAGAGACCGAGGAGGAGAGTACATTGAAGGAGATAACATGAAATTGTAAATAATTGTAAATAAATGTTTTTTCCAGCATCAGTCCGGTTTTTTTCTAGCCGCACCTCGTATCTTGCTCACTACCGCCTCCACGCTGTCGCTCATCCGCATCACTTCTTCCTTAGATCTGGACAACGTGACCGCACTGGCGGTAAATGCGCGACTTCCTCACCTTCTCCTTGATCCCTCTGAAATTCTTACTGAAAGGACCAGCTTGAACAAATTTGCTGAAACATCATCCCCTTGTCACAGAGCTGTGATTATTTTAAGACTCGCCGTGATTTGGCTCCCAAGATTCACTTCATAACCCCCGCCCTCATCCCTACCATCTATATCATGTTAAACATAAAGGCGTGGTACACAAGCAGATATTTCGGCTAGCTGACTTGTTGCCAGGTTACCCAAACATCGCACGATTCGGACGACGCAATCCGGCTGAAAAGCCGAGAATAATTCGAAATCATCATAATACGCTGGAAAAGCTTAAGATCACAAACGATGGTAGAATTCGCAAGCTGCACTGCGTGACATCTTTTCAAAATACGTGTTTGTCGCTAGGCTCTTGTATTCACTGCTTTCACTTCACATTAGGATTCTGCTTTCTTGACAGTTCAGACGCGAAGACACAGCCTATGCCATGTACTTCGTGATGCTTGATTCTTTGTCTGTGTTGGTTTCTTGACTATACTAGCATCTTTTATGAACATAATTACATAAAACACACACTGAGACTGACAAGTCCAGTTTACGTATTGACCAGGTCTTGCAACAGCAATAATTATTTAAAGTTTTACGATATTAAGAGAATAATTATAGCTGACAAATCACTTGGTAGACACTACAACGATCGTATTCACATGGCTTCCGCATTATTCGTCATGTGTTACTTCAGATACTTACAATGAACATGCTTTACATTAAAATTATAATTAGTTCTTTTTGCTGAATACTTAATAGGAATTTAGTTTCTAGGACGCCAGAAGGAGGCGTCTATTGAGTGAAATGTCATGACCTACCTGGTGAAACATTATTTTTAAGTTATAAAATAAGACATGTGAAATCAGTGTACATAGATGAAACAATTTTTGCGTTGCCGGCTGACAACAAAAAACCGCTTGACATTAGGCGTGGGAGACAACCCTTGCCGTCTCAAACACATCGAGAATTTCTCAAATACGAAACTTCCGGTGAGCTGCGGCGATATAGCGTTCGTGCCGCATGCTCTCGTTTGCCGTCCGCTGTGGTCGAGCGGTTCTAGGCGCTTCAGTCCGGAACCATGCGACTGCTACGGTCGTAGGTTCGAGTCCTGCCTCGGGTCTGGCTGTGTGTGATGTTCTTAGGTTAGTTAGGTTTAAGTAGTTCTAAGTCTAGGGGACTGATGACCTCAGATGTTAAGTCCCATAGTACTTAGAGCCAATTTTTTTTTTTTTTTTTGCTGTTGTTTGTCTGCGTCACAGTCACATGACTGCTGACTGAATAGCCGCATAGTTCTTACAAGTACGAGGGTCGTTCAATAAGTTACACTCCACATTTTTTTCTCAGAGCATATTTATTTTTAAGAGACAGAATTTGGTGACAATATACATCGATATGTCTTGTCCATGTCCTGTTTTTCTACGTAGTCTCTATCACGTCCTACGGCCGTACGCCGGCGTTGTGGAAGAGCATGTATTCCCTGCTGGTAAAAGCTCTTGTCATTAGGCGTAGCCATGTTTTCACTGCATGACTGACACTCTCGTAATCTTCAAAGTTTGTTCCCCGTAGAGAATCTGTAAGCGGCCGAAAGAAATGGAAGTCCAAGTGTGCCAGGTCAGGACTGTAAGGTGGATGGGTAAAGATGTCCAACCCAATTTGGCGATATGTTCCCGGTTTCTCAGACGTGTGTGTGGGCGCGCATTATCGTGTTGGAGCAAGATTTCTGCTGGATTCGTGTCCTATCGAACACGTCGGAAACGGTTCTTGAGTTTATTCAGCCTTCACAAATGCCTCTGAATTGATGATTGACCCTCTTGGCGTCACATCTACGAGAATGACGCCATCACAATCCCAGAAGACTGTCACCATGACTTTTACAGCAGAGGGGGTTATCTTGAATTTCTGCTTTTGTGGTGAATGAGGACAATGCCACTCCATGGACTGCCTTTTTCTTTCCGGCGCACAGTGGTGCACCCAGCTTCCGTCCCCAAAACGATCCGTGACAGAAAGGCCTCTCCGTCGGTCTCTAAACTCTCCAACAATTCATATGAACTGGTCTTTCTTTGAATCTTGTGGTGCGCTGTGACCATTCGTGGAACTCATCGTGAGAACCTCTTTGAATATCCAAGAGTCTCGATCATTGTAGGCGCACTTACAATACTGGCCGACAACTGTAGAGCCAGTTGTCAGGTTGCGATGTGCCGGTCGGCACGAATAATGGCATCCGCACGATTCAACATGACTCGAGCAGTGGCTGTGACAGGACGTCCCGAGCGTGACTGATCATGGAGCTCTGTTTCTATATTTCCTGGCGCTGTAACTTTCCTTGTGCATCGCCCAACTGTATTCCTACCAACTGCAGCAATGCCATACGCTGCACACAAACGTTTATGGATGTTCACCACGGTTTCTTTTTCTGCAGATAAGAATTCAAGAACAGCACGCTGCTTGTAAAGTGAGTCGTATTAGACGCCATTTTGAAGCTGTACTACGGCTCTGCCATCTGGCAGAACGGTTCGGAACTTCACCGGCGCCCAAAACAAACATCAAATGTGAAGCACCAAAAAGGACGTTTGTCTGTGTATATTTATGGCTTTTTGAAAATAGGTGGGGCATTACTTACTGAACGACCCTCGTATATATCAATATCGCGTTAATTGTTGTTTCTTCTTCATCTTCTTCAGTACGGATTAGACACGTCGCCTGTTCCAGCATCAGTGTACTTCTTTCTCGGTCTTCCAGTTCCAGTGTTTCCGGTAATTCAGTGCCCCTTTCGGCCTGTCTTCTGTTATCATACGTGTATGTCATAGCCACAGTTAATTATCTACTGTTCCTTCCCGCCTTAGGTCACATCATAGGTCGTTATTCCTTTCTATTTCTTTCAAAAAGAGTAACAACTCCGATTCTAATAGATAAAACCGATTACAAAAGATTTGAAAATCCGAAGATGTATCTGTTCTTCCCCCATCAAGATCATCTGTCTGTAACACTGTGCGTTTGTTTACAGTTAATATTTGAAGGTTAACAAATCTAATGACTACTACTCCTTGAAGCAACAACACTGTGTAACAGACATTTACGACCAGCAGATTCACGGGAGTCACAAACAAGATATTATTTGGCGAAACGTCGATTATATATTCCAAAATATAAGTTCCTGCGTTGTCGTATATTCTTCTACCATTTTTCCTCGAAGTGCATATCTGGAGTTTCAGTGGAGTGATTAAAACATAGCGGAATGGAATAGAGACCTCGCTTGACAAAGGCAACATGCGTACATGATACACAGTTTTCGGTGTACCTGTACTGGAACAGTCCAAATATCAAACGTCACAGCTGTCGCATGTCCAGATGCCATGAGCTGTTTCATTCCGCTGTGTTTTGTACACAGATGCGGTATTCTGCAGTTAAATAACAGATGGGTGCTAAAACACACACATCTCTGTTTTAATTTTTTTTTTTAATGTCAGTTTTAGCTTTTCAAATTCCCTTGTTGGCGTGCAGTATTAGACTGCTGTCAAAAACCGCAGCATCAGTTCTCCTATCATTGTTCCTATGAACCCATGTCTTCCTACCACACAACAAAGCTGGTCAAGGCATAACGACGCAGAACTTCGGGACAGTATTCTTCAGAGCCGTCTTAAATTTTCATATATTACTTTCACTCATTGTTTCAAAAAATGGTTCAAATGGCTCTGAGCACTATGGAACATCTGAGGTAATCAGTCCCCTAGACTTAGAGCTACTTAAACCTAACCGACCTAAGGACATCACACACATCCATGCTAGAAGCAGGATTCGAACCTACGACCGTAGCTGCAGCGCGGTTCCGGACTGAAGCGTCTAGAACCGCTCGTCCACAACGGCCGGCACTCATTGTTTGGGTTCCTTTATATGTCGAGTATTTAAAATGTATAGCTTGGTTTATTTTCTTGTCCACTAAAAGCCATGATGTTGCTCTTATATTGAAATTTTCATATTTGTAATCTACAAAAAAGTTTTTGTGTACCATCGTTCTTCTCTTGTGTCAAATGGCTGACAGCGTATAGCAGCGTATCCAAGTAGCTGCCGCTCGCTAGATGTATTTCCCCGCGCTGATAAATTTTTTTCATTTTCTTAAGTACAGCTGGTGTATCGGAGTGCACTGAAAAAAGTGGGGGACAGGTTGGCCCCTTGATTAGTCCTGTTTCGTTAGCAGTTTCTTCATTGACCTCGTTCCAGCATGTAGCTAACAAGAGTTTGAGTTTTCATAACCCGTACCAGCCGATTCCAGTAATAACTACCATCCTCTCAGTAATTAGATCTGAAGATGGCTTTATATGGACGAAATCAGTCTAAAATAAAAACTTTGATCTCGTCTGAGTTCTGTTCGTAGTAGTTAATGATTACAATTGTAAAATTTCTTTGTCAAATTTTATTCAATGCTCCGTAACGCATCTGCTTCTCCCACTACTGATTTTCTTTTCTTTTGTCTTCACACGGTCATTCTGTTGTATCCAGAATAGCATGATGAGCCGTCTGAAATTCGGCTCATTGCAGAATTCGGTTGTTCTTTAGCCAAACCCAAGTGAAACTGAAGGAGGCAACGGTGTTCCGAAGGCGGAATATTCAGAAGGTATTAACGTTTCTGGCAGCCTTAGAGTCAAGAAACAACGTCCGAAAACCTCAGTCGCAAGCGAGGGCATTAGAGTTATTTTTAATTTGTTTGTCTGATAATACGTCCCTTACAAAGGTATGAACTATTACGTGTACATATACGTGTACGATGCTCAGTTGCACAGTTTTAATTACTGCCTCGAAAAGTTAAGGTTACGAAATCAAAGTTTTGTTTACTCGCAGGTATACGACTGCAGTCCTGCTACACAAAAACTGAAATGAGCGTAATCCGCTGAATTACAGATCCATATTACTGTCGGTTTGCAGTAGGATTTTGAAATTACCTCGAAGAAAGCGAAATGTTGATACACAGCCAGCACGGATTCAGAAAATATCGTTCTCGTGAACCGCATCTAGCTCTCTATACACGCGAAGTAGTGAGTGTTATCAGCAGGGGATCTCAAATTGATTCAATATTTATAGATTTCCGGAAGCCTTTTGACATCGTTCCTCACAAGTGGCTTCTAATCAAATCGCGTGAAGTATTGTCTCAGTAGTACGACCGCATTCACGATTGCCTGTCAGAAAGGTCACAGTTCGTAGTAATCGACGGAAAGTCGTCGAGTAAAAAGAGTGATATCTGGCGTTCCCCAAAGAAGTTTTATGGGCCCTTTGCTGTTTCTTATCTTTATAAACGATTTAGGAAACGATGTGAGTGGCCGTGTTAGGGTGTTTGCAGATGATGCTGTCGTTTATCCTCTGGTAAAGCCACCAGAAGATCAAAACCAATTGCAAAATGATTAGACAAGATATCTGTATGGTACGAAGAGCGGAAGCTGACCCTAAATAGTAGAAAGTGTAACGTTATCCACATGAATCCTAAAGGGATCCGCTAAGTTTCGGTTCACGATAAATCATGCAAATCAAAAGGCTGTCAAAATGGTTCAAATGGCTCTGAGCACTATGGGACTTAACATCTATGGTCATCAGTCCCCTAGAACTTAGAACTACTTAAACCTAACTAACCTAAGGACAGCACACAACACCCAGCCATCACGAGGCAGAGAAAATCCCTGACCCCGCCGGGAATCGAACCCGGGAACCCGGGCGTGGGAAGCGAGAACGCTACCGCACGACCACGAGATGCGGGCTAAAAAGGCTGTCAATTTAATTACACACCTAGGTATTCAAATTACGAAAAGTTAAACTGGAACGACCGCACAGATAACGTTCTGGAGAAGGTGAACCAAAGACTACGTTTTATTGGCAGGACATTTTGAACAAGCAATAGTCTACTAAAGAGATTGTCTATACTACGCTTGTGCTATCCCTTTTGTAGTACTGCTGCCCGGAATGGGATCCGTATTTGACAGATTGACGGAGAACGTCGAAGAAGTTCAAAGAACGGCAGCTCGTTCTGTATCAACGGGAAATAGGAAATAGGGGAGATTGTGTCACAGGTATCACACGAGAGAATGGCAATCGTTGATATGGCATATTTCGTTGCGGCGAAATTTCAATCACCAAATTTCTCTTCCGAATTTGAAAATATTTTCTTGGTGACTAGCTCCATAGGGAGGAATGACGATCCCAATAAAACAAGAAAAATCTGAGTTCGCGCGGAAATATTTAAGTGCTCGTTTTACCCTCGCGATTCCCGAGAGAGTGGGACGGTAGAGGAGTATTCAGAGGGTGATTCGATGAACCCTCTGCCAAGCACTTAGTGTGAACTACAGAGTAGTCATGTAGATGTAGACCTTGAAATTAGCGCGCCATAACACCGCAGAACACCGCTAGAGGAGCCGAGCTAGATGTCGCAACCTGTCACCATCGTGCGCTAATTAGTTTTCTGCATTTGAAGAGGAGCGACGCTGCAAGAATCCATGCTGAGCTGTCTGAAGTATACGGAAGAATGCTTCATCATATGACAAACTGGTTAGATAGCGCAGACGTAGAGCAATCAATGGAAACATCACTGAAAAACGCGAAGATCCAACCGTCATTAGGCAATGTGACGCTGATTGTTTTTTGAAGCCACCGTGGTGTGGTATTATCCTCACGGGCACACACCACCGAAACCACCTTACGAGATTACGGGATGCTTCCAAGATCCAGATCAGCTCAATCTGCATACAACACAAACATGCTGATTTCTTGGTGTATCAAATTTTGTCCCACGACTCTGTTGTCTTCCTCTTTCCTCACAGTCAGGAAGCATTTTGTGGCACACATTTCCGGAATGACGACAAGCTGATTTTCGATTATAACGTTTCCTGAACAGCAAAAATGTAGATTTCTACAACCACGACCTGCATCAAGCCATCCATTTTTGGAAAGTATGGGCGAGAATCAAGGATTGTGCTTTCATATTCGCAGCTCTCTTACGTCAGAGAGTGCGTAATACACTGAAAAATATGACAAGCGCAGCAATGTAAAAAGAAAAAAATTTTCACTCTCGCAGTATGTAAATACACCTCGCCCACTGCGAGCAAGAGCATTGAAACGTGCTGTTTTCAGTCACGAATTTTAACGGTTAAAGTTAATTACATTATGTCAATTTGAGCTAAATTTTCACCTTTTTTCCCCTAATGCGCTTTTAATTTTGATCACAGCTCATTTACACAGTTCCAGTTTCGTGGTTTTGACACGAAACGTTCGCGTTACGAATCGTTAAAACTCGGAGTTCCACTTCGAAGTGTCAAAGGGAACAAACCACTGTCATTACAATACTGGGATCAGTTTCCTTGTCATTTATAATTAATTACACAGTGCGTCACGGTTTTGTGTGCGTGACATATAAATACTTGTCCTGCATACGCTGAAACAATAGAATTCTAGAGGCAGTATCTGTTCAGTTACTAACGTAATTTAACGACAACACACGTTTCCCTGTTGATATCCTATACTGGAACATGTTATAAGCTGAAACATTGTGGCGTTTCTTGAAGGAAAAGCCTTTCTATCAAACAGTCAGCACGATTCCGGGTAAAGACACACGTGCATACCTGTGTTTCTTTTATTCATATGTCTTGAAAATCGTAGACGCGGGTGCTGATTCAGCTTTCCCAGATTTCTAAATGGTTCTCGACGCAGTACCCCATTATAGAATGTCGAATCAAAACACTTTTCAGCCGTCTAAATTTCCAGTTGTTACTTTATTTGAGCAACCAGTTTCGGCGCTACATTACGCCATCTTCAGGCCTACTGACCGGAGTGTAGGAAGATTCCCACCTGGCCCTTATTTTGGATCAGAGGTGGACATCTTCCTACACATCGGTCAGGGAGCATGAAGAAGGCGTAATGTAGCGCCGAAGCTGGTTGTTCAAATAAAATAACAATTGGAAATTTAGACTACTCAAAAGTGTTTTGAGTAAACATTTTATGTTGAACTGCCGAGGTCTCGCAACTATCTGAACAAAGATGGACTGCCGCACGTGGTAGCCGCGCAGTCTGAGGCGGCTTGTCACGGTTCGCGCAGCTCCCCCCGTCGGAGGTTCGCGTCCTCCCTCGGGCATGGGTGTGTGTGTTGTCCATAGCTTAAGTTAGTTTAAGTTAAGAAACTTCCTGGCAGATTAAAACTGTGTGCCCGACCGAGACTCGAACTCGGGACCTTTGCCTTTCGCGGGCAAGTGCTCTACCAACTGAGCTACCGAAGCACGACTCACGCCCGGTCTCACAGCTTTACTTCTGCCAGTATCTCGTCTCCTACCTTCCAAACTTTACAGAAGCTCTCCTGCTGTAAAGTTTGGAAGGTAGGAGACGAGATACTGGCAGAAGTAAAGCTGTGAGACCGGGCGTGAGTCGTGCTTCGGTAGCTCAGTTGGTAGAGCACTTGCCCGCGAAAGGCAAAGGTCCCGAGTTCGAGTCTCGGTCGGGCACACAGTTTTAATCTGCCAGGAAGTTTCATATCAGCGCACACTCCGCTGCAGAGTGAAAATCTCATTCTAGTTTAAGTTAGATTAAGTAGTGTGTAAGCTTAGGGATCGATGACCTCAGCAGTTTGGTCCCATAGGATCTTACCACAATAATTCATACAAAAATCCACAAAGATGGACTTACAGAGACTGTGCCTCATTGTCGACTGACAACCAAGATATCATCGGATGGACTGTTGCGCACAGGTATGTGACTGGCTCGGAGTGTTTTTGTCTAATAGCTCTCAGAACGCTAGATCGGATGCAGAATGTTAAACAGATACATAAATAAAATCGATTGTGCTCCAAGGAACTGTAATACAAGTACGGTCTCTCATGTTCCTAATATACATGAACGATTTATTAGACACGATAAGCTGAAAAGCGTTTTGATTCGACATTCTATAATGAGCTACAGCGTTCCCAAACTTCCAAATGGTTTTCGAAGCTGCATACAGCAGAGCACCGAACAACCTAAATCGAAACAAGGCCCCTTGCGCAGACGACGTTCGTTCAGAATTATTGACAACCCTGGGAGAGCCGGCTATGACGCTATTCCACCTGGTATGCGAGGTACACGAAATAGGTGAAATAGTCTGAGGCTTCAATCATTTCCTTTACAAAGAAGCCAGGTGCTGGTAAGTGCCAGTATTAGCGAACCATCAGTTTAAGAAGTAATGGCTGCAAAATACAGTCACGAATTATTTACAGAAGAATGAAAATGTAGACATAAGTGGCAATATTGACCCTGTGACTTATCTTAAAAGATAGGTTGAAGATATAAAAACTTAGATTTAGTGCATTTGCAGATTTGACGAAATCTTTTGACATTAAAGACACTCTTTGAAGGTCTGGAGGTAGCAGAGGTAAAACACACCTAGCGTGCAGCCTGTCCCTAATGTTATTCAATTTGCGCATTGAGCAAACAGTAAAGGAAACGAAGGAGAAATTAGGAAAGGGAATTGATGTTCAAGGAGAAGAAACAAAAACTTGAGGTTTTGCCGATGACATTGTAATTGTTCAAACGGTTCAAATGGCTCTAATCACTATGGGACTTAACATCTGAGGTCATCAGTCCCCTAGACTTAGAACTACTTAAACCTAACTAACCTAACGACATCACACACATCCATCCCGACTCAGGATTAGAATCTGCGACCGCAGCAGCAGTGCGGTTCCAGACTGAAGCGCCTAGAACCGCTCGGCCACGGGAACCTGCCATTGTAATTGTGTTAGAAAGTCAAGGGACATGAAACGGCAGTCGATGGGAATCAATAGTGTCTTTAAAAGAGATTATCAGATGAACATCAACAAAATTAAAAAAGGGGTATTGGGATGTAGTAAATCAGGCGATGCTGAGAGAATTAGATTATAAAAAGAGAGTAAGAGTACTTAATGAGTTTTGCAATATTAGCATCAAAATAACTGACAATGAGCGAAGTACCGCAAAGGAATTAAAATGCAGCCTGGCAATAGCAAGGAATGCATTTCTGAAAAGAGAAATTTTTTTATAGCGAATGTGAATTTAAATGACCGGAAATATTTTCAACGTTATTGTTATTGAGCATAGCATAGTACTAATGTGAAACATAGACAGTAAACTATTCAGACAAGAATCTTTTGAAATGCGGTACTTTAGACGAATGCCAGAGATTAGATGGGTAGACAGAATAACTAATTCAAAGGTTGTTGTTGTTGTGGTGGTCTTCAGTCCTGAGACTGGTTTGATGCAGCTCTCCATGCTACTCTATCCTGTTCAAGCTTCATCATCTCCCAGTACTTACTGCAACCTACATCCTTCTGAATCTGCTTAGTGTATTCATCTCTTGGTCTCCCTCTACGATTTTTACCCTCCAAGCTGCCCTCCAATACTAATTTTGTAATCCCTTCATGCCTCAGAACATGTCCTACCAACCGATCCCTTCTAGTCAAGTTGTGCCACAAACTCCTCTACTCCCCAATTCTGTTCAATACCTCCTCATTAGTTATGTGATCTACCCATCTAATCTTCAGCATTCTTCTGTAGCACCACATTTCGAAAGCTTCTATTCTCTTCTTGTCCAAACTATTTATCGTCCTTGTTTCACTTCCATACATTGCTATATTCCATACAAATACTTTCAGGAACGACTTCCTGACACTTAAATCTATACTCCATGTTAACAAATTTCTCTTCTTCAGAAACGCTTTCCTTGCCATTGCCAGTCATTCAGAGGTATTAAGTCGAATTTAGGAAAAGAGATTTGTGGGAAAACTTGATTAAAGAAGAGATCGGTTGATAGGACGCATCCAGATGCATAAAAAAAATTGGTTCAAATGGCTCTGAGCACTATGGGACTTAACATCTGAGGTTCATCAATCCCCTAGACTTAGAACTACTTAAACCTAACTAACCTAAGGACATCACATACATCCATGCCCCAGGCAGGATTCGAACCTGCGACCGTAGCAGCAGCGCGGTTCCGGACTGAAGCGCCTAGAACCGCACGGCCACAACGGCCGGCCACATGCATCAAAGAATGATTAATTTGATAATGGAGAGAATTGTATGGGGAGGGGAGAGGGGCGGTGAAAATTGTAGAAACCATGTCTCAAATATAGCAAGAGGATTCAAATTTATATCGGTTGCAGTAGTCATGGTAGAAATGATAATGCTCGCAGAGGGTAGATTGCGATGCAGAGCGCCGTCAAACCAGTCTTCGGACAAAAGACCACAACAGCAAAACGAACATTTACAGGGTGTTACAAAAAGGTACGGCCAAACTTTCAGGAAACATTCCTCACACACAAATAAAGAAAAGATGTTATGTGGACATGTGTCCGGAAACGCTTCATTTCTATGTTAGAGCTCATTTTAGTTTCGTCAGTATGTACTGTACTTCCTCGATTCACCGCCAGTTGGCCCAATTGAAGGAAGGTAATGTTCACTTCGGTGCTTGTGTTGACATGCGACTCATTGCTCTACAGTACTAGCATCAAGCACATCTGTACATAGCATCAACAGGTTAGTGTTCATCACAAACATGGTTTTGCAGTCAGTGCAATGTTTACAAATGCGGAGTTGGCAGATGCCCGTTTGATGTATGGATTTGCTCGGGGCAATAGCCGTGGCGCGGTACGTTTGTATCGAACCAGATTTCCAAAACGAAGGTGTCCCGACAGGAAGGCGTTCGAAGCAATTGATCGGCGTCTTAGGGAGCACGGAACATTGCAACCTATGACTCGCGACTGGGGAAGACCTAGAACGACGAGGACACCTGCAATGGACGAGGCAATTCTTCGTGCAGTTGACTATAACCCTAATGTCAGCGTCAGAGAAGTTGCTGCATTACAAGGTAACGTTGACCACGTCACTGTATGGAGAGTGCCACGGGAGAACCAGTTGTTTCCGTACCATGTACAGCGTGTGCAGGCACTATCAGCAGCTGATTGGCCTCTAAGGGGACACTTCTGTGAATGGTTCATCCAACAATGTGTAAATCCTCATTTCAGTGCAAATGTTCTCTTTACGGATGAGGCTTAATTCCAACGTGATCAAATTGTAAATTTTATCAATCAAAATGTGTGGGCTGACGAGAATGCGCCCGCAATTGTGCAAGCACGTCATCAACACAGATTTTCTGTGAACGTTTGGGCAGGCATTGTTGGTGATGTCTTGACTGGGCCCCATGTTCTTCCACCTACGCTCAATGGAGCACGTTATCAAGATTTCATACGGGAGACTCTACCTGTGCTGCTAGAGCATGTGCCTTTACAAGTACGACACAACATGTGGTTCATGCACGATGGAGCTCCTGCACATTTCAGTCGAAGTGTTCGTACGCTTCTCAACAACAGATTCGGTGACCGATGGATTGGTAGAGGCGGACCAATACCATGGCCTCCACGCTCTCCTGACCTCAACCCTCTTGACTTTCATTTATGGGGGCATTTGAAAGCTCTTGTCTACGCAACCCCGGTTCCAAATGTAGAGACTCTTCGTGCTCGTATTGTGGACGGCTGTGATACAATACGCCATTCTCCAGGACTGGATCAACGCATCAGGGATTCCATGCGACAGAGGGTGGATGTATGTATCCTCGCTAACGGAGGGCATTTTGAACATTTCCTGTAACAAAGTGTTTGAAGTCACGCTGGTACGTTCTGTTGCTGTGTGTTTCCATTCCATGATTAACGTGATTTGAAGAGAAGTAATAAAATGAGCTCTAACATGGAAAGTAAGCGTTTCCGGACACATGTCCACATAACATCTTTTCTTTCTTTGTGTGTGAGGAGTGTTTCCTTAAAGTTTGGCTGGAGCTTTTTGTAACACCCTGTATTTATGCATTGAGTAAAACATGGACAGAGGTAAGTGTGATGGCGTCCTTACTTGTCACACGGTTTGCCATCAGCAGTGATACTGGTGGTGGCGGACACGAGGCCTCGAACAATGACAGACGTAGGGGGAAGCGAACGAGGGAGACGCAGAGAACGAATGTAGGGAAGACAGCGGGCAGCTGATGGCAACAGCTGCGAGGTCGCTGGAGGTGAGCGGGCTGCTAAGCACATTACAGGCTTGATGGACGGTACTGGTCAGGTGGGTGGCTCAGCCTCGCTAATCTAATGCGGTCCCACGCAGGGACCTGTGAGTTGGTCACATCTGCTCATCGCATTTTCACGGATTTCGCGAGCGGGAGCACACACACACACACACACGCGCGCGCGCGCGCGCGCAGGCACTCACGCGCGCACACCCAAAACGTCAAAAGGGGCTTAGCATGGCTGGTGCCCTACATACGACGCACTACTCTGAGTGCTCGTAATTTAATTATTTCACTCTGAAACTGGCCACCTGTGCTGTCAGCTGTGACGGCTACTGATGCCTAGTTCGCTGTGACCACTTCGAGCTTTCCTGCGTGTCGCACATCAGTAGGAACTACTATATTTATTTTTTAATTTTAGGTTGGTTCTATGAGAACGGCAGCAAATGAATGTGTTAAGTCCGTGAAGGATGCGCTTGAATGTTGGTGACCTTACATGTTCATGACATCAAGCGGATGTTTACAAAAGCTGTTACTCATCGTATTTCTTACGATCACGGTAACAGACTAGTCTATAGCGATAGAAGAGAGAGAAACTCGTTTCTAACGGTTCCTATATGTAACGATACGGATAAAATACACTACTAGCCATTAAAATTGCTACAACAAGTAGAAATGCAAATGATAAACGGATATTCATTGGACAAATATATTATACTAGAACTGACATGCGATTAAATTTTCACGCAATTTTGGTGCATAGATCCTGAGAAATCAGTACCCAGAACAGCCACATCTGGCCGTAATAACGGCCTTGATACGCCTGGGCTTGAGTCAAACAGAGCTTGGATGGCGTGTACAGGTACAGCTGCCCGTGCAGCTTCAACACGATACCACAGTTCATCAAGAGTAGTGACTGGCGTATTGTGACGAGCCAGTTGCTCGGCCACCATTGATCAGACGTTTTCAATTGGTGAGAGATCTGGAGAATGTGCTGGTTAAATATCGCGTCTGTAGCACGTCATCTTACTGTTGTAGCAATTTTAATGGCCAGTAGTGTATTATACGACAACGGAGATAAGAGCACTATGATGCTGATGTCAGTGAATTCCTGGCCAGAATGCCCAGTTACACACTACTTAAGATGAGAGAGATCACGGCTGCAGGGGCAGAAAGACAGTAATGTTTCCTTCGCTCAGTATGCGAGCAGAATGGGACGGACAAGCTAGCATTTTCTGAAGAACTCTTCATGATGTAGATTACAGCGGGTTATGAAGTACACTTGAAGTCGATCTCGAAGAGTGCTTAAAGTCGTAGTTGTGAAAGAAACAAATCCTTAATAGCTGCTCCATATAAGAAAGCAGCCACATTTGATGCCAGACCAAATACAGCGGAGTTCCTCTTCCCTGCTCTTATTTCAGCGTAATGGCCGCTCGTCTGTGGGCCCCAGCACAGCTTTCTGAACCGAAGAGCTGACACAATTATGGCCAAAGAACGCTCCCCCCGCGACCACTGTCAGAGTAGCCCCATTTCCCACCCTTTCCTCTTCGAAGCGGCCTCATCTAAGTGGTCCTCTCAGACTTTCTGCGCAAAGCCGCTGAATTCCCCGGTCAGACAGCCAATTTATCGACTTATAAGGAAAAGAAAGCACCGTCTTCTATAAGAGTCACTTCTTTCCATCCGGGGTGTTTGTACCGTAATTACCTGTTTCAGACCTCCCTTCCAAATCATTCTTCGCCACTTCATCAGTTTATCGTTCGGAATTCCCGACACCATCAGTCCGTAATAACTACTTCGACGCATCATTCCGGGGGGGGGGGGGAGGGGGCTACATATTAGGAATTCGTTCTCAAAACTATAGCAGCAGAAACTAATATACTACCTCACTATATACATTTTAATCTGTCTCTGCAGTGCAATGAAATTTGTGGTCTATAACAATCCCCAAACTGTGTGTGCAAACGCTCTTCGCACCTTAGTGATTAAAAGTATGGTGCAGTCACTTATTAAGACTATTGTTTGCACACTCTACCTGATTAACAATGCCGGATACCTGTTACTGGATATTAATATGGGATGTGTCCAACGTTGGTTTGGACTATGCACTGAACCCTGCCAGACATTCAGGTGTCTGAATGTACGTGGAGAAATAACAGCCCATTCTTACTCAAAAGTCGAAACCCGACTAGGTAGTGAGATTTGGACGCTGATGTTTTGTGCGAAGTCGACGTTCTAACTCACTCCAAAGGTGTTCCATTGGGTTCACGTCTGGACTCTTGTCAGGTCAGTCTATTTCACGAATGTAATTGCGCACCAACCTTTGCCTAACAGACGCTGCTTGATGAAAGGGTGCGCCATCATTCTAATATAATCATCGTCTTCTGATTAGTTCTCTGTTGATGCAATACACAACGCTATGAAATGGTCTCAAATCCTCCACATTTGGTGTTTTAATGAAAGCAATAAGGTGACCACACACTAAGCACGAAAGTCACCTTTTTTTACCGTAATATCAGCACACCCTATTTCATCTTGGCATTACACACGGTAGCAGGTACAGTCTGTCAGCTTATGTTACATATACGTCCAGTACGCTCGTATCCTGTGACGCTCTATGCACTTGGATATCTGATGATTGAAATCAATTAGAAACGCGTCAAGTGAGCGACTTGACTGATAAAGTCATTTTTACAGCTTGTATTACTTTTGTGAAGCGCCTTATTCAGCTCCAATACGATATTACAGTATAGTATAACGATGGTCGCCTGCCGCCCACGAGACTTCGTTTCTCCACTATACCGCAGGTAAATTTGTCCGTGCATTCGCCAAAGTCGAACCCTTCCATCGGTCTGCCACAGGATATAGCGAGATTCATCTTTCCAAACCACCTGTTTCCAGTCATTCACTGTCCAGCAGCGTCCTTCTGAACAACACCGCCTCGAGCGTCGCTTAGCATTCACTGCACAAATATGTGGCTTATGAGGAGCTGCTGGACTACTGGAGATCAACAGTGATTCCTTCCGCTGATTTCAAGCGATTTCTTACAATCAGCCTCCGCAGTGCTCGAACATCCCTGTCCACCGGTACACGGAAATCTGTCTGATCCTGCTTTTAGCTGTGGTTGTTCTTTCGCGTTTCCACTTCAGAATCAAATCACCAACAATCGACTTGGACAACTGTACAAGGGTTGATAGATCGCTGTCAAGTCCTCCAAGTACTGATCAGCCTTCCACTGCCTTACTGGTAGACATCCCGCCCCACATTACCCTCTTCTCCATGACAACCGCCCCTTCCCTGACAACCTCAGTAAGGCTAACCATTTTGCATCCCACCTCTCCGAGGTCTTCTCCATTCCTGACGATCCCCATTTTGATTACTCCCTCTTCCCCACTGTCCTTTAATGCACTGATACATCTGTCCCATCACTCGCCCCTAGTTTCCAGTACTTAGATCAGTTACCCCCGTGAGACATAAACACTCCCATTGCTGCACAAGACATTAAACTAGTATCCTGCTCCAAAAGCAACACCACCCCTGGTCACGACGGAGTCATCTACCGCCACCTCAAGGAATCCCCCCTCCCCCCTGCTTCCCGGCTGCCCTTGCTACCCTTTATAACATCCTCCTCTCCACCAGCTTTTCCCCTGACCTGTGGAAGACTTCCCGTGTCCTGCTGTTCCCTAAACCCAACAAACCCTCCTCTGTCACCTCTTCCTATCGTCCGATCTGCCTCAACTCCAAGTTCAGTAAGGTCCTTCCTCTCCTGACGTATTCATCACCACCCTAACCAGCATTATCTCCTTCCCTCTACCCAGTGTGGCTTCCAGACCTCTTGACCAATCTTCTTTCCTTCCAACTTAACTCCCGTCACTCTGCTACCTTTGTTTCCCTCGACCTCCAGAACGCCTGCAACTATGTCTGGCGTCCCAGGCTCCTCTTTAAATTCCAGACCTACGCTATACCCATCAATTTCGTCCATCTCATTGCTCCCTCTCCTGTCGTCCCTCCTATGTCACTATCCACAATGCCAACTCCCGTACTTCCTATCCGACCGCCAGCGTGCCCCAAGGTTCTGTCCTTTCCCCTCTCCTCTATCTTCTTTACACTGCAGGTATGCCCAAACCTCCCCCGCCTCTTCACCTCCTCCAGTTTGGGGATGACACTGCTGTCCTTGCCCTTTATCCTACCACTGAACCAACGTACTCTTCAAACCCACCTCAACCAGTTCACCACCTGGTGCAACCTGTGCCTCCTTTGCATCAAACCTTCCATAATCCAGGCAATCATCATAGGTCGTACCACCCACTCCTTCCAGCTCCACGATTTTTACACCATTTACGGTTGCCCTATCCACTTCACTCCTACCCTGAAATACCTTGGCCTCACTCTCGACTGTCACCTCACCTGGACTCCCCATCTCCTTACAATCCATCACAAAGCCCGCAATAGACTCCACCTCCTGAAACTCCTGTCCAGCTGGACATGGAGACTGCATCCTTCCACAACCCTTCACACCTACAAATACTTGATCCACCCCATCCCTTCTTATACCAGCATCACTTGGATTTCTGCCCCTCCAAAAGCCCTCCAAATACTTGAATGCTATGCACTCTGCCTCACCATCTGTGTCTACCTCTCTCCTCCACGTGGATCATCCATGACCTCATCCATTTCCCACATCTTCTCCTTTTCCTCTAACACTTCCACAGCAGCCTGTGCTATGCCTGCCAACTCGATCCCGCCATTCCCTGGTTTCTTCTATCCTCTCTGTCCCCAGCTCGTTGCTGAATCTTTACCATTGTGTCCTGCCCTCTCTCTATCTCGGTACCCTCCACCACCTTTCCCAATGTAACATCCAGCACCTACCCCTCCCGGATGATGAGCTTCACCCTGATCTCTGCCCCTCCTACCACCTCTAAACCCCCATCCCCTCTCCAACTTCTGAGGGCTCCCTCTTCCCTCCTCTTCCCTTCCTCTGAGCAGTTTTCCTCTCTCCTATACCCCCTCCCTTTCCTGTGCCCCCTTCTGTGTCTCTGTGCTCCCGCCTGACTTGAATTCCCTCTCCATCTCCAACCCCACCCATCTCCTGCCCCTTGATATGCCCCCCGGTCCCCCTTTTTCTTTTCCTCCCATCCCCTCCAGCCCCCATCCCCTGCTGCACCTTCCTCTCTCATCTTTTTTAACTCCTCTCAGGCGTCCTCTCGCTCGGCAGGTCCCCCACAGCAGTTTTTATTTCTTCGTCGTGTGTGCTCCGTCTCTTACAGTGGTTTAAAACTGTCTTCGTTCTGGAGTGTTTCAATGCGTGTGTGACTTCAGTATTTTTTTTTTCCATGCTACACACTTCACCGACAGTGTTTTTTAACTTTATGTGCACCTTCTTTAACTGTCCCACATAACAGTGACTGTGTACATGAATATTTTAACCCCAAATGTCTACCCTTACTACGTTCTCTTGCCCCCCTTTGTCACCTTTTATGTCTTGTGTTTCCTCTCTTTTATCAACTGTATCACTTGGCTGAAGAGCGGCAGATTGTGCCATTGCCAGCCTTCCCCTGCCTATGTGGGGCAGGGGAGTGAAATGACAATAAAGAAAAAGAAATTTTATAATATGTACACTCCATTCACTTTTCCCTAGCCACAACCTACAGCTATCTGCACCTGTGTGGTGCCTTATGGTGTTTGGCTGGTGAAGACTGCAAAGGGTACTGGTATAATTACCTTCCCCTGTACTCACATCCTCTTTGGATGGTACGAAGGAAGGAATTGG
Organism: Schistocerca nitens; assembly: GCF_023898315.1. Classification (NCBI taxonomy): domain Eukaryota; kingdom Metazoa; phylum Arthropoda; class Insecta; order Orthoptera; family Acrididae; genus Schistocerca; species Schistocerca nitens. The sequence continues at coordinate 37,951,305 of NC_064620.1, forward strand.
TACCACTCTACACAGGGTGTCACAGTAGGAATGGTCAGTATTCAGGCATCTGACAGGAACGATCAATCGAAGCAAAAAAATATGCAGTAAAAAATTGAGTGTTTAATGCATACTTTAACAGCTGTTAGCACTTCTTCATCTTCGATACCGTGAAACGAATCTCTTCCACTGCAAGCTCTTTGCTAGTTTTACGTGGAATGATTTTTGGAATTACGTCTTTTCTTCTAGAGGCTTCCAGTAGTACTTGTTCATTGTTATGCCCAGGCCAGGAGTCACAGAGAACAAGTGACTTTGCCGGAAAATGTGGTTTCAGATCTGACAGAAAAAAACGTCTTCATATGTTCTTTCGTCATCTTCCCACTCACAAGTGCATGTACGAAAACACCTAGTGCGCAACGTTTTCCTCACACGCGACCCAAACTTTCCATTTTCTTCTTAAAAGAATGGGTAGAGATTGTCCGCCAGTAGTCCGTCAGTTGATGTAGCAACATCGATCGTGTAGCTGTGCGTTGCAGTACTAACTAATCGCAACCTCGAGACAGTGTTTCTCTCCTCTTTCATGGATAGAATTCTTTCTGAGAAAAGGTCATAGTTGGACCCTGATCATAGTTCCATACAGGACACGTTTGGATGTGGTGACATGCGTGTTGACTTAAGCAGCAAATGTTTGAGCTGTTTGAATCTCTCTTGCCGGCCGAGGTGGCCGAGCGGTTCTAGGCGCTACACTCTGGAACCGCGCGACCGCTACGGTCGCAGGTTCGAGTCCTGCCTCGGGCATGGATGTGTGTGATGTCCTTAGGTTAGTTATGTAAAAGTACTTCTAAGTTCTAGGGGACTGATGACCTCAGCAGTTAAGTCCTATAGTGCTCAGAGCCATTTGAACCATTTTTTGAATATCTCTTCTTTGTCGTCCTTATCATGTCGTGTTTGGAACATAGTACTACTGCGTGATGTTATCCTAAACTCATTTTTCTAATTAGTAATAAATTCCAATGACGCTGTGAAGTCTGTACACCTGAGATTTCTAGCCGCGTCCAATGTCCAATGTTTTAAACGCCAATAGTGAACGGAAGAAATGGCTCTGAGCACTATGGGACTTAACATCTAAGGTCATCAGGCCCCTAGAACTTAGAACTACTTAAACCTAACTAACCTAAGGACATCACACACATCCATGCCCGAGGCAGGATTCGAACCTGCGATCGTAGCGGTCGCGCGGTTCCAGACTGTAGCGCCTAGAACCGCTCGGCCACCTCGGCCGGCGCGCCCCGTACATACGAATGCTGCTCTCACATACTCCACCCTCTCCCGGATCGCCAGTTAGGTCTTTTCTCTTTTCTTGGCCTCCAGCAGAGAACTTCCTTGGTTCATCTATCATCCAACCGCCTTCAATATGCCCAGACAAAATCTGTTTATTTTCGTTACAACAATACGCATCAGTCTATTCCCTGCTACGTTTGGATGTTTTCCTGCCTCTCGTAGTTATTCCCAAGTCTTACTGCTGTGAATAATACTATAAGAACTTCATAATTCGTCAGAGTTGGGGATCTGTCAATGCCGGATTATCAAATATACCGGATTATTAAGTTCATTTTAAAAACATCGTTAAAAAAGGGGGATACAAGCAAAACCTGTAGGCTTAACGTACAAAGTCAAATTATTAAACTCAACAGGAGAGATCACAATAAAAGTTAAACGTATGTATTACTTTCCTGTAAAAAAAATAGAATACTATACTGCTCGATTAAATCAGTTCAACGCTCGAAGATTTACAAAAGTTCAATACACATAAACAATTTTGTGTACGCATGTCACGAAATAAAACAAGCAGCAATGGTTTGAAAAGATCAGGAAGAAGCTAATTAATAAAAATTGTTACCGAAATGTGGTGGATTTTATTTGGAATCACTATTTATAGGAACAGCTCAGATATCTGACGTTACCGCTGGTGGTTAAGCCGAACTTTTCTTTTTTCTGAGCAGGAATACTAATTTGCTTCTTGAACTGAAATCCCTTTTGCCGAAAATGATTTTTTATTATGTGCAGATTCAAAACTTCAGAAGCTTCGTACTGTTGGCTACTCCCAGGTTCTGAAGTCTTCTCCCAATAGAAGTGAGTTGTAGGCGCTTTTTTCTCTCTGTCGCTCTGTTTCTGGTGCCTCCTGTGAGTTGAAAACACTGTAATGTCACATCGTCAGCGTTTCTTCGATAGCTAAACGTCAGTCAATGTCGACCCAGTCTTAAACTTCATCTGAAAACGCACTAAGTTCACTAGTGGTTACAAAATTTATCACTGGTACAAATGCACAGCAATCAGTCGACTTCCTAGTCCAGTGAAGCAGACAACTGTTACTGGCGAGCCGCCTCCCGGAACGGTTCCGATGTTTCTCAAAGGCGTGCAACTATTGCCACACCGAGCTAAAAATACGAAAAAATATCTGATATGTGACAGACTATCGGATCTGCCGGATTATCAATGCCAGATTATCGCGGTGTTACTGTTGTTGTTGTTGTGGTCTTCAGTCCTGAGACTGGTTTGATGCAGCTCTCCATGCTACTCTATCCTGTGCAAGCTTCCTCATCTCCCAGTACCTACTGCAACCTACATCCTACTGAATCTGCTTAGTGTATTCATCTCTTGGTCTCCCCCTACGATTTTTACCCTCCACGCTGCCCTCCAATACTAAATTGGTGATCCCTTGATGCCTCAGAACATGTCCTACCAACCGATCCCTTCTTCTGGTCAAGTTGTGCCACAAACTTCTCTTCTCCCCAATCCTATTCAATACCTCCTCATTAGTTACGTGATCTACCCATCTAATCTTCAGCATTCTTCTGTAGCACCACATTTCGAAAGCTTCTATTCTCTTCTTGTCCAAACTATTTACCGTCCATGTTTCACTTCCATACATGGCTACACTCCATACAAATACTTTCAGAAATGACTTCCTGACACTTAAATCTATACTCGATGTTAACAAATTTCTCTTCTTCAGAAACGCTTTCCTTGCCATTGCCAGTCTACATTTTATATCCTCTCTACTTCGACCATCATCAGTTATTTTGCTCCCCAAATAGCAAAACTCCTTTACTACTTTAAGTGTCTCATTTCCTAATCTAATACCCTCAACATCACCCGACTTAATTCGACTACATTCCATTATCCTCGTTTTGCTTTTGTTGATGTTCATCTTATATCCTCCCTTCAAAACACCATCCATTCCGTTCAACTGCTCTTCCAAGTCCTTTGCTGTCTCTGACAGAATTACAATGTCATCGGCGAACCTCAAAGTTTTTATTTCTTCTCCATGGATTTTAATACCTACTCCGAATTTTTCTTTTGTTTCCTTTACTGCTTGCTCAATATACAGATTGAATAACATCGGGGAGAGGCTACAACCCTGTCTTACTCCCTTCCCAACCACTGCTTCCCTTTCATGTCCCTCGACTCTTATAACTGCCATCTGGTTTCTGTACAAATTGTAAATAGCCTGTCGCTCCCTGTATTTTACCCCTGCCACCTTTAGAATTTGAAAGAGAGTATTCCAGTCAACATTGTCAAAAGCTTTCTCTAAGTCTACAAATGCTAGAAACGTAGGTTTGCCTTTCCTTAATCTTTCTTCTAAGATAAGTCGTAAGGTCAGTATTGCCTCACGTGTTCCAGTATTTCTACGGAATCCAAACTGATCTTCCCCGAGGTCGGCTTCTACTAGTTTTTCCATTCGTCTGTAAAGAATTCGCGTTAGTATTTTGCAGCTGTGGCTTATTAAACTGATTGTTCGGTAATTCTCACATCTGTCAACACCTGCTTTCTTTGGGATTGGAATTTTTATATTCTTCTTGAAGTCTGAGGGTATTTCGCTGTTTCATACATCTTGCTCACCAGATGGTAGAGTTTTGTCAGGACTGGCTCTCCCAAGGCCGTCAGTAGTTCCAATGGAATGTTGTCTACTCCGGGGGCCTTGTTTCGACTCAGGTCTTTCAGTGCTCTGTCAAACTCTTCACGCAGTATCGTATCTCCCATTTCATCTTCATCTACATCCTCTTCCATTTCCATAATATTGTCCTCAAGTACATCGCCCTTGTATAGACCCTCTATATACTCCTTCCACCTTTCTGCCTTCCCTTCTTTGCTTAGAACTGGGTTGCCATCTGAGCTCTCGAAATTCATACAAGTGGTCCTCTTCTCTCCAAAGGTCTCTTTAATTTTCCTGTAGGCAGTATCTATCTTACCCCTAGTGAGACAAGCCTCTACATCCTTACATTTGTCCTCTAGCCATCCCTGCTTAGCCATTTTGCACTTCCTGTCGATCTCATTTTTGAGACGTTTGTATTCCTTTTTGCCTGCTTCATTTACTGCATTTTTATATTTTCTCCTTTCATCAATTAAATTCAATATTTCTTCTGTTACCCAAGGATTTCTACTAGCCCTCGTCTTTTTACCTACTTGATCCTCTGCTGCCTTCACTACTTCATCCCTCAAAGCTACCCATTCTTCTTCTACTGTATTTCTTTCCCCCATTCCTGTCAATTGTTCCCTTATGCTCTCCCTGAAACTCTCTACAACCTCTGGTTCTTTCAGTTTATCCAGGTCCCATCTCCTTAAATTCCCACCTTTTTGCAGTTTCTTCAGTTTTAATCTACAGGTCATAACCAATAGATTGTGGTCAGAGTCAACATCTGCCCCTGGAAATGTCTTACAATTTAAAACCTGGTTCCTAAATCTCTGTCTTACCATTATATAATCTATCTGATACCTTTTAGTATCTCCAGGGTTCTTCCATGTATACAACCTTCTATCATGATTCTTAAACCAAGTGTTAGCTATGATTAAGTTGTTCTCTGTGCAAAATTCTACCAGGCGGCTTCCTCTTTCATTTCTTCCCCCCAATCCATATTCACCTACTACGTTTCCTTCTCTCCCTTTTCCTACACTCGAATTCCAGTCACCCATGACTATTAAATTTTCGTCTCCCTTCACTATCTGAATAATTTCTTTTATTTCATCATACATTTCTTCAATTTCTTCGTCATCTGCAGAGCTAGTTGGCTTATAAACTTGTACTACTGTAGTATACGTGGGCTTCGTATCTATCTTGGCCACAATAATGCGTTCACTAAGCTGTTTGTAGTAGCTTACCCGCGTTCCTATTTTCCTATTCATTATTAAACTTACTCCTGCATTACCCCTATTTGACTTTGTGTTTATAACCCTGTGGTCACCTGACCAGAAGTCTTGTTCCTCCTGCCACCGAACTTCACTAATTCCCACTATATCTAACTTTAACCTATCCATTTCCCTTTTCAAATTTTCTAACCTACCTGCCCGATTAAGGGATCTTACATTCCACGCTCCGATCCGTAGAACGCCAGTTTTCTTTCTCCTGATAACGACATCCTCTTGAGTAGTCCCCGCCCGGAGATCCGAATGGGGGACTATTTTACCTCCGGAATATTTTACCCAAGAGGACGCCATCATCATTTAATCATACAGTAAAGCTGCATGCCCTCGGTAAAAATTACGGCCGTAGTTTCCCCTTGCTTTCAGCCGTTCGCAGTACCAGCACAGCAAGGCCGCTTTGGTTATTGTTACAAGGCCAGATCAGTCAATCATCCAGACTGTTGCCCTTGCAACTACTGAAAAGGCTGCTGCCCCTCTTCAGGAACCACACGTTCGTCTGGCCTCTCAACAGATACCCCTCCGTTGTGGTTGTACCTACGGTACGGCCATCTGTATCGCTGAGGCACGCAAGCCTCCCCACCAACGGCAAGGTCCATGGTTCATGGGGGCGGTGTTACTATAGTTGGTAATATGCACAGACTGTAAACTTTCCATTGCAGGACACATTTTTATGAGAGTACATCAAATAGTTTCCGTTTGAGCCCGTTTCTGCAGCGTATATGGAACGTAGTGTGACTCCGATTTGAGTATATATGCACCGACATGTGGGCAAGGAATTTGTGTGGCATTCGTGACGTGCGTGCTGTACGTGCGGAAAAGTGAATTGTGGCGACATTATTACGAAATGTGTCCAACCAGAATCAGCGTCCTGTTATCCTTTTGTTGGCTGCCGGAGGACGAACACCGGCAGACAGCAATCGGAAAATGAAGAATGTGCAATGGACAGCATGTCTGACGGAAACAACAGTTGTGGAAAACTGCGACAAAGGGATGCTGCCGCTTCGTGATGAACGCACTTCCCCTTATAGGAAATGTAACGTGAAAGTTGTGCCAACTCAAATGAGAGACATTCGAGCACCCGCCCTATAGGGCTGCAATTATTACGCCTTCAGTTCCTTAAAAAAGGCCGTGAAGTGTCGACGACTCCTGCACAACTAGGATGTGCAGCGGGCAATTGTGAATTTCTTCACGCGTGAGGACATCGCTTTTTACCGAACGGATGACTTGCACCTAGTGTGTCGGTGTAATGATTTCCTCAGTGCTCACAGCGATTTTGCCTGATTGACATACTGATTCTAGACTGTACGGCCTTCGAACAGAAACTTTTTGATCGACCTTTATAGTTCTGAAAACCCTGTTTAGTTTACCAAAACCACTCCAGAGCATTTTCTTACTCTTTGGTTTATTTGGTCTCCTGGCCGTCGTCCTCTACTGCTCTATCTACATCTACATCTATACTCCGCGAGCCACCTTACGGTGTGTGGCGGAGGGTACTTATTGTACCACTATCTGATCCCCCCTTCCCTGTTCCATTCACGAATTGTGCGTGGGAAGAACGACTGCTTGTAAGTCTCCGTATTTGCTCTAATTTCTCGGATCTTTTCGTTGTGATCATTACGCGAGATATATGTGGGCGGTAGTAATATGTTGCCCTATACAGGGTGTTACAAAAAGGTACGGCCAAACTTTCAGGAAACACTCCTCACACACAAAGAAAGAAAATATGTTATGTGGACATGTGTCCGCAAACGCTTACTTTCCATGTTAGAGCTCATTTTATTACTTCTCTTCAAATCACATTAATCATGGAATGGAAACACACAGCAACAGAACGTACCAGCGTGACTTCAAACATTTTGTTACAGGAAATGTTCAAAATGTCCTCCGTTAGCGAGGATACATGCATCCACCCTCTGTCGCATGGAATCCCTGATGTGCTGATGCAGCCCTGGAGAATGGCGTATTGTATCACAGCCGTCCACAATACGAGCACGAAGAGTCTCTACATTTGGAACCGGGGTTGCGTAGACAAGAGCTTTCAAATGCCCCCATAAATGAAAGTAAAGAGGGTTGAGGTCAGGAGAGCGTGGAGGCCATGGTATTGGTCCGCCTCTACCAATCCATCGGTCACCGAATCTGTTGTTGAGAAGCGTACGAACACTTCGACTGAAATGTGCAGGAGCTCCATCGTGCATGAACCACATGTTGTGTCGTACTTGTAAACGCACATGCTCTAGCAGCACAGGTAGAGTCTCCCGTATGAAATCATGATAACGTGCTCCATTGAGCGTAGGTGGAAGAACATGGGGCCCAGTCAAGACATCACCAACAATGCCTGCCCAAACGTTCACAGAAAATCTGTGTTGATGACGTGATTGCACAATTGCGTGTGGATTCTCGTCAGCCCACACATGTTGATTGTGAAAATTCACAATTTGATCACGTTGGAATGAAGCCTCATCCGTAAAGAGAACATTTGCACTGAAATGAGGATTTACACATTGTTGGATGAACCATTCGCAGAAGTGTACCCGTGGAGGCCAATCAGCTGCTGACAGTGCCTGCACACGCTGTACATGATACGGAAACAACTGGTTCTCCCGTAGCACTCTCCGTACAGTGACGTGGTCAACGTTACCTTGTACAGCAGCAACTTCTCTGACGCTGACATTAGGGTTATCGTCAACTGCACGAAGAATTGCCTCGTCCATTGCAGGTGTCCTCGTCGTTCTAGATCTTCCCCAGTCGCGAGTCATAGGCTGGAATGTTCCGTGCTCCCTAAGACGCCGATCAATTGCTTCGATCGTCTTCCTGTCGGGACACCTTCGTTTTGGAAATCTGGTTCGATACAAACGTACCGCGCCACGGCTATTGCCCCGTGCTAATTCATACATCAAATGAGCATCTGCCAACTCCGCATTTGTAAACATTGCACTGACTGCAAAACCACGTTCGTGATGAACACTAACCTGTTGATGCTACGTACTGATGTGCTTGATGCTAGTACCGTAGAGCAATGAGTCGCATGTCAACACAAGCACCGAAGTGAACATTACCTTCCTTCAATTGGGCCAACTGGCGGTGAATCGAGGAAGTACAGTACATACTGACGAAACTAAAATGAGCTCTAACATAGAAATGAAGCGTTTCCGGACACATGTCAACATAACATATTTTCTTTATTTGTGTGTGAGGAATGTTTCCTGAAAGTTTGGCCGTACCTTTTTGTAACACCCTGTATATTTAAGTTCAACATACATTTCCACGACTTCGTTAAACATTTGTGCTATTTTCTTTTCGATACGTTGGTTGTAGATTATTTCATTCTTACTGCAATTATGTGAAATACTGCAATTGTGAAAAATTAGAGTATACGTATTGTGAAATCATTTTGAGAGGACAGGAAACGGAATGCACAGACGGAAGATGGGATCGTTTTAAAAATGGGAACAAAAAGGCAGCTAAGGAAACGCTTGGAGTCAAGGAGAGGAAAAAAGTAAAGAAAGAATGGGTAATACCAGATATGATAACCGAGATGGATGATCGCAGGAAATGGCAAACTGTAAACACAGAAGAAGGGAAGCGCAACTACAGAAGGGTAAATAATTAATTAAGAAGGGAGACAGAATAAGCAAAGGAGAAATGGCTGACAGAAAAGTGTGACAAAATAGAGAAATTAGAGAGAGAAGGAAAATATGATGTGATGTGCAAAGAAGCAATGGTTTTGACATTCAGCAAAAGAGAAACAACAATGGACTAAAGGAAGTAGGGGGAGCAGACGGTAAAATGGTGAGTGAACCCCAAGAAATAATGAGAAGATGGGAAGAATATATAGAATGACTATACGCTGCCGACAGCCGACCAAGTGAAGAAGACCTTGGGATAGAAGAAGAAGATAAAGTTGCAGATGATGACAAAGGAAATTCAATACTAACTAGTGAGATTGAAGAATCTATGAAGGAGATGGAAAATGGAAAGGCAATGGGAATTCATGAGATTCCCTCGGAACTGTTAAAGTCATTGGAAGAAGAAGGGAAAAGGGAGTTTATTGAGTTGTGTAATCAAATATACATGACAGGAAAATGGCCAAAGGACTTTACAGAAAGTATCTTAATACCTATAGAAAAGAAGAACAACAGCAAAAAGTGTGAAGAACATAGAACAGTGAGCCTGATATCGCATGCAGCCAAAGTCTTACTGAGGATGCTCAACAGAAGGCTATACGGAAAGCTGAATTGCGTAATACGAGATGAACAATTTGGTTTCAGGCGAGGAGTGAGAACTAGAGACGCCATTGGCCTAGTGAGACTGATAGGGTAGAGGTACATGGAGAAGAAAAGGAAGGTGTATGTTTCAAATAACTTCCGGGAATTCAGCCAGGTAACACTTTCAGCGACCGCCGATATAATATCGGCGGTCGCTGAAAGTGTTACCTGGCTGAATTCCCGGAAGTTATTTGAAAGTTGTATACGCCAGGAGAAACTCAGGTCTCACAAGGTGTATGTTGTGTTCATTGATCTTGAGAAGGCTTCTGACTGTGTCAGATGGGACAATCTGAAGGAAATCCTAAGGAAAGATGGAGCTGACTGGAGGGATAGACGGCTAATTAGAAATTTATATTTGAACCAGAGAGCAAGAGTAAGAATAGGAGGTGCGATGAGAAAAGAAATTGAACTGGAAAGAGGTGTAAGACAAGGTTGTTGTTTATCACCAACACTGTTCAGTCTATATCTGGAGGAAATTATTAGTGAAAATTTTGATGGAAGGAGAGGAGTTTGTATAGGGGGTCGGAGAGTGGAGTGTGTAAGATTTTCAGACGACATGGCTGCGATGGCAGAGAGTGCAAGAGAGATGGAACAAATGTTAGATGGTATAAACACAAAATTAGAAGAACGTGGAATTAAGATTAACAAGAAGGAAACGAAAAGCATGATAACTGGAGGAAAGAGGAGAAAATGCCTTATGAAATACGGGGAGAGGAAATAGAGCAAGTGGAATAACTTGAATCAGTTGGGAAGTGTAGTAATGGATGATACGTATTGCTCAACAGAAATTAGGAAAAGAATTGCAATGGCAAAAGGAGGATTCAAGAGGAAACAGAAATTACTTTTTGGACCACTAAACAAAGATCTGAGGAAAAGACTTACCAAATGTTACATCTGGATCGTTGCACTATATGGTGCTGAGACGTGGACATTGGGGAAGGAAGATGAAAGAAGACTGGAGGCACTGGAGATGTGGATATGGAGAAAAATGGAAAAAGTGAAATGGGAAGACCGAGTGAGGAATGAAGAAGTTTTAAGAAGAGTTGGAAAAGAAAGAAACATGTTGAAAGTCTTCAGAAAGAGAAAAGGGAACTGGATTGGACATTTTTTGAGGAGGGACTGTTTATTGAAGGAAGGAATAGAAGGAATGGTGGAGGGAAAAAGGGGAACGGAAAAAGAAGATATCAATTGCTGCAGAATATCAAAGGTGACAATTATTCAGAAACGAAAAGACTGGCTGTGGACAGACAAAAGTGGAAGAGGCTTCACCTGTGACAAGACCTGACGTTAGGCAGAATACCATAATACTACTACTACTACTACTACTAGTAGTACTGCACGTAATTACCAAGTCTATTTGCAGAATTTCTCACTTAAGTTCTTCTTTTCCTTTTACTTTTCTCTGCACAAAGGCAAATAGCACAGTGTCATTACCAAATCGAATGTGGTATTAATATGTTCCATTTACACGTATTCCTCCCCAGTGCAGGGTACAAGTCTTCCCCTGTTGCTGCTGATAATAGTTTAAGTTACATGGAATCTCCTCGCATGACTCCTCTTTCAAAGCTGAACGTTTCAATGCAGTCTAATGGAAATCGTAGATTCTTCAGCACACCAACACAGGTTGAGTCACTGCCTTATTTCTCAACAGGTATTAGTGCGCACTGTGTTGAAACTGAAGCAAAACATTTCTCAGAATCTATTAATCCCAAGAAAAACGTTAATTCACCCTCCACGCTCTGTTCTAAAATTTCGTTCACCACACCGTATACTGGCGGCTAATTCTCGATGTATACAAGATGTACAAACGTGCTAGGGGAACATTTGGCACTGCCTCAGCGCAGCTCATTGATTCGGATTTTATGTTGGGTCGTTTGCAAACAATCATTTCAGGTCGTCGATATGAAGTGCTGGTGGGCCATACCGAGTTTGGACACCGGCCAAGTTGCAGCCGCTCCGGCAGGCACCCCGCTAGTCACTCGTAGCGACGCAGTTGTTTTGCTGCCGCAGAGAAGACTGTCGCGCAAATAAGCAAAAAGCGCCATGTTTAGCCAGGGATCACTCTTTCCATAACGTCCAGTGACCGAAACGTTCAGGAAGTAATGCCATTTAGAACGTTACACCTTTTTATTTTTTTCTAAGTTGTACGTTGTCGAGACGTAATGCTATATTCATTCGAATAACTGAAACCCTGAGAAAGTTGGTGCAATGGTTATAAAAATCAAAAAGATTTGAGTTCGGGACGGCTGGGTACGTATCCCTGTCTGGTCATTCAGATTTAAGTTACCCGGGCATTTCTTCAATCGCATAAAGTACACTACTGCCCATCAAAATTGCTACACCACGAAGATGACGTGCTACAGACGCGAAATTTAACCGACAGGAAGAACATGCTGTCATATGCAAATGATTAACTTTTCAGAGCATTCACGTAAGGTTGGCACCGGTGGCGACACCTACAACCTGCTAATACGAGGAAAGTTTCCAACCGAATTCTCGTACACAAACTGCAGCTGACCGGCGTCGCCTGGTGAAAAGTTGTTGTGATGCTTCGTGTAAGGAGGAGCAATGCGTACCATTACTTTTCCGACTTTGATAAAGGTCGATTTGTAGCCTATCGCGATTGCGGTTTATCGTATCGCGACATTGCTGCTCGCGTTGGGCGACATCCAATGACTGTTAGCAGAATATGGAATCGGTGGGTTCGGGAGGGTAATACGGGACGCCGAGCTCGATCCCAACGGCCTCGTATCACTAGCAGTCGAGATGACAGGCATCGTAACCTCATGGCTGTAACGGATCGTGCAGCCACTTCTCGATCCCTGAGTCAACAGGTAGGGACATTTTCAAGACATCAACCATCTGCACGAACAGTTCGACGACGTTTGCAGCAGCATGGACTATCAGCTCGGAGACCGTGGCTGCGGTTACCCTTGACGCTGCATCACAGACAGGAGCGCCTGCGATAGTGTACTCAACGACGAACCTGGGTGCACGAATGGCAAAACGTCATTTTTTCGGATGAATGCAGGTTCTGTTTACAGCATCATGATGGTCGCATCCGTGTTTGTCGACATCGCGGTGAACGCACATTGGAAGCGTGTATTTGTCATTTCCATACTGCCGTCTCACCCAGCGTGATGGTATGGGGTGTCATTGGTTACACGTCTCGGTTACCTCTTGTTCGCATTGACGGCACTTTGAACGGTGGACGTTATATTTCAAATGTGTTACGACCCGTGGCTCTACCCTTCATTCGATCCTTGCGAAACCCTATATTTCAGTAGGATAATGCACGACCGCATGTTGCAGGTCCTGTACGAGTCTTTCTGGATACAGAAAATGTTCGACTGCTACCTGGCCAGCACATTTTCCAGATCTCTGACCAATTGAAAACGTCTGGTCAATGGTGGCCGAACAACTATCTCGTCACAATACGCCAGTCACTACTCTTGATGAACTGTGGTATCTTGTTGAAGCTGCGTGGGCAGTTGTACCTGTACACGCCATCCAAGACTCAATGCCCAGGCGTAGCAAGGCCGTTATTACGGCCAGAGGTGGTTGTCTGGGTGCTGATTTCTCAGGATCTATGCACTTAAATTGCGTGAAAATGTAATCGCATGTCAGTTCTAGTATACTATCTTTGTCCAATGAATACCCGTTTATCACCTGCATTTCTTCTTCGTGTAGCAATTTTAATGGCCAGTAGTGTAAATGCCAAAGTTGTTCCTCTTCCACCTTCATGTATTATAACTTGCCCCACCGTCCATGATGGTGTAATTACCAATGGTATGATAAAGCTAAGTCATCGATTTCGATTTTCACCACGTAAACAGAATGAGTAGTACACCTACACTAGCTAAAAGTATGATTCATCTCCCATACCATTATTATGTAATAAGGACATGTAGCTTAACCGACTATTATAAAATGTGTACTGTTAATTGCCGGCCGGTGTGGCCGAGCGGTTCTAGGCGCTTCAGTCCGGAACCGCGTGACTGCTACGGTTCCTGGTTCGAATCCTGCCTCGGGCATGGATGTGTGTGATGTCCTTAGGTTAGTTAGGTTTAAGTAGTTCTAAGTTCTTGGGGACTGATGACCTCAGATGTTAAGTCCCATAGTGCTCAGAGCCATTTGAACCATTTTTTGTACTGTTAATTGTTTACCAACATGAAGTCTTGATTGGACCAAATGAATTTGTTACCAGTGCTATTCTTAGAGCACTTAGTCCAGTTGTTCTCAACAGTTCTGAAATTTAGTGCCTACCTTCTGACAATTAGTCCAGCTTTCGAGACTCCTAGGACGGTTCTGTTGAATTGCGTTCACTGACATGAAATGAATGCAAAAAATGGGTATCTCTTCCCTGAACATGCTAAGACTTGATATTATAGCAGTTAAAATCGTTCATAAATGTAATTAATATGTTCGTGGCAAATAAAACTTTGAGCCATACTGGAATTGTATCGAGCAGTAGCCTTGACTACCAGGCTGATAGACAGGAGTAATATAGCTGACAGTCAAATTCTGAGTGCAGCTCGCAGATGTTTTGAGATAGCGTGATGCTCAATGTGACTGTTCGCGAAAAGTGGAAAATACGATTTCGATTCCCGTGTCGGCACAGTTTTCATTTGTTTTGAGGTAATGAAAGATGAGTAAATATATTCATGTTATATAGAATGTTTTTAGGGCTGCGGCTGTATTGTAAATTTATGAAATCATTTCCACTGTTTCAGTCACTTATTTTCTAATATTTAATTAGCACGACGCGTTTCAGCGGCATGTCGTCATTATCCGGTGCATTCCACTTACATGTATATTGTATAAATACACTCCTGGAAATGGGAAAAAGAACACATTGACACCGGTGTGTCAGACCCACCATACTTGCTCCGGACACTGCGAGAGGGCTGTACAAGCAATGATCACACGCACGGCACAGCGGACACACCAGGAACCGCGGTGTTAGCCGTCGAATGGCGCTAGCTGCGCAGCATTTGTGCACCGCCGCCGTCAGTGTCAGCCAGTTTGCCGTGGCATACGGAGCTCCATCGCAGTCTTTAACACTGGTAGCATGCCGCGACAGCGTGAACGTGAACCGTATGTGCAGTTGACGGACTTTGAGCGAGGGCGTATAGTGGGCATGCGGGAGGCCGGGTGGACGTACCGCCGAATTGCTCAACACGTGGGGCGAGAGGTCTCCACGGTACATCGATGTTGTCGCCAGTGGTCGGCGGAAGGTGCACGTGCCCGTCGACCTGGGACCGGACCGCAGCGACGCACGGATGCACGCCAAGACCGTAGGATCCTACGCAGTGCCGTAGGGGACCGCACCGCCACCTCCCAGCAAATTAGGGACACTGTTGCTCCTGGGATATCGGCGAGGACCATTCGAAACCGTCTCCATGAAGCTGGGCTACGGTCCCGCACACCGTTAGGCCGTCTTCCGCTCACGCCCCAACATCGTGCAGCCCGCCTCCAGTGGTGTCGCGACAGGCGTGAATGGAGGGACGAATGGAGACGTGTCGTCTTCAGCGATGAGAGTCGCTTCTGCCTTGGTGCCAATGATGGTCGTATGCTTGTTTGGCGCCGTGCAGGTGAGCGCCACAATCAGGACTGCATACGACCGAGGCACACAGGGCCAACACCCGGCATCATGCTGTGGGGAGCGATCTCCTACACTGGCCGTACACCACTGGTGATCGTCGAGGGGACACTGAATAGTGCACAGTACATCCAAACCGTCATCGAACCCATCGTTCTACCATTCCTAGACCGGCAAGGGAACTTGCTGTTCCAACAGGACAATGCACGTCCGCATGCATCCCGTGCCACCCAACGTGCTCTAGAAGGTGTAAGTCAACTACCCTGGCCAGCAAGATCTCCGGATCTGTCCCCCATTGAGCATGTTTGGGACTGGATGAAGCGTCGTCTCACGCGGTCTGCACGTCCAGCACGAACGCTGGTCCAACTGAGGCTCCAAGTGGAAATGGCATGGCAAGCCGTTCCACAGGACTACATCCAGCATCTCTACGATCGTCTCCATGGGAGAATAGCAGCCTGCATTGCTGCGAAAGGTGGATATACACTGTACTAGTGCCGACATTGTGCATGCTCTGTTGCCTGTGTCTATGTGCCTGTGGTTCTGTCAGTGTGATCATGTGATGTATCTGACCCCAGGAATGTGTCAATAAAGTTTCCCCTTCCTGGGACAATGAATTCACGGTGTTCTTATTTCAATTTCCAGGAGTGTATATGTAGTAAATGGAAAGCCCTGTGTGTGGGCCAGAATGGGAGAGGTTTCCAAGAATATATAATGAACATATAAATGCCTCCCGCACAAACAATTATAAAACGAGTATATTAGCAATAGCCACCCACATTAAGGACACTGGTCACCCTTTCCATAATATTGCGCACTATCTTCAAATATTAAATAAAATGGACATCAAATGGACTTATATGAAGAATTAGAAATTTTTAGTCATTGCACAGTACATGATAACATCTTACTACACTATAAGCTAGAAAGTAGGAATAGTAATTTCTTCAAAAAGTCTCCAATTTTCAGGGCTTATGTCAATGGAAGTATTGGCTTTAACAACAACAAATTGTACTTACCGAGTTATTATATTATCTAATCTGCCCATGATATAAATACATTTCAATAGAAAAGGTTTCGTCGTCACTATATTTTAGTATCTTAACAATCGAAACTAGTTTATTTCAGCAGTTGTGTCTTTGGAATGATGTAAAAATGTGTCCGTGGCAGTGTTAAGCTGTGACGTTTTTTTTTTCTTTTTGCTCTGTGTGCCAGACAATAAAATTACCAACAAAAATGTAACTAAATGCATTAACGAAATTATATAAACATGCAAATTACTTAATATACAGTCTAAAATATCTTTCTGTACAGAGTTCTATTCCGACACATAACCTTACCGGCACACCTAACAAATGAACATAATCACACTTCAAATTGATATAATTCACATAATGCGTATATAGTTGGAATCCACCTAATGATGGCAGCATGCTGCCGAAAAGCAGTAGGCTAATTAAATTAGTGAAACAGTGACTGAAGCTGCAGAAATTATTTCTTAAATATTCTAAGACTGTTTCTCGGAAAAGATCTTTCTCCATTTATTGTGTCTTCCATGTCCTGTCGGAGATTTTGGTACGTCTGAAATGAGGTTTTCTATGAGATTCAGAATCTCCCTTACTGCTTCCATTAGCTGAAGGCTGTCGTTCCAGTTCACTGCTTCTCTGTTGTATAACGTGATCTGAATTTGTACATTATTGTTCATCATCTATTACACTTTAATTTGCACGCGTTCCTTACACACTTGGACGCGAAAAGGAGAGAGAGCAATACATGTGCAGTTTCCACGAGGAGCTTCAGAAAGTGAGTTATATATTATCATGACAGAGCAAGTAACTTTTATTTAATGCTGCACTATGCTTCAAACAGACACAGACACGTGACACTGTTTTTCCACATAGTCACCAAATCTTTGTAAACAATTAATGGAACGTCCCACGAATCATAGACCTGGACTACGAAACAGTCATACTGCATAAGCGATCGAATTTGTTGTTGTGGTACGATCGAAACGTTCCCAGTGAAAAGAAAGAAATATCACACACGCTTTATAGAGGATGCTGCAGCAGCAAGACAAAAAGCAATCATCGGCCCTACTAGGTGGTCAAACTCAATCTGCTCTTCGCCAATAAACGCTGGGAGGGAAATAGGGTACCCGTCTAGCTGCCCTGGGCAAAATCCGGTAATTTCCAAGAATGATTGCCTATCGAAGTTGGAGCGCTTCAAACGATACATATCGAAGTTGCGATAATAAATCGATTATCGAGATCTCGTGGCGTGCGTTATGATAAATTACTTATGATCGTCATTTGTATCAGTTTTGCGTTGTTTCATCAGTTTCAGTACATTACGTTCCGGCCATAACTGTTTGTGACATTTTCCCTTCATAGCGAGTGTAATGAGTGCTGCTTCTCAAAGTTCGTCTGCGGATTGCCTCACATGGAGAACTCTCATTCCATGCATATGCAGTGTAGACAAATGTTTGACTTTTTCCCGGAAATATGGACTTCTGCCCGACGGCGACACGAGAGACTGTATTGACTGTGATGCTGCGAAGTTGTGAAACTGCGCTAGAGGAGTGCGGCCACTGAGATTCTATTGCAATTTCATTGCGGACTTTGTGGAAAGCGAACTAGCATCAGAAAAAATACGTGGTTCTAGTCCTATAAATTATCGATTGAGACGAGCATAATTCTTGTGTCGTGCTGGATTCGTGATTACACTCTGCAAGCCACAGCATCAGAAACTGAGCTATCGGCGAATACCGTCTGTGATTACTTAGGGTTTGGGCGAGAAGTGTGCTACGTCATAGTGACAAACGACAGTGTGCCAGTTGGTGCACCGAATAAAGTAGTGGAAGTAGACGAGTCTCACATTGCTAGGCGAAAGAATCAGAGGGGGCGCCGTACTAAAACTGAAGTAGATCATATTTGGGTTTTTGGCGGCATAGAAAGGGAGTCACGCAAGTGTTTCGTTGTCAGGGTATTGTCGCGAGACAAGGTGACTCTAGTGGGTCTTATAAAGCATTTCATACTGCCAGGAACAAAAGTCATCACCGACGGGTTTCAGTTATACCAGAGTCTCAAAGCTGAAGGGTTCTAGCACGAATTTTTGAACCACTCTGTCGAGTTTGTCGCTTCAGATGATGCCAGTGTCCATACACAGAACGTAGAACGCCTGTGGAAGTCTGACAAGTCAACCATAAAAAGAGAAGGCCGTCCAGGACAGAGGGACGAATTCTATTTGTTCCAGTACCTATACTTTCGCAAATTGCGTCTGCAGGGGAAAGTCGACGCACGACACTCTTCCGATATTCCTACGCGATATTGGCAGAGTTTACCCCGGGTATGGCAAAAAAGGACTTGCCCCTGCAGCTTATACATCACGCGGACACTCACAAGACGATAACACCGACGGCGACTACGATAAGTCGTCTCCTTTCAATTTACCAGTGCTTCTCTAACGCTTTTCTTTTGTCGTTCTCTTGTGACACCTTCAAACATACTCGTAACGCGCGCCGCGAGACCCCCATAATCGATTTACTATCGCAACTTCGATATGTATTCTTTGGAGCGCTCCAACTTCGATAGGCAATCATTCTTGGAAATTACCCAAAATCCATTTGAAGTGGTGTATTCTTATTAACTCATTTAGACCCGTTATAGACGATAGTGGTAAGTTCTAGTGATGCTACGGATGAAGTAAAAGAGACACAAGAAAATTTGCGACAAACTCAAAAGTAACCGATGAGGCCTCAAGGTAGCGAAATGTGACCACTGATTTTCTCATTGTTTATAAACGATTTATGACATCGTGCATCAGTAATCACTGTGATGAGGGTCACCAGCCCCTTAAACAAATTTAAGGAAAACCAGGATGGAAGCATTGGGTTCCATGTTCATCTTTATTGCAACAGCTTTCAGGGTTTTCAGTTTCTCATATCAATTAATTTACTAAAACAATCTTAAGACTTAAAAAACACAGACGTATAAATTAGACCGATTAATATAAACCCAAGAACTCTCTAAAACGGCCATTTACGTTAAATTTTGAGCAGTATGAAGTTCTTTACATGATTCAAAATTTGTTAAATTCGATTTTACAAATTTCTAAAATAATAAATAATCATCCCAAGTAAAACTCAAACTGTTTAGACAATACAAATTTTTTAAGTTCAATTTTACCAAAAATTCTAAAATTATTTATAATCAGCCCGATTACTTTTAAGTAGTAAGAATTGACAGGATGGGCATTTAATTTAAATTTTCGAAAGTGTGACATCAAAAGGATAACACATTTTCAGCCTTGAATAATCAAGTGCCTGGGATCAACCCTGAACTGAGAAAATCTTCTATATACATTGGGGCTCCACTTGAATACATATAAATAGATAAAAGTAAACTCAGATCCTTGAAGCGAGACAACTCTAAAACATAAATAACGTTTAGTTACGGCACCCAAGTGCCGAAAATGATCTGAACAATCAAAAGACTAACTAGGCTCTAAGGCAGGGCTTCACAACATACGTGCTCGCGGAGCAAGCTGTGAGCAGCAAGGCGCGAGCACGGAGCAGCGCGAGCACGCTACCCCCACTATCGGACCAGAGCAGAGAGTGGGGAGAGTCACGTGGGGTACACAACAGCTGCCGCCAGTCGATGTAAATCCGCGGCCACCTGCAGGGATATCACTCACGAATTATTACTGCGACAAATGAAACAAATAAAGGAGAATGTACACGTGCCTCATAATTTTATTAGCTTAGTGTATGTCTCTACCATCTGTAGACACTGAAACTAAAGAATTCCACGACAATCCTATATTTTCAACACTTTCTTCAACACTACTTAAAATATCACCTCCGGTTGTAGTGTTCTTCATGGCTACTACATCGAGGAGCTCCTCCCTCACCTGAAGATCTCTATTAACACCTCTAATAAATATGGCAAGCTGCGCTGTTCCAGTGATATCAAAACTTTCGTCTAGAGCTAGAGAATACGCCATAAAATCTTTACAGATATTTGCAGACTGGCTCTGGACGTCGTCTGCCATGTCCTGTATGCGACGCATAATGGTCATGTCAGATAATGGCACAATCCGAAACTGTTCAGCTTGAGATAGGTACAAATGTTCCGCTGCAACTACAAAACCATCTTTTATTAAATCGCCATCAGTGAAGGGGCGCAGGGATTTTGCTAAAAATAAAGCAATTTTGTAACTCACTCTGAGAGCTGCCTCAGTTGATTTTTCTTCGTCGTCCAGATCTTCTTCGGATAGCTTCCTTTTAAGTTTAATAACTTCCTGTGCACGATCTGGTCAATCACATTTTCCACGTCCGTAGTCTTTCGCATGGTACGACATATAATGTCGCTGCAAATTAAATTTTGTAAAAGAATTCAGCGTTTTGTGACATACTAATCATTTTGCAACACCATCTTTTTCAGTAAACAGATACAATTCCTCCCAATGGGGGTTGAACTGCGAAAGCATGGTTGGGGTTACACAACGGCGACTTCACATGATTCTTAACCAGCGAAGTGACTGTTACGAGCTGATCGTAGTACTTTAAACGTTACACAGTCGGCGCGAATTCAATAGGCACGCTGCGGCCCTATTCAAACGTGCGCACGCATTTCCCCTCCCTCCCCTCCCTCCCCACTCCGCGACCTTGCAGCTGCTAGCGAGCACGTGCCTGAGCAGACGTGAGTACTCGTGCTCAAAACCGGCCAGTTGTTAAGCCCTGCTCTAAGGGAAAAGGCAGTATGTTTTACTGTAATAAATGTTGCTTAAGGGACACAAGATGAGTTAGGTACGAACGCGGGGAGCAGGAAAGAGAAGTATAATGGGAAAAAGCTATGGTGCCACGCACCGCGCTGCCTCTTCTGGACTGCCAAGAGGAAACTGCACAGGCGAAATACGGGCCAAGGGGCGTTCAGACGACTCAGAACGTATTTAGCACTGGGCAAACAAAGGTAAGCAACTGCAACCTGCCCGCGGTACCAACTGTCACAACAATCCTTAAAAACTGTTTAGCACAGGAGTATGAGACGGCCAAAATTCTAGTAATTACAACGGTATCTTAAACGTGGTCAGTACACTGGCAAGGTCGCAACTAATGACGACATCTAAGGTGACCAAGATGGATTGGAAAGTGGCGCTCAAGTACAAGAGAATGAGAATGAAATAAGATAGGGATCTGATAAGGCCAAGGACGCAGATCACCAAAAATTGTACAGTTTTAAACATGGTTGTGTCTCAACAAACGTATACAATTTTCAGACGTAGGAAATATACAAGCAACTGGTTGCAAATAACTCTTTGGTACAGTTGACCTAGGTTTCGACACTTACTGAGGTTGTCTTCATCAGAATGAAATTTTGAGCAACCGTAAAATTACATTGCGAGAAAGCAATGGTCAGAACTTAGAGCAGCTATGTTCAAGTCAAAAATAAAATTAAGTACTTTCTTGCCTTGTCGCGTATGCCTAGCTAGACGACGACACCCTTCATAGGTGTCGAAACCTAGGTCAATTTGTGGGGCGGCGAGTAAGTTACTTCACTGGTTTAAAGTTTTGATGCCGTCTTTAATCACGTGAACCTGGCAACTAATTTGGTGGTCAGCCAGAAAGCGAAGGGAAACATGCTGACCTTAGTTTCCAGTCTGCACGGCCACATTCCGGCCCAGCCCATTGAAAGAAAAGTGTCTATTTCAAACTTCGTTGCGGAATCGGGACTATGACTTCAGTAAAAGTTTAAAGTTCTAATCAAGATTTAATTCAATTAAAGTTTCTCACAAATAACACTTAAAATTGCGTTATGTTCAATTGAAAACAAGTCTTTCTAATCTAACAGCACCTTTAGCAGTTCAGAGGCGACCTCTACGGTAACTTGCTACCAGATTGTTTTTCGCCCTGACTAACATCACTCAGTTGAAAGTTCGCAATAAATGTTCAAAAATTAACGCTCGCCATGAAAGTGGAAATAAATTCACCACTTGCCACGCGGAATTGAATTTCACACGGACGGCACACTAACAGTTATTTTATCCAATTCTAAACGATCCAGAACGGTGTACATTCCTCACGAGTTCACTATCCGTTTTCACTGCCAAATACGCGCTTGTCACAGCTCGGCTCTGACGTCATCCGAGGCAGAGCGCGACCATACGTTTAACTGGCGTGGACCTCACAGTGTCTGAGAGCGAAGTGAACCTTCCTACTGTTTTTTTTTTTTCCTTTATTGAGTTTCGATTCCCCCTGAAGGGGGCGGGCTGGCAGCAGCTTACTACGCCGCTGTTCAGCCTACAGAATTTGTTTTAAAAAGATGAAGATAATAAAAAATAACAGTTGGCGATAAAATCGGTGACTTAAAGGTAAAATGGCAGAAAATTCTGGAACTTAAAACATAAAACACAGGGTTGATGATGCTAAGAAAGTACACAGGAAGCAGAAAAATAACAGACAGACAATTAAAAAACACGGCGACAGTCTGGTTTCTGTTCGCAAGAGGTATAAAATGCACACCCAGCGACAGCATTATTTCTGTTCGCAACACTGTGGAAAGACGCACAACACTGAACACTCACTTAAACATTGCACTAAAAAGTTGGCACAAATATGACATACCACAGCCAAGAACAGGTGGGGGGCGGGGGAACTGGACACATGATGGGAAAATAAGAAAGGGTGGGAAGGAGAGGAAAAGTGAAGGGGGGAAGGGGGGAAAGGAGCCAATGGAGAATGAGGACCCATAATAAGGGGGGGGGGGGTGCTAAGCAGGCGTGCCAGGGAGTGGGGAAGGCAGAGGAGGGGAAAACAAAAGGACTCGGGGGGGGGGGGAGAAGGGAGATAGGGAGAGGTTGGGCGGGGAGAAAACACAGGATGGAAGGGGGGAGGAAGAGGGAGCCCAGGGAAAGGACGGGAGGAAAGAAGGGGGGTGAGGATCAGAGTTGATAGGAGGGATAAATGGAGGGAGAGAGGGCATCATCCGGGAGGGGGAGTTGATGGAAGCCACCTTCGGAAAGGAGATGGAGGGTGTAGAGATGGAGGGTAGGGGGGACACAACAGTGAAGACGTGGCAGGGGGCGGGGATGGGAGAGGAGAGGAGCAACCAGGGGGTGAGGGGGATCAAGGTGGCGGGAGGTGTAGAGGATGCGGATATGTTCGAGGAATAGGAGCAGATGGGGGAAAGGAATGAGATCATAGAGGATCTGCGTGGGTGATGGGCTTCCTACTGCTTCAGGGGCTGTATTTATAAGATGCCGGTGCGGACTGCCGAGAAACCATCTGTTGTCTCTGTCTATTTGCATACGGCGGCAGTCTACAAACGACCGCTATCTCGGGCACATAATCTTTAATAATATAGTTACCAATTACTTCAGAAACTTCTTAATTTTTGCTGGCATGCAGATAAGCAGTTTGAAAGCACGTAGAAAGTTTCAGTTCGCTAGAATGAAAACTTTGCTTAATAGAATTATTTAGTGGAACTAAAGGAAGATTGTTACCTCTGAACCATACCATTGCTAAGACTTATATCAGTTGCTATTTATGTTAAAAGTCTTAAACTTGGTATAGCTCTATTATTTGATATATTTGATCATCTGGTTTAACCAAAATCTTCTATCATTAAAATTTCAAGTACTTAATCTACAATACTTAGGTACATTTTAGTTACAAAATTAGTTTTTATTTAATCACTCAAAAACTATAAGAGGTAGATTAACGTGGACTCTCTATTATTATTTTTGGTGTGTACTGAAGCATAAAACAAATTTTCAAGTTTCTAAGTCCATTATTTAGCGCATCTGATTTTTCCGAAAAACATGGATTCTGGCGTTTTGGAAACCAGCATCACTTATTTATAACTTCTAACTGCACCTTCTGACCAAATTCTGGCTTCCTAGCGTCATTATTTAGCGCCTCTGATTTTTCTCTTAAAACGGCATTTGTCCGTAAACTATTAAGTTTAGAACATCAAGACTTGGTATTTGGAACATTATTACACTAAACTATAATTTAACAAAGTTTTAAACATAAATTTTGATTTTTAATTTCATACTGAATTGTGGTGCAATATTTGTGCGCTACATACAGACGCGTTAAGGTGACGTGGCGCTACTAGCAGTGAACTGGGGTAAGTCCCGGCGCATTCGCTCGCCTCTGTATCTCACACACGATATAGCGCTTGGTTTGCTTCAAATTGTAGCAAATAGTTATTTCTAACTGGGTGGCTGTATAATTTCTATGTTTGAAGAACAAAAATTTTAGTCGCTGCTTATAGTTTGCCATTCATGAATAGTTTGTTATTCCCAACCGGTATGTACCACGCCCATTACACAGGCCCATTGTATCCCATATCTGAAGTCACACTGTACTCCTGTGAGGCCAAGGTTTGGTAATAACAAAAATAGTTTAAAACAAGACGTTACACACGGTACATAATCACACCTCTAAAACTTTTCTTACTTACATTCATGGATTTTTCTTAATTAAATTCAGGGTTTGATTAATATTAAATGCAAGGTTTAAAATCTCATTCGTCAAACCAAATTTGTAATTGTCTTGCCCACATTTTCTTGAACGCACCACACGGCAACTCTAATCTTAACCCTTTAACTGCTCTGGACGTGTTAACGCGCGCGCCCTTGTACCTGTCCCTGTGTGCTCTGAACGTGTCTACGCGGAGACACGTTCAGAGTACCAGGTAGAAAGACTGGCGGCGCGCGTAAACACGTTCAGAGCACACACGTCCAGAGCAGTTAACGGGGTTAATACTGCTGACTCTTACGGTAAAAGACCATCCAGAAGGTCATTGCAACTTGGCAGACAATAAACACTCATGGCCATTAAACGACACGAAAGGAAACCTCCACCTTTGAGCCTCATACGCCCCACAAAGGCGACGAGAAGAATGAATTTCCTGGCATCAGGGAGGCCCTGCACCACCCCGCTTCTCAGCCACGGCCGCGTTCCTCGAAGACAGCAACAACAACAGAAGCTGCCAGCCCCCCCCCCCCCCCCCCCCCGCCAAGCGACCAATCACTTGCCGAGCAACCACACAACAATAGCTCGCCTTTCACTGAGCCACGCGCCTCTCTGCGTACACCACAGGGACACCCTCTCGCCGTAGGCGCCACCTGCCCGCCGGACACTGAAAGCGGGCAAAGATAAAATTTTGCGGTCAAAGATCGACCGGATCGAGCCTCCGTGGCTCACACTGATTACTCTGATGGTGTCAACAGAAAACTACCCAACTACTGAAGCCACAGTTGCCGCTTGGTGTACTAAAAGCCTTACTTTTACAGTATGACATTTTATAAAGAATTATTGCCTGGAATAACTCATTACAAAATTTCAGCCGCGCGGGATTAGCCGAGCGGTCTTAGGCACTGCAGTCATGGACTGTGCGGCTGGTCCCGGCGGAGGTTCGAGTCCTTCCTCGGGCATGGGTGTGAGTGTTTGTCGTTAGGATAATTTAGGTTAAGTAGTGTGTAAGCTTAGGGACTGATGACCATAGCAGTTAAGTCCCATAAGATTTCACACACATTTGAACATAAAATTTCACATTATGACGTATTCTATGCTGCGGGCCCAGCCGAAAAGAAAACTTTAAAATTTTATTTGTATTTGGGTCCACAGTGTCAACATGTTTTGTGAATGAAAACATGATCCAGGCAGACGGTATTTTTTTTTATTATCTATGCCATTGGCCAGTTTCAATCTTTGATCATTTTCAAGCGTGTACCTTAAGCTTTTAGCTTCATTTTACATTATAATATATCCAGTCCACATGTACCAGCGATATATTATAATGTAAAGTAAAGATGGTAACATAGGACACGTGCTTGAAAGTGTTCAGGGGTTCAAATTGGCCAATCGCATAGATGATGAAAAGAATACAGCCTACCTTTTCCTTCTCGAAAAGAAAATATTTTCTTTTAAGTTATATGTGGCAAGGACCCTATCGACCATACGCCTACTCTACGAGCCTCTTACATTTCTTTTCGTCGAGTGTACGGCTTGTCCACTGGTGTTGAGGCTCATCACAGCTGTGTCCTCCCAGATGTTACCTCACATCCTGATTTTCGGTCTTCCTCTTCCTCTCGTTCCAGCTATTGCCCCGCCGAATGCTGCTCTAGGCAGTCTACTCTCCGTCAATCTTGGTGCATGGCCTGCCCCCTTGAAACTTCTTTTAATTCTTCACCTTTTTCTTATCTTCCTCTCCGCGTTATTTTATCCACACACAGCTCCCAAAATTTTCCTTAGTACTTTTCATCCAAATATTATCAGTTTTCCTTCATATTTCTTTCTAATTATTCACATCCGTATACGTTTCCTGTATAACAATCGACTGATATATGTGCATTTTGAAGTTGGTACTTCTCTATTCTTTAGAATTTTGATGTACCTGAAAACCGTTTTGTTCGTTGTTGTCAGACAGATATCTATTTCTACGTCAATTCTGTTATTGTTACTAGAAAGAGTCCCTAAGTACTTGAAGCGGTCAACAGTCTCGAAAGTGAATCCATTACCAGCCAAAGGTGCATGACTTTCAGAATGAAATTTTCACTCTACAGCGGAGTGTGCGCTGATATGAAACTTCCTGGCAGATTAAAACTATGGGCCGAACCGAGACTCGAACTCAGAACCTTTGCCTTTCGCGGGCAAGTGCTCCACCAAATGAGATACCTAAGCACGACTCACGCCCCGTCCTCACAGCTTTAATTCCACCAGTACGTCGTCTCGTACCTTCCAAACTTCAAAGGAGAGCTTCTGTGAAGTTTGGAAGGTAGGAGACGAGGTACTGGCGGAATTAAAGCTGTGAGGACGGGGCGTGAGTCGTGCTTAGGTAGCTCATTTGGTGGAGCACATGCCCGCGTAAGACAGAGGTCCCGAGTTCGAGTCTCGGTTCGGCACATAGTTTTAATCTACCAGGAAGTTTCGTGCTTCACTTTTGATTTTCTTACTTATGAACAGATATTCTTTGTTTCATTAACAAGTAAATCATTGTTCTCAGCGATTTTGCAACAATTTTTCATCATTCTGATAGAACCACTTATTAATGCTACAACATTTAAGTAGTCAAGTCTTGTAATGTTCACCCCTGCAGTTTGATGAATTATGGCTTAATTAAAGTAAATTCTCTACCGATCTTCTCTAACGCGAGGTTAAATAAAATACATGAAATGCAGTCCACTTGTCTCAGTCCAGTATACGAGTACACCTCAAAGTTTACAGTGTCTCAAGCGGGTGTCTTTATACGGCATAAAGTTTCGTTTATAAATATTTCAACTAATCTGATTAAATGAATTTTATCCATAGTGGATGCTGTTGAACTCCGTGACTGTTCCTTTATAGGGTGTAGAAAAATTTCCGCTACCAGTCACAAAAAAAGGTTATTTATTTGTCACACGACCGGTTTCGGGCTTGCGCCCATCTTCAGGAGTTTTTAGTTACGCTGTGGTGACCGTAAAGATGCTTCATCTTTATGTAAGTACAGATATATTTTCGACAAATGCTGCCTTGCCACTTACAATTGTCCCACTTGTATCTATTTAGTCACCAGAAAATACTTTTTTGTATTTGTACAGTGATCACCAGCATATAAACATGTACTTGACTGTATAAACACCTGAAGATGGACGCAAGCCCGAAACTGATCGTGTGACAAATAAATAATCTTTTCCGAAATTGTTAAGTCTTTCGTGGCCACTTGTTGACGAACTGCCTATTGGCTTCTGTGTCGGGTTCTTCGGCGGACGTTCATCTAATGATTTTACTGACGTTTCCCCAGCACGAGTGGCTGGCATTGTCAAAGCTTCACCCTCCATTGCCGGTGGTGAACTGGAGCTGAACTCGTGGCCGCAGTCTATATGCACCTGGCGCGCCAACGTCCGAGGGCTTATCCGCGATCATTTACCTTTTATTGTGACTGGTAAAGGAAATTTTTTACATCCTATAATCTGATTATTTTTGATGGTATTTCAAATTCCTTCATTATGCAGAATGTTACGGGTGTAAGGGCAAATATTTCTATTGGAATGTGAGGATGGTATACTGAATAACACTGAATCAGTATTTAACTCATTTGCAGACTCAAACTTACAGCTGTTTTAAGTTGTATGTTTTCAGATTGAATAGCATCTCCAAGTACATGTGGCGTTAATCCTTATTTTCCACTGGTCAGCAGGTCATGTGTTGAATTATGAAAGCAAGAACGCAAAACGGTTAGTCTATATGCCAACATAATCCACTTAATGAGCAGTTATGGTAGTGCAGTAAACAGCAGGCAGTAAATTTTGTAACGTGTTTGTGGGAAAAACAAGTAACACACTCAAGTGGTTACATATTGAGGTACCCATATAAAAATATATGCCCTTATACTCATTACACCCTGTATTTAGAAGTTTCTGTCGTGTATTGTATCACAGGCCTCAACGACATCTCTGGATAAGTAACAAATAATTCCCGTGACAAAGAGAAAGAAACCGTCAGAACACGATTACAGAACTGTTGGTCTTATGAAGCCTGTCAAATCATTTAAATATCTAGAGTTAATACCATTAGGTGATACGGCATGCCGGCCGGAGTGGCCGAGCGGTTAAAGGCGCTACAGTCTGGAACAGCACGACCGCTACGGTCACAGGTTCGAATCTTGCCTCGGGCATGGCTGTGTGTGATGTCCTTAGGTTAGTTACGTTTAAGTAGTTCTAAGTTCTAGGGGACTTATGACCGCAGCAGTTGAGTCCCATAGTGCTCAGAGCCATTTGAACCATTTTTGATACGGCATGACGGCATGGAACAAACACGTTGTTGTTGTTGTTGTTGTTGTTGTGGTCTTCAGTCCTGAGACTGGTTTGATGCAGCTCTCCATGCTACTCTTTCCAGTGCAAGCCTCAGCATCTCCCACTACCTACTGCAGCCTACATCCTTCTGAATCTGCTTAGTCTATTCATCTGTTGGTCTCCCTCTTCGATTTTTACCCTCCATGCTGCCCTCCAGTACTAAATTGGTGATCCCTTGGTGCCTCAGGACATGTCCTACCAACCGATCCCTTCTTCTAGTCAAGTTGTGCCACAAACTCCTCTTCTCCCCAATTCTATTCAATACCTCCTCATTAGTTATGTGATCTACCCATCTAATCTTCAGCATTCTTCTGCAGCACCACATTTCGAAAGCTTCTATTCTCTTCTTGTCCAAACTATTTATCGTCCACGTTTCACTTCCATACATGGCTACACTCCATAAAAATACTTTCAGAAAAGACTTCCTTACACTTAAATCAATACTCGATGTTAACAAATTTCTCTTCTTCAGAAACGCTTTCCTTGCAATTGCCAGTCTACATTTTGTATCCTCTCTACTTCGACCATCATCAGTTATTTTGCTTCCCAAATAGCAAAACTCCTTTACTACTTTAATTGTCTCATTTCCTAAGCTAATTCCCTCAGCATCACCCGACTTAATTCGACTACATTCCATTATCCTCGTTTTGGTTTTGTTGATGTTCATCTTATACCCTCCTTTCAAGGCACTGTCCATTCCGTTCAACTGCTCTTCTAAGTCCTTTGCTGTCTCTGACAGAATTACAATGTCATCGGCGAACCTCAAAGTTTTTATTTCTTCTTGTGGTGTGCGTACTGTAAGACCTTCTGTACACACACAATCAGATTATTTGACTTGTCGGTCTAAGGAAGTAGGCGAGTGCCAGCAATATGTCTCGTGGTCTTATTGTGGCGTGTTTATCTTCTGCCGTTAGGTCAGACGATAGAAATGCCACTTGCACGCTTAGAGTAGCAGATTGACGGTGACCAACTTTAAACAGAACTTGATTAATTTTCACACACATTTATTAAAATAATAAAAATCATAGATATTACGTTCCTTTGGGCTCGGTACGTTAATCTTATTCTCACATATCTCTGATACTTGACAAAGTGTCTATTCATTTATCTTCTTGGCTATGTACAGGAATATGGTAATCTTATTAGGTGCAGACTGAAAATTGACTATAGACTGATACAGACTGGTACATACTAATGCAGACTAATGTAGACTGACTAATCGGAGGTCTGTACACTCGTTATAATACCACGCGCGTTCAGGTATCACTGCGCGAGTGTGATCCGCGAGGAGTAAATGTTCTACGTTAGCAGCAATCTCATTGGCTGCGTTACATATTAATACGCGGATCGGCGGAAGCAGAATTTGGTCCGTCTTTATGGCAGCGCCATCTCGTAGTGCGGAGACGGACGAGCTCTGCGCCTGCGCTGTTGTGCTTAGCGGGGCGCGCTCTAGTGGGAAAGTTGTGTACGCGCTGACTACGCAGAACTATGTACACAACACTTCTCCATGGATTTTAATACCTACTCCGAACTTTTCTTTCGTTTCCTTTACTGCTTGCTCAATATACAAATTGAATAACATCGGGGAGAGGCTACAACCCTGTCTCACTCCCTTCTTAACCACTGCTTCCCTTTCACGTCCCTCGACTCTTATAACTGCCATCTGGTTTCTGTACAAATTGTAAATAGCCTTTCGCTCAATGTATTTTACAACTGCCACCTTCAGAATTTGAAAGAGAGTATTCCAGTTAACATTGTCAAAAGCTTTCTCTAAGTCTAAAAATGCTAGAAACGTAGGTTTGCCTTTCCTTAATCTTTCTTCAAATGGTTCAAATGGTTCTGAGCACTATGGGACTCAACTGCTGAGGTCATTAGTCCCCTAGAACTTAGAACTAGTTAAACCTAACTAACCTAAGGACATCACACACATCCATGCCCGAGGCAGGATTCGAACCTGCGACCGTAGCGGTCTCGCGGTTCCAGACTGCAGCGCCAGAACCGCGCGGCCACTTTGGCCGGCTTAATCTTTCTTCTAACAAGGGAACCTCCCCATCGCACCCCCCTCAGATTTAGTTATAAGTTGGCACAGTGGATAGGCCTTGAAAAACTGAACACAGATCAATCGAGAAAACAAGAAGAAGTTGTGTGGAACTATGAAAAAATAAGCAAAATATACAAACCGAGTAGCCCATGTTGAAGATAGGCAACATCAAGGAATTCGTGAGCTCAGCAGTGCCATGGTCCCGTGGTTAGCGTGAGCAACTGCGGAGTGAGAGGTCCTTGATTCAAGCCTTCCCTCGAGTGAAAAAATTTTATTTCTTATTTTCAATTTATGTCACAAACTCTTATGTTTTAATCACTTTTTTGGGAGTGATTATCACATCCACAAGGAAATCTAAACAGGGCAAGGCAGAAGAATCTTTTTACCCATTCGCCAAGTGTACAAGTTAGGTGGGTCGACAACATATTGCTGTCATGTGACGCACATGCCGTCACCAGTGTCGTATAGAATATATCAGACGTGTTTTCCTCTGGAGTAATCGGTTGACTATGGCCTTGCGATCAACTGTTTTCGGTTCCCATTGGAGAGGCACGTCCTTTCGTCTACTAATCGCACGGTTTTGCGGTGCGGTCGCCAAACACAGGCACTAAACTTATTACAGTGAACAGAGACGTCAGTGAACGAACGGACAGATCATAACTTTGCGAAAATAAAGAAAATAAATTTTTCACTCGAGGGAAGACTTGAACCAAGGACCTATTGTTCCGCTGCTGCTCTCGCTAACCACGGGACCACGGCACTGCTCAGCTTACGCTGACCTTGATGTTGCCTATCTTGCAGATGGACTACTCAGTTTGTATATTTTGCTTATTTTTTTCATAGTTCCACACAACTTCTTCCTGTTTTCTCGATTGATCTGTGTTCGGTTTTTCAAGCCCTATCCACTGTGCCAACTTATAACTAAATCTGAGGGGGGTGCGATGGGGAGGTTCCCTTGTAAGATAAGTCGTATGCTCAGTATTGCCTCACGTTTTCCAACATTTCTACGGAATCCAAACTGATCTTCCCCGACATCGGCTTCTACCAGTTTTTCCATTCGTCTGTAAAGAATTCGCATTAGTATTTTGCAGGTGTGACTTATTAAACTGATAGTTCGGTAATTTTCACATCTGTCAACCCCTGCTTTCTTTGGGATTGGAATTATTATATTCTTCTTGAAGTCTGAGGGATTTCACCTGTCTCGTACATCTTACTCACCAGATGGTAGAGTTTTGTCACGACTGGCTCTCCCAAGGCTGTCAGTAGTTCTAATGGAATGTTGTCTACTCCTAAGGCCTTGTTTCGACTCAGGTCTTTCAGTGCTAAGTCAAACTCTTCACGCAGTATCGTATCTCCCGTTTCATCTTCATCTACCTCCTCTTCCATTTCCATAATATTGTCCTCAAGAACATCGCCCCTGTATAGACCCTCTATATACTCCTTCCACCTTTGTGCTTTCCCTTCTTTCAAATGGCTCTGAGCACTATGGGACTCAACTGCTGTAGTCATAAGTCCCCTAGAACTTAGAACTAATTAAACCTAACTAACCTAAGGACATCACACACATCCATGCCCGAGGCAGGATTCGAACCTGCGACCGTAGCAGTCGCACGGTTCCGGACTGCGCGCCTAGAACCGCGAGACCACCGCGGCAGGCTTCCCTTCTTTGGTTAGAACTAGGTTTCCATCTGACCTCTTGATATTCATGCAAGTGGTTCTGTTTTCGCCAAAGGTCTCTTTAATTTTTCTGTAGGCAGTATCTATCTTACCCCTAGTGAGATAAGCCTCTACATTCTTACATTTGTCCTCTAGCCGTCCCTGCTTAGCCATTTCGCACTTCCTGTCGATCTCATTTTTGAGACGTTTGTATTCCTTTTTGCCTGCTTCACTTGCTGCATTTTTGTATTTTCTCCTTTCACGTTAATTGGTATGTAATACGTGCTGGTGCAGGGGGAAGGGGAAGGGGGGAAGGCAATCATTTTTGTAAAGTTCAGTACTTTCTAAAAGATGACACGTTTTCCTACCCTTAAAGGGGAATCAAAAATGTAAATTAGCATTCCAAATTAACAAAGAAGGAGGAAAGTGGCATTAGATGGCGGTCGCGCGCGTATTGTCGCCCGCAGTACGGACGGCGCAGCGCGATGAAACTGCAACGCTCCGGCGTGAAGCGGCTAGTATAAATCAAAAAATAAAACATGGACCACCATCAATAACTTGAACGAAGCGGGGCCTGTGTCCGACTGGTGTAGGTCGCACAACGACGTCACTGTTAGTGAACGGCGGGCCGAATCATCCTTTGCGGCAGGAGCAAATGAAATAATCGGTGCACCGATGTCAGGAACGTGGAGCGATATACGCGGTTTGAAATTAATGACTGAAGACGAGAAGTGTTCGGCCACATATGTCCACTAACAATGGGTTGTCGGCGCCTCTTTCCCAGCCGTCATCGCCTGAAAAACATAAAACATAAAATATTAATAACAAAGTGACATGGAGGGTTGAAATTTAGAAATGAAAATCATAGTAAAGTTCACTTCGACTACATTATCAGCACTTAGGGTACATTTTAACACAGATTCATACAGAGAGTCATGACAATGCGTCCGTACGTAATCAGAGCGGGAACAGAGCAGAACAAAAATCAGCGGACGCTAGACAAAAGAATTAGACATAAAAATGACTAACGAAATTAAACAGAAGTTGTACGTCAGCAGATACTTCAATAAGTACACACAGATGAAACTATAAGCCAGGATGTAATATGGAATCTCTGACTCCGTAAAAGTCGGAAATAATATTAAAAGGAAAATAAATACTACTAATTAAAAAGTAATACTACAAAGAGATCCCATAAAAGTAGCTAGTACGAGCAACTCTACAGTACTGCTTCATTGTTTGGAACGTTCATTGCACAGACTTCAAATGACTTCAGAAACGCTCCGTGGGTGTAGCCTATCGGAAAATGTAAAAGGAAGTTCAGCAATGTTACTTTCCAATAATCGTAAGCAAGAAGTCGACGTCCTCTCGATGTGCTAATCGAAGTTTATAGAACGAAAAGAGCCATAGGGATCGTTGGCTTGAGATTCCGAGTCGTCGTTAACCCGCCTAACAGGAAGGAGCTACGATGCAGTGTATCAGAGTTTTATGTTAAGTGTATCTGCTGAGCGCAGGTGATTGTATTAGGTAAGTTTACAGTGTGTAGACAACGGCTTTGCCGCAGTGCTAACACTAGTTCCCGTCTGGTCACCAATGTTAACCACTTGGGGCTCGGATAGCACTTCCATGTGTGACCGTCCAGTTCTGCCGAGCGGTGTAGGGAAGCAGGATCCACTCAGCCTCTGTGGATCAAACTGAGGAGCTACGTAAGTAGTGGCTCCGGTCTCGCAAACTGACAATGGCCGTTTTTACGTTGAGCTGACCACATGCCCTCCCATATCTGCATCTATTGGCACCCAGGGCCTGAGGAAGACACGGTGTTCGGTCGGTACCATTGGGCCTTGCGAGGCCTGATCGGACAGAATTCTGTTCGGTCCGTGTGAACAGTGTGTTGTCACATTTGTATTGTGTGATAAGGACAGAAGTGAGAGGATGAATCCTGGTCCCGGCTTACAGCCTTCTCCTTCCCAAAGTGTCTGTCGGATTTAGGCTGCGGTCACAGTGGCACCGACATCGGTTGATTCCTCCGACGACAAACATCGGCGAAAGACGACAGATCTTTTCAAATCTGTAGGCCACTACTCTCGCGGCTACAATGCAGTCGATCTCGTCTCCCGAACGTAAATAATTCGGACGACAATAAGTGAAATTCAAATCAGTTTGTTTTCTTCGGTCGTATCGGCCAACAGAAACTGATACGCCGGCCGGGGTGGCCGAGCGGTTCTAGGCGCTACAGTCTGGAAACGTGTGACCGCTACGTCGCAGGTTCGAAACCTCCCTCGGGCATGGATGTGTATGCTCTCCTTAGGTTAGTTAGGTTTAAGTAGTTCAAAGTTCTGGGGGACTGATGACCTTAGAAGTTAAGTCCCATAGTGCTCAGAGCCATTTGAATTTTTTTTTTTTTTAAACTGATACGTACAGTCCAAGATAGAAATTTGTGACATCTTGAACGTAAATAATATCATAATCAAGATGTAGCTCGGAGTCTATGGACTGAAATCGCAGCTTTATTGGAAACCAAAAGTATGTAAAATTTTAGCCATACATTATAAACTCAAAAAACAATTTGTTGAAATGCGAAGAATGCCCTAGTGTATGCTTAGTATTACTGTGGCGAACTGTTTCTCATTTCTGACAGATGGGCATTATCTACCTATAAATTATTACAGCTTACTGACATTTTTCTGCTAGTACACTGGTGATTGTGGTATATGAAGTGGTCTGCAAAATTTAGTTGTTTCCACTTTTCAGTACTTTATGTACTCACAGTACATTATTCTGAAATTTATGTTGTCTATCACATGTGCGCAGACGACAGTCATTGAAGATTAATTGAAATATAACTGTTTTGCTGAATTTGTTTCAATTTTTGCAGAGTTTCTGTAGTTTTACTTTTCAAAAAAAATTGTTCAAATGGCTCTGAGCACTATGGGACTTAACTTCTGAGGTCATCAGTCCTCTAGAACTTAGAACTACTTAAACCTAACTAACCTAAGGACATCACACACATCCACGCCCGAGGGAGGATTCGAACCTGCGACTGTAGCGGTCGCGCGGTTCCAGACTGTAGCGCCTAGAACCGCTCGGTCACCCCGGCCGGCTGCTTTTCAATGTTACCACGAATCATTTACCATTTCTCTCTTCATGTCACAGCCGTAAGATTTGTCTGGTTTGTCCAATAACTCACCAAAGAGTGCATAGTACTCGCTACTTACTTATATATAGCTTTTCCACATGCATGAAGTGTCTTTTTAGTAGGAGCAAATGCCTATGAGCACTAAGGACCTTAACTTCTGAGGTCATCAGTCCCCTAGAACTTAGAACCACTTGAACCTAACTAACCTAAGGACATCACACACATCCACGCCCGAGGCAGGATTCGAACCTGCGACTGTAGCGGTCGCGCGGTTCCAGACTGTAGCGCCTAGAACCGCTCGGCCACCCCGGCCGGCTGCTTTTCAATGTTACCACGAATCATTTACCATTTCTCTCTTCATGTCACAGCCGTAAGATTTGTCTGGTTTGTCCAATAACTCACCAAAGAGTGCATAGTACTCGCTACTTACTTATATATAGCTTTTCCACATGCATGAAGTGTCTTTTTAGTAGGAGCAAATGCCTATGAGCACTAAGGACCTTAACTTCTGAGGTCATCAGTCCCCTAGAACTTAGAACCACTTAAACCTAACTAACCTAAGGACATCACACACATCCCCGCCCGAGGCAGGATTCGAACCTGCGACTGTAGCGGTCGCGCGGTTCCAGACCGTAGCGCCTAGAACCGCTCGGCCACTCCGAGAAAACGCACTGCAGCACTCGTCTCCAGGCATAAAGGCGTCATTGCATCCATCCCGCCCACGGAAGTTAAAACAGATTCTAACCTGCTTGATAAAACAGATTCTAACCTAACCCATCTTAACGTAACCTCCTTGATCCCGCCAAAACCTGACGAAGGAGAGCGGACGCACAGTGGCCAAACTGTCGGCCGATATTATCGTGCGACCTCTGGTGACGGCGTCTGGCGATTGTTTTAGGTGGCACTGTGAACGCAGCCGTAGCGTTACCTTCTGACGGACGGATCACCTTAACAGCGTCACCAGCTATCTTTTCACTAGACACTGCACAGTGATGTGGATTTTGATCTATAACGCTGTTTCGAAGTCTGGCGATCAGCAACTTTACGCCACCACCCATAGCCTCCTTTCCAGACAACTACTGGTAGTTGAAATTTATTCCACCCGCAGGATTCGAACCAGCTACCGCAGAGAACAAGACTACAACAGCGATCTGAGCTACAGAGTCAGGTAGAAAATCGTTATCCGTGGTCATCTATGAAAAAGATTCCACAGCCTCCATCGTACATTTCGCGTACAGCAATGCTCGTAGTAATACTGTAAAAGAGAGGTTGTGGCCATATGGAGCTTTCAGTTTTTTATCTAGCGCTTAATACGCATTCGGATCAGACCTGGGAAGTTCTCATATAGCCATGAAGCTATCCTCCACCATGGAGCATACTAACAAGGGAACCTCCCCATCGCACCCCCTTCAGATTTAGTTATAAGTCGGCACAGTGGATAGGCCTTGAAAAACGGAACACAGATCAATCGAGAAAACAGGAAGACGTTGTGTGGAACTATGAAAAAAATAAGCAAACTATACAAACTGAGTAGCCCATGCGCAAGATAAGCAACATCAAGGATAGTGTGAACTCAGGAGCACCGTGGTCCGGTGGTTAGCGTGAGCAGCTGCGGAACAAGAGATTCTGTGTTCAAGTCTTCCCTCGAGTAAAAAGTCTACTTTCTTTATTTTCGCGAAGTTATGATCTGTCCGTTCGTTCATTGACGTCTCTGTTCACTGTAATAAGTTTAGTGTCTGTGTTTTGCGACCGCACCGCAAAACCGTACGATTAGTAGACGAAAGGACGTGCCTCTCCCATGGGAACTGAAAACATTTGATCGCAAGGTCATAGGTCAACCGATTCCTCCACAGGAAAACTCTCTCTTCCGTGCGCTGTAGTCAACTGACGTCGTGTGTTTCGATGTTTGTTTAGGTGTAGCGTCCCCATACTACGGCACAGTTGCGTCGCATCGGACGGACAGATAATAATTGTCTGAAAATAAAAAATTAAACATTTCACTCGAGGGAAGATTCGAACCAAGAACCACTCGTTCCGCATCTGCTCACGCTAACCACGGGGCCACGGCGCTCCTTTTTTTTTTCTGGGCAACTGTTCTACCAACTTTTTTTAATGGCAGACGCTCTATCCATTTTTTTATTTTTTTATTTTTTTTATTATTTTCGCTGCCAACCTTATATATATATATATATATATATATATATATATATATATGGACAAAAGGCGTCTTTCAGTTACGACAAACAAAATTAGAAAATTACAGCCGTAGCAACAACAGAACAAGAGTTCCTTCTAACCTATGAAAAAGAATTTGAAACTAATAGTGTGATGATAGATAATAAAGAAAGAAAAATGTAACCAAATCCCGCACGCCATTCCATGTGCATGGCCCCTCGGCGTACAGATTCCATGTTCCAAATTGTTACAACATTTCGCGGCGTGTGGAGCCCCATGTCGGCGGTCATCCTCTGCGCGGTACTCCCCAACTGTGAGGGGGGTTTTCGAAGACACTGCGCAAATAGTTCGCAAATAGCTGTCGGTACCGGGGTGTACACTCAAGTGTGCTATGACTGTCCTGGAGAAATTGCCAGTAATCAAGCACCATCTTCTCATCATCTCGAAAGAGGTAGTATATGGACATGCCTTTAAACCATGTGAGAGCGTGAGTCTTCGCAGGTGGGAAATAAGTATCCTCTGGACAAAGGAAGAGCCGTGGCTCAATTGTGCGAGGCGCGATACGTAGGTAGCAGGCGAGGATCTTCTGCACTAGCAGCCATACCTCTAACGCCGATCCACATGTTAAACGGTGTTCGTCAGTATCCACGAGGTGGCAACGTGGGCAAAGGGGGGAATCCGTCATCCCAATAGCGTGCAGCCTTTGTCGTGTTCTCCTAAGCTGACATTTTTCTTGATGTTGCCCATCTTGCGCATGGACTACTCAGTTTGTATATTTTGCTTATTTTTTTCATAGTTCCTTTTCTCGATTGATCTGTGTTCGGTTTTTCAAGGCCTATCCACTGTGCCAGCTTGTAACTAAATCTGAGGGGGATGCGATGGGGAGGTTCCCTTGTGAGGCTTACACAGTATACATAGTGTAACAGGTGTGGTGCAGATATTTCTAATTGGCCACTGTGGAAGGCGTACTGAACAACAGTACACCAGTGTTTACGACATTTGGGGACTAATAATTATAGCTATTACAAGACATATGTTTTTAGGGTGGTTAGTACTCCATGAGCACACCGTTAATGCCAATTTTACCATTGGCAGCGTGTCAGTTGTTGAAGTATGCACGAATGGAGGCAAAACATTTAGTCTTTGCTGACGGCCGTAGTCCACTTAGTGATGTAGTTACGACCAATCAGAAAACATCAGGTTGTAGAGTTTGTGATGTGTTCGTAGAAGAATGTTAGGTGCAGAGAGAAAACAACCAACACGTGTTGTCTGTTCATATAAGAATATCTGCACTTTTTCCCCTTACGCTCTGTGTAAAAGGTCGTAATGCTTTCTCGACCAAATAACACTTAATTTCTTTCCCTAATTGAACTGGACATCTAGCATTGACGAAACGTTACTATACTGCCTTCATTCTCTCCCGCTTTTGTGATACTGAAAGTTTTCTCTCCCCTCAGGATTCGGACATAGCGTGTGTCCGTACCCTCAGCTCCTGACAATAGTATAACTCTTTCATTCATATCGAAATTCCATAAACGTCGTACTAGGGACTCAAGTGTTGATTTTTCCAGAACAGGAGACATTGTTTTTAGTAGAATAAGGAAATTTTTCTTTGTAAAATAAAATACGGACCTGGCCTTGGATAGCCTCTCAGGGCTGTTTCCGCAATTTCTGCAACCGCTGTATAAAGGAGGCTTTCGTTTCCATATGCGGTGTGTTCGCAGGCGGAAAGAAGCGAGCAAATAAAATCTGCTCCAGTCCCCTGTTGCCTGCATTACAGCAATGGGGCTCTTGCAGTACATAAATAGATGTGAGCAGCCCGCATGCTTTTCTTCCGTCGTCTCATCGCTGGAAGAAGTAGCTACAGTCGTTTCATTTTTGTGAAACACTCGCGTAGATGGCTGCATAAATACTCCAGTTACGGAACTCTCCCTGTAACGCTTTCTTACGACGAGAACATTCTACAGGTTTT
The DNA here is from genome assembly GCF_023898315.1 of Schistocerca nitens. Classification (NCBI taxonomy): domain Eukaryota; kingdom Metazoa; phylum Arthropoda; class Insecta; order Orthoptera; family Acrididae; genus Schistocerca; species Schistocerca nitens. Next base: position 37,991,169 of record NC_064620.1, read on the forward strand.
ACGCCGATTACCTTGTTGCAGGGATTTTGTTCCGTTAAAACATTTCCAGAATATAAAATAAAATGAATACTAATATATACAAATGACGTAAAATTATCGCACGAGTCCGCAATCATTATCACTAGTCAATGTAACTGTCCGTCTTGATTGGTATTACAACTTTATTTTTTGTTTAATACGCCTTAACGCGTTTCGGTCACAGCCATCGTCAGAATTAAATAAATAGAATCATTTCCGCAATAATTACAAGAAGATATTGTATAGCAACCAAAAGAAATAATAATTCATTTAAAAAAATCCTCGATACAGTGTATCTCGTCAGTTCACATGTACAATTGTTCCATAATTACTTCCGTTCAGTGAAGCGCCTTTAAACGACACTCAGTGGCCGTTAGCTGTCATTAAAAGCAAGACGACTTGTCTATAAAGAAAGCATACAGCCTTTTCATAAAAGTAATTAAAAATAACTAACTGGTATTCTTGCGCTAAAATTCTACAAATAGAGCATAGTCATTTCATAAAAAATGATCTATGATAATAATGAATAGCTCTTGTCATGTTAAAAATTCAAATTTAGCTCACGTTAAGCACGCAGTCATTTCATAAAAGCTAATCTGTAAAAACTAAAACCGAAATTGTGTATATAAAACATTTTAAAAATTCAAAGGGCTCCGAGCACTATGGGACTTAACATCTGAGGTCATCAGTCCCCTAGAACTTAGAACTACTTAATACTAACTAACCTAAGGACATCACACACATCCATGCCAGAGGCAGGATTAGAACCTGCGAATGTAGCGGTCACGCGGTTCCAGACTGAAGTGCCTAGAACCGCACGGCCACACCGGCCGGCCTAAAACATTTTAACGTAGGGCCTATAACATTACACAAGGCAGAGCTTAAAGTAACTTTACCTCTACTATAAGCTAGGTAAAGAGACATTGCAACATGTTTTTACTGTCGTAAGTTGAGGATATTAAGCGTAATGACTTTATATTAAAACATATAGCAAGGCATTAACCTATGAACATAGAAAGAGTTGTACTGGATGGTTATAAGTAAATTGCAACTATTCACTAAGGTCCAGTGTGGGCTGTAATTATCATATAGCAGCGAAACTTAGTAAAGGCGTCAATGCGTTAATGCGGAACACATTTAGGATAGGTTAAAAATTAATTCCAATTTTGACCAACAGGTGCAAATCTGGCGCTGTACACTGTCTGTATGACGCTACGACATTCAGCCTGTCATTTGACAAGCCATAACGTAAGTGAACTGTGTGGCTACCGAAGAAAGACCGCCTGCTTAAGTGAAACTGTTTTATTTGAATGGCAGGAAAATAGTGTTGCATTGCAAGGGTATCGCCAACTGAAAGGTCTCAGGAGAGGCCCGGTGTCATTAGCTAGTTTACAGAAGATGATAATGAAGTTGGAAACCACGGGTGAGATCAGTATGGCACCTGGAAGAGAAAGGCGTCCTATCCGCTGGAAGTTAATCGCGAGGTTGCTTTCCTGTAACTGACCGTGCACCATTTTGTGCTCGGGGTAGTGTAGTGCTCATGTACTCTCACGAGAATTATGCATCCCATGATCAACAGCACCCGGGAGTAGACAACATTCCAACAGAACTACTGATAGCCTTGCGACATCCAGCCCTGACAAAACTCTACCATCTGGTGAACAAGATGTATGAGACAGCCGAAACACTAAGACTTCAAGAAGAATATAATAATTCCAATCCCAAAGAAAGCTGGTGTTGACAGATGTGAAAATTACCGAACTATCAGTTTAATAAGCCACGGCTATAAAATACTAACACGAATTCTTTACGGGCGAATGGAAAAGCTGGTAGAAGCCGACCTCGGGGAAGATCAGTTTGGATTCCGTAGAAATGTTGTAACACGTGAAGCAGTACTGACCCTACGACTTATCTTAGAAGAAAGATTAAGGAAGGGCAAACCTACGTTTCTAGCATTTGTAGACTTGGAGAAAGCTTATGACAATGTTGACTGGAATACTCTCTTTCAAATTCTGAAGGTGGAAGTTGTAAAATACATGGAGCGAAAGGCTATTTACAATTTGTACAGAAACCAGATGGCAGTTATAAGAGTCGAGGGGCACGAAAGGGAAGCAGTGATTGGGAAGGGAGTGAGACAGGGTTGTAGCCTCTCCCCGATGTTATTCAATCTGTATATTGAGCAAGCAGTAAAGGAAACGAAAGAAAAATTCGAAGTAGGAATTAAAATCCATGGAGAAGAAATAAAAACTTTGAGGTTCGCCGATGACATTGTAATTCTGTTAGAGACACCAAAGGACCTGGAAGAGCAGTTGAACGGAATGGACAGTGTCTTGAAAGGAGGATATAAGATGAACATCAACAAAAGCAAAACGAGGATAACGGAATGTAGTCGTATTAAATCGGGTGATGCTGAGAGTATTAGATAAGGAAATGAGACACTTAAAGTAGTAAATGAGTTTTGCTAATTGGGGAGCAAAATAACTGGTGATGGTCGAAGTAGAGAGGATATAAAATGTAGACTGGCAATGACAAGGAATGCTTTTCTGAAGAAGAGAAATTTGTTATCATCAGGTTTAGATTTAAGTGTCAGGAAGTCGTTGATGAAAGTATTTGTATGGAGTGTGGCCATGTATGGAAGTGAAACGTGGACGATAAATAGTTTGGACAAGAAGAGAATAGAAGCTTTCGAAATGTGGTACTACAGAAGAATGCTGAAGATTAGATGAGTAGATCACATAACTAATGAGGAGGTATTGAATAGAATTAGGGAGAAGAGAAATTTGTGGCACACCTTGACTAGAAGAAGGGATCGGTTAGTAGGACATGTTCTGAGGAATCAAGGGATCACCAATTTAGCATTGGAGGGCAGCGTGGAGACCAGGAGATGAATACCCTAAGCAGATTCAGAAGGATGTAGGTTGCAGTAGGTACTGGGAGATGAAGAAGCTTGCACTGATAGAGTAGGATGGAGAGCTGCATCAAACTCTCTCTGGACTAAAGACCACAACAACAACAACAACAACAACGATCAACAGTTCGGAAAGTTTTGCAATCTATTTTGCACTGGTACTAGTACAAGATCTAGATGGTGAGGCTACCGAAACCTCGGGATCGGCAGCAATGTTCTGTATTTTCGGTTTCTGCCATGGATCGAAGTTGATGACATACGGGCGGGCAATATTCTAAAGAGTGACACGGCACATTTGATACTACAGGGTGCAGTGAATAAACAGAACTGCCTAATTTGGGGTACTGTCAGACAGCGTATTGTGCGCGAAGAGGAATTGGACTCACCATATGTGACTGTGTGCTGTGGATTCAAAAGCACTTTTCTTCTTGGTCCGTTCCTCTTTGAAGATAATACACCCGAAGGGCCTGTCAGATCTACCATGACATCTGGACGTTATCAAGAGCCCGTTGTACAGAATTTAATTCTTGCTTTGGAAGAGCGTATCAATATGGAAACCACTGTTTTCATGCAGCTGCAAGATCACCTGACCTGAATTCATGTGACTTTTGGAGCTGGAGATATGTAAAAGAGTACGTTTATCAGGTACTTGTGTGGTCTCTACCCCATCTGAAAGCCAGTATACAGGACAGTATACAGTGACTGCTGCTGATGCAGCATCTCGTCGGCGTCTCGGGTATTCATACCGGACAAACTGTGTCCTTTACAAACAGAAACACTGTGTCTTCCTCACTTGACCTTTTCTGGCAACGTCCCGTTTCTGATCCATAACATATGGAAACATTTCTATGTCACTCTTGCACTTACAGCGCCAGCGTTGCACCTGGTGGCCAAAGTTGGAACTACGATGGTCACTCCAAAAGAAATACATACTATTTTTGTAAAAATACAGTTTTCATTCTGCATGTGTGAAAGTTTTACAGTGTGTAGATACATCCTTCCGCTTGTTTTAAAACTTAGTTCAACCTGTTCCCGTGAGTGGCGCCGTCACAGCATGTCTTCAAGATGGCTGCTACACTTGACGTTCGTCAGAAGTAACGTGCTGTCATAGAATTCCAGTGCTGTGAAAACGAGACAGTGGGAAACATCTGCAAGAGGTTGAAAAAGGTGTACGGAGATGGTGCTGTCGATCGCAGTACAGTTAGTCGGTGGGCAAGCAGGTTACGTGATGAAAGCGGGCACCGTAATATTGAGGATTATCCTCGCAGCGGCGGGCCTCGTAATGCACACACTCCAGACATTGTGCAGAGTGTTAACGAATTGGTGACTGCTGAAAGAAGCATCACAGTGAACGAATTGTCACGTTACGTTGGGAGAGGAGAAGGAAGTGTTTGCAGAATACTGAAAGTGTTGGCGTTCAAAATGGTTCAAATGGTTCTGAGCACTATGCGACTTCACTTCTGAGGTCATCAGTCGCCTATAACTTAGAACTAATTAAACCTAACTAACCTAAGGACATCACACACATCCATGCCCGAGGAGTGTTGGCGTTAAAAAAGGTTTGTGCCAGGTGGGCTCCCAGGGTGTTGACAGTGGCTCACAAAGAAACAAGAAAAACGGTATGCAGCGAACTTTTGGAGCAGTACGAGAATAGTGGAGATGAAGTTCTTGGAAGAATTGTGACAGGTGATGAAACATGGCTCCATCATTTTTCACCAGAGACGAAGAGGCAATCAATGGAGTGGCATCACGCAAATTCACCCAAGAAAAAAAATTCAAAACCACACCTTCTGCTGGAAAAGTTACGGCTACGGTGTTATTCGATTCCGAAGGACTCTTGCTTGTGGACATCATGCCAAGTGGAACCAGCATAAATTCTGATGCATATGTGACGACACTGAAGAAACTTCATGCTCGACTGAGTCGTGTTCGACCACATCGGCAAAAGCAGGATGTTTTGCTGTTGCGCGACAATGCACGGCCACATGTAGTCAAAACACCATGGAAGCGATCACAAAACTCGGATGGACAACACTGAAACACCCGCCTTACAGTCCTGACCTGGCTCCATCTGACTATCATCTCTTTGGGAAACTGGAAGACACTCTTCGTGGAACAAGGTTTGAAGATGATGACTCTCTTGTGCACGCTGCCAAACAGTGGCTCCAACAGGTTGGTCCAGAATTTTACCGTTGCGGGTATACAGGCGCTGGTTCCAAGATGGCGTAAGGCAGTTGAGAGGGATGTAAATTATGTGGAGAAATGAAAATATTGTTCCTAAAGGATGTATCTACACACTGTAAAACTTTCAAACATGTAGAATAAAAGATGTATTTAAAAAAAATAGTGTGCATTTCTTTTGGAGTGACCCTCGTCTTTTTTTCAGCGAAAATCGTTTCCTCATTAACGCATTAGAGTATCTACCAAGTTTCGCTGCCATATGATAATTGCAGCCACATTGGACCGCTATGGGTAGCTGCACTTCAACAATAAACACCCGCTACTATCGCTGTGAAGGGGCTGTTGTGTTTACTCCTGGCGAGGACGGTGCAGACATGCCCATACCTGCTGCGACACACAGCAGATGCATACGCGATGGGCGACAGGCGAGCGACCTGCAGCCCGCACGGCGTAACCCGCCTCACTTGCCGCACTGCTACACAAGCAAGTCTTGGAAAATTTCAATGTACCGATTCAAACAACGGAAATTCCAGGTTGGAATATCAACGATATTAGGAAAAGGATAGATCGCTACTCACCGTAAAGGTGACCCGTTGAGTTGCAGACACGCACAACGAAAAGGCATTCCGGTCGCAGCTGCCGCCGGTTGCCGTCTTGTGGGGTGTGCTTGCTTGTGTTAATGTACATGTGTTTTCTTTGCCGGAGAAGGCTTTGGTTGAATGCTACGATGTGCAACAATCTTTTCGCCGTGCCTGCAGCTCAATGGGTCATCTTTACGGTGAATAGCAGTCTGTCGTTTTCTTAATATGGTTAAAGTACTAAGTTCCTTAAGCAGGCATTGACCTTCACTTTTGCCCTGATATGGAATCCTGGAAAGAGTGACCTACTCAATACCAACCAGCTTGTATTTCGAAAACATCGATCATGTGAAACCCAACTCGCACATTTCTCACATGACATACTGAAATCTTTGGATCAAGACAACCAGATAGATGCTGTATTTCTTGATTGCCGAAAATCATTTGACTCAGTAGCACAAATACGGTTATTGTCAAAAGTACAATCATATGGAATGGTTCAAATGGATCTGACCACTATGGGACTTAACATCTGAGGTCATCAGTCTCCTAGAACTTAGAACTACTTAAACCTAACTAACCTAAGGACATCACACACATCCATACCCGAGGCAGGATTCGAACCTGCCACCGTAGCAGGATCATATGGAGTATCAAGTGAAATTTGTGACCCGATTGAGGACTTTTTGCTAGAGAGGATACAGCATGTTGTCGGGGGTGGAGAGTCATTATCAGAGATAGAAGTAACTTCGGGAATGCCCGAGGGAAGCGTGTTGGGACCCTTGCTGTTCCTGTTGTATATTAATTACCTTGCGGACAATATTAATGATAAAATCAGAAGATACCATTGTCTATAATGACGTACTATTCGAAAAAGGTGCATAAATACTCGGTCAGATCTCGATAAAGTTTCAACATGGTTCAAATGGCTCTGAACACCATGAGACTTAATATTTGAGGTCATCATTCCCCTAGAACTTAGAACTACTTAAACCTAACTAACCTAAGGACATCACACACATCCATGCCCCAGGCAGGATTCGAACCTGCGACCGTAGCGGTAACGCGGTTCCAGACTGAAGCGCCTAGAACCGCACGGCCACACCGGCCGGCTTCAACATGGTGCAGAGATTGGCAACTTCTTCTGAATGTTCAGAAATGTAAAATTTTGCAATACACAAAACGAAAAATCGTAGTATCCTATGACTATAACATCCTTGAATCACTGTTGGAATCGACAGATTCATACAAATACTTGGGTGTAACACTTTTTAGCGATATGAAGTGGAATGATGACATAGGTTCAGTCGTGAATAAAGCAGGTAGTAGACTTCGGTTTATTGTCAGAATACTGGGAAACTGCAATCAATCTACAACGGAGATTTCTTACAAATCGCTCGTGCAACCGGTTCTAGAATATTCTCCGAGTATGTGGGACCCGCAACAGACAGGAATAGCAGCGGATATTGAACGTATACAGAGATGGATAGCACGAATGGTCACAGGTTTGTTTCATCCGTGGGATAGCGTCACAGAGATAAGGAATTTACCTGGAAGACTATTGAAGATAGACGTAAACTATCTCGAGAAAGTCTGTTACCAAGTTTCAAGAGCCGGCTTTAAATGATTACTCTAGGAATACACTACGACTACCTACGTATGGCTCACATACGGATCGTGAATTGAATAATTACTGCACGCACATAGGGATTCAAAAAATAACTCTTCCCGCGCTCCATACGTTAGTGGAACAGGAAGAAAACCTTATAACTTCTACAATGAGACGTACCCTCTGCCATGCACCTTACGGTTATTTACATAGTATACATGCAGACGTAGATCAAAGATCCCTACTTCTCCTAGTATGTCGAGTGTGTAGCTTTTAGGTGCCTTGTGTAAAACTTCTGTTATCTTGCATGTGACCTATTTATCATTATCGGTGTTCAAAAAGGTACACAGGGCACACCCGTTTTTATCATATGTATGCTCTTTAAATATAACAGCAAAGGGCCAGTTTGACCAACAGAAAATTTATTGCAGTCTCGGCAGTTCATTTTCAAAACACCAGGATCCATGAATTTATTACCTTTATCACGAATTCTATTGCGCAGCCTTGCTTCCAATACTCCTCTGGTGAGAAAGCCTACATTCACTTTAGTTTTGTTTTAATACAATACGTGATTAATTCGGAGTGTGCACCGCCCTATGTCATTGCTACAAACTTTTTGTTGCGAAAATCCTTTTTTCAGTCATTAGTTTACTTTAGTTCCTTCAGCTTAAAAGCTTCTTAGATATTTCAACTCGTCTTCGTAAGTGTCAAGTTGGTATCTGAGAAATGTGTAAAATTTATTTTTGATATCGAAATATCTCAGTCCAGAATGGAGCCTCACCAGCGCTCTACTCTCCGACGATGGTCAGCCAGATTAGTGCTGAACTTCGATTAATCGCTGAACACAATGCGACGCCATTCACCGGCTGTCCAGGCTTCATCAAAGCACATTATATGTTCTCGGATTGGCAGTAACAAATGTGAAGGTGTCGCGATCTGCTTGGTGCACAATAAGCAATTCCTCCCTTGTGGTGGTAAAACGTGCTCGGGCGGGACTTTACGGATATATCTATCCTCAACTCCTCATCCAGTCCAACACTGGACCATATTCACATTCGAATCTCCCTTAAATCTGGATCCTGCCACAATGAGACATCTATCAAAACAGGTGCTGTCTCACATGATATTAATCTCAGTGTCCAATACCTGTTACTTACCGCAACACAAAAATAAAAAAAATAAAAAAAGGAAAAAAACTCGAAAAAATCACCTTTTACATTTTTAACGCTGTTAACAACAGATCATTTCAACTTTATTAAAATATTTGCCAGTAGGTGAGCGAAGAGCGTAGAAGTCTAGCAGTCACCAAGCTATTAGTTCAGATCTCATTGGCAGCAACTTCTTCTTTTACTTTTATTTAAAATCTATATTTATCGACAACTGGAAATGATGATTAACAGATATCTAATCAGATTTTCAACAGAAGTATGGTCTTTCTACTTATATATCTCATGAATCTGGAGTAGGAATTACAATCCATGGAGAAGAAACAAAAACTTTGAGGTTTGCCGATCACATTGTAATTATGTCAGAGACACCAAAGGACGTGGAAGAGCAGTTGAACGGAATGGACAGTGTCTTGAAAGGAGGATATAAGATAAACATCAACAAACGCAAAGCGAGGATAATTGGGTGCAGTCGAATTAAATCATATGATGCTGAGGGAATTAGATTAGGAAATGAGACACTTAAAGTAGTAAATGAGTTTTGCTATTTGGGGAGCAAAATAACTGATGGTGATCGAAGTAGAGCGGATATAAAATATAGACTGGCAATGGCAAGGAAAGCGTTTCTGAAAAAGAGAAATTTTTTAACATCAAGTATAGATTTAAGTGTAACAAAGTCTTTTCTGAAAGTATTTGTATGGAAGTGGAAGATGGACGATACATATTTTAGGCAAGAAGAGAATAGAAGCTTTCGAAATGTGGTGCCACAATTTAGTATTGGAGGGCAGCGTGGAAGGTAAAAATCGTAGAGGGAGACCAAGAGAAGTATACACTAAGTAGATTTAGAAGGATGTGGGATGCAATTGTTACTTGGAGATGAAGCAGCTGGCACAGGATATAGTAGCATGGAGAGCTGCATCAAACCAGTGTCTGGACTGAAGACCACAACAACAACATCCCATGAACATAAATGTGAAGTTGATAGACGTGCAAAATGCCTTATTGTGAAATAAAAAAGCTATGTTGTTGTGGTCTTCAACCACGAGAGTGATCTAATGCATCTCTGTACGCTAGTTCGCGCTATACGTGAGCAATACTGTTCAAGCATTTAATTTTACATTTTCTCTGTCGCATTTTTCTACCAAACTTTAATTTAATGTAATTGCTCACATTTTCATGCGATTTGTAAGTAAAAATGAAAGATATTATTTTGATTAATAATTATTATTTAGCTTATTATTAATTAACATTTTCTTTTGTTAACGAATGTGGATTCTAAATAAAAACGGAAAAAGGGTTGCCCACCAACGAGATTCGAAACAAGGACGTTACAATTACTTACCGTATACGTTAGGCACTCGGTTACCGGGAATTATGCAATAATAATATAGGAATGTTTTGCAGTTAACAGTAATTGTGAATGTACTGGCTTAGAAAACTTACGACCAGCCGCCAACCGTCAAATCTCAAATGGTATAAAAATGAATGAAATGGAAGAGAGCCATTCTGTGACGTTCCACTTTTAGTGCGTAATGCAACACATTACATGTTTCAGCGTTACGCTCAGAGTTAGTAGATTCAGTAATGATTATAGAATGTGGGGTGGTTTGCCTGATTAGCCACTGCTAACCAAACGCTTTCTCTCCTGTCTTCAGGTCTGTTCTCTACCAACCGACTACTACGCGTTTGAGAAACCGTCGGCTACGTTCTTAGTTATCGAGTTGAACTACGGTGTGGGTAGTTTATTACTATGAACACAATTGTTATATTTCCAATGTTTTACTTCCCCATTTAGACCGTCGGTTGTTTTGTATACTAAATTACAATCATATGTACAGTATAGACAAAAAGTTAGAAACAGGATATTTGGCTGTTTACTGAATATCGTCTAAAACTGTTAATACGAAGGCAGTTCAATAAGTAATGCAACACATTTTTTTTCTGAAACAGGGGTTGTTTTATCCAGCATTGAAATACACCAGGTTATTCCTCAATCTTTTAGCTACACAACACTATTTTTCAATGTAATCTCCATTCAATGCTACGGCCTTACGCCACCTTGAAATGAGGGCCTGTATGCCTGCACGGTACCATTCCACTGGTCGATGTCGGAGCCAACGTCGTACTGCATCAATAACTTCTTCATCATCCGCGTAGTGCGTCCCACGGATTGCGTCCTTCATTGGGCCAAACATATCGAAATCCGACGGTGCGAGATCGGGGCTGTAGCGTGCATGAGGAAGAACAGTCCACTCAAGTTTTGTGAGCTCCTCTCTGGTGCGAAGACTTGTGTGAGGTCTTGCGTTGTCATGAAGAAGGAGAAGTTCGTTCTGATTTTTGTGCCTACGAACGCGCTGAAGTCGTTTCTTCAATTTCTGAAGAGTAGCACAATACACTTCAGAGTTGATCGTATGACCATGGGGAAGGACATCGAACAGAATAACCCCTTCAGCGTCCCAGAAGACTGTAACCATGACTTTACCGGCTGAGGGTATGGCTTTAAACTTTTTCATGGTAGGGGAGTGGGTGTGGCGCCACTCCATTGATTGCCGTTTTGTTTCAGGTTCGAAGTGACGAACCCATGTTTCATCGCCTGTAACAATCTTTGACAAGAAATTGTCACCCTCAGCCACATGACGAGCAAGCAATTCCGCACAGATGGTTCTCCTTTGCTCTTTATGGTGTTCGGTTAGACAACGAGGGACCCAGCGGGAACAAACCTTTGAATATCCCAACTGGTGAACAATTGTGACAGCACTACCAACAGAGATGTCAAGTTGAGCACTGAGTTGTTTGATGGTGATCCGTCGATCATCTCGAACGAGTGTGTTCGCACGCTCCGCCATTGCAGGAGTCACAGCTGTGCACGGCCGGCCTGCACGCGGGAGATCAGAGAGTCTTGCTTGACCTTGCGGCGATGATGACACACGCTTTGCCCAACGACTCACCGTGCTTTTGTCCACTGCCAGATCACCGTAGACATTCTGCAAGCGCCTATGAATATCTGAGATGCCCTGGTTTTCCGCCAAAAGAAACTCGATCACTGCCCATTGTTTGCAACGCACATCCGTTACAGACGCCATTTTAACAGCTCCGTACAGCGCTGCCACCTGTCGGAAGTCAATGAAACTATACGAGACGAAGCGGGAATGATTGAAAATATTCCACAAGAAATTTCCGGTTTTTTCAACCAAAATTGGCCGAGAAAAAAAATGTGTTGCATTACTTATTGAACTGCCCTCGTAATATCCTTTTATGCTCATAAGATGCTTTTTCTGTCATGAATTTCAGTATTTAAAAAATTTAAATGAAATTCAAATGGTTTGAAGCCCCATTAAACCGCTCCATTTAAGTCATGTGATGCCTCTGGGTAGCTCGCTGTCCCTTCTATCACAAAGCTCATTCACAGTGATATCTTGTTTTGGATTTCACGTTTCGGACAATGGTCTGCCAATGGTGTGTGTTACCACAATGTACAGATACATTTAGAAAAACTCATGAAAAATTCGACTGTTCCAAAGAATGAGAAGCTGTACAGAATGTGGATTCATCGCGCTCGTAGACATCGAGATGATATAGTGGTCACTGTGTGCATTTATTTCTGTGAGGATCATTTTGACGTAAGTTGTTGTTCTGGTTGTGGTCCACAGTCCACAGACTGGTCTGACGCAGCTCTCCATGCTACTTTATCCCGTGTAAGCCCATTCAGCTCCAAGTATCTACTGCAACCTACATCCTTCTCAATCTGCTTAGTGTATTCATTTCTTGGTCTCCCTCTACGATTTTTAGCGTTCACGCTGCCCTCCAATGCTAAATTGGTGATCCCTTGATGCCTCAGAACATATCATGCCAACCGATCCCTTTTTCTACTCAAGTTGTGCCACAAATTCCTCTTCTCCCTAATTCTGTTCAGTACCTACTCATTAGTTACGTGATATACCCATCTAACCTTCATCATTCTTCTGTAGCACCACATTCCGAAAGCGTCTATTCTCTTCTTGTCCAAACTATTTATCGTCCATGTTTCACTTCCATACATGGCTACACTGCATACAAGACTTCCTGACATTTAAATCTATACTCGTTGTTAACAAATTTCTCTTCTTCAGAAACGCTTTCCTTGTCATTCCCAGTCTACATTTTATATCCTCTCTACTTCGACCATCATCAGTTATTTTGCTCTCCAAATAGCAAAACTCATCTAATACTTTAAGAGTCTCATTTCCTAACGTAATTCCCGCAGCATAGTCTGATTTCATTCGACTACATACCATTATCTTCGCTCTGCTTTTATTGATGTTCATATTATGTCCTCCTTTCAAGACATTGTCCATTCCGTTCAACTGCTCTTCCAGGTCCTTTGCTGTCTATACCAGAATTAAAATATCGCCGGCAAAGCTCAAGGTTTTTGTTTTCTTCTCCATCGATTTTAATTCTTACTCCTAATTTGTCTTTTGTTTCCTTTACTGCTTCCTCAATATATAGATTGAATCATCTCATGTAAGTAAACACTCCAAATAAATACGTTGTCGGTTGCAGTGTTAAAGCTAGCGAGCTGGATTTCTGATGCAATGTTCGCAACATCGAGTCTAATTTGGAGCAAGGGCTTTTCTTCTTTCTTTTTCCTTCTTGTTCTCTTCGCTTAATACTGTTGCCTTCTTAAGTTTACTTTATTTGTAACACAGATATCTAAGAGCCTCAATTTCTATATCGTACTACATTTTAATATATGTTTTCATTTACTAGGTTTTTTTTTTACACATAATAAATTTGAGATGAATCACAAGAATGGAACTGTATTTCATGCCTGATGTAGACTTTACTTTTAAGAATCTGAGAAATCATTTAATAATTACCGATCACATTATTCTACCCAAACAAGTGGAAACCAATAATTAGCTACTTCCTTTGTATCTGACACTGCGACGTTTGTAAAGCTGTATGATTTGACAAAGAGAAAAATTGAACATGCTTGGAACCGACATAGAAATTAATTAAGAGCAGGAGATCACGATAAAATGAAAGTTAGTCTTGCGTAAGTACATTCAAATCTTTGTATTCAAACGACAGTTAACTATGCAGTAGAACAACAGATATCGCATTATTTATAGACATAATTTTCCAGTGGTTTAAATTAATGACGTGTAGGAAGAGAAACAATGCAATGTGTGAAGCTGTTGAAGGACGGCTCGATGATGATTTGCTGTGTTATTACGCTGCCTGCAAATTTTAATATTGAGAAAAGAGGTACCTGGAAATTATTAGTCGTCCTGGCACAAACCACAGAAATTACTACACTACTGGCCATTAAAAATACTACACCAAGAAGAAATGCAGATGATAAACGGGTATTCATTGGACAAATAAATTATACTAGAACTGACATGTGATTACATTTTCACGCAATTTGGGTGCACAGATCCTGAGAAATCAGTGCCCAGAACAACCACCTCTGGCCGTAATAACGGCCTTGATACGCGTGGGCATTGAATCAAACAGAGGTTGGATGGCGTTTATAGGTACAGCTGCCCATGCGGCTTCAACACGATCCCACAGTTCATCAAGAGTAGTGACTGGGGTATTGTGACGAGCCAGTTGCTCGGCCACCATTCACCAGACGTTTTCAGTTGGTGAGAGATCTGGAGAATGTGCTGGCCAGGGCAACAGTCGAACATTTTCTGTATCCAGAAAGGCCCGTACAGTATCTGCAACATGCGGTCGTGCATTATCCTGCTGAAATGTAGGGTTTCGCAGGGATCGAATGAAGGGTAGAGCCACGTGTCGTAACACATCTGAAATGTAACGTCCACTGTTCAAAGTGCCGTCAATGTGAACAAGAGGTGACCGAGAGGTGTAACCAATAGCACCCATACCATAACGCCGGGTGGTGATACGCCACTATGGCGATGACGAATACACGCTTCCAATGTGCGTTCACCGCGATGTCGGCAAACACGGATGCGACCGTCATGATGATGTAAACAGAACCTGGATTCATCCGGAAAAATAACGTTTTGTCATTCGTTGGTTCAAATGGCTCTGAGCACTATGGGACTTAACATCTGAGGTCATCAGTCCCCTAGAACTCAAAACTACTTAAACCTAACTAGCCTAAGGACATCACACGCATCCATGCCCGAGGCAGGATTCGAACCTGCGATCGTAATGGTCGCTCGGCTCCAGACTGTAGCGCCTAGAACCACACGGCCACTTCGGCCGGCTGCCATTCGTGCACTCAGGTTGGTCGTTGAGTACACCATCGCCGGCGCTCCTGTCTGTGATGCAGCGTCAAGGGTAACCGCAGCCATGGTCCCCGAGCTGATAGTCCATGCTGCTGCAAACGTCGTTGAACTGTTCGTGCACATGGTTGTTGTCCAGCTATTGACTCAGGGATCGAGAGGTGGCTGCACGATCCGTTACAGCCATGCAGATAAGATGCCTGTCATTTTGACTGCTAGTTATACGAGGCCGTTGGGATCCAGCACGCCGTTCCGTATTACCCTCCTGAACCCACCGATTCCATACTCTGTTAACAGTCATTGAATCTCGACCAACGCGAGCATCAATGTCGCGATACGATAAACCGCAATCGCGATAGGCTACAATCCGACCTTTATCAAAGTCGGAAACGTGATGTTACGCATTTCTTCTCCTATCAAGAGGCATCAGAACAACGTTTCACCAGGCAGCGCCTGTCAACCGCTGTTTGTGTATGAGAAATCGGTTGGAAACTTTCCTCATGTCAGCACGTTGTAGGTGTTTCCACCGGCGCCAACCTTGTGTGAATGCTCTGAAAAGCTAATCATTAGCATATCACAGCATCTTCTTCCTCTCGGTTAAATTTCGCGTCTGTAGCACGTCATCTACGTGGTGTAGCAATTTTAATGGCCAGTAGTGTAATTAGAATTATCTTCTGAATGGAAAACGTTTACTGTGTTTTATTGTGCCCTAGAAAACCTTTCAGCGTAGTCCGAAAAAATAATCCAGTTCGAAATTCCCTCAGTTTCTAAGGCAATTCAGCGACTTATAGTTGTATCACAGTACTTGCGTCCCAGTTGCCATGCAATCCAGTCTTCGCGTTTCTTATTTGTGGTACATAAAAATCTGGGATATTCTTGAAGAACGAAAAGACCATAAACGCATCAGGTTTTTTAAGGTTTCTACTATCATCCTTCACAAAATTCCTTTCCATTGTTTCTTGAAAGTTGTAAATACTTTTTCCATCAGTAAATAATTAAAGCTTTTTCGGAAAAGCTACGGCAAAACACCAGTATCTTCGATTGTCACTTCCATGACGCACATATATCTTTGTCTTGAATCCTAGCCTGTGACTTCAACAAAGATGCAGCCAACAACAGAACGTATTCGCTCACGTGACCAAATCTGAAATTTAATGAGTTTTAATCTTTAATTACATAAGAAAACAAATATTTTGTGAGAATATAGACCCAAATATTATTTGAATGTTGCAGTCATTCAGAATAGCAATTCGAACCATATTTTTATCGTAGGAAAAGAAATTCTCTAACGAATCCTTTTCCGATAGTTAACGTACAACAAATTCTAAATCTGGCATTAAACGTGCGATTGGCGCGTGAAAGCCCATAGCGGAGCAAAGGGAGACCGCACTTGTTCCCCTAATAGCTTCGCTGCCTCAATGGTGCTGGAGACATCACTGATTCAGGTTCACACCAGTGAACAGCGTCGGTACTGAGAGCTGGCCATTGCAGTTTCAGATAGATGGCACCTCTGGCGACGCCACCCGGTCTATAAAATGAAGTGAACGTCGCTGTTTTTCAGAGCCAAGAATTTCTCGCCCCATAATGAACGAGTCGCCACGTTCCCAGAAACTTTGCGAAAGAGCGGCGCCAGCTATTGTGTGTCGGCGTCTGCCAGGCGGCCCACAAGAAGGAGAGCAGGGCGAGACGCGCTCGCTCCTTCTTTCTCTCTTTGCTTCCTCCCACGGCGCCTCCCTTCCTTTTCCCGTTTCCGCGGAGTACGGCTCCGCTGCGCCCGGTGGAACTCTGGTTTGCCGGCGCTGAAATCCGGAAAGGTGCCAGCCGGGACGCCGATGCCCTGGTGGTGTCGAGTGCGGGGTTTGGTGCAGGGTGGGGGGAAACGGCCCAGGAAGGAGTTAAAGGGCGGCGGAAATGTCTCCGGCTCTCGTCGCCCCGGCGTGAAATGTCGGCCTAATTATTCTAATTGCGCCAGTCTGCTTGCTCGGTACAGTGCAGGCGAGAGGCGTCTGTAGGGCTAACAAATGTCGCACAGGCGCCCTGCTGAAGTCGTTAACAATACGGGCGATACCCGCCCCGTGACAGGTACGTGCTGCACGCTGCTGGAATGTGTGTTTGTGTGTGTGTGGGGGGGGGGGGGGGGAGGGGGCTCCTGAGAAGTGAAGCAACAGCCGGAATTTCAGGTTCCACAGCTCGTGTTCGCCAACTTAACTAAGAACTCGGCGTCCGAACAGACTCGTATATTCACATAGCATAAAAATTGCACACTGAGTGCACACACGCACTACGTCCAAACGTTTTCGCCCTTCCCCTTACTCTTCGTCTCTCATTCCACCGCTCCCTCTTGAGGCGTAGCGCCTTCGCATTGCTCGTGTCACTTGTTAGGACAATATCGTTATAGGCATGAGCCATCGACAGATGTCACCAGCTGACATGGACCCGAGTTACAGAGCTGCACGTAGTTGTACTAGTAGGCGGCAGAGGTCAGCAGTTGACGGACAGTTCTAGCAGTCGTAGTCAAAACAATGTTGTAAAGTTATGTTTGATTAATATTTAATGTATTAGCATAATTATAATTGTTTTATGTGTGTAGTAATTAGCAGTGTGAGTGTTGTATGAGTGAAGAAGAACAGAAGTAAATGAAAATTGTTTTGTTTATTCACGAAGTACCAATTAAACTATACAGGGGATTTACTATAATTAAATGTACAGTCAGTTTATGGTACTAATAAATCGTGAGTAGAACACAAATTAATCGGTAATTTCGGAAGGAGTAATTTCATATTTGATACTTTTCTAAATTTATTTATTTAGCAATTGCCATAGAAAGAAATGTTTTACTATGATTGGTCATTGAAGTAAAGCGCGGGTTAGCGCGGGATAATACTGCAACCTGATTTGCTGTTTGTGGTATCAGCCAATCAGACAAATGCAGGCTCGCGTCAATCTATGCTGGGAACAAAGCCTTTGCTGTGATCTAAGTCAGTCGGGGCTGAGGGTTCGAACTAGTAACATCTCATTGAAAGCAGCTCCGACTAAAGTACTATAAAATCGCGAAAAAATGCTAATTACGAGTTCGCGAAGTAGCACAAAGCGTATGTAAGTGGACGGTATAGTGGAAGTCGTGTGGAATTTCGGACGGAATATCAAAATTATTGCTTTTGACTGTTAGTCAAAACCGCGTGGCGTGTTGTGCGATCCAAGACTGGAACAGGTATTACGTGTAGAGCAGAGGGCACAACATTTGAGCGAGCATTTTCATAAGTAAACGATCCAGTGAACTCTATTAACTGGTCTCGCGGTTCTAGGCGCGCAGTCCTGAACCGTGCGACTGCTACGGTCGCAGGTTCGAATCCTGCCTCGGGCATGGATGTGTGTGATGTCCTTAGGTTAGTTAGGTTTAAGTAGTTCTAAGTCCTAAGGGACTGATGACCACAGCAGTTGAGTCCCATAGTGCTCAGAGCCATTTGAACCATTTCTATTAACTTCGGTAACGGGTGTAAATACCATAAACTGGCTACGTGTGTGATTGTGGTGTGCGTGGGAACTTTACATTGTGTTTCCACTTAGTACGGACTTGTCAGTATTAACTGTAATCTTTATCGTAAAAATACACCTGAAAATTTACATTGCCGAGTTAAAACTTTTATTTCGGTGGCTGGCTACATCCCGTTTATCGGACAATTCTATGTATGTTGCGGCCTGCAGTAGACAGTAGTGGTCTAGTGTTTTCTACTACACCTTTTAGCGAGACAAATGAACAGTGCTGGACACTGGCAGGGTGGTAAAAAGAAACGTGCCGCGCCGCACTCTTACTTTCTCCTTTCAGCTACCTTTCTAACGACATCGCCGTCGACAGGTCGTTGAATTCTACTCTTACTTTCTTGGCCCAACTATTGCCCCTCTCATACCACCGTTCGACTAATCGTCCTTCCCCCCACCTCCCCCCCCCCTCACACACACGCACACACTCACACACCCCGCCGTCTCCTTATGCCTTCACCTGTCCATAAGGTCACGTTGCAGCTTTTTTATGCAAAATTTTGGTACAAACATTAATTACCACGCAGTCGTGGCTAGCACTTGTAGAAATGAAAGTCCTTATCACGGAACAGATAACCAGCAGAGCAGGTGCAACCATCTCTGCACAGAAAACCAAATTTATCACTAACACAAAATACAGTAGAATTTTTACAGATAGAATTTGGTTAAACGAAAAACTTCAGAAGTTTCTAGGAAACAAAATTCAAGGAAATGTTAGGAAAATTTTGCCTTGTATAAAAGTATACATAAAATGGAAATGACACCAGGAATAACAGAAAATATTTACAATAAAAAGTGGTACCAAGAACGCCAAATAAAGCATTACCACGCGGTAGTGAAGCCAGTATGGCTAAACATAACTGAATGCCGATCACTGAACTACAATTTAGAAAAACTACAAATATTATAGGGGAGAACCACGAGGTCCAATAAGAAGCTAATATTCTTGGAAATTAAGATGCAATGATTAAATAAATCAAAATATACAAAAAATAACAGAAACACTAAGAAAAATAAGAATAATATTTTTTTTAATTTATACAAGATGACTAAAAATAGGCATTCACAACACATCTTCAGATCTATCTGCGAAAAGAAATCAACGAACTAGATTCCATGTATTTAAAATGGTTATACACGGATATAAACAGAAAAAGCAGTAGAAAAAGCCTCCGTAATTGCCAAAAAATATATCTTAGTTACTACATTTTGACATATTCAGAGATTAATAGTAACATTTAAAGCAAAATATAACACTTTTATAACATTAACTGATACTATCCGGTACATACACAATACCTTATTCACATTGACATTTATATCTAGATACATACTACTGACGTTTTCCCTTAGTAAAAACTACGATAGTGGTAAAGTTTTTACAAATGGAACGTATTTGGTAGAGAAAAATAAGTTTGGTGGAGGGGAACATTTTTGAAGACAAAGGAGGAATTGTCAAGAAAGATAACTTCTGTTCGAAGTCGTAGATTGTTGCTGTTGTTGTGGCCTTCAGTCCGAAGACTGGTTTGATGCAGTTCTCCATGCTGCTCTATCCCATGCAAGTCCCTTCATCTCTGAGTAACAGCTGTGCGGTGTAGCCGCGTGGTCTGAGGCGCCTTGTCACTGTTTGCTCGGCTCCCACCGTCGGAGGTTCGAGTCCTCCCTCGGGCATTCGTCTGTGTGTTGTCCTTCGCGTAAGTTAGCTTAAGTTAGATTAAGTAGTATGTAAGCTTAGCGGCCGATGACCTCAGGAATTTGGTCCCATAGAACTTACTACAAATTTCCAATTTGGGAGTAACTGCTGCAACCGACATCCCTCTGAATCTGCTTACTGTATTCATCTCTTGGTTTCCCTCTACGATTTTTACCCTAAACGTTTCCCTCCAATACTAAATTGACGATCCCTTGATGTTTCAGAATGTATCCTGCCAGTCGACCCCGATTTGCACCACAAATTTCTCTTCTCCCCAATTCTATTCAGTACCTCCTCATTAGTAACGTCATCTACCTATCTAATATTCAGCACTCTTCTGTAGCATCACATTTCCAATGCATCTATTCTCTTCTTTGTGAAACCATTTATCGTCCAAGTTTCACTTCGATACATGGCTACACTCCATACAAATACTTTCAGAAGACTTTCTTACACTTAAATCTGTACTTGATGTTAACAATTTCTCTTCTTAAGAAACGCTTTCCTTGTCAGTGCTCTGGCTCTGAGCACTATGGGACTTAACTTCTGAGGTCATCAGTCCCCTAGAGCTTAGAACTACTTAAACCTAACTAACCTAAGGACATCACACACATCCATGCCCGAGGCAGGATTCGAACCAGCGACCGTAGCGGTCGCGCGGTTCCAGACTGTAGCACCTAGAACCGCTCGGCCACCCCGGCCGGCTTCTCATTGCCAGTCTACATTTTATATCCTTTCTACTTCGACCATCATCAGTTATTTTCTCCCCAAATAGCAAAACTCATCTACTGCTAATCTACTTCCGTCAGCGTCACCTGATTTAATTCGACTACATTCGATTATCCTCAATTTGCTTTTGTTGACGTTCATCTTATATCCTCTTTTCAAGATACTGTCCATTTCGTTCAACCGCTCTTCCAAGTCCTTTGCTGTCATGAGCAAACCTCAGAGTTTTTATTTCTTCTCCCTGGACTTTAATTCCTACTACAAATTTTTCTTTTGTTTCCTTTGCTGCTTGCTCAATATAGAGATTGAATAACATCGGGGATAGGCTACAACCCTGTCTCCCTTCTCAACCACTGCTTCCCTTTCGTGCCCCCTTGACTCTTATAATTGCCCTCTTGTTTCTGTACAAATTATAAATAGCCTTTTGCTCCCTTTATTTTACCGCTGCCACTTTTAGATAGATTATAACACAGAATACTGACAGCGAGGGACATTTTGTGCAGCGATTGTATATAGAAAAGCAATTATATATAGATGAAGACGAACTGAAGATCCAATCAAACCAGTAGGTTGTGTGTCTGAACTTTCTCAGAATCCGCTTTGTGAAGCCGGAACACTTTTTTTTCTTTTTTTTTTTTTTAGCTAAATGATTACTCCAGCGTATCATATGTATGTGAGTGGTGTAGGTGTTAATCGCAGTGAACACACCTTCTGTGGCACTGGCGCTCGTAAATGCATATTCATGGCGGCCCAGATAATGTACGGCTCGCGTTGTTTACGGCTCGCGCTACGGCAGGACCGGCCGCTGGCTGCGACCCGCCAGACACATAAACACCGCTCTCGCCAGACCCAGAGGCGGCTGCTGCCTGCAGACCCGCATTACAGGAACACGGCGGCTTGCCCGTCCTCACCCACTGTTAATATAGTGGCCAAGAACGGGCCGAGGTGGGGCACCGCAGGTACTAGTTAACGTGCTCAGCAATAACCACTAGGCACTAATTAAACACGAAATTTTCTGACTGAACGGTGGGGCAACAGCATGAAAAATTTGGTAGCCCGGGGAAGAATTTACGAATGCCGATTGCGCAGGAAAGAGAGATGGCGATTACTAGGTACATATTTCGGTGGAAAAAGAATTTTGCATCTAACGGTGAAATCTTCCCGTCTCCTCTATATCTCTTTTGTTACGCAACCTCCCCTTTTACAATAACCTATGAAACCTATCCTTAGGATTTCTATCTCTTGCTTAATTATAACAAATGAAATCTTCACTTTGAAATTTATTCTCCTTCTCAATCTTCGTATACAAATTTAAATGCTGCATATTAAAAGTGATTTTCTGATTATTTCGACGAAACATAGAATTTGTCGTCGTCGTGGCCCTCAGTCGTTACCTGCAATAACCCAAAACTGTTCCTTACCTTTTTTACTGCTACTGGATCGCCATCTGACTGCTACATAGTACTGCGACATGAATATACTTACTCTGGTTTACTATACTCTATTAGCTGCTGGTGGGCTTTCATAATAAGTGGCTGTATTTATTACCAAAGGTGACGTTATTCTTTAATAGCAAAGCTGACGTTATTCTTTAATTAATTTGACTGAAGTTACGTAATTCATTGTTAAACTTTTTCTTGACAACAATAAAATTTTGCAAATTTTTTACGTTGATGGTTTTTGGGATGGATTATAATCAGTAATGCAATATTGCTGGCAGAAATTAATTATATTCTGAAAACATTCTTCGAATATTTACTGCTGGTAATGAAGTGATTTTACAAACGTTCAAATGGGACTTACTTTTTACAATAATCTTACAACTAGCATTGCGCAAACATACCTTCAGGAGTCTTGAGTTTCGCAAAGAAAATAATTCAATAATATTAGTTCCTCTTATGATAATAGTTAGCTGATGTCTCTGTACATCCGTTTATAATCTCTTGTAAATCATAGCTACTGGCTGGCAGTCACACCGCTCCTCTGAACCTCTCGCTTCAGACCTGCTACCGACTCGCTTCGCTTCTCGCTTGCTACTGACTTCCTACGAACGCTACAGTGCCGTTTCTCCTGCCAACAATGCTTTCTGGCGCAGACAATCCCTGCTACCATTACAAAATGTATCGATGCGCGGTCTTTCCCGCTCTTTTCTTAAAATGTGTCCGTACGCGGTTTCTCCCGCCCTTTTTAAAATTATATCAACAATACTTTGGTGCAGACATTCCCTGCTACCACAATTATTTCCAACATGACAAATATTAGTTATTCCTACTTAATCCTATTAATAAAATATAAACATCTTTCATAAATTGTGGTTTGACAATACACAATAGAAATATACACGTCTTACAACGGGATCAAAACCTTCCATGAATGCAGTCAGCAGGTGTGCTCAAGGTCCACGTTGCACTTTATATATGTTTTTATGACAGATGTATTACATATCCAGTTACTGTTCCGATTTTATGTGGCTTGATGACGGGTGGGTACATATCCAGCTACAGTTACACACACCAATGATGCAACAGCAGGGTGAAACGCGTCGTTTGTATTAAATAATTTCGCAACTAATACTATTTTAATACTGAAATAATTCAGGACAACAATCAGGTCCCGCAGACCAATTTTTTTCGGCTTTCTTGCTAGCCTTGACGTCCAGTTCTAAGCGACAAACACTGTGAACCCTTTGCAAAGCTGGTATTCCTTTGTATTGTTCATAATACAACAGAAACTGCTGCCCAGTAACAAGTGATTTTAGTCAATGAGAATTTCATCTTGTGCACTTTTACTCTTTTCGTTCTTCTTACACTACTTTTTCTGCTTTACGTAAATACTTGAATTCATATCCGACACATCATATTTCTCCCGCCGTAATTTACACACCACTGACTTGGGAAAAAGTGTTCGATGGCGCTGAGCCGCAGTCATACAGTATTTTTGGAAGGAATACACTGCCATGTAACTGTATATTTCTATACATTTCCTCTGTACAATCCAGATTTCGGCTTTCAGGCCATTACCGTGTACAATGTTCTTAGACTGTTAACATCATTTTGCTGTCTACAGTGCAGGATGGCATACATGTGGTTCAAATGGCTCTAAGTACTACGGGACTCAACATCTGAGGTCATAAGTCCCCTAGACTTGTTGTTGTTGTGGCGGTCTTCAGTCCTGAGACTCGTTTGATGCAGCTCTCCATGCTACTCTATCCTGTGCAAGCTTCTTCATCTCCCAGTACCTACTGCAACCTACATCCTTCTGAATCTGCTTAGCGTATTCATCTCTTGGTCTCCCTCTACGATTTTTACCCTCCACGCTGCCCTCCAATGCTAAATTTGTGATCCCTTGATGCCTCAAAACATGTCCTACCAACCGATCCCTTCTTCTAGTCAAGTTGTGCCACAAACTTCTCTTCTCCCCAATCCTATTCAATACCTCCTCATTAGTTACGTGATCTACCCACCTTATCTTCAGCATTCTTCTGTAGCACCACATTTCGAAAGCTTCTATTCTCTTCTTGTCCAAACTAGTTATTGTACATGTTTCACTTTCATACATGGCTACACTCCATACAAATACTTTCAGAAACAACTTCCTGACACTTACATCTATACTCGATGTTAACAAATTTCTCTTCTTCAGAAACGATTTCCTTGCCATTGCCAGTCTACATTTTATATCCTCTCTACTTCGACCATCATCAGTTATTTTACTCCCCAAATAGCAAAACTCCTTTACTACTTTAAGTGTCTCATTTCCTAATCTAATCCCCTCAGCATCACCCGATTTAATTTGACTACATTCCATTATCCTCGTTTTGCTTTTGTTGATGTTCATCTTATATCCTCCTTTCAAGACACTGTCCATTCCGTTCAACTGCTCTTCCAAGTCCTTTGCTGTCTCTGACAGAATTACAATGTCATCGTCGAACCTCAAAGTTTTTATTTCTTCTCCATGGATTTAAATATCTACTCCGAATTTTTCTTTTGTTTCCTTCACTGCTTGCTCAATATACAGATTGAATAACATCGGGGACAGGTTACAACCCTGTCTCACTCCCTTCCCAACCCCTGGTTCCCTTTCATGTCCCTCTACTTTATAACTGCCATCTGGTTTCTGTACAAATTGTAAATAGCCTTTCGCTCCCTGTATTTTACCCCTGCCACCTTTAGAATTTGAAAGAGAGTACTCCAGTTAACATTGTCAAAAGCTTTCTCTAAGTCTACAAATGCTATAAACGTAGGTTTGCCTTTCCTTAATCTAGCTTCTAAGATAAGACATGGGGTCAGTATTGCCTCATGTGTTCCAATATTTCTACGGAACCCAAACCGATCTTCCCTGAGGTCGGCTTCTACCACTTTCTCCATTCGTCTGTAAAGAATTCGCGTTAGTATTTTGCATCCGTGACTTATTACACTGATTGTTCGGTAATTTTCACATCTGTCAGCACCTGCTTTCTTTGGGATTGAAATTATCATATTCTTCTTGAAGTCTGAGGGTATTTCACCTGTCTCAAACATCTTACTCACCAGATGGTAGAGTTTTGTCAGGGCTGGCTCTCCCAAGGCTGTCAGTAGTTCTAATGGAATGTTGTCTACTCCCGGGGCCTTGTTTCAACTTCAGCTACATCCTCTTCCGTTTCCATAATATTGTCCTCAAGAACATCGGCCTTCTATAGACCCTCTATGTGCTCATTCCACCTTTCTGCGTTCCCTTCTTTGCTTAGAACTGGGTTGCCATCTGAGCTCTTGATATTCATACAAGTGGTTCTCTTCTCTCCAAAGGTCTCTTTAATTTTCCTGTAGGCAGTATCTATCGTACCCCTAGTGAGATAAACCTCTACATCCTTACATTTG
The DNA here is from genome assembly GCF_023898315.1 of Schistocerca nitens. Taxonomy (NCBI): domain Eukaryota; kingdom Metazoa; phylum Arthropoda; class Insecta; order Orthoptera; family Acrididae; genus Schistocerca; species Schistocerca nitens. Next base: position 38,016,683 of record NC_064620.1, read on the forward strand.
TCCTCTAGCCATCCCTGCTTAGCCATTTTGCACTTCCTGTGGATCTCATTTTTGAGACGTTTGTATTCCTTTTTGCCTGCTTCATTTACTGCATTTTTATATTTTCTCCTTTCATCAATTAAATTCAATATTTCTTCTGTTATCCAAGGGTTTCTATTAGCCCTCGTCTTTTTACCTACTTGATCGTCTGCTGCCTTCACTACTTCATCCCTCAGAGCTACCCATTCTTCTTCTACTGTATTTCTTTCCCCCATTCCTGTCAATTGTTCCCTTATGCTCTCCCTGAAACTCTCTACAACCTCTGGTTCTTTCAGTTTATCCAGGTCCCATCTCCTTAAATTCCCACCTTTTTGCAGTTTCTTCAGTTTCAATCTGCAGTCATAACCAATAGATTGTGGTCAGAATCCACATCTGCCCCTGGAAATGTCTTACAATTTAAATCCTGGTTCCTAAATCTCTGTCTTACCATTATATAATCTATCTGATACCTTTTAATATCTCCAGGATTCTTCCAGGTATACAACCTTCTTTTATGATTCTTGAACCAAGTGTTAGCTATGATTAAGTTATGCTCTGTGCAAAATTCTACAAGGCGGCTTCCTCTTTCATTTCTTCCCCCCAATCCATATTCACCTACTATGTTTCCTTCTCTCCCTTTACTTACTGCGCGCGGACGGGATACAGCCTTGGCAAGCCGCCAGAGCCAGATGCCTCGTTATGCGTCACAGCTCTGCGTATATTGCATCACATTGTTCCAACTCTATGGCCCCCGTTTACAGGAGCGTACCTCCATGGTCACAAACTCAACAAATGAAAATTATTATTAAATTTGGTTTTGAAATAAAAGACATAAATAATGAAAATAAAATTATTTATTTCAATTTCTATAATAATGTGTTACATCTCCAGTCACTTGAACTTTAGCACATCTTCCTGCACCTTTCATCCAAATACAAACACCCTCTTGTTCACTTATTTTACGATGATTTCTTGTTCTTAAATAAAATGACTGGTTAGATACAAAGTATGACAATCCCAAATCTTTATTATACACTTCTCCCACATGAAAAGTACGATAACATATTACATCTCTTGCATTGAATGCTTCCAAACCAGTAACAGTTTTCACTTTATTACCATCATAACGAACAACAGCAACTGTAATCCAACCATTGCCAGCTTGAGCTGAGTCTAATTGCGTAAGTGTAAAATTAATAGTACACCCACAAAACACTGATGGACCTTGCAAAATAACTTGTGATCCTTTGTTAGCAACTCTCACTTCCAGATCTTCTATGGCCTTGTAAACAGTTTGACGCGCACGTCGATATCTTCTGCTGTAGCGAGGCATCTCAAAACATGCTGTTGCACGCGCAGCTGCTCGCCGACTGACGTCGGCTTTGACTGTAACTACTTATATACACGCGAAGCTCGTGACCTTGAGCAACGGCGGCGACGGCTGCGGCGAATCCCGTACGCGTGAGAACAATGGTTTTAAATTTTTTTGAATTTTTTTTTTTTTTGATGCGAATCCCGTACACGTGTGTCTCACAAGTACAGTCATGCAGTATTTGCATGATAAATTATTATTTACTTATGTGAATTTTATGAAAATGGTCTCAAATGAAAGAAAATGAACTGTTCTCACTCTATGGCAAATGGTTACAGCAGCGTACCTCCATGTTCAATGTTTTTAAGCAATTTGAACTTGCTGTGTCGAATCCCGTACGCGCGTGGTAGGATCTCTAGACCACGCGCGCGGCCGCGGGAGTCACTCATGCTGTAGCAGTGAAGTCTCTTCATATTATCTGATCACAAAATGTGCTGTAACTCCCACCCACCTCCCCAGGGGTAAAAACCCCTGCAACCCCATGCTTAATATGAGTCTACTTACTGGTAGCATGTTCTGAGATGCCTCGCTACAGCAGAAGATATCGACGTGCGCGTCAAACTGTTTACAAGGCCATAGAAGATCTGGAAGTGAGAGTTGCTAACAAAGGATCACAAGTTATTTTGCAAGGTCCATCAGTGTTTTGTGGGTGTACTATTAATTTTACACTTACGCAATTAGACTCAGCTCAAGCTGGCAATGGTTGGATTACAGTTGCTGTTGTTCGTTTTGATGGTAATAAAGTGAAAAATGTTACTGGTTTGGAAGCATTTAATGCAAGAGATGTTATTGCTTACCGTACTTTTCATGTTGGAGAAGTGTATAATAGAGATTTGGGACTGTCATACTTTGTATCTAACCAGTCATTTTATTTAAGAACAAGAAATCATCGTAAAATAAGTGAACAAGAGAGTGTGTGTATATGGATGAAAGGTGCTGGAAGATGTGCTAAAGTCCAAGTGACTGGAGATGTAACACATTATTATAGAAATTGAAATAAATAATATTTTTGTCATTACTACAAGAGATCTCATTTTTGAGACGTTTGTATTCCTTTTTGCCTGCTTCATTTACTGCATTTTTATATTTTCTCCTTTCATCAATTAAATTCAATATTTCTTCTGTTATCCAAGGGTTTCTATTAGCCCTCGTCTTTTTACCTACTTGATCGTCTGCTGCCTTCACTACTTCATCCCTCAGAGCTACCCATTCTTCTTCTACTGTATTTCTTTCCCCCATTCCTGTCAATTGTTCCCTTATGCTCTCCCTGAAACTCTCTACAACCTCTGGTTCTTTCAGTTTATCCAGGTCCCATCTCCTTAAATTCCCACCTTTTTGCAGTTTCTTCAGTTTCAATCTGCAGTCATAACCAATAGATTGTGGTCAGAATCCACATCTGCCCCTGGAAATGTCTTACAATTTAAATCCTGGTTCCTAAATCTCTGTCTTACCATTATATAATCTATCTGATACCTTTTAATATCTCCAGGATTCTTCCAGGTATACAACCTTCTTTTATGATTCTTGAACCAAGTGTTAGCTATGATTAAGTTATGCTCTGTGCAAAATTCTACAAGGCGGCTTCCTCTTTCATTTCTTCCCCCCAATCCATATTCACCTACTATGTTTCCTTCTCTCCCTTTACTTACTGACGAATTCCAGTCACCCATGACTATTAAATTTTCGTCTCCCTTCACTATGTGAATAATTTCTTTTATCTCGTCATACATTTCATCTATTTCTTCATCATCTGCAGAGCTAGTTGGCATATAAACTTGTACTACTGTAGTAGGCATGGGCTTTGTGTCTATCTTGGCCATAATAATGCGTTCACTATGCTGTTTGTAGTAGCTAACCCGCACTGCTATTTTTTATTCATTATTAAACCTACTCCTGCATTACCCCTATTTGATTTTGTATCTATAACCCTGTAATCACCTGACCAAAAGTCTTGTTCCTCCTGCCACCGAACTTTACTAATTCCCACTATATCTAACTTTAACCTATCCATTTCCCTTTTTAAATTTTCTAAGCTACCTGCCCGATTAAGGGATCTGACATTCCACGCTCCGATCCGTAGAACGCCAGTTTTCTTTCTCCTGATAACGACGTCCTCTTGAGTAGTCCCCGCCCGGAGATCCGAATGGGGGACTATTTTACCTCCGGAATATTTTACCCAAGAGGACGCCATCATCATTTAATCATACAGTAAAGCTGCATGTCCTCGGGAAAAATTACGGCTGTAGTTTCCCCTTGCTTTCAGCCGTTCGCAGTACCAGCACAGCAAGGCCGCTTTGGTTAATGTTACAAGGCCAGATCAGTCAATCATCCAGACTGTTGCCCCTGCAACTACTGAAAAGGCTGCTGCCCCTCTTCAGGAACCACATGTTTGTCTGGCCTCTCAACAGATACCCCTCCGTTGTGGTTGCACCTACGGTTCGGCCATCTGTATCGCTGAGGGACGCAAGCCTCCCCGCCAATGGCAAGGTCCATGGTTCATGGGGGGTGGGGGGGGGCCTAGACTTAGAAGTACATAAACCTAACTAACCTAAGGACGTCACACACATGCATGCCCGAGGCAGGAAAATACATGTGGTGAACTATGTGTATGTCATCTTGCAAAGTACATAGCAATATGATGTTAATGATATAAGAACATTGCACTCGATAATGGCGTGAAAGCCGAAATATAGGTTGTACACAAGAAATGTACAGAAATATACAGTCAAATAGTCAAGTGGCGGTATAGTCCTAGAAAAATAACTAGGTCTACCGAACCCTTTTGTTGCACGCTCCATAACACTTTTCGTCAGCACTGCCGCTCCTTTCTCCTTCTCTTCGTCAATAAATTTATCTACGTTACTCGCCGAGTGCAGAAGTTTGTGATTGACAATGACTTGCACGTACGCGCACAGCCTCGTCTAGCATGATTAGCTGAATGCTCCAACACTGTTCCTCCCCCCGGTCCACACTGCACTCTACCAGCCTCAAAGTCCTTTGACTCAAGCTGTAACGGCAAATCGTCACTGCTGCCCACAAAGGTATCTTCCCTGCTCACTTTCCATGCGTGCACTCCAAGGTAACAACGTGCGCCACCTTGAATTGCAACATGGCTGTATCTAGTCACCTGATCATTTTAATCACTGCTACGGCCGGGCCTACGGTTCGCTTTGGCGAGTAAAAGCTTTAGAATCCGTTGATCGAATCTGTTTATCGAAGGAAGTACAGAAATGTTCAGGGAAATTCAGGATTACAGAAATACACATCACTTAGGAATGAAATAAATAGGAAGTGCAGGGAAGCTAACGCGAAATGGTTGCATGAAAAATACGAAGAAATCGAAAAAGAAATGATTGTCGGAATGGCTGACTCATTATACAGAAAAGCCGAAACAACCATCGGTGAAATTTGAAAAAAAAAAAAAGCGAAGGTAGTAGCTTTAAGAATGCAAAGGGAATTCCGCTGTTAAATGCAGAAGAGACAGCGGATAGTTGTAAAGAGTGTATCGAAGGCTCTATGAGGGGAAAGCTTTGTTTGATGGCGTGATAGAAGAAGAAAGAGAAGTCGATGCAGTAGAGATAGAATCAGAATTTAAAAGAGCTTTCTAAGACTTAAGATCAAATGCGGTAGAAGGGATAGATAACAGTCCATCAGAATGTCTAAAATCATTGAGGAAAGTGGAAACAAAATGACTGTTCAAGGTGGTGTGTAGAATGTTTGAGACTGGCGATATACCATCTGATTTTCGGAAAAGCATCATCCATACAATTCCCAAAATTGCAAGATCTGACAAGTTCGAGAATTATCGCACAGTCAGTTTAACAACTCATGCATCCAAGTGGCTGACAAGAATAATATACGAAAGAATGGAAAAGAATATTAACGGTCTGTGGATAACGTCCAGTTGGCATTAGGGAAGGTAAAGGCACCAGAGGCAGTTCTGACGCTGCGGTTGACAATGGAAGCAAGCAGACCTCCATACGATTTGTTGACCTGAAAAGAGCTTTCGACAGTGTCAAACAGTGTAAAATGTTTCAAATTCTGGAAAGAAGAGGGGTAATCTAGAGGGAAAGGCAGTTAATACACGATATGTACAGGAGCCAAGAGGAGATAGTAAGAGTGGAAGACTAAGAACAGTGTGCTCGGATTAAAAAGGGTGTAGGACGGGGATGTAATCTTTCGTCCCTACTGTTCGATCTACACAGCGAAGACGCAATAACGAAAACAAAAGGAAGGTCAAGAGTGGAATTAAAATTCAAGATGAAAAGATATGAATGGTAAGTTGGTTGGTTGGTTTTGGGGAAGGAGACCAGACAGCGTGGTCATCGGTCTCATCGGATTAGGGAAGGATGGGGAAGGAAGTCGGCCGTGCCCTTTCAGAGGAACCATCCCGGCATTTGCCTGGAGTGATTTAGGGAAATCACGGAAAATCTAAATCAGGATGGCCTGACGCGGTATTGAACCGTCGTCCTCCAGAATGGTAAGACATTGCTATCCTCAGTGAAAGTGAAGAATAATCACAGGGTCTGCTGACTGGAACGAACAGTCTAATGAGCACAGAACATGGATTGAGAGGAAATCGGAGATGAGAACAGCGAGAAACTTAACACCAGGACTGGTAATCACGATGTAGGTAAAGTTAAGGAATTTTGCTACCTATGCTGCAAAATAACTCACGACGGACGGACCAAGGAGGCCATGAAAGGCAAACTAGCACTGGCAAAAAGGGAATTTCTGGCAAAGAGAAGTCTACTAGTATCAAACATAACAGTTCATTTGAGGAAGATATTTCTGAAAATGTACGTTTGGAGCACAGCATTGTACAGTGGTGAAACATGGACTGTGGCAAAATCGGAACAGAAGATAATCGAAGCATTTGAGGTGAAGTGCTACAGAAGAATGTTGAAAATTAGGTGGTATGATAAAGTAAGTAATGAGGAGGTTCTCCGTAGATTCCGCGAGGAAAGGGATATATGGACAACACTGACAAGAAGAAGGGACAGGAGGACAGAATATCTGTTAAGAAATCAGGGAATACCGACAATATGCCGTAATATATGCGAGTATAAGCATCGAACATGATGATTCCGAAAGCTAGACCGTTCATTACATTTCTGAATACACTACTAACTATCGTTGAAGCTATTGGTACGTTCCTAGACACCGCATGCGCTCACTTTCGTAGTGACAGTCAGTGAAAGTCAATGCTGTCCACGTGGGAAGCCACTAGAGCAAAGGTACTATGATATACATCGATTGTTGGATAAATCGATACGACATTAAATACTTATTGTATAACACATCTCTGTATCTATTGCCGTATTTCAGATTCGAATTTAACGAACAGGTTTAGTGCATATAGTGCCTTAAAATAGTAAAAACATGTGCACAGTCAGGTGAACCTGACCCAATGGAGAAGGAAGTTTTTTATTACATTGGACATGAATAATTAGGTTAACTATCATCTGATCCATAAGAATAACAGTACGTAACAAGCGACCAAATACATAAATATGACAAATGTCGTTTACAACAGTAAGGAGACGACAAGGCGCAGGACTTATATGTCGATACAGTGTACAATAGACAATAAGCTTTTTATCGTCTAAACACCATCGCCCTAACGTTTTTATCAGTGGCCGAAGGATTACGCGCCGTAACCATCGTATGGCGGTTAACCGAAAGAAAGTACATAAAATCTGCAATGGTTGAACATGTATGTATAAGTATTGACAACTCAGAGAAAACCAATAAATAAATATAAATGTCGCATTTTTCTAACGAAATCAATGAGCGTTGCAAACAGAATGCCAAAATGGCAGTTACACAGTGGCGGTGCAGGACTCAATCAATATAAGGTAATTTCCGGGTGCCCTGTCGCAAGAAAATCTCCATCCAGCGGAAATATAAAATGCCCCTTTTTCCACTCGTCAGATTATCATGGCCGTGGTAACAGCTTTGTGAAGAGGCTTTTGTTTAACAAAATCCTCTTTGCTAGTCACGCAGCACACGTTATCCGCCTTAATACCTCGACAATGCATCCAAACAGCGAAAAATGTTGCGCGTCGGAACGTAAAGTGCAACTTGGCTTCGAAATTGCTCAGTTATTCAGTCCTGAAATGCCACATTTAGAACAACTGTGGAATGTACGTAAATCTTCGTGAAATATATTTTAGCGAGGAATCTGGAGACTCTTCGACTACGCTTATTGCACTAATTATCAAAGCATTATAGTTTATTCTGAAGCATTATCTAGGTTTTATCTAGTATTTTAACTGGTTCTTTCTTTTTAAAATTTTCTCCGGGCGTGTTTCATTCGCCATTTTTAGTGATTATCAAGCTAAGTAGAGTATTGATAGAGACAATGACACAGTTCAAATCTTCGTCTAATCGTCTTGATTTAAATTTTCGTGATATTTGGCAAACCCCTTAAAGTATTTTGATTTCGTCATCAAAATGTCCATCACCGTTGTCCAACTGTACGAGTGTCTCACATCTAAAAGCTGCGCCAGCGATGACATATCTTCCTGCCAGTTACCCCCCCCCACCCCCACCCCCCCACCATAGATTCTTTACAGAGTCAAATTACCGTGCGTAAAACAACTCCAAACGTCTGATTAAATTTTTGTCGTTAAGCACGTCGATGAAAGATAGTTTAGAAACTCCAGAATGAGATTTTCACTCTGCAGCGGTGTGTGCGCTGATATGAAACTTCCTGGCAGATTAAAACTGTGTGCCTGACCGAGACTCGAACTCGGGACCTTTGCCTTTCGCGGACAAGTGCTCTACCAACTGAGCTACCGAAGCACGACTCACGCCCAGTACTCACAGTTTTACTTCTGCCAGTATCTCGTCTCCTACCTTCCAAACTTTACAGAAGCTCCCCTGCGAAACTTGCAGAACTAGCACTCCTGAAAGAAAGGATAGAAAGGATATAGCGGAGACATGGCTTAGCCACAGCCTGGGGGATGTTTCCAGAATGAGATTTTCACTCTGCAGCGGAGTGTGCGCTGATATGAAACTTCCTGGCAGATTAAAACTGTGTGCCTGACCGAGACTCGAACTCGGGACCTTTGCCTTTCGCGGACAAGTGCTCTACCAACTGAGCTACCGAAGCACGACTCACGCCCAGTACTCACAGTTTTACTTCTGCCAGTATCTCGTCTCCTACCTTCCAAACTTTACAGAAGCTCTCCTGCGAAACTTGCAGAACTAGCACTCCTGAAAGAAAGGATATAGCGGAGACATGGCTTAGCCACAGCCTGGGGGATGTTTCCAGAATGAGATTTTCACTCTGCAGCGGAGTGTGCGCTGATATGAAACTTCCTGGCAGATTAAAACTGTGTGCCCGACCGAGACTCGAACTCGGGACCTTTGCCTTTCGCAGGCAAGTGCTCTACCAACTGAGCTACCGAAGCACGACTCACGCCCGGTACTCACAGTTTTACTTCTGCCAGTATCTCGTCTCCTACCTTCCAAACTTTACAGAAGCTCTCTTGCGAAACTTGCAGGAACTGTGAGTACCGGGCGTGAGTCGTGCTTCGGTAGCTCAGTTGGTAGAGCACTTGCCCGCGAAAGGCAAAGGTCCCGAGTTCGAGTCTCGGTCGGGCACACAGTTTTAATCTGCCAGGAAGTTTCAGTTTAGAAACTGTTTGATTATGTTTGAAGTTGGTCAAATGTAACAGAGCGGCCTCATTGTCAAACACTGGATGAGTATAGTCAGGACAATTTACACTTTATCTTTTAAGCAAAAGCTACTTTTTCATGCATCTCAGTTCGTATGACGTCATATCTCCTGGATATACAGTGATATGATTTTGCAATTAGATTCAGTGGTATATACGGATACTGTGTGCAAACTGTGTTGTGTTAGCAGTAAAGTAAATAAATTAAAATGCCGTACCTTATGCAGAAGTTTTACTGCAAGAACAGCGAAAATATAGTTAGCGATAAACCCTATTCTTCTGACTATTTTATGGGTGGTGCCAGAAAGAAAAACTTTCGAAAGGATTGAAATTGTGTCTGACCTTTGTTGGAATTCGCTAAGTGCTCTCATTCTCTAATACTGGATGAATAAAGTCTGGGTAATTTGCGCGCATTGAGGTACACTGTCCCGGAACATAAGCATAGTTTCTTGGTGTAAAAATTGTCTTACCGTGATCAACTTTTGCCATGATATTATACATGTTAACGAGTATATTATAACAACCTTTTAAATTTTTATATTCGGTCAGTAATTAAATAAAATACTGAAAATCAAATTTTTGATGCCTCTGAAAGTTGATAGATACGCAACCGTGCAATTGGGACATTGCACCATAAACTGCATTAGTCTGATAGAAATATAGATTTATTTCGTTTTGACGAATTTGTCGTCCTGTGGAGCGAGTCCTCTTATAAAAAACGTAGACGTAATTCCTGTGTATGGGCTTATTTAGTTGAAGTTCTCAGCTGATATCAATAGAGTAAATATTCACCTCTCAAAGCCAGCTTGAAAGCTCCAGTGGGGTCCAGTCGAAAGAATGGTACTAGGTGATAAAATGAAGGCTTTGAAGACCGGGTGACAGTGCCGCTGGTAAATTTTTCGGGGTACATTTCGTGCTCCACGAAACTCTTCTGTTCGTAACGTTTCGTCCAGAACTGCGCTGGACATCTTTGAGAGGCGTTGCTTCTCCTTTGAGTCTTGCCGACTGACGGTCGGATGTCTGAGAGCGACATATACGCCACAGAAAAAGGGTGTGGCCGGAGTTACGTATGATAAGCAGAGATGGTCCTTGTCAAAGATAAAAAACTGTTTAGCGTTTCTGCAGATCAACTGCCCATTAAGTTTTATCTATGACAAGGATCATCCCTGCTTATCACGTGTAACTTCGGCAACGCCTTTTCTCTACAGTATATATGTCGCTTTCAGATATCCTACACGTCAGTCAGCAAGATTTATCGGAGGAGCAACGCCTCTGAAGATCTCCAGTCCGTTTCTGGACGAAACCTTAGGAACAGAAGAGTTTAGTAGACCACGACATTGACTCTGAATAGTTTACCAGCAGCATGACACTACAGCTGGCAAATCTGCTATAGACTTTTACAAGAATTGTCAGTGTAATTTTGGTGGTGTCAAGTGTGTTCCATATTTCACACCTCATTTCATCGAAGCTATCACCCATAAAACGTCAAAGATTGTTTTTTTCCTATAGACATTAGTGTAGAAATGAGTCTGTCACATAAGATCACAAACGGTAGAGGAAGATCAGAAACAGGCTTCCATCCGGCTAAACATTTTGGCCTCGATTAATATTGAATGCGATAATTAAGCTATAAAGATGTTATGAGTAGCTTGCTTAATATCAAGTGTGGGTGCAGTAGATATATCCAGTACAATTACCTGAAACACTCATTTTAAGAGTGATTGTTTTTGGAAAATTTTATGTGTAAATTATATAAATGATTATTGTTAAATTTTGTTTGGTTGATACATTCTTTTTGTTACTTTGTATTTGCCTAACCAATATCTTTGATTATAGTTGCAGTATATTATTTTTGAAAGAGAAACACTGATTTTCACGCGGACAAAATCTTAACTTTTCTTTCTTTTTGTAGTTCCGTACCACAATCGGTAAAAACAGAACCATCTGTCTATCTGTCTGTCTGCCCGACTGTTAAGAACCCTTTTTCTCGGTAACGGTTAGACGTACGTACGAAGTTGAAATTTATCTCACACACTAAGGTTTATGGTCTTTTTGCGACGTAAAAAGTTTAAACTTCTACGTCAATACAATCAAAAGATACTGCTATTTATGTCACATATTTTGATACTCGTTATTACATACATCAAAACCTAAACAAGGTTCCACAGTAAAAGTAGGGGAAAAATCCGAAAAATATTAGTTTGTACTGACAGCGCACAATTTTTTTTTTATCCGACTGTCTATCCCTCTGTTCTGATCACTTTTCCTCAGAACCCAGTAAACGTATGAAGCTGAAATCGTGTGGCATACTAAAGTCTACGTTTCGTACCTTTAAACTTGTAAGTCAATTCTCTCAAGAAACGCTGTCATTTATTGGTTGTTTTTGGGGAAGGAGACCAGACAGCGAGGTCATCGGTCTCATCGGATTAGGGAAGGACGGGGAAGGAAGTCGGCCGTGCCCTTTGAAAGGAACCATCCCGGCATTTGCCTGGAGCGATTTAGGGAAATCACGGAAAACCTAAATCAGGATGGCCGGACGCGGGATTGAACCGTCCTCCTTCCGAATGCGAGTCAAGTATCTAACCACTGCGCCACCTCGCTCGGTCGCTGTCATTTATGTCACATATTTTGATGTCTTGCCAGTATCGATATGGATAACAGGCAAAACTCGACGAAATATTCCCTGATGGATGAACTATCCGCATGCATAATTAACTGCCGGCCGCGGTGGTCGAGCGGTTCTAGGTGCTTCACTCCGGAACCGCGCGACTGCTACGGTCGCAGGTTCGAATCCTGCCTCGGGCATGGATGTGTGTGATGTCCTCAGGTTAGTTAGGTTTAAGTAGTTCTAAGTTCTAGGGGACTGATGACCTCAGATGTTGAGTCCCATAGTGCTCAGAGCCTTTTGAACCATAATTAACTTTGTATGGATTCCTCGGTGCGCGAGTCCTATTCACACTTCTCCAATTTTTTTAAATATACTTATTCAAAGCGATATTAGTATACCCTATTGAATTCATTGATTTCAGTTCATTTCATTTTCTTAAACTGATACTCCACTAAATCATTAACTGCACAGTAAAATTTTATAAACTCAGCTAATGAACTTTAGCCCTTTCATTACCAAATGTTCTCAGCGTGAAACACATTAATGTAGGAGTATTTTAATTAACGTAGTCAAAAGTAACAAAATGAAAAATTATTTACCTCTGTTTTGTTCTCTAACTCGGTGTGCAATCATTACGAAGCACTGGATGAATGCATTCTGGTTAATTTATGGCACATTTTAAGGAAAAGCTAGCGTTTGTTGCATCTCCATGTAATGACGTCACATATTCTGAACTGTGTGTCGTACAATAATATAATTTTTCAGGTAAATTAAGTGATCTAAGTATATTCTGTCTACGAGGTGTCTTGCTAAAAAAATTAGTAATACAGAAATAATAAATTAGATCGTCATGCCTGATGAAATTACACTGAGTGCCATTTTAAGCAAAAGCAAGTTTTTGACGCTGCTAAAGGTTTATGACGCCATACCTACGTAGAGCTGTAGCTACATTCAGTGAAATCTGTAGATACTGTTCGTAAAGTGTGTTACGAATATAGCCGATAGTAAAGAAGTAATAAATTAAAACGTCTGCCTGATGCTTAAGTTTGACTAGATGAAGAGCAAATCGTAGTAAGCGATAGACATTTTTCCTTTCAGCATTTTGTGAGAAAAAGTTTCGCAACATCTGAAATTATGTGTAAAGTTTGTTCGAAGTCGCTAAGTGCGCTCATTGTCACGTACTGAATTAATATAATTAGGGTGTTTGCGAGCCGTCAACTTAGCTGCCTCAAGACAAACATATGGTTTCTAACTGTAATACTTGTTTTATTGTGTTAAACTTTTAACATAAGATTGTAGCTCTGGAAGTGTAGATTATAACAGCAGTTAAAAATTTTAAATTCGCTCAATAATCACGCGAAATATTGAAAATGAAATTTTTTGTGTGCTTCTGGAAGCCGTTTGCTAGACAACCTGCAAGTTGTCTTGGGTTCCAGGATATCGGTCTAGTAAAATAGATTTTCTTCTGTTTGACACGTAGCAATAATTCTTCATTTCACTCTATCTGATGCGAAATTTAAATCTTTGCCGGCATACACACTGTTCCATGAAAGCTGTTCTCTGAAAATTTGCTGCCAACTTACTGACATCCGACCGTTCACCCGAAATTTCATGCAACGATACATTTTACCTTCGACAGTCTCCGGTAATAGTCTGTTTCATTTCCGTCTTCCCAATATGCACATTTCCCACCAATACAGGACTGCACTTCAGACATAGCTTTTTATGAATATGTTCCTCTCTCACGGTTAATATTCTTTCGTAGTTTCATTTTATACGAAATTCTTTTGCATTCTAAATCCGTGTAAGTACTGTTTTCTTGCATCTGCAGCCTTTATTTACACTTACGAGATACTGAAATTAGAGCAACCCTTCAAACGTCTGTTGTATGCTTACTCATTTTATCATACAGCATGTTCACATACAGCACATTAATAGTTTAATTTTTTAAAGAAAAGTCTGTGACGCAAAATACAACTGCTGTAATACCTTTCCATTCCAAAGCTGATGAGAACTTGCAACAATGTCAACCAAAAAGCAGTGTCACAATAATCTTCTCTTCCCTATTGTAATCTTATTTTATCCTCTATCAAACTGCGGGTCATAAGTCTGAATTTTGATAGATGTAATAATTTTACTTTTAATTAGTGTGGTAAAATTTTAGGCAGTAAGGGATGACGATGAGGTTACTGAAGGTTGTGAGTTGGCCTGCTCAGTGATGGGTATCAGCTTCATGTATATTATCTCGCTTGTTACACGAATTGCAGCAATCTAAACCGCAGAATTTCCGGGAAATACCTGCATGCCACGGATTTCGATAAATTCTGCCACACCTTAGTATTTTACTCAGCCAGAAATCCTGACATCAGTCCTTAATTCAGTGTCGAATATCCTGTATAAACAATAATTGATATAACAACATGCCATGACAAAAAAACATGGACGCGTCCATATCTCGTGAATGCTACCCAGGAACTGTTACTTAACCACAACTCACACAAAACTCATGCCCAGCTCGATCAATGGCGATAAACCAAACAACATGTTCGGCAGGCAAAGATTAATTACTTTTGAATACATTATGGGAGTGACAGTGATCAATGTGTTACAAATATTTACTATCAAAAACAGTCTTGATCACAATTTATTTATTATGGTGACCGGTTTCGACCACTACTGTGGTCATCTTCAGGCCAATGAGTAAGAACCTCCTTCTGCTGGAGAATCACTACTCTGATTCTCCAGCAGAAGGAGGTTCTTACTCATAGGCCTGAAGATGACCACAGTAGTGGTCGAAACCGGTCACCATAATAAATAAATTGTGATCAAGACTGTTTTTGATAGTAAACAAAGATTATTTTTGCCACTATCACAGCTTAACCAGGTATTGTTGCATAACTGTCGATACTCAACGATACATACCGCCAGAGGAAAGAATGAACTTAAGAAATATGAAGATAATAAATATCTACAACGCGTGAGGATATAAGATTCTCACAAGCTGCTGAATAGGTCACCCCTCGTTGGAAGCAAATGGCTCGATCACCACTCTACGTACATTTTCCGTAACAGCTTCGCGCCATGTGCTGCGGAGTCCCGGCGCCTTATCTCGCTCTAGTTCGCCCTACCCTGCCCCGCACTGCGCTGACCCTGCCGTGAATCTGCACGCCTCCAGCGCTGGAGACGGCTCGCAGCATTTTTCCAGACCCCCCCCCCCCCCCCTGCCGACGTACGCTCTCAGTAGTATATTCCGCGGTGCCGCCTTCGCTATTGCGAGCGACACCGAGTTATGGAACCTGCCAGCCTCCCGATATCGCTGCTGTCGCGGCGGGTACTTTACTGTTATTGTCACACCAGACGATTGTCAAGAGGACGAAATACAAGCGGCCGCGCGGAGAAACGGGTGCGAGAATTTCCGCCGCTTGCAGCACCTGTTACTCCAGGAAAATAGAAAGGAACTTCACATCCCCGTACAGCTGTCACACTGCTAAAGGAAACACAATATTCCACAAAAATACACTGACAAACTTCGGTGACGGGTCTCTCGTATCGAAAAACGAGAAATAATATCATATAAAAATGCATGTAGAAACGCTTTCTTTTTCAGTTACCATTCAAAGAACATTGTATCAAGACACATAACAAGTTTTCAGTTCGAAATTCGTAGGCATTGTTTACCTCAGATATGGAAGGAGAAAATACATACACTCCTGGAAATTGAAATAAGAACACCGTGAATTCATTGTCCCAGGAAGGGGAAACTTTATTGACACATTCCTGGGGTCAGATACATCACATGATCACACTGACAGAACCACAGGCACATAGACACAGGCAACAGAGCATGCACAATGTCGGCACTAGTACAGTGTATATCCACCTTTCGCAGCAATGCAGGCTGCTATTCTCCCATGGAGACGATCGTAGAGATGCTGGATGTAGTCCTGTGGAACGGCTTGCCATGCCATTTCCACCTGGCGCCTCAGTTGGACCAGCGTTCGTGCTGGACGTGCAGACCGCGTGAGACGACGCTTCATCCAGTCCCAAACATGCTCAATGGGGGACAGATCCGGAGATCTTGCTGGCCAGGGTAGTTGACTTACACCTTCTAGAGCACGTTGGGTGGCACGGGATACATGCGGACGTGCATTGTCCTGTTGGAACAGCAGGTTCCCTTGCCGGTCTAGGAATGGTAGAACGATGGGTTCGATGACGGTTTGGATGTACCGTGCACTATTCAGTGTCCCCTCGACGATCACCAGTGGTGTACGGCCAGTGTAGGAGATCGCTCCCCACACCATGATGCCGGGTGTTGGCCCTGTGTGCCTCGGTCGTATGCAGTCCTGATTGTGGCGCTCACCTGCACGGCGCCAAACACGCATACGACCATCATTGGCACCAAGGCAGAAGCGACTCTCATCGCTGAAGACGACACGTCTCCATTCGTCCCTCCATTCACGCCTGTCGCGACACCACTGGAGGCGGGCTGCACGATGTTGGGGCGTGAGCGCAAGACGGCCTAAAGGTGTGCGGGACCGTAGCCCAGCTTCATGGAGACGGTTGCGAATGGTCCTCGCCGATACCCCAGGAGCAACAGTGTCCCTAATTTGCTGGGAAGTGGCGGTGCGGTCCCCTACGGCACTGCGTAGGATCCTACGGTCTTGGCGTGCATCCGTGCGTCGCTGCGGTCCGGTCCCAGGTCGACGGGCACGTGCACCTTCCGCCGACCACTGGCGACAACATCGATGTACTGTGGAGACCTCACGCCCCACGTGTTGAGCAATTCGGCGGTACGTCCACCCGGCCTCCCGCATGCCCACTATACGCCCTCGCTCAAAGTCCGTCAACTGCACATACGGTTCACGTCCACGCTGTCGCGGCATGCTACTAGTGTTAAAGACTGCGATGGAGCTCCGTATGCCACGGCAAACTGGCTGACACTGACGGCGGCGGTGCACAAATGCTGCGCAGCTAGCGCCATTCGACGGCCAACACCGCGGTTCCTGGTGTGTCCGCTGTGCCGTGCGTGTGATCATTGCTTGTACAGCCCTCTCGCAGTGTCCGGAGCAGGTATGGTGGGTCTGACACACCGGTGTCAATGTGGTCTTTTTTCCATTTCCAGGAGTGTAGATTCGTCTAAACGATACAACCATTTTAACTAACGTAGGTTTTCAGTTTTATTTTTTTAACTCACAATGCATATGAATCCAATTACTGACATATAAAACAAAAATAAAACGATTTAATAAGACCTAATGGCATTCTTGTAGCAATAACAAGTGTTTGATCGTACGTACACACATCAAAAAAGTTTTGCATCACCCCCGTTCCCAGAACTCCTGAAGATAGACGTTGACTGTGGATATTGCATCACAGACACAGTCCCTTTGACTGTTCAGAGATATCGCTAAACCAGCCCAAAGATGTAGACAACCATGCATGAGCAGCGCCCATTAAACGGAAGGAGTCCTACAGAGCCGATCAGTTCCAGTCATTCCTCCAGGAAGGAGGCACACGGCTCGTGTTGTCTGTAGTTCAATCATACCTAGACGGTCAATACCGCGGTTCCACAGCGTCCGCATTGTTACTTTGTGCCAGGAAGGTCTCTCAACAAGAGAAGTGTCCAGGCGTCTCGGAGAGAACCAAAGCGATGTTGTTCGGACATGGAGCCACCGAGAGACAGGAACTGTTGATGACATGCCTCGCTCAGGCCGCCCAAGGGCTACTTGGGCATTGGATGACCGTTACCTAGCCGGCCGTGTGGCCGAGCGGTTCTAGGCGCTTCAGTCTGGAACCGCGCGACCGCTACGGTCGCAGGTTCGAATCCTGCCTCGGGCATGAATGTGTGTGATGTCCTTAAGTTAGTTATGTTTAAGTAGTTCTGGGGGACTGATGACCTCAGCAGTTAAGTCCCATAGTGCCCAGAGCCATTTGAACCATTTTGAACCGCTACCTATAGATTATAGCTCGGAGGAACCTGACAGCAACGCCACCATGTTGAATAATTCTTTTCGTGCAGCTACAGGATGTCGTGTTACGACTCAAACTGTGCGCAATAGGCTGCATGATGCACAATTTCACTCCCGACGTCTATGGTGAGGTCCGTCTTTGAAAACCACGCCGTGCGGTACACATCGGCCCAACAACATGCCGAATCGACCGCTCAGGATTAGCATAAAGTTCTATTCACCGATGAGTGTCGCATATGCCTTCAACCAGACAATCGTCGGAGGCGTGTTTGGAGGCAACCGGGTCAGGCTCAACGCCTTAGACACACTGTCCAGCGAGTGCAGCAAGGTGGAAGTTCCCTGCTGTTTTGGGGTGGCATTATGTGGGGCCGACGTAGGCCGCTGGTGGTCATGGAAGGCTCCGTAATGGCTGTACGATACGTGAATGCGATCCTCCGACAGGCCGTGCAATCACATCGGCAGCATATTGGCGAGGCATTCGTCTTCGTTGACGACAGTTCGCACCCCCGCCGTGCGCATCTTGTAAATAACTTCCTTCAGGATAACGACATCGCTCGTCTAGAGTGGCCAGCATGTTCTCCAGACATGAAACCTATCGAACATGCCTGAAGTAGATTGAAAAGGGCTGTTTATGGACGACGTGACCCACCAACCACTCTGAGGAATTTACACCGAATCGCCGTTGAGGAGTGGGACCAACAGTGTCTTGATGAACTTGTGGATAGTATGCCACGACGAATACAGGCATGCATCGATGCAAAAGGACGTGCTATTGGGTATTAGAGCTACCGGTGTGTACAGCAGTCTGGACCACCACCTCTGCAGGTATGGTGGTGCAACACGCAATGTGTGGTTTTCATGAGCAATAAAAAGGGCGGATATGATGTTTATGTTGATCTCTTTTCAATTTTCTGTACAGGTTCCGGAACTCTCAGAACCTAGGTGATGCAAAACTTCTTTGATGTGTGTATAGTGGTTGTAAGTAACGTCAAAATCCATTACGTAAGAATTTTAATAAGGATTAACAACATGTATGCAAGACTGTAATCATATAACTACAACTTCGTCTGACGATAACTGTGACGATAGCTTTGTCTCCACAAAGCGACAACTCTTAGCATAATCTTTGAATGGGGCACGCTTCCCGAGATTTTTTCATATGTTCAAATGTGTGTAAATTCCTAAGGGACCAAATTGTTGAGATCATTGGTCCCTAGACTAACACACTACTTAAACTAACGTATGCTAAGAACAACACACACACCCATGCCCATGGGAAGACTCGAACTCCCGGCGGTAGAGGTCGCGCAATCCGTGACATGGCGCCTCAAACCGCGTGGCCAGGTAACGCGGCACCTGAGATTTGTAACAGTTGTGTTTACGTATGAGTCCTTAAAAGTAAACGTTACGCTGCTGAACGAGTATGGAAGAACTAGTAAGCTAGCCGTCATATTTTTGACTACAAGAACTGTTTGCAAGTTATGCTTGTAAGCTGACTGGTACGTGCAGACAGCTTGAAGATGGTTCATTGAACTCTCTGTCAGGCATTCAGCAGTAGGCAGACGACAGCTGTAGGAGAAGTACTCACTTTCCCACTTCTAGAACAGGCTTAGGTGATTAGTTGGGTTTGCAAACAGCTACTTCTTAAGTACATATCCAGTCCTGCCTATCCAAGGGCGTCCGAACAAATTTTGCCAATAGGCGGCAATAATCTAAAATTGCTAGTTTTGATATAAATTATTCTGTCAGTTTGAAAATTTATTGCGCTCCAAGAATTACATTTAATAAGACGTATACATCACTTATTGTATTTCAAACGATTATATCCGTTTAGTATTTTTAGTGTGGAGGGGTGCCTCAAGATTCCAAAAGTTCCATTTCTGATACGAGATGAAACCATCCACTTTGTTATTTAATAATTCTTTTGCCTATCTGGCAAATGAGAGAAATGGGTCAGCGATTCCATTCAGATAGGTAGGCAGTTATTGAATGCTACTGTGTGCTTGAAACCTCTCTAGGCACTGTTTCCTAAGCGC
Organism: Schistocerca nitens; assembly: GCF_023898315.1. NCBI lineage: Eukaryota > Metazoa > Arthropoda > Insecta > Orthoptera > Acrididae > Schistocerca > Schistocerca nitens. The sequence goes on from NC_064620.1 coordinate 38,036,371, forward strand.
ATAGGGATTTATATTTAAAGACGTTCTTGAAACTATAAAAGTCACTCTATTTAAACGTTACTTAATTCTTGATGCAAGTAAATGGTCGCTAATCTGTCTCATACGCAAATTCACAGCACTCACTCTTTATCTAGCCACAACGTAGCAATCACCTAAAAATTACGTTCTGAAGAGTTAAACCCTCACTGGCTCTCATACAACTTCTTTCAACATTCGATAATATCAACCACCACCTTATTAATATTGAAATACCCACGTGACATTAATGGTGACAATATAGTAATATTCTGTGATCTATCTTTCACTTACAACTTTCGATACCTTGCAAACATATTGACAAAACTTCAATTTCCACAATTACAGAACTACTTGTTCAATTCACTGAACACCTCAAAATCTTGACCATGGACATTTCTCTTAAATTAACAAAAACCGTTCCGACACTTTGGCCGCACTCCGACCGTGATTGGCCATTTGTTACAGACTAAACTGCTGCTGTCGCTTCTGCCCAAAAGTGCGCGATCTAGTTGAAGGACCCCCCGCCAATTGGCGCGAACTGTTCCTTTCTAGGAGATTCCAGATGGCAAGAGATTTGGCGCTGGATGTATGTGGTATTGTTGTTGTTGTGGTCATCAGTCCAGAGACTGGGTGATGCAGCTCTCCATGTCACTCTATCCCGTACAAGCTTCTTCATCTCTCAATACCTACCGCAACCTAAGTCCTTTGAATCTGCTTAGTGTACTCATACCTTGGTCTCCCTCTACGAGTTTTACCCTCCACGCTTCCCTCCAATACTAAACTGGAGATCCCTTGACGCCTCAGAACGTGTGCTACCAACATAACCTTCTTCTACACAAGTTGTGCCACAAATTCCTCTTCTCTCCAATTCTATTTAGTACCTCCTCACTAGTTACATGATCTACCCACCTAATCTTCTGCATTCTTGTGTAGGACAACACTTCGAAAGCTTCTATTCTTGTCTAGACTATTTATCGTCCATTTTTCACTTCCATACATCAATACACTCCATACAAATACTTTCAGAAAACACTTTCAAATGGTTCAAATGGCTCTGAGCACTATGGGACTTAACATCTATGGTCATCAGTCCCCTAGAACTTAGAACTACTTAAACCGAACTAACCTAAGGACAGCACACAACACCCAGTCATCACGAGGCAGAGAAAATCCCTGACCCCGCCGGAAATCGAACCCGGGACCCCGGGCGTGGGAAGCGAGAACGCTACCGCACGACCACGAGCTGCGGACAGAAAACACTTTCTTACACTTAAATCTATAACTGATATTAACAAATTTCTCTTCTTCAGAAACGCTTTCCGTGTCATTGCCAGTCTACATTTTATATCCTCTCTACTTTGACCATCATCAGTTATTTTGCTCCCCAAATAGCAAAACTCATCTGCTGCTTTAAGTGTCTCATTTCCTAAACTGATTTCCTCAGCATCAGCTGATTTAATTCGACTACATTCCATTAACCTCGTTTTGCTTTTATTGATATTAGTCTTATATCCTTCCTTCAAGACCCTGTCCGCTTCGTTCAACTGCTCTTCTGAGTCCTATACTGTCTCTGACAGAATAACAGTTTCATCGGCAAACCTCAAAGTTCTTACTTCTTCACCATGGATTTTAATTCCTACTCCAAATTCCTAGGTGGTACTAACCGATTACTTAGGGATATCGACAACAGTACCCCTACGAACTGATTAGTTGAGTTTGAGAACGTGTCCTGCCCCTAGAAATAAATTTGACAGAAGGTGCACAAAGGCTATTATATCCAGTTTAATTTTTTTGAAACTAGACTGTGCTATATCTTAGAGGCGTACGTCGTGAATGTACCCAAAGTACATCTCATTTTAATTATTGATATGAGTATCGATGGAGCAACTTTCGAAAACAACCATCAAATTGGTCTGTAGAACCATCTTCTTAAAAGCCTAGGACTCAACCACAACGGTCTTCGTTTCCCTGGTTTGACACGTTGTTGTGTAGACACGGCAGCTTTATTTCGCACAGGGTTGCATACTATACACTTTAAGAACTGTATGGTTTAGGGAGGTTCAAACACCTTTTCGATAATATGTCACCATTTCTTTCCTCTCATCGAGCGGAGATGTATTTTTCCTGTATTTGGAATGGCAGATAAATACAGGTGAATACACCCTTTGTATAGCATGACCGTATTCTTCATGCTTTGCTACAATCGCTCGCTCATGTAAAACAGAATAAAATTTCAGCAAGCCTTGGCTGTTCAAATGCAAACTTACTACTTATACGAGGGTTCCGAGCGGTAGCGAAATGAACACCACAGTGAAAACCCGATGAAGCTTTGCACAGATGTGTTGGGTAGTGTCTCTAACATGACCGTCGATCGCTTAAAGACGCTCTTTTCAGTTGTGAGTGTACTGTGAGCGAGTAAAGGTGCCTGAAGCAACCGTCAAGTAGTAGGGCCCGGTGAGAGGCTTCGCCTTAATGAATGCAGCACACCTAACACAACTGCCAGGAACTTCCATCTTCATGGCAATTCTCTGCCGCACTCTGCAGGGGCAGTGAAGACGCTCCTGCAGCCTTTTCAGTGGGAAGTGTTCGATCACCCACAACACAGCCCTAACTGGCTCGTCCTGAGTATCATCTCTGTTCACATGAAACGCTGGATACGAAGACAATACTTGGGCGCAGGCTACGCGCTATAGACCCGTGTAGAGAAGTATCGGTAAGCACAGGCGGCTGTCTTCTATGACGATGTTGTTGGAAATTTAGTATAACACTCCGACAAATGTCTAAGTGGGAGCTGCGACTCTGTAGGGAAGTATCTGGAAAGTGTAGCTAACTCTTGCAAATAAAATGTTTATGATTTTCACAGTAGTTTCCATTTAGCGGCCGATCGGAACTTATTTTCTGGACAACCCTAGTATTAAGTCGTAAGCAGGCGAAGCGGCTGTTCTTGTGAGAACTAGGAACTGGTATCGGGTGGATGTAACGCAGCCACGTTTGTACTGTGCAAGGTGTCCGTTTCTGTAGCTCATGATGGGATGTACAACAAAGAGATACAAGAAAGATCGGGCACTCTATTTTGGTCATGCAATAGTTCACACACCCTAAGATCCTGAAACCGCCTGCACGACAAGAGAACGATACAACCTCACGCGAAAAACGTGAAAACCAAAAGAGGTACACAACTGGGCACTAAAATTGCAACACCAAGAAGAAATGCAGATGATAAACGGGTATACATTGGACAAATATATTATACTAGAACTGACATGTGATTACATTTTCAAGCAGTTTGGGTCCATAGATCCTGAGGAATCACTACCCAGAACAACTATCTCTGGCCGTAATAACGGCCTTGATACGCTTGGGCATTGAGTGAAACAGAGCTTGGATGGCGTGTACTGGTGCAGCTGCCCATGCAGATTCAACACGATACCACAGTTCATCAAGAGTAGTGACTGGCGTATTGTGGCGAGCCAGTTGCTCGGCCACCATTGACCAGACGTTTTCAATTGGTGATAGATCTGGAGAACGTTCTGGCCAGGGCAGCAGTCGAAAATTTTCTGTATCCAGAGAGGGCCTTACAGGACCTGCAACATGCGGTCGTGCATTATCCTGCTGAAATGTAGTGTTTCACAGGGATCGAATGAAGGGTAGAGCCACGGGTCGTTACACATCTGAAATGCAGAGTTCACTGTTCAAAGTGCCATCAATGCGAACAAGAGGTGACCGAGACGTTGAACCAATGGCACCCCATACCATCACGCCGGGTGGTACGCCAGTATGGCAACGACGAAAACACGCTTCCAATGTGCGTTCACCGCGATGTCGCCAAACACGGATACGACCATCATGATGCTCTACACAGACCCTGGATTGATCCGATAATTTGACGTTTTCCCATTCGCGCACCCAGGTTCGTCATGGAGTACACCATCGCAGGCGCTCCTGTCTGTGATGCAGCGTCAAGGGTAACCGCAGGCGTGGTCTCCGAGCTAGTCCATGTTGGTGCAAACGTCGTCGAACTGTTCGTGCACATGGTTGTTGTCTTGCAAACGTCCCCATCTGTTGACTCAGGGATCGAGACGTGGCTGTACCATCCATTACAGCCATGACGGATAAGATGCCTGTCATCTCGACTGTTAGTGATACGAGGCCGTTGGGATCCAGCACGGCGTTCCGTATTACCCTCCTGAACCCACCGATTCCATATTCTGCTAACAGTCATTGGATCTCGACCAACGCGAGCAGCAATGTCGCGATACGATAAACCGCAATCGCGATAGGCTACAATCCGACCTTTATCAAAGTCGGAAACGTGATGGTACGCATTTCTCCTCCTTACACGAGGTATCACAACAACATTTCACCAGGCAACGCTGGTGAACTGCTATTTGTGTATGAGAAATCGGTTGGAAAATTTCCTCATGTCAGCACGTTGTAGGTGTCGCCACCGGCGCCAACCTTGTGTGACTGCTCTGAAAAGCTAATCATTTGCATGCCACAGCATCTTCTTCCTGTCGGTTAAATTTCGCGTCTGTACCACGTCATCTTCGTGGTGTAGTAATTTCAATGGCAAGTTGTGTAGAAGTTGCTGAAGCTATTGTCTTGCCCCATGCATGCAGCTGAGGACGATCAGAGATAATCATTTATAGAAATACACGAGAATTTTGAAATTAATAAGAAGTCTGCTTACAAATTCGACGAGGAGGAGGTAACCACTTGCAACCCCCACCACCAACCCTCGAAGGCACCTACGCGTCTACTGTGCGATTGAACGCTCCTTTAAGGGCGTCCTTAATTCGCCCGGGAGGTGTCGGCCAGTTCTGGCGGGGCAGCTGGCGAACTGGGCTGCTGTGGAGAACCACTTGGCGGCCACTGCGTGCTGGCAGCGCTCCACGCGGGCTGCGGGCCCTGCCAGACCGCTAATGGCCCGGCCTTTCTCTGCTCTCCGCCTCATTACTCTGAGCGAGCTACTCTGTCCGCCACCCCACCAGCCACGTGCCCTGGAGTGATGAATCGCTGGAAGCAAGATAGAAGATATGACACGAGTTTGACAATACAGCGTGGGTCAGTGCCTCAGAGGGCAAGTGCTACACTACACATCAAAAGGTTTCAGATCGATCCCCAGTCAGCCCTGTCATTTCATTTCTGCTGATTACCAAATCTTTCACTCCTGAAAATTAGTTCTTGATGAGAAACACCTAAGTTTTGCCATGGCTTGGAAATCACGTTAAACAGTAAGTCCACCTACACCTGGCAGGATAATCAGTTGAAAGGTAACAGGAAAACAAGACCATACCATCTTCAATAGCATCGTGCCTAGTTGAACACCGTGGTGTTCAACCAACCACCTGGCTATAGACAGCTCTGTTTACTTATGTCTAAAAACTAAATACACCATTCACTATCTACATCTACATCCATACTCCGCAAGCCACCTCACGCTGTGTGGCGGAGGGTACCTTGAGTACCTCTATCGGTTCTCCCTTCTGTTCCAGTCTCGTATTGTTCGTGGAAAGAAGGATTTTCGGTATGTCTCTGTGTGGGCTCTAATCTCTCTGATTTTATCCTCATGGTCTCTTCGCGAGGTATACGTAGGAGGGAGCAATATACTGCTTGACTCCTCGGTGAAGGTATGTTCTCGAAATTTCTACAAAAGGCCGTACCAAGCTACTGAGCGTCTCTCCTGCAGAGTCTTCCACTGGAGTTTATCTATCATCTCCGTAACGCTTTCGCGATTACTAAATGATCCTGTAACGAAGCGCGCTGCTCTCCGTTGGATCTTCTCTATCTCTTCTATCAACCCTATCTGGTACGTATCCCACACTGCTAAGCAGTATTCAAGCAGTGGGCGAACAAGCGTACTGTAAACTACTTCCTTTGTTTTCGGATTGCATTTCCTTAGGATTCTTCCTGTGAATCTCAGTCTGGCATCTGCTTTACCGACGATCAACTTTATATGATCATTTCATTTTAAATCACTCCTAATGCCTACTCCCAGACAATTTATGGAATTAACTACTTCCAGTTGCTGACCTCTACATTATACCTAAATGATAAGGGATCTTTCTTTCTATGTATTCGCAGCACATTACACTTGTCGACATTGAGATTCAATTGCCATTCCCTGCACCATGCGTCAATTCGCTGCAGATCCTCCTGCATTTCAGTACAATTTTCCATTGTTACAACCTCTCGATGTACCACAGCATCATTCGAAAAAACCCTCAGTGAACTTCCGATGTCATCCACAAGGTCATTTATGTATATTGTGAAGAGCAACGGTCCTACGACACTCCCCTGCGGCACACCTGAAATCACTCTTACTTCGGAAGACTTCTCTCTATTGATAATGACATGCTGCGTTCTGTTAGCTAGGAACTCCTCAATCCAATCACTCAATTGGTCTGATAGTCCATATGTTCTTACTTTGTTCATTAAACGACTGTGGGGAACTGTATCGAACGCCTTTCGGAAGTCAAGAAACACGGCATCTACCTGGGAACCCGTGTCTATGGCCCTCTGAGTCTTGTGGACAAATAACGCGAGCTGGGTTTCACACGATCGTCTTTTTCGAAACCCATACTGATTCCTACAGAGTAGATTTCTAGTCTCCAGAAAAGTCATTATACTCGAACATAATACGTGTTCCAAAATTCTACAACTGATCGACGTTAGAGATATAGGTCTGTACATCTGTTCGACGTCCCTTCTTGAAAACGGGGATGACATGTGCCCTTTTCCAATCCTTTGGAACGCTACTCTCTTCTAGAGACCTACGGTACACCGCTGCAAGAAGGGGGGCAAGTTCCTTCGCGTACTCTGTGTAAAATCGAACTGGTATTCCATCAGGTCCAGCGGCCTTTCCTCTTTTGAGCGATTTTAATTGTTTCTCTATCCCTCTGTCGTCTATTTCGATGTCTACCATTTTGCCATCTGTGCGACAATCTAGAGAAGGAACTACAGTGCTGTCTTCCTCTGTGAAACAGCTTTGGAAAAAGACATTTAGTATTTCGCCCTTTGGTCTGTCATCCTCTGTTTCAGTACCATTTTGGTCACAGAATGTCTGGAACCATTCCACACTGGGCACAATTTTAGGATAAAATCAGGCTTACACTTCAGAAAACCAACAAAAGAATAGGCTTCAGAATATACAACACATTGCGATCACAAATTTGTCGTAACATGAACTACGGTGCAAATTTGCACGTAATGTTATTTAAAAGATAAAATGCAATAACTGTAAAAAATATTACATAGGAAAAACTGAACTAAATTTCAGAACACGATCTGAAGAACTCCTGAACCTGACTGGCACGAACCTGTCTTCATTTAGTACACACGTAAAAGAACAAACCCACACAACCAGTGACATGACACATTGGCTATCAGCCCTACATATTGCCGAAAAAGTCTGCGTACTAAATATGTAGGAAAAAATAGGAATTTTCACATATATAAAGAACCAGCCACACACTATTTTAAACGAACAGACCAATTTTTAAAAAATCATCGAAAATTTCATTAGTTTTCCTAACAACAACACTATCTTCGTTCTCCCATTCGTAATAATAGTAATTTGTAGTAGTATTACACATATTCTTTTACATATAACAAAATAATAATCTGTACCTGTACAACAATTGCCAGTGAGGAAATAAGTACATTTCCCTAAAAAATACCTTTATGTTGATTGCATATATGTACATATGAAAACCTCGTAATGGTATCATTACACGATTTTTACGAAACATCGCACTGGCTTGCTTTAGGAAACATTAAATACAAGGCAAGCCACATGATAATCATATTGGTTCAAATGGCTCTGAGCGCTATGGGATTTAGCATCTCAGGTCATCAGTCCCCTAGAACTTAGAACTAGTTAAACCTAACTAACCTAACGACATCACACACATCCATGCCCGAGGCAGGATTCGAACCTGCGACCGTAGCGGTCGCGCGGTTCCAGACTGAAGCGCCTTGAACCGCTCGGCCACCAGCAGCTGGCTATAATCATATTGAAACTCATAAACATATATGACACTACTATCCTTACAAGTTGTAAGTATCGTATCATGACAATTATGTGTCTTTTATAATGCAAATACCTCCAATCATTACCAGCGACCGAAATTAATCCGGTGAAATAAACTACTACAAACAAGCAGCGCCTGTCAAAAAATTAGTTAAAGTTGATGGAATTTTCTGTCGGTAGTTGGAGACACATAGACATATTAATAACTTTAATTCACGGTATTGATACTACAGACATACCAAAAATACGCTTGTATATTAAAGAATTTAATAAGTAATTAGTTATTGACATGTCATCTTTACTAAAAATTACGCTGTTGCCGTCATTAATGTGCGTGTTTTGACCCAACTGGACGATGCGATATTGAAAAAAGTAAATTTCTGTTCTTTACTTCAGTTTTTCTTTGTGCTCACGTCACTAGCATGGTCTCTTTTCCTGTCCTTGGATCAAGTGGTTCCACTCTTCTTCAGTTTCTCTGCCCCGTCAGCTGACCAGTCGCGAATTTTTCTCTCTGAAATTTTTTCTGTGTTTTATTTCCAGTTATTTTACTAAGGCTTCTTTCACGTCTTGTCTTACTATTGCTATTCGATTTTCAGGGATAGATGTGCACTGTGTCAATACTCTACTGATTATGAACTCCAGATTACAATTGATACATTACAGACAGGTAGGAAATTAAGGGTGCCATATCAAGCGCGCATTAAGTATGATATCAGTTTTGACTATTACTGTCTAAAGTATACGCAGTGCTCTACTCTGTTTTATGAAGAGCGCTAACGCTAGACACACAGTTTAATTAGTAATAATTTTCTATCAAGGTCCTAAGCAGATTAAGTACCCTTCCAAGAAGTTCTAAGTCCATTCACTCAGCAGCGGTCGTTGAAGTCGAGCGGCAAGACGCCAGCCCTGGTAGTAGACCCACAACTCCAGTTGACTCTCCACTTCGCTCTGCTGTCCTCGGCTGTGCAACCCCTAAAATATTGGGCGTGCCGTAGGATTCTGAGGAGTACAGATCTGATTCCGCTCAGGTGACCGGCATAGCAAAATATTGCGGCAAGGGCGGAGCCCTCTGTTCGCCGAGTACAACTATGGTGTCGTCTCACAGTGTACGCCTGCTGCGCAGGCAACCCGGCTGACTCCGCTGTACCGCGTGAAGTCTCTTCGCGCCTTGGATACAGCAAAAGGAGTAGGACCTGCGTAAATTGAAAGAATCAGAAGTTTGTTGAGGTTACAAAGGCAACACCAGACAGCGATTGAAACAGGAGACAGGAATACAGTAATAGACGGGTTGGTAGGTTTGAGATATAGAATAGCGAAGGCAGCAGAGGAGCAAGTACGCAAAAGACAAATCCCAGTAGACAGCCTTCGATAACATGGAAGTTCTTGAATTTTATTTGCGAAAGGAGAAAATAAATCAATGCAGAAAATGAAGCAGATGAAAGGGAACGCAGACGTATGAAAAACGAGACTGATTGATAGTGTTAAATGGCAAAGCAGGATAATCTGGAGGAGGAGGAGGGGAAATGACAGTCTGTAGAAGCATTTATGGCAGTGGGAAATATGGATTTCGCCTGTAGGAAAGTTACAGATGTCTTTATACAAAGAGGGAGCACCTGTATGAACATTAACAGCTCAGATGTCAAGCTTGTAGTAAGCAAAGATATGAAGGCCGAAAGATGGAAGCAATATATAGAAGGGCTATTCAGAGGAAAGGAACTTGCAGGCAATATTACAGAAAAGGAAGAGGAAATATATGAAAACGAGAGACAGCAAGTGTACTGAAAGACACAGGTCGAAACAAAGCACTTGGAACCGACGACATTCCCTCTGAATTACTGAGATCCTTGGAAGCCCATACCGTGACCAAACAAGTCCAGTTCCAAAGAACTATCAGTTTAAAAAGAGATAGTTGCAATATACTGACACGAATTATTTACAAAAGAATGGAAAGTCGAGTAAATGCTGACTTCGGAGAACATCAGTTTGGGTTCTGGAGAAATGTAGGAATATACGTAGCAATACCGACCCTACAACTTATCTTAGAACATTGGTTAAAGAAAGAGAAACCTACGTTTATAGCATTTGCAAATTTAGAGAAAGCGTTTGACAGTGATGAATGGAAAGTACTCTTTCAAATTCTGAATTCTGAAAAACCTACGTTTATAGAATTTGCAAGCTTAGGGAAAGCGTTGGGCAATGGTCAATGGAATATACTCTTTAAAATTCTGAAGGTATCATAAATAAAATGGGAGCTAACGGTTATCTACAACTTGCACAGAAACAAGACTGTGGTGATAGAGTTGCAGAACATGAATGGTAAACAGTTATTCAGTCCTTACTGTGGGGAAGCTGTGGACGCAACGAAGGAGTCTTGCAAGTGACATTGTGAAATTCCCGGAGAAGGCAAAGGACATAGAAAAGTAGTTTAACGGAAGGGACAAAGTCTTGAAAAGAAGTTACATGATGAACATTAACAAATTTATAACAAGAAAATGTAATATAGTCAAATTAAGGCAGATGATGCTGAGGGAATTACATTAGGATATGAGACACTAAAATTATTAGATGTGTTTTGCTACATGGGCAGAAAAAACTCATGTTGGTCGAAGTAGAGAGGATGTATATTGAATTCTGGCAACAGCAACTAAAGTATTTCTGAAGAAAAGAAATATGTTAACACTAAACATAAATTTAAGTGTTATGAAGTCTTTTCTGGAGGTATTTGACTGGAGTGTGGCCTTTTACAGGACTGAAATGTGGATGATAAACAGTTAAGAAAAGTTGAGAATAGAATTATCTGAAACGTGGTACTAGAGGAGAATGCTGAGGATTAGATGGGTAGATCAGACAACTGCTTCCTTTGTTTTAATAGGCTGATACGGTTGAAAGCTGCTTTTTATATCTGATTAAATGCTGTTATGCTTTGGAATTTCATATTTTCTCTTAAACTGTGTATTCCATGTTCCGTATACTTTCGAAATTTGCCTCCCAAACAACCGAATACAAAATTAAGAAAACATGAGACAGGATTACATTTAAATTACTTCGTATGTAGAACAGTGAACATATTGTTATTTTTTAGTCTTTATACTTGTACACATAATTAGCACAAGTATAAAGAAGTTGATTGTTATTCAAAGTTAAGCTTTTACCATAAATTAATCAAGTGATAGACCCAAGCAGATAAGAAATGAAATCTTATATTGACATAAATGACGACTTGTACACACTGAGACGAACTTACAAATACATTGAAAGGCATGATTATTAAGAGATTTTCGAAGGAACTGGAGTGAAATGTAATCGATAATTTTCTTCACGTTGTTAGTGTTTTTATTCCAAGTTTGCTGTGCCTTATATGCTCCACTAAAATGGTCCATGTCACCTTAAACTGCATAATAATTGCAATTCGGAAACTTTCTATTCATTTGGTACACTGCAGCCATCCCACAAATTTCATAATTAGCATGTTAGGTAATGGACAGGAATGCCAAAACCAATGTGTAAGAAGTCTACTGAACTCGACATATAAAATACGCCAAAGTAATGACAAAACGTTTAAATATAATGAGTGCAGCCCAAGTAATATAAAAGTAGTTTTGTTTTAAGAGTGGTAGTTACAGCTTCGATTGTATGTTAGTGCTACAGCAGTTGATTCAGAACCAAACCAAAAGACCAAAAGTTTTGTTATTCGTGGATTTTTAAATGGCATTTAAGTGTAACCAGCAATAAATTATGAGAAATAATGTAAATTAAGGATACACCAAACACTGGCTAAAATGATTGAAAATCTGAACGCAAACGAAACAGTAAAAGTTCAGAATATGAAAGCTGGCAGCAAACGCAAAGTGGCTGTTATCAGGGAGTAAAAGAGGGATCGACCAGTCTATCATAACTGTTTAACATACTCGTACACGCAGTCACACAGGATGAGAAAGTACTCTGACAATATGATTTTAAATAACCATTATTTTCATACTACAAGTTTACTTTTAGCCAGTCAGAAGACGATCTACAGTTTGCAGAGCATTAGATGGAAACAGTCAAAATCTTAGCCTGAATATTTTTTTAACAAAACCTAACCTATGGTGCTTATAAGGAAAACAACGTTTGGGGAATAAAAAATTAAACCTCTTCTGAACCCAAAGACAGAAAACCGCAGTGCTTTACTAGTGATCTACAAGTCCTGTTATGGTATTTCGTGTATGTTTACTGCCTTCTTCTCCCCCCCCCCCCCCCCCAGTTCAAGTACTCCATCACAATGTATCCTAATGTGTTGATGTCTTGGTACAACATCCTCTACATTTCCAACAAACTTTGCCAAGAAGAGCCCATGTGATCATCTAAACACAGCATGTGATATACTTAATTATTTTTAATAAATACCATTCTTTATTAGATTGTCTATAAAGGCAGTTGTTGGTAAGTACTGGCAGAGCCTCTGTTGAAGTGATAACTGCCTTCCCAGTTGCTGTAGGATATGTACTTAGCAACTTGTTTTATTATTACTCTCCACAGCTCTGTTCTCTCCAAATTTGCCAAATATTTATTACGTTTCTTAGTAAACAGTGATCATTATTTAATTTAAAATCCATAAAACACGAATATCTCTACTTTTCAAGTGGTTTTTTAATGCGAACTGTGTAATCTATGATTTTTTAAATACTTGGGGTCTGGTCATGCTGACTTGTTAACAACCTTCTACCTAAATGAAAGATTCACTATGTTTAGACCGTTATAAGAGGAAAAATTCATCAGCAGGTCTGTATTTTGAGTTCCTTGATTTTCTCTCAGTGCCAACGACTTGTGGTTTTGATTGCTTGTCTACTGAAACATTTAAAAACCCCACAATTGATCCGGTTCGTTTCATTTAGCTGTTTCCACCTTAATAATTGTTCATAACATTTTTGTTGAAATCAAATTTAAGAGGTTAGGAATACAGCCTAGGTATATTTACAGAGAGTTAGAGAGAAAAACTGCCTTATATAGCTTGCATTCCCCGATATAACCGAAGCAAACATATGCAATGCGACATCTGTTTGTCTTGTGCACTGCTCCGTATCACAGTGCCGTACATGGTAGGAACTTTCTACTATACCTCCTATCTGTACTGCAAATCAAAATTTCTCTCTCTGCATTTTCGTACAACGACAAAGATTCTGCATATCTGGAAACTGGCATCTCGTTTTAAGTGTCATAAACACAGTCTGCTTCATTTTAACGTGTTCATAATAGCAAGTTTTGCCTAGAATACAAATTTTAATTTCATTCAGTGAAAGGAAAACGTTTTGAAAATTTTTAAATTCTCTATTGTATTACTAATGGTCGACTAATGTGTAATGCGTAATTATTTGCGAGAGCAGGACGACGGTAGCTGATTATCTATTGACAATGAGCACACGTATAACAATCCTGTCCCGGTCGCAATTTGTGGCACAACTGGAGCAGCGTAACCGTGGATAATTATTCACATGCAGGCAATTAGTGGGAGTTGCCAATTACTAATTTCACAAATTAATCCCATGTTTGACACAATGGTATATAATTTAAACACGAACGCAACCTTTATTTACTCATAAACAGCAGTGATTACTTAGGTGTCTTGATTTTCAAAAAATGGTTCAAATGGCTTTGAGCACTATGGAACTTAACTGCTAAGGTCATCAGTCCCCTAGAACTTAGAACTACTTAAACCTAACTAACCTAAGGACATCACACACATCTATGCCCGAGGCAGGATTCAGGATTCAAACCTGCGACCGTAGCGGTCGCGCGGTTCTAGACTGTAGTGCCTAGAACCGCTCGGCCACCCCGGCCGGCTCTGGATTTTCCATAAATTTTACAAGTCAACGACGCATGAGTGAGTCGTCTAGTTTTATCACCAGCTGCGGTCCCACCGATCGAGAATAGATCACATTTTCACTATAAGAAATTAAAAAAAAAAACACTGTTAATATGATAAATATATCTACAGTCTGTTCGTCGACTTTCAACGTGCATACTTCAACATCCATAGGAATAACGTACACAGAGAATTGTGTGACATCAGAATCGTAGAAAAGCTAGTGAGAATAGTGCAGACTCGTATGGATGGGTCAACGGCAATAGTACGTTTCCGAGCGGTCACATCTGACATGTTAGAGATTGAGACAAGTCTGAGACGAAGGGATGCTCTCTCATGCGTGAAGTTCTATGTCATTTTAGAGAAAGTAATTAGGGAATGTAGGTAAATAGAGTGGGCTGGACTTCAAATGGCTCTGAGCACTATGGGACTCAACTGCTGTGGTCATCAGTCCCCTAGAACTTAGAACTACTTAAACCTAACTAACCTAAGGACATCACACACATCCATGCCCGAGGCAGGATTCGAACCTGCGACCGTAGCAATCGCACGGTTCCGGACAGGCTGGACTGCAGATGGATAGTAATTTCAATTGGCTCGCATATGCAATTGATGCCGTACCTCTAAGTGAATCAAACCACGAGCTGAAAGAAATGTACCAGAAAATGAACAGCTGTGCACAGATGGTTAGGCTAAGGCTGAACCAAGGCAAAACGCAGTTTATGCTATTAGGAAGATGGAGCAAGAAGAGTTTCTTGAAACAAATGACATGAGTTTCAAGAGAGTTCACCAGTGCACACACTCGGGATCTTGGTTTAACAGTGACAACAGCATAGAAATGGACACCAAGGAAAGAACAGCAGTGAGAATTAAATGCATGAGATGAGACTCTACAACACAGTGATATGCACAGCACTCATATACGGTTCGGAAACCTAGAGCATGGCTAAACGAGAAAAAGAAAAATTATTACTATTTGAAAGAAGTGTAATGAAAAAGATACGGGGTGGACGATCATAGATAAAGAAGAATAGAGTAGGAGGAAGAACGAGGAAATCTATAGGCTCTAAAATGGTTGAAATGGCTCTGAGCTCTATGGGACTCAACATCTTAGGTCATAAGTCCCCTAGAACTTAGAACTACTTAAACCTAACTAACCTAAGGACATCACACACACCCATGCCCGAGGCAGGATTCGAACCTGCGACCGTAGCAGTCCCGCGGTTCCGGACTGCAGCGCCAGAACCGCTAGACCACCTCGGAAAATCTATTTCTTGATGCAACATCCAACAATCCTACAGAAGCCGAAGAGCAAAAGAATCCAGTGGGTGGACCATCTAGCCGGAATTACACAAGAAAGACAGGTGAAAGAAAGCACTTGAGAGAAAACATAAAACCAGACGCCCCATAGGACGACCAAGGCAGCGCTGGATGGACGACCTGGCGAAGGACCCGGCAGCCCTGGGAACTGGAGACAACTGGAGGAAGCGAGCACTAAACACAAAGGAATGGACGCGGCTTGTGGAAGCAGCGCGTGGTCTTTCAGGTTCTGCGATTGCTGGATCTGTACACTGAAGCGTCAAAGAAACTCGTGTAGGCATGCGTATTCAAACACAGAGATATGTAAACGGGCAGAATACGGCGCTGCAGTTGGCAACGCCTATATACGACAAGTGTCTGGCGCAGTTCTCGGATCGGATACTGCAGCTACAATAGCAGGTTACCAAGATTCAAGCGAGTTTGAATGTGGTGTTATACTCGGAGCACGAGCGATGGGATACAGCATCTCCGAGGTAGCGATGAAGTGGGGATTTTCCCGTACGGCCGTTTCACGAGTGTACCGTGAATAACAGGAATGCGGTAAAACATCAAATCTCCCACATCACTGCGGTCCGAAGAAGATAACGCAAGAATAGAACCTACGACAACTGAAGAGAATCGTTCGTTGTGACAGAAGTGCAACCCTTCTGAAAATTGCTGCAGATTTCAATGCTGGGCCATCAACAAGTGTCAACGTACGAACCATTCAACGAAACATCGTCGGTGCCGATGGACCACTCGTGTACGCTTCATGACTGCACGACACAAAGCTTTACGCCCCGCCTGGGCCCGTCAACACCGACATTGGATTGTTGATGTTTTAAACATGTTGCCTGGTCGAACAAGTCTCGTTTCAAATAATATTGAGAGGGTGGACGTGTACGGGTGTAGAGACAACGTCACGAATCCATGGACTCTGCAGGTCAGCAGGGGACTGTTCAAGTTGTTGGAGGCTCTATAATGGTGTGATATGGGAGTTCCGATATGTCTAGATCGACTCGGACAGATGACATGAACTTAAGCAGGATATACAACCCGTCGGCTTTGAACAATGACGTCACAAGTCGCCAGAGAGCATGTATTACGAGGATGAAAGAGCTGAGGAGAATGTTGAGAAACAAAGGAATGCGAGAGAGATAAACTTTATTTCACATATGTAAGGGCCAGTAGTATTTTCACGTTAACGATATCGCGTGTTTGTATCTTAGTATTTCTCCGCAAAATACAATGGAAAGAAATGAATGAAATTACTAGCAAAGAATACATCACGTTACATGTATGTCAGTTGTATCTCGAAAGTCTTTCGAACTGTGTTGCTTAGGTGCAGCACGGGATACAAGTTCAGCGTAGTCGATTTCTTAGTTTCAACTAGCATTGCTGTCCTGTTGTTCACTTGAACTATGTATCCCCTTCTTCACTAAACGGCAAATGAAACACCCGATACAAATTAAAAGCTCATTCGAAGTGTGTTGCTTAAGTACAGTCCGGAATACGAGTTTGTCGTAAGGCGATTTCTTCGTTATGACTAGCAATACTGTCCTGTTCTTCACCTGAACGATGTATCCTCCGCTTCAGTAAACCCTAAGTGGAACACGGGATACAAATTGTAGATGTGCTGTTTATTTCGTCTCCGCTATTACTAACAGTCTTTTCTTACGTACATATCAGTATTACTGATGACAGAAGGACCTACGTATGTAATATATGTATACCAGACTTCCATTGACCTCGATATATGTACACTGGTAACGAATAGGTGGAAATACACGTTACGTTACATTTGCAACCTGTTTCATTTTATATGTTTTGATTGTTTATTTAATCTTTGCGTTTCACTTGTTGAAAGGGAACTACACATTGATCTTGTCAAAAGCCGAGAAGCGATTCTTCTTAGTGTTGTAGCTCCCTTCAGTAGCTGATAAGTGTTTTTTGGCTTTTTTTTAAAAAAAAATCTCACGAGATAGAATAAACTGATCCTAAGATACAGATGCTTCAGTAGCTGATAAGTGTTTTTTTGGCTTTTTTTTTTAAAAAATCTCACGAGATAGAATAAACTGATCCTACTTCATTAAGCAATCAGTAAAAAAACTAAACTAAAACATAACAGCAAAAGCGAAAATGGTAAACTGAAAATAGAATAGATTACGAAGTCTTTTGCTGTTATGTTTTAGTTTAGTTTTTTTATTGATTGCTTAATGAAGTAGGATCAGTTTATTCTATCTCGTGAGATTTTTTTTAAAAAAAAAGCCAAAAAAACACTTATCAGCTACTGAAGCATCTGTATCTTAGGATCAGTTTATTCTATTTCGTGAGATTTTTTTTAAAAAGCCAAAAAACACTTATCAGCTACTGAAGTATCTGTATTTTAGGATCAGTTTATTCTATCTCGTGAGATTTTTTTTAAAAAAGCCAAAAAACACTTATCAGCTACTGAAGCATATTGGTGGAATAAGAAAGTGAAATATGGCAAAATAGTGAAATATAGATAAATGATCGCTTTTAGATTCACATTCAATTATTTTAATGATAGCGCTTATTAGAACACAGAACTGCTTTATTATCTATGCCTCGAAGTGAAGACATTACTATCTATGACTAAGGAATGACGTCATTGATCAAAGCCGACGGGTTGTATCCCCTGCTTCACTAGACCCCTGTTCATGTTGTTGGAGGCTCTATAATGGTGTGATATGGGAGTTCTGATATGTCTAGATCGACTCGGACAGATGACATGAACGTAAGCATCCTATCTCATCATCTGCTTCCGTTGTGCATTCCGACGGACTTGGGCAAATCTAACAGGACAATGCGACGCCCCATACGTCCAGAATTGCTATAGAGTGGCTCCAAGAACACTCTTCTGAGTTTAAACAATTCCGCTGGCCACCAAACTTCCCAGATATGAGCATTACTGAGTATATCGTGGATGGCTTGCAACGTGCTGTTCAGATCTCCATCCCCTCGTACTCTTACGGATTTATGGCCAGCCCTGCAGGATTCATTGTGTCAGTCTCTTCCACCACTACCTCAGACATTAGCCGAGTCCATGCCACGTCGTGTTGCGGCACTTCTGCGTGTTCGCTGGGGCCCTACACGATATTAGGCAGATGATTCAAATGGCTCTGAGCACTATGGGACTTAACATCTTAGATCATCAGTGCCCTAGAACTTAGAACTATTTAAACCTAACTAACCTAAGGACATCACACACATCCATGCCCGAGGCAGGATTTGAACCTGCGACTGTTAGGCAGATGTACCAGTTTCTTTGTCTCTTCAGTGTACGTAATGCACAGTATTTTTTAAATGGTAGGTTTATTGCTTCTCATGCCACATGCTATTTTCGTGGCATCGTGTGTTACGAATCACTAATGCAAATGTGTGGTAGACCAGATTCTGATCTTCTGTCTTGTGTTTTGTAAGCAGTCGTCTTAAACATCAGACTTTCTGAGGCCGCCTCTAACAAGGGGAGGTCGCCAATTGTGAAATTCAGATTCGACTCATACTGCGCATAATAAAAGCTCATGGCCAGAGGTGTAATGTGGCAAAGCACCAAGATGCACTTCTCAGCCGTTGTCGAGAAAATCGACAGTTAAAATATACCGTTGCGGTGAAATACTCTCTACGATTAATAGTCTTCTACAGCGTCGTGGCGCAGCGGTAAGCGCTCGGGTTCGTAATCCGAAGGTCGCCGGATCGAATCTCGCACCATGCAAAATTCTTTTTATTATTAGTTTTTTGTAATTCAAATCTATATATATATATTATATATATATATATATATATATATATATATATATATATTATATAAACTATTAATGAATTGCTTATGCATGTTGGTGAAGGCGGATCGCTCTCCAATTGTACCGCCTCCTCCATTTTTCCGTTTGTTTAACAGGGTGTACCAAAGCTCTCACGTCCGCACTGATTTTCGACGATGTTATAACTTGCGCTAGGGACCGCATCTACCTTCTTTCGAAGTTAGCAGGCAACTACGCTGTTATGCGGCGGCTCGTTTCGGCCCATTCAACATCTGTCCTTCAAGTGGAACGAGTGAGTAGCGGAGTTTATATTTCATACCTGCCACAGCAAATTTGTGTTCGTGGGGTTTCTATTCTAATTCGAACGTTTGACTTACGCTATACGTATTCGTTTCGGAATAACGTTTCTACGTCTTCCGTTAACTATACGTGGTTAACATTATGAAGACAATTAATAACGTTTGTGAAATACAACTTTGTTTGCGGAAAACATAATGATGTTCGAAGTCGCCAGTTTTTCCACGACAAACGACTTTCAACAACTTATTATATGCATAATTGTTGCAACAGATTGCCGGGAATATATAGACACATTTGAATTACAAAAAACAAATACCAAAAAAAAACAAAGTTGCATGGCGCGAGATTCGATCCGGTGACCTTCGGATTACGATCCCGAGCGCTTACCGCTGCGCCACGACGATGTAGAAAATCATTAATCGTAGAGAGTATTTCACCGCAACGCTTTATTTTAACTGTCGATTTTCTCGACAACGGCTGAGAAGTGCATCTTGGTGCTTTGCCACATTACACCTCTGGTCATGAGCTTTTATTATGCGCAGTATGAACTGAATCTGAATTTCACAATTGGCGGCCTCCCATTGTAAGTGTAACTCACAAGCCAATGTCTGTGGGTTTCCTGACATCTGTCTTCTAAACTGTTTAAAGTGGCTTTCCTGTGACAACCTCTTGATAACAGAGTAGCATTTACATGCAACTTTAATTACTTTTTGCATCTACGCAGGTTTCATCGTAGCCTCCCTGTAATACCATGGAAGTTATGTGCTGTTGTGTTAAAACATGTCCTGCCATCCAACTCTTTCCATATATTCCTTTCGTTGCGGATTCTGTGGAGAACCTCCCTCACTTCTTACCTTTCCAGTGACCATAATTTTCAGCATCTTCTTGTACCACCACATCTTAATCGCTTCGACTTTGTTCTCTTCAGGTTTTCCCGCAGTTCATGATTTCCTTTCATAGAATGCTGTACGCCAAAAGCATATTCTCAAATATTTCTTCCTTGTGTTTCATAGCACGAGGACACGCTGAAAACCAATGCCTTCGAATTTTTATGTGAAAATTCTTAAAGCGTTTTACATAAAACAAGCTTTATTAACATTTTACATCTTTATTCTTATTATCTACGTGTTTGTTTCTTAGTACAGTCCACAGTGCCAAAGAGAGACCAATTTGTTGAAAACTTCACTGTATAATGTTTGGTTTTGTTGATGGAGTCACAACCCTACCTACGCTTGCACCCCTCCATCACTATCAGACTGAAGTCCTCGAACGTTTACGTTTTGGAGACAGATGAAAATCAGATGGGGTGATCGATGACAGTGAACCCAAGGCGTTGGACTGTTGCAGATGTTGCGCTCGTGTATGGTCGGGCATTGTCATGCTGAAGGAGAGCATATTCCACGTAAGGACGACTACAAACTCGACTTTAGCACGCTGTTTCCCACGCACCGGCATACTTGCGTTACTCACCATCATGTTACACGTTAAAATTTGGAGCCCTCTAGCAGCAGAGGGTTACAGTTTAGCTTCAGCGAAGCGGGAAAGTCGACCAACTAATATGCATGGCACACAATGCCTCAGGCGATATTGAGAACGAATAAAAATTTCGGTGACATTGGTTTTCAGCATACCCTCGCAGAATTCTTTTAGCGAGGGAAGCTTTCTTTGCCTGTGCCTCTTATATGCTACTAGCTGTGTCCTTCAAGCATCATTTTGCTTCCAATGTAGGATTCTTTCATTTCTATTACTTCTCGTTACTTTTGTCTTTCTTTGGTTTTTTTTTTCTATCAGTATGTAAACAGAAGACCCTTGAACCCATTCAACAGGTTCCGCGAGTCTTCCTCGCTTTTGCCGATGATAGCAATATCATCACCGAATCTTACCACTGACATCCTGTTTTAAACGACTTGCTTAATCGGAAATCATGACTTCTTATGTTTCATTTTTGAGCATAGAATCACCATTAGTGGCACTACCTGCTTCCATTCCTATGGCGGCGATCTGTGGTGCGTGTGGTGTGGCGCAATGGCCAGCTTCGCTGGCTGCTCTGATATGGGTCGCCAGTTGAAACGCAACCACCAACAGTTGTTTGTTATTTAGTATTATCATTTCTAGAAAGTTCTTAAATTATATGTTTCTAACGTCTGTTTATTCACTAATATTCTGTTGGTATAAACAGTTGCACTCTCCACACAGGAGGCAAGCACTGTGTTCTGGATGATAGTGAAGAAACATCCTTTCACTGCTGAGCGTTGTATTTTATTGACGAACCTGCTTTCGGATTTAGACTTTACTGTGGTTACGACGTGACAATATTGGTGATTTGTCGGTTTAACGGGTTAAATTTCCGTTGCCACCAATGTATCCGAATTACTCGTACAACGTGATTTTAAAAGTACAACAAATTATGTTTCAACTCGTATGGCTCAATAACACAAAAATAGTATCGACTAGGAAACGTCAGTAGCCACCACTTAACCAATCAGGTTTAGCTGCAATATGGATCGACTCATAAAACTTTATGCCTAGTGTTATACTATGTTATATAGTTTGCAGTATTTCAGACACTTGCACACTATCTTCTTTCTAGACACCACTCAGACGTTACCTGGTGGTGGCCTGTTAATCTTTAAAGCAACAAAAAAAACCTAGCAGACCAAATTAGTTTTCTGCGATTTTCTCCATTGTAATTAAATCGGTATATTTCGGTATATTTTCGTATTTGCGTGATATGTACTCGTAATGCCAGGGGAAATGTTTTAACACGGGTGTAAGACTAACATTAATCCGCGGAAAATACATCAAGAAATCTTAACGTTAGCACTGAAATGGGAGATGCCTACATTTCAAGAGGAGAATTACATTCCATCAACTGCTAACGGTGGTAACCGTTACCAAGAATTACTTCGTTTCATATGGGCTATGAAAATACTTAACCGTCAACTTGCTCCTTAGTCGAAGCTTAGATTCAACGAATTTTAAAACCAGCAGCTAGTATATTTCGCCTCATTACTCATTTTTCCCTCACGGATTTACTACATAGTAATGAGTAAGTAGATGAAGAAGCGTTAAGTCTTTACTACGTGCCTCATAAAAATACCATAACACCACCTAAACAGCTAATAAGGTTCCAAAGTTTACAGCCAACTAAGAAATACTCCCCAACGGTGTTGCGGCAAAACATGGCAATAACTGTCTAGGGACAAACAGGCTTCCTTGCACCAGCACGTTGACTATTTCAAGTTTTGAGCAGAGAAGTTTCAAGTATAATGGCATTAATAATTTTATTCTCTTTTGCATTTACCCATGTATTTAGCTCTAAATGTGAACGGAATTGAGAAAGGTAGTAGGTCGACTGGCCATACAAAATATTATCAAATAAGAATTTTGAAGAATGGTATCTAGACGCATGTCAAATGAAAGCATTTGATTTAGGGACTATGAAACTAAAATTAGTTTTCGTCTGGGCAACATATATGAAAGTCATAAAATAATCCATTTTTATATGTTGTTGTTGTTTGTTGTTGTGGTCTTCAGTCGTGAGACTGGTTTGATGCAGCTCTCCATGCTACTCTATCCTGTACAATCTTCTTTATCTCCCAGTAACTACTGCAACCTACATCCTTCTGAATCTGCTTAGTGTATTCATCTCTTGGTCTCCCTCTACGATTTTTACCCTCCACGCTGCCCTCCAATACTAAATTGGTGATCCCTTGATGCCTCAGAACATGTCCTACCAACCGATCCCTTCTTCTAGTCAAGTTGTGCCACAAATTTCTCTTCTGCCCAATCCTATTCAATACCTCCTCATTAGTTATGTAATCTACCCATCTAATCTTCAGCATTCTTCTGTAGCACCACATTTCGAAAGCTTCTATTCTCTTCTTGTCCAAACTATTTATTGTCCATGTTACACTTCCATACATGCCTACACTCCATACAAATACTTTCAGAAACGATTTCCTGACACTTAAATCTATACTCGATGTTAACAAATTTCTCTTCATCAGAAACGCTTTCCTTGCCATCGCCAGTCTACATTTTATATCCTCTCTACTCCGACCATCATCAGTTATTTTGCTCTCCAAATAGCAAAACTCCTTTACTACTTTAAGTGTCTCATTTCCTAACCTAATTCCCTCAGCATCACCTGACTTCATTCGACTACATTCCATTATCCTCGTTTTGCTTTTGCTGATGTTCATCTTATATCCTCCTTTCAAGACACTATCCATTCCATTCAACTGCTCTACCGAGTCCTTTGCTGTCTCTGACAGAATTACAATGTCATCGGCGAACCTCAAAGTTTTTATTTCTTCTCCATGGATTTTAGAACCTACTCCGAATTTTTCTTTTGTTTCCTTCACTGCTTGCTCAATATACAGATTGAATAACATCGGGGGGAGGCTACCACCCTGTCTCACCCCCTTCCCAACCACTGCTTCACTTTCATGTCCCTCGACTGCAATCTGCTTTCTGTACAAATTGTAAATAGCCTTTCGCTCCCTGTATTTTAACCGTGCCACCTTCATAATTTGAAAGAGAGTATTCCAGTCAACATTGTCAAAAGCTTTCCCTAAGTCTACAAATGCTAGAAACGTAGGTTTGCCTTTCCTTAATCTAGCTTCTAAGATAAGTCATAGGGCCAATATTTCCTCACGTGTTCCAATATTTCTACGGAATCCAAACTGATCTTCCCCAAGGTCGGCTTCTACCAGTTTTTCCATTCGCCCGTAAAGAATTCGCGTTAGTATTTTGCAGCCGTGACTTATTAAATTGATAGTTCGGTAATTTTCACATCTGTCAACACCTGCTTTCTTTGCGATTGGAATTATTATATTCTTCTTGAAGTCTGAGGGTATATCTTGTTCACCAGATGACAGAGTTTTGTCAGGACTGGCTCTCCCAAGTCTGTCAGTGGTTCTAATGGAATGTTGTCTACTCCCGGGGTCTTGTTTCGACTCAGGTTTTTCAGTGCTCTGTCAAACTCTTCACGTAGTATCTTATCTCCCATTTCATCGTCATCTACATCCTCTTCCATTTCCATAATATTGTCCTCAAGTACATCGCCCTTGTATTGACCCTCTATATACTCCTTCCACCTTTCTGCTTTCCCTTCTTTGCTTAGCCATTTTGCACTTCCTGTCGATCTCATTTTTAAGACGTTTGTATTCTTTTTTGCCTGCTTCATTTACTGCATTTTTGTATTTTCTCCTTTCATCAATTAAATTCATTATCTCTTCTGTTACCCAAGGATTTCTACCAGCCCTCGTCTTTTTACCTACTTTATCCTCTGCTGCCTTCACTGCTTCATCCCTCAAAGCTACCCATTCTTCTTCTACTGTATTTCTTTCCCCCATTCCTGTCAATTTTTCCCTTATGCTCTCCTTGAAACTCTGTACAACCTCTGGTTCTTTCAGTTTATCCAGGTCCCATCTCCTTAAATTCCCACCTTTTTGCAGTTTATTCAGTTTTAATCTACAGTTCAAAACCAATAGATTGTGGTCGGAGTCTACATCTGTCCCTGAAAATGTCTTACAATTTAAAACCTGGTTCCTAAATCTCTGTCTTACCATTATATGATCTATCTGATACCTTGTAGTATCTCCAGGCTTCTTCCATGTATACAACCTTCTTTTATGATTCTTGAACCAAGTGTTAGCTATGATGAAGTTGTGCTCTGTGCAAAATTCTACCAGGCGGCTTCCTCTTTCATTTCTTCCCCCCAATCCATATTCACCTACTACGCTTCCTTCTCTCCCTTTTCCTGCTACCGAATTCCAGTCACCCATGACTATTAAATTTTCGTCTCCCTTCACTATCCGAATAATTTCTTTTATTTCATCATAGATTTCTTCAATTTCTTCGTCATCTGCAGAGGTAGTTGGCATATAAACTTGTACTACTGTGGTAGACGTGGGCTTCGTGTCTATCTTGGCCACAATAATGCGTTCACTATGCTGTTTGTAGTAGCTTACCCGAACTCCTATTCTTTTATTAATTATTAAACCTACTCCTGCATTATCCCTATTTGATTTTGTATTTATAACCCTGCCACCGAACTTCACTAATTCCCACTATATCCAACTTTAACCTATCCATTTCCCTTTTTAAATTTTCTAACCTACCTGCCCGATTAAGGGATCTGACATTCCACGCTCCCATCAGTAGAACGCCAGTTTTCTTTCTCCTGATAACGACGTCCTCCTGAGTAGTCCCCGCCCGGAGATCCGAATGGGGGACTATTTTACCTCCAGAATATTTTACCCAGGAGGACGCCATCATCATTTAACCATACAGTAAAGCTGCAAGTTCTCGGGAAAAACTACGGCCGTAGTTTCCCCTTGCTTTCAGCCGTTCGCAGTACCAGCACAGCAAGGCTGTTTTGGTTAGTGTTACAAGGCCAGATCAGTCAATCATCCAGACTGTTGCCCCTGCAACTACTGAAAAGGCTGCTGCCCCTCTTCAGGAACCACACGTTTGTCTGGCCTCTCAACAGATACCCCTCCGTTGTGGTTGCACCTACGGTACGGCCATCTGTATCGCTGAGGCACGCAAGCCTCCCCACGGACGGCAAGGTCCATGGTTCATGGGGGGCCATTTTTATATTTCAATGCTTTAATTAGCGCCTGTTACTTAATACGAGGTCTTGTGAGGGAAACTCTAAATCTGAATGGAGGTATTTTGATCTCCTTCTTCGATTCAGATAGGTCAATTATTTCGCAAGACTGTCTGAACACCTTATCATAAAATTAAGTACCAGAGTATTTTCGTTCCGTCGTTGCAACCACAAAAAATGCGTGTTTTTTTTCACCAGAAGCCTTTCGCTTTATTGCTGTAAAGCATCATTATTAGTCTGTAATTAAGTTATTTTCATTTTGATTCACTTAAAAATCGAAAAACAGTTCGTTAACAATATGTTGGTGTTTACTTACGGTGATTTCAGCCGCGGGGAGTGGCCAAGCAGTCTGAGGCGCCATGTCACGGACTGCGCGGGCCCTGCCGCCGGAGGTTCGAGTCCTCGTTTGGGCATGGATGTGTGTGCTGTTCTTGGCATACGTTAGCTTACGTAGTGTGTAACACTAGGGAACGATGACCTCAGCAGTTTGGTCCCTTAGAAATTCACACACATTTGAACATTTAAACGGTGATTTCCACTTGATTTCTCGCCTACATCGGGAAATGCAGTCTGCTGAAATAACAATAACGTGAAACGCTTCTGGTGAAAACAAAAAAAAAACCACACACACACATGTTTTGAAGTTGCAACGACAGAACGAAAATACCCTCAAGAACTGTAAAGCAACTACTGACGGTATGGCCACACAAGTGAAGAATTTAAGTACCAGAACCTTGATGGCATTACCTGACAGAATGCGTCCTCCACTAAACTTATTCCCCAAGCGACTGGAAAAAAGGGCAAGTGACTGCTGTATGCACTGAAGAGCCAAACCATTATGACCACCTAGTTGAAAACGTATTGTTCCACTTCTGGAACGCAATTCAGCAGTGATTTTGCCTGCCATGGATTGGACAAGTACTTGACAGGTTTCCAGAGGTTTATGGCAGCAGCTGCCCACCGACAGGTCACACACTTCCCGCAATTTACGGGCGGTTGGTTTGTGGGCACGGAGCTGGCACCCGATAAGGTCACAGTTGGGTTTTATCGGATTAACATAAGCCGAATCTGATAGCCAAAACGTTAACGTGAGTTCACCGTGATGCTTCTCAAATCCGCCAGGGTAGCCGAGAGCGCTAACGCGCTGCTTCCTGGACTCGGGTAGGCGCACCGGCGGATTAACGACGACGGCCGGTATGCCAGCCAGCCTGGATGTGGTTTTTAGGCAGTTTCCCACATCCTCCTAGGTGAATACTGGGCTGGTCCCCACGTCCCGCCTCAGTTAGACGACTCGCAGACATTTGAAACATATTCACACTATTTCACGATTTACCCTAGACGCAGACAGCTGTGGTACACTACTTCTGTCCCGGGGGGTGTGGGGTGGCGGCAGGAAGGGCATCCGGCCACCCCTTAAAAATTAAACGTGCCAGTTCCGTACTTAAACCTGCCGACCTTGCGCAAAATGCGGGATAAGGCAGTAGCAACAGAAAGAAAGAACTGTCGTGCTTCTCAAACCACTACAGCTCAATTCTGGCCTTTTGGCATGGACAGTTATCCTGCTGGAAAATCATCCGCGTTGAGTAAGAGACAAGTGGTTACAGATAGCTCACAGCTTATAATGAATTCTCTCTACTTTTGTAAATGATGAAAGTATGTGTATGCAGCTTGCCGCTAACTTGGTGTAATGTTTTGTCTGTACAGAGGTGTATCTGTCGCCTTTATTACTCCTTCACTCTCACACATAAATCGGTACAATAAAGTCAGGGCTTCGTAGTTTATATGTAGGCTGATCCGTGAAAAGACAGACAAACAATTATGCTAATGGAGGATTCAGAGTAATTTCTCGAATTTCATTCGCTCTCTCTCTCTCTCTCTCTCTCTCTGTCCTTTATCTGTGTACAGTTTAAATATATTATTTACGTGAAATCAGCCTAGTAGAATCTCTGGTGGAGCCCTTCGTCTTAATATTCAGCGGCTAGCTTGCTGGAAAAGATCTTTACACTTGTTATTATTATTAAGCGCTGCATTCAGTTGGGAAAATCGATCGTTTGAACAATTCGTTCAGTTTACGACAGATCTGCAATTTCAGATGTGGACGAAGCCTTTTTGGACGATTTATAAAACTCAGAGATTGCAGGCTCTCTTCGTCACAGCTGAAACTTCCCAATTAATTACAGGGCCCAGACAATCATCAATGATTCAGACAGAGAACTCATTCATCATTCACTCTAGAATAAAATGGTCACAAACCTTATTTCTGAGGAAAATTGTATATTGAATCCATTTCCGTACATGTTCCGATTTCTGTGGATTTCAAGTCTCGTGAATTTGCTTTTACAGTCTTTGTCTTTCTCTTTATCTATCACGCTAGCGGCACAAACGTTCCTAGCTCGTTTTAGCGCGAAGAAGAGTAAATAAATCTCTTTTAGCAATCCGACAATCTTCCAAACGATACTTCCGAAGCTGTGTCCTTCTCCCTCTATCATGACCATGGAGCATACATATCTGTACCTCTGTTGTTCCAAAGAATAAACGTACTAGAAAAATACCTTGGCGTCGACGAGCTGTCGGCGCATATATTACTAGAAAATCCGATCAGATACTTTTCAAACGTAAATAAATGTGGATGATTTGATTGACCATTATTAATTATTGCGTGGTGGAGGGTAATTTTCCGTGGGGAGATTACAATGCCCCTCGCAGCGAGCGAAGTATGTGAGCCCAATTTTGATTCACCGAACACACTTCGTGAGCTATCTATTAGCGTGGATAACCCGGAAGTGATGATTGTCAGTCCTCCGACTGAAAAAGAATATTATGTTTGAGACAGACGAAGAAAAGGAATGTTGAAGACAGAAGAAATGAAGAGACAGGTACCGCGGCTGTATTGCTTTTACGTGCATCTAGGTGTTATGTTTGCTGTGCACAACCAAGGAAGATGATCTTTCATGAACTGTTGTCAGGATCTACCCATTCGGGAACTTTCTTAAGCAGGGAAACCTTGGAAAACCTCTTAAGCTTAGACCCCCAGCCTACGGTACATAGAAGATAGGAAAGCCTATAGAAGAAAAAAAAATATAATTTTGAAATTCATATCTAAAGGAAAGACAGGGATCAATTTGTATTGCGATTTGGAGAAGAGTGGTTTGTGCCTCTAGCAAAAAAAAAAACGTTTTACAATAAATAACGTGAATTCTCGTTTTACAATCTTGTTCCTAGTACAATATCTTGCGGTGCTAAACTCCCCCGGGTCTTGCATGTCCCCGACGTCCACATTTGTAGTCGGTCTTCTACGCGGCCCCCTTTGTAGTTGATCTTCTACGCGGCCCACAATGGGAAGAGTAGAAGGAACAGGGATACTCGAATTTACATGCAACATTCATTCCAAAAGAATTAGCAATGACCAAAAGGGAAACTCTTCCTGTAAGAGAACTGGTTAGGTTGCACCGTCCAAGATTCTCCTTTTTGAAAGCAAAATCCTTAGGGCTTCATGGATCCTTTTTGTTACGACGTACTTCAAGGAATTCAACTCTTAACTAATGATGTTGCCAAAAGCATCATCCGATTTACTCTCGTTTGAATACTCTTGACTTTGCCTCCCCACTTGTGCTTATAAGTCCAAAAGTTCTAATAGATTTTCTATCACTGATTTGTTCTTCGTAATTTAAAGGATTCATGTAACTTACTATAGATTTTGGATTCAAATCATCGAATAATGGAAAGTGTAGTTCATTTTATACCCAGACATCATCCATATTTCCTTGATAAGTCATATAATTTAGCTATACTCAAAACTTTTTATTCTAAATACATATATTTCTTCGCTTGAGTGCTGAAATGTAAAAGTTATTAGCATTGAGGAATGCGGATTCACTTCTTTCATTTACTCTCTGATTCATACGGCGTTCATCCATGCTCATATATGGAAATGGATTTTTTCACACAAAATTCCCAAACGAACACGAACCATTAAATAACTCCTAATTCTATGAATATTACTTTCTTTAATCATTCATTAATAAATTAGAAACTCTTAACTTCTAATTATAACACCTATTCTTTTTAAAGTTCAACATGAATCAGTTTATCCTCGCGTTTGGTGCGAGTCTCTTACAAAGCATATCTGTATCGTCTATATCGATTTTAGCTCTCGCGCCGACGTCAACTGTTTTGCGCGGGAAATTATCTTTGCGGCGTTAACCGTCACTCACAATTCACTGCCACAACACATCCCTTCACACGTTTACACATCTAAGCGTTCACATGAGATTATATATGAATATTCACTCGGAACCTCTTTTGATTATTCAGCGTCATTTGCGGGAAACATTTCATTCTTCTTGGAGGTCAGTTAGATCCTTAATAAATCTTGATAACATTAGCAATGCTAAAGTTCTATGTTCACCCAAACCACAGGTGAAGCCTATCTCCACTATCTTCTTTACAACACTCGATAATCATAGTTAGTCACTATTTCTATACTCTATGTCACTGCTTAACTATTTCAATTTAAAGGTTTCTATCACTACACACACAGTTTATTGTTATGTTTTCTACGAGCGTTCATTTCTGTCACTCGGAACACCATTCCTCACTATCTTCTAATCTTCATTATATTTTTTTAAGTCGTTATGAGAAAATAACCCTTTTATTTTGTTCGATCCCGGGTATGCTTTTTGGCACGACCAACAATGGGGAGCAGTATGGGCTTGTGGAGGGTTCGATCAACCCCCATTTCAACATGCGATCTATTTCTTTTTGAACTTGAGCCTTTAACCTCCAGGGAACAGGATAGAAAGTTCTACAATACGTTTCATGCGGCTTAACGTAGAGATGGCATATGTATCCCTTAATAACTCCTGGCCTTTCATCAAACACGTTTTCATACGCTAATAATAATTCTTTGAGCTGCTTCTTCTGATCTTCAGTAATGCAGTCGGATTCATTTAATTTCTCATACACTAATTGACCGAAATCTCCTTTGACTTGGAACTCATTATTTACGTGCTGTTTAGAATTTTGTGCAGTCCTGATTACTTGCACACTGATCCCACTATTATACTTTCTGGTAAGGCTTTCTTTTTTCAACAAGTCCAACTCAATTTCTTGTTTATTTACATTTAACCAAATTTTTCCTGTTTTAAAATCTATTCTGCATCCGTATTGACGTAGGCTGTCGACTCCGATAATGCAGTCTACCACCAAATTTTTCACAACAAGGAATGTGCTTAATATTGCTACATTTCCTACTTCTACACTAAGTAGTGACTGCACTTTTACATTCGCCGATCTAGCCCCAACGGCGCCTATTATTCTACAATTTTGAACTGGAAAAATTGGTACTCGTCTTATATTTCTGATCTTGTTGAATAGAGCCTCCGAAATAACATTTGTGGTTGCAGCTGTGTCTAAAACCGCCACTATAGGTACAGTCTCCAAAATGACTTGCACTTCGGCTACTGCCACCTGTTCCTTATCCTCATCTTGGGGTTCTAAGTCCTCGGTCAATTCATCTGCCAGTAATCGTCCATCATTATACGTTAGCATGGGTACACATATCCTGTTGCCCCTCAACCAATTGTTGACCGCTCCTCCGGGGCACGAGTGGGTCCTTACAAGTTTGTTGGATTTTGATTCGCCTGGTGGTTGACATCGTCCGTCACTTCGGTAATTACCGGTTGATTCGTAGATGTCCGTCCCCACTGATGTTGGTTATTTGAGTTTACTCCCCCCGGTTGATTCCAATTTCTATTACTGTTATTGTTCCAGTCTTGCGGTCTGAAATTCCTTTCGTTCCCCCATACGGGATTGTATCGTTTCCCATTCCTGTTGTTCCTTGGATAGCCCCTCGCAAGACTATTGCCGGTATTATTGTTGAGATTTTGAGGGGTTTCTCCACTATTTATCGATCTCTGAGCGTTCCCTTGCCTACCATTTGGCGGAGGTTCTATCTCCCTATATTGGAATCTGTTGTTACGGGCTTTCTGGTTGTTCTCTTCTATAATGTCTATATGATCTAACGTCGTGAGGAACGACTCCAGGTCTTTATCGTTGCCGTAAATTAATTGATTCCGGATACTAGTTGGTAGTCTTGCCTTAAGTATGTTTATTATGTCCGGCAAGGGCATAGGTCTGTCCCAATATCTAGTTTTATTTATATATTTCTCAAAATACTTCCTAAGGCTTCCTTTTGAAAAAGAGAAAGGCTCTGGGTAGAGCACCTCCTGCCTTAGGCGTTCCTGTACCCCTTCTGACCAGAACTTTGCTAAAAACGCTTTCTCAAAATCGTCATATGTCGAGCAAACAGAAGTCATGTCCGAGGCCCAGATCGCCCCCGAACCTTGTATATACCCAGTAACGAAACTGATCTTCTGCCACTCCGACCAATTTCTGGGTAGCACTCCTCTAAAACTTCGAATAAAAACAATCGGATGGACCCCCCTTTTGTCAGTGTTAAAAATCTGGAATTGCCGGTGCTTTATCATTTTTTCTTCGGCATGGCCTAGACTTTCGTAATCTCCGTCAGAAAAAACTTCACGCGAACAACTAGCTCGTGGCAATTTAATATTTGAGTTACTTACACAAGTCGGTATCGTGTGCGAATGTGCAGTAACTGGCTCTATAGTCGCTGCTAACTTCTGCTGCTGGCCTGTATTCATTTGTTCTGAGCCTTGTGAAACGCGTATCGACTCTGCTATCGTTTGTTTCCAATGCTCGAGATCAGCACCTAACTGCTGTCGCACTTCCTCAAGTCCTTTCGCAAACAAATTCTCTTCCTGTTTGCCACATAGACTCTGGAATGCTGCTTTAACATTTTGCTCGACGTTTTCACACATTAGCCTTTTGTTTTCTAATGTGATTTCGGATAATTTACCCGTTAATACATTAATTTGGTGGTCTATAACGTCTTGACGTTCTGTCAGATGTTCCACACTTTCCTTTAGGTTAGTCTGCGTACGTGCCAATTCAGGAAGTTGCGCAATTGCACATGACATGGCATCTTGCTTTTGTACTAATTGCGGAACCATTTCCACCTGTTCGCGTACGGTATCTATCTTAATAGCCACATACTCCTTCATTTCTACACGTACGCGGTGAGTAGATTCCTCACATTGAGCTTTCACCAATTCTATTTGTGCAGTTAATTTCCGTTCCGTCTCTTCGGCCTGATCTAAGTTCCTTTGTCTTTGCCTCTATCCGCTGCTCTAATTCGGAAAAACTGTCGTGTAACTGCTGCTTAATCTCAGCTTTCAGATTTTCCTGCCCCTCAGTAACTGAGGCTAATTTCGCGTTCAAATCATTTTGCCCTTCATTAACTGAGGCGAACTTCGCGTTAATGTCGGCTTTCAAATTTTCCTGCCCTTCAGTAACTGAAGCTAATTTTGTATTCAAATGATTTTGCCCTTCAGTAACTGAGGCTAATTTCGTATTCAAATCATTTTGCCCTTCAGTAACTGAGGCTAACTTCGCATTAATGTCAATTTTCAGATTTTCTTGCCCTTCAGTAACTGAGGCTAATTTCGTATTCATATTATTCATGGTCTCAGTCAACATCTGCATCTGCCTCATGATAATGACCAATGGATCTAATCCATGTTGCGTACTTGCTGTTACATCTCCAGCCGTATCTACAGGGCGTTCTATCGCGCTATCTGTAGCGATCGGTTCTACAACACTTCTTACTACATCACTATTATCAGTGCTCACAGCTGAAGGCTGTTGCGTGTTGCTCTGCTCTGCTTGACTCATCTTAAACATTGCCCTAGTTAAAACCATATAAATGTTCTACTGTCAATATGTATATATCTCCCTTCACACAAGAATACTTCTGTGGCTACTTTCTTATAGTACTTATACCGGTAAATGCAACTAGGGCAGTTCAATCAAACTACATCTGGCATGAGCACAATTAGTAAATATTCAAATCTATGTCTACTTCCTCAATACTAGCAAGCTTTAATAAAAAGTTATAGAACTTGCCCTAGTTAAAACCATATAAATGTTCTACTGCCAATATGTATATATCTCCCTTCACACAAGAATACTTCTGTGGCTACTTTCTTATAGTACTTATACCGGTAAATGCAACTAGGGCAGTTCAATCAAACTACATGTGGCATGAGCACAATTAGTAAATGTTCAAATCTATGTCTACTTCCTCAATACTAGCAAGCTTTAATAAAAAGTTATAGAACTAGCCATATTTCAATAGTTCAATCAAACTACATCTGGCATGAGCACAATTAGTAAATATTCAAATCTATGTCTACTTCCTCAATACTAGCAAGCTTTAATAAAAAGTTATAGAACTTGCCCTAGTTAAAACCATATAAATGTTCTACTGTCAATATGTATATATCTCCCTTCACACAAGAATACTTCTGTGGCTACTTTCTTATAGTACTTATACCGGTAAATGCAACTAGGGCAGTTCAATCAAACTACATGTGGCATGAGCACAATTAGTAAATGTTCAAATCTATGTCTACTTCCTCAAGAGCACAATTAGTAAATGTTCAAATCTATGTCTACTTCCTCAATACTAGCAAGCTTAAATAAAAAGTTATAGAACTAGCCATATTTCTGCGTTCAGCGTGCTGTTTATATGTATAGATCCACTTATTTTGACTGCGAGTATTTCTTCTCTTTTCCAAGTCAAGTTGTCTCGTCGTAGTTCACATGAAACAGAGAACAAAATTATTTTAACAACGTCCAAAAACGTGTCCTGTCACGGATTGGCCATTATAATGAATTCTACTCTGTAAATGATGAAAGTCTATGTGAATTTGCTTTTACAGTCTTTGTCTTTCTCTTTATCTATCACGCTAGCGGCACAAACGTTCCTAGCTCGTTTTAGCGCGAAGAAGAGTAAATAAATCTCTTTTAGCAATCCGAAAATCTTCCAAACGATACTTCCGAAGCTGTGTCCTTCTCCCTCTATCATGACCATGGAGCATACATATCTGTACCTCTGTTGTTCCAAAGAATAAACGTACTAGAAAAATACCTTGGCGTCGACGAGCTGTCGGCGCATATATTACTAGAAAATCCGATCAGATACTTTTCAAACGTAAATAAATGTGTATGATTTGATTGACCATTATTAATTATTGCGTGGTGGAGGGTAATTTTCCGTGGGGAGATTACAAGCTGTCTTCGCGCCTTCGATTACCACCGCAGGTACGAAGTCCACAGAAATGTCTCCCACAACATAATATTTTTCCCATCGGTCTGCATCTGTGGCGGGCTGCATGTTTCGAGCAACCGTTCACCTGGATCACGGCGAATCTGGGCTCGACCATCAACCTGTTTTAACAACAAACGAGTGTCATCCGACCAGGTGACACGAACTCATTGATCCGGAGCCCAATCTCGATGATCCCGTGGCCATTGTAATCATACATGACGATATGAAACATCCTGGCATATTAAAACTGTGTGCCGGTCCGAGACTCGAACGCGGGACCTTTGCCTTTTGCGAGCAAGTGCTCTACCAACTGTGCTACCCAAGCACGACTCAAGCCCCGTCCTCACCCCTCCACTTCTGCCAGTACCTCGTTTCCTACCTTTCAAACTGTGAGGACGGGGCGTGAGTCGTGCTTGGGTAACT
This sequence comes from Schistocerca nitens, assembly GCF_023898315.1. NCBI lineage: Eukaryota > Metazoa > Arthropoda > Insecta > Orthoptera > Acrididae > Schistocerca > Schistocerca nitens. The sequence continues at coordinate 38,071,876 of NC_064620.1, forward strand.
CAGCTGGTAGAGCATTTGCCCGCGAAAGGCAAATGTCTCGAGTTCGAGTCTCAGTCCGGCACACAGTTTTAATCTGCCAGGAAGTTTATATCAGCGCACACTCCGCTGCAGAGTGAAAATCTCATTCTGGATAAATGACGATGTTTTTGGGTCGATATGGGAACACGTAGGGTTCCTCTGCCGCGGAACCATATTCAACACTGTGTTCCCAACCTCTTGTGCCTACGTCACCACTGTACTCTGTCGTCAGATCTCACACAGATCGCCGCCCGTACTGCTTTAGATAGCGGACAATCCTCCAATCCCTATGTTCTGTGATAAGTTGTGGAGGTCAAACTTCTTCCCGTGGTTTCAGCATTCTTGAACCACGACAGTAGCACGCGAACAGTCGACAACCTTCGCAGTTTCCGAGATGCTCGCTCCCAGGCATTGGACCACAACAACCTGGCTTTTGTCAAAATCGCTTTTGTCGGTCAATTTCCGCATTCCCCATTCGTCTCTGCTCCGCTCATATACTTCCCTGACCACGTCACGTGTCCTCCGCGCCACCTGGCGGCATACCACCTCGCAATGGGCAGTGGGCATAGTCTTTTGGCTCATCAATTTATGAGAAGGGTAAAAGAATGGACATGCAGATTTGCGCACAAATATCGGCATGATCCTATTGTGAAATTGTTTTTCTTTCTTTTTCTTCTCTCTCTCACTCACTTTTTTTTTCTTTTTTTTTGAGCGAAAAATTTTAAGTTAATGCAGATGAATAGGAAAAACAAACCCGTAATGTTCGAGTGCAGATTAGTAGTGTGTTGCTTGACACAGTCACATCGATTACATATCTAGGCGTAACGTCGCACAGCAGTGTGACATGGAATGAGCATATAAGGGTTGTAGTAAGGAAGGCGAATGGTCGTTTATTGTGATAATTTTAGGAAAGTGTGGTTCACTTGTAAAGGCGATCGCACATCGGACACTACTGCGACCCATTGCTGAGTCCTGTTCGAGTGTTTGTGATCCCACCAGGTCAGATTAAAGGAAGACATCGAAGCAACTCAGAGGCAGGCTGCTAGATTTGCTACCGGTAGGTTCGAACAACACGCGTGTTTCACGGAGATGCTTCAAGAACTCAAATGGGAATCCTTGAAGTGAAGGCGGCGTCCCTTTCGAGGAGTACTGTTGGGAAAATTTGGAGATCCAGTATTTGAAGCTGACTGTAGAACGATTCTACTGCCGCCAACGTGCATTTAGCGTAAGAATCACGAAGACCGGGTAGATTAGGAGTCGTACGGAGGCAGATGGACAACCATTTTTCCCTCTCTCTCTCTTTCGAGTGAAACAGGGAAGGGGATGACTAGTAGCGGTACGGGATACCAACCGCCAAGCACCACACGATGGCGCGCGGATTCTGTATGTAGATGCAGATATTACTTCACTGCCGATCAAAGGTTGTTCTGAATGTCAGCAAGTTAGGCATAAGTTCTGGAAGAGGCACACCAAAATCGAAAATTGGGCATGTAAAGAAACCACATTTCGTAAACACACGCTGCCGGGCCAAAACGATTGAACTACCCAAAAGTGAAGAGGAAAACGAAATGATATATCCTTGGTTGAGGGCGTATGTGACGTTATTTCAGTCAAATATACAAAGAATTTGGCTGTATGAGCCCACTTACGTTACACTCCCTCCGGCCTGGATATGTGCTCTGATGCAGTTGCGAACGCTGCGGTGAAGCCGTTGTAAACTCTCCTGTGACAGTCTGGCCCACAACTGTTGTAACTGTTCCTTGGTATCCTGGACACTGACACTGGGACGGAATCTACGTCCGAGCTGGTCCCACACATACGTTCCATCGGGGAGACATCTGGGGGTATCACCGGCCACGGGAGTAGCCCGATTACATGTCGACTAGTAGGTGCTCGGATACTAATGATCAGATGGTGCACATTTATTAACGCTGTTCAGAAAAAGGATGAAAACTGAATGTTAATTGAGACAAACGTTTACAGTTGCAGGTTAAAGGAATAACAGATTACGACCCTACGTTTTGTTGTTGTTGTGGTCTTCAGTCCTGAGACTGGTTTGATGCAGCTCTCCATGCTACTCTATCCTGTGCAAGCTTCTTCATCTCCCAGTACCTACTGCAACCTACATCCTTCTGAATCTGCTTAGTGTATTCATCTATTGGTCTCCCTCTACGATTTTTACCCTCCACGATGCCCTCCAATACTAAATTGGTGATCCCTTGATGCCTCAGAACATATCCTACCAACCGATCCCTTCTTCTGGTCAAGTTGTGCCACAAACTTCTCTTCTCCCCAATCCTTTTCAATACTTCCTCATTAGTTATGTGATCTACCCATCTGATCTTCAGCATTCTTCTGTAGCACCACATTTCGAAAGCTTCTATTCTCTTCTTGTCCAAACTATTTACCGTCCATGTTTCACTTCCGTACATGGCTACACTCCATACAAATACTTTCAGAAATGACTTCCTGACACTTAAATCTATACTCGATGTTAACAAATTTCTCTTCTTCAGAAACGCTTTCCTTGCCATTGCCAGTCTACATTTTATATCCTCTCTACTTCGACCATCATCAGTTATTTTGCTCCCCAAATAGCAAAACTCCTTTACTACTTTAAGTGTCTCATTTCCTAATCTAATACCCTCAACATCACCCGACTTAATTCGACTACATTCCATTATCCTCGTTTTGCTTTTGTTGATGTTCATCTCATATCCTCCCTTCAAGACACCATCCATTCCGTTCAACTGCTCTTCCAAATCCTTTGCTGTCTCTGACAGAATTACAATGTCATCGGCGTACCTCAAAGTTTTTATTTCTTCTCCATGGATTTTAATACCTACTCCGAATTTTTCTTTTGTTTCCTTTACTGCTTGCTCAATATACAGATTGAATAACATCGGGGAGAGGCTACAACCCTATCTTACTCCCTTCCCAACCACTGCTTCCCATTCATGCCCCTCGACTCTTATAACTGCCATCTGGTTTCTGTACAAATTGTAAATAGCCTTTCGCTCCCTGTATTTTACCCCTGCCACCTTTAGAATTTGAAAGAGAGTATTCCAGTCAACACTGTCAAAAGCTTTCTCTAAGTCTACAAATGCTAGAAACGTAGGTTTGCCTTTCCTTAATCTTTCTTCTAAGATAAGTCGTAAGGTCAGTATTGCCTCACGTGTTCCAGTATTTCTACGGAATCCAAACTGATCTTCCCCGAGGCCGGCTTCTACCAGTTTTTCCATTCGTCTGTAAAGAATTCGTGTTAGTATTTTGCAGCTGTGGCTTATTAAACTGATTGTCCGGTAACGACTCATATTTGAGGTTGTCAGATTTCAGTTATCTAGCTACATACATGACGGACATAATCACCAGTTATAAAATTTTTAAGGTTGTTTAAGTATACTTTCAGAGTAGTTTGGTATCTACATCTATATACTCCTCCAGCCACACAGCGGTGTTTGGCGGAGGGCACAATACGCTCCAAAGTCATATTTCACCCCCCCCCCCCCCCCCCTCTGTTCCACTCGTGGATCGGACGAGGTAAAAACGACTGTCTGAACGCCTTAGTACGAGCTCTAATTTCCCTTATCTTGGGATGGTGATCATTGCGCGATTTGAAAGTTGGTGGTAATAATATATGCTCTATATCCTCGGCGAGGATCGGATTTTGGAAATTAGTGAGCAGCCGCTTCCGTTTAGCGCGTCGCCTATCTGCAAGTGTGTCCCACTTCAAACTTTCTATGAGATTTGCAACGCTCTCGTGATGACTAAATGTACCAGTCACGAATCTTGCCGCTCTTCTTTGGACCTTCTCGGTCTTTTGAATCAGCCCCAACTGGTAAGGGTCCCATACAGACAAACAGTACTCTAAGACTGGACGAACTAACGTATTGTAAGCAATTTCCTTTGTTGAAGGACTGCATCGCTTCAGAATTCTACCAATTAACCGCAATCTAGAGTTCGCCTTGCCCGTTACTTGTGTAATCTGATCATTCCACCAATTCAGTCTATGTCACCAGTGAACCGTTAGCGAGTAAATGCAGTTAATTTGATTTCTTGCCTCCATTTATCTTTGCATCAGTATTCCACTAGAAATATCTGCACAACATTGTAAATGTTAACAGTATGCGCTGTGTGCCTTGTTTGCAAATTTCCATTCACTCACTGTACGCTCTCCGGAGAAACATATAAACCATTACAGACACTAATACGGTGTAACTCCGTCCCCGGACTTGATAGCCACCTGGATTCGGTTAGGGCGTGAGTTCACGTAGTTGTGCAGGTTCGTCGCATACACGTTGAGTCACTCGCTCAGGATTTAACCGCGCAATTCCACCAAATTGCGGAATTACTGATGGCGTTTTACCCACTGTTTCAACATGTCCCACAGATTTTCCATGAGGTTCAAGACAGGTGATTTTGCAGGCCAGTCGAGATGTAATAGGTTTGGTGTGAGTGTTCAGAAAACCAGTCACATACGACTTCCAGCCCGATCAACTATGTTATTATCGTCTTGGAAAATAGGGATATCAATAGCATACTCATCATGTCTGAAAGACAACACCTGATCATTCAGAATGTCTAAATAAACATCCTGGTTCATGTTAGTATGGCTCTGAGCACTATGCGACTTAACTTCTGAGGTCATCAGTCGCCTAGAACTTAGAACTAATTAAACCTAACTAACCTAAGGACATCACACACATCCATGCCCGAGGCAGGATTCGAACCTGTGACCGGAGCGGTCGCTCGGCTCCAGACTGTAGCGCCTAGAACCGGTTAATGGTAGTAGTCATATCAGTGAGTGGGACTAATTCATAATAAGAACAATACCCCAGAACATCACAGATCCACTTCCAGCTTGAACCTGACCTTGCACACATTCAGGAGGTAATGCTTTAGTTGGCCTTCGGTTCACTGGACAGCGTGTGTCATTTGACTATAGGCAAAATTGTGACTAATCAGATCACATTACGTCCCAACAGTCGGCTAATGGTTCAAATGGCTCTGAGCACTATGGGACTCAACTGCTGTGGTCATCAGTCCCCTAGAACTTAGAACTACTTAAACCTAACTAAGGACATCACACACATCCATGCCCGAGGCAGGATTCGAACCCGCGACCGTAGCGGTCGCACGGTTCCCGACTGCGCGCCTAGAACCGCGAGACCACCGCGGCCGGCCAGTCGGCTAATGTCCACATCCGATGATTTGTAGCAAATTGAAAACGCGCAGCTTTATGTGCTTGTGTGATCAGTGGCCTCTTGCGACGTGACTAACACACTAACGTCAAATGTTCATTGGGTGCAGTTACCGTCGCAATGTTCCCTTGGTAATAGCTTTATGTACCTGTGTGATCAGTGGCCTCTTGCGAGGTGGCTAACACACGAACACTTAATACTCACTGCATGCAGTTACCGTCGCAATGTTCTCTTGCTAATCAGTGGGAATAGACCTTCACTCACTGCTGCAGCAGTTCCTGTCTGGTTTGGAAGCAAATTTAGTTCACAACTCATCAGGATTTTTTTCCGATCACATTTTCGACGTCGTGGTTCGTGGCCAATTGTGTTACTACGTCACTTCTTGTAAGTCCGCCCCCGGTAGCTGAGTGGTCAGCGCGACAGACTGTCAATCCCAAGGGCCCGGGTTCGATTCTCGGCTGGGTCGGGGATTTTTCCCGCTCAGGGACTGGGTGTTGTGTTGTCCTAATCACCATCATTTCATCCCCATCGACGCGCAAGTCGCCGAAGTGGCGTCAAATCAAAAGACTTGCACCAGGCGAGCTGTATGCCCAACGGGAGGCCCGCGTGACACGTTAATAATACTTCTTGTAGACACGTTGAACACTTCGCCGAGGACCACCAACAAAGCCAGCAACGTCACACACCGTATGGTCACGGGCACAGCCAAACACAATTGCTTCTTTTTGCCACTGTGTCACGTCTTTACATTTACCCACCTTGACATATGTAATGGTACTTGAATCACGTTACCATTACGGCACCTCACCTCAACCTCTCGATACCCTAGTGACACGTTAATAATACTTCTTGTAGACACGTTGAACACTTCGCCGAGGACCACCAACAAAGCCAGCAACGTCACACACCGTATGGTCACGGGCACAGCCAGACACAATTGCTTCTTTTTGCCACTGTGTCACGTCTTTACATTTACCCACCTTGACATATGTAATGGTACTTGAATCACGTTACCATTACGGCACCTCACCTCAACCTCTCGATACCAGCAATATTCTACTGTGTTTCTGTAAAATAGTTAACATATTTCTGTGACAACATTCAGATTTGGTTTCATTAATGTAGAGGTACTTCGATACATCGATACGTTTATATTGCAATGATATTATTCTTATGTGTATTCTTTCTTTTGTCACTATGATCTTTGACGTACTTGTAACTCTGATTTTTGACCGCGTAAGCAGTTATTAGAGAGTCAAGTCTTGGTCGTCATGTTGAAAAGACGCAAATGTAGTCAGTTTATGAAATGTGAACTTTAACAGTGCTCAAGATATTTTCAAGTATGTTTTATATCGTGAAGTGATGTTGCAACAAAAGTAATAAAAAAGAAGTGTAACTTAAATTCGGAGTGCTGATTGCTTTTTTATATCACCATTGTCCTAACTTGCAAAAGTTTAATCTTCAAGAATGGTTTATGAAACACATCTATAAAACTTTTGAATATCGCAGAATAACACCTAGGCCTCTTTGCATCCGAGCTTGGAATCATCACTAACTAGATTTTCGACAATTGAGCCATGAATTCACTACGACACCAGCGTGGGAAACACGAAAAGATCAGTGCCTAGTTTATCCATTATTTCAAGAAATGACTTTAATAACTGTGCTCTAATGACACCTCCCACATAATATAACTTTGTTGTTGCCCGAAAATGCAATATTTAGCAGCGTGAGCAACACTACAATCAATTAATTTTTGACCTTTGTTGTGGTAGGGTTGATAGACGTACAACGTCCGCTTGAAAAATAAATGCCTCACTGTTAGCTACTTCGCCGGCCGAAGTGGCCGTGCGGTTATAGGCGCTGCAGCTTGGAACCGCGTGACCACTACGGTCGCAGGTTCGAATCCTGCCTCGGGCATGGATGTGTGTGATGTCCTTATGTTAGATAGGTTTAAGTAGTTCTAAGTTCTAGGGGACTGATGACCTCAGATGTTGAGTCCCATAGTGCTCAGACCCATTTGAACCATTTTGTTAGCTACTTCCTTGTGCTCACATAGACATAATGCGCGCGCGGGTGAGCTCGTGGCGCAATCGCTGCGCCATCTGTAAAGCCTTAACGACTTATGTGCGAGTGCGCACTGGAATCTATTTTTTTGTCCGGCGAGCTCACTTATTACTGACAGCAGTAACAGCCATTTTACTCTACGCCCTCAAGTCTTGCATTCAGTACTACACTCCTGGAAATGGAAAAAAGAACACATTGACACCGGTGTGTCAGACCCACCATACTTGCTCCGGACACTGCGAGAGCGCTGTACAAGCAATGATCACACGCACGGCACAGCGGACACACCAGGAACCGCGGTGTTGGCCGTCGAATGGCGCTAGCTGCGCAGCATTTGTGCACCGCCGCCGTCAGTGTCAGCCAGTTTGCCGTGGCATACGGAGCTCCATCGCAGTCTTTAACACTGGTAGCATGCCTCGACAGCGTGGACGTGAACCGTATGTGCAGTTGACGGACTTTGAGCGAGGGCGTATAGTGGGCACGCGGGAGGCCGGGTGGACGTACCGCCGAATTGCTCAACACGTGGGGCGTGAGGTCTCCACAGTACATCGATGTTGTCGCCAGTGGTCGGCGGAAGGTGCACGTGCCCGTCGACCTGGGACCGGACCGCAGCGACGCACGGATGCACGCCAAGACCGTAGGATCCTACGCAGTGCCGTAGGGGACCGCACCGCCACTTCCCAGCAAATTAGGGACGCTGTTGCTCCTGGGGTATCGGCGAGGACCATTCGCAACCGTCTCCATGAAGCTGGGCTACGGTCCCGCACACCGTTAGGCCGTCTTCTGCTCACTCCCCAGCATCGTGCACCCCGCCTCCAGTGGTGTCGCGACAGGCGTGAATGGAGGGACGAATGGAGACGTGTCGTCTTCAGCGATGAGAGTCGCTTCTGCCTTGGTGCCAATTATGGTCGTATGCGTGTTTGGCGCCGTGTAGGTGAGCGCCACAATCAGGACTGCATACGACCGAGGCACACAGGGCCAACACCCGGCATCATGGTGTGGGGAGCGATCTCCTACACTGGCCGTACACCACTGGTGATCGTCGATGGGACACTGAATAGTGCACGGTACATCCAAACCGTCATCGAACCCATCGTTCTACCATTCCTAGACCGGCAAGGGAACTTGCTGTTCCAACAGGACAATGCACGTCCGCATGTATCCCGTGCCACCCAACGTGCTCTAGAAGGTGTAAGTCAACTACCCTGGCCAGCAAGATCTCCGGATCTGTCCCCCATTGAGCATGTTTGGGACTGGATGAAGCGTCGTCTCACGCGGTCTGCACGTCCAGCACGAACGCTGGTCCAACTGAGGCGCCAGGTGGAAATGGCACGGCAAGCCGTTCCACAGGACTACATCCAGCATCTCTACGATCGTCTCCATGGGAGAATAGCAGCCTGCATTGCTGCGAAAGGTGGATATACACTGCACTAGTGCCGACATTGTGCATGCTCTGTTGCCTGTGTCTATGTGCCTGTGGTTCTGTCAGTGTGATCATGTGATGTATCTGACCCCAGGAATGTGTCAATAAAGTTTCCCCTTCCTGGGACAATGAATTCACGGTGTTCTTATTTCAATTTCCAGGAGTGTATTCGGTTATGCCTCTGGTATGTTTTTTCGACAGCATCGACTGTACTTTAACCGTGATATACAACAGTATGGGGAGGTTAACTGATGAAGAGTTGGTCGATATGCGCTAGTGTATTTGAATACAGAATGCAATGGAAGAGCGGTGCAATGATGCAATGCTATGCTGTTCCCGCAGCGATGGTAACCACAACACAGTGTTTTCGCATCAGTCTGAGGGCTGGTGATTTACTGTGGGTCTTGCGTTGTAAGTTTTGGTGCTACCACATAAGAGCCTATTTCACTACCTCCAGGTATTTTCACATAATCATTGTAAACTGGGATAACAAAACGAATAAATCATAAGGTCACGGGTGCCTTACGCGAAAATACACAGCAAATGTAAATGAACAGCCACCGAATGTTTGTTGGTGGGGCTCTGTTTCGCTCGTGTACAGGCCGTCCAAGGAAGAACGGTCAATGTTCAGGGATATGACAGGAACAATCATTCGAAGCAAAAAAGTTTAGTAAACATGGACTCTAAGGTATACACGGTGTTACAAAATGGTACGGGCAAACTTTCAGGAAACATTCCTCACACACAAATAAAGAAAATATGTTATGTGGACATCTGTCCGGAAACGCTTACTTTCCATGTTAGAGCTCATTTTATTACTTCTCTTCAAATCACATTAATCATGGAATGGAAACACACAGCAACAGAACGTACCAGCGTGACTTCAAACACTTTGTTACAGGAAATGTTCAAAATGTCCTCCGCTAGCGAGGATACATGCATCCACCCTCCGTCGCATGGAATCCCCGATGCGCTGATGCAGCCCTGGAGAATGGCGTATTGTATCACAGCCGTCCACAATACGAGCACGAAGAGTCTCTACATTTGGTACCGGGGTTGCGTAGACAAGAGCTTTCAAATGCCCCCATAAATGAAAGTCAAGAGGGTTGAGGTCAGGAGAGCGTGGAGGCCATGGAATTGGTCCGTCTCTAACAATCCATCGGTCACCGAATCTGATGTTGAGAAGCGTACGAACACTTCGACTGAAATGTGCAGGAGCTCCATCGTGCGTGAACCACATGTTGTGTCGTACTTGTAAAGGCACATGTTCTAGCAGCAGAGGTAGAGTATCCCGTATGAAATCATGGCGGTGAATCGAGGAAGTACCGTATATACTGACGAAACTAAAATGAGCTCTAACATGGAAATCAAGCGTTTCCGGACACATGTCCACATAACATCTTTTCTTTATTTGTGTGTGAGGAATGTTTCCTGAAAGTTTGGCCGTACCTTTTGTAACACCCTGTATATCTTAAGAGTTGTGAACATGTCTTTCTCTTCCATACTTTGAAGCTAATCTCTTTACTGTAACTCTTTACTTTTCATGTCTTGAGAGGTGGAAGTATGCAACTAAACAAGAAAAAAATGTTCAGTAAACATTGGCTCTAAAGTGCATACCCGGAAATCTGTGAGCACTTATTTATCTTCGCTACTGCTGAACAAGTGTTCACAGTTCTTAATTTTCGCATTTTAGAGCCGACGTTTAGCTGACAGTTTTTCTTGTTTTAGTCCATATTACCTCGTCGCCCAACATGGAAAGCAAGAAGCTTGCAGGAGAAGAGACTTGTGTCACTGTATGAAGATGAAGAAACGCTCATAACTCTTCAGGTATGCGTTTTAGAGCTCACGTTTACTGGACTTGTTTGCTTAAAGTGATCATTCCTGTCATACCCTTGATTGCTGACCACTCCTTCTGGGATACCCCATATTGAAACGAATGTGTGTGTTCCGGCAGAGCTCTAGAACACTTGGAAATTTTCAACCAAACTTCGTACACATATGACTGATAATCTATTACGGCGAAGGGAAGACACCCGTAGTACAGCAACTTGCAAGGTGGGGTTGGGTAGGAGATGACACATAACCGTAACACTGGACTGCCTTTGTCAGTTTCAACCAAACGCATTAAAGATATAGCTTACTATCTAAGAAAATATACTGTTCGGTTCGAGACACTCTCTGAAATAGCCCTGTGGTTGTTGGTAGAATAAGACTTGCGTCTATGGCTCTACCAACCAGTCCCATTTTCTTCTGAGAATCATATCCAACGTCAACAAACTGAACTGTATCGTAAAACCACGATGCTTGGTACAGTGGATTCTTGTGTACCACCTATCAACGAACCACCTTACCACGTTGTGTTGATATTCGTCGATCTGATGATGATTTAAGATCGCAACTAGTCGACAATAATAATAAATATATTAATACAACATTATAAGGAATCTTTTCTTAATCTTTAGAGTACGTTAATGAGGGGTAACACACAGATACAGAACGTACCTACAAACTCCACTAAACTCTTTCCTATATGAAGCGTTCAAAATGCCCCCCCCCCCCCCCCCACCTGTAATACTGACACAGTCGCACTGAACCCCGGATGAGTTGATGTACTCCTAGGATATTGTATATGGTTTCGAACCCTTACACAATTCGCTCACGAAGACACTCTGTATATACAATAGTTTATTACGTCTAAGATCACTTAGAAATTACAATGTTCGCATTAGTGGATTCAGCACTTGATTGTCATTTACAGATGTGATTAATTCGCCATCAGTTTCCTCGAGCTGTATAAAAATTTCAGTTAAGCATGTGTGATTACGTATATGAAGAATTCATTAACATATAATATAACACTTCATGGTGTTCACAACACGTAAATGGAATTGTTGTACATCTGGACGAAACCGTTAGCGAATTAATCACATCTGAAAGTGACGCCCAAGTGATGAAGATTGTAATTTTTAAGCGTCCTTGGTCGTAATAAACATTCAAAATGTCGCAAACTTCCGTTTGGCAGTATGTCTACTTTTAAAATTTGTGTATCTTGGCCCGTTGTTCGAAACACAAGAGCTTCCGTACGCTCCCACAAATCAAGTCTGGTCAGTTTAGGTCCAGAGAACGTGCAGGCCAAGAGACAGACGCACCTCCTCCTCGCCACGGATCGAAGAAGTCACGAAGAACATTTCGTGAAAGGAAGCGTTTCATGCGGTATGCTGGTTCGTCTGTGATTTCGGCAGTTAACGCACTTTCAAGAGATGTACAAAACGTGTTCTAACATCGAAATGAAGCGTGTACCGAACCCATGACCGCAACTTTCTTCTTTTATGTGTGAGCAATATGTTGTGAAAGTTTCGCCGCGTCTTTTTTTGCCCACTGTGTAAAAGAATCTGGAGATATCTAAGTATTAAGTATAAGTGGAAAACAGTAATGGGCAGTATTGTACTTTGGCGCACTTCACAGACTTTCACCTCTAGTTACCCATATAATGGAAGTTTAATATACTTTTCTATTCCATTTTTAAATTGTGACATTCAGTCTTTTTCTGAAATTACATAAATTGCTCCAGAAAAGTAAGATTTTTCCAAATTTGCAAACACGTGCCAAGGGATAACATGGTCATGTACCTTGGAAGAGTATTCTTTTGAAATTTAAAAGCGTTGCTATGGAGGAAATCTTATCAATAGTCAGTCGTCTACCTGTTACATTATTACCCTAATACACACCAGTAATCAGTAAGGGAACTCATGCTAATTAGAAGTATTATGAAATGCCACTAAGAAGTTAAATATACAGGGCTATTACAAATGATTGAAGCGATTTCATAAATTCACTGTAGCTCCATTCATTGACATATGGTCACGACACACTACAGATACGTAGAAAAGCTCATAAAGTTTTGTTCGGCTGAAGCCGCACTTCAGGTTTCTGCCGCCAGAGCGCTCGAGAGCGCAGTGAGAAAAAATGGCGACAGGAGCCGAGAAAGCGTATGTCGTGCTTGAAACGCAGTGCAACGACACTTCAGGACGAAGTTCAACAAAGATCCACCAACTGCTAACTCCATTCGGCGATGGTATGCGCAGTTTAAAGCTTCTGGATGCCTCTGTAAGGGGAAATCAACGGGTCGGCCTGCAGTGAGCGAAGAAACGGTTGAACGCGTGCGGGCAAGTTTCACGCGTAGCCCGCGGAGGTCGACGAATAAAGCAAGCAGGGAGCTAAACGTACCACAGCCGACGGTTTGGAAAATCTTACGGAAAAGGCTAAAGCAGAAGCCTTACGGTTTACAATTGCTACAAGCCCTGACACCCGATGACAAAGTCAAACGCTTTGAATTTTCGGCGCGGTTGCAACAGCTCATGGAAGAGGATGCGTTCAGTGCGAAACTTGTTTTCAGTGATGAAGCAACATTTTTTCTTAATGGTGAAGTGAACAGACACAATGTGCGAATCTGGGCGGTAGAGAATCCTCACGCATTCGTGCAGCAAATTCGCAATTAACCAAAAGTTAACGTGTTTTGTGCAATCTCACGGTTTAAAGTTTACGGCCCCTTTTTCTTCTGCGAAAAAAACGTTACAGGACACGTGTATCTGGACATGCTGGAAAATTGGCTCATGCCACAACGGGAGACCGACAGCGCCGACTTCATCTTTCAACAGGATGGTGCTCCACCGCACTTCCATCATGTTGTTCGGCATTTCTTAAACAGGAGATTGGAAAACCGATGGATCGGTCGTGGTGGAGATCATGATCAGCAATTCATGTCATGGCCTCCGCGCTCTCCCGACTTAACCCGATGCGATTTCTTTCTGTGGGGTTATGTGAAATATTCAGTGTTTAAACCTCCTCTACCAAGAAACGTGCCAGAACTGCGAGCTCGCATCAACGATGCTTTCAAACTCATTGATGGGGACATGCTGCGCCGAGTGTGGGAGGAACTTGATTATCGGCTTGATGTCTGCCGAATCACTAAAGGGGCACATATCGAACATTTGTGAATGCCTAAAAAAACTGGTTGAGTTTTTTTATGTGTGTGCATTGTGAAAATATCTCAAATAATAAAGTTATTGTAGAGCTGTGAAATCGCTTCAATCATTTGTAATAACCCTGTATTTTGAAAGAGAAGCTATTGGAAACTAAAATCAATTTCCATTTTCAAGACAGGTAAAGTTATCAGGACGTTAAGGAACTTATTTCATTTGCAAGTATCAAATGTCACTTTGTACAAGAAGTTAGTCACTAGATTGATATACCGAGCAACAAGCATCATGTGCTCCTAGCCACACACCCTCTAAATACAAGACTTTCCCACAATGTAAAATAGTTACAGATCGACTAGGGAGTTCGAGAAAATGGTAGTGTGGTTTGTGTGAATGAATATAATACATATTTCTTTTTTTATTGTATACCTGAAGTTTTCCACTATCGCAAACTCAACTCCGCGATTCAGCTTCGCCGACCGGTGTGGCCGAGCGGTTCTAGGCGCTTCAGTGTGGAACCGCGTGACCGCTACGGTCGCAGGTTCGAATCCTGCCTCGGGCATGGATGTGTGTGATGTCCTTACGTTAGTTAGGTTTATATAGTTCTAACTTCTAGGGGACTGATGACCTCAGATGTTAAGTCCCGTAGTGCTCAGAGCGATTTGAACCATTTGATTCAGCTTCCCGATTAACGATGTTAACTCCACGACAAAACAAACAACAATGCTAATAGTAAAGCGTACACCCTCTCTCCTCTTTAGTTTCTTTAAAGAATAAACCTGCTAGATGAGGCTGAATTTACAGGATTAGTACAACCTGCATTGTAGGTGCAGACCGTCAATTCTGACATGGCACGAGGGAAAAAAGTAATCTATATGTGACTGGTGACTGGTAGTACGTTATTTGATCCGCTGCAACGAGGCGGAAATCCCAAGAGCCGAGAATTGATGTCAAGCGGAACAACCCGTAATTGCAGAACTAATTTAATTTTCGCGCAGATTGGAATTTAAGTGCTCAGATAATGAATGCGTGAATTGCGTGGAAATTTTCGAACCTGCAGTTAGGGGATGGCGGTTATGGGCATCTACTACGAGTAAGGCAAATGAATAAAGATGTACAAAGGAGTTTTTTCTCTCTAAATAACAAAAATAGGATTTTCATTGTCATACGAATAACGTTAAAGTAATTGGAATATCTAAGTGAGTGTAATTGTTTCTCTGTTCTTGCGAATAGCGAGAATTGGGTGAAAAAAATTATTCTTGGTCCAGCAGCTCTGGGGATTGGTACGGAAAGGTTCTCAAACAGTTCGTCCGTTCTTCCCCAGCTTCAATGTGGTGAACGCGTTTCAAGCGAGGTAATCACTCCAGTGACTCACATTGTAGTTTGTCATCTATAAGTAGGCACATGTTACGTGTCTCATCCTTCTGGAGTGTAGCATATTTGTCTTTGAAAAGCATCTTCCCACACCAACAAAAAAAAAAACACTTCGTCTTCGGCCACAAGTGACCCATCGGGACCATCCGACCGCCGTGTCATCCTCAGATGAGGATGTGGATAGGAGGGCCGTATGGTTAGCACACCGCTCTCCCGGTCGTTATGATGGTTTTCTTTGACCGGGGCCGCTACTATTCGGTCGAGTAGCTCCTTAAATGGCATCACCAGGCTGAGTGCACCCCGAAAAATGGCAACAGCGCGTGGCGGACTAGATGGTCACCCATCCATGTGCCGGCCACGCCCGACACCGCTTAACTTCGGTTATATCACGTGAACCGGGGTATCCACTGCGGCAAGGCCGTTGCCACACCAACAAAAGCCCCACAAAAAAATCGTACGTATTTTGTGGAGACATTCCTGGACGCAAAAAATGAGTCTGATAGTTCAACAAGCTTTCTCCTAATTCAGGTCGGCCTAACTCCTACGAGTTGTCAGGCGCATTTTCTCTGGTGTGGCAGCAGATATTACGTAGCTGCAGTCAACCCAAACAAATGCCGCTCATCACGCCTTTCACGTGATCCTCAGTGTCGACGAAAACCGTTGTTGTTTTCCGTTGCAGACAAAACGATTTTGAAAGTGGAATCATATGTGCCCATTCGATAGAGCGGTACCAGGTTACTCCAGTGCGATATTTGTTTTATCGGCATGTATTAACAGGGGTAGTAAAACGAAGAAAAACTCCAGTAGCGACAGCACTGCCTTGCCCCGTGCTGACTGCTAATGCCAAGCATGCAGTGCTGCTGACTCGCTACTGGACTGCTGTTTTGTTCTTCGTGTTTTACTGTCCCTGTTAATACATATCGACAAAACAAATATAGCTCTAGACTAATCTGGGACCGCGCTATCAAATGGACACGTAAAACTCGGCTTTCAAAATCGTTTTCTTTGTGACGGGGAACAAACCGGCGCTTTCTGTCGACAGTCGGCATCGCCAAAAAGACGCGATGAGTGGTATTTGCTTGGGCGGACTACAGCCACACAATGCAAAAACGAAATTGCAAATTTCTGCGGAAACTCCACAGAAAATGCACCCGACAATTCTTAGAAAAACACCACAATGTAGATGTACTACCATATTATTATTATTATGTGCGATTGGACCCATACGGATCACGCAAAGCTTTTCCGATTCAATTTTTTAATTCTCCAAACTTCTCTCATTCTTTCCCCATGAATTCTCTTTCTTTCCTCTGTCCGTTTTGTCCCCTGTCTCTTGCAAACTTCACTCTCGGGTTGTACTTTCCAACTATTGATTTTTTGCCTGTATACATTTCTGTTTATAACTTCTGAAAAATTTATTTGTGCATTTGCTAGATCTGTTTTGGTTTCTTTTATCCAGGGTATGGTTTTCAATTTTTCAATGTATATTAAAATTTTGTGGGAAAGTCTGGGTGTTGGGAGTCTGTGGATATGACCGTAAAATTTTAGTCTTCTTTTCCGGATGTCTGCGGCGAGGTTAGATAATTTTTCTGTAGTTTTCCGAGACTGTAACCTGTATCCATCTTCAGTTCTTTTTGGGCCAAGAATCTTTCTGATAATTTTGCGTTCCTCTTTCAGGATGCCTTCCAGGTCGCCTTTTCTATGGAGTGTGAGTGTTTCGCTGGCATATAGTGCTTCGGACTTGATTACTGTATTGTAGTGTCGTATTTTTGAGTGAATGGAGAGACACTTTTTATTGTAGATGTTGTGGGTTTTCCAGTATGCTCTTTTCAGTTTTTGCAGTCGAACTTTTTGTGCAGTTTTCTCTCCCCCTGTGGGTTCTAGGACCTCGCCTAAGTATTTAAAGAATGGAACTCTCTCAATTTGTCCATATTTTGTAGTCAGTTTTTGAGTTTCAAATTTTGAGCAGATGAATTTGGTTTTTTGGAAGGAAATTTGTAGCCCAACTTTTTCGGCGCATTCTTTGAGAATGTCTATCTGTTTAATTGCTGTGGTCTCGTTTTCTGCTAGAATGGCCACGTCATCTGCAAATGCCAAGCATGAAATTTTAATACCATCTATCGATCTTCCTAGTTGTATAGGCTTCCAGTAATTTTGATTCTTCAGTTCTTTTTCCCATTCTCGGATGACTTTGTCTAAGACAAGGTTGAAGAGGAGTGGAGACAAGCCGTCACCTTGTCTGACGCCGGTTTTGATCAAGAAGGGCTCTGATATTTCACCCAGGAATTTTATCTTAGAAGTTGTGTTTGTGAGCGTTTCTTTGATAAGGTTTAGGGTTTTCGGATCGAGTCCTAGCTCCTCAAGGATAATAAAGAGAGATTGCCTATCGATTGAATCATAAGCCTTTGCGGAATCAACAAAGGAACAAATGATCGGACTTTGTATTTTAGTGTTGTCTTCAAATTGAAAATTTGTTCTGCACAGGATCGGTGAGGGCGAAAGCCAGCTTGGTATTCACCAATACTGTGTTCGAGTTGTTCTTGTGTTCGTTGAAGAAGACAAGCTGAGAGGATTTTATAAGTGACTTGGAGAAGGGAGATTCCTCGATAGTTGTTTATATCTGCCATGTCTCCCTTTTTATGCAGTGGATGAATTAGGGCGCATTTCCAATCTTCTGGTAGTTTTTCTGTCTGCCAAATGTCTGTGATGATTTGAGTGAGTTCTTTGAGGGAATTTGGTCCAAGATTTTTAAGTAGTTCTGCCGTGATATTATCTTCTCCGGATGCCTTGTTGTTTTTCAGTCTATGAATATGTCTTTGGATCTCCTCTAGTGTAGGTGGTGGGGATTCTGGATTTGTGTGGACAGCAGTTTCTTGAGGGAATCTTGAAGAAGGTTCGGGGCAATTGAGGAGTCCGGAAAAGTATCTCGCCAGCTCCTCACAATTTTCCCGATTTGTGAGCGCTAGTTTTCCATCTGGTTTTCTGAAACATAGATTTCGTGAGCCGTATCCAATGATTCTCCCAGCAAAGGTCTTATAGAAGTCTCGTGCATTATAGTTACGGAAATTTTCTTCAATAGACTCACACTGTTCCTTGAGGTACTTCCTCTTGACTTGTCAGATTGTTTTTGCCACTTGTCTTCTGGTGTTGTGGAAGTGATCTAGATTTTCTGGGGATTTTTTACTGTTATACTTCAGAAAGGCTTTCTTTCTTTCTTCCAGCGCTTTTTCACATCCAGAGTCCCACCAGGGGTGTTTTGTGTTCTTTTTCAATGGGATCAGTTCTTTTGCCTTCTTTGTAATTTTTGTTCGAAATTTTTCCCAAGAGTCAGCTGGTTCCTTTTCCCACTCCTCCTTCAGATTGGTTTCTTTGATTGTTCGTGTGTCAAATTTCATCATGTGTGTTTTCTTCGGATAGAATTTTTTTGGGGTGAATTTCACTTTAATGCGTGTTAAGTAGTGGTCTGAGTCAATGTTCGCCCCTCTGCGGACTTGGACATCATGGATCTCTTTCTGTACGAAATAGGAGATGGCAATGTGGTCAATCTCCAGGTCTTTTGTTTTCTAGGTTTTTTTCTCAAAGATGTAGACATTATTTTTAGATTATTTTGTTGGCATAGTTCAATAAATCTCAGTCCGTTTCTGTTGGTGAATCTGTGTGCTGGATATTTTCCTACACTATATGTACTACCATATATATACAGGGTGGTCCATTGATCGTGACCGGGCCAAATATCTCACGAAATAAGCATCAAACGAAAAAACTACGAAGAACGAAACTCTTCTAGTTTGAAGGGGGAAACCATATGGCGCTATGGTTGGCCCGCTAGATGGCGCTGCCATAGGTCAAACGGAAATCAACTGCATTTTTTTAAATAGGAACCCTTATTTTTTATTACATATTGGTGTAGTACGTAGAGAAATATGAATGTTTTAGTTGCACCACTTTTTTCACTTTCTGATAGATGGCGCTATAATAGTCACAAACGTATAGGTACGTGGTACCACGTAACATTCCGCCAGTGCGGATGGTATTTGCTTCGTGATACATTACCCGTGTTAAAATGGACCGTTTACAATTGCGGAAAAGGTCGATATCGTGTTGATGTATGGCTGTTGTGATCAAAATGCCCAACGGGCTTGTGCTGTGTGTGCTGCTCGGTATCCTGGACCACATCATCCAAGTGTCCGGACCGTTCGCCGGATAGTTACGTTATTTAAGGAAACAGTAAGTGTTCAGCCACATGTGAAACGTCAACCACGACCTGCAACAAATGATGATGCCCAAGTAGGTGTTTTAGTTGCTGTCGCGGCTAATCCGCACAACAGTAGCAGACAAACTGCGCGAGATTCGGAAATCTCAAAAAACGTCTGTGTTGAGAATGCTACATCAACATCGATTGCACCCGTACCATATTTCTATGCACCAGGAATTGCATGGCGACGACTTTGAACGTCGTGTGCAGTTCTGCCACTGCGCACAAGAGAGATTACGGGGCGATGACAGGTTTTTTACATGCGTTCTATTTAGTGACGAAGCGTCATTCACCAACAGCGGTAACGTAAACCGGCATAATATGCACTATTCGGCATCGGAAAATCCACGATGGCTGCAACAAGTGGAACAACAGCGACCTTGGCGGGTTAATGAATGGTGCAGCATTTTATCGACGGCAATGTAAATGGTGCAGTGTATGCTGATTTCCAACGTAATGTTCCACCGATGTTACTACAAGATGATTCACTGCATGACAGAATGGCGATGTACTTCCAACATGATGGATGTCCGGCAGATACCTCGCGTGCGGTTTAAAAGGATAAGTTCACAAAGGTACATGTATCACATTGGAACAACCGAAATAAAATGTTCAAACGTTATACGTTCTGTATTTAATTTAAAAAGCCTGCCTATTACCAACTGTTCGTCTAAAATTGTGAGCCATATGTTTGTGACTATTACAGCGCCATCTATGTCAAAGCGAAAAAAGTGGTCCAACTAAAACAATCATATTTCTTTATGTACTACACGAATATGTAATAAAAATGGGGGTTCCTCTTTGACCTATGGCAGCGCCATATACTACCAGCAATGGCAGGTGAAAAACAAGAGTATGTGATGTTATTTCACTGATTAGAAAAACGAGTCTAATTCACAAAGAACTTGGCAGTATGGACACCCCCTCTGTCCTGGATGCATACACCGATACCGTTAGCAGGTGGGTGTCATAAGGCCTTCGTGTGCTCTCCTGAGGCAACCTGGCAAACAACACTTGTAACTGGTGCTAGACATATTGCACACTTGTACCGGGGTGGAAACCGAGCTGGTTCCAGACATCTTCTGTCAGGCAGCGATCTGGGGATGTTGCTGGCCATGGGAAGACCTCAACATCAAACAGATAGTTCACAGAGACAATTTCCATATCAGGACGAGCATTGTCTACTTCTTCGTCTACATCTACGTGATTACTCTGCTATTCAAAATAAAGTGCCTGGTGGAGGGTTCAAAGAACCACCTTCAAGCTGTCTCCTTACCGTTCCACTCTCGAACCGCGTACGGGAAAAACGTGGATTTAAAATTTTCTGCGCGAGCCCTGATTTCTCTTATTTTACCGTGATGATCATTTCCCCTTATGTAGATGGGTGCCAACTGTTTTCGCAATCGGAGGAGAAAATTGGTGATTGAAATTTCATGAGAAGATCCCGTCGCAACGAAAAATGTCTTTGTTTTAATGATTGCCGCTCCAATTCACGTATCATGTCTGTGGCACTATCTCCCCTGTCCCGCGAAAATACAAAACGAGCTGCCCTTCTTTGTACTTTTCCGATGCCGTCCGTCAGTCCCACCTGATGCGGATCCCACACCGCACAGCAGTACTTCAGAATAGGGCGGACAAGCGTGGTGTAAGCAGTCTCTGTAGTAGACCTGTTGCACCTTCTAAGTGTTTTGCCAATGAATCGCAGTCTTTGGTTTGCTCTGCCCACAACATTATCTATGTGATCGTTCCAGTTCAGGTTATTTGTAATTTTAATCGCTAAGTATTTAGTTGGATTTACAGCCTTCACGTTTGTGCGACTTATAGCGTAATCGAAGTTTAGCGGACTTCTTTTAGTACTCATGTGAATAACTTCACACTTTTCTTTATTCAGGGTCAATTGCCACTTTTCGCAAACAGACAGATATCTTATCTAAATCATTTTGCATTTCGTTTTGGTCATTTGGTAACTTTACAAGACGGTAAATGACAGTATCATCTTTAAACAATCTCAGACGCCTACTCAGATTGTCTCCTATGTCGTTAATACGACATAGGAGATCAGGAACAATAGAGGGCCTGTAACACTTGCTATGGGGAAGCCGGATATTACTTCTGTTTTACTCGACGACTTTCCGTCTATTACTACGAACTGTGAGCTTTCTGACAGGAAATTATGAATCAAGTCGCACAACTGAGGCGATACTTCATAGGCACGCAATTAGTGTCGAGGCTGGGTGTGCCGGCCACTCTGTGGATCGTTTTTAGGCTGTTTTCCATCTGCCACGGTGAATGTGGTGCTACAGAAGAATTCTGAAGATTAGATGGGAAGATCACATAACTAATGAGGAGGTACTGAATAGGATTGGGTAGAAGAGGAGTTTGTGGCACAACTTGACCAGAAGAAGGGATCGGTTGGTAGGACATGTTCTGAGGCATCAAGGGATCACCAATTTAGTATTGGAGGGCAGCGTGGAGGGTAAAAATCGTAGGGGGAGACCAAGAGATGAATACACTAAGCAGATTCAGAAGGATGTAGGTTTCAGTAGGTACTGGGAGATGAAGAAGCTTGCACAGGATAGAGTAGCATGGCGAGCTGCATCAAACCAGTCTCAGGACTGAAGACCACAACAACAACACGGTGTATACGGGCTGGTTCCCCATATTCCGCCTCAGTTACACGATGTCGGCGATTTGCTGCACGAACACTGTCTCCACGTACGCTGAAACATCCCCTTTGAACAATTATACAAGACTGTGCTTAAACTGACACACAATATTTTTTTAGCGCAACGCAATCTGACTTTCAATAATCTCTACAAGAGAATGGCCCTGACTAACATTAACCTGTACTTTTCACAAATCACTTACCTCACAAAAATCTTGGTTACTCCCACTACTGCAATACAGCGAGCGCCACTACTGCCAGCTAAATAAAAGATTCAAACTATGGAAGGCACTAACTACTGATAGGGATAGTTAGCAAATGAAAGATATTAATAGAGAACAAACAATGTATTTACCTTGATATCATCATATATATATCAGTTCATGACAAATTACAAAACTCCGCCATCTCTCTCCCCACATCCACCACTGCTGGCGGCTCACCTCCAACTGCGCAACGCTACGCGCTGTTCACAGCCAGCTGCCTAGCACTACAATGGCGAGTATTACAACAATGCAAAGCAGCCACAGGCTGCACACAGCACAGCCAGTGATTTTCATACAGAGGTGGCGTTACCAAAAAAACCTAAACAGCCTACTTACATAGCCCCCATGCTCCCCACAAAAAAATTTTACAAATTGTGTTGGGCACTGGGCAATACATATTTGTTAAAATTTTTCATAATCGTAATTACAATAACAAAGAAATCAAATGCACACACTTATTGATACAATGTTGGTCAAAAGCTAAAATTTTCTCACAGTCCATAAAGACAGTCCTGATCATTCATCAAATTGCAGTGTTTTTCTCAAAGTCTGAGCAGTAAAAGAAAATGCACACGGAAGTAGTGGATTTCCATGCAGTCTTGAAGAAGTAGCGTTGTCCTTCCAATGGAAAGACAGTTCTGACTCTTGACATGCTGACAGGTAATGGGCCACAACAGAGCAAACCCACCACAGAGTCAGTCGAAGTTTTGAAGAGTATTGGTGGGTAGGTCATCACAGAGTAGACCCACTGTAGTCCTGGTAGAGATTGTGGTATTGGTGGGCCACCAGAGGTGCAGACCCACTGCAGTCCTTGTAGAAATAATGGTACTGATGGATCATCAAAGATGTAGACCCACTGTAGTCCTTGTAGAGATTATGGTACTGGTGAGTCAGCAACGACGTAGACCCACTGTAGTCCTTGTAGAGATTATGGTACTGGTGAGTCAGCAACGACGTAGACCCACTGTAGTCCTCGTAGAGACGGCCAGCAGCCATCCGTTGTGACTGTGCAGGTGCACAATCACAATTGAAGAGTCTTGCGGATAATATAGCAAGTCCATAACCACCACTTGTGCACTCACAAAGTTTTTGGAATTGTC
Source organism: Schistocerca nitens (assembly GCF_023898315.1). Taxonomy (NCBI): domain Eukaryota; kingdom Metazoa; phylum Arthropoda; class Insecta; order Orthoptera; family Acrididae; genus Schistocerca; species Schistocerca nitens. Next base: position 38,095,224 of record NC_064620.1, read on the forward strand.
CTTAGAACCAGCAATGCTGTTATCCAGTCCCTTGCTGAATTATTAACACACATACAAACACTAACAGTCCCTACTTCTCACATATTGTCCATATACTATGACCAACAGAAACGTGTGCAGTGAAATAGAACTTACAAGTTACTTAATTTGATGACCTGGTGTCAATTACAATTTTATAACATACGAATACAATTACAAAGGTACAAAATACATCATTAAAGAACATAACAATACAGATAACATTTGTAGTAATATGGGCTTTACAAAAGAATCGAAATAACATATACATCAGTGTTACAGGAATTATGACATAAGTAGATACATAAAAGATCAGAATAATTATTGAAACATCGACTTCACACATGAGCAACAAAACAGAACAGATAAATAATGTCTAACATCTCTACAAAGAAAATAACATATTATTAATGCCAATTATATTTGAGGATAACAGCATTCCTCATCATAGTGAATGTAGCTTAGTATTAGAAGAAGAAAAAAATTCTATGAAACTACACAGAGACAGGAAGAAAACAAATACACAAGGGTACACAAACACATAGTGGGATAACACAAAAGGAAAGGACAGGGTTTGTTTTCAGTGTATCATTTGGTACTGCAGTCCAACGCAAAACTTCATTCTGTAGACCTTTCGTCTTATTTCAACCTTTGCTTCCACCAAAAAAAATCCTATTCAAGCATGCTTTCTGTATATATATGTTCACATATTTCTTACCTCATTATTTATTTTCCATTATCTTACTTCATCATTTATTTCCAAGAAAATCCTACCTAAACCTGTTGTCCCTAAAACCTACTTTTTTGTTCATATCCTCTTTCAAAATACTGTTTTGGCCAAACCATTTTCTTATAGATTTTCAATGTATTTCTTCCAATTCATCACAACTTGTTCTCTTATATAGTCTACCCCCTCTTAAGCTAACTTAAATCTACTGAGCTCAGATATATATACCAAGGGACGAGGCAATGCAGCATCACATAAAACAATTAATATAAACAGCAATGAAAAAAACGCAGATTTGCGAAGCAAGCAGCATTAAGAAATTAGCAAAGCAATTGTAATATTACAACTAATCTAAGGCAATGTGCAGCAAACAATAACAATAAATCATTAGTAAAACTGGCTTAACAGCGTAATACAAAGTCAAATTCAGTAACATTATGCCTGGCAAACAGCAGCAACTTATACCTAAACATGACATAGCTCAAGCAGAAAAAATATTACAGTAAAAATGGCCATGTTTAAAACTTACGTCACATCTTAACACTAGAGTGATGCATCACGAGAACTTACACTAGCAGATAAGTTACCAAATCGTAAAGAAATTGTTTATGCAATTCCTGTGAAGGGAAATGTCTTTTTATGCTCCCTCATTTTTTGGAAATATATCACAAAACTATTATTTACTGGATCTGGAGACAGAAAATATTTATATTAGTACATCTATAAAATTTTATTTTAACCAGTGCTGCAGTGCAGCTAGAAACTAGATATTAAACAAAATGAGTAAATAAATACATAAAGCAAGCCATATGGCATTTCTCTCAATTCTCGTAGATAGACACTTGTCCTAATCAGGTGTGCAGATGTAAGAATGTTTCCAAGCTATTATTAGCATGTCGTATTTACGATGCTTTCTACAAACGAATGTCAATAGCGAGGATAATGGCCTCCCCTTTTTTTTTGTACCTGTGCCGCTGGAAGGCACACGCTAATGGCTTTTTTTTTTTCGGGCGGCTGTCGCCAATCTGGGTGCCCACGACGTATTACGTGCAGGTGGTCACTTAACTTTCTTACGGAAATATTTACGACAGCAGTTTCCGCTACAGTGGCAGTCTTATATAAAAATATTTCACAGGTCAAGAATTAGCGTTGCAAATCTGTAGAAACAAAATCCTATAAATATAAGTGTCAAAAAAAAATATTCGTCAGCAGTGTGATACAGTCACGCATTTACACACATTTCATAACTCTTAAAGTACGATTCTTGGTTTCCAACATACTTCTTATTCCTCATATACGGTAGCATCATCTTATTGATCATAAACATATCTCAACAGCATAGTACACATCGTCGTCGTAATAATATCATAACATCTCAGTCAATTCTCAAAATCGTCGTAGCTTCCTCCAATAATTTCAAAACCTAAAAAAAATTCTCAGCTCATTTCAATAGTGTCATCTACCTCAAACGTACTTTAAAAATCATGCTCCCTTACCAAATACATCATTCAAAGCTCTCATAGTACCACAATGGTTCCGAAAAAATATGAAGAGTTCACAAAGTACTGACAAAATACAATTTCATAAGTGTGAAATTATTCAACTGTGTAATTACGTAAACATCTGTCACTAATATAGTAAAAAAAAATGTTTGTTTCTCTCAGGTAAATAATCAGATAGCGGTGTAATTTGTGTGTTAGAGAAATATGGTACCGATGTGTAAAGTTGTATAAGCAAATACCATATTAGCTAGGGTTCCTTGTGGTTGCCACACACATGGTACACAAAGAAAGCGTGTACCCCCCTGAGGATAAATGTAATTATACCCTCAGGTGTTATAGATTATTGCAATGGAATGAAATGTATCACGGAAAACCTTCTTTGCAATTCAAAAATCTTGAAAAATAAATGGCTTAAGTACAAAATTAATCTCTCAAATGCGTGTCCTGTAGCGCTAAATGTGCGTCTTGCTGTAAGATAATTCTGTGGAAGTGTCGTAGTTATCGTCCTCCGAAAGCTAAGTTCTGCAGAAGTCAATGTACTTACCTCATGATACACAAAAGTGAAATGCTTTGCGTATAGATATCTTAGTTATTACCCTTATTGTTGTGATGAAGAAAGTACTGTACTGTAATGTATTGTTGTGCTACGGAAAAGGCTGTCTCATTATTGCTATACCACAAAAGTTACTACTAAAACATGTTTTACTTTCCAGAATAAAACAGAAAAACTGTGCAGATATAAGACAGAAACACCGCAAAAGCAACATTGTAAATTGTCACTCATTAGTAGCATCGTGATAAAATCGTGTAGCTGTCACATAAACTAACCACTGTGTCATCTGGTATCTCACGGAAAGTACTTTAAATCCAGAATGTATCTTCAAGTAAACCAAAATGTTGCATTAAAATCTCATTAGCAGTACTGGTAAATGTTCTAAGTATGTAAGCCTTATAATCGTTACGTAATAGTGCAACTAACAAGCAAGAATGTACACACACAATAACACTGTGACGTCTGTTCACTATAACAATACATTCGTAATTTCTGTTTAAAAATTTTCCCTTGGTTCTTCACTAGATATTTAACTTTGAACATTGTTGCATGTTAACAGTTTCTTAAGTCTGACAAAGCATACTAGTAATGAAGTGAAACAACAGTTAAAAGTTAAAAAACAGATTATCTCTCAATAAACGGTTTTACATGTGAAATGTGGTGCAGAATGCGGTGTAAGTCGGTAAAGAATACTGGAATTTTTCTCAAGGTTAGCGTCTATGTTATTTTTCTCCCAGCCAGCCGGCGCACGCGGCTGCCTGCTGTGCGAGTCATTGTCTGTCTCTTTGTTGGCGCACGTCGTTATTGGGATTAGGAGACCTAACTTCTACAAATTCACGTTGCCCAGAGGGCCCAGCCCTGTTTAAATCCCGCCAGTTCTGAAGAAATTCAGGTCTGTCGGTATGTCGGTAGATTTCATAATTTCTTCCTTGTCCGTCACGTGGTGGAGAATTTCTCCCTGAATCGTCACTGTGCGCCGAACTGTTGCGTCTGAAGTTATTCTGCCTCAATTTTTTTTTTCTTTTTAACAGCTTATAGTAAAAATCATTGTGTCGGCGAGTAGCATATCAGTCATTGTTAGGTCGTGTCGGCGGTTCCATCTCAAAATTCGGTGCACATTGCCAATTTCTTTCATAGCTTCCGAAATGCCCTGTGTTATTATGACGCGGCTTTTCCGTATTTCTATGTCCCTCTTCCCGTATTGGGGCGCGAGTGTCCTCTGAAATATGTAATTCTTGTATTACCTGTGTCAGCTGATCTTGTACTTCGTGGATTTCTCTTTTGTACTGTGTATTGAATTGATTTTGATTTTGTTTGAATTTTCTAATTTGTTCATACTCTTCTGTGTCAGTGAAGGCTACAGGTCTTGTGTCATTCAGATCATCATCTACCTTTGTAGATAAGTTAGTGACCTGATCCGAAAGTTCGGCTACTTTCTCCGATAGTGAACACATTTCCTCAGTGTGTTTTTCTGAACCAAGTTTCAGAGTGTCCATTTGTGTTGAAATCGAATCTACTGTGTCCTTCAAGTTTTCCTGAGTTTTTGCAAGTTGCGTAACCGAATCGGTAGATGCAACTGAGTCAAATTTAGCTTGTAAGGTCTCATGATTTTCATGAACAGTAGTTTGCAGTTCTTTTATTGCTGCTTCGTGATTCTGTAGTGCATTTTCATGACGCGAAAAAATAGGTTGGAAATGCTCACAAATTTGTGTTTTTACGTCGTTACAGACGTTTTGACATTTCGATTCAATGTGATGTAACTCATTAGTTAAATCTTCACGTGTTTGTTCAACCGTGGTGTGAAGATTTTGTTCCATTACGTCTAACTGTTGCTGTGTTTGTCTCTGGTGTTGTTCCATTGTGTCTAACTTTTGAAGATTTTGTTCCATTCTGTCTAACTGTTGCTGTATTTGTCTCTCATTTTGTTCCATTGTGTCTAATTTTTGAAGATTTTGCTGTATTTGTCCCATTTGTTGTATTAATTGTAATAACAATGCACTGGTGTCTGGAACATGTTCCTCAGTGGTTTTCGGCACTGAATTTGCACCAGCAACATTCACATTTTGACAAGTGGAAAATGTGTCTTGACTCATTTGAGAATACGGTGAGGACCCAAATCCTGAATCCACAGCATTTGCGCGATTGTTTCCTGTCATTTCGGATTCCTGAGGCGAGCTGTCGCCGACCGATCGATCGATAATGCTTCCCTGTTCTCTAATTGTTTCGCTGTCTACACCATTGTTTGCCGCCCGCTCCATTACACAGTGGTGCTGGCAAGCTACGCTCGTCGTCACTATTATTTCTCAGGTTACTTTGGAGCCTAGTGTTACGTTTTTCACACGCCATTATTGTCACAATATTTCACACGATAACACAGAAAAGCACAATTTGAAGAGCAAAATTAGGGGAACACATTAACATAGCACTGAAAATAGTATCTAGTTAATTGCAAGCGCAGCTGCGAAATACTTGCTGCAAATCTACATGCATGTCACAACTGTTTTACTGTACAACAATGAAAAACTACAACTACACAGGAGATTTTCTCTACAATTACGCGCTAGCAATAAACAAAATCTACACTAATTACACAAACTACAAGAAAAAATCAGAAGATTCCAGTGAGGTATCCTAGGCTAAGGGTCGACATATGAAACATCCCCTTTGAACAATTATACAAGACTGTGCTTAAACTGACACACAATATTTTTTTAGCGCAACGCAATCTGACTTTCAATAATCTCTACAAGAGAATGGCCCTGACTAACATTAACCTGTACTTTTCACAAATCACTTACCTCACAAAAATCTTGGTTACTCCCACTACTGCAATACAGCGAGCGCCACTACTGCCAGCTAAATAAAAGATTCAAACTATGGAAGGCACTAACTACTGATAGGGATAGTTAGCAAATGAAAGATATTAATAGAGAACAAACAATGTATTTACCTTGATATCATCATATATATATCAGTTCATGACAAATTACAAAACTCCGCCATCTCTCTCCCCACATCCACCACTGCTGGCGGCTCACCTCCAACTGCGCAACGCTACGCGCTGTTCACAGCCAGCTGCCTAGCACTACAATGGCGAGTATTAAAACATTGCAAAGCAGCCACAGGCTGCACACAGCACAGCCAGTGATTTTCATACAGAGGTGGCGTTACCAAAAAAACCTAAACAGCCTACTTACAACGCGTTCACTATAATTTCTCTAGCACGCAAACATTTGGGACTACACTCGTCTGGTATGGGACGTTCCCGGAAGGGGTCCACTGGGAGCCGAACTGCACAGTAACCCTGGGTTCGATGTTGGGCGGCGGTGGGGTGAGTGGACTGCTGTAGCCTGTTGTGGGGTTGTGAACCACTGAGGGCTACAGCGGGGACGAAGCCTCTCCGTCGTTTCTAGGTCCCCGGTTCAATACACAATACACAATACATTTCCTTAAGATTCTTCCTATGAATCTGAGTCTCGCATGTGCTTTTCCCACTATTTGTTTTATAAGGTCATTCCAGTTATGAACGCTCTGGATAGTTACTCCTAGATATTTTACGGTAGATACTGTTTCCAGCAGGTTGTCGTCAATAGTGTAGCTGCACACAGTAGTCGATTTCTTTTCCCATGTATGCGCAATACAGGGTGATTCAAAAAGAATACCACAACTTTAAAAATGTGTATTTAATGAAAGAAACATAATATAACCTTCTGTTACACATCATTACAAAGAGTATTTAAAAAGGTTTTTTTACACTCAAAAACAAGTTCAGAGATGTTCAATATGGCCCCCTCCAGACACTCGAGCAATATCAACCCGATACTCCAACTCGTTCCACACTCTCTGTAGCATATCAGGCGTAACAGTTTGGATAGCTGCTGTTATTTCTCGTTTCAAATCATCAATGGTGGCTGGGAGAGGTGGCCGAAACACCATATCCTTAACATACCCCCATAAGAAAAAATCGCAGGAGGTAAGATCAGGGCTTCTTGGAGGCCAGTGATGAAGTGCTCTGTCACGGGCTGGCTGGCGGCCGATCCATCGCCTCGGGTAGTTGACGTTCAGGTAGTTACGGACAGATAAGTGCCAATGTGGTGGCGCTCCATCCTGCTGAAATATGAATTGTTGTGCTTCTTGTTCGAGCTGAGGGAACAGCCAATTCTCTAACATCTCCAGATACTGTAGTCCAGTTACGGTAGCACCTTCGAAGAAAAAGGGACCAAAAACTTTATTTGCTGAAATGGCACACAAAACGTTCACCTTAGTCGAGTCACGTTCATACTGAGTTGTTTCCCGCGGATTCTCAGTGCCCCATATACAGACATTGTGACGGTTGACTTTCCCATTAGTGTAGAAAGTTGCTTCATCACTAAACACAATCTTTGAAACGAAAGATTCATCTGTTTCCATTTGAGCAAGGATAAAATCACAGAAATCGATTCTTTTAATCTTATCAGCTGCAGACAGTGCTTGAACCAATTTCAGACGATAAGGTTTCATAACTAACCTTTTCGTAGGACTCTCCATACAGTTGATTGTGGAATTTGCAGCTCTCTGCTAGCTCTGCGAGTCGATTTTCCTGGGCTGCGAACAAATGCTTGCTGGATGCGTGCTACATTTTCATCACTCGTTCTCGGCCATCCAGAACTTTTCCCTTTGCACAAACACCCATTCTCTGTAAACTGTTTATACCAACGTTTAATACACCACCTATCAGGAGGTTTAACACCATACTTCGTTCGAAATGCACGCTGAACAACTGTCGTCGATTCACTTCTGCCGTACTCAATAACACAAAAAGCTTTCTGTTGAGCGGTCGCCATCTTAGCATCAACTGACGCTGACGCCTAGTCAACAGCGCCTCAAGCGAACAAATGTACAACTAAATGAAACTTTATAGCTCCCTTAATTCGCCGACAGATAGTGCTTAGCTCTGCCTTTTGTCGTTGCAGAGTTTTAAATTCCTAAAGTTGTGGTATTCTTTTTGAATCACCCTGTATGTTACATTTATTTCCGTTGAGCGTCAACTGTCAGAGTCTGCACCATGCATCAACTCTCTGGAGGTCATTCTGCAAATCATTACTATCTTCTGGCGTTGCTACTTTGTTATAGACAGACGCATCATCTGCAAACAGCCTTAGAGAGCAACCGACACTTTCTGCTAGATCATTTGTACACAGTGCATGTTGTAAACAGTAACGGTTCTATCAATTTTCCTTGGGGTACTACGGAAATGACCGTTACATCTGTCGATTTTGTTCCATTAAGACTAACATGTTGAGTTCTGTATGTAAGGAAGTCTTGAATCCAGTTGCAAATTTGCTTCGATACTCGATAAGCTCGTGTTTTTTCACCAAACGGCAGTGCGGAACGGTGTCAAATTCCTTCCTGAAGTCAAGGAACACAGCAGCAATCTCAGCGCTATTGTCTACGGCGATGTGGATCTCATGGAGGAACAGAGGCCGAATCCTTGTTGACATCTATAGAGGAAATTTTCCTTCTCCAAGAACGTCATAATTCTTAATCACGTACGTGTCCACCCGTGGTGTGTACGCGCAATATATATATATTTCCTCTTTAGAATGCACAGATAGTTTGCTGAGTTATGCTTGTGACGTATATACCTGGAATACAAATTAGTTTGTACCCCGAATTCCATCAAGTGTCTGGCAACTTGCCAAGAGGTCGGTGGAGTAATGTATGGTCCCTGCGATTAGCTGTGGCTCGCCGAATGTCGACGGCTAACCACACATCGCCACTGTGTGTTCCTGAAACTTGTTATCTGCAGTTTCCCAAGTTGTGAATTAAAATTATAGAAATAAAGGATCATTTGTGAATTTTATGCGAGATATGCCGAATTAATCTCCAATGTTAAAGTTTATTTCCACAAACGATACAGCAAACTGCTACTGGTGAATGAACACAGCGACTGATTATTACAGTGTTCCAGACCTCGGCTTAGTACTTCACAAGTTTCGATTTAATCTTCAGACTGATCAAATTTTCAGCCAAGTGCAGCGCAAGTGAATCCAATACATATTCGCTGAAACATTTCTAACAAGGGAACCTCCCCATCGCATGCCCCTCAGATTTAGTTGTAAGCGGGCACAGTGGATAGGCCTTGAAAAACTGAACACAGATCAATCAAGAAAACAGGAAGAAGTTGTGTGGAACTATGAAAAGAATAGTAAAATATACAAACTGAGTAGTCCATGCGAAGATAGGCTACGTCAAGGACAATGTGAGTCAAGGAGCGCCGTGGTCCCGTGGTTAGCGAGAGCAGCTACGGAACGAGAGGTCCTAGGTTCACGTCATCCCTCGAGTTAATAGTTTAATTTTTTATTTTCAGTTTATGTGACAAACTCTTATGTTTTCATCACTTTTTTGGGAGTGATTATCACATCCACGAGAAAACCTAAACTGGGCAAGGTAGAAGAATCTTTTTACCCATTCGCTAAGTGTACAAGTTAGGTGGGTCGACAACATATTCCTGTCATGTGACGCACATGCCGTCACCAGTGTCGTATAGAATATATCAGACGTGTTTTCCTGTGGAGGAATCGGTTGACCTATGACCTTGCGATCAAATGTTTTCGGTTCCCATTGCAGAGGCACGTCCTTTCGTCTACTAATCGCACGGTTTTGCGGTGCGGTCGCAAAACACAGACACTAAACTTATTACAGTGAACACACGTCAATGAACGAACGGACAGATCATAACTTTGCGAAAATGAAGAAAGTAAAATTTTCAGTCGAGTGAAGATTTGAACCAAGGACCTCTCATTCCGGAGATCACGCTAACCACGGGACCACGGCACTCCTGAGCTCTGATTCTTCTTGATGTTGCCTATCTTGGCATGGACTACACATACTAATTTTTTTCACAGTTCCACACAACTTCTTCGTGTTTTCTCGATTGATCTGTGTTCAATTTTTCAAGGCCTGTCCACGGTGCCAAATTATAACTAAATCTGAGGGGGGTACGACGGGGAGGTTCCCTTGTAAGTCTGCATTGCTTTCGCTAGACCAACATTCTAACTTCAGATCGCCACGAAAAAATATAGTCCCCAGAGTGGGTGTAAGAAATAATTCAAACCTTCTACACCATATACTCATCACTGAACCTCGAAGTCAGTCGCGCCAAATTCTATAGGTCCTTTAAGCTATACCTAGATATTGACCGAGAACAGACGTCAGCCTTCGTGAAAAATTGTCTAATAAGGGAATCACACGACTATCGGAGTGTTGTAATGTTTTATGATTATGATACATGCATTTGAGAGCTCAAATACCAATCCCTCAAACTGGTTCCATGCGACTCTAAAGAATTCTCGACAAAAGCGACTTTGAGGTTCTTCGACCTACTTTAATTCACTAAAGGTAAGCTCTATCGGCAGTGCTCAAGACTGGTACTCGTTGGGGGATAGCTGGTTCGAGTCTTGCTTTTTTTTCGTGCAATTCGAATACCGAAGGCGTTTAAATATAAAATTCGTTAAATACCTTTCCTTTCTTACATGTGTCTTTAAAGCATAGCTTAAATGTCTAGGCAGCTATCTAGTAAACTTTCCTGATTTTGCTGATATGACTTTGATGTTTCGGCATTTTTTATATACGAGGTGTGGCTAGAAAAAAACCGGGCTAGTACTGGTGAAACAATAAAACGAATGCAATAAGGCTGAAAGTCGCGTGGCGTGTCACGTGACTCTCGCTCCGCCTACTGCTCGAGTTTCATCTGCCTCCTGCACTCAGTCTGCCCGTGGCGTCTGTTTTAAGTAGTTCACGTTTTGTCTGTGCGTCGGAAAATGTTGAGTGTACAGAAAGAACAGCGTGTTAACATCAAATTTTGTTTCAAACTAGGAAAATCTGCAAGTGAAACGTTTGTAATGTTACAACAAGTGTACGGCGATGATTGTTTATCGCGAACACAAGTGTTTGAGTGGTTTAAACGATTTAAAGATGGCCGCGAAGACACCAGTGATGACACTCGCACTGGCAGACCATTGTCAGCAAAAACTGATGCAAACATTGAAAAAATCGGTAAACTTGTTCGACAAGATCGCCGTTTAACAATCAGAGCAGTGTCTGAGTTAACAGGAGTTGACTAGGATTACCGATTTACCGATTTTTTCAATGTTTGCATCAGTTTTTGCTGACAATGGTCTGCCAGTGCGAGTGTCATCACTGGTGTCTTCGCGGCCATCTTTAAATCGTTTAAACCACTCAAACACTTGTGTTCGCGATAAACAATCATCGCCGTACACTTGTTGTAACATTACAAACGTTTCACTTGCAGATTTTCCTAGTTTGAAACAAAATTTGATGTTAACACGCTGTTCTTTCTGTACACTCAACATTTTCCGACGCACAGACAAAACGTGAACTACTTAAAACAGACGCCACGGGCAGACTGAGTGCAGGAGGCAGATGAAACTCGAGCAGTAGGCGGAGCGAGAGTCACGTGACACGCCACGCGAATTTCAGCCTTATTGCATTCGTTTTATTGTTTCACCAGTACTAGTCCGGTTTTTTTCTAGCCACACCTCGTACGTGTCGACCGATCTTTGATCCCAAGTGCAAACGGTCCCAAGTCCAAATGGTTCTGTTAGACTTAAAAGAAGATCAGAGGCAACACTTTTCTTGATTAGGTGTCAGAGTACTGTGTAGTATAGGAAAAGGGTAACTTTCTTCATATCAGGTTTCGTCACCAGCACCACCTTCGGTCGTTTAGTCATCAGAGTTCCGCCAAAAACTGACTGGTACAGGCGCTCTGAAAAGAAAGATAAATGAATAAACAAAAACCTACAACAAAAATAAAATAAAATGCAGCTTCCACTGCGTTCCTACTAGTGGGTACAGTCATTTGTAATGCCAGCAACTAGAAGTTACAACTTTCTAAGCCGATGTAAAATAAAAATCATCATTAGTGCCCTAAGCATTTAGATATAAAACATGACTTAGTTAGCTAATTTTCTCTTAATGAAATGAAATACTTAATATTTTCAGTTTTTTGCGGAATTAATCACTTATCTTAGCTTTTACAAACATGATCCGACAAATACATTTTACATTTCGTCTGGAGCTAGCAAAACATTGTTATCTTGCACCGTTCGCCACTTAACCATCAAATTGGGATAATCGGATTAACAGAAACGTAACTGCACATGGTCGTATACACGGAAAGAAATGGATGCAAGGATAAGAATGTCCTAGATGCATACTGTGGTGTGTTATTATTTGTTTGTCAACATTAGTTAGTGATTGTGATTACTGGATTTATATGGTGTGTTAGCTCTCGTGGTTAAATAAATACGTTCATCAAGAATACCGTACCATCACTAGACGGCGTTCCTCAAGTGCCATCTAAATTTGATTCAGAGGTAATAGTTTCATCTGTGTACTTCATTACTCAAACAAGAATATCAATCCTTATTTTTAAGATAAATTAGGCACGGCGTAGTTCAACATTTTCTATTAATCTGCATGAAAATATCTGTAGTGTCTTCATATTTCCTGTGGAAAATATTATGCACTCACGTTCACGTGTTATGTTGTTGTTCAGGCAGTAAGTGCGTGATAAACTAAACTTTAGAGGTAGTTTGTTGTCACTCTGAGAACAGTCAGGCGTCTACCCGAGCAAGAGAGAACACCTCTTCAGTTTGCTAATCTGCCGGTTTCGCCATCGCCCTCCACTCAGTCTCTTTAAAAGCATGTGGCGTCTTAACGGCGAGATAAGCTGTGCCACCGAACCTTCCCATCTTTTCACGTTTCAGAATATAAGAGCGTGAGCCTTGTTTCAAGGGTCGTTGTTGTTGTTGTTGTGGTCTTCAGTCCTGAGACTGGTTTGATGCAGCTCTCCATGCTACTCTATCCTGTGCTAGCTTCTTCATCTCCCAATACTTACTGCAACCTACATCCTTCTGAATCCGCTTAGTGTATTCATCTCTTGGCCTCAATCCCTCAAGGGTATTAAACCAAAAGCCTACCGCAACAAGGTAAAGAGGGATGTTGCACACATTACATCTTTAACAAAGAAACAGAGCAACTGAAAATGTCACCAAAAAACATGTCGAAATTAAATACATAAATCTGTTAACCGTGAGCAGGCAGAGATGAAGTTTTTACGTCAACAAAGACGTCGTAGTATTTTCACCACGTGACAAATCAGAATACCACTGTCTGTCTTTCGTGTGGTATTACAGCTTCAGTCATGATTGTAGCATGTTTTGTAATCGAAGGTGTTGCAAGTAATAGAATTTTCAAGTAGCTGTATTAATTCCTGAGGTAATCAAGCGATGGCGACAAGCGATCTAAATATTTTCAAAAAGGCTTTTTTCTTTAATTGATCTGAAGATGGTTGTATGAAGATACGAAACTAATCACCATTTTATATGCTTTTATTTACGATCTTCACGTTCAAAAATTTGGTGGAAAACCTTTTTACCTTTTTTTTACTTTTTTATTTCCAAGCATGATCCTGAACGGGCTACAACAGCATCAGCCTTCGGTATAAGTAATTTAATGTGTCAATCAGGGTTTATTTTACGCATCATTACAGCATAGCTGATCAAAAACACCCAGTCGTCGTTATCCTAGTTCCACATATTCGAAGAACAAACTTATGCCTGTACAAGCATGCTTGAACTGAATAAACGTGAAGGACTTTTATGCACGCTTGCTCGACACACTCGATCATGCAAGTCTGTCAGTCTTGCAACTACGTGTGTTGCCGCCTTAACACTGACGAACAGCTTATTGCTGGTTACGCCCACTCTGTACTACAGGAAATGGTATGTGTTGGAAGGCAATTAAAAAAAGGAGCTAGCAGAATAGTGCGCACCTTTTACACAGTGTTTAAGGAAGGCGGGATGTTTCCTGGTCTCATGGGTCACACGTACCTTCAATCATTTATGTTACAATCCGGAACGCGTACACTATCTTATCAGAACTATCCAGATGTGGACATTAATACAGACTGAGTCCGCCCTTCAGACCTCCAGCGGCTTTGCTAGGGACATTTTCAGTGACTTGTCTGAATGTCTGCGGAAGAACAGTAACCTGTTCTTCTTCAGAAGCCGAAGCTAGAGAAGCTGGGACTCGGCGCAGGCCAGTCCATTCCAGGAATGGTATTTTCCATCAAGTATTGCCTCTCAGATGGTGCTTTATGGCAAGGTACACTGTCATGCTGATAGAATCTGTTGCTCTACTGTACAGAGTACACAATCCTTGCGCATTTAGCATTCCCTTAAGTGCAGTATGGAAACCACATCCTAACCACGACAAACACCTCCTGCCATAAAACCATCTCCTTCATCCTTACTGCTGGCACTACACATGATGACGGCGGGTAGCGTTCTCCAGCCATTCGCCAAATCGAAGCCCTTCCGTCAGATTGCAGCTGGGTATAACGTCATTCATCACTCCAAGTCACTCGTTTCCAGTTGTCCACTGTCCAGTGCCGTCGCTGTTTGCGCCACCTCAGGCGTCGTTCGGAACTGAATACAGAAATATGAGGGTTGTCCAGAAAGTAAGTTCCGATCGGTGGCGAAATGGACACCACAGTGAAAACCCGATGAAGCTCTGCACAGATGTCTTTGGTAGTGTCTCTAGTATGACCGTCGATCGCATCAAGACTCTCTTTTCAGTTGTGAGCGCACTGTGAGTTAGTAAAGGTGCCTGGAACAACGATGTCTCCCACCAAATAGGAGGGCCCGCTAAGCGGCTTCGCCTTAATGAATGCAGCCCACCTAACACAACTGCCACGCACTTCCTTCTTCATGGCAATTCTGAGCCGCAGTTTGCAGGGGCAGTGAAGACGCTCCTGCAGTCTATTCGATGAGAAGTGTTCGACCACCCACAACACAGCCCTGATTGGCTCGTCCTGAGTATCATCTCTGTTCGCATGAAACGCTGTATACTTGGGCGCAGGCTACGCGCTATAGGCCAGTGTAGAGAATTATCGGAAAGCACAGGCGGCTGCCTTCTATGACCATGGTGTTGGAAATTTGGTATAACGCTCCGATAAATGTCTAAGTGGGAGCGGCGACTATATCGAGAAGTATCTGGGAAGTGTAGCTAAATCTTGCAAATAAAATGTTTCTGACGAAATAAATAAATCTCAGGTGAACAGCCTGGTATGAGTGTGCATAGGACACAATATTTCGGCAATCGACCACGTTGCCATCATCAGGTGCGCTGATATATATATATATATATATATATATATATATATATATATATATACATAAGTTTTAGTTCTACACATGCAACTACATTTAGAGGTAAGTTTTATTTATTTTTGCCAGTTCTGAAACAGAAACTCGTCCATGGAATAGAAGGAATTGTCCAAAAGAGATGATTTTAAGCTATATTTAAAACTTGATTTGCTACCTGCCAGACACTTTATGTTGTTGGGCATATAATCAAAGATTTTTGTTGCTGAATAATGTACTCCTTTTTGAGCAACTGAGAGCTTCAATAATGGATAGGAAAGATCATTTTTCCCTCTAGTGTTGTACGTATGCAAGTCACTGTTCTTCGCATATTGAGATGGATTATTTATAACGAATTTCATTAGCGAATATATGTACTCTGATGGTGCAATTAAAATACCTAACTCCTTGAATAGGAGCCTGCTTGACGTCCTTGGGTGAACACCACTAATTATTCTCGCTGCTCACTTTCGTGCAATCAATACTTTATGTCTAAGCCCACGGAAGATATTTTAAGGCCTGTGGTATCCGTTTTCAAGGTAAGTGCTTAATTTCGTGGCTATATTTCGGTTATCTATGTTATGTGAGAAACAACGTTTAACAAACATTTCATAGCAATATCTATAAAAGAGCGTACAATATTACTAGATCATACTGAAAGTTTATCGTACAGTACTAGCTGCCCGCTTGTCTTTCAATAATGGCCAGAAGTAACTTCAGTGTTTAAATTATACGGGGTGTTCAAAAAGTCTGTCCGCAGTGCTGTATGATTGTTAGCGGCGAGTGCCGTATGCAGCAGTGAATATACCGAAATGAAACTCAGTGAAATACAAGTTATTAATTTATTGAATATTCATTTTTGCTTACAAATTTTCACATTAAATGTTGAAAGTGTCTCCCTTGTTGTTGAATAGACTATTCAATTCGACTAATCATGTTTCCAAACACAAGCTGTAACACTTCTTCTATAACAAAAGCAGTGAAAGTGGATGTTGCAGTTTTCAATTCATCGATGGATTTTGGACGGTTTTTATAGACAGTTGCTTTTGCTGCACTCCAGAAGAAAAAGTCAGGTGGTGTTAGGTCAGGCGATCGTGGAGGCCAAAGTCCATGTGAAATTATGCGATCACCAAAAACATCAGCAAGCAGTCACATTGAAACGCGAGCAGCATGCACGGTTGCACCATCTTCTTGAAAATAACCGTTGAGTATTTCACTTAACACAATTTCTGCTATGAATGGATACGGAGTATCACTGCATTATAGTTGTGCGTTTATTGTTTCGTTGAAAAATATGGGACCCACAATCCGACGTCTAGAAATTGCAATCGAAACTCTTATTTTCACACAATGAAGTGATCCCTCATGAATACACAATGCACTTGCAGTACTCCACATACGAGAATTTTGCGAGTTCACGTTCATTAAGAATATCCCTTTCATATTGTTGAACGAAATTTTTGAACCATTGACAATATTGCAGTCTCTTGCCACGATCAGTATATTTCAGTTCTTGCACGACCGGGCCTTTGTATGGGAAAAGTTCTAATTTTTTCCTTACAGCTGTGTGGGCCGTTCCGACACTAACATCGATTTCCTGGGCGAGTTTTCCTACTGACTTGATAGGACTCATCGACATTTTATCGTAAATATCGAATAGTTTATCCTCACAAGGGGAGGCCGCCAATTGTGAAATTCAGATTCGATTCATACTGCGCATAATAAAAGCTCTTCGTCAGAGGTGTAATGTGGCAAAGCACCAAGATGCACTTCTCAGCCGTTGTCGAGAAAATCGACAGTTAAAAGAAACTGTTGCGGTGAAATACTCTCTACGATTAATAATTTTCTGCAGCGTCGTGGCGCAGCGGTAAGCGCTCGGGATCGTAATCCGAAGGGCGCCGGATCGAATCTCGCGCAATGCAAATATTTTTTATTATTAGTTTTTCTTTTAACTGTCGATTTTCTCGACAACGGCTGAGAAGTGCATCTTGGTGCTTTGTCACATTACACCTCTGGCCATGAGCTTTTATTATGCGCAGTATGAATCGAATCTGAATTTCACAATTGGCGGCCTCCCCTTGTCAGACAAAACCCTAGGACGACCACTTCTCGGCGCATGTGTCACTGAACCCGTACTTCAAAATTTGTTAATCAAATCTCGCGCAGTATTGCGATGTGGGAGTGTTGTCTCCGGGAAAACTGAATTAAATGTTTGACGAACTGAAACTGTGTATTTACCGCCAGCTTTGAACACTTGTTTGACTAAAAACACACGTTCTTCAATGGTTAGGATTTTAACAGTGACAAAAACGAAACAAACGAACAAAGGAACTAAACTTAAACGTTCACGTCAACACGTAACGATACACACCAACGATACTACTGACGCTGGCTGAGATAAACGAAACAGTGGAATGTTGCGAGAGTCCACTTGAAGGGAAGTAACACAGGCAGGCGAACAATCATACGGCACGCGCAGCTAACAATCATACGGCACTGCGGAGAGACTTTTTGAACACACCGTATATCTTCTTCTTTTCAGAATGAAATGGAGGAATATGTGAATAAGGAAAGAGGAAAATGGAATGAAGAGCGCATGAAAATTCCTGTCAACAGGATTATGTCTAACGAAACGAACACGAGGGAGGCAACTGATGCTTTTTCAACAATTATAAAAAAAATCGCCGCCTAAGGGAAGATATTAAAATCAGAAATAAATAGTCGGAAAGAGTGTTGAAGAAAGCTGAACTTAAGCCGGGTGTTCCAAAATAAAATAATCACGAAAAAGGTGGTCATGGAAAGCCTGTTACAGAGCGGCGAAGAAAATTGGAATTTGCTGGAAATAATGGGTCAACAGAAGAGACTGAAAAATCCATTATGTGTCTGGAGTTTTTTTTAAAGAAGACTGAGTGCTACGTACCAAGTGCAGACGCTGGACACATATTTGATGTATGGATCAGGAGAATATTTCGTATTTTATTTGCGGTCTCTGTAAAAGAGTGTGCTAAATACTGGTGAATTTAGCTGAAATAGGAACAATGTTCTCATGCTTACGTGTTCTATTATTATTCAATAAGCGTCAGTGAAGTGTATCATTAACAACCGATATATCGCAGAACAGACAATTGCCGATACTGCAAAACACTTTTTACATGCCTTTTAATTGTAGCTCATTTACATTAGATTTAATCAAGCACTATAAATAAAAAGGTAAAAACACTACAATGTGCTCCCCATAGAACGTACACGTATATTAGGCTGAGGGAACAGTATATTAATGCTCCTATTAATCGCCACATTTACACAGTAAAGTCAAGAAATTTATATTGGCCGTTCCTGCACGACAGTCCCCTACATATGCGTACGGATACTTTGAGCAGATAGTACACTACTGGCCTTTAAAATTGCTACACCACGAAGATGACGTGCTACAGACGCCAAATTTAACCGACAGAAAGAAGATGCTGTGATATGCAAATGATTAGCTTTTCAGAGCATTCACACAAGGTTGGCGCCGGTGGCGACACCTACAATGTGCTGACATGAGGAAAGTTTCCAACCGATTTCTCAAACACAAACAGCAGTTGACCGGCGCTGCTTGGTGAAACGTTGTTGTGATGCCTCGTGTAAGGAGGAGAAATGCGTACCATCACGATTCCGACTTTGATAAAGGTCGGATTGTAGCGTATCGCGATATCGGTTTATCGTATGGCGACATTGCTGCTCACGTTGGTCGAGATCCAATGACTGTTAGCAGAATATGGAATCGGTGGATTCAGGAGGCTAATACGGGACGCCGTGCTGGATCCCAACCGCCTCGTATCACTAACAGTCGAGATGACAGGCATCGTATCCTCATGGCTGTAACGGATCGCGCAGCTACGTCTCGATCCCTGACTCAACAGATGGGGACGTTTTCAAGACAACAACCATCTGCACGAACAGTTCGACGACGTTTGCAAGAGAATGGACTATCAGCTCGGAGACGATGGCTGCGGTTACCCTTGACGCTGCATCACAGACAGGAGCGCCTGCGATGGTGTACTCAACGACGAACCTGGGTGCACGAATGACAAAACGTAATTTTTTCGGATGAATCCAGGTTCTGTTTACACCATCATGATGGTCACATCCGTGTTTGGCGACATCGCGGTGAACGCACATTGGAAGCGTGTATTAGTCTTCGCCATACTGGCGTATCACCCGGCGTGATGGTATGGGGTGCAATTGGTTACAAGTCTCGGCCACCTCTTGTTCGCATTGACAGCACTTTGAACAGTGGACGTTACATTTCAGATGTGTTACGACACGTGGCTCTACCCTTCATTCGATCACTGTGAAACCCTACATTTCAGCAGGATAATGCACGACCGTGTGTTGCAGGTCCTGTACGGGCCTTTCTGGATACTGAAAATGTTCGACTGTTGCCCTGGCCAGCACATTCTCCAGATCTCTAACCAAATGAAAGGTTCTGGTCAATGGTGGCCGAGCAACTGGCTCGTCACAATACGCCAGTCACTACTCTTTAAGAACTGTGGTATCGTGTTGAAGCTGCATGGGCAGCTGTACCTGTACACGCCATCCAAGCTCTGTTTGACTCAATGCCCAGGCGTATCAAGGCCGTTATTACGGCCAGAGGTGGTTGTTCTGGGTACTGCTTTCTCAGGATCTATGCAGCCAATTTGCGTGAAAATGTAGTCACATATCAGTTCTAGTATAATATATTTGTCCAACGGATACCTGTTTATAATCTCCATTCCTTCTTGGTGTAGCAATTTTAATGGCCAGTAGTGTTTGTAGTGCAGAAGCTGTTACAGAAACGTTTCAGTGTTTGAATTCGTGTCTTTGTATGTGAATTATTCGTCGATTAAATGCTGTACAAAAAGGTTGGCCATACTGAAAATTTTTGTCTCTGGATAGGCTTTAAGATGCTGATTCTCAATAATTTTTTTCAAATTCATAGATGTAATGATGTGAATGTTTACTTTGTACGAAGTGTCGCACCACTGTCTGTATACTATACGCGGCTGTGCAGTTACAGAACAGCCCTGAGAATTCTCATCTCGCTGAACGCACGCTGTAGTAACGAGCCCCTATTTCAAATGGTACTTGATCGCTCTTCGATCCAGACACGACAACATGCGTCACGTTTCACGTACTTAGACAGTAAGTGCCGTTCTGAGACGTATTAACTCGCTCACTAGTGACTCAGTCGTGTGTGGACGTGTGTGTTGCAGACCCGGAGGCGCGCTACGGCATCGCAGCCGGCAACGTGGGCGGCGCCTTCTCGGTGGACGCGGAGACGGGCGACGTGCGCGTGGCCAAGCCGCTCGACTTCGAAACCCGCAGCAGGGTGAGTCCTCCGCAGCCTCCTTCTCCGTCTCTCACTTCCAGCACAAGCGGCAAGTCGCCATGTGGCCGCTACCGTAACTCTTTGAAACATTCTCAAGAACGCTGCTTCTCTGTTAACAACACAGCTAAACTGACCTGCTTTTTGAACAAAATCATTTTGGTCATTGGGCCGTGTCAATAAAAAACACCTAAACAACTGAAACGCCTAAGTTTTCAGCGATTTTGTAGCGGACCTTGCGGCGGCGCGGTTCTTTCCGTCCCTTTACGACGTACCTGCACCTACTTCTGAACATTGTCTCAGCAGATCATCAGAAGGAAAGCCGAGTGAAACCTACTGTACATCGACGTAAACTAGGCTGCAATTAAAATCACTAATCTACGTTTCGGGAGAAAGTTTTCTTACGAAATGAAAGGTTGAAGATTTTGTCCTCAATTAATATATTCTGAAACTTAGGTGAACAAGTATCACTGCCAAGCCCGTGCTAGTCTTAACACAGTCACTCACAATCCCTTTCACTCACGTTAGCAAGTTTATGGTGTTGCATTTCCCGAAAACGTAATAGCTACAGAAATACTGATTGTTTTTGATTGATAATGCACGCCAAATATTAAGTCTGTCGGTACCAAATGCAGTCACAGTTTTTAGCCACCGACCTGCTCAATACGCCTCCTCTTCATAAAATTCACATAAAAATTCCGAAATTTCTACACACACATTAGAATAATTATGCCGTCGCTTTCCAACACTTTTTATGCATGAAACACTGCTAGATCCGGCAACTTATCGTTTCCATCGGAACTACGACTACGCACGTCCGAACTGTTTCATGGCTAGGCTCCGACTCTTCTTTAGAATACTCTAAGTCTTCTCTACCAGCAGAGAAAGGCGTGCGAAGAATATTGCTTTACCATTGGACAGTTTACTCAACAGCCAATAGCAAAACTCCATTCTCCCGCTTCAGTCCGCGCTTTTCATCAATAACCAATCGCAAATTAGTAAACCTAACGACTGCACTTTTTACCGACGTAAATCTAATATGCTAAAGTTTTGTTTATGCATAAAGTTATTTACCATTGTTATTTATACCTGAATTAACTTTCCCTTTACCATAAACTTACTTTACAAATCTGTTCTACAAAAATCCCCTTTGTCCACATCCATACTTCTTCGAAATGTTCCCACACTAAATCCCACCACATAACTCGTTAAACAGTTATCTTCATATTAACCTTAAACCACACTCACGCATCATTCATACTGCTAAAACACATTTATAACATTTTACCCACACAAAAAGACATAATAACACTTCATGAAAATACTAGAATAGTTTATGAAAAACAGTCTATTACTTTAGTGCACTCTAGTGGGAACAATCGAAACTAAATCAATCCCCTATCCAATATTGTCCTCTATCGGCTGATACGTAAACTACGTGCGCATCCAGTCTCGTGTCACCATCTGTCATTATCCAGCTCTGAGGCACATCTCCCACTTAACCACCACCAAGGCAGGATCGGTATACGGCGCTACGCCTCAACCTCTCAGTCTGCCGGGAGAGAATCACAGCAAAGGCGGTCGAAACGTCGTCGGCCTTTCACTTGTTTTAGTGTTTTATAAAGATGCGCATAATAGTCAAATTTATTTCATTCAACCTGACACTTACCGTACAAGCCTACAAAGTTACAATTTGTTTTTTTATTTCACCATGCCTGTGAACCATGACGTATTTCACAGTTTGGAGTACCAGTAGTCACAAAACGCTACCTGTTGTATACAAACATACACTGATGAGCCGAAATACAGGGTGATTCAAAAAGAAACAACAGATTTCAATTGTTTATTACTGTGAAAGATAGAAACACATTGCGCTTGCAACTACATAGAGGAAGGTTCAAAGTTTAGTATTCATACAGTCTCTGTTCCATATACTCCACATGAGCACCGCGCGTTGTTCGAGAAACATCGAAACGGTATTCCAAATAACGTCCGGGAATTCGGCCAGGTAACACTTTCAGCGACCGCCGATATTTCGGCGGGAGAACACCCCGCCATTTTCAAGGCAAACTGCAGCGGACAGGAGACGTACATGCAAATTTAAAACCTCGATTCTCGAACTGAGGCTGGAAAGATAACACACGCACTGAACACTAGTGCCACCAAAGATATAGATGGGACAAAGACACTTTTATGTGCCCCCATAGAAAGAAATTCGCAAAATGTGAGGTCTTGTGACCTGGGAGTCTAGAAACAATTAACTAGATCTTATTGTCCACCTCTTTCAATCCAATTTTGTGGGACTGTGGTATGAAGATAACGCCAAACGTCAAGATGAAAGTGAGACTTGGCTCCGTCATGCATAAAAATGAAGCTACCAACTACTAACTAGTTGATGGTTGCAGACACAACATTGCTTTACAGTTTTCTACCAAAGCCAGATCATAGATATTGGCCACTGATGGAATCGTTTATACGATTGGAGTTCAACCCCTCAACTTTAGTTAAGGTTGTCGAAACTGTTTGAGATATAATAAAATAACATCAAAATGACGGTTGCAAGTGTTTCAGTTTATTAGGTAAGGGAACGGCCGAAGTCCCGTTGACCATCATCCGCAAGAATGGACATAGATGTTCTGTTTCGGTGAGTCTCTTTCGTGTTCGACGACGACGCCCTGGTTATGTGACCCCAAATTCTTACATTATGGCGGTTTATTTTACCCAAAAGATGAAATGTTGTTTCGTCCGAAAAGTTGGGTCCTTCAAAAAAACTGTCCTCTGCCATATCCTGGAAAACTAACACGCAAAATTCTGTTATGGTCGCCGGGACAGAACTGCTCAGTAAGTGCAAACATGTGAGGCTTCACATGCAGGCATCGTTTCAGAACACGCCAAACCGATGAGGAGCTTGAAGTTCCTGACCTTCACGTCTTGTGGACTTCAGAGAGCTCCGTGTGAACACATCTCGGATACCCTCGACATTTTCATCTGACGTGCGTAGCCGACCAGTGTTCTTCCCTTTGCATACCCAACCAACTTGCAAGAATTTTGTAAGCCAATCACAAATCTGTTTACGCAGAGGCGGCTTCCTCCTGAATCGACGGCGGAATGCACGTTGCACTTGAACAACGGACTGACTTCGCGCATATTCAAAAGCACAAAATGATTTCTCTTGTGGTGTAGCTGTCTCGTTGCTACAAACAAACAGAGAGCAGATTGAGTCCAACTTTGAACCTTCATGTATTCAACACCGTGCATAATGTGTTTCTATCTTTTATTGTTTGCCTATAATGTACAGCGGTTGGGAAGGGAGTGAGACAGGGGTGTAGCCTCTCTCCGATTTTATTCAATTTGTATATTGATCAAGCAGTAAAGGAAACAAAAGAAAAGTTCGGAGTAGGTATTAAAATCCATGGAGAAGAAATAGAAACTTTGAGGTTCGCCGATGACATTGCAATTCTGTCAGAGACACCACTTGGAAGAGCAGTTGAACGGAATGGACAGTGTCTTGAAAGTAGGGTATAAGATGAACACCAACAAAAGCAAAACGAGGATAATGGAATGTAGTCGAATAAAGTCAGGTGATGCTGAGGGAATTAGATTAGGAAATGAGACACTTAAAGTAGTAAAGGAGTTTTGCTATTTGGGGAGCAAAGTTACTGATGATGGTCGAAGTAGAGAGGATATAAAATGTAGACTGTCAATGGCAAGGAAAGCGTTTCTGAAGAAGAAAAATTTGTTAAAATCGAGTATAGATTTAAATGTCAGGAAGTCGTTTCTGAAAGTATTCGTATGGAGTGTAGCCATGTATGGAAGTGAAACGCGGACGATAAATAGTTTAGACAAGAAGAGAATCGAAGCTTTCGAAATGTGGTGCTACAAAAGAATGCTGAAGATTAGATGGGTAGATCACATAACTAATGAGGAGCTATTGAATAGAATTGGGGAGAAGAGGAGCTTGTGGCACAACTTGACTAGAAGAAGGGATCGGTTGGTAGGACACGTTCTGATACATCGAGGGATCACCAATTCAGTATTGGAGGGCAGCGTGGAGGGTAAAAATCGTAGAGGGAGACCAAGAGATGAATACACTAAGCAGATTCAGAAGGATGTAGGCTGCAGTAGGTACTGGGAGATGAAGAAGCTTGCACAGGATAGAGTAGCATGGAGAACTGCATCAAACCAGTCTCAGGACTGAAGACCACAAAACAACGCATAAAGTACAACAGAAATATGTTCTTTCTTTCTGAATCACCCTTCAGGCAGCAGAGAGCTGGCTTGGAGCGGTAAGGTGCTGTTGTCCAAATGAAAAACCTAGTACACAATACAAATTTATCAAACAAACTTAATGTCTCGAAATTACAGATGTCCGTGATTAAACAGTTTTGCATGTCACATGACTCGTGGATTTTCCGTTCACCAATAGTGCATATTATGCCGGTTTACGTTACCGCTTCGTCGCTAAATGGAACGCGTGCAAAAAATCTGTCATCGTCCCGTAATTTCTCTTGTGCCCAGTGGCAGAACTGTACACGACGTTGAAAGTCGTCGCCATGCAATTCCTGGTCCACAGAAATATAGTACGGGTGCAATCGATGTTGATGTAGCATTCTCAACACCGACGTTTTTGAGATTCCCGATTCTCGCGCAATTTCTCTGCTACTGATGTGCGGATTAGCCGCGACAGCAGCTAAAACACCTACTTGGGCATCATCATTTGTTGCAGGTCGTGGTTGACATTTCACATGTGGCTGAACACTTCCTGTTTCCTTAAATAACGTAACTAGCCGGTGAACGGTCCGGACACTTGGATGATGTCGTCCAGGATACCGAACAGCTTACATAGCACACGCTCGTTAGGCATTTTGGCCATAATAGCCCTACATCAACACGATATCGACCCCTACCGCAATTGGTAAACGGTCCATTTTAACAAGGGTAATGTATCACGAAACAAATACCGTCCGCACTGGCGGAAAGTTACGTTATAGCACGTACTTACACGTTTGTGACTATTACAGCGCCATCTATCACAAAGCGAAAAAAGTGGTCCAACGAAAACATTCATATTTCTTTACGTACTACACGAATATGTAATAAAAAAATGGGGTTTCCTATTTTAAAAAACGCAGTTTATATCCGTTTGACCTGTGGCAGCGCTATCTAGCAGGCCAACCATAGCGCATATGGTTTCCCCCTTCCAGCTAGACGAGTTTCGTTCTTTGTAGTTTTTTCGTTTGACGCTTATTTCGTGAGATATTAGGCCCGGTCATTATTAATGGACCACCCTGTATACGAGATCAGTACGCTTGTGGTAATTTAACAGATACGGTCTGTGGCCTAAATTCACTCAGCCTAACTCACAGCCAAACGAACGCAACTCAACACCAGTGCCTCAGCAACAGAAATATCAAAATCTGCTTAATGACCAGACGCTGTAGTGCTCACCATAAGGTCCAGTCTGTAACGTGATCGGCAAATTAACTTTCAGTCGCTAACTGTGCAATTTCAAACAGCTGACAACTGCCTTTTCCATTACCTGCCACCTCCTTACGACCTTGCTCAGCCTGTATTACCAGCGTCGTGCTTTTCCCAACACTCTACAACGGGCCTCCGTACCGTCTCCAGGTGTAAAGGCAACTCCGCTCTGCTCATGACATGCGAGCCTCCATATCCGCGTCTCGGCAGCTCGCGCGACCTTCTCAACTCGGCAAACCCCAGGCCAAAAGCAGGAAATGGCACTGGATCGACAGATCGCCGGTACCTTGCCCAAAAAGGGTTTTGAGTCACCTTTGGAGGGCAGTACAGCAACGATATTGCGTGGCGCTGATTCGATTAGTGGTTGGTAGGTTTCCGAAGGTATGTGGTACCATGCGACTGTACACATTTAACGCAACTACCGTAAATTACGGACCGGTGATATGTGGGCGTGGAGCACGCGCCCTTTAGCATCCCAGATGTGTTCCGCCAGGTTCAGATCAGGATAATTTGGTGGACAAGACTTCAAAATTTCATTATCACATTCCTCTAACCACTGCAGCATGATTCTGGCCTTGTGAGACGAACGGTGACGCTGTTCGAAGATGCCAAAGCCGTCGCTGAAGGCATCGAACACGAGGCTTGCGGGTGGTTCGCAACAGTGTTCACATAGTGCACTGCTTTCTTGGTCCCTTTGATTACTGGCATAGGTCTAACGTTCCCCTAGCATAATACTGCCCGTAGGGGTCTACAGCCGTGGAGCGGTGCACTTTTCGAACAACCGTTGGCCTGACATGTCAGGAAATGTGATTCATTCGACCAGGCGAGACGTATCCATTGATCCGCAGCCCACTACAGCCATGACAGACGATGTCGTTGACATAACATTTAGTGTGAAGCTCCGTATTCACTAATGCACGCTGTACGGCGTGATCGTGGCGCCTGCACCAGCAATATATTCTATCGTCAGATGTACTCCAATTAAAGCCTGGCTGTTGAGACGCTCTAGCTTATTTAGCGTTAGCCAGAGGGCGCGTGCAGTATTTCACTGCAGACGCGAGCTAGATTTACACCCCAGTGCAAAGAGCTGTGCTGCGTTTTCCCTGTACTGTTGTGCTTCGCGTCCTCTGCGAGGACTTCCAGGTGTTGAACCAGATGCGTGGCTAATGACTAGAAAAATACCGTTGTGCTTCGATTACAGAAACAAACTCTACATCTACATTTATACTCCGCAAGCCACCCAACGGTGTGTGGCGGAGGGCACTTTACGTGCCACTGTCATTACCTCCCTTTTCTGTTCCAGTCGCGTATGGTTCGCGGGAAGAACGACTGTCTGAAAGCCTCCGTGCGCGCTCGAATCTCTCTAATTTTACATTCGTGATCTCCTCGGGAGGTATAAGTAGGGGGGAAGCAATATATTCGATACCTCATCCAGAAACGCACCCTCTCGAAACCTGGCGAGCAAGCTACACCGCGATGCAGAGCGCCTCTCTTGCAGAGTCTGCCACTTGAGTTTGCTAAACATCTCCGTAACGCTATCACGGTTACCTAATAACCCTGTGACGAAACGCGCCGCTCTTCTTTGGATCTTCTCTATCTCCTCCGTCAACCCGATCTGGTACGGTTCCCACACTGTTGAGCAATACTCAAGTATAGGTCGAACGAGTGTTTTGTAAGCCACCTCCTTTGTTGATGGACTACATTTTCTAAGGACTCTCCCAATGAATCTCAACCTGATACCCGCCTTACCAACAATTAATTTTATATGATCATTCCACTTCAAATCGTTCCTCACGCATACTCCCAGATATTTTACAGAAGTAACTCCTACCAGTGTTTGTTCCGCTATCATATAATCATACAATAAAGTATCCTTCTTTCTATGTATTCGCAATACATTACATTTGTCTATGTTAAGGGTCAGTTGCCACTCCCTGCACCAAGTGCCTATCCGCTGCAGATCTTCCTGCATTTCGCTACAATTTTCTAATGCTGCAACTTCTCTGTATACTACAGCATCATCCGCGCAAAGCCGTATGGAACTTCCGACACTATCTACTAGGTCGTTTATATATATTGTGAAAAGCAATGGTCCCATAACACTCCCCTGTGGCACGCCAAAGGTTACTTTAACGTCTGTAGACGTCTCTCCATTGATAACAACATGCTGTGTTCTGTTTGCTAAAAACTCTTCAATCCAGCCACACAGCTGGTGTGATATTCCGTAGGCTCTTACTTCGTTCATCAGGCGACAGTGCGGAATTGTATCGAACGCCTTCCGGAAGTCAAGGAAAATAGCATCTACCTGGGAGCCTGTATCTAATATTTTCTGGGTCTCATGAACAAATAAAGCGAGTTGGGTCTCACACGATCGCTGTTTCCGGAATCCATGTTGATTCCTACAGAGTAGATTCTGGGTTTCCAAAAACGACATGATACTCGAGCAAAAAACATGTTCTAAAATTCTACAACAGATCGACGTCAGCCAGACTCTCATCCCCTTCTGATTTGCTGCCGGCCGTGGTGGCCGAGCGGTTCTAGGCGCTTTAGTCTTGCACCGTGTGACTGCTACGGTCGCAGTTTCGAATCCTGCCTTGGGCATGGATGTGTGTGATGTCCTTAGGTTAGTTAGGTTTAAGTAGTCTTAGTTCTAGGGGACTGATGACCTCAGATGTTAAGTCCTATAGTGCTCAGAGCCATTTTCTTCTGAGTTTCTGAACAGTGTGACCTGGTTTCTCAAATGGCTTTAATCTGTTTCATATAAACTAAACTACAGCATGACTCAACTAAGACGGCATTGTCAGGGCTGACATTACACAAGAAAAGTGTTTTGTTTCCCACTGTGCTGCCGGTCGCAACTACAGGATGAGTCAAAAAGGACTTTACAGGTTTGGAATGATACTGAAATTTATTGAGAAAACTTGCAAAATCGATAGATGCTTCATTTTCTACGAAACAACCTTAAGTTTCATATAAAAATGTCAAATGTCATTTTGGTTTGATGTGACTATCATTTTTGTTGCGGCAAACATTCCACCGGTAATCAGTTTCTTTCCACACTCGTTGCAGCAAATTGGGTGTACCTAGTCCAACGGCAGTATAGATTCGATTTTTCAGGTCGTCTAAATTGTTTGGTAGGAGAAGAACACGCACACGTTCTTTAATGAAAACCCAGAAACAGAAACTCAGTGGTGTCAAGTCTGAGGAGCGAGGTGACCATGCTATTGGCCCTTCACGGCCAATCCACCGACCTCGAACTTCCGCGAGGAAATGAGATGATGTACCGTCTTGCTAGTAATAAACCATCCCACCTCAGTCGTCCTTATCGACCTGTGGAATTAACTGGTATACACAATACCAGTGACAGTTTTCTCCACGAACAAGAAGGGGCCATACACCTTTAGTTTGCTAAGGGCACAAAACTCATTAACGTGTTCTAGGGTTGCTTGTGGATTTTCGCTGCCCCATATTCTGCAGTTGCTGCTGTTCACCATACCACGGATACGAACTCATCGTTGAAGATTATTGTGTTCAGGAATGTCTCGTCGTCCTCTATCCGATGCAACATTTACGCACATGATTCCCCACAACCAACCTTATCTGCGACACTAATGTGCTGTGCTATTGTGAATCTGTATGGTTTTAAGTGTAAACGTCTACACAGTACTCGCCAGTCTAGCGAGGCGCACGTCGCGTTGGCTTTTGTGGACTGCGGGCAAAGCTCTCCCTAATCTGTTCGACATAATCATCAACACGGCTGCGACCTGGTGATTAATCATGCCGCAGTGAGCAACCCGTCTCAACAAAGTTCTTGTGACAAGTGTAAATTTTAAGATTGCTTCGACGTTCCTTATTCGGTGCGAAATTTACGCCAAACAATTTTCACAGAGTTCGTTTCATGAAACCAAAACACACAGCGAGCACGCTCCGCATTTTAATTGTGCGCTACACAGCTGCTCCTGGTGGCGGAATGGGGTACTGATGCACTACGTGAATCAAACTTGAGGTTGTTTGCTACCAAATAGCACATTTACCGATTCTGTAAGATACATCAATAAATTTCTATGTCATTCCAAAGTTGTAAACTCCTTTTTGACTCATCCCGTATCTTTGATCACAGCTGGCTGCAAGCTATTGCGTCATTAGCACAAACGGGAAGAAATAAGAGGAAAATTGAGGTAGTCCTTGTAAACATGGGCGATAATTAGTTCTCCTCAGTCAGCGCCGTGCCGACAATATTCACACTCCTCGCCTGATGAGTCATCTATATGCAAATTATATTTTATTGCATATGTAAATTAGGCTTCATCCCTTGAGAAACTTTCAAAAAGACTCGGCTGACGAAGTTCGTGTACAACAAATGATGAATTTGTCGGTTAACTGCAGACATATTACAATTTCATCGTTTCACAGCTAATGCGCGACACTTAGTACCACAAAGTGAGATTGTCGTTTCATTGATTCAGCAAGAGGTAACTCTTCTTTATAAAAGTACGATGGATGAAATAATAAATAAAATTCAATTTCATTTCTAGTTTATGACGTTGCACAAGAAAATCTAGTACTGTATAGTTCCACCATGAAACTTTGTATGAGAGAGGATGCTCTAGTATTTGCGAACTTATGATGGCATGTATCATTCTACGAGTATTTAATGAAGATGGTCTTATTTAAGGTTTTCGAAGTTTAATTATGTAATTAGTCTACCATTTTTTCAGCACTGGCACTTACTAGAGATTTGTTTGTTGGCAATGAGTGGTGTGCTGCCACTGATCTGACTAGCGCTTCGTTTCAGGACTGAAAAACGGCATCCATGTCTTATGCTCTGCCATAGTCGTAGAGCAGAGAGCCCCATTCAAGCTGTGTTGGTAGCGTTCTCGCTTCCCGCGCCCGGGTTCCCGGGTTCGATTCCCGGCGGGGTCACGGATTTTCTCTGCCTCGTGATGGCTGGGTGTTGTGTGATGTCCTTAGGTTCGTTAGGTTTAAGTAGTTCTAAGTTCTAGGGGACTGATGACCATCGATGTTAAGTCCCATAGTGCTCAGAGCCATTTGAACCAAGCTGTGTTCACGCGTCAACATTGCCGGCCAACATGTCACGTGCTTAGCCATTTGGTCGTCCTCCAATATTCGTGGTAGACATCTATTATTTATCGCACGTTCAGGTCTTCATACAGGAATGTGTTCACAAATCACACGGATAAGCCAGCTTAGAAGGCGATGTGTTCCACACCCCTTCGGAGATCCTTCAAATGGTTCAAATGGCTCTGAGCACTATGGGACTCAACATCTGAGGTCATCAGTCCCCTAGAACTTAGAACTACTTAAAACTAACTAACCTAAGGACACCACACACATCCATGCCCGAGACAGGATTCGAACCTGCGACCGTAGCGGTAGCGCGGTTTCAGACTGAAGCGCCTAGAACCGCTCGGCCACAACGGCCGGCGGAGGTCCTTCCAAAAAAAGTTTTTCCACTCTGTCGACCATGTCGTCAGACCGGCTAGTGCGAGAGTGTGTTTGTTCTTGGTTTGCTACCACACGACTTTCTACCTTCTCTGAGGTGTCGCAACTGCAAACGCACATTAGACATATCCATGGCATCACCATCACATATCTCACTCAACTGAGGATAAATTTCAGTGGGTGTCACACCAAACAAACAGAGAAAACGAATGATTGCACGCTGTCCTTGTAATGAAAACGACACCGTTTTGAGTGTCAAAAACAAGTCCTTACTCTCGCCATTGCCGATAGAGTTATTTGTGCCATACAGTGTTATCATCTCCGTCACACATTCACATCGAGTGCACGCCGATTTTAAATTAAAGTGCATGTTTCTGTCCGTACTGAGAAAAAAACCAGAGGTGTTATAACTTGAATGCATCTCGCACAATAATCAACATAACCGTGTGTCTTCTTTTTTGTGTGTTTCATTCCCTGTCTAACAGGTCGAACCTTCTCGAACCATCGATTCTTTCAGCCGAATCCTGAAAGGAGGGAGGCGTCGGACAGCTGAGAATATTTTTGAGGAAAACCACACTGCAATCGTTCACCTGATAACAAGAGGGGAACCTCCCAAAAGCCTCTGATGAAATGGGAAATTGAACCTAATTTTAATCAGTTTCTGTGACCCTGTTGCCCCAGAAGAAAATATAAGAGAGACAGAGACTTCGCGTGTGTGCACGTGCACTCGCGCAAACAGATTTCGTTCCATGAAAACAATAATCAATCAAACTTGTTGACAGCTATGCCTGCCAGAGTCGACATTTGTCCAGGAATCAGAATTTAGTTTCCTTTTTGATGTTAACAGCTTATGTCTTATAGTAACAACCTAAGCTCTAAGAAACTGTTCAAAGTAGTAACCACTCACGGCATGCGTTGGACACAGACCTCTCTCGTAACTGAACTTGGATTCAATATTATTTGGCCGTACGACGTAGACACGTTGTTTATACCATGGTTGTAACTGTTGCTCCACCAGTAGTCTGTGTGCTTTCACAGGCAAGGTTGCTGTACTGAGCACGCCAAAAATATTCTACCAGCTCTACCAAGGTGGCCAATACAACTGCTGGGCGACGGTTCTGAGTAACACTTCACAACATTTGTTACTGAATAAACCATATACAGTACTTAACCCTCGTTTTGGAAGCGCTAATGTTAGACACAATCGTTGACTCGAAATTACTTTGTATTAAACTGCTAGACAGATTGGTTAACGCGCTCAAGACGATCTAATTCCACTGACGTAGTGATGAATTGTTGGACGAGCGGCAGTTGTCGAAAAGCTGTGATCCGCTGGCTCTCGTAGGACTAGCTGGCAAGAGGTCGCCACTGAAAGGCGACACACTAACTCTCCAGTTGAACTACAGTTAGCTCTCCACTTTGCTATATTGCTGTCGGGTCGTGCAGTCCGATAACTACCCAGGAGACGGAAGGAGACGGAGAAACGCTCCAATTCAGTTCGCTTGACAGGCGCAGTAACAGGCGGCTACCTGCTTACGCCAGAATGGAACGTCGGGTCCTCTCGCCGGGTAGCGCCTGCTGCTCAGGCAACCCCGCTGACTCTTCTGTACTGCGGGGGACACGTGAGCCCCCTGGATTCAGCGAGGATGACGGATTCTTTCTTCACGCAGCTATAAATTTGCTCCCATTATGATGACGCCAGTTGCAAAAACTTGTTATCCTACATTCATTCGGCACTCCGGGCACTGTATCCTTTAGTACTATACGCTAAATGCTTGTCTAACGGTTGTTTTGACGGATAATGGTCCATCTTCGAAACCCAACCATGATGTGTAAACACTAGCATGCTCCACTGCAGACACTTCACAGACGACTGTGTATTCTTCTTCGGTGTAATGCCACTAATGGTGATGCAGCAGGCAGTTGTCTGTTATGAAACATGACCAATTTACAAGCACATGCCTCTTATACTTCGGTCCCATTCAAGACAGCGTACCTACAAACAATATTTACACTACTGGCTATTAAAATTGCTGCACCACGAAGACGACGTGCTACAGACACGAAATTTAACCGACAGGAAGAAGATGCTGTGATATGCAAATGATTAGTTTTTCAGAGCATTCACACAAGGTTGGCGCTGGTGGCGACAACTACAACGTGCTGACATGAGGAAAGTTTCCAACCGATTTCTCATACTCAAACAGCAGTTGACCGACGTTGCCTGGTGAAACGTTGTTGCAATGCCTCGTGTAAGGAGGAGAAATGCGTACCATCACGTTTCAGACTTCGATAAAGGACGGATTGTAGCCATCGCAATTGCGGTTTATCGTATCGCGACATTGCTGCTCGCGTTGGTCGAGATCCAATGGCTGTCAGCAGAATATGGAATCGGTGGGTTCAGGAGGGTAATACGGAACGCCGTGCTGGATCCCAACGGCCTCGTATCACTAGCAGTCGAGATGACAGGCATCTTATCCGCGTGGCTGTAACGGATCGTGCGGCCACGTCTCGATCCCTGAGTCAACAGATGGGGACGTTTGCAAGACAACAACCATCTGCACGAACAGTTCGACGACGTTTGCAGCAGCATGGACTATCAGCTCGGAGACCATTGCTGCGGTTGCCCTTGACGCTGGATCACAGACGGGAGCGCCTACGATGCTGTACTCGACGACGAACCTGAGTGCACGAATGGCAAAACGTCATTTTTTCGGATGAATCCCGGTTCTGTTTACAGCATCATGATAGTCGCATCCGTGTTTGGTGACATCACGGTGAACTCACATTGGAAGCGTGTATTCGTCATCGCCATACTGGCGTATCATCTGGCGTGATGGTATGGGGTGCCATTGATTACACATCTCGGTCACCTGTTGTTCACATTGGCGGCACTTTGAACAATGGATGTGCTATTTCAGATGTGTTGCGACCCGTGGCTCTACCCTTCATTCGATCCCTGCGAAACCCTACATTTGAGCAGATAATGCACGACCGCATGTTGCAGGTCCTGTACGGGCCTTTCTGGATACAGAAAATGTTCGACTGCTGCACTGGCCAGCACATTCTCCAGATCTCTCACCAATTGAAAACTGTGGTATCGTGTTGAAGCTGCATGGGCAGCTGTACCTGTACACGCCATCCAAGCTCTGTTTGACTCAATGCCCAGGCGTATCAAGGCCGTTATTACGGCGAGAGGTGGTTGTTCTGGGTACTGATTTCTCAGGATCTGTGCACCCAAATTGCGTGAAAATGTAATCACATATCAGTTCTAGTATAATATATTTGTCCAATGAATACCCGTTTATCATCTGCATTTCTTCTTTGTGTAGCAATTTTAATGGCTAGTAGTGTATTTCCAGCTCTAAGTTCGTCGTTTCGGAATGCTCCGTATCAACGTATCTACATGTACGTAGATACCCCGCAAGCCATCATACGGCGCATGGCTGAGGGTACTCTGAACCACTGTTATACCTGGATCACAATAACAAAGTGATCGACAGCTGAGCAGGTACGGGGGAACTGTTGTCGGTTCGCAGTTTCGTGCGAGGGCAACATCGCTCCGGTAGCATATGCTGTGAGGTTTCGTACTGAGTTTCTTCATGCGTTCCTCATTGAAGTACAATAGCGAGTCCTCTTTGCAGGATAATAATGGTTATATCACTTTCCTATGCAATTTTACAGCTGTCTTCAAATATTCCGAAAAAAAACCATATCGCACAGACAAAGGAGCATATACAGGTAAGAAGGAGTCGCAACAATATATAAAAACAGTAATTGTCCGCAGCTGACTAGTAACCGACAGCTGAGGTAGGGATATGACAGAAGTGCGCAGGATAAAAGTTATGCCCAGGATCGAACTCTGATTGCTTGTTGCTGTAACAGCTTTTCTGTAAACAAGTAGCTGTGAGTCACTTTCTTATTTTGATCAAAGTATAGTCATATTTACTGGTCCACTAGCAAATGAAGCGAGGGGAATACGACTGTCTAGATGCCCCCGTATTAGCCCCAGTTTTTGTCATCGCGGTCCTTGAGTGAAGTATATGTTGGGAGCAAAGGACACGTTCTGCAGTCAGCTGTGAATACTGGTTCTCTAAATTTCCTCAATAGCGTTTTGCGACGGATACGCTGTCTTTCCTCCAGGGATCCCCATTTAAGTTCACGAAACGTCTTGTGGTACTCCCATGTTGAACGAACCTGCCGGTGACAAACCTCTGAATTGCTTCTAAGCCTTCCTTTAGTCCTACCTGATAGGGATCTCAAACACTCAAACACTACCCAAGAATGGGTTGCACTAGTATTCTACGTGCGCTCTCCTTCACAGATGAACCCCCAACAAACCAAAGTTGAACACTCGCCTTCCCCAGTACGATCATTATATGCTCTCCCTATTTCACATCGCTTTGCAACGTTATACGTAGATATTTAATGGATCTGAGTGTGTCAAGTAGCACACTACTAATGGTGTATTCGAATGTTACTGCAGTGATTTTCCCACTCTTTGCATTAACTTGTATTTTACTACATTTAGAGCCAGCTGCCGTTCATCACACCAACTAGACATTTTGCCTAAGTCACCTCTGTGTCCTCCAACAGCTACTCAACGGCGACACCTCTCCATACACGACAGCATCATCAGCGAACAGCTGCAGATTGCTTATCATCCTCACAGTAGGATCGTTTATGTATGTAGAGGATAACAGCGGTCCTAAGACACTTCCCTGGGGCTCTACCGACGATAGTCTTGTCTCTGATGAACACTCCACCCTCCAGGACAACTTACAGGGTCCTTTTCTTAAGAAGTCTTCGAGCCAGTCGCTGTCGGAACCTACTCCGTCTTCTCAAATCCCTGCCAAACGCTTTCCGGAAATCGGAAATCTAGGAATACGGATTCTGCCTGTTGCCCCTCATCTACGGTTCGCAGGATACAAAGCGAGGAAAGAGCAATATGAGTTTCGCACGAGCGACTCTTTTTAAACCCGTGCTGGTTTGTGGACAGAATCATTTTATCTCAAGGAAATTTATTATACTCGAACCCAGAATGTGCTCGAGAATTCTACAGCAAACCAATATTACGGATACGGGACTTTCAACTACCATATGTATAATTTTGAGTCTACTAATCTAGGCTACCTTTGCAGATGTACATGTAGAGTTTAAAATCATCAGCATTTCCGTCATTTTACTCGGCCAGTAGTAGGTGTGAAGAGGTAATAATACTCCTAGTTGGATTCTGCTATTATAAGCCGGCCGCGGTGGTCTAGCGGTTCTGGCGCTGCAGTCCGGAACCGCGGGACTGCTACGGTCGCAGGTTCGAATCCTGCC
The DNA here is from genome assembly GCF_023898315.1 of Schistocerca nitens. Classification (NCBI taxonomy): domain Eukaryota; kingdom Metazoa; phylum Arthropoda; class Insecta; order Orthoptera; family Acrididae; genus Schistocerca; species Schistocerca nitens. The sequence goes on from NC_064620.1 coordinate 38,131,849, forward strand.
TCGGGCATGGGTGTGTGTGGTGTCCTTAGGTTAGTTAGGTTTAAGTCGTTCTAAGTTCTAGGGGACTTATGACCTAAGATGTTGAGTCCCATAGTGCTCAGAGCCATTTGAACCTTTTTTTTTTTTTTTTTTTTTTTTTGCTATTATAACTTCCGGTTGCGAGGGATGCGATCGTAATACTAACTCTGTTGTGTTTACTCACAACTGTACTAAGCCAATTTCACTGAGGTTACTATATTTGTAACCGTGGAATTGTTATCTAGATTTAGGGTAATTTATCAGGTTACATTTAGAAGAGGCTGAAATAACTAGATTCCAACGCGATTCTGAATTCATTAATGAAATCAAGTCCCATAATAACGTGTAACACTGTACTTCATTAATATTTTAGTGATATACTATCTAACATAACTATGGATGCGAAGTACAATACCAAAGCAACAAAGCTGATAAAACCACAGACGATTAACACATTAGCAAAGTCGCAAGTACAACAGATAGTAAAATAGTTTCATTATCAAAACTAAAGCAGTTCATAAAATTACCGCAAAGTTCTACAGTCTTTTATGGATAAAAATTATCCTTTTGACTCGCAAAACCTTCGGTTCGGAAAACGTTACGGTGAAATTCTGCCATCAGTGAATTCCATTTATGATAATACACACAGCTTTGGGATTCGGCAGGAAATAATAGAAACCCACCAATAATAATGAAATTTCAGTAGACATTTATGGATTAAACGAAACAGGAAAACTGAATTTGCTCAAGGCAGAAGCCTTTTCCGAAACATGTGTATTTGAAAGAAAATACAGACACAAAAGTGAGATTTAATCTTAGATGAATGCTTCAGAAGACTTCGAGCAAAGCCCCACGAATATCTACACCATAATGTCACATGTCGTTTACGTGACAGAAACAGCTCGACTGCAAAAATATTATGTTTGTCTGACGCAAGAGTGTGTATCTTGCGCGCCTTAAGAAGTTCTCCACTACACGCGAAATTGCTCCGGCTTTACGTGGACCATCTGAAGTACAGTGACAATAGAAGCCACGCAGATGGCCTGTGCTTCGATCCAAATCCTACGAATCTCCTCCCCCGACCCTTCACGCTGCAAACGCCATTCAAATTAATCTGGTCTTTTTCGCTCGTAAAATGCAAATTCTGTATCCCAGGGCGCCGTTTGCCGGAGAGGAAGGGATGAAAGCGGCGTGCAAATCGGTAACGCGATCTACAATTCTAATGGGCGTCATTCAGAGCGCCCATCTCCCTCGCAGATGCGATCCGTTACTGGACACGCCAGCGCTATATTGGTGGCGAAATATTTTAGTAGCTGTCCGGCCGGCATCTGTCACGCCAACTGCCCAGTCCGCGTACTGCGCGTGTCTATGGAGAATGTTGGAGGGGGGAGGAATGGAGGGAGGAAAATGTGGGGTATGAGGCTCGTGCACTAACTGTCGGCTGTAAGGGGTTCGCACGGAGTAGTAACTGCGACGGCGTGGAGCACTAGATTACAGTCTACTGGCTCTGTCGTAACATATGAAACAAGACGACTAACAAGGTGAACGTGCCTACGCGTCCACGCCGTTTTCGTTCAAATTTGTAGTGTATGCAGGGCCTGGCCAGAAATTATCTATCTCCAGATGGACATTTGTTTAGGAAAAAAAACTGATTTTTGGCGTGCGTCGGGTGAGGCACGGACCATTTACGTTATCTCCGTTTCCAGACGGCGAATGCCACAGCGGAAAGAATACAGAACGAAGATCCAGATGTCATGGGTTCGAGTCCCTATGCTAATAATTTTTATTTATTTTCAATTTTTATGTTTTTTATAGTGCAAATAAACCGAAATCATGGTCGATATATTATATTTATTAATATAGGTTTCTAGAGAAATAGTGAATAAAAGTTTTATATATTAATATTTTCACAGAAGGCGTGACAAGAAAAGGCAGAGGACAATTTGGGATATCAAATAAATTTCAGGAAGGAATTGTAAGGAATACACAAGAGCTTAGTATACGAAATTAGACGATTTTATTATTTTACAATTGTTGATTTATATGTGCTGGGGTAACACTCATCGTAAAAACGGGGTAAGCCGTAGTTTTCACGGCATCTTGCACGCGTTGTTTTAAATGCGCTATACAAAAACAACGGTGGTTTACATTCATATTGACAGTAATACACGCATGACGGATCATTTCACCAAAAACAAGCGAGGACAGGGTTTCATGTACAGTGGAGTGTATTTTGATGCAGTCTCCTCTAAGTACGATTTCTTTTTGTCTGTCGATGAGAAAAGAGCGATTTTGAAGCTTTCTGATTAAATTCTTTAGCTGAGGATAAAAGACAGACATCGCAGGGTTGTGCTAACGCTGTGCATTTGGGGGCAATCACTTTAATACTGCTCGTTGCCAATCCTCATCCATCTTGAAAAATCTCATATAATTATGGATTTGTTTGTCCTCACCATGACTCAATTAACAGAAGAAATTTATTCTCCTGCATCTGAGATTTCATCATATCAAACACACACATCGAAAAAAGTTTTACATCACCTTGGTTCTAAGAGTTCCGGAACCTGTACAGAAAATTGGAATAGAGATCAATATAAACATCATTTCCGCCCTTTTTATTGCTCATGAAAATCACACATTGCATATTGTACCACCATATAGCAAGACCTTCAGAGGTGGTTGGTCCAGATTGCTATAAACACCGGTACCTCATTGATGCATGCCTGTATTCGTCGTGGTATACTATCCACAAGTTCATCAACGCACTGTTGGTCCAAATTGTCCCAATCCTCGGCGACGATTCGGGGTAGATCCCTCACAGTGGTTGGTCGGTCATGTCGTCCATAACAGCACTTTCCAATCTATCAAAGGCATGTTCGATAGGGTTCATGTCTGGAGAACATGCTGGCCACTCTAGTCGAGCGATGTCGTTATCCTGAAGGAAGTCATTCACAAGATGTGCACGGTGGAGGCGCGAATTGTCGTCTACGAAGACGAGTTCCTCGCCAATATGCTGCCGATATGGTTCACTATCGGGCGGAGGATGGCATTCACGTATTGTACAGCCGTTGCGACCCTTCCATGACCACCAGCGGCGTCAGCCTCACATAATGCCACTCCAAAACAGCAGGGAACCTTCACCTTGCTGCAGTCGCTGGACAGCGTGTCTAAGACGTTCAGCATGACAGGGTTGACTCCAAACACGACTCCGATAATTGTCCGGTTGAAGGCACATGCGACACTCATCGGTGAAGAGAATGTCATGGGAATCCTGAGCGGTCCATTCGGCATGTTGTTGGGCCCATCTGTACCGCGCTGCATGGTGTCGTGGTTGCAAAGATGGACCCCGCCATGGACGTCGGGAGTGAAGTTCCTCATCATTCCGCCTACTGCGCACAGTTTGAGTCGTAACACGACGTCCTGTGGCTGCACAAAAAGCATTATTCAACATGGTGGCGTTGCTGTCATGGTTCCTCCCGAGTCATAATCCGTAGGTAGCGGTCGTCCACTGCAGTAGTAGCCCTTGGGCGGCCTGAGCGAGGCATGTCATCGACAGTTCCTGTCTCTCTTTGTCTTCTCCATATCCGAACAACATCGCTTTGGTTCACTCCGAACACTTCTCTTGTTGAGAGCCCTTCCTGGCACAAAGTAACAATGTGGACGCGATCGAACCACAGTATTGACCTACCGTCTAGGCATGGTTGAACTACAGACAACTCGAGCCGTGTACTTCCTTCCTGGTGGAATGACGGGAACTGATCGGCTGTCGGACCCCCTCCGTCTAATAGGCGCAGCTCGTGCATGGTTTTTTACATCTTTGTGCAGTTTTAGTGACATCTCGGAACAGTCAAAGGGACTGTGTTTGTGATACAACATCCACAGTCAACGTCTATCTTCGTGAATTCTGGGAACCAGGTGATGCAAAACGTTTTTGATGTGTATACTATATACGTGAGACCGAAAGCGAAAAAGGAACCTCTTGTCGGGAATTTTGGATTCTGAGCTTTTGTAATTTTTACGTTCAGAATTAAATTCTGAACAATTTGTTAAAAGACTAGATTTGTCTCTAAATGTGAGTTATGGCAGGTTGAATATTGATCATGGAATATAGGTGTTTTGAGCCCATGTTTCGCTTTATTTGCATCATTTGATTTGACATATTTAAGAAACAAATTCTGCATATATATTACCCTTAAACGTCCTTCGTCAAATGGTACAGACTTTTTTAAAATTAACATTGAACATTACGTAGTCAACTCCTTCGGACCTGTGGAACACAGAATGTGCAAAAATTTAAAACCAAATAAAGTAGATAAAAATTAGCATACCCTACACAGATTTTTTTCACAATGTGGATATTTTCGCTCTGTGTTATTGCATCTTGCACATCAAATTTTTATGTTAATTTTTTCATTCGCACAACCCCAAAAAATAGATTACTGAGGAGAAACATTTTGTATTGGCCAAAGGATTTTATTTTCTGGTTCTTAAATACTTGTGTCTGAAGGCGTTCAAGATCATTCACAAACAGTGTTATCACCTGTCCTTCTATGGTTCTGGAATATCTGCCTGGTCAATTCTTCTGCAGGATCCTCACTGTCACTGACATGAGGTTCTAGTCCAGGGTCTGGCTCTGTTTCATAACACAGAATGTCTTTTTATCTTCTTTGCAATAGGTCCTGATGTTTTCAGATATATAATGTTTTCATTGTCGTATTATCCCTACTGGAATTACTGCACCAGGAAACCCAACAGATTCATTTCCTTTGGAGGAGATACGGTGTGCAAATTCATTCCATCACTGTCCGTTTTGCAATGTACGATACCTTTGTAGCTAACGGCAAAATCAGGGTGGTTATACTGTATTTAGTTACATGAGGTACTTTACTAGCATCACTAGTCTTCAAGACATTTAGCCAGTAATATACATTCACAACTACTTTACCTTTTTCATTTCTAGCAACAACAGCAGAATTAGCATGTGCTGTAGGTGTAGGTTTTTGTAGCTATAGTAACGTCAGCTGTCAGCTGGTATTTTAGGGCTGCCAACTGCAAATTGGTAATATCTGTAGGCACTTATAACTCTCCCATAAAAGGGACCACTTCTCTAGTATGGTACGATTGTATTCATAAAACATTCTTCTTTGATGCAAAGCTGTTCTGAGCTCTTTAAATCCCTATAAAATTTAGGAGATACTATTGTGTAAAGCATTGCATACACAGCTGAGATATTTAGAAAAGGGCCCTTTTGCCGGGCCCATGTTATTTCCCCATAAAGACAAGAGGTCCTTTTCCGGAAGACAGACATCAATTGCTTTTAATGATATTATTGAATCCTGTTGGCGCGGTGGTCTCGCGGTTCTAGGCGACTGCTACGGTCGCAGGTTCGAATCCTGCCTCGGGCATGGATGTTTATGATGTCCTTTGGTTAGTTAGGTTTAAGTAGTTCTAAGTTCTAGGGGACTAATGACCACAGCAGTTGAGTCCCATAGTGCTCAGAGCCAATCCTGTTGGATTAAACAAATTCAAATCGATACGAGTGTGTCCAGAATGAAGTAAATTACTATAATGTACAAAAAACTAAAATAGATACTTTAAACATTATCAAACGTTTTTGCTTGTACTGAAAATTATACTTCTCTGACAAGAGATTCCTTTTCGCTTTCCGCCTCAGATATTAAGCAGTTTTCGCTTTATTTTCAGTGTACGTGACGTAAAAATCGAAGATAAAAAAGTTTATGCGTAGTAATTCGAATCCACGGCTACAGGATCACCTTTCTGATCTGTTTCGGCTGGACCAATCGCTGTCTGAGAACTAAGCTATCGTAAATGGCTCATGCTTCACCCGACCCTTGCCAAAAATGCTGTTTCTTCTAAACGCTTGGCCATCCAGAGCTGCCACTTCCGTCACTTTCATTTCTGGCCAAGCCCTGGATGTATCACAAACATTGATGAAATGGATGATGACAAGTAGACGCGGTCCCTTTGTAAACTGTACTCGTCGAATACTGAACTGCTTTTCGAGATGTTTCAGTTCCTCAGTCATTTTACAGTGGACGAGCAGAATGAACACTAAACTAGTTTGTCCTGATAATACTGTCACAAAGATTGGCTTCGTATTACACAGCGCTGCCTACGTTCCCATCATAAACTGTTAACTCTACTAATTAAGGTAGATCTTAGGCGAAGAGATATTGTTCACTTATTTGAGACACAGTTAAATAACATGATGATAATAATACGCAATTTGCGTCATATATTGGACTCCAATATCGTGTCAGAAAATAGCGAAAGACTTGGGTGTAACTTACCCCGCGCAGATTTACTTTCAGTAGTCCCTATGCCCTCCAGAAGTCTCGGAACATATTTTCTCAGGTTGTAGAAGGGAGACTTCTGCAGTCACTCATTTGTCCAGACTCCATTATTAGGATGAAATCACACATGGTATGAGTACTGAAAACACCAAATGTTTAGATCTAACCAGGTGTGCTTGTATCCATCACGACTGCATCACCCACCTGTTTCATCGTGTCAGTGCTTCATGGGCTCATTTAAAACCTGTGCGGCCAGATTAGGTGATTGTGTCTACTTCATCGCTTCCACATTGTCCTAGCACCCCAGGATCTTGAATCACAATACAAGTACCCATTATCTTATTGTGTTTGCTACACAAGGTCTAAAATATAGCTGCTGTCCGACTCTGGAACAAACCATTCTGCACGCTACACACAACTGCAGATCCTGCTGTATTTGAGAAAAAGGTGAAACTTTTTTTTTTGGTCCTAAAAACATTTCCTTTAAAAATTTCACACATGATCATTTCGCTCTGTCCAACAGTTTCCTTTAAAAATTTCACACATGATCATTTCGCTCTGTCCAACAGTGGAACAGGTGCTCACTTCTCCTTGTTACTATCGCTCTCTCCATTTCTCATTGTGTTCTAACGCGTTCATTTTTCTGTCTCTCTCCCATCCATTACACCCACGGTCCGAAATCTAAATCTACCTGCCAATTTTTACCACTCTCCACAACTTCTAGAACTTCATTTTCTCCACCTCACATTCTACATTTGCCAAACCTTCCATACATGCATTCTTCACCAGCAAATAATGTTTCCATCCTTCCTCAAGTTCCTAAAACACCTCCATAGATACTACATAACCCATAAAATTGCTTATCAAAATCCCATAAGGTCTCCTCTCACCATCTATCTTGGGTTGCTGTCACGCTCCTGTCCTTCTCATCATCTTCAGGTTCTCCACATTATCTCCTGAAACAACTTAACTTCTGCCAACTCATCCAGAAAGCTGTCTTTTCTCTGCCCCGCACAAGCTCTACCACCTACTCCATCATTTCACATCTTCAATTCCCACTCCACATCCAAGGCCCATAACACCCGCATATGACTCCCCTTTCCAAGCACCCAACCAACTCGACACAAAGATTTTGCTATCCATATTATCTTAGAAGCTTGCACGCAATCATCCACCCATCCATGCTACTGGCCTTTAGCCAAAGTCGTCAGAGAAGAAACCGTTAAAGCCAGCCATAGGGCTATCGTTTTTAGGCAAATGTCGAATTGCTCTGTGGAACGATTCAACGGGAATTTTTTGGATATCGGAACCTCATCCAAAACATTGGAAGTTCAGTCCCGCGTCAGTGACCAGTATTACTTCACTTTGAAACATTACACTTGCTTTACTTGTCGTTGGCATAGATTGTCAGGGAATGTTTGTACACTACTGGCCATTAAAATTGCTACACAAAAAAGAAATGCAGATGATAAACGGGTATTCATTAGACAAATATATTATGCTAGATGTGGTGTCACCGCCAGACACCACACTTGCTAGGTGGTAGCCTTTAAATCGGCCGCGGTCCGTTAGTATACGTCGGACCCGCGTGTCGCCACTATCAGTAATTGCAGACCGAGCGCCGCCACACGGCAGGTCTAGAGAGACTTCCTAGCACTCGCCCCAGTTGTACAACCGACTTTGCTAGCGATGGTTCACTGACAAAATACGCTCTCAATTGCGCGAGACGATAGTTTAGCATAACCTTCAGCTACGTCATTTGCTATGACCTAGCAAGGCGCCATTATCAGTTACTATTGATATTGATTCATGTACCGTCAAGACCGACGTTCTTCATTAACGGATTAAAGTTAAGTATTCCACCAGCTACGTCCGTTTTTCTAAATTCTAATTTCCTTGTCCTGTTACAGATCTCACGCCAGCCTGCGTGAGCTAAAACGCGTGCCTTTCGGCCTCCTTCTAGTAACACGGTGTTGGCTCTCCTGCCAACCAAAACACTAGAACTGACATGTGATTACATTTTCACGCAATTTGGGTGCATAGATCCTGAGAAATCAGTACCCAGAACAACCACCTCTGGCCGTAATAACGGCCTCGATACGCCTGGGCATTGAGTCCACAGAGCTTGGATAACGTGTACAGGTACAGCTGCCCATGCAGCTTCAACACGATACCACAGTTCATCAAGAGTAGTGACTGGCGTATTGTGACGACCCAGTTGCTCTGCCACCATTGACCAGACGTTTTCAGTTGGTGAGAGATCTGGAGAATGTGCTGGCCAGGGCAGCAGTCAAACATTTTCTGTATCCAGAAAGGCCCGTCCAGGACTTGCAACATGCGGTCGTGCATTATCCTGCTGAAATGTAGGGTTTCGCAGGGATCGAAAGAAGGGTAGAGCCACGGGTCGTAACACATCTGAAATATAACGTCCACTGTTCAAAGTGCCGTCAATGCGAACAAGAGGTGACCGAGACGTGTAACCAATGGCACCCCATACCATCACGCCGGACGATACGCCAGTATGGCGATGACAAATACACGCTTCCAATGTGCGTTCACCGCGATGCCGCCAAACACGATGCGACCATCATGATGCTGAAAACAGAACCTGGATTCATCCGAAAAAATGACGTTGTGCCATTCGCGCACCCAGGTTCGTCGTTGACTACACCATCAAAAATGGCTCTGAGCACTATGGGACTTAACATCTATGGTCATCAGTCCCCTAGAACTTAGAACTACTTAAACCTAACTAACCTAAGGACAGCACACAACACCCAGCCATCACGAGGCAGAGAAAATCCCTGACCCCGCCGGGAATCGAACCCGGGAACCCGGGCGTGGGAAGCGAGAACGCTACCGCACGACCACGAGATGCGGGCGACTACACCATCGCAGGCGCTCCTGTCTGTGATGCAGCGTCAAGGGTAACCGCAGCCACGGTCTCCGAGCTGATAGTCCATGCTGCTGCAAACGTCGTCGAACTGTTTGTGCAGATGGTTGTTGTCTTGCAAACGTCCCCATCTGTTGACTCAGGGATCGAGACGTGGCTGCACGAGACGGCAGCCATGCGGATAAGATGCCTGTCATCTCGACTGCTAGATACGAGGCCGTTGGGATCGAGCACGGCGTTCCGTATTACCCTTCTGAACCCACCGATTCGATATTCTGCTAACAGTCATTAGATCTCGACCAATGCGAGCAGCAATGTCGCGATACGATAAACCGCAATCATAATAAGCTACAATCCGACCTTTATCAAAGTCGGAAACGTGGTGGTACGCATTTCTCCTCCTTACACGAGGCATCACAATAACGTTTCACCAGGCAACGCCGGTCAACTGCTGTTTGTTTATGAGAAATCGGTTGGAAACTTTCCTCGTGTCAGTACGTTGTAGGTGTCGCCACCGGCGCCAACCTTTTGTGAATGCTCTGAGAAGCTAATCATTTGCATATCACAGCGTCTTCTTCCTGTCGGTTAAATTTCGCGTCTGTAGCACGTCATCTTCGTTGTGTAGCAATTTTAATGGCCAGTAGTGTAAGTTGAGTGAACAGTTCGCAAAGGACCGACGCTGGTATGGCGCAGTAGTCGGGCGACCTTACACTTATCACTGCTAGTTGGCAAAGGCATCGACTTCACAGAAGCAAGGGGCCTCACTTCATCGTAAATTAGACAGTTAGCTCGTAATATTTGTAAAGTAGACAGACAAAGAAACTTCCTGGCAGATTAAAACCGTGTGCCGGACCGAGACTCGATCTCGGAACCTTTGCCTTTCGCGTGTAAGTGCTCTACCAACTGAGCTACCCAAGCACGACTCACGCCCCGTCCTCACAGCCTTGAGTTCGAGTCTCGGTTCGGGACACAGTTTTAATCTGTCAGGAAGTTTCATACCAGCGCACACTCCGCTGCAGAGTGAAAACCTCATTCTGGTAGACAGACAAACTTTCCTCGTGAATCACTCTATTACTGAAACCCAGATCAAAATACCTACTGTAGTTTCTGAGATTTTTGCCACATTACGAACGCGATATATGTTTGTAATAGGAAAAAATATCTTCATCTGATATAATTACAAATTAACAATTTTCGGATTTATTCATGTACTTGTACTGTGAAACGCTGGTTCTTGACAAACTTCATGATTCTACGTCAACGGGAAGTACCCCATTGGTTTTGATGAGTGAGTTTGCGAGTATCAAAACATGTGATATAAATGGCCATATCTTTTGACTGCTTTGACTTAGAAGCTTTCAGTTTTTAAACCTTCAAGGGATAATAGGCTCTAGTATGTGACATGAATTTCAACTTGTTACGTTTATCCATTCCTGAGAAAAATGGTTTTTAACAGTCGGACAGACAGACGGAAAGTGATCCTGTAACGATTGCATTTTTACCGATTGAGGTACGAGCCCTAAATATGGCCAGCATACACGCGCAGGGGGGAACAACTGCCTTAAACGGGGAAGAGACTGCGTGGCCGCATCCTCAAACAGTCGATGCGTTAAACTCCATCGACGAAAACAAAACTATAAGTAGGGTGAGGTTTCCTCTTTTGTATACGGTTGTACATTTATTCTCCACAATTCCAGTGTGTTAACTGTGTTACTAAAATTGGGCATACGAACCACATAATTGTGTATAATAATTTTCTATGTAATTACTACTACTAATTGTTCATACAAATACGAAAAGCTAATATTGTAAAAGCAAACTAACAGAAGGAAAGAGGAAATGTAGTTTTCGTTTTGTCTGTATCGTTTACGAGTGTCAAGAGCTGGTTATTCTAAAAAAATAAATGCTTTTCATAAACCAATAATACACTCCTGGAAATGGAAAAAAGAACACATTGACACCGGTGTGTCAGACCCACCATACTTGCTCCGGACACTGCGAGAGGGCTGTACAAGCAATGATCACACGCACGGCACAGCGGACACACCAGGAACCGCGGTGTTGGCCGTCGAATGGCGCTAGCTGCGCAGCATTTGTGCACCGCCGCCGTCAGTGTCAGCCAGTTTGCCGTGGCATACGGAGCTCCATCGCAGTCTTTAACACTGGTAGCATGCCGCGACAGCGTGGACGTGAACCGTATGTGCAGTTGACTGAGCGAAGGCGTATAGTGGGCATGCGGGAGGCCGGGTGGACGTACCGCCGAATTGCTCAACACGTGGGGCGTGAGGTCTCCACAGTACATCGATGTTGTCGCCAGTGGTCGGCGGAAGGTGCACGTGCCCGTCGACCTGGGACCGGACCGCAGCAACGCACGGATGCACGCCAAGACCGTAGGATCCTACGCAGTGCCGTAGGGGACCGCACCGCCACTTCCCAGCAAATTAGGGACACTGTTGCTCCTGGGGTATCGGCGAGGACCATTCGCAACCGTCTCCATGAAGCTGGGCTACGGTCCCGCACACCGTTAGGCCGTCTTCCGCTCACGCCCCAACATCGTGCAGCCCGCCTCCAGTGGTGTCGCGACAGGCGTGAATGGAGGGACGAGTGGAGACGTGTCGTCTTCAGCGATGAGAGTCGCTTCTGCCTTGGTGCCAATGATGGTCTTATGCCTGTTTGGCGCCGTGCAGGTGAGCGCCACAATCAGGACTGCATACGACCGAGGCACACAGGGCCAACACCCGGCATCATGGTGTGGGGAGCGATCTCCTACACTGGCTGTACACCACTGGTGATCGTCGAGGGGACACTGAATAGTGCACGGTACATCCAAACCGTCATCGAACCCATCGTTCTACCATTCCTAGACCGGCAAGGGAACTTGCTGTTCCAACAGGACAATGCACGTCCGCATGTATCCCGTGCCACCCAACGTGCTCTAGAAGGTGTAAGTCAACTACCCTGGCCAGCAAGATCTCCGGATCTGTCCCCCATTGAGCATGTTTGGGACTGGATGAAGCGTCGGTCTCACGCGGTCTGCACGTCCAGCACGAACGCTGGTCCAACTGAGGCGCCAGGTGGAAATGGCATGGCAAGCCGTTCCACAGGACAACATCCAGCATCTCTACGATCGTCTCCATGGGAGAATAGCAGCCTGCATTGCTGCGAAAGGTGGATATACACTGTACTAGTGCCGACATTGTGCATGCTCTGTTGCCTGTGTCTATGTGCCTGTGGTTCTGTCAGTGTGATCATGTGATGTATCTGACCCCAGGAATGTGTCAATAAAGTTTCCCCTTCCTGGGACAATGAATTCACGGTGTTCTTATTTCAATTTCCAGGAGTGTATTTAGATATACTGCTACTTCACAGATATTGCAGAAGCAACATTTATTGTAGAAGCTTAGAACATTTGTTCAGGTTCAAATGTAATCATGTACGTCGAACAGAATTACTTCCTCCATGACAACCAGCACGGATTCCGAAAATATCGATTATCGATCTATCAAACCCACATCGCGGTTGTTCGCCCACAAAGAAGGACCGTACGAATGGTCACAGGTTTGTTTGAACCATGGGACAGCGTCACAGAGATGTTGAAATAACTGAACTGAACTTGTAGAAACACAGGAACTATAGCTTGAAAATTTTGTAGAACTAACTTTAATGAATGTAGGAATATACTACAGCCTCCTACGTAATCCTTCTGCAGGTATCACTAAGACAATATCAGATTAATTGTAGCATGCTTAGAGGCATTTAAACAATCATTCTGTCCGCGCTCTATCCGTGAATGGAATTGGAAAAAGCTCTATAACTGGTACAATGGCCGTACCCTCTGGCTTGCACTAAAGAATGGTAATAGAATATAGAAGTCGACTGTGGCGTTACACCTTCTGTCTCTCAATGAGTCTTCACTGGGAAGATTTCTCAAAGGGGAGAAATTAATTAGTAGCTAATAAGGTATGTAATTTTTACATATCTCAACAGTCAGACGTGAAGGCAATCCACATTGATGATGGACAATCTGTTCAAAAAGCACCATACAGGGCAGCTCATTTAAACTTTTCTTACTTTAACTGAAACATTACTTTATTATGGTCCATCGTCTGAACGTTATCTTTTAATTGGGCTAGCATCACCCAGTGAGCAGGCTGCCCGACTCATTATTCTACAGCGGTAACCAATCAAACACACGCAATTCTCACAGTAGAGTGATATGTACGGCAATGGAAATGATCGGTTAAAATATCTCAGGGTGGGGGGAGGGGGGGGGGGGGACAAAGCAGTTAACGAAAGATCACGGATGGTATACATGTTTTTCCCTTAAAAGTGTACAAAAAACAGGACTTAGAGGATGCTCCACTGAGGTAGGGAACTTGAGGTCGGAGAAGCCAGCTCAAGGAGATAATGGGGATAAAATCACATTACTGTGTGCTCTTTTATTTACGTTAGTTACAGTTAACTGCAAATACCATCAGTGATACAGTGTAGGTACCTTTTGTACTGTATGTTACAAAACGTGCTGAAGCTGACGGATATCAACCTCAGTGCAAGCATGACATCGGCGTAAAGTATTCTGACGCGCCCTGGCAAATATCCTTGGTGTGTTTCGAGTCACATCACAGGAAGCTAAAATTCTGGCAACTACACTACTGGCCATTAAACTTGCTACACCACGAAGATGACGTTCTACAGACGCGAAATTTAAACGACAGGAACAAGATGCTGTGGTATGCAAATGATTAGCTTTCCAGAGCATTTACACAAGATTGGCGCCGGTGGCGACACCTACAACGTGCTGACAAGAGGAAAGTTTCCAACCGATTTCTCATACACAAACAGCAGTTGACCGGCGTTGCCTGGTGAAACGTTGTTCTGGTGCCTCGTGTAAGGAGGAGAAATGCGTACCATCACGTTTCCCACTTTGATAAAGGTCGGATTGTAGCCTATCGGGATTGCGGTTTATCGTATCGCAACAATGCTGCTCGCGTTGGTCGAGATCCAATGACTGTTAGCAGAATATCGAATCGGTGGGTTCAGAAGGGTAATACGGAACCACGTGCTGCATCCCAACGGCCTCGTATCTAGCAGTCGAGATGACAGGCATCTTATGCGCATCAGCTCGGAGACCGTGGTTGCGGTTACCCTTGACGCTGCATCACAGACAGGAGCGCCAGCGATGGTGTACTCAACGACGAACCTGGATGCACAAATGGCACAACGTCATTTTTTCGGATGAATCCAAGTTCTGTGTACAGCATCATGATGGTCGCATCCGTGTTTGGCGACATCGCGGTGAACGCACATTGGAAGCGTGTATTCGTCATCGCCATACTGGCGTATCACCCGGCGTGATGGTATGTGGTGCCATTGGTTACACGTCTCGGTCACCTCTTGTTCGCATTGACGGCACTTTGAACAGTGGACGTTACATTTCAGATGTGTTACGACCCGTGGCTCTACCCTTCATTCGAGTCCTCCAAAACCCTACATTTCAGCAGGATAATGCACGACCGCATGTTGCAGGTCCTGTACGGGCCTTTCTGGACACAAAAAATGTTCGACTGCTGCCCTGGCCAGCACGTTCTCCAGATCTCTCACCAACTGAAAACGTCTGGTCAATGGTTTCTGAGCAACTGGCTCGTCACAACACGCCAGTCACTACTCTTGATGAACTGTGGTATCGTGTTGAAGCTGCATGGGCAGCTGTACCTGTACACACCATCCAAGCTCTGTTTGACTCAATGCCCACGCGTATCGAGGCCGTTATTACGGCCAGAGGTGGTTGTTCTAAGTACTGATTTCTCAGGACCTATGCACCCAAATTGCGTGAAATGTAATCTCATGTCAGATCTAGTATAATATATGTGTCCAATGAATACCCGTTTATCATCTGCATTTCTTCTTGGTGTAGCAATTTTAATAGCCAGTAGTGTATTTCTGGGCAGTTTCCGCAGTGTTGTGGGTGGAGCTGGGGTGTGGCCTCCTGGTGGGACCTGTCGTAACACGAAGGCACAACTGCGCTGTGTGTTGCAGTACGAGCTGGTGCTGGCGGCGGTGTCCTCGGAGGGCCGCGTGGTGGGGCAGGCGACGCTGCTGGTGCGGGTGCGCGACGCCAACGACCTGGCGCCAGCGTTCGAGCAGCCCGTGTACCGCGCCACCGTCCAGGAGGAGGACTCCACGCACCTGCCGCGCAGAATACTCACGGTCTGTACACCGGCCTGCCGCTCGGCCGACTTACCTCGCGCCCTGGACTTACTATAACAGGCAACCAAACGAAAACCGAACACCCGCACAGCCTGACCACGGAATGGTTCCATTCAAAAGTAATCACCAAACGCGTCACGCTTTCAGTCGGACGAGAAAGTCAAGAATGGGTGCGTTTGTGGATACGTTAGCGGCAGACCGCGTTCTACGAAACAGGAATTGAGTGTCTCGTCTCCCACTGGAATAAATGTCTTAACACACCTGCTGATTACTTTTGGATGGATCCATTCCATGGCCCGGTTGCGTAGAGTGTTCGTTTTTCGTTTGACTGCCCCTCATAGTTCTGAACTGGTACAAGACTTCGGAACGTTATAGTGTGTGTCACGTTCGAGGAAGGCCCATTTCTGAAGTGCCTGAGAATCCAAGGGTGAAGCAACGTGTTGCAACTCCTCTGCAAGAAAGGCAGTAGACGGAAACCCGCCACTTATAGTGGAGGAGGACTGCCGTCACACTATTTGAATACGCACGCCTATACCAGTTTCCATAGCGCTTCAGTGTATATTTTTGTTAAGTTGAAAACCGACGTTCCTAATTTTTCTCTAGGTGAATCTGTACTCTGTTTACACTGTATAAATTTTTCAACCCGATAACATCTGAATTTTAGCCTCCAGAATTTTTTAAACGGAAATGAGGGTGGGTAGTGGACTCTGAAATGTCTCTTTCTAATTTCTAGCCTTGTTTAATTACAATATCATAGTGAAATACGGTACATTTTCATTATTACATTATTTCACAAATGCAGTGCTGTGATTTTAAATTTGTATCTTATATGCCAAGGTAAGTTAATTTAACTCGTTTTTTTTAGTTTTTAGCATCAATATCGGTTTTTACTTAATAATTCAAAAAGTAAAGGAGATACTTTCATGTGATCTGTCATTTGTTTTTGTCAAAAATTGAATGTAATTCCAGATTGGCGTAATGATAAAATCTGCGCTAACGGGCGAATAATGGAGCGCCTCCGCCCACGTGATTCTGTGGTACTGCTACTACAGAGATGCCCTCTGCAGCTGCGAGAAGTGAAAGCGATCTACATACAACCAGTGTACGTATCGGCCTCATGCACTTTGTGCTGAGACCAGTGCGAGCGTGATAGTGGCGGGCCGTCAAGAATGACTGGGTGGAGGTGCATGACGTCATGCGCATCTGGTCGGATGCTTGGTGAGTGTGTCCTTCCATGGCCTGCTTGCGACAGCAGTTACAGGCGACGCTGTCTGGGAGCTGTTCGTGGCGATGTGTAGCTGAAAATGTTGAATGCAGAGATGTCGCCTCAGAGGACATTGGCACATGATCAAAATCTGGTTAAACGCGTAAAAAACACACGAAATGTTCACCCAGATAATTTCTTCATATGTAAAGTTACGAAAACCCGAAGAGCAAAAGCCGGACGGATTAATAGACGACGATATGGCACGGATCTTGGCCAACGAATGGTTAAAAAGTCGAAAACTGATCTTCGAATTGATACCTGGAATGTTCGATCTTTATATAGCCCAGGCCCTCTAAAGAAGTTATTAGACCAGCACGGGAAGCTCAAGGAGAGCATTATCGGCATCCAAGAAATTCGATGGACTGGGAGTGGGATATTGGAAAAGAAAGAGGGCACTATGTTCTATAGCTGTGATGATAACAGACATGAGTTTGGTACAGGTTTCCTTGTTCATAAAGGTCT
Source organism: Schistocerca nitens (assembly GCF_023898315.1). Taxonomy (NCBI): domain Eukaryota; kingdom Metazoa; phylum Arthropoda; class Insecta; order Orthoptera; family Acrididae; genus Schistocerca; species Schistocerca nitens. The sequence continues at coordinate 38,149,010 of NC_064620.1, forward strand.
GAAACATTTGGTGATGAATTTTACACCCATTAACCCAAGGCTGTCAGTAATTAAGAATTACGGAATTACAAGGGCACTTGGAAGTCACCTGATGGTGGAACCATTAATCAAATTGATCATGTACTGATAGACCAGAAGCATAAATCTAACTTGTTGGATGTTCGAACCTTTCGTGGCCCTAATGTGGACTCAGATCATTTTCTTGTAATGGCCAAGATAAGAGCAAGGATATCAAATGCTCAGAAAGAAAGACATACTAGTAAAGAACGGCACAATATTGCAGCACTGCAATTAACAGAAACTTACGAATCATACTGTCAGAAAGTTTCTCAGGCCCTCGAACAAGTACAAGAACAACGAACAATGCAAGACAGTAATGACATCGTACAAAAACGGCTGACTATATAAAAAAAAAAGAGCTGCCGGCCGGAGTGGCCGAGCGGTTCTAGGCGCTACAGTCTGGAACCGCGCGATCGCTACGGTTGCAGGCTCGAATCCTGCCTCGGGCATGGATGTGTGTGATGTCCTTAGGTTAGTTAGGTTTAAGTAGCTCTAAATCTAGGGGACTGATGACGTCAGTTGTTCCATAGTGCTCAGAGCCATTTGAACCATTTTTTGAAACAATGAGTGGGTGTAATATATGAAAATTTAAGACGGCTCTGAAGAATACTGTCCCAAAGTTCTGCGTCGTTATGCCTTGGCCAGCTTTGTTGTGCGGTAGGAAGACATGGGTTCATAGGAACAATGATAGGAGAACTGATGCTGCGGAGTGAGGTTTTTGACAGCAGTAAAATAGTGCATGCCAACAAGGGAATTTGAAAGGCTAAAACTGACATTAAAATAAAATTAAAACAGAGATGTATGTGTTTGACCACCCATCTTTGTTATTTAACTGCAGAATACCGCATCTGTGTACTATCGATGTTCGAAGGTTAAAACACAGCGGAATGGAGCAGCTCGTGGCATCTGGACATGCGACGGCTGTGGCTTTTGATATTTCCATGCAGTGTCATGCACTGTTGGTTTTGGTTCAAATGGCTCTGAGCACTATGGGACTTAACATCTGAGGTCATCAGTCCCCTAGAACTTAGAACTACTTAAACCTAACTAACCTAAGGACATCACGCACGTCCATGCCCGAGGCAGGATTCGAACCTGCGACCGTAGCGGTCGCGCAGTTCCAGACTGTAGCGCCTAGAACCGCTCGGCCAACGCGGCCGGCTCCCCAATGGCATACTGCGTAGTGTATAAAGCATACTGCACACAATCAGTAATCTATTGCTCGTCTTAATGTGTGCAGACAGAAGGATATTCCCTTCTCTATTCAAAGCTACAATCAATGAATTTTATACATCAGTAATGTACGAGTATTAAGTTACTTAAGGAATAATGCATTCAAGTAGCAATGAACTATATTCTATTTCTACTAACAAATTACAAACGTAAGTGTATTTCTCATATAAAGCTAAAATTCACGTATTCCATGTATGAAGTGATCAAACAGTATTTAATCTGTATAATCTGTGTAAACATACATTAGCACAAACCATTTCAGATGAGAATAGCTCGAGGTTGAACCGAGACCTTCTCATCTGAAATAGATAGAAGTAGGTCATTATCAACCAACATGCCACTTAGACTATATTACACATCCAAATACAGGATATCACTTCCCTCTACATACTTCAAATTATTTTTACCACACTCGTTGTATTAGTTTTCTTTTTTTTCTTTTTCTTTGACATTTGCATTATGTAAATTATATTCTCATCAACTAGGTAGTAACAAATTATAAGGAATCATTTTAACAATTGTTAAACTTTCAATTCGCTGCAACCTCAGAGAAATTTTTATATATTATGTTCTTTATATTACTTTAAAAAAAGCATTAACAACTGTACACCAATACGGTTGTAACAATGAGAAGCCTTTGCTGTTAGATTCAGAAGCATCCGACCCACCTTACATTTCAAGGCGGTGGGTTACCCTGCACTGTTAATAAAATAAATAAATGTCCAGCGACTATAAAGGAACACTTGGAGAAATGCTTGATACAAACTACTCTGTCTTGCATTATGTTTATTCACAACCGGTTTCGATCACGGACCATCTTCACAGCGGAAAAAATATCTATTGTGACAACTTCACATGTCATACATGCTATTTAACCGGAAAGTATACCACTTTGCTGGCATGAAAATGCCAAAAAATTATATTTAACGCGATAATACCGGCTTAAGCAGGCAGAAAACACTGAAAACGTGTAACACCAGTAAGTGCACAGCACCATTGCTCAGGGCTGTATATTGTAAGACGGCACAGTGTTTATCATACGTTTCCCCAAGAAATCAGTGTTGTTTAAAAGTCGCCTGAAACAAAAATTTGATATAAAGGAACAAATTAGACATTAACTAGACACTTCGCCTGGAGACGAGGAGTACCACACTCATCGAAATGTTGCAAGAAGACAACGCCGTGAGTTGGCTGATGACCCAAGATGACTTCACAGATGAAATTCACAGAAAAAAATCCTGCATTCAGGTACAAGACAACACTGTCTACCAGAAAAACCCAATATGGGAGGAAGGGCAGCATCAGTCATAAAATTGTAATCTTTTTGTTGCAGGGCGATATCAGCTATTGTGTAGCTGTCTTCAGTGCAATTATTAGATTGGTGCACAATTACGTAGCGTTGCTGTTCTGCTTGTTGATATTCCGGTTGCTATGGGTTTATTTATCGACTGCCATTTTTTTTATTTGTAGCTCATTTGGAGGTAATGAGTGGAGCTGTGTACACTAGAAAATGGAGGAGTGTCTTGGTTACAGGTAAAGGCGGTGGACGGAGACACGGAGAGGCCGCAGGAAGTGGTCTACTTCATCACCGGGCCCGGAGTCAACCCCGACAACCCGTCGGCTGGCAACTTTCGCATCGACCCGAACACAGGGGACATATTTCTTCTCAGGGTAAACATTCTTTATCAGTAGCACAAGATAATAGCTTAGTATGTTCTTTGCGCCTTCGTTACAACTAGACGACGCATCTGAAAACTCACCTGCCATAGAAAACGAAACACAACACTACGAAGGCAGCACGCAACAAACGTCTAACTGGCATCAAACGTAGAAATGATTAGCCTCCCTCCTCTTCAAGTAGGCAGGTGTAACGCTACTACATTCCGTACACTACCTGATCAAAAGTATCTGGGCACTCCTGTCAAATGAATGGATCATGGGCGCATACAGATGTCGATAGTATCGCGTACACGGGGGCAGTGTCATTTGTATTCAGGTGATTCAGGTGAAGAGGAATGCATGGCCGGAATCAGCAGACTTTGAATGAGGAATAGGACTTGGAGCTGGATGCTTGGCACATTCAATTTCGGAAAACTCTACGTAATTCAGTATTTCCAGAACCACGGTGTCGAGAATATTAAATTTCGGGCATTACCTCCCACTACGGCGTTCATGCCTTCACTTAACGACCGAGAGCAGCGGCACATGCGTAGAGTTGTCAGTGCTGCGAGACAAGCAGCACTGCGAGAAATAACCACAGAAATCACTGTGGGACGTACGACGAGCGTATCCTTTAGAACAGTGGGGCGAAATTTGGCGTTAATGGGCTGCGGCAGCAGACGACCGACGAGGGTGGCTTTCCCAACAGCACGACATCGCCTGCATCGTCTCTCCTGCGCTCGTGATCCTACCGTTTGGGCCCTAGGCGACTGGAAGACCGTGGCCTGGTCAGATGAGTCCAGATTTCAGTTGGTAAGAGCTGAGGTAGGGTTCCAGTGTGGCGCAGACCAACAAGGTACTGTGCAAGGTGGTGGTGGCTCCATAACTGGTATGGTGTGAACCAGTCATTGACTGGAAACGGTTATATTCGGCTACCTGGATACCATTTACAGCCATTCACGGACTTCATGTTCCCACACAACGATGGAATTTTTATGGATGACAATGCGTCATGTCACCAGACCACAGGAGCATTCTGGCCAATTCGAGCGACTGATTTGGCCACCCAGATCGCCTGGCATCAATTCCATCTAACACTAATGGGACGTAATCTAGAGGTCACCTCGTGCACAAAATTTGCACTGGCAAAACTTTCACAATTATAGACAGCTATAGAGGCACCGTGGCTCAATATTTCTGCGGGGGACTTGTATCAACCTGTTTGGTCCCAGCCACGTCAAGTTGCTGTCGGGCAAAAGGAAGTCCGAGACAACACTGGGAGGTATTCCATGAATTTTGTCGCCTCAGTGTACTTCTTCAGTCAACACTAAGCGGTGGTTGAGGAGATGTGTAGAGCGACACGACTGTGGAGTGTACGACAGCCTATGAGTGTTTTGGAGTTACGGATCACGCTGTATCCTGCGCCGATCCGGTGGAAGCGTTTGAGTTCATTCCATTCAAACACAGTCCACACCATTATGGAGCCACAACAAGACTGCACAGTGCCTTGCTGCATACTTGGGTCCATGGCTTTGTCTGAGCCACACTCAAACCCTACCATCAGCTTTTACCAACTGAAATTGGAACTCATCTGACCATGATTCGGTTTTCCAGTCGTCTAGGGTCCAACCTATCTGGGTCACGAGCCCAGGGGAGGCGCTGCAGGCGATGTCGTGCTGTTAGCAAAGTCATTTAAGTCACTTGCTTCGGTCGTCTGCTGCCATAGACCACTAACGTCAAATTTCGCAACACTGTCCTAACAGATAAGTTCGTCGTACGTTCCGCATTGATTTCTGCGATTATTTTGGGCAGTTCAAATTCAAATGGTCCAAATGGCTCTGAGTACTATGGGACTTAACTTCTGAGGTCATCAGTCCCCTAGAACTTATAACTACATAAACCTAACTAACCTAAGAACATCACACACATCCATGCCCGAGGCAGGATTCGAACCTGCGACCGTAGTGGTCGCGCGGTTCCAGACTGAAGCGCCTAGAACCGCTCGGCCACTCCGGCCGGCTTTTGGGCAGTCTTGGTTTTATTTTAGCTCTGATAACTTTAGAGCAAACGCCGCTGCTATTATTAAGTGAAGGTCGTCGGCCACTGTGTTGTCCGGGGTGAGGGGTAATACCTGAAATCTGGTACCATCGGCACGCTCATGACGCTGTGGATGTCAGTATACTGAATTGCCTAACGATTTCCGAAATAAAATCTCCCGTACGTCTACAATTAAAATCGCTCAAAAGAGGAAAGGCCGCTGGACCTGATGGGATACCAGTTCGATTTTACACAGAGTACGCGAAGGAACTTAGCCCCTTCTTGCAGCGGTGTACCGTAGGTCTCTAGAAGAGCATAGTGTTCCATAAGATTGGAAAAGAGCACATGTCATCCCCGTTTTCAAGAAGGGACGTCGAACAGATGTGCAGAACTATAGACCTATATCGCTAACGTCTATCAGTTGTAGAATTTTGGAACACGTATTATGTTCGTGTATAATGACTTTTCTGGAGACTAGGAATCTACTCTGTAGGAATCAGCATGGGTTTCGAAAAAGACGATCGTGTGAAACCCAGCTCGCGCTATTCGTCCACGAGACTCAGAGGGCCATAGACACGGGTTCCCTGGTAAATGCCGTGTTTCTTGACTTCCGCAAGGCGTTTGATACAGTTCCCCACAGTCATTTAATGAACAAAGTAAGAGCATGTGGATCATCATATGTATTATCAGACCAATTATGTGATTCGATTGAAGAGTTCCTAGATAACAGAACGCAACATGTCATTCTCAATGGAGAGAAGTCTTCCGAAGTAAGAGTGATTTCAGGTGTGCCGCAGGGGAGTGTCGTAGGACCGTTGCTATTCACAATGTATATAAATGACCTTGTGGATAACATCGGAAACTCACTGAGGCTTTTTGCGGATGATGCTGTAGTATATCGAGAGGTTGTAACAATGGAAAATTGTACTGAAATGCAGGAGGATCTGCAGCGAATTGACGCATGGTGCAGGGAATGGCAATTGAATCTCAATGTAGACAAGTGTAATGTGCTGCGAATACATAGAAAGAAAGATCCTTTATCACTTATCTACAATATAGCAGGTCAGCAACCGGAAGCAGTTAATTCCATAAATTACCTGGGAGTAGGCATTAGGAGTGATTTAAAATGGACTGACCATATAAAATTAATCGTCGGTAAAGCAGATGCCAGACTGAGATTCATTGGAAGAATCCTAGGGAAATGCAGTGCGAAAACAAAGGAAGTAGGTTACAGTACACTTGTTCGCCCACTGCTTGAATACTGCTCACTGGTGTGGGATCCGTATCAGATAGGGTTGATAGAAGAGACAGAGAAGATCCAACGGAGAGCAGCGGGCTTCGTTACAGGATCATTTAATAATCGTGAAAGCGTAACGGAGATGATAGATAGACTCCAGTGGAAGACTCTGCAAGAGAGACGCTCAGTAGCTCGGTACGGGCTTTTGTTGAAGTTTCGAGAACATACCTTCACTGAGGAGTCAAGCAGTATATTGCTCCCTCCTACGTATATCTCGCGAAGAGACCATGAGGATAAAATCAGATAGATTAGAGCCCACACAGAGGCGTACCGACAATCTTTCTTTCCACGAACAATACAAGCCTGGAACAGAAGGGAGAACCGATAGAGGTACTCAAGGTACCCTCCGCCACACACCGTCAGGTGGCTTGAGGAGTATGGATGTAGATGTAGATGTAGTTCCAATTATCATTCCGTATCCAGGGTCTGTTAATTCCCGTCGTGCGGACATAATGACGTCGCAAACCTTTTCACATGAATGATTGCTCCGCCAGTGCACTGTTCTTTTATACCTCGTGTCCGCGACCGACACCTTTATATGTACATATGCTATCCAATGATTTTTCTCACCTCATTGTAATTACAGTATTGACAGTATTTTCTCGACTACAACACTTTGAAAATTTGGATAGAATATTTGTTCCTAGGTACATGACCATTTTGTTCATTGAAGTAGTTTTTCACATTTGGAAAATCTTACTTTTGTAGAGTAATTTTAATAATTTCAGAAAAAAACGGCAGCACACTTAAAGTGAATGCTGTCATTTCTAAATTGAAAAAGAAAATATACTAAACTTCTATCACAGAGGCGAATGTCTGAAAGAGTGTTCCGAGGTACAACTCTCTTCCTTACTAACAAAATACCTTTCTGGTATGAACGTAAAGTTCTTCTTTGTATGTTATTTTTTCTTCTAACGATCTGAAATCGCATGCCCATAAGATTAAATCTATTGTATCCAGTGACAGGACATAAAGCTAGAAAATATCCACAAAATATATATTTTTTTTTGTATACCACTAATATCATGACATTTAAAATAAGAAATCTGCATAAAAATAGTATAGTCTATCGAGTGAGTAAATCCTTTTGGATGTCAGCAAAAGGAAGCAGTTAAAATGTCACTAAGACACAGCTGGCCTCCCTTCCTCTTGCAAAGTATGCCCTCTCCCTTGCCCTTGACCAAAGAGTTTACGGACGCATTTGCAATAGTCGGCGGTAGCATACACTACATGATCAGAAGTATCCGGACACCCCCAAAAACATACGTTTTTCATATTAGGTGCATTGTGCTGCCACCTATTGCCAGGTACTCCAGATCAGCGACCTCAGTAGTCATTGGACATCGTGAGAGAGCAGAATGGAGCGCTCCGCGGAACTCACGGACTTCGAACGTGGTCAGGTGATTGGGTGTCACTTGTGTCATACGTCTGTACGCGAGATTTCCACACTCCTATACATCCCTAGTCCACTGGTTCCGATCTGGTAGTGAAGTGGGAACGTGAAGGGACACGTACAGCACGAAGGCGTACAGGACGACCTCGTCTGTTGACTGACAGAGGCCGCTGACAATCGAAGAGAGAATTTAATTCCATGAGACACACGCGGCAGCAAAGATGAGAAAACATGACCGACACTTTTCGCATTTATTTTGTGTGTCTTTCCTTTCATTTTTTTTTTTCATAGCACGTGCAAGAAGCGTTATTACTGAAGGACATTTATCTATAAAATGAGTTGCTACGATGGTAGAATTCAAGATTCGTGAGTTATTATTTATTCTTAAAATTTCCAATGTTAATTAATGATACCTGTGTCATTGGACGGTTCCATTCGGCAGTTCACCTTAAGTTGTTAAAAGCGCTGCATTTCCGACAGTTCAGAAACATATGTGTGCGTATCTTAAGAAATAATAGTTAAATAAAGCAATACGAGAGAGTAAATAGTTATGGCAACATATTAATTACCCTTTGCTAAAATTATCACTGATTGTTCTTGTAGTATATATTCTATCGACGAATCACTTTCAAACTGCGGTAGTTAAGCGTCAAAAAATATTACAAAGTTGTATCATTTATTAAAATCTTTCCCTAAACAAATGCTCGTGATATGTGTCGAAATAAGTTTCCTGAAATTCTTACTTTACATAAGAAGCCAGTTCACGTTTCTGCACGAGAATATTAAAGGTTAACAATAATGTTTTCCAATGGGTCTCCACAAATACTCTCTCCCAAGCATCTTCAATGACTTTTTTCGTGTGTAGAACCACGGATCGCCACATATCTGCTATAACTTCATTCAAAGCTTGATGAAGCAATTTTAACACCTTGCTTTGTGAGAAAGGTGGACGCGTGTTATTTCTCGCCACATTTCCTTTCACTTGAGCCCAAAGAAGATCAATGGCACTTTACGTGCAATGGTATGGTGGCAAACGAATAACTTTGTGACCTGCAGCCCTAGCGATTTCGTCGACCGTGTATACAAGAGTTTGAGGCTTGTTAAGCTTAACAAGCTTTTCAAATTGACATAGTCGGCGCTTTGTCCACTGATTTTGAGTAGAATGATAAGGTGCATTATCTATCATTATAATAGACCCGGGAGGAATATTCGGAAGAAGTTTATCCCGAAATCATGAGATGTAACTCGCGGCATTCATTTCTTCATGGAAATTTCCCAACTTCTTCGAATTGAAAACCCACAAAGCACCATTTATGAACCCTGCACTTGTTCCAGCGTGGCAAACAATTAATTTGCCACCTTTCCCGGTTGGTTGTCTTAGAACTGAAGAACTCGTGTCGCCAGTCCAAATGTGTGAAACACTGTGGTTTATTTTAATCCAAGTCTCATCCGTAAATATGACTTTGTCAAAGACAATATTGCACATTTTTCTCAGGAAACTGCAGAGCAGAATTACTATGTCCGTCCTCTCCATTACAAATTTACGATTGTTGTATGTTTCATACCTGAAGCCTAAAGGAATCAGAACCGAAGACAGCGACGTCTTACCGCCGGAAAACAGCCCTGCTTCATGAAGAGAAACTATAAGTTTTTTCCTAGTTGGTAATTCACCTTCACAGTAATAATTGTAAATATGGTCTCGAATGGCACACTGATTAAAATTGTCAATAGTTATCACTCCCTTCGTACCCTTTCTGCGTTTATCTCGCGTGCTTAGCTTGAAGTCTTTCTCACCATTGTCAAGGCCTATATGTTTTTCCTTAGTCACGCGTTTCACTGTAGCAGTTCCAATACCAAGTGCATCGGCTGTTCGTTGCACTACGTTTGACACAGGGAGAGTAGGTCCTTCATTACTCCCCTCACTTTCAAATTAATCCCTCACACGAACAACAAATTCCCTCACTTGTGAATGCAGGAATTGCCGTCCACCGCTAGCCTTCGCGACCGTTAACTACACTGTCCAGCACCAAACTACGAGATCGTGTTTCTGCCCGACAATAAGGCTATGTATCGACGTCTTGCAGTGTGGTGATCCTTCTGCGACCAGTGACATGCTGTCACGTACCATTTCAGCGGCCTTTTTTAATCGCGAGATGACACTTTTGGACACACCCATTATTGCGGTCACAGTAGTGACACTTTTACCGGCTTTGAGCCGTTCAACTGCTCGTTCTCGGTCGTAAGCGCTCAAATCATGTCTTACAGGCTTGTTACCTTACCACACGGAGTGCTATACTACTCGGTTTCCAAAACAACCTTCGTCGAATGCCTTACTGCATGAACCGTCAAATGCATACAGAGTGCACAAACTTCGCTGCAGTTAACACGTTCCGCCCTCTACATTTCCTTTTACTGTCGTTGGTATGGCGTTCCGTAGCAATTGTATGTTGTCCTGTTATCAACTGGCAGTGGGCCTTGGCGAGTGTCAGTTGTTTCTTTCAGATCTCAAACAGAATATATTTTAATATTAAATCATGAATATAGACATTAACCTAGAAGATTAGCATTACATCTACGAATCTTTCTGTCGTGTCCTCTTTTCGCCAGCTAACAGCCAATGCAATATTAGTTTGTATACGAATCGATGTGAAACACAACGATTCAGTAGTTGCGAAAAGAGACCTTAACAATCATCCTCTGATTGAACTCAACAATGAACCAAACACTACTTTGTCAACTATGCTGCTAGCTTGCCTTCCATGTTTTGAAATTGCCTGCAGGTCTGTGTGTGTGTAAATGACCAACAGTACTGAGTTTCGTAACTGCTGTAGAGGTGAGATTATTGTTGCACGTGTCAGGCGCTGGACCGCGATCCACCGGACGGGAGACCGCACTGGCGCTTCACGGCTTTCGCTCAGGACGAGGCGGGCCAGGGACTGGTGGGGTATGCCGACGTCCACATCGCCGTCACAGACGTCAACGACAACGCGCCCGTCTTCCCGCAAGCGCTCTACTGGGGCTCCGTGACTGAGAACAGCTCATCCGGTAAGATGTAATCAGTGTGCGATTTGCAGGGGGGATGGGGGGGATTTCCCCCCCTCTGCATCAGACCATCCCCTCCTCTGGCTTTAGTTTATGCATCCCAACCTGGGATGTTTATTTCCCACACACTGGAGTAAACTTTACATATAATTTAAATTTGTGGAGCCGAACACTGAAAGTTTTTAATACAGTCTTACTATTAACACTATTAATATGTTTGCTTATTAATTTTGAAAAAGTGTTATGTAGTAGTTAAGCATTTCAAAACATTTAGAACTAAATCATCATTCTCATGTTGTCATTGTTGCTTTCGTCTAAGGTGCGTCATCCGTTTACTTGCGAGGGAAGTAGTGTGGCAGTCATACCGCAGCAGTCGTACCGCAGAGTTGGGTGAGCTGGGGGCTGAAATTCCCACCCCGGGCCCTGAGACAGGGTGGTGACCGGCCCGGTACCTGTGCGAACATTTACCGTTAGGCCACCTTTTGGCAACGGTATGGCGCGGACTGACGCGCCTTGGACGAAAGCACACATTACTAAATAACGCACCATCATCTGCTTCTAGTTCCTAGGATACTATTTCGTGGACCTTCTTTAAATACTCTTCTCTTACACCATCGTTTTCTTTTCCTTTGGTTTTCATTTCCGTTGTTAGCTGCATGTGCAAGTACCAAGTAGGCCGCCGCTGCGATACTTTATTATCCTTTATACTGCAAGACCGACACACGTGTGGCACAAATGCTGTTGCTTTGGTATAAATTAATCTGTCGCATGCAACATACGCCGCAATATGTTGCCTGTTGTAGCATACTACAAGACGACGCACGCTACATTTCCGTAGCATGCCACAATGTTGCAAGACGTCGCCCCAGCGTAAGCGAGGCTTTAGAGCCAGGTCTGTATTGTATGGTGGATGTGATGTGTTGCGTACGAAACTAAAACCTGCAATCAGATCCAAACGTCGTGGAAAACTGTGAAGAGGTGTCATCCTGCAGCAAGATAACGCTCGCCCACATTCTGCCAAACGGACAGCCGACGCAATAAAGGAGTTGAGATTCGAGGTGCTGGAACATCCACCATACAGTACAGACCTGGTTCCAAGTGATCTTCACATGTTTGTACCCTTAACGGAAGCACTACAGGGAAGAAGATTTGAAAGTGATGAAGACGTCACTGCTGCAGTGCAAAATTGGTTACAGATGCAATCGATAAACGTATTTTCTGATGACATAAAAAAAACTCGTAAAACGTCGGGAAAACTGCATTGAAGTCCAGGGAGGTTACGTAGAAAAATAACGCATCTTTCAGTTTTCTATCATCAGAATAAGTACAGCTTTTCACAAATGTGCCTTTACTTTTTGAATTCCCGTCGTATACCTGTATGTAGATGATTTTGTAAATAAGCTTTACCTATAATGTACTTTTAAAGATATAACAAGGGATGGCTTTTCTGATAGTGCATACGCGTGAATAGTGAGTTTCTGCATTAACATCTATTTATAAATAACTGTTTAACCATGGGTAACATATGTAATTATACTAACCCCCTAAGGCATCCCCCCCACTGGTAAAAGCACAAATCGCTCACTGGATGTAATCTACAATGCAACACAGGCGACATTGCCTAAATCGCTATCAGTTTGTTGATGTAATTAGTGGAAACAGAAGCGCAATGCATTCAGCAAGTTAGTTTACTCATTTGTGACTCGCCTTTGACAGTTTTTAATTGTAGTAAATTAAATTCACCACACCGGTTTTGGGAGACTAAAGTCGATTCACACTAGAAAATAAAACGAGACAGGCGAACGTCTATGTCATGAAATTGCGGAAAGAAATTGTTGAAGGCGGGGGAGGGAAAAGTGGCGTCGCTTGTCAACATCGGAAGTTAATCAATCTATTCTTGTCGCTCTCGCACACGTTAAAACACTGTAGTGTATTTTGTGCTTTTGTGTATTCTTCGTCCTTTATTGGCTGCTTTAAAATACCTTAAAAAAAACTATGCAGTGCATGGGTAACAACGTAACCTGATGAAACAATTTTCTCTGAAAACATTTTTTTATAGTGATAAAGTCACCTCTATTGACAGAGAAAAATGCAGTTCCTTAGAAATTATTTGTCATTTAGTTGGGGAACAAAATACAATAGATATGGTAAAAACGTTCAATGTATTGTCTTTCAATTTCAGTTCGAGCGATTTCGAAACTTCTAGAAAATAAATGTCAATTTTTTGGAATGTTTGGATGTCTTTTTCCTATTCTTTCGCATCTCAGCACTGCATAAAATTTACAATACAACCTTTGTCAGTAACATAGGTTGTAAATTCTGTTTTTTTCCTTTAATAGACTCAGTACCACTGCTGATTTCTTAATTCTGACAGGTTCTATTATCCGGACATTTTACATCACAGATGTTGTCTCATAGCCTCACTTTAGACCGTTCTTCACTAGGCTGAGAAAAGTGATGTTGCTTGCAGTATGAACGTACAACAAATTGTTTGTGATGTTCTGTTCTGTTCCGTGGACATCCACTGTGAATCGACGTTTAATCCTCCGTCTTCAGTAATTTATAATCGTCTCAAAATACTTCGATATCCTGGTGCCCAGCCAGTACAATTAGAGACTGGTTACCCATTCTATGCTATGTCGTTGTGATTCTCTACAGTGAATAGCCTGAAAATGGAGGGTTAACCTTGCAAAATCTTTAATAAAGGACACTGTGAAAGAGGCAATGCTTATTTACCATAAAATGGAGTAACTATAGGATAGGGAGATAACACTGCGACAACGCTTAATTATCGGCTTTTGAAACAAGAGCAGACGCTAAGCCAGTAAGTGGGGGCATCTGGTGCCAACGTTTGTAAGCTGTTGTGCTACTGTTGGCTGAGTAGATGATTTTTGCTTTTCGTGCCGATTTTTCGAGGTTGGTTGTTTACTGGAGCCGGCCGGGGTGGCCGAGAGGTTCTAGGCGCTATAGTCTGGAACCACGCGACCGCTACAGTCACAGGTTCGAATCCTGCCTCGGGCATGGATGTGTATGATGTCCTTAGGTTAGTTAGGTTTAAGTAGTTCTAAGTTCTAGGGGACTGATGACCTCAGAAGTTAAGTCCCATAGTGCTCAGAGCCATTTGAACCATTTTTGTTTACCGGAAACTTTCATACATCAAGAGAAAACTGCGCATTTTACATTACTGACAGGTGTTTACTTTGAGAATTACATCTTCTAACACCTCTTTTCTTTCACTGTAATATCTTAATTTTGCATGCATTACTGTACAATGTCAAAACTGTAAAAAGTCAACACAGAGTCCCGCAACAGTGGAACTGTCCCAAAGTCAATCCATTTGCTGTGACAAGTAGGCCTACACCCACTTTTTTTAGTATCACAATTGGCCAGCCATGCCCAGCAATCCAAAACATGTTCTTGTAACACGACCAGGCAAGAATTGTACAGAGGCATGATATATGAAACCTTACAAGCAATGAGAATCAAAACTTCGTCGATTCGTCAAGCAGCACCAAAATTTTGTAATCGCAAAAACACATTACACTGCAAGATCCAAGAGAAACACTTCAGTCGGCCGGTGTGGCCGAGCGGTTCTAGGCGCTTCAGTCTGGAACCAGGTGACCGCTATGGTCGCAGGTTCGAATCCTGCCTCTGGCATGGGTGTGTGTGTGATGTCCTTAGGTTAGTTAGGTTTAAGTAGTTCTAAGTTCTAGGGACTGATGACCTCAAATGATACGTCCCATAGTGCTCTGAGCCATTTGAACCATTTTAGAAACACTTCAATGCTGTTGGTAGAGCTCACGTCTTTACATATGAGGATCTGCAATGTGTGGTGCACATCGTTGCTGTATCGAATTATGGATTTCCTGCCAATGCGGTCAGTCTTCACTGTATTGTCAAGCCCTTCTAGTACTTGGACCACAGTGGGAAGAAGAAGTGAGATTCAAAAATAACCAGCCTGGAAAGGATTGGACAGAAGGAGTCATGCAAAGACACAAATCAGTGTTGACCCACAGAACTTTGGAAAAAATTTCACGCTCTAGAGCAGTAATAGATGAAGATGTTGACTGCAAAGATGGAAGCTAAGTACCCTGAGAAGATACAAAATTCATCTAAGGCATGCATGCCAATAATGTTTGTGTGCAGCAGAGGATATTGCGCCACCTTATGTCAACTGCAAAGCAGAGAAAATATGGAAAACTGGGACTGAAAAAGATCTCTTTGGTGCCCTTTGCAATCAAACCAAGTTACGGTGGTTTGGTGGACACACTTTTGACAACTGGTTCACATCATTAATGCTGTCTATTTTGAAGAGCCAGGAAGAATCAAAGGGTATTATTGGTAACAACCTTTGTTCCCACATTAATTTAAAGGTATTAAAATTGTTCCAGAAAGGCACATAAAATTCCTTGTATTTTCTCCTAATTCTACACATGTCCTGCAGCCACTGGATGTGGCATACTTATACTGAATGAAAGTTGCCTGGAGAAAATGCTAAAGACTGGGAGAAGATGGCCACTGGAAGTCACTGTGCATCTGTAGCCAAGAAACAGTTTCCCACACAGCTGAAGAGAATGTGGATCATTTGTACAATGGTACTGGCAACTTGACTGCTGGATTCCCCAAGGTAGAAATTTATCCTACTGGCACACAAATGGCCCTCCAATGGTTGCTTTCACAGAGCCTGGACATATCCATTTCTTCCCTCATAGGAGATAGTTTCTTACAACAAATTGCGAAGAAACAGGAAGAAACAACCAAATGTAATCACCAAACAGTGACAATGAAGAGACTGAAAGCCCCCTCCCCCCAATCCCTTTCCAGAAGAGAATCTCTTGTCAGAGGAACTCGAAGCTTAAGCACCATTACAACATCAGCCACTGACATTAGATCATACACAAGCTCAAAATAATGTATCAGAGAAGACATCAATCAGTAGTAGTCATGGTGGCAACATTGTTTTGTCATTACAAGACAGTGAAAACAGCATAAATGTAAATGATGACTTCAGTGATTTTAGCAGTGACTACATACCCACAGTGTTGCACATGAATGTAGCCTTCAAAGTCTGGCTGTGGGACTGTATGTTCTGGTGTATTATGAGGGCGAGCTTTATCAAAGACAGATAACTAAGATGGGAGACAATGGTGATATACTAACCACTTCTGTAAGGGAGTTTGGGGTGCTTTGGAAATGGCCTACTAAACTTGATGCAATTTACTGCTCAAAGGATGTAATAGTACAGCTGATCAGGCCGCCCAAACAACTTGGTTTTGAAGCATAAAAAGTGGGTCTGAGCTTCTGATTTACATTGAACTCTTCAGTTTTTGCAGGAATTTGAGTTTGGGGTGTAAACCTCATTATTATCAAAATTAAACTCACTTTTGTATTGTTGCAAGATGTTTATCTATAAATGTTATGCTGATTAGCCACAATAAATAGTTGTAATAAATTTACCATAGCACACACTTAATATTTCTTCAGGTATTCGTGAGTCTTAGTATTTCAAAGAGAAGATGTGCTTTCTCGATGTTACCTCACATGATGGGGTAAAATAGGGACACTGATGGTTAGCAGTTATAAAAATATCAATGCCCATGAAGTAGAATGACGTCCATGTTTGGAAAACGGAAGGTCAACTTTACATGGAAACAAAGTCTTCATGTATTCACTGGGTAAATATAGACAAAAAAACTGCAAAACATTTCCATAGTTACTCCATTTTACAGTACCCAACTTCAGTTAATATTGTTTATTATTTAGTCACAGGGAAACTTAGTGATCAAATTACTGCAATGCAATAGTGACCATTTGCAAATAAATATCACTATTCCACTTGTTAAAGTATGATAAAATTTCAGTTTCAATTACATGAAGCATTAAGCACTGTTTACCTCTGTCTCTGTAGATCTTGTGCAAGGGATAAATCCCATTTAACTTATTGACGTGTTATTGAAGGGAGGTACAACTTACTCCCTGTGCACCAGTTTTTACCATGCAAGAACCTATGCTATGTAGAAATTCCTTCTCTAGTCTCTTCATACCCTTCTAGAAATACTAAACAACAATTGCACACTGTGTAGCCTATGTGCTGGTACATTGGTCAAGATATTGACGAAAGGCAAGCTGTTAGACCTCTGAGGATTTGTGCATTTTCAGCAAACTTAATACTGACAATTATGTGGTCAGGAGGCAAATAGTGCGGCGCTACCTTTTTCTTTCTCCTCCCGTATATGTGCTTGAAGGATGGCTAAGGTCTAGAATAAGGATGGCACCAGCTAGGGCACTATCCCTTTGCAATACATATGACATTGAACACATATCAGTTTCATAAAGCCAATGAGAGGAAACATATTTTCAGTGCTGAAATTGAAACCACTTGAAATTCTTTACAGAATAGATGTGAGTATGTTGTACATTTATATTTTAGGAATTACTGGCAGAGGGCAATTTTTATTCTACAATATAAGGTTTTATTCCCATTTCATTCATAGATGCAATCTGAGAAGAATGGCATCTGATACACCTCTGTGAAAGCTGTTATTAGCCTATTTCCATCCTCACAATCACTGTGGGACTGATTAATAGAAGACCGAAGAATATTCATAGTTTCTACACTGAAATGCAATATTTTGAGTTTTCTAATCAGGTTTTTGTGAAATATTTCTTACAATATAAACAATTCTATTACATAATTTTTACCAATCAAACAAGCCCTTTTTTCCTTTTCACACTTCTTGGCATACACTCAATCAATCAATCAATCTCTTTATACATCCGTTAACAATATACATTGTATGGATGTAGTCAATTACAATACAGTTTCTTATCTTTAATTTGTTTCAAAAACTTGGATAATAAATACAAATATTTTATATCAGTATATATAAATAATATTACTTTTCCATATTCAGATATTCTTCAATGCTATAAAAGCTATGTGTTAGTAAAAATTGTTTAAGATCTACCTTGAATTTATGAAATTCTTCAATTTTCTTTATTGTAGAAGACAATGCACTAAAAAGTATTTTGGGTTGGTCATTTACACTTTTTGGTAGAGTGCTCCTTTGTGAGTGTCTCTGTGAAAATCATCCCTGTTCCTTGTTTCATGGTTATGGACCTGATTATTTAATGTTGAGAATTCCTGGTGAGTTTTCAGAAAGCATACACATTCATAAATGTATAAGCTAGAAAGAGTCATTATTTTAAATTCTTTAAATATTTCCCTACATGACACTATAATAATAATAATAATAATAATAATAATAATAACAGGATCAAAGAATACACACCAGATATTACAGCAAGCATATTATTAAAGATCCCAATACCACAACAGATAAATGCAAACTTTGCAAACAACAAATAGAAACAGTAGATCACATCACAAGTGGATGTACAATACTAGCAAATACAGAATACCCCAGAAGACATGACAATGTAGCAAAAATAATACATCAACAGCTTGCCTTACAATATAAACTTATAAAACAACATGTTCCCACATACAAGTATGCACCACAAAATGTACTGGAGAACAATGAATACAAATTATACTGGAACAGAACCATTATAACAGATAAAACAACACCACATAACAAACCTGACATCATACTCACCAATAAAAAGAAGAAATTAACACAACTAATCGAAATATCCATACCCAATACAACAAATATACAAAAGAAAACAGGAGAAAAAATTGAAAAATACATCCAACTGGCTGAGGAAGTCAGGGACATGTGGCATCACGATAAAGTTGACATTATACCAATTATACTATCAACTACAGGAGTCATACCACACAATATCCACCAGTACATCAATGCAATACAGCTACATCCAAACTTATATATACAACTACAGAAATCTGTAATTATTGACACTTGTTCAATTACCCGAAAGTTCCTAAATGCAATGTAACATATACCGTACAGTTAAAAGGAAGTCACGCTTGATCAAGGTCCGCGTCACCTTCCATTTTTAACCAGACATAACGTCTGAGACAAGAAAGAAATAATAATAATAAAATAACTACAGGAGTCATACCACACAATATCCACCAGTACATCAACACAATACAGCTACATCCAAACATATATATACAACTACAGAAATCCGTAATTATTGATACATGTTCAATTAACCGAAAGTTCCTAAACGCAATGTAACATATACCGTACAGTTAAAAGGAAGTCACGCTTGATCAAGGTCCGCGTCACTTTCATTTCGAACCAGACCTAAGGTCTGAGAAAGGAAAGAAATAATAATAATAATTTTATTGTCATATTAATATTGGGGTCCCTCAGGGAAGTGTGCTGGGTCCGGTGTTGTTCTTGATTTATATAAATGACTTTCCACAATATATCCGACATGGAGAGAAGATATTGTTTGCCGATGACAGCAATATTATAATCACCAGTGAGACATCAGCACAAATGTTGGAAAATTGTAATGAATCACTGAAAGATGTCTACAAATGGTCTACAGAGAATAAAGTGACCTTAAACATTAAGAAAACAAATAGCATACGCTTTAGAATAAACAGAAAAAACAGTCCCCTAAAGTTAAAGCTACATAACACCTCTGTAGACGAAGTGCCCACCACAAAATTCCTAGGGTTGCATATTGACAGCCAGCTTAGGTGGAGTGAACATGTCAAAAAACTCACAAAAAAGATATCTACAATGTGTTACGCACTTAGAGTTCTCTCCTCAGTATGCAGCGATGAATGTCTAAGAACTGTATATTTTAGCTATGTACATTCAGTCATAAGCTATGGGATAATTTTCTGGGGAAATAATGTACTCAACTTACAAACAGTTTTTAAAGTGCAGAAGAGAGCAGTGAGAATTATAACTAAAAGCAGTAAGTGGGCTCACTGCAGAGAACTATTCAAAATACTTGGTATTCTAACTGTTCCCTGTTTATTTATGTTCCACACTATAGTATATATAAAGAAAAATATAGTGAATTATAGTACAAACAGCATTTTACACAGCTATAGCACAAGAACAAGCCACTGCCTTCATCTAGATAGGAGAAACAAGCATAAGACCCAAAATAGTTTCTTGTATCAGGGTGTAAAATTGTATAACAAGCTGCCACAGGAAATCAAAGAAATTAACAGCATGTACTGTTTCAGAAAAACTCTTAAACTGTATTTTCAGGAACACTGTTTTTACACAGTAAGTGAATATCTAAATGTTTGAATGTAATTTAAGTGACATAATGACATTGTATTGTATATTCTGTAAATGTATAACAAGCTGCACAGGACATCAAAGAAATTAACAACATGTACTGTTACAGAAAACCCTTAAACTATATTTTCAGGAACACTGTTTCTAAACAATAAGTGAATATTTAATTGTTTGAATGTAATTTAAGTGATAAATGTCATTGTATTCGTATACTCTGTAAATACATATAAAAGTGTCAATGTATCTGCAAAAATCACTGTATCCAAACTGACAACATCCATACATTGCAAAATGTCTACGGATGGCTAATCAAATAAATAAATAAATAAATAAAAAAGCCATTACAGCAATAGACAAAGTCATACATATAATACAATACACTACAGTACATGCTATAGGACAGAATTGTTAAGAACTTTACAGTTTAATATCACAGGTCATGAAATCCTTTACATTGTAGAATGGGTTTACAACTAACCAGTCATAAAGTGTTTGTTTGTATTGTTGCTCTGGTAAATTTTGTATACCTTGTGGAAGTTTGTTAAATAATTTGTGGCCCATAAGTTCATAACTGGTAACTGATTTTGACAGTCTGTGGTAGGGCTGTTTGTCCTAGTGCTGTAACAATGTGTATTTGCCCTGCGTTTTACTTAAGGTAAGTTCTTTTTCGTGTAGATTAAAACATAATAAATATATAGGTTTATTACTGTCATGATTTTTTGTTGAGTAAACAAAGGTTTACAGTGAGCCTTGTATGGTGAGCCTGTAATTATCCCAATAGCTTTCTTTTGCAGCAATAGTATATCATGCACACAAGTGGAGTTTCCCCATAAAATAATGCCATAGGATATGATGCTTTGGAAAAATGAGTAGTAAGATACTCTAACATAATTTTTAGGTACACAGTGCATTAATCGCCTTAACAAATAGATTACCTTAGACAATTTACCGCTAATATACTTAATATGTGGATTCCAAGAAAGTTTATCATCCAAATATACCCCCAAAAATTTAACACAACTAGGATCATCTGATGGAAACTTGTCTTTTAAACTAAATACCATCTGCTGGGTTTTGCTTTCATTAAGCAAGAACCCATTTGCTTTAAACCAGAGTGAAGCTTGCTCAATTGTCTCTGTAACACATGTTTTAAGGCTATTAAGATCATTACTGCTGTTCAGAAACGTTGTATCATCAGCATAGAGTACTGTTCTGGATTTGATAAATGATGGCAGGTCATTTATCATTATTAGGAAAAGGAAAGGGCCCAGCATGGATCCCTGCAGAACACCTACCTCAACTTGTTTATACTGGATATTTCTTTCCCAACACAGACGGCTTGCTTACGGTTTTGTAAATATGATCTTAATAGCTTAAGGCTGTTACCTTTAACACCACAAAAATCCATTTATTCGAGTAGTAGTGTATGTTCTACACAGTCAAAGGCTTTGCTTAGGTCACAAAAAGTCACTTGGGCAAAGCATTTATCTTCAAATACTTGATGGATGTATTTAACAACATTGTCTATGGCATCAATGGTTGACAGGTTTTTCCTAAAGCCATACTGTGATCCACTTATTAATCCTATGTTATCAAAGTAAACAGATAATTGTTGGTAAATTATGCATTCTAGAACTTTTGAGAAAACTGGGGCTATGGATATTGGCCTGTAACTTGAGACAGAATTTTTATCTCCTTTTTTATGTACTGGAACTACCCTAGACAGTTTAAGCTCATCAGGGAAAAAACCCTCCAGCATACACTTGTTTATACAATATGTTAGGGGGTACACTATACAGTCTATTACTTTCTTAAGCATGTTACAAGACAGGCCATATATGTCTACACTGTCTGATGATTTTAACTGCTTCACTATTCTTAACACAAAACCATGTGAGACCTCAGAAAAATTGAAGGTACTTGTGTTTGCTGATGACCTAGCAATATTTTTTGACAGTAACTGTGATGAGCTGATTTCAGGTTTAATTATAGCACTTCCTACTTCCTCAACTGATTTAATAAAAAAGTCATTAAATTCCTGGGGAGAGATACTAATTTTGTCACTTCTTTTATCTTTGGCGACACTATTTATTAGAGTCCACGCTGCTTTGCACTTATTGGTGGATTTCTCAATACTTCAGAGATTGTGTGCTTGTTTGGCTTCCACAATTGCTTTTTTGTACTCATTCCTAGATCTAACATAGGCTAGTTTAGCATGGTTGGTTTTCAGATTTTTATAAATATTGTACAACAACATAACTTGATTTTTCATAGTAGACACCTGTTTTGTATACCATGTATTTTGTGTATTTGGAACTTTTGCTTTTAGGACTCTGTCAGTTACTTTGCATTTCTTTATTGGTATGCAGTCATTAAAGTGTCCCAAAAATGCTTTGAGAAACCTATCAAATAGTACCTTTGCTGGCAGATAATTGCTTAGAGTATAATGTGTCTCATCATAACACAGGCCAAACCAATCTCTGTTAGAAAGGGACGTACGAAACCTGTCAGTTTTCTCATCTGTGACTGGTCTAGTGACCACAATTTCTGGGACAAGCTTATTTACATAACTCTTATCAGGAGGGAACCTACTTGTATAGTTTAAAGATACTGAATCATGATCAGAATATGGAAATACTGTCAAAAAACATGATTCTTCTGTTGCTTTAAAATTTACAAAAATATTGTCAAGGCATGCATGTTCTCTTGTAGGTTTGTTATTGACTGAATGTAAGTTGCACTGTCTTAGTAGGTTTTGGAGTTCAGTGACAGTACGTTTTTGTGTTGTGACATCGAATTCAGCATTCACATCTCCACCTATCACAATATCATAATGTATCCATCTGGCATCTGTAAGTACATGTAACAGCAGGTCCAGTTTTTCTAAAAATACATTGGTTATACCCTTAGGTGACCTGTACAGGGAAATTACAACAAACTTAAAACTGTCTATTACTATACCAGCAGCTTCAAAGTTCTGTTCATCACACAGAAAATCTAGATCTAATCTATTGAATGTACTGCTAAGTGACTTGTTAACATATATTGCCACACCACCTCTTAAATGCAATTGTCTGCAGTAGCTACTGGCTAGAATATAATTATCAAATTTAATAAATGTAAGTTCACTCTCACTAGCCCAGTGTTCACTTAAACAAAAGATATCAAACTTATTTTCTAATCCAAAGTCATTGACAATAAATTCTTTATCCCTTACTCCTTCAATGTTAAGATAACAGATTATAAAATCAAACCTGTCTTTCTTTACAGATGCACTATTTTGCTGAGAGGCTATTAAATCTCTGGCACTATTTATCTTATGGGCTTCTTCCCCTTGCTGCCTTCTACTAAAAAATCATTTAGACGTAATGGAGGTACAGTTTTTCGTTTGCCCGCTACACTTGATACTGCGCTTCTACTCTTGGAGGTCTCTTCGCGTCTTCTTGTTCATGGCATGATCTAAGTGGCTGGGTTCCCACTGTAGGTAGTTCAAATGTTGCTGCAGAATGGACAGCTGGATCACCTGTTGGTACACTTGTTGCTGAATATGCTGCCACTTTTGCTGTTTCTGTTATCTTAGTTCCTGAATGAGGTGTTCTACCTGTTGTAACTGTAGTTACAGCTTCCTCTCTCCCAGCACATTCTTTTGTAATCAGTGATACCTGATGTTGTGTTACTGCTGCAACTGGAGTACATGGTAGGGAAGATACTTCGCAGGCGTCCTTTACCAGTGGTAGTGGAATAGGATCACTTTTCTTACATCTAGGAGAAACAATATCCACTACAATTTTGATCTTTTGACTGAGCAGCGATTTGCCCCATTTATTTAAATGCATACCATGTGTTGTGAAGTGCTGCCTTTCAAGATCGTTAATACCGAGGAAAAAAGCATTTGAAGTGGTCTTGCAGATCTTTTTATACACCCTGTTTGCTTTTTGGATTTCTCTGTTCACACAAGAAGATTCAGTAAGGTCATGTCTGTGTGGAATGCCTACAACAATAACTTTCTGATCCTCTGTTCTATGTAGCGCATCTCTTAGCGCTCTGTTTGCTACTATTAGTTCATTCTTATATACATCGTTTGCACCGCCCAATATTACAATGCATTCACTTTGTGTCACGTGATTATTGTTTTTATAGTTTTTCAAAACTTCTTTTAGGCCTGCTCCAGGTTTCACAACACTTGTCACATTGAGATCCTGCTGGAAACGAAGAATTCCTGCAATTCCTCTTCCGTGGCTGTCAGCAAGCAAAACTGTAGGCCTACTAAAGTTTTTAGGAGTCACTTTGTTTGCAACATCGAGACAGTTACGTTTTACTGACTTATTGCGCTTTGTAAATTTCCTGTCCGCCGATTCCGATTCATAGTCTTGGTGTGAGTTGCTTGTTTCAACATTTTTAAGTTCACAATCCGTAATAAGAAGTTGAAATCGATTTCTTAACGGAACTTTTAACGCACTGGAAACAAATTTAGGTTTTGCATATTTCTTTGGTTCACTGTACTCTTGAAGTTAACCGAGTTCTTTATGTGATGGGTCAGATAGACTTTTAATAATGTTTTCCAACAACAGAGCATGTTCTCTTGTGGCTTTCAGTTCTTTCTGCAGTGATTCGAGTACTATGATTTCACGATTTGCGCGGCACATTTCACTCGCTGCCAGACGTCCGTTACACTTTGTTCCACACGTACACGAGATGTTTTCTTGATTTATTTTCGCGAAGCACTGCGAATGATACCAAATATGCAACACTGAACAAATTCTAATGCCACTTGATACGATTTTGTCTCATAACTTGCACCTTATTGACGCTAAATACTCGCAATTTCTGGACCGATTTACTACCACATCTATATGCGTCGCCATCTTAACGTATAAAAAAAATAAATAAATAAATAAAAAATCTTTTTTGAAGTTTGAAAGCTTGTTTTGCCGTACCTGTATTTCCTCAAAAGATCACACCATATCTAAGAAAACTGTTCATTATAGGCACACAGCAATGATTCAGTGTTACAACATTGCTGAAGCATTCTTAGCACATAGCAGCATTTACTTAATTTTTTACTCAAAACTTCTAGATGCTTTTCCCATCTCAAGTGCTCGTCCACCCATATACCGAGGAATTCTGTGTATGGAGCTTGTGCAATAACATAGTTCCCTAACTCAGCTTTTACTCTTCTTCTAGCTTTACTTTTAATATTACTGAAACTCATCAATACCGTTTTATCCTTATTTATGATCAAAGCATTATCACTAAACTATTTTCCTGTCTCATTTATTGTCCTTGAGACACTCTACTGTAGATCATCCTCAGTGTATCCTTTTATAAAAATGCTAGTGTCGGCAGCGAACATCACCATTTCTGCAACTATCAGATGGTTTGGCAAATCTTTTGTGTACACCAAGAACAACAAAGGGCCTAACACTGAACCCTGTGGCACTTCATAGCTAGTTTGTTTGAAATCTGAAAGATACTCTTTGCCTTCATGACATATTTGTACTTTCTGTTGTCTGTCAGAGAGATAATACTTGAACCATTTGAAGGCAAGTCCCCGAACCCCATAACATTCTAGTTTCGTAAGCAATAAGTCATGGCCGATTAAATCAAATGCTTTAGATAAATCTAAGAATATTCCACAACTTAATTCGTTCTTGTCCAAGGTATTTAGAACCATTTTCATTAATTGGAAGACTGCCGTTTCTGTGGATCTGTTCTTTCTAAACCCATTTTGAGCATTAGTCAGTATTTTATTTTTATTCAGGAAGTTAGCTAGCCTTTCATACATTACTCTTTCAATAACTTTAGAGAAACTTGACAATAATGACACTGGCCTATAATTATTTATGTCAGCTGTACTATCCTTTTTGTGAAGTGGCTTTATTATGGAGAGTTTTAGTTCTGATGGGAACACCCCTGTCCTGAAAGAAGTATTAACAATATCAGTTGGGTGAGGATCTATACTGGTAGAATTATGTTTGATTACCTTGTCTGGAATTCCGTCAATACCGCAAGACTTTTTTTTTTTAGTTAATTAATAGTTTTTGTAACTTCACATTCTGTTACTGGGTACAGAAACATTGTCTTTTCACAAGTTGGCACTTTTATGTTTTTGTTGTTTGAATTGCACAGACTTTTAATTAGGTTCGGTGCTATGTTCACATAATGTTCATTGAATATATCAGCTACCTGTTGACCATCTTCTGTCACTTTACCCTCACTTTTAATTTTGAAATTATGTGTCTTGGTTGTACATTTTCCTATGCTATTGTTTATAACCTTCCAAATCGATTTTGATTTATTGCTTCCCTTTATTATTAGTGCAATTTGATATGAATCCCACACAATTAATCAATACTGAGATATGAGATGTGCAAGTGTTCTGCATGCTGTTTCTTGTGTAAACTATATGCAGTTTCCCAGTATTCCACCAATGAATGGAAGCCTACCATTTGCTTTATCTAACATTAAGCAAATGTTATCATTCCAGTTCATGTCTGTACACATTGTTGCTCCAAAGTTATTGTATGACACTACAATCTAGTTGTGGTTTATTAATCCTGCAGTCAAAAATAAGTTATATATTTATGTTTGTTTTTTTTTCAGTTCTACTGTTTTACATTTTTGCCAGTCTTTCCACCGCATTGCTATACTGTCAAGATCTAACTGGAATTTACTGCAGTATTTGCCCAGTCAAATATCCTCAGAGATATGACTTTATCTGTGAAAAGTCTGAGATAGCAACTACTGCCATCCACTACCTCATTTGTGTGTAACATGTTCAGTACCTTCCCCCCCCCCCCCCCTCCAACACTCCAACATTTTATCTCAATTTAAATTTTCAAAACATTCATAAAAGGGAAAACATTCATAAAAGTGCTTGTAACAACAACCTCTTTTCTTATCAAACTTTTACATATTACACATAATATTTAACCAAAAACAATCATTTATTTCGTCGCTTAAGTAGCGTCCAAGTTCACTGAAATATAACTCTGGCACTACGAATGGTGTCCTTTCCTACACCTTACACGGTGATGTGGGGGTCATCTCTAAATTTAACATTGTTCTTACAACAAATTGGGGGTTTCCAACTACTTTCACAGACAAAGTAAATGGGTACCGATCACAAACACTTACACCTGGATCACATAAGGGCTCATCACTGAGGTACAGCATCCGGCTTTGTCTCAACATCAGGTTCTCTCTCAGTACCATATCCAGTTCTGTCCCCTTTTTCGTACCTCATTACCGCGTCTGATCACCAGCCCGTTTCTCTGCATACGTAGATACAGTCCAGACGATGTTAAAAGCAGTGTTGAAGAAAGACGCCATCAATGCTTACATTTGCAAAGTCCGCATAAACTCTTGTAGCAAGCTATACTGTAAAGCCAGTACTGGTCTAGTGCGACAGTCATCCAGCTGTAGAACAGGTGAAACTACCAAAATTAATATTCCGGCGCGCGGATAATGTGTCAGTACTAGTTCTGTTAGACTTCCTAGGTACACAAGGCAGTGTAGGAAATTTTCCATACAGGATGACATGTTATATCCCAGCTGACAAGAAATTTTCAATCTAGTCACAACTTGTGTTACATCATAGGAATATATTATCTTTGGTGGCTATTGATGAATCAGAAGTTTAGAAACCATTTGCTTATCTATATCCATGGCAAAATGTATATCATGTAAGAAGAGGGCAAGTTAAGTTTTGTGTGATCATGCTGATTTATGTCAAGAAGGCTATTTTATTCCTGACAATTTGTTAAAAGTGTGTCATATTATTCTACTACAGATAGATGAGAGTCATATAGGGCTGTAGTTCTGGGGACCATTGAGACTAGAAGGGGAAGAAACTTTAACATATACTACCATGTAAAGCACACTTGCAGTGCGCTTGACAGTGGCTTGTACAGTAAGTGATTGCTTCAATGTACTTCCTTTTTTGTAGAAGAGTGTGATCCATCCCTATTTTCATTGCTTTGTAACTACTGTATAGTAGACACTGATTCCAAGTAAGTTTCTTCATGTTGTCTGCATACCAAGGGGACTCCCTGGCATCTTTAATTATTCTGTTAAAGCTGGAATGGCCATTTGTTTGGACTGTAGCTGCTGTTCTCCTTTATGTTCAATGTGTTAATTAAATTAATCTAGCACATGTATGGAAAATGATATAATATGATCCTTATCCATTTTACTAGACATGTTGACTTTTCTGCTTATTTTCCTTGTCTTTTGTACCTTCGTGTCTATTGATGTTGCAACCGTGTAGTGATCACTGATATCTGTGTCTGGGTGAAGAGGTCTTGTCTGTATGTTGTCAACAAGGCTAGTGAAAGCTTTCATAAATGTTTTGCAATGATGTTAGTGTCAACTACCATTTGTGAAGTTGAAGTGCTAATTACTACTTATGAAGCTGTTATTTCAATTGAGTCATTAGAAATTGATAAATCATTGTATAATAGGAACCAACAGGCAGGGCAGTTTTTAATACACTGACTCCATATTGGGGAGGATGGAGTTTGTTATTCCCAACCACCCTGATTTAGGTTTTTCTGTGGTTTTCTTAAATCCCTGTAGGCAGCTATCAGCATGGTTCCTTAAGCAGGGCCACAGCCAACCATCTGTTCTATCCTCACAAAACTTGTATATTGTGTTTGTATGTTTATTTGAGCTATTTGTTTTCATTATGCTATGATGCCAAGTACTAGGCCATTGTGAGAAGATCTATGGATGAATGAATAAATAAATAAATTGCTATTGCTACAGCTTTGGTATTTCTTCAGTACCTTTTGGAATGAAGTTTATGGTAACAGAATAAACTGGAGTGTAGCCCAAGCTGTAGCTTCACTAGAAGATGATACCTTGGTTGATGTAATGTCAGGAGAAGCTCACCAACAGTTTCCTGAACAGTTTAAGTTGTAACTCAGAAGACAGTCGATGATCTCAAGTAACGATGATCTCAAGTAACATATATCTCGTATAACTTCACATTGTAATTCCAATTGTATATCATGTACTAGAAAATTGTACACTCCTGGAAATTGAAATAAGAACACCGTGAATTCATTGTCCCAGGAAGGGGAAACTTTATTGACACATTCCTGGGGTCAGATACATCACATGATCACACTGACAGAACCACAGGCACATAGACACAGGCAACAGAGCATGCACAATGTCGGCACTAGTACAGTGTATATCCACCTTTTGCAGCAATGCAGGCTGCTATTCTCCCATGGAGGCGATCGTAGAGATGCTGGATGTAGTCCTGTGGAACAGCTTGCCATGCCATTTCCACCTGGCGCCTCAGTTGGACCAGCGTTCGTGCTGGACGTGCAGACCGCGTGAGACGACGCTTCATCCAGTCCCAAACATGCTCAATGGGGGACAGATCCGGAGATCTTGCTGGCCAGGGTAGTTGACTTACACCTTCTAGAGCACGTTGAGTGGCACGGGATACATGCGGACGTGCATTGTCCTGTTGGAACAGCAAGTTCCCTTGCCGGTCTAGGAATGGTAGAACGATGGGTTCGATGACAGTTTGGATGTACCGTGCACTATTCAGTGTCCCCTCGACGATCACCAGTGGTGTACGGCCAGTGTAGGAGATCGCTCCCCACACCATGATGCCGGGTGTTGGCCCTGTGTGCCTCGGTCGTATGCAGTCCTGATTGTGGCGCTCACCTGCACGGCGCCAAACACGCATACGACCATCATTGGCACCAAGGCAGAAGCGACTCTCATCACTGAAGACGACACGTCTCCATTCGTCCCTCCATTCACGCCTGTCGCGACACCACTGGAGGCGGGCTGCACGATGTTGGGGCGTGAGCGGAAGACGGCCTAACGGTGTGCGGGACCGTAGCCCAGCTTCATGGAGACGGTTGCGAATGGTCCTCGCCGATACCCCAGGAGCAACAGTGTCCCTAATTTGCTGGGAAGTGGCGGTGCAGTCCCCTACGGCACTGCGTAGGATCCTACGGTCTTGGCGTGCATCCGTGCATCGCTGCGGTCCGGTCCCAGGTCGACGGGCACGTGCACCTTCCGCCGACCACTGGCGACAACATCGATGTACTGTGGAGACCTCACGCCCCACGTGTTGAGCAATTCGGCGGTACGTCCACCCGGCCTCCCGCATGCCCACTATACGCCCTCGCTCAAAGTCCGTCAACTGCACATACGGTTCACGTCCACGCTGTCGCGGCATGCTACCAGTGTTAAAGACTGCAATGGAGCTCCGTATGCCATGGCAAACTGGCTGACACTGACGGCAGCGGTGCACAAATGCTGCGCAGCTAGCGCCATTCAACGGCCAACACCGCGGTTCCTGGTGTGTCCGCTGTGCCGTGTGTGTGATCATTGCTTGTACAGCCCTCTCGCAGTGTCCGGAGCAAGTATGGTGGGTCTGACACACCGGTGTCAATGTGTTCTTTTTTCCATTTCCACGAGTGTATTTATTGATATGGTGAACGTCTTGTGGAGTTTTGGTACTCCACACACTTTGTGCATTTTATTTTGTGCTTTCCATGGTTTAATTCACTTTATATGAGGCACTACAATTACTTCATCTATTTATATGGAACAACATCTGCATGGTGTTCTCTCATAGAGTGCTTACAAACAGCCAGGGAGGGAAGTTCTTTTGTTCTCATCACACCTCATGGTGATCACTAGCAATGTTACTCCACACAACACGCAAAAGAAATGGCTGTGCCCATGTTCCATTCTCTACGCTTTAAGGCAGGGCCGGCCCGAAATTCTGCACGCGTGCGGTGCTCCTGCACATGTGCAACTTCCGGGTCACAGCGTGCATGCCGCAGCCGTCAGTGTTCATGTAGTGCAGGTTTCTACGCACAGATGTCACTTTATCCACTTGCTGAGATAATCTGTACTGACGCATTCTAGTGCTCTTTCCACAACTTGCAAGCCAACCATGGAAAGGTATTTCGCATATTAAACATTTAAAATACTGTCACAGTCTACTCCTTGAGGCGTCTACTTTTATGTTAACAGTTTAAACCAGTAAGACAAGTAATACAGTTAACAACCGTGGGTTTTTATTAAGGCAGCTTGACTGATGGCACGTAAATACGCATAATGTTTTTGATCTAGTATTTAAGAAGGAGCGCACTTAGCGACTTCCAACGAACCTTAGTTATGATTTCAAATAACATTAAACCAATGCAATTACACCCACATAATTTCTGTCTCGCTGACCTCTGAACAGAATGACAACCGCAGACCTCTCGATGATCACCTGTACCATTATTGCTATATCTTTCATCAGTTCTGTCTGAAATCTGCGTAATGACTGACAATTAGATGAATGTTATGTTTTATCGACTTCAACTGAGCGTAGCCCTTCACACATTTAAAAAAAAACCCTAAATGTATGTATACAACAATCAGTTTAATGACCAATTTTCCTGATAATAATGTGACATGGAGCAGAATGAGGCAATAATGCACAGTTAGTAAACACTAATTTTTAATTATGAAAGGAATAAATCCAAACACTTTTATCACTGGTCATGCGAAATGATATTGTTAATATCGGGCACAAAAGCACGGCTCATTGACAAACACAAGTAATTGCGGGAGATTTTCATCACTGATGCTTGATTGAAACGACCGAGAGCATAGATCTGCCGTCCTTTGCTTTTTCACAGTACCTGCCATTTCTCAGTTCTTCTCTGTTAAGGTTACGGTCACCAGGGGTAAACAAGACTGCGTATGTTGCGCTCTTGCTTGTACCACATAAACAGGGAAGAGGAGCCGACGCCGTTCATTTAGGACACATGTCTAATAACAGATGTCGCTGTCACACACGTGCGCACATGTGCAGCACTTCTGCACGTCTGCACGCTGTGCAGCGTTTGGCCAGCCCTGCTTTAAGGCTTCTCCATATCAGTCTTCACTATCTCTTCATAAACTTTGTGAACAATTAATGTAGGCCTAATACTATATAATTTTGGTGTGCAGGGGAGATAGTAGCCAACTTGACAGCTACTGATAATGATGATCCAGATGAAGGAACTAATGCAAAGATAACATACACTATTGAGAAGAACGTCATTGAAGAAGACAGTGGAAAACCAATATTTGAGATTGATCCTGACACTGGTTTCATCAGGACAGCCATATGCTGCCTTGATCGTGAACGTACTGCTGAGTACTCGATTCAGGTTGTAGCTGTGGATGGTGGAGGACTGAAAGGTAAGGGTCCCTCTCATTCCTTCCCCCGCCTTCCACTAACTGCCCTCGTCCATCTTTTTTTTCATACCCTGCCCTAAGATTAACAACCCAATGACATTCACTCTCCTTTACCCCTGTCTTCTCCCACCTTTTTCCTTCATGTCTTTTAGCAGCATTGTTATAAGTCTTTTGCACTTGTTCCCTCCTAGTATAAATCTGCTCTTATGTCAGTTCATAAAAATTGAAGCATGTAATGTAAAAATAATTTGGGAAATCAGCCTGTGACTACTGAAGTTTATTTACATATGTAATCAACTAGCATAACTAAATTTTAGAAGCCACTTATTGAAATAGTTTATTGTTCACCATTTCATGCCAGACAGAGTTACAGGCTGCCCAGTAAATAAAATGCACAAACAGTTAATTTAAATTAACTCTCATTATATAGAGACATAATCCCCCATAACATGTGGCAAGAGGATGAATAAAAGCAGCTTGTTACAGTTATTCGTATATTTCAATTTATAGTACGAAGTCTGACTCAGTGGGAAAGTGCCAGACTATAAATCCAAAGGTCTGGTGTTTCAACCCTGATCAGGCCTAGGGTTTTTTGTCACGTACTGCTTTTTCCACTGCCAGCAATGACTTGTTGTTATCAAAAATATCAAGTGCCAATGTCCACACTAAACCAATGGTCTCCCTATAACTAGATGGGCATCCGTTCAAAGGCAAGGACATACCACATACAGTACGATCTTTGGCTTTATCATAGCTTTATATTAACCCTTTAACTGCTATGGATGAAGTAATTTGCCATGATCCACTGCCATCCAAGTGCTGA
This sequence comes from Schistocerca nitens, assembly GCF_023898315.1. Lineage (NCBI taxonomy): Eukaryota > Metazoa > Arthropoda > Insecta > Orthoptera > Acrididae > Schistocerca > Schistocerca nitens. The sequence continues at coordinate 38,181,970 of NC_064620.1, forward strand.
GGATGTGTTTAAATGTGGGTCCTGGGTTTTCCCCAAACACTATTTATGTGTTTATGCATCCCTTTCTGCCAACCTCTCACTGCTGCAAATGAGTTACTACCATATCTTGGTTAATAAAAAAGTTTTGAGTATTTATGATGGTCATGAAACAGAAGTGTCCCTTCGTATGCTATCATTTGCAAAAAAACATCATTTTGATACCTTCAACCATTTATGAAATATGATGGTTGCTTCTGACCAACTGATTCCCAGGGTGCAGGGATGCAAATGGGAACATCACATGCAACCATCTCTCAAATATAAAAAAAACAGTAACTGAAGAATGAAATTAGATTTTGTTCTGCTCTCAGCTTTAAATAAAATGTATATATATTTTAATCACATTTTGTTCATAGCAATTTATGAGCTAAAATCAACCATACACAAAGTTTACACAATGCATTTTTACCACTGAAAACTCTTGAAAACTTCATGATATGTTTAATTAATTTGGTGCAGCATAGTAACTATGAAGAATAATGGAAAGAAATTCAGTCCTTTGTTGAGAAAGATATCAGATTGTTAGAAGTGCAAAAATAAGATGCTTCCTCCAAATACTTTTCTTCAAATTTGTTGATAACTATTTCATAGTACCTACCAAGTCCACATTAACAATATTGGGCACACCGTACATGACTATCTGTCAAGTATAAAAAATCAATAACTCAATAACAAAGTGATATATTGTTCGACTCTCAGTTTTAAATAAAATTTTGATATCTTATCTACATTTTGCTCACAGCAATGTATGAGCAAAAATCAACCATACACTAAGTTTATGTGGTTTGTTTTTACTTCTGAAAAATCTATAAAATCTCATGCTATGTATTACTTAATTGGATGCCGCATAGCATCTGTGATGAATAACAGAAAGAAGTTTAGTCCTTTTTTGAGCAAAGATCTCAGCTGTAATATGTACAAAAATAAAATTTTTCACCAAATACTTTTCTTAAGTCCACAGCTCATGGTCTCGCCTTCTCGCTTCCTGAGCACAGGGTCTCAGGTTCGATTCCTGGCAGGGTCAGGGATTTTCACCTGCCTCGAAATGACTGGATGTCTGTGTTGTCCTCATCATTTCATCATCATTCATAAAAGTGGCGAGATTGGACTGAGCAAAGGTTGGGAATTTGTACGGGCACTGATAACCATACAGTTGAGCACCCCACAAACCAAACATCATCAGTTCTGACATCTTGGGTTGTCGGGTGTTCTGCCGGATATCAGCGTCGTACTTGCACGAAATTTCGGTCACGTAGCTCGTAACCTTCATCAGGTGCGACCAGTCTCAGGTCGCACCTGATGAAGGTTACGAGCTACGTGACCGAAATATCGTGCAAGTACGACGCTGATATCCGGCAGAACACCCGACAACCCAAGATGTCATTAGATCGCCGGGAAAGCCTGAAGAGTTACATCATCAGTTCTTTTAAAACTGACTGATAAGTAGTTCATAGCACCCACCAAGTCCACATTGACAGAACTGGGCACACCGTACATGACCATCTGTCAAATATAAAAAAATCAATAACTCAAGGACGAAATGATACATTGTTTTACTCTCAATTTTAAATAAAATTTTGATACCTTATCTACATTTTGTCCATAGCAATGTATGAGCTAAAATCAACCGTATGTGACGTTTTTGCAGTGTGTTTATTCCTCTGCAAAATCTATAGAATACTATGCTATGTATTACTTACTTTGATGCAGCAAAGCAACTATTTATGAATAACAGAAAGAAAATCAGTCCTTTATTGAGTTAAAATGTGCAGAAATCAAATTTTTTCACTAAATAGTTTTCTTAAATTGGGTTGTGAGTATTTGATAAGAAACGGAGCCCTGGCTCTCAGCACAGATAGCAGCATTTGGTGAATGAGGAGCAGGGGTGATATTTCTAATGAACGTCATTGGAAGTAAGAGAGTTGGCATGGAATGGAGGCTAAAGTAGACTGAATGCATGATAGGGAGAGGATATGTTGAAGGATGGTTTCCTACCTTGGAATTCAGGACAATTAATGCTTTGAGAGAGGTTCCAGATGACCCAATTGATATAGCAGACACTCACATCTCTTTAGTCATGTTGTAGAATGTCCTTAGCTGGTGACTGCTAGATATGCCCAACACAGATTGTTCATCTGTGTCCACTCATATGCTCTGTTGGTTTGGTGGTGGTCATTAATGAATGAATCAGTGGGTCAATTCATAAGTAGAAAGTTATGCACAGCCAGAGACAAACTGCCTTGTTATCCATTAAACACTTCCTGATCAGGTTCTACAGCATGACTCAGGAGATCTGGTGGTCTAGTATATATTTTTGGATCCTCTGTCGATCACCAGTTTCTCTGAATTCTGGTGGTATGAGACTCCTCTCTACCTTATCCTCCAGTCTGGCCACACTCAACATAAATTACTCTCCCTTGCACATCCCCTTCTTATCACTCCGACATTTCATAAATGTCATACTGACTAAACATGGAAACTGGAAATCTGTTAGCAGCACAGTACTCATTTTAAATAGGTTCCATTCATATACTATTTACATAACTACAATCCTTAGGCAGTTATTAAAGTATGTAAATGTTAAGGAAGTGCAGTTGATAGAGAGCACTTGAGCATAGTCACTTTTACAGTCATTCAATAAACTAGTCACTTTTAGTATCCATAAGCACAGAGTTTAGCAGATACAATTGACAAATATAGCAAAAACAGTTGGGAGTTTTGTATCCCACCTGGAAGGCAGTGCGAGGGTCTGCTCCTGTAAACTGAAGGGTAGGCCGAATGTAGGAAATGAGTAGGAGCAGGTGAGGTAAAACTCTCGGTAGTGCGTATAGGTTAAAGTGGTTTTACTATACCACAATAATATTAACTTGAACACAGAAACTGTTACCTAACTTTGGCTGAGAAGTACATAGGTGTGAAGCCAGATTTATCAAAGCTAACGAGTTACACAGGCAAAATCTGTAGTGGCTCGCCCTCTATGAAAATGAACAATGTTGCTAGGTCGTCTCCTCGGCATCAAATGGGCAGAATCTGGAGCGGTGCTCGTGGAGCTGCACAGTGCTGGCTAGAGGCCGCTGTTGTCGGTGTCGTAGTGCCAACCTAAGAACTTTTACATACGCCGTGGCATTGTAGCTATCGATACCACATCCCTCCCCCCTGAAACGGCGCACCGTCTTTGAGTAGGGTTTCCGAAGGCGGGTGGAGGGACCCAGGGGTGGCGCAGCTGAGGGGGCGGCCAGCGGAACTGCTGGGGCATGCTGCCGACCCACGACCCCAAATTCCTCATGAGGGGGGAGGAAAATGCCCCATGGAAAACCTGCCCAGGCCACGCACCGCCACTGGATATGCTCAGATGAGGAGGCAGAGCAACAACCTCCATGGGCGACAGGGGAGGTGGCATGATGGCAGCCTCAGCATCCATCAGTTCCAGCACTGCAGAGGAACATGACGGCGGCGGCCGGAGGTGGGGCTGTGGTGGCAGCGAGAGTCGCCCCTCCGGTACAGGAGACCGGACCAGTAGTGGCGGCGATGGCAGGAGCGCCCGTGGTGGAGGCACGAGTGGCGGAGGCGCCGTTGGTGGAGTCGTGGGCTGAGGCGGCAGAAGCTGCGAAGCCTCCAATTCTGCTGGAAAGCAACCAGCGGCAGAAAACCGAGGATGGCACAAATGAATCTGGTTCTGGTGTCGCTTGACAGTGCCAGAGGGACCAAAAATGACAAATAAGGTGTGGTCAAACTGGAGAAGAATGCGCCCCTGCCTCAGCGCTGCCTGCCAGAGGAAACGTTACATAACACCAAATCCTGCGGTGCCAAGCCAAAACGAGGTGAAGTAGAGGGAGCTCACAGTGGCGGGTGCAATAGCTGCTGGAGTGACCGCTGGGCGTAGCCATGTAGCAATTCCCCTGGGGAACAGGTGCAGCATGGCTGGGAGCGATATGAAGCAAGGAAAGTCCATAGCACATGCTTGCGAGAGTGTGTGGCGCAACTTGCTCATCTGCGACTTAAATGTACACACAAAGCATTCAGCCTTGCCGCTGGACTGGGAGTGGAATGGGGCTAAGGTCAGATGGCGAATGCCATTAGCAGCCCAGAATGCTTCAAACTTGGAGGTCACAAAGTGGGGGCAATTGTCGGAGACAGTAACTTCAGGAAGGCCCTCAATGCAAAAAATAGATGTCAAAAGCAGAATAGTACTGGCAAATGTAGTAGAAGACATAGTTACAACAAAAGGAAAGTTGCTGTATGCATCAATAACCATCAACCAGTGGGTGTCCCAGAAAGGACCCCCAAAATGAACATGAACGTGCTGTCAAGGTGCAGTAGGAGTAGGCCATGCAAAGAAGCGCTGGCAGGGAGCAAATTGATGCTCTGTGCAAGAGTGACAATTAGCAAGCAAATTCTCAATTTGTTTATCAATGCCGACCCAAGTGCAGTGATGACACAATAATTGCTTCATGTGCACTATACCCCAATGACCAGCGTGCAGCAATCAGAGGATTTCCAATTGCAACGAACGAGGTACAACCACACGAGACTGATCATTGTCAGTTCACAACAAGATAACACCACGGTGTACAGACAAGTGGTGACATTGCGCAAAGTAACATCGAACAAATGGATCACGAATCTGTGTAGAAGATGGAGGCCATTGAGTACAAATATACTGTAAAAGAATCTTCAAATAAGCATCTGCGGCTGTTGCAGAAGCAATGTGATGAAAATCCACCCGAAAACCATCAGCTAATTCCTTTTCTTGCGAATCAATAAACATGAAGGACAATTTGGAAGAATCGAACACTTCGTCAGGACCAATAGGCAGACAAGACAAAGCATCAGCATTGCTGTGATGGGCCATAGACCAAAACAAAATTTTGTAATTGTAGTTAGACAAAAACAAAAACCAATGTTGCAACTTTTGTGCAGTACGGGCCGGAACTGGCTTTGACGGGTGAAACGACAATGTCAAAGCCTTATGGTTGGTGACCAAATACAACTTGTGACCGTACAAAAAATCATTAAACTTTGTCACTCCATATACAATAGTTAGAGCTTCTTTCTCAATTTGAGAATAGTTTTGCTGGGCAGAATTGAGCAACTTAGACGCAAAAGTGATCGGGCAATCGACAGAATTAATGCAGTGTGACAGAACTGCTCCGATGCCATGAGAAGATGCATCGACTTCCAAAACAACTGGTTTGGAGGGATCTAATGGAATCAAACTGCAATCACTCAACAAAGCAGATTTGAGCTTCTGGAAAGCAGTGTCACATCCAAAGACCAAACAAAAGGAACATTCTTATGCCAAAGGCGATGCAAAGGCACTGCAATCTGCACTGCATTTGGGATAAACCGAATATAATATGTAATTTTTCCCAACACAGTCTGAAGTTCTTTCAAGTTCCTGGATGCTGGCAAGTCTCAAATTGCAAGGAGATGTGATGGCAAAGGGTGGATACCCTGTCCGTTAACCATATGTCCTAAATACTGAATCTCAGTCTGAAAAAATTTGCACTTGTGCCTGTTACACTTGAGTCCTGTCTACAAAAGTACTGTAAATAGGACACGCAAATTCTGCAAGTGTTCGTCAGGGGTTCGACCTGACACAACTGTATCATCCAGATAATTTGAGCAACCAGAGACAGTGGCACACAACTGCTGCAAGAAAGACTGATATACGGCAAGAGTCGAAGCACAACCGAATGGGAGGCAGTGAAACTTGAAAAAGCGAAGGTGGGTGTTGATCACAAAATAGCGAGGCGACTGTTTGTCGAGCGGAATTTGAAAGTATGCATCCCGCAAGTCAATCATGGGAAAGAATTTTCCCGCACTCAGCTTATCAAAAATGTCTTCAGGACGCAGTAAGGGAAATGTAGCTACCACTGTCTGGGGATTTACTGTAGATTTAAAGTCAGCGCAAATATGGAGATGACCGTTTGGTTTCTTCATACACACGAAGGGCGAAGCCCATGGCGAAGCAGAAACAGGTTCAATGACACCATTGTCTTGCAAATGCTTAAGTTCAGTAGCTACGGTGTTGCACAGTGCGTGCAGTACTGGGCGTGCACGCCAGAAATAGGTATAGCATTGTCTTTAACTACAACATGCGCTGCAAAGGCTGCGGCACAACCAAGACCATCAGAAAAGAGTTCAGCAAAATCATCACATAGTGTGAAAACACTGTCTGCATGGTCACTAGCGTTGATGCAAAGTACATTGTCCTGAATCGTGAGGTCAAAAAGTTCAAATGCATCCAAGCCAAAAATGTTCGGAGCATCACTAGAGCTGTGCACATGAAAAGACACAGTTTTCAACATCACACTATATGCGGCTTGCAAACTACACACACTGAGCACCAAGATTTCCTGTCCAGTAAATGCAGTCAGCGTGAAATGTGAACAACACAGCGGGGGTAAACCAAGCAAGTCATATGTTGCTTTGTTCAGTAAAGAAAGTGACGCACCAGTGTCCATCTGTATGCAAACAGAATGTCCACAAATGTTCAAAGTCACAAAAAGTTTCCTCGCATCATGCTGAATACGAGAGGAAGTGTCTGACAAAACTTTATTCACACAATGATCTGTAGAAGCACGTGAAGCAGAAGGCTTTGAATAAATGGCATTAACGTCCATAGGCTGATGTGAATCATGATCAAGGTGGTTTCCGTTGCGGTGACGTCCACGCAAGTTACACGAACAAGAGGCAAGTTGTGAATTAGAGTTTCACCCTGTGCTTGATGGGATGGGCAACTGTCCCGTGGGTGGGCACGAAATCAGTTAGGACATGATCTCAGTTTCTTAGTGGGTGCCCGGTTTGAAACTTGTTTACGTGCATGCAAGCAGCACGGTGTGGCTTGCTGTGCTGGGGCAGGGTGGAAGAGCACGTGTTGTGCCGCGCTAACAATACACATACCCAGGGGTCACATCGAATGTGGAAGTAGCCATGTCTAATGTATCTTGTCTGTCTAGCAAGTCCACTACTTCCTGCAAAGACGGGGTTTTAAATTTTAGGATTTGTTCGCGGATGCAGTGATCCACCACATTCTGCGCAATAGTGTCTCTAATCATTATATCCGCATATGAGCGTCCATATGAGCAATTAAAGTCACAGTCAGATATTAGCCCCTGAAGGTCCACTAACCAAGATTTATTGGACTGAGTAGGGCCACGCCAGAGACGAAAGAATTTGTAGCATGCAGCTACCACATTTACACTATCACAGAAGTGGGAGTTCAAAGCATCAACCACTTCATCGCAAGTATTAGTTTTGGGCGGGTGGTGGGAAACAATTTTACGAATACATGGTATAACATAACACCCACATTGGCAATGAAAAAGGCAAGCCGCTCTGTACCTGGTATGTTGTATGCTGCGAAGTGTGCCTCGAGCTGGGCGATGTATTCTGGCCAGCGTTCAGTGTCCACATTGAAGGCACAAAATGGCGGCGCTGGAGGCGTCGTTGACGGTGGTACAGGCAGAGACATCGGAGGCATCGAAGTAGCTGCAGTTTGGAGTGTGGCCAGTCCATTTATGGCAGCAAGCAGCTATCTCATATGCTGAGCCTGAAAACGTACGAGATCGGACAGCAAAGCCTGTTCCTGTGGCGAAGCCATGGTTTACACAAAAGAAAACCTTATACTGAATGGCGGAAGTAGTCAGACACTGAGGCACACAGGGAATTTGACAAAGCTTAAGCAGTACTGTGCACACACACAAAAAAAATCCTTGTTGTTAAGCTTTTGTATCCTGCCTGGAAGGCAGCGCATGGGTCTCCTCCTGTAAACTGAAGGGTAGGCCAAATGTAGGAAGCGAGTAGGAGCAGGTGAGGTAAAAATCTCGCTACTGCATATAGGTTAAACTGGTTTTATATATCACAACAATATAACTTGAATACATAAACTATTACCTAACTTTGGCTGAGATGTAAGTAGGTGCGAAGCCAGATGTAAATGGGCAGAATCTGGAGCGGCGCTCATAGAGCTGCACAGTGCCAACTAGAGGGCACTGTCGTTGGTGTCGGTGCCGTAGTGCCAACCTAAGAACTTTTACCTACGCCTTGGCATCATAGCAATCGATGCCATAGGGAGCATTTTAAAAACCAAACAAATATACCGTGATGCAAATTTCGTAAATATCTCAGATAAGGGCCATGGCAAAATAATGAAATGACATGTAATCATTGACAACCAATTTCACTATGTTCTTCCTTACATTGGTGCCAAGTGCTGTACCTACTAAACAAGCAAATGCAGTTGCATTAGAATGGTTTAAATAATAACTGGATTGTGATTTACACGACAACAATAAAAGATGTTAAAGTAGGCTTTATTTTCTTGTGGTTGTTTTCTGTTACAGAGGTCATTAACAAACTGAAGCAAGACATTAAACAAGAAATTGATAATCCCTATAAATTTGAAAGAAAATTAAATAAGTATCTAAAGAAAATTAAATAAGTATCTAACTATTCAGCCCCCCTCGCCCCTCCCTCTCCCCCCATAAATTAACTGATTATCTGGATGCAAGGACTGAAGATTCTGTTAGTCGTATAACAAGTGGTAATGCTTATTGTAAATGAATTAAATGTGCTGAAATGATTGGGTGAGTCACTTTCTGCAGCAGCTTCATTCCCCAGAGATGCTATTCCCAATGATAATTTGGGAATATAGAGCAAATCAACAGACCTATAATAACAAAATTCATTTAACATAATTTACCATGTGCCTCATCTGGAACTAAAATTTTATAAACTTTGAGTCTGGCGGTCTAACACAACTTGCAGGAACAATAAGAAAAATCAGTTTTATCCCTAGAAATATCAGTTTTATCTGTAGAAATCAAATAGTGTCAAGCATATTATACAATAGAGCAACCACTTGTTTTTGTAATACCCCATGCTTATCAGAATCAAATGAATTCGCCTGCTCAATAATGTTAGGTGATATTGAGTTCTCATATAATATTGACAAATATCATATTTCAATTTCAGCATGATTGTCACTGTCAATGTAGCTGCCAGTAATTAATGTGATGTTTTCCAACAGGCACAGGTACAGTTTCCATCTTGGTCAAAGATGTCAATGACATGCCACCAGAGTTTACAAAGGCAGAATGGATTACTGAAGTTGACGAAACGGAAGGATTAACTGTGCCAGAAGACACAATTCTAACTGTTACTGTTCATGATCAGGATGAAGTAAGCTCTTTGCAATACAAGGTATTAATCACTACATGTGTTCTCTGTCATACTACTCATAACATACAGATATAGACACCAGACATTAAAGTCATGGTAGTGAATCATTTCTCAGGTTGTTGAGAATAGTGGCTATGGCTCTGACAAATTTGTACTGATTCCAAATTTTGATGGAAGCGCAGCACTGAAAGCCATTAAGCCATTAGACTATGAAGAAGGGAAATATAATAATTATTTTAGGTTCAAAATACAAGTTACTGACAAGGTATGTATTTAAACTGCACATTAAGAACTTTATTATTTCCCTCTTTCTCCCTTGAGTGTTGTAGCTTAGTATAAGGTACATAACTTTGGCATTACATAAAAAGTTTGTACTTTCTACAAGCACCTTGTTTGTTTTAAGGACACAAATAATGATACTGATGAGTATCATACCAGATATTCGTGGGTTGTGATAAAACTACGAGATATAAATGACAATCAACCAACATTTGAGCACAGTATACGTGAAGTTTCTGTTGAAGAGAACACAGACGTTAATACATCTTTAGCTACATTTAGGGCAACAGATGCTGATAAAGGAGGGAAAAGTAAAGTTAGTTACCAGATTCAGCGCTCCTCTGATACCAGGAAATATTTCCGGATAGACCAACAGGGGACAGTCTATCTACAACGTAACCTTGATAGAGAAACAACACCTAGACATGAGGTAAAATATTAACTATAATTTTTCTGTGTGTTATTGTTATGCTTTCAGAACCTGAATAAAACTGCGCTTTAACTGTACAGGTACAAATTTTGGCAGTTGATGATGGATTTCCACCAAAAACTTCAACGGCAACTTTGATTATACTAGTTAAAGATATAAATGACAATGCCCCTGTATTCCAGCACAATTATCAGCCTGTTGTACAAGAAAATGCTTCTCCAGGAATAATTTTAGAAATTTTTGCAAGTGATGAAGATGACAGTCATATTGGAAATGGGCCACCTTACACTTTTAAAATGGCAGATGATGCAGATGATGCTATAAAATCTTCATTTCTCATTGAAAATATTCACAGTAAGTTAACACAGTTTTTTTTTTTTTTTTTTTTTTTTTTTTTTAAATGTATTCCAACTAAAAATTTAATTCATTCATAAGTAGGTTAATAATATTACAAAAGTTTGATATTTTTAGCAGTTCTAAGATGAGCAGAAGAAATAAAACAAATTGGATACATCTGGTATTATAAAATATTTTACTAACACTCTCATCAAATATCAAATACGACAAGTTCAGTAGATAAGTGGAACATTGAAACATGCATACTTAAGATTAGAAAATTATGAACATTGCTTTAAGACTGCAAAGAAACAAAGAGAATCTCTGTGGATATCTCTTAGTCATATAGAATTGCTGAAATGCTGTTTTGTTATTGTTTATTTTAAGATGTAGGTCCCTCAATCTGCCTGTTAAAGCTGGCAACAATAAAGTTGATAGGAACTGATTAAAATCCAGTGCAAAGAATTGGGTAATATTTAGTGTGGGACATGAACACAATGAAAAATTAAAATAATAATAAAAAGAATGAGAAAATGTGTGTGAAAAATAAGGAATTCAGAAATACAGAGTGATAATGAATAACTGTCTGTAGTTAAAAGTCATCCCCATCTAAAGTATTCGATACTGAACTTGGCAAATAAAATGATTCATTCAGCACGCTGAAAAAGCGATCATAGTACAACAAGAGAACTTGTTAAAAACATGTCACACTGAGTTAATTTGTGTAATTTGTGTATCTTTTGTGTAATTTGTACAACTATTGATACCACCTTCATATAAAATGCACGAAGATGGAAAAAAGTATTCAACTGACATGAATTATTTTTCCTTATGCTTCCACATGCCTTCTTTTTTTAGCATGGCTTGTTCTAATAGTATCTTTCTTTTCTTTTTATGCATTTCTCTACACTGTTGTATCACCAGTATATTTGATGAAAGTTTAACTACATGCAATATCTATCAAATTCTGTGCCAAGTTTATAGTTATTTTTTTTTTTTTTTACAGGTGGTGCTAATGGAAATGGCTCAGCTGTTGTATCATCTCTGCTGTCATTTGACAGAGAATCACAAAAGAAATATCTAATTCCTGTAGTCATTAAGGACTCAGGTAATCCTGTAATGTCAGGAACATCGACTCTCACTATCACAGTTGGTGATGAGAACGATAATTCTATGGCTCCTGGAAACAAAGAGATAGTTGTTTATAATTATATGGTAAGCTTCCTCTTATTTTATTTTATTTTATTTATTTTTTATTAGTGCTGTACCTCATAGCATGAAATATGAAGTAAATTTGTAGTGATGTATTAATAAACATCTTGACATTTTGGGTTGTCGGGTGTTCTGCCGGATATCAGCGTCGTACTTGCACAATATTTCGGTCACGTAGCTCGTAACCTTCATCAGGTGCGACCTGAGACTGCTCCTCGAGTGGACCTGGTCCAGTATTTATGCCTATGGCCTTCCCCCTCCACCAACGGCTGCAGGCGCTTCCTCTGTGGACCACGCCCATTCCCCGCGACCTGCTGGAGCAGCAACGCTCCAGCAAGTCGCAGGGAATGGGCGCGGACCACAGAGGAAGTGCCTGCAGCTGTTGGTGGAGGGGGAAGGCCATAGGCATAAATACTGGACCAGGTCCACTCGAGGAGCAGTCTCAGGTCGCACCTGATGAAGGTTACAAGCTACGTGACCGAAATATCATGCAAGTACGACGCTGATATCCGGCAGAACACCCGACAACCCAAGATGTCATTAGATCGCCGGGAAAGCCTGAAGAGTTACAATAAACATCTTTTTTTATTAATTATCTGAATAACACATATAAAACTACAATATGATGGTAAGAAACACGTACACACACACACTGACAGTTTCACATGAATGGCTACATTATCCTGGTGTGGCAGCTCAGATTTGGCATTGTGCTGGATGGAGTAGATGCAAGCGATATGGAAGAGAGAAGAGAAGGGAAGAGTGGAGGTGTGAGGGAGGAGGGGACCAGGGAGGGGGGCGGTGACCATTTTGAGGGAGAAGCAGAAATTATGAGTAGAATAAAAACAGTGGATGGAGTAAAAGTAACCTCATATCATATATTTTAAGTGTTGTGTAGCAAAAAGGTGCATTAACAAGACTAAACTGCAGCTAAGTTAGATTAAGGTTAGTTTAGTCCTTCCAAGAATTGACACTGTCTTAAGCTGCTAGCAGAGTAAGCCACCATGTAAATGACAGTATGAAACACAGAGGAAGACTACAGAGAGACAGTCTAACATTTAAAAAAAAAAAAAAAAATCACACACACGCTGTACATGCATCCACTACCCTCCACCCACATACTTTCCCCTGTGGTCTTTCTCTTCTTCTGTTCTATCCTTGTTCTTGTCTCTCCCTGTCCCTCTCTTAACCATAACTCCTATTTCATCATGTAACTCATGCAGCTGTCCCTGTCCATAACAGGGTGAGTTCAGCAATGTCACATTCTTATGCCATTCCCTTTATGCCTCACCCTTTATTTATTAATTTATTTATTTATATAGCCATGATCCTCACTTCACTCCATTCATCCATTCCTCTTCCCTCCTCATTTTAATTTCATCTGCTTCATGGACACAACCCCTTATTCTAGATGGGCCACAGTGCTGGGATGGAAACAAAGCTACAGTTCAGTCTTGTGTAAGTGCCTGTTTATCACTAGACATCCTGTGTATATGGTGACTGGGTACCTTTACTCTTTAAAATTAATAATCCTGTTTATCTGCACAAACATTTGAGCTTTGTCTTATTATTTATTTAGCACAAAGTGAACAATCAACAGCCTGAGGGGGATTTCTTCTCCCTGGTGGTAGCCAGGCAGTGGCGGCACTGGTGGGGAGGGTGAAAGGATTTTGAATAGTATGCATGACAGAAAATGACCTTCACCTAAGTTTTTTTGTGAATGAATCACAGTTCCACCTAAGTGGATACATTACTTCACATAATAATCATTGTTGGAGTTCTGAAAAGCCAAAAGTAACACATGAGGTGTCCCTGCATGATCAAAAAATAGGAGTCTAGTGTAGTGTCAGTGGAGAAAACAATAGGCCCTATTCTTTTACAGGAAACAATTAACAGTGAGAGATATATGGAAAATACTTTGTGGCCTTTTTTGGGGGCAATTAACTGAGAGAGACAGTGTTTTGGTGACCTTTCAGCAGGACTCTGCAATGGCACATACAGACAGCTTCTAATTACAGAAAATTCATGGTGTATTTCAAGATAGAGTTATCACTAATTTGTGACCCCTTGTCCCCCCCCTCCCCCCTCTACCCCCCCTTCCCCCCTCCCCCCTCCCCCCTCCCCCCCCCCATTTTAAGCCCCTGAAATTTTTATCTGTGGGGGATATTAAAAGAGAAAGTGTACAAATGGAATCCATCCAGTTTAGATGAACTTAAAACTAACATCTGTCAAGAAATTGCCGCCATTTCTCAGAGAGAAGTACAGAGTGTAATGAGCAATTTGCTAAGCAAATGCTTAAACAATGAAGGGAGACAATTCCAGCATCTCCTTGCTTAATATACAAGGTGATTATAATTAAACTTTCAAAACACTATAGAAATAACACCACTTGTCAGAATGACGTCAAATTGCAACAGAATTTTATCAGAGAAGGGGGAAAACATATGGCAGAAGAAAAAATGTAGTGTGAAAACTGATCAATAGATGGAGCTGTATATTTCAGAAAATGTGACTGAAAACACCTGTCATGTGCATGACCCATTGAAGTTGGTATAAACAAGCCAGGTACAAGGCTTTTCCTCGTTTTGTGTCTGCAACATTTGCCATGACTGGCTCAATGTAGGATTGCACTCTGCTTGTAAAGTGGTATTACAAGAAAGATGACTCTGCACACATCGCTCTGCAGAAGTTCCAGATACTGAAGGGTTTGAAAAAAAGGCAGTGGTCTGATGACTGCCATGGGTCTAGAGAAAATGATTCTGAAATTTGAAAAGTCTGGTTCTTTTTGTGTGCAACCTGGTAGAGGAGGAAATGAATTGGTTTGATGTCAGTGGAAGCAGTGGCCATAGCAATGCAGGAGGAGATTAGTGGTGGTGTGCACCCATGTAGTGCACGAAGAATTGCCCGGTTATTGGACATACCCGTGAGCATGGTGCATAAAATCCTATGAAACATCCTTCTTTGCTATCCATACAAAATTACCCATGTGCACAAGTTGCTTCCTGTTGAACTGCCAGCAAGAGAGAGACCTTTGCTTTAGAATTTCTTGCTTGCGTAGAAGTGGACAATAACTGGCCGTGGAAGATTTTGTGAACAGACAAAGCCGACTTCCATCTGACAGAATATGTCAATAGACAGAATTGTCGAATATGGGTAATGGAAAATCCACACGTAAATCAACCAGCACCACTTCAGCCTGGAAAGGCCACTATGTGGTGCGGGTTTATAGCATCATTTATCATACGGCCATATTTTTTCAAAGAGACAGATGTTTCGGGTCCTGTTACCTGTACCATCACTGGTAAGTGCTATGAGTGTCTTTTGCACAACCATGTCATTCCAGCTCTCCAATGGTGTGGATGTGCGAATTGGATCATTTTTATGCAATATGGTGCACATCCGCACATTGCAAATCCAGTTAAGCAGCTGCTGAAGTGCCATTTCAGAAATGCCAGAATTATCAGCCACCGTTTCCCTACAGCTTGGCCGTCCTGATCACCTGATCTTGATCTGTGTGACTTCTGGCTGTGGAGCTATCTGAAAGATGATGTGTTCAATGTTCTGATTGCAAACATAACTGCATTGAAGGCAAGCATTGCGTAAAACATTCTGAATGTGACCCCAGAAACACTTCGATCAGTTGTGGGGCATGCTGTTTCTCAATTTCAACTTGCTGCAGAAAACAGTGGACAGCATGTTGAACATGTTTTGCACCAGTCACACTGAAATTAATAATTCGATTTGATTTTTATTGGTGCTTTTATGCGGTTTTTGGCCTCAGGACAATTAAAAACTGATGTGATTGATGCTTTTTATGCGGTTTTTGGCCTCAGGACAATTAAAAACCGATTTTTCCCATCTGATGTGATATGGCCTTGCCATGGTGGATGTTCTTATGTAACTAATAGTATCACACCTGTACAACCATGCATAGTGTGTAGCACAGTTTGTTTAGCATCAAACGTACAACTTAGACATTGTTGTATGATTCATTTGCCATTTGTAGCCAACCACTATTAAATTATGATGCTTACAGCACCATTTATTGCTACATTTTGTAACTATTTATTTTTCTTCTGCCATACATTTTCCCCCTTCTCCGATAATATTCCGTTGAAATTTGATGTCATTCTGACCAGTGGCATTATTTCTACAACAGTTTGAAAGTTTAGTTATAATCATCGTGTACATTCATAATTTAAAGTGTTTATGTTATGTATATTAGAAATAATAATAATAAATTGCCTCTAGGAGGTGCAACACCCTGTATATCATATAGAAAAATATCAAAGTAGATAACAATGCTTCCAATTTACAGGATTGGAGAGAATTGGTTTAGTGTGTTTGGATAGGAGGAACAGCCAAATCACTAATAAAGCAATTTAAGAGAAACCCATCTCGTACCAGAAGTAAGAGAGCCAAAGCAGAAGGAAAATACATTGTAGTGACTAAAAGCTAAAAGACAGCATTTTAGCAAGTGATGTTGTAACAGACTTACAGGGTTACCCAAAAGCAGTGTTGTAGTGAGCATAAATGGTTACCAACTAGTTAGGATGGGGAATGCAAGGCTAGGTTCAGTTGCAATCAGTTGTGATCAAGTAGATGTGGTGGATCATTAGACAACATTATTTGGAAGACAAACAGCACACCCCAGTCATCTTCATTTTTGTTGCTACTTTCTCTGGTAAGACCAAGAGAGACATACAGCATCAAGTTGTTGTTTACCCAGCCAGAAACAGACTGATCCTTTTCCAAAGCATCACTGTCCACTCCTCAAGGGACACCCGCAGCACCCTCTTCCCAACTTGCGAGCACTGCCTAACTGGAGGCGCAACTCGTCAGGCGATTTAAAATCAGCGGGCTTGCTGAATAATGCCACATCCTCCCTGCTGCAACACTTTTTGGGGAGGGGGGGGAGCTTGGGGCAACTTGGACTCATTCCTCAACCTCAAGTATTCATAAGCAACAAAACTTACACAGTATAGATACATAATTACAGCAACAAATTCAAACAGCAAAACTGCCATTTCTGATTACAATTAGTGTAAATATAAATGTTCAAACAAAAATGATAACAATTTTTCATTCAGATAGGCCTTAGCTTGAGATGGATAGATTCTCCACTTCAGGATTTCTGATCGAGATGGTCACCACGGTAAAAGTCAACAGCCGTACAGCAGTGGATACACCAGCTCCTCTCAGAACACAGCATTGAGTGTGACCAGTATTTGGATGGGTGACCATACAGGTACACCATGCATTGCTGACAGTTCTCTCTTTGCCTTTAAGCTATGGGAGACACGAGGGTGTTAAATAATGTCCCTGATCACCAGTGGACATCAAGCTTGTCAGACTGTCTGATGCTATTTGAGAGAACCAGGCTATGTGCCAGCGCTGTGTTTCACCCTCTCCCTTCTCTCATTATCATTATCATCCAATACCTAAATGACACCATACCACATACACATTACAGTTACACTTAAACAACACAGATTACTCACAGTTCCTGAAGGAAAGGTGCCTGTGGGTGCAAAGGATAGAAAACACATTTCTAATTCAGGAGGCGGAACCCACCTCTTGGAGTCTTCCAGCCAGTCATACCAAACAACTTTACTTTTACCAGCATAACAGATTTCATGACCTCCACATGACCCACTAAACCGGAGCGGCAACTTGCCCACAACTCTGTCAGTAGGTGTACTAGCAACACCAAAGTTGGGAATCCAAAATGTATCCCCTGGAGGTTAACCACCTCCCAACATCGTACCTTCTCTGCTTAAGAGCACAAGAGGATCTCAAACTGGCCATGGCTCCTCTCAAGTTCTCCTGGATTTGCATCACACTGATCTGGTGCAGGAAGAAATCATTAATATTCCACAAGTTGACCTTTGGACAATTAGGCTTAAAAGTAAACATAAGAACAACAGCAGCTTACTTTTGGACCTCATGGAAGGGTAATAAAGGCAATGGAAATCCACTGCAAGGACTAATCCCAGAGAGAATAATCATGATGGTGGCAACCTATAAATGCCAGTCTTAAGATATGATTAACCTACTCCATGATAGATAGTTTGGGAAAATATGGTGTAGTGTTTACACATGCTTTACCCATCCCAAATTGGAAACTGAGCAACATGTTGGATTTAAATGCCATAGCAAGGTCAGAAACCAGATGCCGTGGAGGACCAGAAGTACTTAATATGGACTGCAAGCAATGAATAGTACTACTCACCATGGCCTCCCATGCCAGGGTTAATCAACAGAAACGCATTAACACAAACCTGTGTAAATTGGTTACTGTGTTTTGAAAGCAAGAAGGGCCCACAAAATCAGTATAAATCTTCACCCTTGTGAAATCCAACTACATTAGAAGCCAGTAAACATGGTAAGTATTCATCACCAGCCTACTTATCCCATGAAGCGTACATGCTTAGACCGACATTCTGATTTCTTTGACCCTCCCCTTCCAGAGAAAATATTCTCCTGAACTTCATCCTACCCTTAAACAATCCACGTTTACTGCCAACAGGGCATTCATGATAACATTTAAATGGGAGCCAAATTTAGGAATCAAATTGTGGGGCATCATAATTTCGCAGTCTCGGTCTCCATGACTAATCCGACACAACACATTATTCTTCAATTGATACTAGACCATATAATCACCTACCTCAACTTAATCAGATTAAGCTTAGAATATGCATATTTATATATCATCAAACTCTTAAATAAGAGGGGCAAGTCTGCCAATATAAGGTGAATTCAGTCAACCAGGTGTTCTGAACAATCTTCACTAACATGGGGTTGTTCCTCTCCACAAAGGTGCAGCTCAAGGTATCCACCAGAATATTCTCTAATTGCATGATTTGCTGAGCCTTAAATTGGAAAGTCAAGTTACTATTGGCTCTTGTTGCAATTGCTCAGTACACCTTGGTCTCCCAAGTACCCAACTAATGGTCTGATTGTCAGTTTCAGGATGAAAAGGACAGTCTTCTAAAAACAGCCAGAACTTTTACCCACTAAAGATAACCACTAACACCTCCTACTCATGAACAGAATACTTGCTCTCCAAGTCAGATAAGGTTTGTGATGCATAAGCCACAAGACACCTAACTATGTGCTATTCCTGCAACAATAGCCCAGCAAACCAGACGTAGATGTTTCAGTCTCCAGTCTCTTTTTTTCTCTTTGGAGAAACCTGGAATTGCCAGGACTGTTACACTGGGCAAGGCATTTTTAAACCCTGAAGTGCTGAAGGATTCACTTCATTGGAATTTTTTCCCTTGGTCCTAATTTCATTCATGGGGCTTGCCAGCGGGTCAAAATTTGCTATAAAACTGGTAAAAAAATATGGCTATATCCTTAGTATTTCTAGGTAAATTAGAAGCATAAATACCATGAGTACATTCTTGGTCAATGCTAACACCATCAGGTGACACAATATGCCCTAAAAATGATCGAGTCCAAGGTCAGTATGCTGAATAAAACCAGCCTCAAAGATACCTGGTAATCCATGTGCCACCCTAAACCTAAACTTCCAAGTGAAATCATCGACCCAAAATTTAAAATATAAATAAAGTAATAACTGTATCTGGGGTCATTGGCAACTTTACAAATCCTGAGAACAGGACCAAATGTAGGGAATTTACAATAACATGACTGGCAAAGTAGATGTGGGGAACCTCCTCATTCCTTACCTTACCAGGTCACCTGATTTTCAACATTCTTCTGCAGGACCATGTCCCAAATGTTTCACTTCTCTTCTGCTCCAGTCTTCCCACTGTCCACGATTCACTACCATACAATGCTGTGCTCCAAATGTACATTCTCAGAAATTTCTTCATTGAATTCAGGCCAATGTTTTTGTTACTAGTAGACTTCTCTTGGCCAGGCCTTTTTTCACCTCTGGCCTCCTTGCTCCATCCATCATGGGTTCTTTTCAGCCTAGGTAGCAGAATTCCCCCCCCCCTTTTTTTTCCCCATTTGAGGGCCATTTTTGTAGAACTTGCTTTATTAAAAACATAAAATTTTGCAGTAGACACATTTATTTAATTAATGATAAAAACAGTTTTCTTTTTCAAAACTCACTTTGTGCTCAAACGAGATCAGTATGACACTCAAATATTAAATGTCTATTTTTTACATTAAAGTTTTGAATTTTTTTCTCTTCTACACAGCTTCAGAGGACTCTTCATCCTCATAAATTCTCTGTGGGCTGCTGTGATTTTCATATTCCTCACCACTTGCAGAGAGTATGTCACTCTAGAAGCTTGTTGCATCCTTAGTAATGATATGGAAATGCATTAGCTTTATTACATCCTCTTCTTTTCTGCACTCATATGGTTTATCGTGGGAATAATTGCAGCATGTTTCATGGTTTTGAACGAAGGAACATCCTTGTTCAATACATCACAACAAACTTCCGATCCAGGGAAAAACATTGTTTTCACAGCCCATCAAATCTGACCACAATCTCCTCCACACCAGCACCTTTCCAAACTTTACTAGAATATTCCTATATTCACAAGGTGATATGATCTCTTCTTTCTTCTGATATTCCTTCTCAACTCTACTGAACATATGATCCAGTGGGTTAGTTCTGAGAACACTGTAGTGCATTCCATAAAATGTCCTGGCATACAGAGCATTATAGAACTCTAGTTCTGACTGTTGCTTGAGTCTGAAAAAAGCTCAAGTTTCAAACCTTTCTTACCAATATCTGTAGTCCTGTCTTCCAAATAATGTAGGAGAAAATATTGTAGTGCAGATGCAATTTCATTTGCACCTCTCCTAGCTTCTCTTTCACACCAAGTATGTCAAAAAACTTCACCAACACCTTGCTTTGGTTCGTGTATCACCACAGTCAGGTTATAGAACCATACCTGTCAAGTGTAAAAGACTTTTTCCATAGAGAGGTTCCGCAGGGGTTCATTTTATTGTATGTCAAAGACAGTTCATATAATATCTTCAGAGTATTTGTTCATGATGCTGTGTAACTTCTTTGCACGGGCTTTACACAAGCAAAGGTTAGTTTTACACACTTCCTGGCATTCTTCGGTTTCTGAAGTCTTTATTTTCAGTTGCAGCTCCTTACATATTGAACAGGTCTCACTGTGAAGGTTATCACACCTGAGATTAGAATACTTATAAAACACCATCTTAAATTTCGACAACCAACAGCTTTTATTGCTGCTTGTCTTTGTTCTTTGCAAAAATTTTCCCACATTTTATTTACTTTTAATGTTGGGGGCATATTTGACCTACTCATTTTCTCTCTGTTGTAATGACATTGAGTCATAACTATGTCATCTTGAGTTCCTCTTCAGCCACCTCTTCGTTCCTGTAGCGCAGTCCAATGTTCTCAATAGTGCCGAGCAATCCAGGCTAAGTGACCCCACAATACACTTGCTATTTTCTGAAATGTAGCAGCACAAACTGGTAATTTGAATCCATCGCAAAGTTTTATCTTATACTTGATACACACTGATTTAGAAGCCTTAACTTCAGTGGGATGTCCAACATATCTGGCTGGTGCTAAGGTATCCATGTACGAGAGCAGGAGCATCTTACTTGCTCTTATCTCCTGAATAATACAATAAATTACTGAAATGTGATAAATCAGCATAAGAGAATTGGCCTGTACAGCAGTCTTTCCCTCCATGGTTGCTTGCCTCTCTCCTTTCGGAATGCCAGCAGTCAATACCAGGAACAGCATTTTGCTTTGAATATTGAGATGATTGTGTTTTGGAGATATTTGTCTACTGCTTTTCTCATCTTTTACAGTCACCACTTGTTTCACTCACAGCACAGGAATGTTATATTCATCATCACCTTCCATAATCACTATTTAACACAAGTCTAGTCTTCTACGCTTCATTTCCACAAAATGGTGAAAACTGGTAACCAACTCACATAACAGCTATCATCAACAAACATAGTTTAATGCTGTCTATGCAAACTAAATAGACATCCTTCACGGTGGCTAATGGTAGCTCCCATCAGCTACCGCACCAAATGTCAGCTTAGATGGCGCCAAGAAAAACATTTATACCAGGAATGCCATAAAACAGAAAAATCCTTGCTCTGACATCTATCACATCACACATTAAACAAATTATGAGAAAACCCAACAATACCTCTAACACCTTTGGCAAATTAAGTAGTGTAAAGTGAGTTTTTAAAAGACCCCTACATTCACGTGACATGGATTTTGCAAAAACAGGCTGTGTGCTCTGTTGTATAAGTGTGGAATAAAGCAGATTTTGATAAAGCTGAGTGCTTAGGCTGGTAGAGGAAGTGGAATAGTATGTGTTAAGAAGAAAAAGCTATTTAAAAAGAGGGAGGGGGCATTCAAATGTGATGTTAAATTTCATGCTGTTCTCAATTCTGCAACTTCTCATTACTTTTATCTTTCTTTGATTCACTCTCAATTCATATTTTGTACTCACTAGACTATTCATTCCATCCAACAGATCCTGTAATCCTTCTTCAGTGTGACAGAATAGCAATGTCATCAGCAAATCTTACCACTGATATCCTTTGAACCTGAACTTGAATTCCTTTCTTTTATTTCCATCATTGCTTCTTTGCTGTACAGATTGAACAGTCGGTCTGAAAGACTACAGCTTTGTCTTACACCCTTTTTCATCCAAGTACTTCATTCCTGGTCTTCCAGTCTTATTGTTCCCTCTTGGTTCTAGTACATATTGTATATTAAAATCTTTCCGTATAGCTTATACCTACTTTTATCAGAATTTTGAACATCTTGCACCATTTTACATTTTTGCCAGGTCAACATATCCTATGAATGTGCCTTGATTTTTTTTTCAGTTTTTCTTCCATTATCAGCCACAATGTCAGAACTACCTCTCTTGTATGTATACCTTTCATAAAGCCAAACTGATAGTCACCTAACCAAATGACAGTTTTGTTTTGCATTTTTTCAGCAACTTGGATGAGTTGTTAAACTAACTGTGTAATAATTTTCATAGTTGTTGGCTCTTGCTGTCTTTGGGATTGTGTGAATGATGTTTTTCAGAGAGTCTTATGGTCTATCACCAGACTTGTATACTCTGCACACCAACATGACTATTCATTTTATTGCCACTTCTCCCAAATATTTTAGAAATTCTGATATAATATTATCTATCCCTCCTGCCTTATTTGATATTAAGTCATCCAAAGCTTTTTTTAAATTTGGATTCTAATACTGGGTCACCTATCTCTTCCCTGTCGACTCCTGTATCTTCTTTTATCATATCATCTAACAAGTCCTCCCCCTCAGAGGCACCTTCAATGTACTCTTTCCACCTATCTGCTGTCTTCTCTACATGTAACAGTGGAATTCCCATTGCACTCTTAACGTTATTGTCCTTGCTTTTCTGTATGCCAAGTCAGTCCTTCCAACAATCAAGTTTCTGTAGTTCCGTCTTATGTAAATGCAATGGGACTGCAGCTGGTGAAAGGCTTGAAGACAGTAAATACCAACAGCTGTACTTTTATTACACGTATGTTTTTGGATAGGGTTTGCCTTTAGCAAAACACAATTTTGTTTTTTAACCTAATCATGTTTCAATGCAGTTGCAGCATCTTCAGTGGGCTTTTATTTTTCATCTTTTTACCACATGATGTGGTTTCTTGTAGAGCTTGCTCTGAAATGCCTGGTAGGGTGTCAAAATAATCATCTTGGGGTTGAAGCTCTTTTTTCCATACATATGTTTTTGGATAGGGTCCGCCTTTAGCAAAACACAATTTTGTTTTTTAATGCAAACATGTTTCATTGCAGTTGCAGCATCTTCATTGGGCTCTTATTTTTAAAACTAATCCATGTGATGCCATGAAAATCCTTCAAATGGTTGCTACTATGGAGCAATTTAGATGCAGTGTGCTTAAGTTGCAAATGCAAAGGGTGATCCATTTCAAGGAAAGAAACTACAAGGACTGTTTCTTATAACATGGCTTCAGTATGGGATATGATTGTTCTCACCTCTTTCACTGAAAGATCAGAAGAAACTACCAGCTGATTCAGACCTCCCACAGTGCATTGGTGTAATCTGTGGCACTGCCAGTGAGCTGCTGCCCGTGTACTGTAAGTTCGTAGACCTACTGCTTCTATCAGGGACCATCCATGCAGCCATTCTAGAAAAGAGCACATCTTACAGTAGTAAATCAAATGACAAAGCCGGCCAGAGTAGCCGTGCGGTTCTAGGCGCTACAGTCTGGAACTGAGCAGCCACTACGGTCGCAGGTTCGAATCCTGCCTCGGGCATGGATGTGTGTGATGTCCTTAGGTTAGTTAGGTTTAATTAGTTCTAAATGCTAGGTGACTTATGACCTCAGAAGTTAAGTTGCATAGTGCTCAGAGCCATTTGAACCATTTTTTTCAAATGACAAACAATTAATGACAAACTCTTCAGTTAAGTCTAAGCTGCAGTTGAATATTACCAAACATCTGACCAAAACTGATACAACTACACTCTGCTTCCAACATGCAACTGGCCTATAGAGTGATTAAATACTTATCAGAATTTAACAGGCCAACTAGTTAGGATGGGGTATGGAAAGCTGGATCCAGTTGTCATCAAGCAGATTTGAACCATGAGACAAATAGAAAATAAAAACTGCATACAATTTCAAATTTATTTCATAAAAACTAGTAAATTAGACTTTAACTATCTTGGAGTAGATGGGTGTCAATGAGACCAAGAGAGACATCTGTTGCCAAGTTTTTGTTGCTTCTGTCAGAAAGGGAGTGCTCCTTTTCAAGCACAGCACCACTTTCCACTCCTCAAAGCACAGGCAGCACTCTCTGCTCAACTCACAAATGCTGTGTAACTGGAGGAGCAGCACAGCTGGAAATTTAAAATCAAGGACTGTGACTCATAATGAGCAAGCTGAATAACAGCACAAATGTTTCAAAATCGGTTCGCAGATTATAGAGCAATAATGTGAGTGGTGAATATGAATATATAAGATGAAGAGAAAATGGCAAAGAATGATAAGAAAAATACAAAAAGTTTACAATAAACAGAGACAATCTGTTGGATATGTGGGAAGGGAGGCTAAGAATAATTAAAAAAAAAAAATAGATTGACTACTTATGATAAAATGGCCCATGTAATATAGCAGACGCTCAGATCTCTTGAGTCATGCAGTAGACCATGTTCAACAACTGTGTAATGGACACCCCCAAAGTGGATAATTTACCTTTGTCCATTCATGTCAGCATTGTCACATTTACGCCTATGTGAAATGCTGTGCTCTGTGCTGAAATGCTGTGCTGGAAAATGATGAGAACTTTCCAATGTGGCCTTGCCTTTAATGTTGAGTTTTTGCCTGTGATGAGCCTGGTTTATATATTGCTATGGATGAGTAAAAGAGGCTGGATTATGTAGTCATAGAACACATTTTACAGTGTGACTGTTTTCCCACTTCACTCCTGTCTGTATGTCCCCTACCTCACTTATATTATACTCACAGTCTCTTCATCTGTTCTGTCTCCCCCTCCTGGTCCACTCTTCCATGTCATTGTGGACCAAAGACAATTCCCCTGCTTGCACCAAAGTGATGGCACTGATGCCACATTCCAATACTGTGCACTTGCTGTTTCTCCTTCCCAGCCATCAGCAACACTTTTCCCTCCAACCCTCCATTCCCATCCCCCACTTTTCTTCCCTCACACACTTCATTGTGTATGACCTCTCACTCCAATCAAGCTGCAGTACCAGCACAATGTAGCTGGATGGTAAAATATAGCCATTCTTCTCATTACATGTTTGTACATCATTAGTGTGAAGCCTCATTCAAAAGTTTAGCAACATTTTTGCCTTGTTTATGTGCCTATCAGTCACTCAGCACCTCAGTTACATGGTGAGTTAAACATACAGCTTCCTCTACTTATATTACGCCAACAACTTTCCATTCCCATATTTACATGTAACTTATCTTATATGCCAAACCGTAAACACATCAGAGTGACGATTTTGGGAAACAGGATGACACTGTCAGCTTTTGCGTGGGCCACATGGAAGAGGCATTTTCCGAAAGCTGTGCCCAATACCTTGATACAGATCTATTGATATCTTTGTGGTCTGGACTCATGATGAAGAATGACTCTTCTACTTTCTTCTACAGCTTAACTCTTTTTCCAGACTGAAATTCACATAATCCTCAAAATCTCAACTCATCTTCATGCATGCTGATCTCCAAAACTCCAAGACTTGCATGCAAAATTAAGCCCAGCTCATGGTAAACATATCTGCCCCAAGACCAATAACAATTCCAAGGCATTTCTCTCCGTTTTCTACATCATTGACCTTGTCCACAAACAATATCATTGACAGTCTCCTCCACTGTCTCCAAACAAACCACCGTTCAGAAGCATCCACCCATCACTCAGTAACATCCATGCCTTGAATGATTCAGTGCAACACACTACTATCTCAAGACAAGTCTCATCTGATAGGAATTGTTGATGGGATCAAAGGTGAAATAATTGCTTGAGGAAAGATCAGGACTCTCGATACTCAAGTGCCTCATACTTGAGATGGTATAACTTCTGTGTTACGACACTTGCAATATGGGAACATATGTTATCATGAAGCAGCAGCACCCCTTGTTGCAGTTCTTCTGAATGTTTTGCCTTAATTGCAACACTATAATTTCTCCACCATTGCACAGTACCATTCACCAGTGATGGAGACACCAGGCCGGCCGCGGTGGTCTCGCAGTTCTAGGTGCCCAGTCTGGAACCGTGCGACTGCTACGGTCGCAGGTTCGAATCCTGCCTCGGGCATGGATGTGTGTGATGTCCTTAGGTTAGTTAGGTTTAAGTAGTTCTAAGTTCTAGGGGACTGATAACCACAGCAGTTGAGTCCCATAGTGCTCAGAGCCATTTGAACCATTTTTTTGGAGACACCAGGTTTCTTGTAATCAATAATCAAGTGGCCCGGTAATCGAGAAACAGATTGGGCATTACCTTTCCAGCAGAGCGCTGGCTCTTGAACTTTGTTGGCTGCAGGAGATGATGGATGACAGCTATGCTTTTGACTCCAGTTCCCAGCAGTGGTACCAGCTTCAAGCAATATGCTGCCTTCAACACTGAAATGCATCAGGTGCTTCTGACAAACAGCCAACTGGTTTGCAGTTTGATCAGCATTCCGTACTCAGGTATTCACTGGCCGCAGGCCATATGGTACCCTAATTCCAGCCAGATAACGAATTGCATGCTACCAAAACATGTCAAGATCCTTTACCATCACAGGAATGGTTTTGCACCAGTGCACCCTAATAGCACCACCAACTGTCTACTTGTTTTTGTCCATAATAGTGAGGCAAGCCTCCCGAATCGATCACCATCTTTTATCAGGTCGAACCGGCAAGGAACTGTCATGACTTCCTTGCATGCTAAGTCATTCTTTAGTGAATTCAGAATCGAGGAACAGTTGCTGTTCATGAACAGAGGATTCAGATATTAATTTATTCTAGATTTAATATCAAACAGTAAAAATAATTCATAACTTTGTTGCTGTATTTGCAGTGGCAGTTGCTAGCAGTAGAAGTGAATGTAGAAGTGTATACAGATACAAAAGATTTATACATCTGTCACTCTTCAGTATAATATCTGTTCAGAAGATGTTGAGTCCTGACCACTATGAAAGCCTGAAAATGTTATTCAACTGGCAAACACTCAAAATGGGGTCAGTGCATGAATGTTTGAACTTAAGTACATCCCCACTAGAGCTCTGGAGAGAGGATGCTTCATCTTATTGGCAGTGGTGTAATCATTCATATCAGCATCCTCGTGCTGCAGTGGCAGCTGTAACAAATGCAGCAGCGTAACTGGTAGCGTGTGTGTTTGAAAATGTGGGTGACCAGATAGCAGCCAATACTGCAGGAACTTGGTGCACCATTCCACAGTGGTCCTTTTCAACAGACATTCTGCCCCTTACACATTCTTCATTCTCCAATGGATGTCTGCCGGTGTTTATCCTCCAGCAGCCAAGAAAAGAATAATAGCACATTGGTCCTGTTTGGATGAATTTGGTAATAACATTGCCATAGTTCACATTTTCACATTTACCGCACACATGTCGGAAAGACACAAATAGCACACTAATCCCTTGCCTACATGTCAGTGCATGTATACTGACATCAGAGTTATGCTGTGTTGCATATATGATGCAGCAGTGCCCTCAAACAGAAAGTTTTTGATCGCCCCTTATAAGTCCTGGTTGGCGCGTATTTCTCCTGAGCATTTAACATTCATACAGTTCATAATTGATCTCTCTAGGAACCAAGCTAAGATTTTTATATAAAAATAAAATACAAAAACCCAGGAGGAAATAACATGATAGAAATGAAGTGTTTCTGTTAACTTTCTCTGTTTTACGTCAGTTGGGTGTGTTACAGTCCAGTCAAAACAGCGTCATTTGTTGTTATTGTCACAAAGTCATTAAAAGTACAAATTAAGCATGTGTGAGTAGAGACTACTGTGATGCATAAAAGAAGCATTTAAGTATTAACCCTGAATTCTATTCTTGTTTACGTAATTTCACAGATTGAAACTGTAAACCATTTTAGTTAGAGTATAATGGAACATTGATGCATCAAACAACGAAGAATACTAAAAGTTTCTGGATGCTTGCACTTTTTTTCTTTTATGTTAATAGGTACATACTTCAGAAGCTGAAATTGGCAGAGTCTTTGTTGATGATGCAGATGATTGGGACTTTCCTGATAAAAGGTTCTTTTGGCATGGACATCAGCCTGATAAATTTATACTTGATGAGAAATCAGGAATGATAAAAATCAAGAAAGGTATAGAAGCAGGAAGGTGAGGATGTACTTTTCACTGTTCTTGAATATCTTAATTATAAAGATTAATCACAAGGAAAAGTGTTTGTCAGAGAGATCTTTTGTAGCCATTGCCTTGACTGAATTCTTTTTTCACTTCCTAGCTCAAAAGGCAACAACCTTCAGCTTCAAATCTCAGTAATAATACTAGTTAATGCTTATGCCCAGAAAAAAGACAGTGTCAAATAAAATTAATACCAAACAAGCAATTTTGTAACTGTCTAGTATCAGACATAATACTTCATAAAGGAAAGGAAAAAAAAGGAAACCCCATGATCAAGCCCTGAGGACTATGCACTAGTTGACTGATCACTGAGTCATTCTCAGTCATTCATCACTGCATATGTATGGAGGAGAGTGGGATCAGCACACCACACTCTCAGCCATTGTCAACGTTCTGATCTTGGAGTCACTACCTCTCAATCAGTTAGCTCCTCAACTGGCATTACAAGGTTGAGTGCACCCTGGTCCAGTCCTCCCACCAAGGAAAAATCCCTGGCAGTACTGGAAATCGACCCCAGGTTCCCTGTATGAGTCTCTGTCATGTTGACTGCTTGGCTACTGAGGCAAATATTTTAGGAAATGTTTTGTTGTTCTGTTTAATCTAAACTCGTCCATGAGTTGTTAATCTGCCCATGTAGGCGGCAACATAAAGTAGCCACACTCCTGCGTGTGACAATATGTAAAAGGACATTAAGCTTTTATAAACTGATCTGTGCAGAATTATTCTGATAAGAAAACAATAGGAAGAAGTGAGGTGAATCAAAAACACAAGACGGGATGGATTCTGATATATGGAGACGGTTATGGTTGCAGAATAGCACAAAACGTTTCAAGTATCTGAGACAGCTTTACAGCTGTTGCTCAATTTCAACCTGCAGTGCCTCTTTCTGCTGTGGTGAAGTCATATGCTCAAGATAGTGAATCTTTCTCATCAAATGATTGTGTCACAATCCTGGAAGGTACAAATGTGTAGCAAAAAATCAAGCAAATGACGCTATCAGACACATGAAAGTGACACTCAGTGAGTTAAATAGGATTTTTTGCAACATTTTACCTTTTTTCTATTGGAAAGTCACTGGTTATAACAAATGTTAATTTTTTTATAATAAAACAGTCCCAACCACATAAATATGTTTATTTATTTGCTGATGAGTAGTTTTCAATGCTGTTCTGGTCATCAGACTCCTTACTCCACGGGAATCTGCTGAAGCTGGTGAAGAGTCTGCACCACTCTAGAATGCATATAACTAGTGGTTATATGCCTTTTAGAGTGGTGTCCGCTCTTCATCAGCTTCAGCAGACTTCCATGGAGTAAACAGTCTGGTGATGGCCAAAACAGTGGTCAAAACCAGTCACCAGTAAATAAACATCTTTATCATGTTGGGATGGTTTTATTACAAAAAAATTTAAAAGTTAATTAACACTAAAGTAAAAAGGTGACAAAAAGGATTGAAAATGCAAAATTGAAAATTACAGACCAATCTTGACACGACCTGTCTTCTCCAAAATAGTTGAAAAGGTCATATATAAAAAATATATAATTTTTCTCAGTAAGCACAACCTAAGGTTTGAAAATCAAAATTAATTCTTAGAATGTAAATTAACTGACACAGTATCTGCTCAGATAATTAACGAGGCAGTAAGTAGCATCGACAACAAACAACATGTTGCAGGTATATGCCTTGACCTTGAGAAATCTTTGACTGTGTGAACGTAACTATCTTCTTTGATAAACTATGGAACATTGGCATCAGGGGCACTGCTCATGACATAATAAAGTCCTCCATTAGTAACCAAAAACAGTTTGCACTGCTTAAAACTGAAAGTTGTGTTCACAAATCCAAAATCAGTAATCCAAAATATGGAATGCCCCAGGGCTGTGTAGTGGGTTCTCTTCTGTTCTTCATTTATGTAAATGACATAGAATATTGCACTTAGAGTTACTAAGTAGTTCTGTATGAGGATGATATGCCCGACTTGTGTGAAAAGAAATCATTTAATGAACTAAAGACCCATTATAATAATGTGACAAATGAAATTGTTCAATACTTCAATGAAAGCCACTTAAATGTAAGCACCAGTAAAACATGTCTCATGGAGATCAATGGAGATCAACAAGAGTAGTTTTAATGATGAAATTCAACTATACGTAGGCATTGGAGTGGTTTTAATGATGAAATTAAACTATATATAGGCATTGGATTAGTAAAAAAAAAAGAGTTTAGCATAAAATTCCTCGGTTTAACAATTCAAAACAATCTGAAATGGGGCACACATGTTGACACTCTAGCATGCACATTGTCTAAGAATATATTTGCAGTTAATGTGATTAGCAAGTTCTTCAAAAACACCATTGTCCTAAAGTCTACATACAATGCTTTATTTTACTCTCAGCTGAATAGCGAAATAGAAATTTTGGGAGCAACAACCAAAGCAACTCGAAATAAGCTATTGCTATTTCAGAAAATTGCTATAAGAATCATCTGAGGAGAAAAATATAAGGGATAATGCCATGGTTTGTTTACAAAAACTAGTGTGCTAATCATAGTAAACAATATGCAGGTTTAAAATTAGCCAATGCACTACCCAATGCAGTTATGACCCTTCCCACAATGAAGCTTAAAATTCAACTAAAGAAATTCCTGCTATAAAATTGCTTGTACACTTTAGAAGAATATCATACTTACATGCAGAATAAGAAGTGTTTCGAAAAAATATGTAAATAGTGTTAAGCAAACCATTTTATTTGTAGTCTAATCATTTTGTTAATCAATGACACATTCAGAAGTATACAGTATTGTGTTATGTATCAAGAATTGTAACCTGTTTTTGTACATCTGCAATGAAGCATTCAATGTTGAATAAATTATTATTATTATTATTATTATTATTATTATTATTATTATTATTATTATTATTACTATACACATTTTGACAGAGGCAGCTTTTATATTTTCAACTGGAATTTTGAAGAATCAGACAGCTTGTAGGGAAAATGATGACATTAATTTATTTTAAATGCACAAATTTTCCTTTTTACCTTACAGTGTTTGCAGACTGTTAAAATTTGTTACAGCAGTGTTATATTAGTTTCACATATGTACTTGTATCATCAAAACAAGGTGTTGATTATCTTGTCATTTGGTTACAAAAAGATAGCACTTTACCCACTTTTCGTGCCTAAATCACACTTTGGAATATTGTACAAAATATATAGCATTGTTGTCTGTTCTTCCAAAGCATTTCTTCCAGGCATGTTGAAACACTATTTCATTTCATGTCCAGTTGATGAACTGAGAGGTGCTTAAACAATTTTAAATAATGAATATGATACTTTGAAACTATGGAAAAGCCAGAATAGAATATGGCAATATTATGAAAAGGGTAGTTGTGACTCACCATATAGTGGACTGAGACTCAGATAGGCACAACAAAAAAGACTGTTAGAAAGTAAGCTTTTGGCCAAAAAGGCCTTCCTCAGAAAAAGATAGCACACACACACACACACACACACACACACACACACACAGCCAGAGACTGTGGTCATGTGTATGTGAGTTCCATTTGTGTGCATGTGCATGTGTGTGCGTGCATGTGTGCGTGTGTGTGTTGTCTATTTCCAATGAAGGCCTTGCTGCCTGAAAGCTTACTTTCTGACAGTCTTTTTGTTGTGCATACCTGTGACTCAGCACCTCCACTGTATGGACAGTAGTAGTAGTTTTTTTTTTCATCAGTTGGCAGCCTGCCATAAATTCCTTTGTCATCACCTGTTGTCTTAATGGATGTCCTGTCATCCTGTCATTCTGTCCCTTCTCCTTGTCAGTGTTTTCCAGATATTCCTTTCCTCTCCAATTCTGTACAGAACCCCCTCATTCCTTACCTTATCAGTCCACCTAATTTTCAACATTCATCCATAGCACCACATCTCAAATACTTCAATTTTCTTCTGTTTGGTTTTCCCACAGTGTTAAGTTTCTGCTGTTCTCATTTCTGCTGCTTCTCATTACTTTTGTTTATTTATTTATTTATTTATTTATTTATTGTTCCGTGGGACCACATTTAGGAGAAGTCTCCATGGTCATGGAACGAGTCAATATGTGAAATTATAACACGATTGTAGAAACAGATAAAATAAAATATAAGAAACATATTCAGGCGACAAGTCGTTAGTTTAAATAAAGAAAATCAAGAATGTAACACTGGAATTTGCTTAATTTTTTAGCTCTTCCAGGAGCTCCTCGACAGAATAGAAGGAGTGAGCCATGAGGAAACTCTTCAGTTTAGACTTAAAAGTGTTTGTGCTACTGCTAAGATTTTTGAGTTCTTGTGGTAGCTTATTGAAAATGGATGCAGCAGAATACTGCACTCCTTTCTGCACAAGAGTCAAGGAAGTGCATTCCACATGCAGATTTGATTTCTGCCTAGTATTAACTGAGTGAAAGCTGCTAACTCTTGGGAATAAGCTAATATTGCTAACAACAAACGACATTAAAGAAAATACATACTGTGAGGGCAATGTCAAAATTCCCAGACTATTGAATAGGGGTCGACAAGAGGTTTTCGAACTTACACCATACATAGCTCGAACAGCCCGTTTTTGAGCCAAAAATACCCTTTTTGAATCAGAAGAATTACCCCAAAAAATAATACCATATGACATAAGCGTATGAAAATATGCGAAGTATACTACTTTTCGTGTTGAAATGTCACTTATTTCAGATACTGTTCTAATGGTAAATAAAGCAGCATTTAGTTTCTGAACAAGATCCTGAACATGGGCTTTCCACAACAGCTTACTATCTATCCGTACGCCTAGGAACTTGAACTGTTCCGTCTCGCTTATAACATGCCCATTCTGTCTGATTAAAATGTCAGTTCTTGTTGAATTGTGAGTTAGAAACTGTAAAAACTGAGTCTTACTGTGATTTAGCATCAAATTATTTTCCACAAGCCACGAACTTATATCATGAACTACATTATTTGATAATGTTTCAATATTACACACAAGATCCTTCACTACCAAGGTGGTGTCATCAGCAAACAGAAATATTTTTGAATCACCTGTAATACTAGAAGGCATATCATTTATATAAACAAGAAACAGCAGTGGCCCCAGCACCGACCCCTGGGGAACGCCCCATTTAACAGTGCCCCATTGGGACTGAACATCATTACCACTCTCAATATTGCGGAGGATTACCTTCTGCTTTCTGTTCTTAAAGTAGGAGGCGAACCAATTGTAAGCTACTCCCCTTACTCCATAATGTTCCAACTTCTGCAGTAATATTTTGTGGTCAACACAGTCAAAAGCCTTCGTTAAATCAAAGAAAACACCTAACGTTCGCAACCTTTTATTTAATCCGTCCAAAACCTCACAGAGAAAAGAGACTATAGCATTTTCTGTTGTTAAGCCATTTCTAAAACCAAACTGTACATTTGACAGCAAATTATGTGAATTTAAATGCTGCAGTAACCTTGTATATACAACCCTCTCGATAACTTTAGCAAACACCGATGGCATAGAAATAGGTCTATAATTGTCAACATTATCCCTGTCTCCCTTTTTATAAAGTGGCTTCACTACCGAGTACTTTAATCGGTCAGGAAACCGACCACTCCTAAAGGAAAAGTTACAGATATGGCTAAGTACTGAGCTAACATACCTGGAACAATACTTCAGTATTCTGCTAGATACCCCGTCATATCCATGAGAGTTCTTGGTCTTTAGTGATTTAATTATTAACTCAATCTCCCTCTTGTCAGTATCATGGAGGAGCATTTCAGGTAACAGTCTCGGAACACTTTTTTCTAAGAGCGCTATATGATTCCCTGTTGGGACTAGGTTTCTATTTAGTTCACCTGCTATATTCAGAAAGTGATTATTAAATACTGTACATATATGCGACTTATCAGTAACACGGACATCCCCACTACGCACTGATTCTATATTCTCGACCTGTCTCTGCAGACCAGCCACTTCCTTTACGACTGACCATATGGTTTTAATTTTATCCTGAGACTTAGCTATTCTATCTGCATACCACATACTTTTTGCCTTCCTAATAACTTTTTTAAGCACCTTACAATACTGTTTGTAATGGGCTGCTGCATTTAGATTTTGACTGTTTCTAACGTTTTGATATAATTGCCACTTTGTTCTACAAGATATTCTTATCCCATTAGTCAGCCACCCAGGCTGCCTGTTTGTGCTAGTACCCTGTTTTGAACGTTCTAACGGAAAGCAACTTTCAAAGAGCACGAGAGAAGTCTTGAGGAAAGCATTATATTTATCGTCTACTGTATCAGCACTATAAACATCTTGCCACTCTTGTTCCTTGATAAGGTTTACAAAAGTCTGTACAGCAACTGGATCAGCTTTCCTAAAAAGTTGGTAACTATATTTAACATGTGCTGCAGCACAAAAATCTTTTAGACTTAAAATTTGTGCATCATGATCTGAAAGGCCATTCACCTTTTTGCTAACAGAATGCCCTTCTAATAATGACGAATGAACAAAAATATTGTCTATGGTTGTTCTACTGTTCCCTTGCACTCTCGTTGGAAAGAATACGGTTTGCATAAGATTATATGAATTAAGGAGGTCTACCAGCATCCTTTTCCTTGCACAATCACTTATACAATTAATATTGAAGTCACCACATATAACTAACTTTTTGTATTTCCTATAAAGTGAACCAAGAACCTCCTCTAGCTTTAGCAAAAATGTTGTGAAATCGGAGTCTGGGGATCTATAAATAACAACAGTAAGAAGTTTAGCTCCACTAAATTTAACCACACCTGCACAACATTCAAACACCTTTTCAGTGCAGTACTTTGAAACATCAATTGACTCAAATGGGATACCGTTTTTCACATACATGGCTACTCCCCCACACCGCAAAGAGCTCCTAGAAAAGCTGCCAGCCAACCTGTATCCTGGTAAAGGAAGCCTCTGAATTATCTCCTTATTTAAGAAGTGTTCAGATATACCAATAATTTCAGAGTCAACATCTATAAGCAGTTCACTAACTTTATCTCTAATACCTTGTATATTTTGATGAAATATACTAATTCCCTTATTAATCGGATACCCAAGCTTTGTAGAAAGTGGTTTCTTTGTTAGAGAGACTTCCCTTAAGCAGGAATACCTATCAGCTGACTTCAATCTAAAAAAGGTACAGCTCTAACACCCACAACTACCGGAATTTTCCCATGAGTGATCCCACCACCCCCACCTATGCTGTCACCTATAAGTTTTGCCAACCTCCCCTTCCCATACCTGTTGAGGTGCAGGCCATGTCTAGTGAAACCCGTCCTGCTGATAGACTCCACCGACACCACTGAAATGTGACTCATGCCTTCTGTCATCAGCGCACCCCCAAGTCTCATGTTATTACACCTGACGGCTGTATTAAGATGAGGCCGATCGTGACGCTGAAACAGTTCCACGAAATGCACATTCGTGTTGCCAGTCTGAGTGGCTATCTTTTCCAGGTCACCATCTATGTCATACTCCCCATCCCTATCAATACTATTACCAGCCCCACCCACAATCACTACCTGATCCTCTTTAGTAAAATCCCTACATAACCCCCCTATGTTAAAAGTCACCTGAGCCAATCCTGCATTAGGCTTCACAATGCTGGTGACCTGGTACTCACTCCCCAAAACTTCCTGCAACTGCTGGCCTACACCTCTACCACGAGAACTACCTAACAGCAGAACCTTCTTCTTTCTCTTAGACTTTGCAACTGTCCTAGCCACCGTAACTGCTGAGGTCTGCTGCATACTTCCTACATCTACAGCTACTAGAGATTCCTCTCCACTAGACTCTGACAGTTGGTCATATCTATTACAAACACCAATAGTAAAACTATCTGAAAATCTCCTTCTCCTAGCAAATCTCTTGCCAACAGCCAGCTCCCATTCCCCAACCCCCTTCTCCCTCCTCATCCTATCTAGCTCCTCCTGTGCGTTTTTCAACTGCACCTGAAGGGCACAGATCTTACGCTCCTGCTCCTCTATCAACTTACTCTTGCTACATAACCTGCAGTTCCAGGAGAGGATCTCACCAGAATGCCCACTGGCTTCCCCACTGCATTCCCCCCAGTGAAAAAACTTCGAACAAGTCTCACACCACAATCCACTACTCACGAACCTACGGCAAAGCCCACACTTCTCACTCATGGTAAAATTTTACAATTATTGAAACAAGAAAACAACTTTATCTAAGTTCCGCTACTACAATAAGAAGATGTTAAAAACTGACTACAATAATCACAAACTTGCTCTACAAGGGAAGTAACTACTATTATTGACAGTATTAATCAACAACAAATGAGAATATAACAAAATACTAACACAGAAAGAAAATCAAACGTCTAATGACAGTAACGAAACTGAAAGCAGTTCGCAAAAATTTCTTCTGAAGTTATTTCAC
Source organism: Schistocerca nitens (assembly GCF_023898315.1). Classification (NCBI taxonomy): domain Eukaryota; kingdom Metazoa; phylum Arthropoda; class Insecta; order Orthoptera; family Acrididae; genus Schistocerca; species Schistocerca nitens. The sequence goes on from NC_064620.1 coordinate 38,218,749, forward strand.
CGGAAAACACCAAGAACACCAGTTGAAGACTAAGAAAGTTCCTAAATAAACTACTATACACAAACAATTAATTAGTACTTAGCTTTCGATGCGCCGCTACAGCTGCAACTGGTCAGCGCGGAATGTAAACACGGGTAAGAGGTTAAGTTGCTCGATACGAAACACTTACAAATATCAGGCCACAACACAAGAAATGCAGAGGTGAATGAAGAAACCACTAATAAGTCACTTATATAGTAAATATTATCACAAAAACAGTTAAAATATATATCTGAAACCTAAAAATAGATGAAAACTTGGAGAGCAATCTAACACGCAGTCACGCGCTTATGACGTCACACCAAAGACTTCCTTCTATTTACTCTCAATTCATACTCTGTACTTATTAGACTGTTCATTCCATTCAGCAGATCATGTAATTCTTCTTCACTTTCAGTCAGCATAGCAGTGTCATCAGCTAATTATATCATTGATATTCTTCCACCTTGAATTTTAATTGCACTCTTGAACCTTTCTTTTATTTTCATCATTGCTTCTTTGATATACAGATTGAACAATACGGATGTAAGACTACATCCCTATCTTATGCCCTTTTTAATCAGAGCACTTCATTCTTGGTCATCCCCTCATATTATTCCCTCTTTGTTCTTGTACATATTGTACATTATCTGTGTATTCCTATAGCTTTTGTCAGAATTTCAAACATCTTGCACCATTTGACATTGTCAAATGCATTTTGCAGGTCAACAAATCCTATGAATGTGTCTTGATTTTTCTTAAGTCTTGCTTCCATTATCAGCTGCAATGTTAGAATAGCCTCTCTGGTGCCTTTACCTTTCATAAAGCCAAACTGATCATCATCTACCACATCCTCAATTTTCTTTTCCATCCTACTGTACATTATTCTTGTCCACAACTTGGATGCATGAGCTGTTAAGCTGATTTTGCAATAATTCTCACACTTCTTAGCTCTTGCAGTCTTCAGAGTTGTGTAGAAGATATTTTTTCGAAAGTCAGATGGTATGTCGCTAGACTCATATATGCTACATACCAATGTGAATAGTCATTTTGCTGCCACTTCCCCCAATGATTTTAGAAATTCTGATTGAATTTTATCCATCCTTTCTGCCTTATTTGATCTTAAGTCCTCCAAAGCTGTCTTAAATTCTGATTCTAATACTGGATCCCCCGTCTCTTCTAAATCAATTCCTGTTTCTTCTTCTATCACATCAGACAAATCTTCCTCATCATAAAGGCCTTTGATGTCCTCTTGCCACCTACCCACTCTCTCTTCTGCATTTAACACTGGAATTACCATTGCACTCTTAACATTACCATCCATGCTTTTAATTTTGCTGAAGGTCATTTCGATTTTCCTATATGCTGAATCAGTTCTTCCAACAGTCATTTCTTTTTTTATATTTTCACATTTTTCATGCAGCTATTTCATCTTAGCTTCCCTGACCTTCCTATTTCTTTCACTTCTCAGCGACTTATATGTCTGTATTCTTGAATTTCCCTAAACATTTTTGTATTTCTTTCTTTCATCGATCGGCCGGCCGAAGTGGCCGTGCGGTTTAAGGCGCTGCAGTCGGGAACCGCAAGACCGCTACGGTCGCAGGTTCGAATCCTGCCTCGGGCATGGATGTTTGTGATGTCCTTAGGTTAGTTAGGTTTAACTAGTTCTAAGTTCTAGGGGACTAATGGCCTCAGAAGTTGAGTCCCATAGTGCTCAGAGCCATCTTTCATCGATCAACTGAAGTATTTCTTCTGTTGCCCATGGTTTCTTTGCAGTTATCTTCTTTGTACCTATGGTTTCTTTTCCAACTTCTATCTTTTTATAGATGTCCATTCCTCTTCAACTGTACTGCTTACTGGGGTATTCCTTATTCCTGTATCCATAGCCTTAGAGAATTTCAAGTGTATCTTGTCATTCCTGAGTACTTCTGTATCCCACTTCTTTGCATATTGATTCTTCCTGGCTAATCTTAAACTTCAGCCTGCTCTTCATCACTACTACATTGTGATCTGAGTCTATATCTGCTCCTAGGTATGCCTTACATCCCAGTATCTGCTTACAGAATCTCTGTCTGATCATGATGTAATCTAACTGCAACCTTCTCATGTCACCCAGCCTTTTCCAAGTATACCTCCTCCTCTTGCGATTCTTGAAGAGAGTATTCACTATTACTAACTGAAATTTATAACAGAACTCAATTAGTCTTTCTCCTCTCTCATTCCTTGTCCCAAGTCCATATTCTCCTGTAACCTTTTCTTCTACTCCTTCCCTTACAACTGTGTTCCAGCCCTCCATGACTATTAGATTTTCCTCTCCCTTGACATACTGCATAACTCTTTCAATATCTTCATGTACTTTCTCTATCTCTTCTCCTCAGCTTGCGACGTCGGCATGTATACTTCAACTATCATTGTTGGTGTTGGTTTGCTGCCGATTCTGATAAGAACAAACCTATCACTGAGCTGTTCACAGTAACACACTCTCTGCCCTACCTTCCTATTCATTATGAATCCTGCTCTTGTTATACCATTTTCTGCTGTTGTTGATATTACCATGTACCCATCTGACCAGAAATCCCTGTCTTCTTTCCATTTCACTTAACTCATCCCCACAATATCTAGATCGGGCCTTTGCATTTCCCCTTTCAGAATTTCTAGCTTTCCTACCAAATTCCACACCCCAACTCATAGAATGTCATCCTTTCGCTGGTCATTCAGTCTTTTTCTCATGATCACCTACCCCTTCGCAGTCCCTCCCAGAGATCTGAATGAGGAACTATTCTGGAATCTTTTGCCAATGGAGAGATCATCATTTTCAATTACATGCCATATGTCATGTGGATACAAGTTATGTGTCTTTAATGCAGTGGTTTCCATTGCCTTCTACATCCTTATGCCATTGATCATTGCTAATTCTTCTACCTTTAGGGGCAATTTACCACCCCAAGGACAAGAGAGCACCCTGAACCTCTCTCCACTACTCTTTGACATTGGCATTGGCAGAATAAGGGTGACTTCTTAAGCAGGAAGTCTTTGGCCACCAGTGCTGATTATTAATCAAAGTTTAAGTGGTGGCAGGTTTTGAACCTGGGACCAGGGACATTTTGATTACTAGTCAAAGACACTGCTCCTAGACCACAGGTTTATTTTAGTAAATACCCAGTATATCCATGTATTGTCTCAGAACACTTTAATGGTGATGAGGTTGCAAATAATATATTCCATTATTGTACCAATTTCAGGACGCACATAGGAAGTTTTTTGCAAAATGTTAAAATACCGAGCTATTACATTTTAAATAAAACATAAAAGAGAAGAATTATAAGTAATATGTAACAGATTGGGTTAGGAAGTTATTTTGATTAACCAATAACACTGTATTATTTGATTGACTTTTATGCAAAGTACTGTTTTTCTGAGTGGACTTTTATGTGTGCGCAGCCCTTCCCTTGTTCTAGCACAGCCCACCAAGATTTTGCTAGAAACTCGAATTTTATATTTTGAATATTGTAGTAACTAAAATATATTCCTAGAATAAGTATCAATTTTTTGAAGTGAGAACATTAAGTCTACAAGAAAGTAACAATGGCATTTTAGTTATACCACAAAATTTTTGAATAGTAATACTTCCTGAAGTGTAAAATTGTAGATGTTCTTTACATAGTATAGAAATAGAGTTTTTAAGTTAGGTGAATCAATCATGAAAAAAAAAACTGTTATAAGTGGGGACAGATTTCTGAGTGCACATGGTTTCCACAAGTCCTAGTTTTGAATATTTCCTCAAAGAAAATGTTTTTACACAAAATGCGTATCCTGTTCAAGTCATAAAGGGTGCGTGGGAAGAGCAATTGCAGGTAAGCCTCCACACAAGCTCAAATCTGTCTGATTTGCCTCCATGGTCTTTTCATAAAATATATGTATACAGGGTGTTACAAAAAGGTACGGACTTTCAGGAAACATTCCTCACACACAAATAAAGAAAAGATGTTATGTGGACGTGTGCCTGGAAACACTTAATTTCCATGTTAGAGCTCGTTTTACTTTCGTCAGTATGTACTGTACTTCCTCGATTCACCGCCAGTTGACCCAATTGAAGGAAGGTAATGTTGACTTTGGTGCTTGTGTTGATATGCGACTCATTACTCTACAGTACTAGCATCAAGCACATCTGTACATAGCATCAACAGGTTAGTGTTCATCACAAACATGGTTTTGCAGTCAGTGCAATGTTTACAAATGCGGAGTTGGCAGATGCCCATTTGATGTATGGATTAGCACGAGGCAATAGCCGTGGCGAGGTACGTTTGTATCGAGACAGATTTCCAGAACAAAGGTATCCCGACATGAAGACGTTCAAAACAATTGATCGGCGTCTTAGGGAGCACGGAAAATTCCAGCCTATGACTCGCGACTGGGGAAGACCTAGAACAATGAGGACACCTGCAATGGACGAGGCAATTCTTCGTGCAGTTGACGATAACCCTAATATCACCATCAGAGAAGTTGCTGCTGTAAAAGGTAACGTTGACCACGTCACTGTATGGAGAGTGCTACGGGAGAACCAGTTGTTTCCGTACCATGTACAGCGTGTGAAGGCACTATCAGCAGCTGATTGGTCTCCACGGGTACACTTCTGCGAATGGTTCATCCAACAATGTGTCAATCCTCATTACAGTGCAAATGTTCTCTTTACGGATGAGGCTTCATTCCAACGTGATCAAATTGTAAATTTTCACAATCAACATGTGTGAGCTGACGAGAATCCGCACGCAATTGTGCAATCACATCATCGACACAGATTTTCTGTGAACGTTTGGGCAGGCATTGTTGGTGATGTCTTGATTGGGCCCCATGTTCTTCCACCTATGCTCAATGGAGCACGTTATCATGATTTCATATGGGATACTGTTCCTGTGCTGCTAGAACATGTGCCTTTACAAGTACGATGCAACATGTGGTTCATGCACGATGGAGCTCCTGCACATTTCTGTCGAAGTGTTCATACGCTTATCAACAACAGATTCGGTGACCAATGGATTGGTAGAGGTGGACCAATTCCATGGCCTCCACACTCTCCTGACCTCAACCCTCTTGACTTTCATTTATGGGGGCATTTGAAAGCTCTTGTCTACGCAACCCCGGTACCAAATGTAGAGAATCTTCGTGCTCGTATTGTGGACAGCTGTGATACAATACATCATTCTCCAGGGCTGCATCAGCGCATCAGGGATTCCATGCGATGGAGGGTGGATGCATGTATCCTCGCTAATGGAGGACATTTTGAACATTTCCTGTAACAAAGTGTTTGAAATCACGCTGGTACATTCTGTTGCTGTGTGTTTCCATTCCATGATTAATGTGATTTGAAGAGAAGTAATAAAATGAGCTCTAATATGGAAAGTAAGCGTTTCTGGACACATGTCCACATAACATATTTTCTTTCTTTGTGTGTGAGGAATGTTTCCTGAAGGTTTGGCCTTACCTTTTTGTAACACTGTTTCCTGAAAGTTTGGCCATACCTTTTTGTAACACCCTGTATACAGTGAAGTAATATATTGGTTGGCTCATCTAGGGACATATAATTCCAGAATTTTAACTGTGAACCACTCTGTGGTGCATGACACTTCTCTTGCAGTCTCTCCTACCAGAGTTGGATGAGCATTCCATGACATTTTTGCACTTACTGAATGAACCTGCAATGAAATGCACTGTTACTCTTTGAGTTTTCTCAATATCATCTGTCAGTCTTACCTGTTAAGAGTCACAGACTGATGAGCAATATCAAATTATTGGTCAAACAAGGATTTTGAATGCTACTTCTTTTGTGGGTGAATTACACTTCACATGTACATCTTCATGGCTACTCTGCAATTCACACTTAAATGCCTATTTTGTAACATTTCACTTTTGAATAGTGATGGAAATATGAACACTTGAATCTCTCCATGGACGTTCTGAATTCTCTTATTTTATTGTGATGATCATTGCTACTTATGTCAGTGCATGTCAACAAAATAGTTTCACATTCAGAGGAGAAAGCTGGTGACTGAAACTTCATGAAAAGGTCACTTCATGAAAAGTGCAATGAAAAACACCTTTGTTTTAGTGACTGCCACTGCAACTTATGTACAAACTGAGCTGCCCTTCTTTGAACTTTTTTAGTGTCCTCCATCAATCCCCTCTGGTAAAGATGTCATACCATACAACAGTACCATAGCAGAGGATGGACAAGCATAGTGTATGCAGTACCTTTAGTCAATCTGTCTTCTATGTGTTCTACCAATAAAACACAGCCTTTGGTTTGCCTTCCCCATACCCATTATCAACTGATCATTTCATTTTAAGTTGTTTGTATTTGTAATCCCTTGATAGCCTTTAAATTTGTGTAGTTTATCATGTAACAAAAATTTAAAGGATCCATTTTAGTACTCATGTGGATGAGTGCCCTATTCGTTATGTAGGGTCAATTGCCACTTTTTGCTTACCATATATCTTGTATAGATCATTTTGCAATTTGTTTTGATCTCCCAATGACTTTACTAGATGGTAACTGACAGCATCATCCTCAGACAATCTAAAGGGACTGCTCTGATTACCTCCTAAATCATTTATGTAGATTAGGAACAGCAGAAGGCCTATAACGCTTACCAGATATGGAAGTATGAAACCAGTATTTCCCTTTAGATGGTGCAAGCTGTCAGTGTAGGTCCCGTGAGACTGCAACTGCAGTGCCATTGGCTTCCTTTAATGGCTGATGACGAATTTCAACACACAGTAACCCAAGTTCCATTCACTGATATCTGTTCCAAACCCATAAACATGTCAACTTTTGTGGCTATGAACTATGATTTGTGGACAGCATTGGTTTTCTGTTATCGTTCAAAGAAAACTGCTGCAGAATCACATCAAATGCTTGTCGAAGCTTTCAGTGAACATGCTCTTGGGAAAACAAAGTGTTTCAAGTGCCTCAAAAATTCAAAAGTGGTGATTTTGATGTGAGAAACGACGAGCGCAGGAAAACATCAAATAAGTTCAAATACAATTAATTGCAGGCCTTGTTGGATGAAGATTATGCTCAAACTCAACAGTAACTCGTGGAACAATTGAATGTGACATAGAAAGCCGTTTCTCTTTGGTTGAAAGCTATGGGAAAGGTGCAGAAAATAGAAAATGAGTTCAACATGAACTGAATGAAAGAAGCAAGCAAATTGAAAGACCACTTCTGAAACGCTGCTCATCAGATACAAAAGAAAGTTGTTTCTCCATAAAATAGTGACAGGTGATGAAAAATGAATATATTTTGAGAATCCTAAGCATTGTAAATCACAGGTGAATCAAGGTAAACCATCAACATCCACTGTAAGACCAAATCGCTTTGGAAAGAGGATAATGCTCCATGTTTGGTGGCATCAGAAGGGAGTCATCTATTATGAGCTGCTAAAACCTGGTGAAACCATTGACACTGATCACTAACAACAGCAAATGATTGATTTAAATCAAACATTACGTGAAAAATTACCAGAATATGGAAAAAGGCAACACAAAGCCATATTGTCCATGATAACACCTCATCAACCCAGCAAAATGGGTCAGGACAACAATCTAGGTATTCAGTTGGGAAATACTAGGGCATGTGGCTTTTCTCCAGACTTGGTTCCATCTGATTATCATATATTTGCATCACTGGGACACACTGTCACTGAATAATGCTTCAATTCTTATAAAAATGTACGAAAATGGCTGCCTCAAAAGAAGAACTGTTTTTTTGGCATGGCATTCATAGCCTGCTGGAGAGGTGGGAGAAATGTATAGATAGCCAATGGAAATTATTGTGAATAAAATGTTGTTTATCAGTTCCAAACAATATATGTGTAATTATTGCAATCAAATCCTAATTTCATACTTCTACACCTGGTACCTGGGGAATCACTTCTCTTTTATTGTATGACTCTCCTACAGTAATTTTCTGATGGAAATCATGAATCCAGTTGTGGAACTGAGACAGCACTCCATAGGCAAGCAGTCTTACTAGAAGCCACTTGTGAGGAATGTTATTGAAACATAGAAATATATAATCAATTTGAAATCCCTTGTCAAATAGAATTCATTATGTCATGAGAATAAAGAACTAGATGTGTTGCACAAGAACAATATTTTCTGAATCCATTCTGACTCTGTGATAGCAGATCATTTTCTTTGAGGTAATTGATAATGTTTGAACACAGTATACATTCCAAAATCCTCCTGCAAATTGATGCCAGTGATGTGGGTCTGCAATACAATGGATTATTCCCATTTCCTTTCTTGAGTGTTGATATGACCCATGCAACTTCCCTGTCTTTACGTACAGATCTTTTGTTGAGCAAGCAGTTGTATGTTATTTCTGAGTATGGAGCTATTAGATTAGCATACATTGAAAGCTGCCTAATTAATATACAAGCTGGACCAGAAGATTTGCCTTAATTAAGTGATATGATTTGCTTCGCTGCACCAACGATATCTCCTTCTATGTAACATATGTGGACAGCTGCCCTAGATTCAAATTCAGAAATATTTATTTTCTCTTCTTTGATGAAGGTATTTTGGAAAACCATATTTTGTAACTCTGCTTTAGTGGTGCTGTCCTACTGTGCAGTGAAGTTATTGTCTGAGTCTTGTCACTGGTGTACTTTACATATGGCCAGAATCTCTTTTGATTTCAAGACAGAGTTTCATTTTGGAAACTACTGCTAAATTTCAAGCTCCGGTTAAACTTTGCCAATATTGGGGTTTTGCATTCTTTTACATTTGGCACACTTTTTTGTTGCTTCTACAACAGTGTTTTGACCTGTTATGCATATCATGGGGTTTGAGTTCCATCTGCTATTAATTTATGTGGTATAAATCTTTCAATTGCTGTCAGTGCGATTTCCCTGAATTCAAGCTAGGTCTGGTCAATGCTTACATAGTTTGTTAGGATTGGAGATCACCTCTCAGGAAAGAGTCAAGCAAATTTTTTTCTGCTTTTCTAAATAGATTTATTTCGTGCTTATATTTTGTGAGTTTGGATGTTGTGGTATTCAGTCTCACTACAACAGTCTTATGGCCACTAATCATTTTATCCATCATGATGCTCCCTGTTAACTCAGAATTATTTTTGCTAAGAGTTCAAGTATATTTTCACAACTATTTATGCTTTGAGTGAGCTCCTGAATTAATTACTCAAATAGATTTTCAGAGAAAGCAGTTAGTACAATTTCAGATGATGGTTTGTGCCTGCCGCTGGTTTTGAACATGTAGTTTTGCCAATATATCAAGGGTAGATTGAAGTCACACCAACTACAACTGTATGAATGGGGTATCTATTTTATATGATACTCAAATTTTCTTTGAACCTTTTTGCAACTGTAATATCTGAACTGAGGAGTCTGTAAAAGGAATAAATTATTAATTTATTGTGGTTGTCAAGTATAACCCCTACCCTTACTACCTCACAGGAACTATCTTCTTCAGTGTTGCTACAAGATAAACTACTTCTAACAGCAAGAAATACACCACCACCTACTGTATTTAACCTGTCCTTTCAGAACTCCTGCAGATCTTTTGTAAAAGTTCCTGTCAAACTTATCTCTGGCTTTAACCAGCTTTCAGGACCTTTAATGATTTAAGCTTGTAATCTTACCCTCCCACACATCGCCATTAAATTTCTCTTAGTCTCTTCATTATTTGCAACAGTTTCGAGAGGTATAAGATAAACAAAAGAAAAACTTTTTACTTATCTTAATTTTCTTTTGTTGTTGGCTCCAAGTCTTGCATCTAGAGGTACAGTCTTGCAGCTGAAATTTTTATTTAATGTTGTGGGTTCCTAATGACCAAATAACTGATGAAGATTTGCCTGTATATTTCTTGAATTTTATTCTTTGCCACTTTATTAAATACCACACCGTTTTTTACAATTTCCACTTAATATTCCAAATTACATTGTTAGTGTCGATCATATAAAAACATCTGTCTCCATCAGAAGCACGCATGCCCGCTACTCCCTACATTCTGTGGTACTCACAATATTCCAAAGAGTTTACAAAGCAAAAGAGTTTACAAACTTTCTTGACAAAAGAGGAATCTTTGCTAAAATATATCATTATTTTATAAATGAATCCAGAAATAAATTTAATAATTGGCATTAGATTGTGCAGTTAATAATACGAATTTTAAATATGCCTGAAATTTTGTAATTTCAAATATTTCTAAAAGAAGAGTAGTTTTAACTGCATGTACAGAGTACTAACAAATTATTTCTTTTTACACATTGTAGTCTGAAATATAATACATCATATCCAAAATCGTATGAAATTCTTTCAGTGAAACTGCCAAGAATGTTCACCCGTAACACATTTGAGATTAATTCTGGTATCAGCTACTTCTATATAAAAAAAAGATATGCTAGAAAAGGTGTCCCATGACAAGCTTCAATGCTCTCTATTAGCACTTGCAGCTCTAGTTCTTTCCCAACACTGCTTTGACAGTTTGCAGCTAGAATAACTAAGGTTCCTAGGTACACCCTTATCCTGTGTTTATTTTGCATCCTTTGACATTGAAGGCTTGTTGTTATTTCTCAAGATTCTCTAACCTAAAAAACTGCCCAGTCCACTCCACACAGCCCCCACTATCTGCAAACTGTGTCCTGTGGGTAATGGCCCTCTGAAATATTAAGAGGAATCTGATACTCCACTACCCTGTGGCCCAAGTCAAGGAATCTGGAACCTGCACAGTTTCTAATTCAGACCCTCAACTTGGCTCTCTACCAAAAATCCACAATCAGTCCTGTTGACAGTGCTACAGATGGTGAGCTCTGCCTTCATCTTGCAACCGAAACTGAGTCTATATCATTTCAGATAGCCACCAGAAACCAGAGACATTCTCTTACAGTACAATACAATACAGATCATTAGCACCAACATGAGCCACTACCTGCAATTGGCTATCCTCTGTACTCTTCATGGCATCCAGAAAGAGCCACTCCACATCTGGAATGACTTTCCATGGTATGAACAAAAAATACACACATCCTCCTTCCCCTCTTTGGCAGCCACATCCCTAAAGGTGGCATTATGCACCTAACGTTGGAGCTCCTAACTACTAGTAATCCCGCCCTATAAGAATGCCTGGATCTTCCTGGGGATTCTTCCAGTTAATCTGTCTGGTGCTTACCTTTACCGCAATTAGTTTTATGTGAGTGTTCCATTTAAAATCACTCTATACACATACTCCCAAGTACTTGGATTCGGCTACTTCCAGTGACTATTTGGCAATTGTGTTATCATATAACAACAGCCATTTCCACCTATTTACGCAGAACATGACACATTTTATGTTAAGGAACAACTGCCAACCCCCGCACCAAGGGTCAATTCTCTGCAGGTCTTCCTACATTTTGCTTCACTTTTCTAATGTTGTAGCTTCTTTACATACAATGGCATCAACTTGCAAACAGCCTCATGGAACTTCTGATGTCAATATTATCTGCTATCTCATTTATGTATATTGTGAACAGTTATGGTGCTATAATTATTTCTTGGGATATGCCCAAAATTACTTTTACATCTGAAGATTTCTCTGTGTTAAAAGTGACATACTGCATCCTATTTGCTAGGCACTCTTCAACCCTACCACAAAACTAGTCTGATGTTCTGTAAGCACATATATTGTTCATTAGACAACATCGTTCAGAAATCAAAAAACCTGACAGCAACTCAGGCACTGGTAATTACCATGTTCAAGATCTCATGAACAAACTAAGTGACATGAGTTTCATTCAGTCATTGTTCATGAGATTCATACTGACTCTTACAGAGGAGATTTTCAGTCTTCAAAAAGGTCATAATACACAGACATAGACTGTGTTTCAAAGTCTTATAACAAACTGACATCAGCAATATAGGCCTATAGGCTAATGTCTGTTCTATGGCCATTCTTGAAAATGGGAATGATCTGTAGATTTTTCTTAACTACTTGGAACTCTTTGCTGCTGCAGTGATCTGCATTAGATGGCTGTATGAACAGATGCAAATTTCTTTCACTTGCTCTATGTAGAGTCATGTTGGTATACTATCAGGCCCATTGCCTGTCCCTTGTTAAGTGATTTCATTGATTTCTATATTTTTTCAGTAGTAATACTAATAATAATAATTATATAATAATAAAGTAATAATAATAATCCTTTCTTGCAAACAAGTATTATTTGCTGAATTTTCCTACATTGTGCTCTACAGGCTGTCTTCAATTGAGAGCAAAAATGTGTTATTTAATGTTATGATGTTTGGTTATATGTACTTTTTACATGCTACATTTATCTGAAAATGTGGGACATCATCCAGCTCAAACATTTTCACTGCCTTTTAATGTGTAATATGAAAAATGTGCTCACTTTCTTTTCAATCACTCTCTCTCAGTCACATTTTCTGTGAACATGAACTTCAGAGTTCCATCAACCTGTAAATTTTCTGTACTAAGTTTTCAAGTTTCACTTGCACTTGAATTAAATTTTTCTAGACAATTGAAAGCTGAAAGTGTAATATTGTATTAAAAATAATTATTCCCTAGATATAACCTTTTATCTTTTCCACAGATACACCTTGCAATTCAATGTGTATGATCATCAACATGGTCAAGTTGACATATTGGCTAATGTCTCAGTTATTGTGAAAGATATTTCCTATAATGTAATTGCCAATTCTGGTTCAATCAGAATATTAGATTTGTCAGATGAAAACTTCATCAGAAAAATCTTCAACAAGGTATGTATAGTCTCACAGGACCAGGTGAATTTTTGTATAATCAGACCTTATGAAATTTAAAAACTTCTTTCTAGAAAACTTCTTTTTACTAAAATGACAGAAAAGCATGGCAACATTTATTTTCTCTTACACCTCCAGATTTTTGTAGATCTTTATCATTAAGAGGCATGTAGAGGAATGGCAAAAAGAAAAAAATCTAAAAAGTGTTTATTATTGTCTGTTATATTACCTAATAAATGTTAGGCCATCTGCTTGCTACAACTGACAAGTCAGGCTGTGGTAAAAATAATGGAAAGAGGGAAAGGTAACCCACAACACTGCAGCTGGCTGCAGATGAGGGATTACATCAACTGTAATGGGTGAGAGGTACAAGGAAGGGTGGAGGGAAGGAATTGCGGTGGCAGAGAGAGAAGGAGGCAGGGTCAACATGGGAATGGGACAGGAGTGTGGCAGCAGGGAGCTTGCTCTGACAACTGAGGCATGGAGAGTTGGGTGTGGCACATGATGAAATGGAAGATTTGGTTAGGTGTGAGGGAGGGGAAGAGGGGGACAGAACAGAGGAGTGGGAGACTACAAAGCAAACACTGCAGATGTATATTAATAAAGTGAAGTAGGAGGCATGAGGATGGGGATGGAGACTTGTGGGACAGGTACTGGCAGAGATTGAAGCCAGGATGACTACAGGATGTTTCGTAAGAAAATCATGGAAACTGGAACTGATAGGGGGAGGGGTGGGGGTTGTGAAGTAGCTATTTTAGTTGAGCATATTGTAGTCAGCTGCACATTTGGCACTGCTTAGTCTACATTGCTTTTGTCAATAGCTTAGTGGTGGACATTCACTCAGAAGGACAGCTTGCTGATGATCATGCCCACATAAAAGTCTGTGGACAAGTTGGTATATGACACAACTGCTTTCACAAGTGGTCCTGCATTTGATAGGGTGGGATATGACTGAGAGATGGATGTTCTGAGGGTGTGCAATTGAGGTGTTTTACCTGACTCTTCCACAGTAATATGACCCATGTAACAAAGGGTGGGAAGTAAGCATATCATAAAAATGGGCAAGGATATTTTGTAGACTGGGCAGGAATACCACTTTTCTAGATGCAGGAATGGTTCTTCTCACTTCAGGGAATGATGAGAGGTTGTCAAAGCCCAGGTGAAAGGTATACTTTGCTGAGCTACTCCATCTTCATGCCACCTAAAACTTCCTCCCAACATCCCTAAAAACTCAAAACACAAACAAATGTAGAACACCATTGGAACATTTTAACTGAGAACCACAGTACCAGTTTCAGTCCTTTCTGAAGGTCACGCATATAGTTGCATGCTCAAATCAAATCATGCTGGACTGGTCAAAGCTCTATTCTCCATTTACCAAATGTCTACAATGAAAGCACTTTTTTGCCACCAACTCCTGCAATTTAAACTGACCAAATGCTAACATTGAACCTTATCTCTCTCAGATGATAGTTCTATCCAGCTGAGGCCCTCCTTCACTGCCACACACCTGATCGCTAGTTACATTTCAGTAATTCCTAACCCCAAACGTCTTCACCTTCCTTCCCTAGGTCTCTCCCAAAGAACACAAACCTCTGGGTGGAGGTGAAAGCAGCCACCCATCATCTTGGAACAGACCTGATTTGATCATTCCTGCTGCAGGCAAAGGCTCTACTATCATGCTAACGGCAGTGGTTCTGTCACAGAAAGTATATGCCCACAGTCAGATTCTTCAACCTGCAAGTGCTGCCATAGTCAATCCATCCCAGAAGTCCAGCATAATCTTTGATCGCTACTGAAATTCCTAGACCCATTCCAAACTTCAACTCTACAGTCATCTCTTTTCTCATCCTAACTACTATTCATGCACCAGGAAAAGTCACAGCAGCTTGTAGGCACATCAACTGGCACCGACACTACAGCCTGAACTACCATCATTGCTCATTTACCACTCTGACATGGAGATGATTGTGTCTACCAATATGTTTTTGCCACTCATGTTGCACTGTGAACACAGGGCACTTTAACCTTAATATGCATATTGTGCTTCTGACATCTTGTAGCGAAAGCTTAATATCTCTGCAGACCTACGTATCTTCTATGTGTTTCTCAAAATCCATAAACTGAACCATCCCATTGTAACTGCTCACTGTGTTCCCACCAAAAAAATCTCGGCCATAGTTGAAGAACACCTCCAACTCAATGCCTGTATTCTAACTTCCTATATCAAGGACATGAACCACTTCCTTTGTCACCTCTCCTCCACTCCCATTCATCTACCACCTGGTTCCTTGCTTCTCACTGTCAACACCCCCCTCCCCCCCTCCCCCCCAATTCCGGCCATTCATCAACATCCCCCCATGTCCATGAACTTGTTGTCATTAAACACTACCTCTCCCATTTCACTGTCTCATTATTTGTACTGCTGGCCAACTCTATAATTAGCCAGAACCAGCTCTCCTTCGAGGGAAAAATAAACAAATAAATCCATGTCATACCCATGGACACTGGCATGCTCCCTAATATGTCGGTCTTTTTATACATCATCTAGAGGAAACTTTCTTTACTACTGAAAATCCTCAGCCACCTTATTCAGTTCAGGTTCATTAATGGCATCTTCATGGTGTGTACCCAAGAATATGATATTCTTTCCTTACTTTTAGCAGCCTGAATACCTTCATTCCATCCTTTCACTTGATTTTCTTCAACTCAGTGTGTCACCTTCCTAGACACTCACTTCAACCTCTCTCATGGCACCATAAAAATCTTCATCCATATAAAGTCCACCCAACATCATCTGTACCTCCACTTTAACGTGTGCTATCCCTTCCACATGAAAAATATTCTCCCTTACAGTGTAGTAGTCATCACTGTATGGCACATCTACAGTCATAAGCAATCCATTGTCCAGTAAACTGAAGGTCTTACTAAGGCCTTCACAGACAAGCACTACCCTTCAAAGCTAATGCACAAACATACAGTGAATTCACAGTTGCAAATATGATAACCATCTGCTGTATAACTGAATGACGACAATGAAAATTTGTACCAGATCAGGACTCAAACTAGGATTTCCTGCTTATTGCAGCTGGCCATCTTACCATTAGGCTATTCCAGCACAACACATGGCCATATCCAAACTTCACCATGTCATCAACAATGTGTCTACAACCTGCACTCGTACATTCATTATACATCTTCCCATACAGGGGAGTCATTTTAATTGAAATTCACGTGGTAGATAAACAATATTACAGTACCTCTGTTGTTCTGATGTACTGTTTCATAATGGCTGTAGTCATCACTGTACTTGTGTCATATGCCTGGATGACACAGGCACCATAATATCACATAATGCATAAACAGATCTCATGAGCCAAGTCCATACATGCATCTAATTCTCCAAGCACCCCCATGAACCACCTGCAGAGGAGCATACCCATTGTTACACAATGTCATACATACATACATACATACATACATAACATAATCATCCACCAGGACCTAAACTACCTTTCATCAATATTATTGTTGTTTTAGTAGTGGTTCAAAGTAATAACTGTTTACTAGTAGCATGAATCACTTTCTTCTTCTGATTAGCCTACACTCTTGCCTGTGCTCACAGCATAAATATATTAGCAGCTCCATCCACTTCATCCATCAAACACTCCAGTTATTTTCTTCTATAAGGTAATGCAACTTATAATTCATTACAGGATTACCAATTGTAAGGTTACCTAATTTTGTATTTCAACATCTGAATAAATCTGTTTGAATCTTCTTTGGGGTATTACATCTGCATTTTTCTTTCCATAACAACTTAATCATTCACTGTGGTTTTCAGTCTAAAGATTGGTTAATGTATCTCTCCACATTAGTCTAGCTGGTGCAAGCCCTTTAATCCATTTGAACCTGCTTACTGTGGTAAAATATTGGTCTCTCTCTCTATATAGTAGATTTCCCCCCCCCCCCCCCCCCCCCCCCAGTTCCCAACATTCGCAAATTTACAATTTTTGGTGCCTTCAGATATGTCCTTTCAACCAATTTCTGTTTCATTTATTTATTTTACATGTCTAGGACCAAATTGAGGGGCAAATCTCCAAGGTCATATAAGTTTATACCGTCTTTTTCATAGGTTTGTGAGTAGTGGGTTATGGTGTGAGATTTTTTCAAAGTATTTTCATTGGGAGGATTGCAGTGGGGAAGCCAGTGGGTTTTCTAGCAAGATCCTCTTCTGTAAATGCAGAATCTGTAGCAGAAATAATTTGATAGAGGAGCAGGAGTGTAAGATCTGTGCCCTTCAGGTGCAGTTACAATATGCAAAGGAAGAACTAGATAGGTTGAGGAGGGTGAAGGGCACTGGGGAATGGGAAATGGCAGTTTGTAAGAAGGCAGATAGGAGAGGAGATACTCAGACAGTTGTACTTTGCATACAACCAATAGATTTGACCAACTGCCAGAGTTGAGTGGAAAGGAAGGAGCTTCTCGTAGCTGTAGGTGTAGTACATCAGCAGCAGCACCAATAGCAGCAACAAACAACTCACCACAGCCCAATGTACAGGTACGACCTGAGAGATGCAAGAAACCTGTCCCTATCAAGGACTTTTGGTATCTCACTAGGACACGGGAACGAATATGACAGCACAGAATGTAAATAAAACTGTAACCAGTTCTTTTCCTAGTCACCTGCAGATTTTAAGCCTAAATATTCAGTTCCTTAGAAATAAGTCATCAAAACATGATATAGCAATTAATGGTGCATTGGTGCAGAAGTTTTGAACTAAGTAGCATTAATATTCATCCATATAAGTTGGCAAGTCAGTATTGTAGAAAAAAGGCCTAAAATGGAAGTGTATGTATCCTTACTAAATCAAGTATCAGGTACAAAATAAAGTGTGAAGCTGAATCATTGAGTGTGGAAAATCATTTTAAAGTAGCAGCTATACAGTTGTATGAAATACAGGAAAAAGTCATTGTCATAGCAATATACAGTCCACCTACTGGGGTATAGACATATTCATTAATCAATTAGAAACACTGCTTAACATTCTTTTTACTGAAAGAGTCACTGCAGATGTCTGTGGGGATTTCAACATAAATCTTATGAATGAAAGTAGGCTAAAAAATCAATTCCTAAATCTATTATGTAGTTTCGATCTGTTTCCGCACATACATGAACCTAAAACAATAACATATAATAAAACAGTCTTATAGATTATATATTTTCAAATGTACAATCCACAGAAGTAGAAGTAACAAATACTGATTTGGGATTATCAGACCATAATGCTCTTATCCTCAAAATTCCTTCAATGCCACTGCAAGAAATAAAAGTGTACTTCATGTATAAAAGAAAATTTTCCACTGAAAACTGTGTAGCATTTACAAATATCCTAACTAATGATTCTTGGGCATAAGTGCTGTCCCTAACAAATATGAATGATGTGTATAGCAATTTTTCTTCAATTTTCATGGGATATTTGGAAATGTGCTTTCCAAAGAAGCTGTCAAGAATCACATCACATCACAATATGAAGCCACGTTCTTGGATCTCAGATGGCATCAAAACTTCTTGTGGAAATTTAGAGAGACTAAATTCAAAATGAAGAGATCTACAGATCCACAGTTCATAGAATATGTTAAGAATTACTAGTGGGTATATTGAAAAGTAATTGCCAAGGCAAAATTTATGAGTAATGACAACTTCATAGGACAGTCTGATAACAAATAAAAGGCCATTTGGGGGTATTGTGAAGACTGAAACAGGAAAGAGATGGGAAGACCAGGACATCATTCTCAAAAACACAGAAAATGTCAATATTAAAAAACAAGATTTGCCAAATTACATCAACAATTATTTCATAAATGAAAAAACTTCCTTAAGCTCAAAATTTACAAACCAAGAAAAACCTGAATTTGCAAAAGCTGCTTGTAGCATGAGGATAGATCCAAGAGATCAACATGAAGTGTTCAAAGCAATAAAAAGTTTGAAACCTAAAATGTCTGCAGGAGTAGATGAAGTGCCTGTTTATATCATAACAATCACAGCTCTACAAATCACAAGGCCCTTGGCATACATAGCCAACTTATCATTTAGTGAAGGAGTGTTCCAGAAAGGATGAAAATGTCAAAAGTGAAGTCATTACTCAAAAACAGTGACAAGCATAAGGTAGAAAACTATTGGCCAATATCTCTCCTTCTGGCATTTTCCAAAATAATAGAAAAATTAATAAAACACAGAATCAACAATTATCTAAATGACCATAAATTACTAAATAGAAATCAGCATGGTCTCCAGGCAGGTAAAAACACAGAAGCAGCACTAATGTGCTACACTGAACAAATAATCAAAAATGTAGAAAAAGACAATTGTGCAGTAGAAATAAATTTAGATCTCTCCAAAGCATTTAACACGGTCAATCATGGCAATCTTTTAGAAAAACTGGAAGCATTATGTATTCATGGGACAGGGAAAAAGTGGTTTGAATCATACATATAAAACAGAACACAGATTGTTGGACTGATGTCAGATTACTCCAACCACAAAATAAATTTAGTATGAGATGCAAAAAAAAAGTGTAAACTGGAGTGCCACAAGGCAGTATTCTAGGTGCCTTATTGTTCCTTGTCTACATAAATGACATTCACATCTCAGATGGAGCAGTAAAGGCCATAATATTCCCAGATGACATTAGTGTGATACGAGGATGGTTTGAAAAGTTCTCGGAATCACCACGAGAGGTCAGCTGTAGTGCAACAAGTTGTTCACATTATATTCATTGCACTGTTGCCTGTAAACACGTGCCATGTCAGTGCTCTTGGAAGAGAGCTGTGGCGGTGATGTGGGTCTGTTGTTGTTCCTGTGTAGTGATATACGAAGATGGAAAAAATCGAGATTCGAGCAGTGATTATGTACTTTGTAAAGAAATGTATGAAAGCAAAGGACATTCATGCTGATTTCCAGAATACTCTGGGGAACGTTGCTCCTTCATAGTGAACTGTTGGCAAGTGCACAAATGAATTTAAATTTGGTCAGGAGAGCTTAGATGATGATCTGCACAGTGGTCCGCCAAGATGTGTCACAACTCCAGAAATCATTGCAAAAGTGCACAAAATGGTCATGGAGTACTGCTGATTGAAAGTGTTTGAAATTGCTCACACTTGCCAGATGTCATCTGAAAGAATATATCACATTTTAACTGAAGAATTAGAAATGAAAAAATTATCTGCAAGATGGGTGCCACAACTCTTGACGCGCACCTGCACACATGTGCCATCGCCATGGCAAAATTACACTAACTAAGGTATGAATTGTTACCACACCCACCTTGTTCACCTACAACATACTGCCAGCCAACATCAGAAAGTTATAAGATTAAAACAGATTTAAAGTAGGATTTAAAAAATTTCTACTTAAACGATGTTTTTGCTCAGTAAATGACTATTTAGGCCAATAAATAATTCTGATAATGTTTATATTATGGCAAAACTGAAAACACTGTCTTTCATCCCCTAAAGTTTCTGTTAATTTTGTATATCTGATGGACAGCTGTTGAGTGTATAAAATATTTGCTGAAATATTGTAGTGAATATTCCATCCCCTAAAGTTTCTGTTAATTTTGTATATCTGATGGACAGTGGTTGAGTGTATAAAATATTTGCTGAATTATTGTAGTGAATATAAGGGCTTCCTGTTTAGGGAAGACAGATGCATAAATAAATAAATAAAATCTAAAAAATAAAACATGCAGCAGCCCTCAGAAGTTAGGGAGCCTAAGCCAACTGCAAATTGTAACAGAAAGAAGAAGGTTCTGCTGCTAGGTAGTTTGCATGGTGGAGGTGTGGGCAAACAGTTGCAAGAAGGTTTAGTAAGTGAGCAACAGGTCACCAGCATTAGTGCAGAGTTGGCTCAGGGGCCTGTTAACATAAGGGAATTATGTAGGAATTTTACAGAAGAGCATCAGGTAGTGATTGTGGGAGGGGCAGGGAATAGTCTTGATAGGGAAGGGGATACGATGTAGATCAGGGCCGGCCAAATGCTGCACAGGGTGCAGACGTGCGGAAGTGCTGCACATGTGCGCATGTGTGCGACAGCGACATCTGTTATTAGACATGTGTCCTAAATGAATGGTGGCGGCTCCACTTCCCTGTTTACGTGGTACAACCAAGAGCGCAACATACCCAGTCTCGTTTACCCCTAGTAACTGTAACCTTAACAGAGAAGTACTGAGAAATGGCAGGTACTGTGAAAAAGAAAAGGACGAGAGATCTATGTTCTCAGTCGTTTAAAAATGACTGGGAAGTGCAATCCTTTTTTGTAGCCATTGGTGAAAACTCACAGTGTTTGCTATGCCGCCGAATAATAGGTGGCCAGCATAAGTTTTCAATTGAAAGACACTACAATACATATCACAAAGACGAGTGTAGTGAACTCAACAGTGAAGAAAGGCAAGCAACATTAAATGTCCTTAAGAAAATGGATGAGACATATCAACTCGATTATCATTTCTCATGACCAGTGATAAACGTGTCTGGATTTATTCCTGTCATAATTAAAAATTATTGTTTATTAACAGTACATTATTGCCTCATTCTGCCCCATGTTACATTATTATCAGGAAAGTTGGTCATTAAACCGATTGTTCCAATGTATACTTACATTTAGGGTTTTTTTTTTTTTTTTTTTTTTTTTTTTTTCAATGTGTGAAGGGCTACGCTCAGCTGAAGTCGATAAAACGTAACATTCATCTAATTGTCAGTTATTATGCAGATTTCAGACGGAACTGATGAAAGATATAGTAATAATGGTATTGAAATAACAGGTGATCATCGAGAGGTCTGCGGTTATCATTCTGTTCATAGGTCAGTGAGACAGAAATTACGTGGGTGTAACTGAGGGCACCGAGAATTAGTTATAGGAAACCTGCATTAGTTTAATGTTATTTGAAATCATGAATAAGGTTCGTTGGAAGTCGCTAAGTGCTCTCTTTCTTAAAAATTACATCAAAAACATTACGCTTATTTACGTGCCGTCAACAAGCTGCCGTAAAAAAAAACCACGAATGTTAACTGTATTACTTGTCTTACTGGATTAAATTGTTACAATAAAAGTAGACATCGCAATGAGCAGATTGTGACATTATTTTAAATGTTTAATACGTGAAATACCTTCCCATGGTTGGCTTGCTAGAATGCGCCGGTACAGCGTATCCCAGCAAGTGGATATAGCGACATCTGTGGGTAGAAACATGCACTACATGATCACTGATGGATGCGGCATGCACACTGCGACCCGGAAGTTGCACATGTGCAGGAGCACCGCACGCGTGCAGAATTTCTGGCCAGACCTGATGTAGATGATTGTTGTTGTTGTGGTCTTCATTCCTGAGACTGGTTTGATGCAGCTCTCCATTCTACTATGCTTCTCTATCCTGTGCAAGCTTCTTAATCTCCCAGTACCTACTGCAACCTACATCCTTCTGAATCTGCTTAGTGTATTCATCTCTTGGTCTCCCTCTACGATTTTACCCTCCACGCTGCCCTCCAATGCTAAATTTGTGATTCCTTGATGCCTCAAAACATGTCCTACCAACCGATCCCTTCTTCTAGTCAAGTTGTGCCACAAACTTCTCTTCTCCTCAATCCTATTCAATACCTCCTCATTAGTTACGTGATCTACCCAATCTTATCTTCAACATTCTTCTCTACCACCAAATTTCGAAAGCTTCTATTCTCTTCTTGTCCAAACTATTTATCGTCCATGTTTCACTTCCATACATGGCTACACTCCATACAAATACTTTCAGAAACGGCTTCCTGACACTTAAATCTATACTCGATGTTAACAAATTTTTCTTCTTCACAAACGCTTTCCATGCCATTGCCAGTCTACATTTTATGTCCTCTCTACTTCGACCATCATCAGTTATTTTGCTCCCCAAATAGCAAAACTCCTTTACTACTTTAAGTGTCTCATTTCCTAATCTAATTCCCTCAGCATCACCCGCCTTAATTAGACTACATTCCATGATCCTCGTTTTGCTTTTGTTGATGTTCATCTTATATCCTCCTTTCAAGACACTGTCCATTCCATTCAACTGCTCTTCCAAATCCTTTGCAGTCTCTGACAGAATTACAATGTCATCGGTGAACCTCAAAGTTTTTACTCCTTCTCCATGAATTTTAATACCTACTCCGAATTTTTCTTTTGTTTCGTTTACTGCTTGCTCAATATACAGATTGTATAACATCGGGGAGAGGCTACAACCCTGTCTCACTCCTTTCCCAACCACTGCTTCCCTTTCATGCCCCTCGACTCTTATAACTGCCATCTGGTTTCTGTACAAATTGTAAATAGCCTTTCGCTCCCTGTATTTTACCCCTGCCACCTTCAGAACTTGAAAGAGAGTATTCCAGTTAACGTTGTCAAAAGCTTTCTCTAAGTCTACAAATGCTAGAAACGTAGGTTTGCCTTTCCTTAATCTTTCTTCTAAGATAAGTCATAAGGTCAGTATTGCCTCACGTGTTCCAACATTTCTACAGAATCCAAACTGATCTTCCCCGAGGTCGGCTTCTATCAGTTTTTTCATTCGTCTGTAAAGAACTCGCGTTAGTATTTTGCAGCTGTGACTTATTAAACTGATAGTTTGGTAATTTTCACTTCTGTCAACACCTGCTTTCTTTGGGATTGGAATTATTATATTCTTCTTGAAGTCTGAGGGTATTTCGCCTGTCTCATACATCTTGCTCACCATATGGTAGAGTTGTGTCATGACTGGCTCTCCCAAGGCCATCAGTAGTTCTAATGGAATGTTGTCTACTCCCGGGGCCTTGTTTCAACTCAGGTCTTACAGTGCTCTGTCAAACTCTTCACGCAGTATCTTATCTCCCACTTCATCTTCATCTACATCCTCTTCCATTTCCATAATATTGTCCTCAAGTACATCGCCCTTGTATAAACCCTCTATATACTCCTTCCACCTTTCTGCCTTCCCTTCTTTGCTTAGAACTGGGTTGCCATCTGAGCTCTTGATATTCATACAAGTGGTTCTCTTCTCTCCAAAGGTCTCTTTAATTTTCCTGTCGGCAGTATCTATCTTACCCCTAGTGAGACAAGCCTCTACATTGTTACATTTGTCCTTTAGCAATCCCTGCTTAGCCATTTTGCACTTCCTGTCGATCTCATTTTTGAGACGTTTGTATTCCCTTTTGCCTGCTTCATTTACTGCATTTTTATATTTTCTCCTTTCATCAATTAAATTCAATATTTCTTCTGTTACCCAAGGATTTCTAATAGCCCTCGTCTTTTTACCTACTTGATCGTCTGCTGCCTTCACTACTTCATCCCTCAGAGCTACCAATTCTTCTTCTACTGTATTTCTTTCCCCCATTCCTGTCAATTGTTCCCTTATGCTCTCCCTGAAACTCTCTACAACCTCTGGTTCTTTCAGTTTATCCAGGTCCCATCTCCTTAAATTCCCACCTTTTTGCAGTTTCTTCATTTTCAATCGGCAGTTCATAACCAATAGTTTGTGGTCAGAATCCACATCTGCCCCTGGAAATGTCTTACAATTTAAAACCTGGTTCCTAAATCTCTGTCTTACCATTATATAATCTATCTGATACCTTTTAGTATCTCCAGGATTCTTCCAGGTATACAACCTTCTTTTATGATTCTTGAACCAAGTGTTAGCTATGATTAAGTTATGCTCTGTGCAAAATTCTGCAAGGCGGCTTCCTCTTTCATTTCTTACCCCCAATCCATATTCACCTACTACGTTTCCTTCTCTCCCTTTTCCTACTGACGAATTTCAGTCACCCATGACTATTAAATTTTCGTCTCCCTTCACTACCTGAATAATTTCTATTATCTCGTCATACATTTCATCAATTTCTTCATCATCTGCAGAGCTAGTTGGCATATAAACTTGTACTACTGCAGTAGGCATGGGCTTTGTGTCTATCTTGACCACAATAATGCATTCACTATGCTGTTTGTAGTAACTAACCTGCACTCCTATTTTTTTATTCATTATTAAACCTACTCCTGCATTACCCCTATTTGATTTTGTATTTATAACCCTGTAATCACCAGACCAAAAGTCTTGTTCCTTCTGCCACCGAACTTCCCCTTGCTTTCAGCCGTTCGCAGTACCAGCACAGCAAGGCCGTTTTAGTTAATGTTACAAGGCCAGATCAGTCAATCATCCAGACTGTTGCCCCTGCAACCACTGAAAAGGCTGCTGCCCCTCTTCGGGAACCACATGTTTGTCTGGCCTCTCAACAGATACCCCTCCGTTGTGGTTGCACCTACGGTACGGCCATCTGTATCACTGAGGCACGCAAGCCTCCCCACCAACGGCAAGGTCCATGGTTCATGGGGGGGATGTAGATGGTGACCTGGTAAAAATAGCTACTCAGACTAGTGGCACTAACGTGCACTTCATGCAACTGTTTCAGCATCATGATCAGCCTCATATTAATGCTGTGTGGGATTAATATTTAATTTAGGGGTGACTAGACACTTCAGCAAGAACAACAAACAACAGGGTTAGCATTGCCACAACTTAACAAATAGCCTCTGGTCCCCTAATGTTACATCAATGCCCGTTCCCAACTGGCCATGGTTGATTGGCTAATGGAGATGGGTGCTTTCAATAACAGCTTACACAATATTACTGATGTATGTAATTTATTAATAATAGATCACTAAAAAGCAAGTCTTAAAACACTTCATAGAAAGGCTTGTTAAATAACTGTTCCTTTGATTAACTGGGTAATAAACTCTCGACCAATAACAATAGCAAACAACATCACTTCCAAATAAAAACTTGCAGAATCGTAATGGTAAAAAGGTACCTCACAAACTTCAAAATTCATTTTCATTTAACATGCAGATATAAAAACATATCCAAAACTCATAGTTAGCATAGTTATAAAATTCCAGTATTTATAACCCACTGAACTGCAGCGCAGAACTTACAATTTCAAATCTATCCAATGAGTAATCCTGATAACAGAAAATTATGTTCACAAATAAAAAATATAATAACTTTACGACAACACCCATCTGGCCTGGCCACACCTTTACACAATTGTAAATTCCGTTGAAAAGTAACAGCTACTGCTCAGTCGTCACACAGTTAAGTAAACTAACCACAGAAGTCTCTCAAGGTTAATACACGTACGGTATTCCACTGCTTTGTTCTCCAATATCATGACATCCTTATTGTGGGCGAACATGCTATAGCACAGCGTGTTCAGGTTGGGCCCACACTGTCTTGTTTATCTGCCATGGCAAAATACCCACAAATGACATCGGCCACTGCTCGCAGTAAATTGCGTCCGTACAGTTGCAGAGCCCACAGCTTATTGTTCCACTGCAGCATTGAATTCCCAAACTTCTTGGATTCATCGTCAATTCATTACCACAGAGTGCCAAAATCATTAATGCACAATTCAGACCATCCAGACCCCAACAATCTGCCATTCTGTCCTTCTTGCTCAGTACTCTCTAACCCTCCACTCCTCATTGCCAGAGGCCACTTGCTGCCAACTCGGTGCCCCAGTATCTCTGGCGAGGCCAATATTGACCTTAACACTCGCAAAACACAATCATATCGAAAATTGGCATATACACTAAATGTACACTAAAAATTTTTTTTAGGTTTGTGGAGTTACCCCAAAACATGATAACGTATGACATAATGGAGTGAAAATAAGCAAAATATGCCAGTTTTTTTATATTTATATCTCCTGTGTCTGACATCATTCACACTGCAAAAACAGGCTTGTTTAGGCACTTTAGCAGTTCATTAGTATGTTGCTCCCAACTGAATTTATTATCAAGTTGTAATCCCAAGAATTTTACACTCTCAACTTCTCCTATTTCCAAGTCACCCCATTTTATACACACACTAGAAGGAAATCTCTTGGAAGTTCTGAACTTCATATAGTGGGTCTTTTCAAAGTTTAATGACAGTGAATTGGCTATGAACCACTTATTAATGTCAGTGGAAATCTTAAAAGTTCAATATGAGCTCTGCAGGAGTCGACAACTGCGCTTCATGCTTGGCTGTGTTAAACACCATCATAAGTCAAGGGAGCATGCAATCCCAATTCTCCTGGTGTTTACTGTAATAGGCAATTAATGCCACCCTGAGATTTCAATTTACCCTTTTGGCAAACGATGAGTCGGGTAATAGGGAGTCATGGTCCCATGGGTAATGCCCATTCCCATGCAAAAGTTCTTAAAACCCTCTGAAGTAAAACATGAAACATTGTCGCTAATCAAATACTGCAGCGGCCCAAACACGCCAAATATATTTTTCAAATTCTGTATCACAATTTTCAGTCGTCACCACCCTAGTGGGATACACCCAAGTAAACCTTGTGAAGGCATCAATACATACTAGGATGTACTTATTACCTTTCTTAGATTGAGGTAAAGGCCCTACAAAGTTGGTGTACATTTTCTGAAGGGGACAGTCTGCAGGTACAGATTCCAGCCACCCAACCCTACCATCCTGCGCTGGTTTGGCAGCAGCACACACCTGACATGTACTGACATTGTGCTTAATACCTCTGTCCATTCACTTCCATGTGAAATGCTGATGAATTTTTGCTTGAGTTTTAAATATTCCCAAATGGCCACCCACCAGCGATTCATAAAAATATTTAAAAATGAAAGACACCAAATCCCCAGGCACCACAATTTTGTAACCTTTATCATAATGAGCCTTGCAATACAATACACCATCTCTAAGCAGGTATGGTTTCAAGACCTTTCTGTCTTCAATTTTTTGTTTTATCTCCTGCACCCCATCATCCTTCTCCTGATATTCCCAAATGTCTTTAAACAGCTGTGGAAGACCAGTGAGAATTGAACTAATTCTCCCTATGGAAGCACTACCTTTATCCAATTCATGACTATCATGTTGTATGTCAGGTTCCTGAAAAAGGCAGCTGAGACCATCGGCTACCTCGTTTTCCGATCCTTTAATTTTCTTGACCTTGAACTTAAATGCCAAGATCCTTGTTGCCCACCTGGCTATCCTTCCAGTCTTATGAGGACATGCAAGGACCCAGCTGAGCATCTGGTTATCGGTCTCTAAGAAAAACTGTGTATAATACTGAAATTTCTCCATGCCAAAAATACCGCGAGTGCCTCCAGCTCATAAATAGAACAGTTCTTTTCTAAATGGTTCAAAGCACACGAAGCACAAGCAATAGGCCACCTTCCTTCACCCCCTTCATGAAAAAGGACCGCCCCCACCCCCACATTTGAGGCATCAGTCTGAAGTATAAATGGAGCATTGAAATCAGGAAGCACGAGTACTGGTGCTGACAATAAGGACTGTTTCAGGGATTGCCAAGTGGCTTCCTGCGAAAGACCCCACTCAAATTATGCCCCTTCTTATGTAAGGCATTCAACAGCGCCGCCTTATCCACAAACCCCAGAATGAACTTATGGAAGAAATTTGCTACCCTGACACACTTCTCAACCTCCTTCACATTTCTAGGAATGAGCAACTGCTTTATAGCTTGCACCCAATCCTCAACAATGGTTATACCCTTCCTTAACCTCACTAAAACCTCCCTTAAATGTTGATAATGTTCCTGCATGGAATTACTATAAACTACCAAGTCGTCCAAGTAGTGGTATATGAACTTAAACTTTATGTCCGAGAATATTTTGTCTAAGAGCTGAGATAGAACTGCAGCACCCATAGATAATTCAAACAAAACCCTATTGAATTCATAAATATTCCAATCGGTCCCAAAGGCCATAATTGGTTTGGAAGTTTCAGCGAGCAGAATTTGATTATAAGCCTGGTTTAAATCTAAGGTGGTAAATATCATTGCACCGCGAAACCATCCAAACCAGGAATGCAGGTCGGTAAGAGGTACTGATCGCAATACCACTTTTTTATTCAAATACCTATAATCGACCACCGGGCAATAATTCCCATTGGGTTTCTGGACCAGAAATATAGGTGCAGCATCTGGACAATTAGAGGGCTGAATTACTTCCTGATCTAACATCTTTTCAATCTTTTCCTTCAACAATTTCATTTGAGGTGGAGCCAACCTGTTGTTGTTGTTGTTGTGGTCTTAAATCCTGAGACTGGTTTGATGCAGCTCTCCATTCTACGCTATCCTGTGCAAGCTTCTTCATCTCCCAGCACCTACTGCAGCCTACATCCTTCTGAATCTGCTTAGTGTATCCATCTCTTGGTCTCCCCCTACGTCCTTGCTGCCCTCCAGTACTAAACTGGTGATCCCTTGATGCCTCAGAACATGTCCTACCAACCGGTCCCTTCTTCTAGTCAAGTTGTGCCACAAACTCCTCTTCTCCCCAATTCTATTCAATACCTCCTGATTAGTTATGTGATCTTCCCATCCAATCTTCAGCATTCTTCTGTAGCACCACATTTTGAAAGCTTCTATTCTCTTCATGTCTAAGCTATTTATCGTCCATGTTTCACTTCCACACATGGCTACACTCCATACAAATACTTTCAGAAATGACTTCCTGACACTTAAATCAATACTCGATGTTAACAAATTTCCCCTCATCAGAAACGCTTTCCTTGCCATCACCAGTCTACATTTTATATCCTCTCTACTTTAACCATCATCAGTTATTTTGCTCCCCAAATAGCAAAACTCCTTTACTACTTTAAGTGTCTCATTTCCTAATCTAATTCCCTCAGCATCACCCGACTTAATTCGACTACATTCCATTATCCTCGTTTTGCTTTTGTTGATGTTCATCTTATACCCTCCTTTCAAGACACTGTCCATTCCCTTCAACTGCTCTTCTAAGTCCTTTGCTGTCTCTGACAGAATTATAACGTCATTGGGGAACCACAAAGTTTTTATTTCATCTCCATGGATTTTAATACCTACTCCAAACTTTTCTTTTCTTTCCTTTACTGCTTGCTCAATATACAGATTGAATAGCATCGGGGAGAGGCTACAACCCTGTCTCACTCCCTTCCCAACTGCTGCTTCCCTTTCATGCCCTTCGTCTCTTATAACTGCCATCTGGTTTCTGTACAAATTGTAAATAGCCTTTCGCTCCCTGTATTTTACCCCTGCCACCTTCAGAACTTGAAAGAGAGTATTCCAGTCAACATTGTCAAAAGCTTTCTCTAAGTCTACAAATGCTAGAAATGTAGGTTAGCCTTTCCTTAATCTTTCTTCTAAGATAAGTCATAAGGTTAGTATTGCCTCACGTGTTCCAACATTTCTACGGAATCCAAACTCATCTTCCCCGAGGTCGGCTTCTACCAGTTTTTTCATTCGTCTGTAAAGAATTCGCGTTAGTATTTTGCAGCTGTGACTTATTAAACTGATAGTTCGGTAATTTTCACATCTGTCAACACCTGCTCTCCTTGGGATTGGAATTATTATATTCTTCTTGAAGTCTGAGGGTATTTCGCCTGTTTCATACATCTTGCTCACCAGATGGTAGAGTTTTGTCAGGACTGGCTCTCCCAAGGCCATCAGTAGTTCTAATGGAATGTTGTCTACTCCCAGGGCCTTGTTTCAACTTAGGTCTTTCAATGCTCTGTCAAACTCTTCATGCAGTATCATATCTCCCATTTCATTTTCATCTAACTCCTCTTCCATTTCCATGATATTGTCCTCAAGAACATCGCCCCTGTATAGACCCTCTATATACTCCTTCCAACTTTCTGCTTTCCCTTCTTTGCTTAGAACTGGGTTTCCATCTGAGCTCTTGATATTCATGCAAGTGGTTCTCTTTTCTCCAAAGATCTCTTTAATGTTCCTGTAGGCAGAATCTATCTTACCCCTCGTGAGAGAAGCCTCTACATCCTTACATTTGTCCTCTAGCCATCCCTGCTTAGCCATTTTGCACTTCCTGTCGATCTCATTTTTGAGACGTTTGTATTCCTTTTTGCCTGCTTCACTAACTGCATTTTTGTATTTTCTCCTTTCATCAATTTAATTCAGCATCTCTTCTGTTACCCAAGGATTTCTACTAGCCCTCGTCTTTTTACCTACTTGATCCTCTGCTGCCTTCACTATTTCGTTCCTCAAAGCTACCCATTCTTCTTCTACTGTATTTCTTTCCCTCATTCCTGTCAATTGTTCCGTTATGCTCTCCCTGAAACTCTCTACATCTGGTTCTTTCAGTTTATCCAGGTCCCATCTTCTTAAATTCCCACCTCTTTGCAGTTGCTTCAGTTTTAATCTACAGTTCATAACCAATATAATGTGGTCAGAGTCCACATCTGCCCCTGGAAATGTCTTACAATTTAAAACCTGGTTCCTAAATCTCTGTCTTACCATTATATAATCTATCTGATACCTTCTAGTATCTCCAGGATTCTTCCATGTATACAACCTTCTTTCATGATTCTTGAACCACGTGTTAGCTATGATTAAGTTATGCTCTGTGCAAAATTCTACCAGGTGGCTTCCTCTTTCATTTCTTAGCTCCAATCCATATTCACCTACTACGTTTCCTTCTCTTCCTTTTCCTACTGTCGAATCCCAGTCACCCATAACTATTAAATTTTGTTCTCCCTTCACTACCTGAATAATTTATTTTATCTCATCACACATTTCATTAATTTCTTCATCATCTGCAGAGCTAGTTGGCATATAAACTTGTATGACTGTAGTAGGTGTGGGCTTTGTGTCTATCTTGGCCACAATAATGCATTCACTACACTGTTTGTAGTAGCTTACCCACACTCCTTTTTTAATCATTATTAAACCTACTCCTGCATTACCCCTATTTGATTCTGTATTTATAACCCTGTATTCACCTGACCAAAAATCTTGTTCCTCCTGCCACCGAACTTCACTAATTCCCACTATATCTAACTTTAACCTATCCATTTCACTTTTTAAATTTTCTAACCTACCTGTCGATTAAGGGATCTGACATTTCACGCTCCGATCCGTAGAACGCCAGTTTTCTTTCTCCTGATAACAACATCCTCTTAAGTAGTCCCCGCCCGGAGATGCAAATGGGGGACTATTTTACCTCTGGAATATTTTACCCAAGAGGATGCCATCATCATTTAATCATACAGTAAAGCTGCATGCCCTCCGGAAAAATTACGGCTGTAGTTTCCCCTTGCTTTCAGCCGTTCGCATTACCACAACAGCAAGGCCAGATCAGTCAATCATCCAGACTGTTGCCCCTGCAACTACTGAAAAGGCTGCTGCCCCTCTTCAGGAACCACATGTTTGTCTGGCCTCTCAACAGATACCCCTCCGTTGTGGTTCCACCTAAGGTACAGCTATCTGTATCATTGAGGCACGCAAGCCTCCCCACCAACGGCAAGGTCCGTGGTTCATGGTGGTGGTGGGGGGTGCGGGGGGGGGGGGGGGGGGGGGGGGGGTTGGCGCATTATCAGATAATTCGATGTGATATTCCACGAGAGACATCACCCCCAACCTCTCCATCAAAACATCCGGGAATTCACTACATAATCTCTGTATTTCCTCTTTCTCTGCTAATTCCAAATGTTCCAACTGCAACCCTTTCTCTTGTCTCTTTTTGGTTTGTAATGCGTCCTCTCTAGTCACAACTGCCTTAGAAACTCCCCTTGGTGCTTACAAAATTAAAAACTCTTCTCCATTTTTAATCTGAAGCCAAACTGGCTTACACCCCAATCAGTCAGCAATCCAATCTTTTTCATAACATCAGCTCCTAGACTGCATGTCGTGGCAAGCCTGCTTACCACTCGAATCCTCACCCTCCACGTGAAATCCCTAATCCTCAGTTTAACCCATACAACACCCTTCACTCTTACACTGGTCTGATTTACCACCTTGTATTTAACTGTATCCTTTTCTATTTTACTCCACTTACAAATAGCACTGTTATGGTTAAACCAATTTTCTTCGATCACCGTAATAGCACTACCAGAGTCCGACAATATACACCCATGTTCCTCATTCACAACACAGCATACAGAAGGTAAACCCTGTTCCTCCCCTGTACTTATCACATAAATCTCTTTCCGTTCCATTCCTACCTCTTGTTGTAATTGTCAGGACATCTCCGGCTTACTCTTCCGACAATTCCTACTAATGTGACCCAACTTCCCACAAATTCAACACTTCATCTTACTTTTTCTTTCCCACTGCTGATTCGTAGAAGTAATTTTGTCATTATTCCTATTGTTTGCTTGAACATTCCTATTCCATTCTGTCTTATCCAGGCAGTTCTCCATTCCATGTAACCTTCCATAATTAATGGCCTGCCCCACCCTCCATGAGTCTACATACATAATAGCCTGGATATGCCTTTTAATTCATTCACCTGGGCAAACATTTGCAGTGTCCTGCCAAATACTGCCCTCTGTGTCTATCGTCTGGTCATAATTCTTGAACAATATGTAATACATGTTCTCTTTCACAGTATGGCAGGCACAAGGCTAGCGCACTCTCTCTAACTCTCTTGACAAAGTCGACAATCTTCTCATTATCCCCCTGCTCTCGACCATACTCCCTACAAACTAATTCTTTCAATCCACAGGGTGGAATCAAGGTGCAAATTTTTCCTCTAAATTGTTCCAATGTTAGTCTCTCCTGAGTTGCATTCAACAGGTGTTCTACCAACTCTCCCTTTACCTTTCCCAATAAGAGTTTTAAAATTTCCAAGTCTGTCATGTTAACAGCTTGTGCTTTCCACTTAAAACCGATGATGAAATACAAAAAATCCACAATATTCTCCACCGAATCTAAACGCCATTCCTTACATCCTGTCAAATAATCTTGCATGGGGTGACATAATTTTGAATACGTACAATCTCAAAACGCATCCTCCCCCACACGGCATCGCTCGACCTGCCCCACTACACTTTCCGCTTCACCTTTCACTCCTCTGACACAAGCCAGCCCATCACTGATTCGCTTTAAGTAATCCCTTATTACATTCTCTTCCTCCCTCTCCATACCTACTAAATCATCCACCCGATTTAGGTAATGGGCATGTCTCGCTTTTAGCCTCCTAACCAGATTTTCGGTTAGTGAACCCATATCCAAACCATCAACACTTTCCAACATTACCTCAAGGCGGCACAACTGTAGCAGCAGTGGTCAAACTTACCTCTCTTTTCTCAGTAATTTTTATCGTTACTGGGGATGCCTATTCTTTCTTAATAATTCCAACAATTCAGTTACATTGCCTTGTGGTTCCAAACCCCTCCTTTGAAGTTCATACATCAACTCACTTCTCCTCAATAAAGCCGCATCCTTCACCTGATTCGATGGCATCCTGGAATAATTATAGCAGTACCAGGCCCAAAATAGTAGCGCACAATCTTATACTACAACATAATTTTCGACAGTTTGAAGACACTTCCCTCCAGCCAATCAGCCACACTCTGCTACCAATGTGCAGAATTAATATTTAATTTAGGGGTGACTAGATCCTTCAACAAGAACAACAAACAACAGGGTTAGCATTGCCACAACTTAACAAATAGCCTCTAGTCCCCTAATGTTACATCAATGCCCGTTCCCAACTGGCCATGGTTGATTGGCTAATGGAGATGGGTGCTTTCAATAACAGCTTACACAATATTACTGATTTATGTAATTTATTAATAATAGATCACTAAAAAACAAGTCTTAAAACACTTCATAGAAAGGCTTGTTAAATAACTGTTCCTTTGATTAACTGGGTAATAAACTCTCGACCAATAACAATAGCAAACAACATCACTTCCAAATAAAAACTTGCAGAATCGTAATGGTAAAAAGGTGCCTTACAAACTTCAAAATTCATTTTCATTTAACATGCAGATATAAAAACATATCCAAAACTCATAGCTAGCATAGTTATCAAATTCCAGTATTTATAACCCACTGAACTGCAGCGCAGAACTTACAATATCAAATCTATCCAATGAGTAATCCTGATAACATAAAATTATGTTCACAAATAAGAAATATAATAACTTTATGACAACATCCATCCAGCATAGCTACACCTTTACACAATTGTAAATTCCATTGAAAAGTAACAGTTACTGCTCAATCTCCACACAGTTAACTAAACTAACCGCAGAAGTTGCTTAAGGTCAATTCATGTACTGTATTCCACCGCTTTCTTTTCCAATATCATGACATCCTTATTGTGGGTGAACATGCTACAGCACAGTGTGCTCAGGTTGGGCCAATGTTGTCTTGTTTATCTGTCACAGCAAAACACCCACGAACGACATCGGCCACAGCTCACCGTAAATTGCGTCCAAACAATCGCAGAGCCCACAGCTTATTGTTCCACAGCAGCATTGCATTCCCAAAGTCTTGGTTTCACCATCAGTTCATTACCACAGAGAGCCAAAATTATTAATGCGCAGTTCGAACCATCCGGACCCCAACACACTGCCCTTCTGTCCTTCTCACTCCGTACTCTCTAACCCTCCACTCCTCATTGCCAGAGGCCACTCGCCGTCAACCCAGTGCCCCAATATCTCTGGCAAAGCCAATGTCGACCTTAACACTCACAGAACACAATGGAGCTGAAAATCGGTACAATGCTGCTGTTAGGCATGTTAACTTGGGGCTGGAGAAGGCACTGATTGTAGAGGGCATGGCTTACATTGCAATGGTGCCAGTTGAGTCTGTCAGTAGATTGGATTTCACTAGGCTTGGCCTGCACCTCAATAGGTATGGGAAGAGGAGGCCTCAAAGCTTATGGGTGACAGCGTAGTGAGTGGTGGTGGGATCACTCATGGAAAAACTCCTTTAGTAGTTGATGTTAGAGCTGCACCTTTATTGGACTGTAGTCAGCTGATAGGTATTGCTGCTTAAAGGATGTCCCTCTAATGAATGAATCACCTTCAGAGGAGGTCAGATATCCAAGTAGAGAAGGAATTAGCATATTTCATCAAAATATAAGAGGTGTTAGAGATGAAGTTAGTGAACTGCTTATAGATGTTGACTGTGACATCATTCATATATCGGAGCACCACTTGAATAATTTGTCAATTCAGAGGCTTCCTTTATCAAGATACAGATTAGCTGGCTGTTTTTCAAGGAGTTCTTTCGGAGTGGAGGAATGGCCATGTGCATAAAAAACAGAATTCCATTTGAGTTCATAGACATATCACTGCACTGCACTGAACAGATATTTGAATGTTGTGCAGGGGCAGTTGAATTTAGTGAAACCAAACTTCTAATTGTTGTTGTTTATAGGTCCCCTAACTCTGACTTCAGAGCATTTCTGCTCAAACTAGAGAGGGTTGTTGGTTCACTTCATAGGAAGTATCATCTGCATGCTTAGCTGGGTGGTAACATGCTCGCTTCCCATGCAATCGGGCCTGGGTTCGATTCTGAGTTGGCTTGGATGTTGTCTCCGTTCAGGGACTGGGTGTTGTGTTGTCCTCACCGTCATTTCATCCTCATCATCGATGCACAAGTTGCCCAATGTGGTGTTGAATTAAATAAGAATTGCACTTGGGGGCCGAACTTCCCCGAATAGGGGCCCCCCGGCCAATGATTCCATATGCTCATTTCCATTTTTTTTTATAGGAAGTACCAAAAATTAGCTATATGTGGTGACTTCAATATTAATGTTGTATGTGACTGTGCAAGAAAAAGGTTGTTGGAAGATCTCCTAAACACACATAATCTGATGCAGACTGTGTTTTTTCCAACCAGGGTGCAGGGGAACAGTACCACAGCAATAGACATTATTTTTATTCATTCTTCAGTAATAGATGGGCATTCTGTTAGAAAAGTGTGAATGGCCTTTCAGACCATGATGCACAAATTTTAACACTAAAAGGTTTTTGTACTCAAACAAATGTTATACATAATTACAAATTATGTAGAAAAGCTAATTCAATGGCAACAGAGAGTTTTTTTAAACCGCTTGAGGAACAAGAGTGACAGGATGTTTATAGTGCTGATAACAGAGATGAAAAATGCAGTGCTTTCCTTAACACATTTATCATGCTCTTTGAAAGATACTTTCCATTAGAGTATTCTAATCAGGGTACTAGCCTGGGTGACTGACTATTGGGATAAGGATATCATGTAGAACAAAGTGGGAATTATATCAAAATGTTATATGTAGTCATGATCACGCTATAGTAGCCCATTACAAACAGTATTGTTAGGTGATTAAAAAGGGTATTAGGAAGGCAAGAGTATATCGTACACAAATAGAATAGCTGATTCACTGGGTCTGGTCGGCAGCATAAGGTTGATCATCTAAAGCCAGTTTGTAGTAAAAATATTACTGTTACTGATACATCAGATGTATGTACAGTATTTGACAATCATTTCTGGAGCATTGCTGGTAAATCAAAATAAAAACTTATTTTCTACAGGGAATCATATGGCTCTCTTGGAAATCGACCTTTCCAAGATTGATATCTCAAATACTCCTCTGTGATATTGATAAGGGGGAGACTGAGCCAATAATTAAATCACTGAAGACTAAAGATTCTCATCGATATGATGGAGTGCCAAGCAGAATATTAAAGTCCTATACTGTACATGTTAGCTCTGTACTTAGCCATGCTTGTAATTTTTCCTTTAAGAATTGTCAGTTTCCTGAACAAGTAGAGTATTCAGTAGGAAAGACACTTTTTAAAAAATGGAGAAAGGGATAATGTAGACAATTTTAGATGTATTCCTACGCTATCAGCGTTTGCTAAAGTTATTGAAAAGGCTGTATATGTAAGGATAATTGATCATTTTATTTCACATAATATGGTTTCATATCTACAGTTTGGCTTTAGACTGAAATACTATATTCTCCTTTCTCTGTGAGGTACTGGATGGATTAAACAAAAGGTTTGGAATGCTAGGCATCTTTTTTTGTTTTACCTAAGGCACTGAATTGTGTTGATCACAAAATATTGCTCCAGAAGTTGGACCATTATGGAATACAGGGGTAACTCACAATTGTCTCACCTCATACTTAAACAATAGACAACAAAAGGTCTTTATTCACAGTGTTGAGAATGGCTGTGATGTGGGATCTGAGTGGGACACGGTCAAATCAGGGGTGCCCCAGGGATCAGTGCTGGGGCCACTCCTGTTCTTTATTTATATAAATGATATGCCCTCTAGTATTACAGCTAATTCTAAAATATTTCTGTTTGCTGATGACACTAGCTTGGTGCTAAAGAATGTTCTTGGTAACATTGGCACTATTTCAAATAGTACAGTTTGTGACATTTCATGTAGAAAGTAAACTAACACTAAATCACAGTAAGACACAGTTTTTACAGTTTCTGACACAATTCAACAAAACCTGATGTTTTAATTTCACAGAATGGGCATATGGTTAGTGAAACTGAACAGTTCAAATTTTTAGGTGTTCAGATAGATATAAACTATCGTGGAAAGCCCACATTCAGCATCTTGTTCAAAGACTTAATGCTGCCGTTTTTACTGTTTGAATCGTATCTGAAGTAAGTTGGTTGGCTGGTTGTTTTGGGGAAGGAGACCAGACAGCGAGGTCATCGGTCTCATCGGATTAGGGAAGGATGGGGAACGAAGTCGGCCGTGCCCTTTGAAAGGAACCATCCCGGCATTTGCCTGGAGCGATTTAGGGAAATCACGGAATATATTTTGGGGTAACTCTTCCCACTCTCAAAGAATATTTTTGTCTCAGAAACGGGTAATTTGGGCAATAAGTGCTGTAAGTTCATGAAGCTCTTCTCAAACCCTGTTCATTAGTATGGGTATTCTGATATTAGCCTCTCAATGTATACGGTATATTTTTTACTGTCATATCTTCTTAACAATGTCAGCTTATTCCCAAGAATTAGCAGCTTTCACTCAGTTAATACCAGGAAGAAATCTAATCTACATTTGGATTGCACTTCCTTGACTCTTGTGTCCTGTGTCCTGGAAACTGACTTTATTTTATGAGCTGTCCTTGGCAACATATAAGGACACTTCACCTTCAAATGGCTATGGTTTTGTTATTGTCCATTTTCATCAATATATAGAAAGAAGTTATGAAGTCCTCTGACAATTTTGATATTTGCTTTCCTGATGATCTGTTGTTGCCTATACCTCCAAATATTTAACACCTTTGCTTTCTCTTGAAAAACAACATGCAAGTTTCATCCACTCACTCTGAAGATAAAATTTAAATTGATTTTTTCCTTTTTGGCCATGGAGAAAGGTGCACAAGCCTAATTAAAATTGTGATTGAGCTGAGCAGAATTCTAAGAAGTAAAACTAACAGTAGGTATAGGAAGTTGTATACATGGAAGAGACTTGGAGACACTGAAAGATTTCCGATTGACGGTATAATCTTAAGACAGAGATTTTGAAATCATATTGTAAACTGCAAAACATTTCAAGGTGTAGTTGTGGATTCTGACCATAATTTATTGGTTATGAAATGCAAGTTAAAAATGAAAACAATTCCAGCAAAACAGAAAATTGAGGAGTTGGGACCTGAATACCTCATAGGATGTTGGAAGTTTTAAAGGGAGCATCAGGCAATAACTGACTGAAACAGGGCAAAGAAACAGAATACAAGAGGAATGGATATATTTGAGAGATGAAATAGTGGAGGCAACAGAAGATCAATTAGACAAACAGAGGAGGCTCACCAGAAATTGTTGGAAAACACATGAGACACTGAAATTAACTGATAAAGTAGAAAAAGTAAAAATGAAGCAGGCAAATGAGAACAGAGGTATCTAAAACATGGGACTGAAAGAAACTGCTTATTTGGCTAACCAGCAATGGCTATAGGACAATGGCTTTAGAAACATACATGAGTTATGGAAAAATAGAAATTAAAGATATCTCTGGAAAAAAGAGAAACAGCTGTATTAATATCAAGAACTCAAATGGAAAATCCACCCATCAGAAAATTAGAGAAACCTTTGGAAAGAGAGAGAGAGAGAGAGAGAAGCAGCTGTATGAGGGTCAAGAGCGCAGACAGAAAGCCAGTACTACACAAAGAATGGAAAACTTAGAGGTAGAAGGAATACACAGAAGCACTGTACAAGCAAAATGACTTTCAAGACAGTGCTATAGAAAATGAAGAGAAAGTTAGTAAGAGGAAATGGGAAACATTATGCTGAAATAAGACTGTGACAGAACATTAAAAGGCCTAAGATGAAACAAGGATCCTAGAGAAAATTATATTCCCTCAGAAATACTGAGATCATTGGGAGAGCCAGCCTTGAACAAATTATTGTACCTGGTGTGCAAGATATAAGAGAGGCAAAATAGCCTCATACTTCAGGAAGGATGTTATAATTGAATTTCAAAAGAAAGCAAGTGCTGACAGATGTGAATGTTACCAAATAATAATTTTAATAAGTATTGGTTGTAAAATTCTAGCACAAATTATCTATAACATACTGAAAAACTTGTTGAAACAGACCACAGGGAAGATCATTTGGGTTCTGGAGAACTGCAGGAATAAGCGAGACAATACTGAGAGTAAAACTTGATGTAGAAAGGCAAACCTACATTTATAGCATTTGTTGGTTAAAAATAAGTAAATAAATTCACAATGTTGTGTAGAATACAATTTTCGTAACAATATTGTGAAAAGGAAAGTTGCTACTCGTCATATAGCAGAGATGCTGAGTTGCAGATAGGCACATAGGCACAAAAAAAAAGACTGTCAAAAATATAGCTTTCAGCCAGTAAGGCTTTTGTCAAAATTAGACGACTAACACATACATACACACTCATGAAAATGCAACTCACACACATGACTGCAGTCTCAGGCAACTGAGGCCACACACAAATTTAAATGTTAGCAAGTCTTTCCTGAAGTATTTTTCTGTATTGTAGCATTGTAGAGAAGTGAGATGTGGACAGTAAATAGTTCAGACAAGAAGAGAATAGAAGCTTCTGAAATGTGATGCTACAGAAAATTGTTGAACACTAGATAGGTAGGTCAAATCTCATAAGGAGTTACCAAGCTGAATTGGGGAGAAAGAGGTGTATGACACAATCTGACTACATGAAGGAACTGATTTATGTAAACACAATCAACAATATAACATAGGAATCAGCTTAATTTTTCAAGGAACTCTCGACAGAATGGAAGGAGTGACCGCCGGCCGCGGTGGTCTCGCAGTTCTAGGCGCGCAGTCCGGAACCGTGCGCCTGCTACGGTCACAGGTTCGAATCCTGCCTCGGGCATGGATGTGTGTGATGTCCTTAGGTTAGTTAGGTTTAAGTAGTTCTAAGTTCTAGGGGACTAATGACCTCAGAAGTTGAGTCCCATAGTGCTCAGAGCCATTTGAACCATTTTTGAAGGAGTGACCCATGAGGAAACTCTTCGGTTTGGTTTGAAAGTGCGTGGCTTACTGCTAAGCTTTTTGAATTCTTGTGGTAGCTTATTGAAGATGGATGCAGCAGTAAGCTGCACACCTAGAAAGGTGAAGTGTCCTTATATGTTGCCAAGGACAGCTCATAAAATAAAGTCAGTTTCCAGGACACAGTGAAAGAAATGCAGTTATTGGTAAACCAACAACTGAACTAAACAAACAACTGAACAGTTCTCAGCTCTGATGTGAAAAAAAAGCCACTTCTGACAGAACGTTAAAGTCTCAACCGGCGTCCAGTTTGAGATTCTACATCGGTGTCTGGTCAAGGTCCTAGATGGTATCTGGATCGGTCAGTGTGACATCATCAGTTTGCTGGCAGCTGATAGAAGCCTCATGGTCAAACCATAGTGGCTGCTGAGACATGAAGGTGCAGGTGGGCTTCACTACACAGTGACGTACTGGGTGATAAGCAGTCAGCATAGGTTAGCTGGTGGGGCACCAGCAGTGCCAGCAGCTGATGGGAGACTCATATTTGAACCAACAGTGGATGATGGAATGCAAGAATGCTGACAGTTCAGTCAGATGATGATGCCCTAAGTGGTATCGAGCCAGTGTGTAGGTTGGAAGTACAGTTGGAGTCCAATGCTGCACTGGGTCGACATCCAGTCAGAATCCTGGGCTGCACTGGAAATGCTACTGGTGAATACTGTTGATAAATGAGCTACAGTGCATAGACAATGTAGGGCCCAGAGCATGAGGGATTGCTGTTGAGTAGCGGTTGCATAGCATCTTAAATAATCCAGTGGAAAGATTTCTGGGAGGTGTCATGTGATGCATGGATGCACTGTAATGCCATGCTCATAGTGCTCTGGTTGGATGAGTGCATTGCTGATGCCTCTAGTGGAGCCCACTGGAACCTTGTAAATACGCAGAGAAATGTGTTGCTGTTGTTATCTGGCACATTCACAGATCAGCATGCTGTTGTTGGGGTTTGCCAATCTTAGTTATCACTCAGTGTGTTTGACCACCTGTGGCTGGCTTTGGCAAGTTGCAGCTGATCACTTGTGTATGCATTGGCAGTGTCTGTGGCAGTTGTCAACTGACTGGCCCAGCCCCAATACTCCCTTCCCTTTAAAAAGATGACAGAGGTGCTGAGGTACTGACTGGTTCAGTCAGAGCAGAAGGTCCACTGATACATTGGCAGCAGGTGGGCAGAAAGGTCAACTGGTGGCAGCTCCCAGGAATGCCATGACGCCAACAAGCATGGCCAAAGGGAAGAAGGAGATGTCCGGTCGAGCACAGATGGGGCCCTCGGGCTGTGGGCATGCCTTAGGCACCAGAAGAATGGGCCCACGATGTGTATGCGCCTGAAAAACAAGCTGTTGGAGATGTCACAGAAGGAAGAACCAATCTGGAAAACTGCACAGAAGATGGCACCAAAAGAAGAGGGTAAGATCAATCCACAGTTTAGGCACAGAAAATGAACACAATGAACCATCCTGAAGGAGGTGTTGTATCAGGTAAAAATGCCATGCTGGCAGCTAAACAAATCAGAGGCACAAAAACTGAGTAGGCACAAAAATGGTAAACTGAAGACCTGTCCGGAAGGCGGTGTTGAACCAAGTAAGGGACCATGCTAGTGAAAGAAGCCTTGCCATGGCAGAATGGAAAAGCTGTGCCAGAAATGGAATGGAAAATCCATGCCAGTGTTGGTGAGAGCCGTGCTGGTAGGAGAGAGAGCCATGGCAGAAGAGCAGTTCCAAATGCTGAGAATATGAGCCCAAAGTCCTGGGGCAAAGGTAGTGACAGGGTCATGTGTGAAGACAAGGGAACATGGCAACCAGGAAGTGCAGTGTGGGATCTAATTCTTTCAGCAGGGGCAGACACCGGTTTGTCAGTGGAATGTCAGCACAGTGCCAGCAGACAATTGGAGATGAGGGCTCAAACCAACAGCAGCCACTAGAGGTGCAATGATGCTGATGGTCTCAGCCAAGACAGCAACTTTTGAGGAGGACATGGCTGCAGCCAAGTCTGGAGATGACAATGCCTGATGAGAGAGCTAGGAATGCCAACGGAACCCTCGTCACCAGTGGTAGGTGAAGTCCAGGGTGCTGAGAATCCTCAGAAGAAAGGGTTGCCATAGGTGCAGTCTTCCAGCCAAAAGCACTAGCACCATTGCTATGGACAGTGGATGGCAACCACCAGTCAGCACAGCGGGGGGTGAGTGAAGTGAGGTGTGTGGGTTTGCTGTCAACAGCCCCACTGCCAACTGGTGCATTACTGTGGAGCTAGGCTATCTTATTGCCAATTAAAGTGTCCATATTTGCTGGCAAGGACTGCAAGTAATAATGTCAGCTCCCAGGGAACAATGAAAGAAACACATTTATTGATGAACACATAAATCAGCAGTTCACAGTTCTGAAGTGAAATAGAAAATAATAGCCACTTCTGGTTGAATGCTAAAGTCTCTCAACTGGAATCCAGCTCTAGGTATGGGGTCGGCATCCAATCTATATCCATCTCGAGGTACAGGGTTGGAAACCGATCGAGGTCCTAGATGGCATCCAGATATGGCGGGTGCAGACTGGCAGGTGTAATGTCAGCAGTGCATTAGTGGTTGATGGGAGACTTGTGCCTGCAACAACAGCAGTTCACAGAACACAAGGGTGGCTTTGCCAAGTGATGATGTCCTAGGCAGCTCTGGCCAGTGCCTAGGTTCAAGTCCAATTGGAATCCTAGGCTACTCAGGGTTTATGTCCGGTCATAATTCTGGGCTGTGCTGGAACTGCTGCTAGTAAATGGTACTGATAGATGAGTTGCAGGGGGCAGTCAGAGTAGAGCCCGGAGCATGTGAGAATGCTGTCAAGCAGCAATCACACAGTGTCTTAAATAATCCAGTAGAAGGATTTCCTTGAGGTGTCACACGATGTGATGACGCAATGTAGTGTTATACTCACAGTGCCATGGCCAGATGCATGCACTGCTGGCAACTGCTGCTGATACCTCCAGTGGAGCCCACCTGAGTCTGGCATTTACAAAGAGTGACATGCTGTTGTCATCATCTGACATGCGTACAAATTGGCACGTTGCTGTTGGGGTCTACCAATCTTAGTAATCACATGGTATGTTCGACAGGTGACGCCAAGAGTAGGGCAACCTGCTGGCCGCAGGTATATGTACCAGCAGTAGCAGCAGTGGCTAGGAGACTGTCCTGGCCATAGTAGAAGGAATCACAGAGCACTGAAATATTTACTGACATGCTAATGGCACAAATTATGGCAATTATTGGCTATTTTAAATAAAACAGTTTTGAGTTGACCAGCAAATCTTTTTTTTAAAT
The DNA here is from genome assembly GCF_023898315.1 of Schistocerca nitens. Classification (NCBI taxonomy): domain Eukaryota; kingdom Metazoa; phylum Arthropoda; class Insecta; order Orthoptera; family Acrididae; genus Schistocerca; species Schistocerca nitens. The sequence continues at coordinate 38,263,154 of NC_064620.1, forward strand.
TGATATAAAATAAGTATTTAGGAGATATTTTCTAAATATTTCATTTATTTCTTGTAACAATAGAATGTGCCTACTGATAGTTGCAATAAATTAATTGTATGTAACAAGCCAAAAATTCAGATTTATTATAATTCAAGCCTCATAGAATTGTGTATTCCTTCAAATTCATTCTATCATGACTCCTATATTCTAATCATGCCATTATGACATTTGTGTGTGTAGATACAATTCTTTCTAGGGTTAGCTATTTATTTTAGTAGTGTCTGTACCTATTTTTATCTCAGGCAAACTTGTGGTGCAGCGATAGAAGTTTTCCTACAAAATGTCAATTATGTCATCAAGGGAACTTCAGGGAATGTAAATAGTTGTATCTAATATGATGTCAGGATTCCAAAACTCATAACAAAAAGTCAGTTAGGTTCAGGTGAGAACTCCAAACAGCTTAGTCATTATCACCAAATATTGCTGATGGCTGAGCTAGTCTTTCATTTTACACACAAAGTAATGGCATCAGTTTAGTTCTTGTATTTGAAGTGTGGGAATACTTGACATTAAATATGGTGTGTGTGTGTGTGTGTGTGTGTGTGTGTGTGTGTGTGTGAGAGAGAGAGAGAGAGAGAGAGAGAGAGAGAGAGAGAGAGAGAGAGATGAGGAGGAACAATAGATAACAGTTAAATTTGGCTGTAGAGCTGATTTTTCAGTGACAAAGACATTTGATTTGATTTGGAATATATCTAGCGTCCCAGCACTGCGTTTGGCAGTTTGTTTATTATGCAACAAACTGTTTTGTGAGAAAAAGGAGACAATGAAAGAAGAAACACTAATCACTCCAAAATATTGGTTTTGTCAATCAAGGGTGAAGATTTCAGCAAGTGGAAGCTGTGTGCAAGGTTTTGTCCCACACTCTCTGATATCAGAGCAGACGAATGATAGAGTTGTGTCTTTTTAAGACATGTTGTCCATGATTGCTTGCAAAAGTACTTTTTAGACAAGACTGTTACTGTTACAAGACTTGGTGGTTAGCCTGAATTCTTCAAAAGGAAATGATAGAGTTTCAAATTGGCAGTGAAAAATCCCAAGACCATTAAAGCTGTGCAGTAACTCAAATATAAAGACAATGTTAAACATGTTTTATCATAGCAGTGGTTTCATCCTCAAAGATTTTGTGCCTCCACATACAATGGAAAATGTCCTTACATATCAGCTAATACCCCTTGACCTCTCTACATTACACTATTTTTTTCTTCTCAGATGTGATGTAATTTATATCTTTAGTGGAAATTGATTTATTTACTTTGTAAAATTTAAGATTTTCATTTATTCCAAATTATCTGTTACTAATAAGACCTTTGTCAAAGTTCTCAGTACAATTTTTTTCTGAATTCTGTTTGTTCCTTTTATACACTATGTGATCAAAAGTATCTGGACACCTGTCTGAAAATGACTTACAAGTTCATGGTGCCCTCCATCAGTAATACTGGAATTCAAGATGGTGTTGTCCCACCCTTAGCCTTAATGACAGCTCCCACTCTCACAGGCATATGTTCAATCAGATGCTGGAACATTTCGTGGGGAATGGCAGTCCATTCTTCATAGAGTGCTGCACTGAGGAGAGGTATCAATGTAGGTCGGTTAGGCCTGGCATGAAGTCGGCATTCCGAAACATCCCAAAGGTGTTCTGTAGGATTCAGGTCAGGACTCTGTGCAGGCCAGTCCATTACATGGATGTTATCATTGTGTAACCACTCTACCACAGGCTGTGCATTATGAACAGGTGCTGGATCATGTTGAAAGATGCAATCGCCATCCCCAAATTGCTCTTCAACAGTGGGAAGCAAGAAGGTGCTTAAAGCATCAATGTAGGGCTGTACTGTGAGAGGGCCATGCAAAACAACAAGGGGTTTAAGCCCCCTCCCTGATAAACACAACCTCACTACAACACCACCACCTACAAATTTTACTGTTGGCACTACACACACTGGCAGATGACGTTCACCGGGCATTCACTATACATATCTACACCCTGCCATTGGATCACCACATTGTGCACTGAGATTCGTCACTCCATACAACATTTTTCCACTGTTTAATTGTCCAATTTGTATGCTCCTAACACCAAACGAGATGTCATTTGGCATTTATCAGCATGGTGTGTGGGTTATGAGCAACCACCCGACCATGAAATCCAAGTTTTCTCACCTCCCACCTAACTGTCATAATACTTGCAGTGGATCCTGATGCAGTTTGGGATTCCTGTGTGATGGTCTGGATAGATGTCTGCCTATTACACATTACTACCCTCTTCAAATGTCAGCAGTCTCTGTCAGTCAACAGATGAGGTTGGCCTGTACACCTTTGTGCTGTATATGTCCCTTCACATTTCCATTTCGCCGTCTGGAAACTATGGACCTAGGAATGTTTAGGAGTGTGAAAATATCACATACAGATGTATGACACAAGTGACACGCAATCACCTGACCACTTTTGAAGTCCATGAGTTCCACTGAGTGACCCATTCTGCTCTCTCACATTTGTCTACTGAGGTTGCTGATATGGAGAACCTAGCATTAGGTAGCAGCACAATGCACCTCATATGAAAAACGTATGTTTTTGGGAGTGTCCGGATACTTTTGATCACATAGTGTATGCTAGATTTTTTGCCAAATGTGTGTAGATTTGAATTTCCTTCATGATGCACATGTAAATTAACGTTTATGTCTACTGTACAGTGTCAATTTTCTTGTAGATACATACTAAATATGGAGAGGCTGCTTTCACTTTTGTTTATATATACTTTAAATCTTGTAGCAAATTTTTGTCCTGTTTGTCTAGTGTAGGACATGTTACAACTGCTATATTTAATTTTATATATTTGTGATCAAGTAGGTAAAAAGACGAGGGCTAGTAGAAATCCTTGGGTAACAGAAGAAATATTGAATTTAATTGATGAAAGGAGAAAATATAAAAATGCAGTAAATGAAGCAGGCAAAAAGGAATACAAACATCTCAAAAATGAGATCGACAGGAAGTGCAAAATGGCTAAGCAGGGATGGCTAGAGGACAAATGTAAGGCTGTAGAGGCTTATCTTACTAGGGGTAAGATAGATACTGCCTACAGGAAAATTAAAGAGACCTTTGGAGATAAGAGAACCACTTGTATGAACATCAAGAGCTCAGATGGAAACCCAGTTCTAAGCAAAGAAGGGAAAGCAGAAAGGTGGAAGGAGTATATAGAGGGTCTATACAAGGGCGATGTGCTTGAGGACAATATTATGGAAATGGAAGAGGATGTAGATGAAGATGAAATGGGAGATACGATACTGCGTGAAGAGTTTGACAGAGCACTGAAAGACCTGAGTCGAAACAAGGCCCCCGGAGTAGACAACATTCCATTGGAACTACTGGCGGCCTTGGGAGAGCCAGTCCTGACAAAACTCTACCATCTGGTGAGCAAGATGTATGAAACAGGCGAAATACCCTCAGACTTCAAGAAGAATATAATAATTCCAATCCCAAAGCAAGCAGGTGTTGACAGATGTGAGAATTACTGAACAATCAGTTTAATAAACCACTGCTGCAAAATACTAACACAAATTCTTTACAGACGAATGGAAAAACTAGTAGAAGCCGACCTCAGGGAAGATCAGTTTGGATTCCGTAGAAATACTGGAACACGTGAGGCAATACTGACCTTACGACTTATCTTAGAAGAAAGATTAAGGAAAGGCAAACGTACGTTTCTAGCATTTGTAGACTTAGAGAAAGCTTTTGACAATGTTGACTGGAATACTCTCTTTCAAATTCTAAAGGTGGCAGGGGTAAAATACAGGGAGCGAAAGGCTATTTACAATTTGTACAGAAACCAGATGGCAGTTATAAGAGTCGAGGGACATGAAAGGGAAGCAGTGGTTGGGAAGAGAGTAAGACAGGGTTGTAGCCTCTCCCCGATGTTATTCAATCTGTATATTGAGCAAGCAGTAAAGGAAACAAAAGAAAAATTTGGAGTAGGTATTAAAATCCATGGAGAAGAAATAAAAACTTTGAGGTTCGCCGATGACATTGTAATTCTGTCAGAGACAGCAAAGGACTTGGAAGAGCAGTTGAACGGAATGGATGGTGTCTTGAAGGGAGGATATAAGATGAACATCAACAAAAGCAAAACGAGGATAATGGAATGTAGTCGAATTAAGTCGGGTGATGTTGAGGGTATTAGATTAGGAAATGAGACACTTAAAGTAGTAAAGGAGTTTTGCTATTTGGGGAGCAAAATAACTGATGATGGTCAAAGTAGAGAGGATATAAAATGTAGACTGGCAATGGCAAGGAAAGCGTTTCTGAAGAAGAGAAATTTGTTAACATCGAGTATAGATTTAAGTGTCAGGAAGTCATTTCTGAAAGTATTTGTATGGAGTGTAGCCATGTATGGAAGTGAAACATGGACGGTAAATAGTTTGGACAAGAAGAGAATAGAAGCTTTCGAAATGTGGTGCTACAGAAGAATGCTGAAGATTAGATGGGTAGATCACAACTAATGAGGAGGTACTGAATAGGATTGAGGAGAAGAGGAGTTTGTGGCACAACTTGACCAGAAGAAGGGATCGGTTGGTAGGACATGTTCTGAGGCATCAAGGGATTACCAATTTAGTATTGGAGGGCAGCGTGGAGGGTAAAAATCGTAGGGGGAGACCAAGAGATGAATACACTAAGCAGATTCAGAAGGATGTAGGTTGCAGTAGGTACTGGGAGATGAAGAAGCTTGCACAGGATAGAGTAGCATGGAGAGCTGCATCAAACCAGTCTCAGGACTGAAGACCACAACAACAACAACAACATATTTGTGATTGGTCATAATTTTCTGCTTTATCTGTTCTGTGTATTATATTCATCCATACTTTATTCTGTGTTCAGAAGCTGATTAAAACATTAGTACTACAACATACATTCAATGTAACTCCATCAAATAGCAACCATGTGCAAATATAAGAAAAACAAAGTACATCATATTTGAGAAACAGAATTTATGATCTTATAGAAAAGTAAAAAAATATCATAATACAACCAAACATTACTCTCTCTCTCTCTCTTTTTTTTTTTTTTACAAATATATACGTATGTTGTTGTGCTCTTCTGTCTGGAGACTGGTTTTATCCAGCTGTACACACTAATCTATCCTGTTCAAACCTTTTCAGCTAGGAATAACTATTGCAACCCACATCCATTTGGACCTGCTTACTGTGCTCATCTCTTGGTCTCTCTGCAATCTCTCCCTCCTCAACACACACACACACACACACACACACACACACACACACATACATACACTTCCCTACACTTCCCTCCAGTACTAAACTGACAATTCCTTGATGTATCAGAATAGTCTTATCAACTGATACCTTCTTTTATAAAACATATACCACAAATTTCTTGTTTCCCCAATTTCATTGATTACCACCTCATTAGTTACTTGATCTGCCCTTCTGATCTTCAGCATTTTTCTATAGCACCACATTTCAAAAGCTTCTAGTCTCTTCTCATCTAAACTGATTATCATTCCCAATTCACTTCTGTACATGGCTACATTCCCAACAAATGCCTTCAGAAAAGGCTTGCTGACACTTAAATTTATATTTGATGTTAGCAAATTTCTCTTCTTCAGAAACACTTTTCTTTCTATTACCAGCCTGCATTTCATATCCTCTTTAATTTGGCCAAAATTATTTATTTTATTGCCCAAGTAGCAAAACTCATCTACTAACTTTTATTGTCTCATTTTATAATCTGATTCCCTTAGTCTGATTTAATTTCACTATATACCATTATCATTGTTTTGCTTTTGTTGATGTTCAGCTTATATCCTCCTTTCAAGACACTGTCCATTCTATTCAACTGCTGCTGGCAGAATTACAATGTCATCAGAAAACCTCAAAGTTTTTATTTATTCTTCTTGAATTTTAATTCACTCTCCAAATTTTTTTGTGGCTTCCTTTATTGCTTGCTCAGTGTACAGGCTGAATAATATTGGTGAAAAGCTACAACCATCCCTCACTCCCTTCTCAACCACTGCTTCCTTTTCATGCTCTCTGCCTTTTGCAATAGCTGTGGTTTCTGTACAAGCTGTAAATCACCACTGGCTCTCAGTATTTTATCCCTGCCACGTTAAAAATTTCAAAGATTGTACTCCAACAACATCAGAGATTTTTATTCAAGAAATTCGTCGCGAAAGACTTCGTAGCCAACATCAGCAAAAACTTTCTCCAAATCTCCAAATGCTGTAAATGTAAAGTGGCCTCTCCTTAATCTGTCTTCATCAGTATTGCTTGGCATATTCCAATATTTCTCTGGAACTCAAACTGAAATTCCCCAGAGTCAGCTTCTGTTAGTTTCTCATTCTTCTCTAAATAACTTGTGTCAGTATTTTGCAAACATGACTTATTAATGTGATAGTTCAGTAATATTCACACATGAAGTATCTGCTTTCTTTGGAACTGGAATTCTTCTTGAAATCTGAGGATATTTTGCTGATCACATATATCTGGCACATGAGGTGGAATATTTTTGTTGTGGCTAGCTAACCCAAGGATATCAGCAGTTCTGAGAGAGTTTCATCTACTCCAGGGGCCTTGTTTTCACTTAGGTCTTTCAGTCCTCCGTGCAGAGTTCCTTTCTCATACTTCAGGACTGTGTTCAAAAGCTGAGGAATGCATGAACAAGTACATAAGTCTGTGGTTACTGCTGTGCCATGTTAAGGAAATGTATACTATTCTTGTGGATATCCTACTTGCCCTCTTCACACTTATGGGAGAAGTGTTTTTTAGGGAAAATATGGATGCATATCTTATCCTTTTTCTTGATGTGAAACTGATACATAGTCAATTCTTTGCTATTTATGACATTAACTGTCAGCCATCATAGCTGTAATTAAACCTTTAAATTTCTGTTGACAGAATTCCAACTCAGTTCTTAGTTCCTGGAGATGACTGTGGTATGTGTGTGTGAACTTTGCTTGTGTGAATGTATGTAGGCTCTGTTGTTGATGGCTGATGGACTTTTCTGCTACCCACTTCATTGCCTCTCTTTGTTTCAATTAGCACCTGACCTATCAAAGTGTTGCTTTCCATTCAGGATTTCCCATTGTTTGATTCTGAACTCCATACTGGTTAGAGAGTGAAGTAGCATTGACAGTGAGTGGATCTTCCTGGTAAGAAGTGTGTCCTGTAAATTTTTATAGAGCAGGACATATATGCCATAAAGATAAAATAGAAATAGCTGTTGATGTGCAAGGTAGTGAAATCGAAATGGCTAAGAGAAAAATATAAAACATGGGAGACATTCTTTTCTCCCAACATACAAGGGTGGTTTGGAAAGTTCTCGGAATCACCATGAGAGGTCAGCGCTAGCGCAATAAGTTGTTCACGAGATATTCGTTCAAATGTTGCCTGTAAACATGTGCCGCATCAGTGCTCTTGGAAGAAAGCTGTGGTGGTGATGTGGCTCTGTTGTTCCCATGTAGTGATTTGCAAAGATGGAAAAATTGAGATTCGAGCAGTGATTAAGTACTTCATAAAGAAATGTATGAAAGCAAAGGACATTCATGCTGATTTCCAGAATACACTGAGGGATTCTGCTCCTTCATATTCAACTGTCTCTAAGTGGACAAATGAATTTAAATTTGGTTGGGAGAGCTTGGATGGTGATCCATGCAGTGGTCGGCGAAGCTGTGTCACTACTCCAGAAATCACATTTTAACTGAAGAATTAGAAATGAAAAAATTATCTGCAAGATGGGTACCATGACTCTTGATGCTGGATCAAAAACGCATGAGAATGGACATATCAGAAGAAAGTTTGGCCCATTTTAGGGGAAACTAATGAGATTTTTTGTGCTGGTTTGTGATCACAGATGAGACCTGGGTGCACTTCAGGCTGAAGAATATTGGGGAAAAGCAGTGGAAACGTGCTGACTCTCCGCCACCAAATAAAGCGAAGACAATTCCTTCAGCAGGAAAGGTCATGGCATCAGTGTTCTGGGATGTGAAGGGGATTCTGTTTGTAGTCTATCTCCTCACTGGACAAACAATTATTGGAGAATATTATGCTAACCTCATGGACAAATTACAACAAAAGATATGTGCTTCAGCTCACTACAGAATCACAAAAAATCATAGTACAGAACTGCTCTTATTTCACCTTCATTGTTGGCAACAGCATATCAGTAGTGTCCCTTCCACTACTTCTAATAATTGCACATTACTGAAAATCATAGAACTGATTGGTTATTCCCCATCAACATTTAACATTATTTTATTTTTTCCTTTAATGTTAGTAGATAAATAAGTATCAATCTTACCTTAACTTCCAGTGTGAGCCTTTTAGATGAACATTTATTTAATATTTTTTAAAATTTATCTTACAATAACATATTGTTGTTCTGCAGACAGATTTTGGCAACAAGAGTAAAGGAGATTTACTTCAAGAAAAACTAGCTAAAATCTTCAAAATCAAGACTGAAAATCTATGCATATTTAGCATAAAATCAAGATCTCAGCGATATATTATTACAGATATACATTTTTCTATTTGTGCTCCTGGTTCTTATGTGTACCAACCTACAAGACTTAATGGGATTGTTCAGATGCACTGGCAAGAGGTAAGTAGTCTGTCAGCTTCTGCTTACCAGTTATCTGAGCATGAAATAAATATCAAAATATGAATTGGCAGAGCCAATGCCCTTTAGACAGAATGCAGACATTCTTATATACTTTAACTGAATCTGAATAAACACTTTTCATAGCACTCATTTTTTATTATTATTCTTTCTTGTAGATTGCAGTCTTGTAGTCCATTCTAAAATGTAACTTTTTATACTGGTCTAGAAGATGCTTTGGTTCATTTTGTTAAATAATATAAACACTGGAGGAGTTTTTGGTGTTGAACGCATATATTCTCAGTCATTTCAATTCACAGTACAAATCAACATCAACCACAGCACTGACACAACACACATAACCTGTCTTCCATCCTCACACTTCAAATTCACACCATGCAGTGCCTGTGATAAAATATCCACAGTCAACGTCTATCTTCAGAAGTTCTGGGAACTGGGTTGATGCCAAACTTTTTTTGACATGTGTACATCATAACATTTGTGCCATCCTGTGTCAACAGTAGCTCACTGTGTCGCTGGAGAACGTCATGAGTTGTTTATGTGTACCTACCTATATTTGCCTTTCAGACACACATGTTTTTAAAATCTCGGTCCAAAATTTCAAAGTATATGGGGTGAATTCAGACATAAATTGATGATTTTTTTTTAATTCTGTATTCTTTCTACTTGATTTTAGTAACTTTCAATGCATATTATGGTAGGCCTAAAAACTTGATTCTATCAGGTCCCTGTGGTACACACACAGTGTGTATATGTGCAATTCACCAAAATTTTAAACTTACGATTGAAAAAGTGAGGTCGAAATCTGTAACAAGTGGAGAAATACAGACATATAAACCTTGTCTTGCAAAGGTTCTGTGCAATCCACCGTCAATATATTATCAGTTGGGAGACTGTAATTCATGCCCAGGAAATGGAGACCATACTTCAGAAGGCGTTCCAAGAAAACTTGATAGACAGTGTCACCTTCTGACAATGGATTTCTGAGAACAGGTGTAAATTGGAAACATCACAAAAATCAACAAGAGAGTTCATGAATTTGTTTTGCAATAAGCCATCTATGTTGGTCCATCATGACTTTATTGCAAAGCAATGAAGTTCATTTATGAAACACATTAGAGAAAAGATTCACAGTTTGCTGTGCACTGTGATTTTTCAGAGAACTAGTCATTTTTGGTACAGGATGAGGTCCAGAGCTATCACTGGATGAGTCAGCACACCACTCTTCACCCATTTGTTGTGTACTACAAAGGAGAAACAGAAACAGAGCATCTCAGTTATGTTGTTATTTCAGACGTTGTGAATATAACACTGTGGCTGTCTACTGCTTCCAGAAAAAGCTCATCAATTCATTAAGAAATCACTTTGAACCTAAAAAAATGTATTACTTTCCTGATGGTGCTGCTGCTCAGTACAAAAACAAGAAAAACTTTTTACATCTATGTTTTCATCAAGCTGATTTTGGCATAGGGGCTGAATGGCATTTTTTAGTAACAGCTCATGGAAAAGGGCCTTGCAATGGAATGAAAGGCACAGTCAAGAGGTTTGCAGCACAAGAAAGCTTGCAACATTCATATGAAATTAAAATTCTTACATCTTGGCATATTTTCAACTGGGCAGTGGAAAACGTCTTGAGAGTACATTTTACATTTGTAACTCAGGGTGTACATAGGGACAGTCATATTACTAAACAGTCACTTCGGCAAAGAATTAACTGTTCCAAGAACTGGGGACTTCCACTACTCAGATCACAAATGTCAATTTGTGGACTATGAACACACAAGCACCCAAGAAAGGACTCAGGTCGTAGAACATAAAAGAATGCTTAAAGAGAAAGACATTAATGGTTTTAAAAGTAGATTAGCATCTGAGGAATGGCAACTAGTTCTTCAGCAAAAAGGGTCCAAATTCAAATGGGCCAAATTTTATTATATTATTTTACAATATCTTAATTTTTGCTGCCCAGTGAAAAAAATTAAGAAAGTAGTAACTCACAACCAGAATGTAAAAAACGCCAGACTGACTCTTCCAGCTCACAGATTAAACCCAGGCAAAAATCAAGGATCTAAGTGTGCTACATAAGTCAACTAAATTGCAAATTTAAGGATAAGTATGATCAAGCTAAAAAACAATTTCAGGAACAGCTCTCAAGTTTAAGAAAACAGATCCTAGATAGGTAAGACTTCATGGAATATAATAAATAGATATTGCAAAGCCACCCCTAAGTTAGATGCTCGAATTGACAGAATCCAACATAAAGGAAACCTTATTAATGATCCAGATAAAATCTGCAATATATTTAATGAATATTTTATATCTTCAACTGTGAATCCAGTTAATAACAAAGGTCTAACTCCGATGGTAAAGCCTTACCCTAGGCTGGAAACTGCTTTTGAATTTAAGGAAGTGAGTGTGGAGGAAATAGGACAAATAATAAATTACTTAAAGAATAAGACCTCATCTGGCTGGGATGTACTGAGTTGTATTATAACTAAAAAATACAACAAGGAATTAGTTGGAATAATTACCTATATGATTAACAGTAGTATCAAGGAGCACACATTTCCAAATATATTGAAGAAAAGTACAGTTAAACTTGTGCATAAAAAAGGATCGAAAGAAGAGCTATCAAACTTCAGGCCCATATCACTAATACCAATTTTTGGTAAAATATTTGAAATTGTTTTGTTGACACACCTTATTGATTATTTCACAAAGAATAATTTAGTAGTAGAAACACAGCATGGCTTCAGAAAGCATCACAGTACCATTACGGCAATTACCGAATTTCTCCACAAGTTGTATGATGCCCTGGATGAGGGAATGCAGACAGCAGGGATATTTCTAGACCTTACTAAAGCATTTGACTCAGTGAATCATGAGTTTTACTAAGCAAATTGGAAACTTACAACATAAATGCCACATCCATACAACTACTGATCACTTATCTAACCAATCATAAGCAGTGTACAAAGCTGAGTTATGAAATTAATGATCAGATCAAACATTTACAATCCAGCTATGAAACAGTAAAACAAGGTGTGCCTCAGGGCTCCATATTGGGCTCCTCCCCTTTTCTGGTCTACATTAATGATTTAGAGGCACCTCTGTACTCCCAATTAGTAAGTTATGCAGATGATACCTCACTTTTGTTCTTTTGCAAACAAACTAATAACTTGACATTGGCTGCAACTGATGGCTTAAGTCAAATAACTACTTACTTCCATGATCAAGGTCTAAAAGTCAATATTAGCAAATCCCTGCTGTTACCATTTAAACTTGGCAATTCATACCAAACCTGTATTGATAATATAAGTGGCATCAAAAAAAGTAGACACTGACAAATGTAAATTTTTGGGGATATACCTAGACGAAAATCTTACATGGGTAGATCATATCAAGTTTGTATGCAATAAAATCAGCAGTTCACTGCACTTAATTAGCAAACTATCAAAGTTAGTCTCTGAACAAACATTATAAACTGCTTATTATGGGACAATATTTGCATATATTAATTATGGAATAGAGGTATGGGGATGTGCTGCTGATAGACACACGAACAGAAACCTAACGCAGCAGAAAAGAGCAATCAGGACCATGCATCGACTAGGATACAGAAATTCGTGTAGAGAAACCTTTCCTTGTATCTGTACAAATTAATAACATATCTTTGTGGACCATAAAAATAATGAAACCAAGTGCTCTGATGTGCATACTCATAACACAAGACAAAAAGATTGTTTCTTCAGAAGCAGAACCAAACTAAAGAAAACAGATCATAGTCCTTGGATTAATGTCCAGATACGGTTTAACAAACTGCCAAGTGGTATAAGATGCCACAAAGGTAAAGTACTCAAAAGGGAATTAAAATCATTCTTAACTCTCAAATGTTTGTACTCACTGAATGGATACTGATGTTAAAATGTAGCTAATTAAATGTAGGCCTAACTCTTCTATCTGTATGATGTACTATTCTGAGATTATTGTAATATATACTATTTTTGTAACAACATGCTGTAAATTCAAATACCTATACTATGTTAGCAATTGTATGTTGCATTATGAAGTACTGTACCAGACATTGCCAAGTGCATCACCCGGAAGTGGCTTCTTGTACATGCGAATTGCAAATTCCTACTGTTTGTACAAAAATTGTATAAAAATGCTATGACATTTGCAAAAGTCACCAGATGGTGACTATATGCAAAAAAAAAAGATAATAAATAAATAAATAAAACATTTCATGTGCTCACTCCTGTAGTTTCAGATACAACAAAAATCTTTGACTAGATAGTTTCCTATGCTCAAAGTTCATAACAGTAATTGACAACCAAACCCCAAAAACACTGTCATTGACAGGTATAAATAGATGCATAACTACAGAGCAAAAAAACAAGTGGTTGCTTGCATACATTTTGGGGAAAGATGAAGAAGAAGATAAACTAAAGGTGACTTCAATCATCCATGTGGTCCATCTCCTTTTGCATATCTGGAGAAGCCAAATGTTATGTGGATTCATGTGGTGTATGTTCTATGTAAGGTGAACTCAGTGACCACAACAAGCCAAATATACATCTTGCCTGAAAATGACATGGGCAAAACCAACCAATTCCATTTTATAAGAACTTATGATAGACAGAGCTGTTCATAAATGTCATGTAGTAAGAACATTTTTTTTAAATTAATTTGGAGATTTCTTAATGTAGAACCTCTATGAAAGTCATTTTTCACACAGCACACGGGACTTGAAAATTTTGTGACATGTGATCCCATGATGATCCCAAAATTAAACTTTCAGAGGTGTAAGGGTATAGTTCAAAGAAATTTTGCAATTTTTTTCCAAAATTTTAAAACTATGGCTTTTTTAGAAAATTAAAATTTAAAATTTAATTTTTAAATAATTTTTAAATTCCATCATGGTGCATATCAAATGAAAACCCAACTAAAGCACTTTAAAATGACATTTTTCAAGCCTGTATCTTACCTAGCTCCAGGAAAATGGCAATTTACTGCCCCTTGAAAAGTCAAGGCTTGATAAATTTTTAATTAAATCATGAAAAATAATTTATGGTTCATTCATAACTATATAGGGACACTAGGTGCACCTAGTTTCATCAAAATCTGAGGCCTTCAAACTTAATCATTACATACATACATACACACACACACACACACACACACACACACACACACACACACACACACACACATTAATCCTTGTTCCATAGATCATGAATACGACATTTCATAATGATGTGGAACGTGTCACTTTAACATAATTAATAAATGTTTTTCTTTTTTAATTTATTTTTATTTTTAATTTTTTATTTATTTTTTTACAGTTACTACTTCATATCTAAGAACTCTTCTATTGAGATTTGTCCTTCAGTTATTCTTTTAATTTGCTTTTAAACGTTGGTTGGCTATCTGTCAGACTTTTAATACTATTTGGCAAATGACCAAAGAGTTTTGTGGCAGTATAATTCACCCCTTCCTGTGCCAAAGTGAGATTTAACCAAGAATAGTGGAGATCATCCTTTCTTCTAGTGTTGCAGCTACCGTATTTACTCGAATCTAAGCCGCACTCGAATCTAAGCCGCACCTGAAAAATGGGACTCGAAATCAAGGAAAACAAAATTTCCCGAATCTAAGCCGCACCTGAAATTTAAGACGCGAAATTCAAGGGGAGAGAAAAGTTTTAGGCCGCACCTCCAAATCGAAACAAAGTTGGCCCACTTTAATACGAGACACAATTTAGGTCGAATGAATGATGATACAGCTACAGTAGTTTGGTTCGAGTCGTAAGCTTAGCAGTTAAGCTTTACCAGGTAGCCATTGCTATGCGTCAGGTGCTCCGTCCGTATTTATACGGGTACCCTTCCTTTTTCACGTGCTTCGTCTGGTTTGAATCGATTGCTTATTTTTCATTGATCTCATAAGTGACATTCTCTATGTTATAGTTGTTTACGTCACTCTAAGCTGAAAATGCATTATTGTACACTGTCATGCATTGTTTGTCGCATTCTGATAATGAGTGTTTACAACCTGTCGTCACTCACGGCATGGCTTGCTTTTGTGTGCGCTACTGCGGCTTTCAATAAAAAAAAAAAAAGAGACATATTGTCTCATTAGTGGAACAATGGCAAGAGACTGCTATTTGTTGTTACTTACACTGCTGCTTTCTTTGATAATGATCAGCAAGAACTAAATAATAGACTGCATATGATAGAAGATGTTCTGAACGAGAGTTTAGCAAAAATTTTACGCCGTCTGAAAATCTTTGCAGATGCCTCTTTAGTACATTACATTCTGCACAGAAATTAGTCATCTTAGATTTTAAAATCTAGACAATTGACGTGCTTCATTTCTGACTGTATCACTGTTAGGCATAAGAATAATACGGATATAAACACGACATGATATGTATATTCTTCCACGTTTGCTGTTGTCTCACTCTAATTTCGTAGTTTATTAGGTAGACAGGATTTAAATGAGATAGCAGCAAACATGATAGAATACATGGCAAAATGTTTATATCCATATTATTCTTATGGTGGAGTGGATACTGCATGTGATTCACAATTCAATAAGTTCCTATTAGCAACCATCTCTTCTCACAGGTAGGAAAAAATTCAGAATGTAGAGTTGGCCATATTGACAAAAACCCCAAACAGTCTTGCCAGTCGGATTTACGTAGTACATTGAAATGCTGCTACATTCTAAGATGAACAATACGGAATTTGTATTTACTTCGTTGGATAATGTATGAAAATGTGGTGGTCGAAACTCGGGGTGGAGAAAAAAAGCTCATCTTCCACCTCTTTTTAAAAAATTTTTGGCGCCAGTATTTATCATTGTGCCTACAAAGCAAGCCTGTGTAGCGTTACATATATTCGACGGCAGAAGTTAGTTGTGGCAGCACCTACCTACATTTTTAAGAATTTCCGCTTAGTTTGCACTCGATTCTAAGCCGCAGGCGATTTTTTGGATTACAAAAACCGGAAAAAAAGTGCGGCTTAGATTCGAGTAAATACGGTATGCACTTTGCTGTTATTTTTTAATTGGGATGGGTTATCAATGACAAATATCATTAGCGAATATATGTATTGTGAAGGTACTGTGAATATACTGAGTTCCCTATATAAACGTCTGCAAGGTGATCTTGCACGGGCTCCAGCTATTATTCTGATTACATGCTTTTCTGCAATGAATACCTTCTGTCTTAATGACGAGTTGACCCAAAATATGATGCCATATGAAAGTAGTGAATGAAAATAGGCATAGTAGGCTAATTTACTGATAAGTTTATCACCAAAATTTGCAATAAACCTAATAGCATAAGTTACTGAACTTAACCGTTTCAGCAGATCATCGATGTGTCTCTTCCATTTCAATTTCTCATCAATGCACACACCCAGAAATTTTGAGTATTCTGCCTTAGCAACAGACTTTTGTTCGCAGTATATATTTATCATTGGTGTTATGTCATTTACTGTACAGAATTGTATAAACTGTGTTTTCTCAAAATTTAGTGAGAGTCCATTTGCAGAGAACCGCTTAGTAATTTTCTGAAAAACATTACTTACAATTTCCTCAGATGATTCTTGTTTTTTGGGTGTGATTACTATACTTGTATCATCAGCAAAAAGAACCAGTTTTTCATCTTCATGAATATAGAGTGGCAAGTAGTTAATATATATTAAGAACAATAAGGGACCCAAGACTGGACCCTGTAGGACACCATTCTTGATATATCCCCAGTTAGAGGACTGCTGATTTTTGCAGACTATCTATAATGTTAATTTCAACCTCCCGCATTCTTTCTGTTAAGTATGAATTAAACCATTTGTGCACTGTTCCACTCATACCACAATACTTGAGTTTATCTAGAAGAATTTCATGATTCACACAGTCAAAAGCCTCTGAGAGATCACAAAAATCCCAATGGGTGATGTTCAGTTATTCAGTGCATTTAATATTTGATCACTGAAAACATATATAGCATTTTACGTTGAAAAGCCTTTCTGAAAACCAAATCGACATTTTGTTAGTACTTCATTTTTACAAATATGTGATGCTAGTCTTGCATACATAACATTTTCAAGAATTTTGGATAAAGCTGTCAGGAGTGAGTTGGGTGGTAGTTGTTAGCATCAGACCTATCCCCTTTTTTACGCAGTGGCAATTTGTTGATTTGACATGAAATGACACTACACAAAAACATTTTCTTTTTACTCCCATGGGGAACAGGTCATACAGTCATCATATCAAAAAACTGAACACCACTTTATATATAAATTCTGTATTTATTAAGAATGTTATACACACTACACCATCACATGCCAAGTGCTAGAATAAGACTGAAAAATGAAGCGCAATGGTAGCACAAGTTTTGAAGAATCAAAGATTTGGTAGTTCAAAGGTAGCACATTCCATCGACAGTTAATTCTTGTGGTCGATGACCAACACAGAGCCATCCCCTCCCTACTGCAGAGCACAGGGAGAGGTGGTGACGTAGGTTGGCATGGTGCTCGGTCTGTAGTCATGTCTAAAGATGTCCCCTTGGGTGTAGTTCCTATTAATGATGAAGTCACGTTGTCACGTCAGTGGGCAGAAAACTGGGATTGGGAAGCCTGGTGATGTGGGGGCATTGCATGCTGTGAGTGGCACTTAAATAGAGAGATGGCCACCATCATCAGTTGAGGCAGTGATGGCTGTCTCCTCTGCATCTGGGGGGATCACAAACATGGCAGATGGCAGCACAGTTGTCGTCAGATGGCACAGGCTGGTTAGTGGAATAACTGGGATTTGGAGGGGGGGGGGGGGGGGGAGGTGAGAGAAATCCTACACACTCATCCTCTGAGCTGGGTGGAGAACAGGAAGTACTAGTATCACACGCATTGTTACATGTACTAACAGAGCTGGAAGGAGAGCTCGGTTCATTAGGAGCACTGGTAGTGAGGAAGTGGGATCATAGGAGAGTCATCCTCCAAGTTTGCATCTTTGGACCCTTGAAGCTGGTTTGAGAAGCGAGGTGGTCACAATTCATCTGTTACCTTGGAGCAGAATATCAAAGGTCTCCAGAAAGCAGCATAATACTTTATGTGGGCCCAAGTAAGGGGGGGGGACAGGGGGGGGGGGGGGGGTTTGCAGTGCAGGTCACACCATGTCATTTCACAACATCACATAGTCACAAACATGTAACCCTTTGTGCATGAAGGTACAAGAATAATAGAGTTGATGGTTTCTGCAGGACGATGCATTAATCACTTGATGATGCGGGCCACTGCAGTAACGTAGTTGTGCTGGCTCGGTGGCGTGATCACTGACCAGGTTCAGGTCATCAAGTAGATGGCTCATCAGACAGATGAACCATTCATTGTCTTCCAACATGCCGTGGATGTCCAGGATATTATCCACTAGCACAAACCATGTTATAGGGTTGTTCTTTTGAAGTTGTGGAAGCTTTGGAAACTGCGCGACAGGTGGCTGCTGTAGTGTCATTGGGAGATGGCAGTGGGCGTGCAGTGGGTACCCAGAAACTGGTATATTATCTGTCTCTAATGCAGCACAAGTAAGCACCTGTCCACACAAGACCTGGGAGAAAATGTGGTAGGCAGGGGCATCATGGCGGCTGTGAACGTAGTCACAGGCTGTTGATGTGGGAAGTCAACGACATACGAGTTGAACTAGAGTACATGCTTGTGTGTCAGGCTAGTACGAAATTTGTTCTCTTCAAATGTTGTAGGACATTGTGGTGACAGTAGTTCTTTTTTCAGCCGTTGGTTGATGACCACCACACTCCTTTATATACCAACACTTATAAATCTGTCTTCTATTAGTGAAATATTATTAATTGGTAATGCCCTATTATAACATGTGGGCTGCGAGTTAGTGCCAAGTATGACGCTCACCTGCAAGCTAGTGTTATGCTCTGGGAGGAATTTTGAAATGTTTGACTGTGTGTTTGCCTAATGAATAGAGGGTATTGAACATCAATTTTGTATCTATGGCAATCAATAGAAAACTGCAAGGCGTTATTTTGGGGATAATGAAAGTAGTAAATGCATACAAATGAAATAACAAATGCTTGCCAGCCTAATTAGGCATCATAATTTGAAACATGAGTATGAGTTACTAAATTGACTTTCATTAATACTCCTTTTAAATAGTGCAATGAATACACATGACTACCGAACAAACTGAGTAGTGGGTAGCAATAGTTACTATTTACACAAATCAGCAATCATAGGAAATTTAAAAGTTATTTCACTCATGGTAATAATAGTTACTGTTGCAATCAATAGGTAACTCAGCACTAAGATGTTACTAAAGACCTTACAAGACTAAAATTGGGCGTGACAAGAGTCCTAGTTTAACTAGCATACCAGACACCACAAATGATATTAAATAACATTACACAGCACTTTTTTTATACTCACACTTTTATGGAAATGCTTCAGATTTCTTTAGCGAAAGCAGAATTTAGTTTATCTTTCTTATAATAAAAAGAATGTAGTGGAGACCCATAAACTGAAACTGTCTTTACAGGCAAATTCTGTGACTATTTCAAAAACAAACTGCAATTTGCCAATATTGATTTCTAACCCCACAATTACTATCCAAGTCATGCCAAGGATAACATCTTCACTGAGAGCTTTAACTATTAAACATCCATGTTTAAAAGTTTTCCCTCAATTGTAAAATATATTAAAGCCTGACTTTTAACCACTTTACTATGTTTCCCAGTTGCACCTTTAATCCGTACTCCAATTACAGGTAATTCTACACATTCCTCATCATGTTTTAATTTTTTACTTAAGGATTCAGACACTTCTGAAATTTGGCTGCCTGTGTCAACAAGACACTTGCCTTCCCATGATCGTATTCTGACTTTAATGAATGAAAAACAAACATCAGTACATTTATCAGTTTTAACATCCTCATATGACTGGTCATCTTCTATCTCCAAAATCACTGTTGTTCTTACCATTTTCATTGGCTAGGTACACTTCCATTACATTACCACAAAGATCATTATCACTGTCACTGAGAATTTCATCAACCCATGTACACCTACTTGTTTCATGTAAATCAGCACTGTGGAAATTATAGTTAAGATGTTTTACAGTAACATATTTAATCTTATGCCACCATTCTGGATATAAAATTAAACACAGGTTTTTTATGATGATTCTGAAGTTTTCCTCTTTCTCAATAGCATCAATATTTAACCGCATGTTATATAAAAGAGATTAATTCCCATTCATAACATTTTCATTAACATCCCTTAATCCTTTAACATTGTCCTTCGGAAACACTACAGCATTGTAGCAACTACTACACATTTCCTTACTAATATCTAATGCCTCCAATTCTTCCTTAAAACAAACAAAATACTTTTCTTCATCATTACTATACTCAGCATCACTTACCTTCAATTTATTATATGCAATAACACCACAAACCTCATCAATATCACCACACAAATTACCAACATCACCATTCCCTACTTTATTACCGTTTAAATACCCGGTTTCGTGTAAGTTGCTGTTCATTAATACAGTATTCACTTTGTTCTTACCTAGTTCTTCCATTAGTTTCTGAATTCCAAAATCATCACAAAAATCAATTACTTCAGCATCTATCAAATGACAAGACTTTACCCAGTTATAGAATTCTGATAAATTAATTTCTTCTGTATACTCTTTTCCAATTTCTGGTTGCTCACTTACTTTATTTGCATATTTCGCATTACCCGGTGAACATACTTTTTCTCAACAGAAATAACATTAACAGGAAACACATCTTCAAGATAGCTACTGACCGCTTCAGTAGAGTGTTTTTCTTGTGTGTCGGTATTTGTGTAATTTCTGGTCCATTTGTTATTTGTTTCATGAGCCCCTAACTTGTGGACTGACAGTGGGGCCCAAGTTAGTTTTTTCTGTCTCCTGAATTAATACCCCATCCTGTTTCCTTGTGTTTCTGTTATCATATCTATTCAAATTTCTGTTCCAACAATTGCCATGTTGCTCTCGAGAATGAAAATTGTTACCATTTACGCTATTATGTTCCTTCTGATGATAATTGTTACCATTGTGGTTACTATGTTCCCTCCTGCTGTGATTATTACTGTACCAATTCTTATTACCACCCCATTCAAAAGGTGTGTGTATACTGTGGTTGTGTTTCCCTATTTTATTTTTTTCCAAAACTCTACCTAATTTGTCTACATATTTCAAAACACATTCATTGTGTCATCTGGCCTGTAGACTAGATCCAATTGTACCTCTGCTGGTAACCTCCTTTTTAAAGAATCAATCTGGAAGAGTTCATCAAAAGGTTCTCTCAATTGAGTTAATATTTCAAGATGATTTTTGCAAAACTGTTTCATACAAAGATGCCTGTCCCTGTAATTTGGTCCATTAAGAAATTCACTTTTTATTCTAGTTTGTTCAGTCTATGACCAAAATCTATCTAAAAATCCTTTCTCGAAATCTGCATGAATTGTGTCATCTTTAGGATACTGATTATCTCAACTTAATGCTTCACCTTCCAGAAACTTTGTAACGACATTCCCTGCATTATTTCTTCATTGATTGTCCTCAGTGTCAATGTACTGCATTGCTACACTGGCTGAAAAATGGGTTGTGGAAGTACAACACTGAATACTTTGAATGATGTAGCCAACAGGTGCACATTTGTGTTTCACAGTACTTTACTTTCACTGTTCAGAACCCCCCCAATAATACACAGTTATATGTCCAGTGCACTATTGTTTAACTTTTGATAAGCCTCATTAATAGGTTGCAGGCGAACCTCCACAACTGCTACAATAGTTTACTGCTGAACATCTATGAGCAGTAAAAACCCCCACAAAGTTCACTGTTCTTGAAGAATAGAAACGTACATATGGATCAGACACTGTCATTGTTTTAACACACGCCCTAATTGTGTAACACTTATTTCATGGATACATTGTTGTTGATCGAACCAATACAGCTTCCTCGTCTGAAACTCAGCTGTGGTCTGACTGTCTTGGGACCAAAAATCAGGTCCTTATATATCCTCACAATAATAGGTACTGAAACTACACACTGTTCAAAGTTAAATTTACAGAAATTACAATTAAAACTTAACTCATTAAATTAACTGCATACATTGAAAAATTGGTACTTTTTAACAGTTTCTTCTCCTACAAGAGTTAGGCCGAATTATTTGAT
This sequence comes from Schistocerca nitens, assembly GCF_023898315.1. Lineage (NCBI taxonomy): Eukaryota > Metazoa > Arthropoda > Insecta > Orthoptera > Acrididae > Schistocerca > Schistocerca nitens. The sequence continues at coordinate 38,285,041 of NC_064620.1, forward strand.
TAAATCATGAAATTAACATATATAGTTATGCAAACAATACTTTTGATTAAACTTTTAATTACTTTGGAATTAATTAAGGACTGGCTTTGCTAACATGTTTTTGAGTAGAGCCAAATAGATCCTTTAAGAATACAATTAGTTGTTCCTCCAAATGTTTATAATTAGTACAGAATTAATATTTGTTTATATGTCAACAATAGAATTTAAGTTATGGAACAATTTCTGAGTTCACCCTATAACAATAGTATTAACTAAGAATAGTTTAAATAAATTAGAAAATCAATTACATCCATAAAACTAAGCACAAAATTAGATCTGGTGTTATATTCTTTAAAACTGAGGGCCAACCTTTCTCTTTTATGAAAATGCAGATTATATTCATGTATATTCATGGTAATTAGTTAAAATTGAAAAAAAAAATTTAAGGAGGCAGATGGCAAAACAAGAGGGGGAAGTAACAATATCCCAGCTTGCTTCATCACAACTTCTTAACAAACTTGATTTTCATAATATCAATCATATTAGACACAAAATTATCTCTGCAATGCTGCAGAAAATCTGCAGGATGTAAACTACCTTCACCTGAAAAAGTTTTTTACTGGAATGTTGCAGAACATAGTATTAAAGCCACTGAGGCTTATTAATAATTATTTTTGAGAGAGAGTAATGCATTCAAGAATATAACTTTATTTTTGCATTTCATTGAACACAGGAACAATATTGTTATAACCTTTAATCACCAATAATTGCGTGGATATTCAAACACACTCACTTAGAAACAATAGCTGCTTACATGATAACAACTCAGTATCTCTCATTCGATTGCCGTGCCGTGACATGCGGCCGGCGCCGTTCATAGCTAGGTGGCGCTCCCGCACTCAGCCGAGTTGCGGAGTGCCTCTATCGCAATTTGCGCGTACTGTCGTGGCGGCACTGTTAAATGTCGTGGCACTGTCACAACACTTTTCCCCCCTTGAAAAAAAAAACACTCACTTCCTTGGAGACACGGACACTGTGGAGACATCCATGGCCTCTTGTGAGGCCCCGAGAAGATCCCGCGGAGAGACACAAGAGTATGGTCGAAAATGTCCAGGACGGAAGCTCGTGCGTGGAACGTGCCTCCTGGACGAGATGATGGGTGAAAACTCCGGAGCAGCATCCATAGGTGTCGTGGACCTGGGGGTGTGCTCCAGCGAGATGGGTCCCGGAAAAGGCGGTGTCGTGACTGGAGCCGGTTCCGGCATACTCGGAAGCGGTAGCGACATCGGCTGCATCAACACGTACGGTAGATGGGCAGCAGTGACAGGACTGGCTTCTCGGGCTGGTGGAGGTGAAGGAAGGGGCGGTGGCACCGGCGTGGCCACCACTCATGGGCGCATCTGGTCGTAATGGCGAACAACCATGCCGTCGTCCATACATATTTCACAAAGCCGGCGGCCGCGAAGAGCCTTGGCCACCCCTGGAATCCATTTAGGGCGAGATCCATACCCTCGTGCCCACACGTCGGCGGGTGCCCACCGAGTATTTTCCCGCACTAGGGGACATAGCACAAGGCCTGACAGGGTGAAGCAGGTGCAGTAGAGTGCGCGGTTGGCGGCCATGCAAGAGTTCAGCAGGGCTGCGATCACCCAGAGGCGTGAAGCGATAAGAACTCAGAAATTGCAGCAGAGCGTCATCTGTGAAAAAATCACTAAGGAATTTTTTCATCTGGCTTTTGAAAGTGCGGACAAGGTGCTCGACCTCCCCATTCGATTGTGGATGGAAGGGCGGTGCTGTAACATGATGAATCCCTTGTCCAGTACAAAAATCACGGAAGGCCTGCGAAGAGAACTGAGGGCCATTGTCCGTGGCGATCGTGGATGGAAGACCTTCTAGCGCAAAGATTTTGGACAAAGCCAGTGTTGTCGCCGCAGTGGTGGGTGACAGACATCGAACAACAAACGGAAACTTCGAGAAGGCGTCAATCAACAGTAGCCAATAAGTACCGAGGAAGGGGCCAGCAAAGTCAGCTTGCACCTGTTCCCATGGCTGCACCGGATCAGGCCACAGAGAGGGCATTGTACGAGGTGCAGCCAGTTGTTGAGCACACTGACCACACGCAGCCACCATGTGGGTGATGTCCGAATCAATACCGGGCCAATAAATGTGCCTGCGGGCCAGGGACTTAGTCCGAGAAATCCCCCAATGGCCTTCATGCAACAGTTTGAGAACATCTTTGTGAAGAGAGGCTGGCACCATGACCCATGGAGATGCGCCATCCGTGGCCAGAAGAACAACACCATCACGAACAGACAGACGAAGGCGCAAGGCATGGTAGTTGCGAAGGGGATCCGATGCCCGGCCTTTGGTCCTGTCCGGCCAACCCCATTGAACAAAACCGATCACCTGACACAGGACCGGGTCCTGCGCAGTAGCCGACGCGACCTGCGAACCTGTAAGTGGAAAACCCTCGACCGTACGACGTTCTTCCTCATCAATGTGGAAACAGAGTAGTTCATCACGATCGAAAACCGGGTTGGGGCCCATCGGCAATCGCAACAATGCGTCAGCGTTGGCCTGCTGGGCCGTGGGGCGATAGTGAATCTCATAGTGAAAACGAGACAAGTATAAGGCCCAACGTTGCAGGTGGTGAGCTGCCTTATCCGGAAGCGACGCCGATGGGCTGAACAGAGAGACCAGCGGCTTGTGGTCGGTGATGAGGTGGAACTTAGAACCATACAAAAAAAACCTGAACTTTTTTAGAGCATAAATGATAGCGAGCGCCTCCTTTTCGATTTCAGATTAACGCCGTTGCGCATCGTTGAGGGTCTTGGAAGCATAGGCGATTGGTCATTCTGACCCATCCTCATATTGATGGGCGAGCTGTAGGTTTAAGAGTAATGTGGGCTTCAAAATCCTTGGCACGACCCAGACCAGCAGAGAACACGGACGAAAATTCAGAACACAATCCATCCAGCTGTTGATACGGAATATCCTCAGATATGAGGTGCACATCATCATCAATGGAGAACCTGAACAACTGGAAAGCATCATAACCGAACAGGTTTTCAGTGCCCACATGATCCACCACATAAAACGTGAGGGGCCTAACAACAGACTTGTAGGCAGTGGAAGCAACAGACTTGTAGGCAGTGGAAGCATCAAACTGGCCAATGATAGGAATTTTCCGTTTATTATAAGTTCTCAGATTTCGCGTAACTGGAGACAAGGGAGGGGAGCCCAACTCCAAATACGTGCGAGAATTAATGAGAGTTACTGCAGAGCCAGTGTCCACTTGCATGCGAATGTCTTTATCCAGAACACAAACAGTAACAAACAGCTTATTTGTTTGAGAAAGCACACAGTTAACATCCATGTCTGATGCCTCGTCCTCGTCGACAGGAACTTTAGAGGACTGACACACAGAAGCAATGTGGTCTTTTTTCCTACATGAATTACACGTGGCCCAACGTTTTGGACACGCGGCCCTGTCATGCTGTACGAAACAACGTGGACAAGAAGGAAGTGCGGAACGAACCTGCTTCTGTGGTTGCTGTTTTCGCTGCAAGCGTTGCGGCCCAACGCAGCATTGTTTACGCGAGTGAACCGCCGCCACATCTTCATTCTCCTGTGAAACAGGCAAATTGTCCGTGTCGAAAGTTGACTGTACAGCGCCTACATCACACCACGCATCTATTTGCGCACCAGCAGTGTGAGGCACTTCAAAGGATTGAGCGATGCTTAGAACTTCCGATAACGACGGGTTTGGCAGTTGTAGGGCACGTTGCCAAATTTCTTTATCAGGAGCAAGCCGTAGAATAGCATCCCTAACCATTGAATCAGCATAAGACTCATGATGAGTGTCCGTGACAAACTGACATTTCCTACTCAGACCGTGTAGTTCCGCCGCCCAAGCCCGGTAAGATTGATGGGGCTGTTTACGACACCGGTAGAACGCCATGCGGGCAGCAACGACGTGGGTGTTTTTGCGGTAACATTTCTTGGAAGGACAGGGAGGTAGGTTCCCACAGAGGGGCTAATTGAGATAGTAGCTGATAGATCCGTGGGGAAATCCAAGATAGAAATGATGACTTACACATAGGAGCGTCGACAACGCTGAAAGCCAAAAGTGTTGCCGCAAACGCTTCTCATAATCCTCCCAGTCTTCAGCGGCCTTGTCATAAGGAGGGAATGGAGGCAGAGAAGACGAAGACAGACGATGAGTAAGTGATGTTGATAATGCCTGAATAGCAGCCGTCAGCTGTGTTTGTTGTTCAATGAGCACTTGCATAAGCTGTTCCATGTCTGCCCCGTCACAAGCACACAAATCCACACCGCAGTGAAAATATCCATTCCTCGTCGCCAAAAAGTGTTATAACCTTTAATCACCAATAATTGCGTGGATATTCGAACACACTCACTTAGAAACAATAGCTTGTTACATGATAACAACTCAGTATCTCTCATTCGACTGCCGTGCCGTGACGTGCGGCCGATGCCGTTCGTAGCTAGGTGGCGCTCCCACACTCAGCCGAGTTGCGGAGTGCCCCTATCGTTGTTTGCGCGTACTGTCATGGCGGCACTGTTAAATGTCGTGGCACTGTCACAACGTATACCAAAGCAAAGATTTATTAAAAAGAGATGGCATATCGCTAGAACAAAACCAAAGAATAAACACATCATAAATAACATTCTTCACAGAATAAACACCGACGTCCACTGTGTGATTTTGTTGTGTCTCCAGGCAGTTCCTACACAGCCCCCCTTTGTAGAGTGGAGCTCCAGGCACATAAAGATACTTGTATTTTATAATTCTGCCCACCCTAGAGCACTTCTCTGAGAATGGTGGGTCCTCCAGTGTGGTTTCGTGCTTCTGGTTTGTTTTGTTGCTCTCTGTGGGCAACACCTCTTTGTCATATTGTGTAAGCGGCGGTTCTTCACTGTTGTTTTGATTTTCTTCATCAGCTGGTGGCCGCATGTGCGCCGGTTTAACTCTCTCAATGGAAACTGTTTGTCGTTTCCCGTCATGATTTATCTGCAGCGTATGTTCATCTCTCGCGAATACTTTATATGACCCAGTATATGGTGGCTGAAGAGGTGTTCATACAGTGTCTGTTCTCAGCCACACATAAGGGCAATAGCTAAGCTGCTTCTGAACGAATGGCGTGTTGGTCCCATGTCGAGAACCAGGTGTCAATCGTAGCTGTGCCTTGTGGTTGTGGACTTTTTGTAAGACGTTAGGCATATCACCTGCTGTTGCTTCCGTCGGTTCAATGAAAAATTATGATGGCAGCCTGAGGTTCTCTCCGTAAACCAGTTCAGCCATGGATGCACCTAGGTCTGATTTGCAGGCAGTTTGGAGACCTAGCAGCACCACTGGCGATGCTGAAATCCAGCTGTCCTTATGGCACATCAATGCTGTCTTTAATGCCCTGTGCCATGGCTCAACCGTGCCATTGCTCGCTGGATGATAAGCGGTTGTGTGGTGATGGCAGAATCCACAGAGCTTGGCTGATTGTTGGAATAAAGTGGATTCAAACTGTCACGTATAGTGGACGTCCAAAATGGTAGGTCCAAGAAGCCAACAATACTCGAGCTCCCATCTCTGCTGAAATGTCCAATAGTGGAGAAGCTTCTGCCTATCTTGTATACCAATCCACCGATGTTAACAAATACTTGTAGCCTTCCAAAGGTGATAGAGGGCATACAATGTCCAAATGAATGTGGGAGAACCTCTTTGTTACCAGGGGAAAATCTCCAACTGCTTTATGTACATGCTGTCCAATCTTTTTCCTTTGGCACAGTATGCATGTTGTTACCCAACCGTGGTAGTTCTTCCTTATACTCGGCCAGACAAAACATTCCATGAGTAGTTAGGTAGTTGCTCTGCTACCCAGATGACTGAGTCTGTGTATGCTGTCGAAAACCTCTTGCCATAGTTGCCTTTGGATGAAAGGCCTGGGTTTGTTCATAGCTATGTCACACCATATCTTCACATTCATGCCTGCTGGCTGGATTAATTTCAACTGAAGTCTGGTTTTTATCCCTGTAAGTATGTAAGTACTGTTGGAGTTGTGTGTCTTTATCTTGTGCTGCGGCTAATTTATTGCAGTCTGTGGTTTGTGAAATAACCGAGACCCATGACAGGAAATCAGCAATTATGTTTTCGACTCCCTTGATATGCTTGATATCTGTAGGAAATTGACTGATGTATTCTAAGTGGCAAAATTGACGTGGAGAACAGTTATCCTGTGACTTACTGAATGCAAAGGTTATTGGTTTATGTTCAGTGTATACAGTAAATGCTCTTGCCTCTACATACGGGCGAAAGTACCTGATAGCTTCATATATCACTAATAGTTCTCTGCTGTATGCACTCCATTTCCTTTGTAGGTCTGTAAGTTTTCATGAGAAAAACCCAAAAGCTGCCATTTGTCATTTACTCTCTGATGCAGTGCAGCTCCCAACGCGCCTTGGATGGCATTGGCTACTATTGACAGAGGTGCTTTTGGTACCAGATGAGTAATGAGTACTGTTTTTCTTAAGTCGGCCTTTATGTGTTGAAATGCTCTCTCTATATCCACGTTCCATCGCAACGGTCATTTGCCATTTGCATAGTTACCTGTGAGGGCGTCTGTCAAGGGTGCTTGTACTAGTGCAGCTTAGTGCAAATGCTGTCTATAGAAATTTACCACGCCTAAAAATTTTCTGAGTTGTTGGTAGGTCTCGGGGTGGTTCATGTTGTCAATTACTTCTACCTTGTCCTCTCACAGGCCTATGCCCTCTGCCAAAACTTCATATCCTAGAAACATCACTTGCTGTTTTCGCAGTTCACATTTTGCTTTGTTGACTATTATTCTGTACTGGTTTATGCAGGCGAACACTGCGGACAGTTGTTTCTCATGTGCTTCGGCTGTCGTTGATGAGATTAATATGTCATCAAGATATGCGAACCATCCTTTCAACCTGTGCAACACTTCATCAATAAATCATTGCAATGTTTGAGCTGCGTTCTTTAACCCGAAAGTCATTTGGACATATTTGAATGAATTGCTGTTTTCAGTATGTCTTCTTCTGTGATTGGTATCTGGTGATAAGCTTTTTTACAATCAATAATGCTAAAGATCGTTGCCCCAGCTAATTGATTTGTGAAATCGCGAATATTAGGCACTGGGTAACGATCTGGTATAGTACGTGTGTTTAACTCCCTGTAATCATCACATTGTCTCCACGACCCATCTTTTTTCTCTACCAAATGTATGGGTGACACCTACAGGCAGTCTGATCTACGTATGACATCTGATGCAAGTAGTTCCTCGAATTTTGCTTTTGCTGCCACGGACCGATCAGGTGCTAACCTGTGCGGTCGTTGATGTATTGGCTGACCAGGCATGGTGTAAATCTGGTGTACAGTTTTGTGAGTTACTGTGGATTTTTCTGTGACCATGTTATCATATACAGCATGTGACACCATGTCACAGCTATGCTTGCCAGCGTGGTAAGTGTCACGTTCCATGATGCCATCTACTGTCTCTTGATTTTGTTTAAGCTGTGCATTAGCAAGATCTATGGTAATGTGCATGTCACAAAGAAAATCAGCACCCAGTATTGCCTCTGACACCTCTGCCCGAATGAAGGTCCACTGACTACTTTGTTAAAAACCTAAAGCGACTTTGATTTTACGTGTGCCATGAGCAGCAATGGGCAACTTATTTGCTGCGATTAATTGCATCAATAGAGTGCTAGCCATTCCTTGATAGTCAGTAAAGGAGAGCACACTCACATCGGATCCTGAGTCTATTAGGTAGCAACGGTTCAACTTGACATCCCCGACATAAAGCCGTTTGGAGGTGGTAAGAAAATTATTGACATTACTCACCCGTCCGTGGTTTGCGTCTAAATCACCTTGTTGTTGCAGGCACTCTTCTGTGTTATCACAGCCCACTGCACCTACTGCTGGCTGCCGCTCACGTTTGGGTATGCACATGGCTGCGAACACTTTGTTGCTCTATCCACGAAGCATTAATGGTACCAACATACCTGTCCTTGTTGAATTTCGCCATTGGCCTTGCTGTTTTCATTCTGTAACAGTTGTGAGACCTGTTGCTGCAATAATGTCATCTGTCATGTTAGTTCTTGTATTTGTTTGTTGACATCCATATGCTGAGTCTTCTGTATTGCTGCTGTCACTTCTGAAGCTTCTTCCCCATTAAATATTGCTGTGCAAGCCATCTGCGGATAGGCTATGGTCACATGGACTTTGTCTGCTATCTCCAAGAGGTTCTGCTTGTTGTCTTTTTCATGAGTTAGTAGTGCAGCTTTTACCGTGCTTGATAACTGATCTAGCCAAATGTGTTTGAGCATTGCATCTGACAGTTCTTCTGCATTGACTATACCGCACGAATGCTTCCAAAATTCCGACAGTGTCCTGTCACCTATAGCTTCTTCTTTAAGCCGTATGCGTTGATTTAATGGTTTACGTATTCTGGTGAATAATACATTTTTCAACGTCGTGTATGGTCACTCTGCTGGAGGTCAGAGTATTACATCTTCTGCTGTGGTTGCTGCTCTAGCATCCAGCACATTCACCATTATCGCAAACTTCATCTGCTAATCATCGATCTGGCTTTGGGCAAATGTGAGCTCAATCGCTGCAACCCATAGCTGCAGTTTTGCACGCAGGAACTGCGATGTTCGAATTTTTACGTGCTGCATGTTTACCGTCAGGCTGTTGGTTTGTATGGCTGCACACATGTTTGACATTAGAGTAATAGGCATCTCCAATGCTAACTTCAGTGCTTCAAGTTGTTCATGAATCTGTTCTTGAAGACTCACAAGCTGCATCTCTTCATTCCTCCACGAACTTTCTGAAGTCGCTAAATTCTCTTGTTTGTACATTGTAATTTTCTTTATGTTCAGTGTTTGGGGTCACCACGAAAGCTACTGAGGCTAATTAATAATTATTTTTGAGAGAGAGTAATGCGTTCAAGAATATAACTTTATTTTTGCATGTTGTTAAACACAGGAACAATACCAAAGCAAAGATATATTAAAAAGAGATGGCTTAGCACTAGAACAACACCAAAGAATAAACACATTGTAAATAACAATTCTTCACAGAATAAACGCCAAAGTCCACTGTGCAGTTTCATTGTGTCACCAGGAGGTTCCTACAATATCAACATTGTTAATATGATTTCTAATAACTACATCACTGGACAATCCTTCAACTTCTTTGCACAGAACAGAAGCACTACTTTCCAGGGTGCCAGTTTTGTTGTTACTTAATTGCACATTTTCTGTGAATTTTCTGTCTGCTGTATTCACCTGTTCAACAAAACTGCTTTCAACAAGTGCCAATTTGGTACCAATATTTCTTTCCAAATTTGAAATTTGACTATTTACATTTTTTTGCCCCCCCCCCCCCCCCCTCCTATCTCCAGCGACCTCATCTTTGACATTTTTTACTTCAGTGTTAAATTTAAGTTCAATCTCTTTCATTTTAGTCTCAACAGACTCTATTCAAACATCTAACCTGTCAGTTTTTTGATTGATATTGTTAAGTTGAGTTGTATTTTTGCCTATGCAATCAAATATTTCTCCTATTGAATGACCAAATTCTTTGAACTGTTTCTTACTTTCTCATTTATAATTTTCAAGTTGCTCATTAATTTTTGCAGACTGATTCTTACTCTCTTGTTTATGATGCTCAAGCTGCTCACTATTTTTTTGCAAACTGGTCAGTTTTCATTTTTATCAATTGATCCTTATTGTCATTAATCATTTTTATTAACAATGCCGACATAGTACTCATTTCGTTATTATCATCTCATGTTAATAATTACAGGATTCATCAGTTTGTTTTTCGGATTCTGTCACTTTGTCAATAAAGCTTTCCTGTTCTTGTTTCATGACATTACATAAGTCTCCCATATTGTATTACTCCCTATCATTCCAGATTCTTGTTCAGTGACTGTCATAGTTAATGATTATTCAACGAAACACTTCTCCAAGAAAAAGACAAAAATAAAGAAAATATTTCCAGTCTGTAATGAGTCATCCTTCTCTAACATTACCTTTTTTTATATACAAATAACCAATACCACTTATACTATCGATTCTTGCATAGGTGAACATTGTATCAAATAAATGAACTTCATGTGATTTTGTGTGTGATTGTTATGTTTCAGGCTAAAATATGAAAAAAGAAATCAATTTGTTGGTGCTCTGTATGTGCAGTTCAGAGTACCCATCTTTTAAAAATATTTGAAATAACAAAATTTCTGGTATACTTAAAATTCATATTATTAATTGTACAATATAAAGCTAATAATTAAATTTAATTCTGGTCTTATTTGTAATATAATGATATAAAGTAATAAAAATTCCTTTTATGTGAAGAAAGTTTGTAAACTCTTCTACTTTGTAAACTCTTTGGAATATACACTCCTGGAAATTGAAATAAGAACACCGTGAATTCATTGTCCCAGGAAGGGGAAACTTTATTGACACATTCCTGGGGTCAGATACATCACATGATCACACTGACAGAGCCACAGGCACATAGACACAGGCAACAGAGCATGCACAATGTCGGCACTAGTACAGTGTATATCCACCTTTCGCAGCAATGCAGGCTGCTATTCTCCCATGGAGACGATCGTAGAGATGCTGGATGTAGTCCTGTGGAACGGCTTGCCGTGCCATTTCCACCTGGCGCCTCAGTTGGACCAGCGTTCGTGCTGGACGTGCAGACTGCGTGAGACGACGCTTCATCCAGTCCCAAACATGCTCAATGGGGGACAGATCCGGAGATCTTGCTGGCCAGGGTAGTTGACTTACACCTTCTAGAGCACGTTGGGTGGCACGGGATACATGCGGACGTGCATTGTCCTGTTGGAACAGCAAGTTCCCTTGCCGGTCTAGGAATGGTAGAACGATGGGTTCGATGACGGTTTGGATGTACCGTGCACTATTCAGTGTCCCCTCGACGATCACCAGTGGTGTACGGCCAGTGTAGGAGATCGCTCCCCACACCATGATGCCGGGTGTTGGCCCTGTGTGCCTCGGTCGTATGCAGTCCTGATTGTGGCGCTCACCTGCACGGCGCCAAACACGCATACGACCATCATTGGCACCAAGGCAGAAGCGACTCTCATCGCTGAAGACGACACATCTCCATTCGTCCCTCCATTCACGCCTGTCGCGACACCACTGGAGGCGGGCTGCACGATGTTGGGGCGTGAGCGGAAGACAGCCTAACGGTGTGCGGGACCGTAGCCCAGCTTCATGGAGACGGTTGCGAATGGTCCTCGCCGATACCCCAGGAGCAACAGTGTCCCTAATTTGGTGGGAAGTGGCGGTGCGGTCCCCTACGGCACTGCGTAGGATCCTACGGTCTTGGCGTGCATCCGTGCGTCGCTGCGGTCCGGTCCCAGGTCGACGGGCACGTGCACCTTCCGCCGACCACTGGCGACAACATCGATGTACTGTAGAGACCTCACGCCCCACGTGTTGAGCAATTCGGCGGTACGTCCACCCGGCCTCCCGCATGCCCACTATACGCCCTCGCTCAAAGTCCGTCAACTGCACATACGGTTCACGTCCACGCTGTCGCGGCATGCTACCAGTGTTAAAGACTGCGATGGAGCTCCGTATGCCACGGCAAACTGGCCGACACTGACGGCGGCGGTGAACAAATGTTGCGCAGCTAGCGCCATTCGACGGCCAACACCGCGGGTCCTGGTGTGTCCGCTGTGCCGTGCGTGTGATCATTGCTTGTACAGCCCTCTCGCAGTGTCAGGAGCAAGTATGGTGGGTCTGACACACCGGTGTCAATGTGTTCTTTTTTCCATTTCCAGGAGTGTAGTTAGTTCCACAGAATGTGAGTGGTAGTGAGCTGATGGAATCAGACGTGTATTTGATTGTGTTACTAATAATATAACTTGTGGTGTGATAAAAATGGAGATTGTGAAGTTAGTATGGTATAGAAGAATTGAATGAAATAAAAAGATATTCATAACAGCAGGCAAATCTTCACCAGTTACTTCTTCTCCAGCAACGCAAAATGTTAAATCAAAATTTCAGCTTAAGAATGTAACCCTATACACAATAAGTATTAGAGCCAAAAACAAGAAGAGAAAATCGAGATAAGTAAAAAGTTCTTCTTTTGTATATCTTATGCCTCTTGAAGCTTTCTAAACTTTTTTAAATAGACATAGAACTTAAATGGTGATGTGTGGGAGGGTAAGATTACAAGTCCTTAACTTGGTTGTTGGATGTCAACGTTGTTAGTTGTTCCGGTCACTTTTTATTTTTCTTCCTTATCTTCTTCTTGTTAGCAAACTCCTTTTGCTGCTACTGTTGCTGTTTTGTAGCTGTGGTTCATATCTGGCTGATCATTCACATAAAATTTTCGCAATATCTTTTAATCTGAAACAAGAAAAATAGCCCAACACAGTATCCACATTTCATTTTCAGAAATCTGTGGATGATGCCGCCATATTCCGACCATCACCACCCACTTGTATCCCAAAATTGATTTATTAATTTTGAAATAAGTTAATAATTTGGACACTACTCACATTTTCACAGCACTTGGCACCCTGAGATAATGACACACTGCAGAGAGAGGCAGCAGCGATAGAATTTTAATGACAGTTTTCAAAATACTCATCTTTCATTCCTCTTCTTTGTTGTAAGGTGTAGCCTCATAGTCAATTCTAAAATGTAACTTTTCATACTGTTCTAGAGGATGTTGGGCTTCATTTTGTTAAATAATATAAAAACTGGTGAACTTTCTGATGTTGAACACACATCTTTTCAATCATTTCTCTTCACAATACAAATCAACATCACCTACGATGCTAATGCAATGCACATCAATTGTACTCCATCCTTGCACTTTAGACTCATGCTATTAATTCCCAACAGACAAATATTTACATCTAGCAATGTGTAGCAAAGAAAATACTATCATATATCAATCTATTTGTGCAAAATCATCTTTGAAACATACATTTCAAAAATAAAATACAAATAATTATTTATCATTGCTTATCTTTTTAAGAAGTCTGTAATCATCCTTGTAATTGCATTAAGTATTTATATATGCTGACATTTATACATTTTTGTATAGCTCTATTGGAAGTCTGTTCTGTGTTTTGAGCCTTCAACTTGGGAATCAGTCATTTCATATGATTCAAGAGACTGTTAGTACATTTATCTGACCATAACCAGTTTTATTACATGCCTGTTGCATTAGTCAGTCAATAAAGGGCCAGTTTGCGGATGATACTAGACTTGTTGTCCGATGATGTCCCACATGTGCTCAATTTGAGACAGATGTGGTGATTGAGCTGGCCAAGGCAACATGTCGACACTCTATAGAGCATTTAGAGCATTTTTGTTTACAACAGCGGAATGTGGGCGAGTGTTATCCTGTTGGAAAACACCTTCTGGACTGATGTTCATGAGTAGCAGCACAATAGGTCGAATCACCAGATTGATGTACAGATTTGCAGTCAGAGCATGTGGGATAACCACAAGAGTCCTCCTGCTATCATACAAAATCGCACACCAGACCGTAACTCCAGTTGCAGGTCCAGTGTGTCTAGTACACACACAGGTTGGTTGTAGGCCCTCAAGAGGCCTCCTTCTAACCAGCACATGACCATCACTGGATTTGAGGCAGAACAAGCTTTCATCAGAAAACACAATAGACCTCCACCTTGCCTTCCAATGAGGTCTCATTTGATGCCACTGGAGTTGCAAATGGCAGTGGTTTGGGATCAGTGGAAGGCACGCTATGGAGCATCTGGCTGAGAACTGACCTTGGAGTAACAGTTATGTAACATTTTGTTCTGCCACTTTGTTACCAACAGCTGCTCAAATAGCTGGTGCAGATGCAGTGCTATGTGCCAGACCCATATGCTGAACATGATGGTCTTCCCTCTTGGTAGTGCCACATGGCTGTCTGTAGGCCAGTCATCTTGCGACCATACATTCTTGTGATCACTGCTGCCAGCAATCGTGTGCAGTGGCTACATACCTACCAAGTGTTTCTGCACTATCACGGAAGGAATATACAGCTTCTTGTTGCCCTATTACACAACCTCATTCAAATCCAGTGAGGTATTTATAATGGCGTCTTTGTCACCTTATAGCATTCTCGACCAACATCAACTCATCACATCCAATCTTAAAGGTAATTAAGGGTCATGACCATAACAGTGTGTATTTCAAGAAAAACTGATTCACATTTGCATAGTGGTGCTACTAGCATCACTCTTAAGTGACTGCCACGAAATCTGAATTAACATCATCTTTCAGATGTAGAAATATGTCTAACAACTTCTTAGAGTAAGCTTTCTTTTTCTAAAATACAACAGAGCAGAAAATGCCTTCTGTATGGCATGTTGCCTTTTGAGATTAACTTGGCAGATAACTCTTTATCTGCATGAAACAACATCAAAATCTCACATCAGATGTATCCAACAGATTGAACCTAGCCTAGGCCTAAATTTATTTATGGCTACATCAATTCTTCACTCAATGAATTTGTGATAGATTCATTCATCCAGGTTGTAAATCATATCACAAATTAGACTTTCTGTCACACACTTTTCATGTAATCCAGTTCTGCCTTCCAAATTTTTAATTTGAAGTTTCACAAACAATTTACATGTTAGCCATTTAATCCAGAGTCATGAAGTGGTTTATATAACTACAACAATTGATGCAAAAATCAGTTTGTCTCTGATATTCACAGCTATTCCATTTATGAATTATGTAAGTCATATTAACAGGAGAAGACTAAATGAAAGCAGTGGCATGAAAGGAACACCAGACTGAAGAACAGCTGAAATACAAAATAAACAATAGTGGGAGCAGAGGTTAAAGCAAAATAAACAACAATAGTGGGAGCAGAAATTAAACCAAAAGCAATTTGCCAGGTATGGATTCCTCTGTGTGCAGTACCATGAACTACAAGAAAAACCTAAAGAAATTCATGTTAAAAAGCAATAAAGTTTGCAGTGTTTTCCAAACTGAGATTATACACATCAAAAAACGCTTTGTGTCACCCTGCTTCCCAGAACTCCTGAAGACAGATGTTGACTGCGGATATTATATCACAGGAAAGTCCCTCTGACTGTTCAGAGATGTCATAAACCTGCCAAAAGATGTAAACAACCATGCATGAGCAGTGCTTATTAGACGGAGGGGTTCCAACAGCCGATCAGTTCCAGTCATTCCACCAAGAAGGAGGTACATGGTTCATGTTGTCTGTAGTTCAATCATGCCTAGTAGGTCAATACTGCAGTTCGATCACATCTGCATTGTTACTTTGTGCCAGGAAGAGCCCTCAACAAAGGAAGTGTCCAGGTGTCTCAGAGTGAACCAAAGGGATGTTGTTCGGATATGGAGGAGATACAGAGACAGGAACTGTCAATGACATGCCTTGCTCAGGTTGCCCAAAGGCTACTACTGCAGTGGATGCCCGCTACCTACAGATTATGGCTCAGAGGAACCCTGACAGCAATGCCACCATGTTGAATAATGCTTTTTGTGCAGCCACAGGACGCCGTGTTATGACTCAAACTGTGCGCAATAGGCTGCATGATCCGCAACTTCACTCCCGACATTCATGTGCGAGGTCCATCTTTGCAAAAAAATGGTTCAAATGGCTCTGAGCACTATGGGACTTAACAACTGAGGTCATCAGTCCCCTAGAACTTAGAACTACTTAAACCTAACTAACCTAAGGACATCACACACACACATCCATGCCTGAGGCAGGATTCGAACCTGAGACCGTAGCGGTCCCGTGGTTCCAGACTGAAGCACCTAGAACCACTCGGCCACACCGGCCGGGCCATCTTTGCAACCACAACACCATGCAGCAAGATACAGGTGGGCCCAACAGCACGGAGAATGGACTGCTCAGGATTGACATCATGTTCTCTTCACCAATGAGTGTCACATATGCCTTCAACCAGAAAATCGTCTGAGACGTGTTTGGAAGAAACCCGGTCAGGCTGAACGCCTTAGACACACTGTCCAGCGAGTGTAGCAAGGTGGAGGTTCCCTGCTGTTTTGGGGTGGCATTATGTGGACCCGACTTATGCTGCTGGTGGTCATGTAAGGCACCGTAATGGCTGTACAAAATGTGAATTCCATCCTCCAACAGATAGTGCAACCATACCGGCAGCATATTGGTGAGGCATTCATCTTCATGGATGACAATTCGCACCCCTATCAAGCATATCTCGTGAATGACTTCCTTCAGGATAACGACATCACTCGACTGGAGTGGCCAGCATGTTCTCCAGACAGGAATCCTATTAAACATGCCTAGGATAGATTGAAAAGGGCTGTTTATGGATGTTGTGACCCACCAACCACTCTCAGGGATCTACACCGAATCGCCATTGAGGAGTGGGACAATATGACCTACAGTGCCTTGATGAACTTGTGGATAGTGTGCCATGACAAATACATGTATGCATCAATGCAAGAGGATGTGCTGCTGGGTATTAGAGGTACCGGTCTGTGCAGCAATTGGACTACCATGTCTGAAGGTCTCGCTGTATGGTGGTACAACATGCAATGTGTGGTTTTCATGAGCAATAAAAAGGATGGAAATGATGTTTATGTTGATCTCTATTTCAAGTTTCTGTACAAGTTCGGAACTCTCGGAACCGAGATTATGCAAAACTTTTTCGATGTGAGTATAAAGAGCAACTCATCCCACAGTAAATGACAGTTGTGGTAAAGAAAGTAGAATTAGCTATGGAGTCAAAATGCACTTTTCTGCCTCTTTTCTTCTTCAAAGGCAGTAAATTATTTATGAATAGGCAGGGGTGTCAGGAGGCTATTACAACAAATTCAGTAGTTTAAAAGAAGGAGAAAAAGTACTTAAGGAAAGTGCCATATATGTTGAGAATACTGTATCAAAATGTGCAAAACGTAAGTAATCAGAAGAACTGCAGGTAACATTTTGTTAGTATGTACAAGTGGCTGCTAAAAGGTGAATTGAAGATATTTAAAATACATGTCAGTGGAGTTTTTTGTAGCAGTATGCCTGACTAAAATCTTCTTGGCTTTCAAGTCACTTCATTTTGAATAAAATACTCGAGCTTTCAATGGCTATCTCCACCATTGTCATCAAGTGTAAAAACCACTGACTACCAGGATTGGCACGGTTTTCTGCTTATATAGGCACTTTTGCAGCAGCTGGCATCTGCCAAAATAAAGAGTGCACAGAAGGTCAGTTGAGCAGCTTATAGCAGCTACAGCCTGCCATGGAATTGAGTGACGTCAAGCTGCATGAGAGGCCAGTGCCATATTTGAAACTGTCACTCCCACCTCCCTAGAAGCTTAAAGCAAACTTCTTTACTTTCTTTTGATATCCAAAGCCTGCCTCCATGCCATACTAAGTGTTTACCCCAGATCTCCATTAAAATGGTTGCTATTTATTCTAATTCAGCAACCTCCTTTGTAATTGAATCCCAATATGTAGATGCATGAGCCAAGACTCTCATCTTTTATAACTGTCTTTTAAAACTGCATTTTGTGCCTGTTTTTCAGGTGATGCTCATCTATGGCCAACTTGTCAAGTTCTCTCTGTTTAATAGGTTGCATATCGTCATGACTAAGCCCCAAAACTGTGAATTGTTTGACTCTTACAAATGCTGCCACATTTGCAAGGAACACCATACACACTGGGCACATAAAGAGCATGCCATCTTTTAACTGTGTACAGCATATTTCATATATGTGGGGCAAGTTCGAACAGTGGTCTCAGTCCATCTCTCTGCAGCACACTTTGTAACTTGCTGCTTGCTTCCGGTGGTGGGCAGGAGTTGCTATAAGCGACTCAACTCACATTCCATGGATATGTCACTTCAGCTGTGTCTGAATGGTGCCAGATACTGCAGTCATGCCTATACAAGCAGAAAACAGTGCTAACCCTGGCAGTCAGTTGTTTTTACTCCCGATGAAGATAGTGGAGGTAGCCATCAAAAACTCAAGTGATTTATTTGAAGTGATATGGCTTGAAAACCAACAAGATTTTATTCAGATATTTAAAGTAACTATATGATAGTGTCACCATAAACCTCAATGCAGTATGCTTTCCAAAGAAGTCTTCATCATTTTAAGATCTCCATAACGTAAACATAAATTAGTAGTTAACAGTCCAATAACTGTATAACAACACACAAAGGTTGTTGAAAATTTCAAATAAAATACTTATTTCCTTGATATAAGAAAAAGATTTGAGTTTATTAAATAGAAACCGTGTGCACAAGGATTAAGTGAGGTAATTAAGATTATACTTCTCAGTGGGTGTATGAAGAAAACCTATTTCAGTATGTTGTGGCTGTCACCTGCCAAAGTGGACTGAAAACCTGGCCAGCTTGGGAGAACATTTGAATTTGCACCTGAGAAACCAAGCGAGACAGCATATACTTGAGTATTCTTAAAAATGCAGCACTGCCACATGCTTTCCTGTCTATGCACTGTATACTGTTGTCATGGTTACTGGTAGATGTGTAGATGTCACTTATTAAGGATTAAATGTTCATTTAGAACCAGAACTGAAATGAAATGCACATTCCATTTATCTGACCTTAGCTGGAAGTATCCGTAGAACTAACTTCCAAGCAAGCTACCTTCCTCAGTTGTGGATGATAATGACAACTCTTTGCTTGAACCCATACTGACTGATAACATCATGTATTCAATTTCCACTTTCATGGAAGCACCTCTCCCCAGTAGTCATCACAAATATTTGTAACATGATGTACAACTTTTCCCCATTTTTCTAATGTCACAGCAGCAAAAGCAAAAGCCATTCAGCCATTATTTTTCTCGATTCTGAGACTGAGCTGCTTCATGTATTACAACTATCAATCACATTCTTTGCAAGATTCCAGAACCTATGGGATTAAATGTATTTCACATTTTAGCCAACTAGAGGATATAGTTCTGAAATGAAAAGCATCTCTACACATTTTTATTTTCTAAAAACAAAGATGGTGTAACTTACCAAATGAAAGCGTTGGTATGTTGATAGAGACACTAACAAACAGAAACACACACACAAAATTCAAGCTTTCGCAACCCATGGTTGCTTCATCAGCAAAGATGGAAAGACGAAAGGATAGGGGTTTTAAAGGAGAGGGTAAAGAGTTATTCAAACCCCGGGAGAGGAAAGACTTACCTTAGGGGGAAAAAAGGGACAGGTATACACTCACGCACTTTACACATGTCTGCTTGTGTCTGAATATGTGCGGATGGATATGTGTGTGTGTGTGTGTGTGTGCGTGAGTGTATACCTGGGGTAATTCATTGTTGAGTAGAATAGTATTCATTGCTCGAAAACTTGTAATCAGAATAATTGCTGGAGCCCACCCACGGTCATCCTGCAGACATCTATTTAAGGATCTAGAGATCCTCACAGTAACCTCACAGTATATATATTCACTTATGAAATTTGTTGTTAATAATCCAACCCAGTTCAAAAGTAATAGCAGTGTGCATAGCTATAACACCAGGAGAAAGGATGATCTTCACTATGCATGGTTAAATCTGACTTTGGCACAGAAAGGGGTAAATTATGCTGCCACAAAAGTCTTTGGTCACCTACCAAACAGCATCAAAAGCCTGACAGATAGCCAACCAATATTTAAAAATAAATTAAAAGAATTTCTAGATGACAACTCCTTCTACTCATTGGCTGAATTTTTAGATATAAATTAAGGGAAAAAAACAACTTAAACATTAGTGTCATGCAATATTTTGTGTAATGTAATATCTTTTACAGACGTCTTTTATTAACCTGACACGTTCCACATCATTACGAAGTGTCGTATTCATGATCTATGGAACAAGTATTAATCTAATCTAATCTAATCTAATCTGTCCCTTTTTTCCCCCTAAGGTAAGTCTTTCCGCTCTCGGGATTGGAATGACTCCTTACCATCTCCTTTAAAACCCACATCCTTTCGTCTTTCCCTCTTTGCTGATGAAGCAACCGTGGGTTGCGAAAGCTTGAATTTTGTGTGTGTGTTTGTGTTTGTTAGTGTCTCTATCAACATACCAATGCTTTCGTTTGGTAAGTTTAGATATATTTTTCCCACGTGGAATGTTTCCCTCTATTATATTCATATTTTTATTTTCTCATAGAAATGTTCTGGTATAATATAAATACTTTAGGAGTATAGGAGACCACTCACCAAAAAGCATAAGTGTTGAGTCACTGACAGGCACACACAAAGAAGAGAACTTTCTAGCTTTTAAGTAATTCTTTTTCAATCTAGGGACATATGCATGCACACACACGCATGGACGGACAGAAACATGCATGCACGCAGGCTTACATGTGCCTATGCCCCTACATGCACCAGCTGGATACACAGTGCCAGTGCTGCAGATCAACAGATGGACTAGGTTGGGGTGGGGGGTTGTGTCAAGTGGGATAGTTAGGGGAGAGAGTGGCAGGAAGCAAGAAGAGGGGTTAGAGGTGGATGGCCAGGTGCTCGGAGGGAGGCAGCTGGTATGCTGGCTGGGAACGTGGGAGGGAGGGGTGGTGAGTGCACAGGCTAGGCATGTTATGCATGCCTGTTGGAGCAGGAAGGGTATGGTGAATGTTGAAGGTGACACGGGGACATGAATTGTAGGGGTGTGATAGGACAGAGGAAGGGGAAACTGCTAGGCGAAGGGTGCGGGGATAGTGGGTTTGATGCCAGGATGACTATAGGAGTGAAGGATGTGTTGCAAGGATACTGTATTTACTCGAATCTAAGCCACACTTTTTTTCCGGTTTTTGTAATCCAAAAAACCGCCTGCGGCCTAGAATCAAGTGCAAACTAAGCGGAACTTCTGAAAAATGTTGGTAGGTGCCGCCACAACTAACTTCTGCTGTCGAATATATGTAGTGCTACACAGGCTTGCTTTGCAGGCACAAAGATAAATACTGGCGCCAAAACCTCTGCGTCAGTAAGTACATTTAAAAAAAAAGGTGGAAGATGAGCTTTTTTCTCCGCCCCGAGTTTCGACCACTGCATTTTCATACATTATCCAATGAAGTAAATACAAATTCTGTATTGTTCATCTTCGAATGTAGCAGCATTTCAATGTACTATGAAAATCCGACTGTTTGGGATGTTTGTCAATATGGCCAACTCTACATTCTGAATTTTTTCCTACCTGTGAGAAGAGATGGTTGCTAATAGGAACTTATTGAATTGTGAATTACATGCAGTATTCTCTCCACCATAAGAATAATATGAATGTAAACATTTTGCCATATATTCTATCGTGTTTGCTGCTATCTCATTTAAATCCTGTCTACCTAATAAACTACGAAATTAGAGTGAGACAACAGCAAACGTGGAAGAATATACATATCATGTCGTGTTTATATCTGTATTATTCTTATGCTTAACAGTGATACAGTCAGAAATGAAGCACGGCAATTGACTAGATTTTTAAATCTAAGATGACCCTAATTTCTGTGTAGAATGTAATGAACTAAAGAGGCATCTGCAAAGATTTTAAAACGGAGAAAAATTTTTGCTAAACTCTCGTTCAGAACATCTTCTATCATACGCAGTCTATTATTTAGTTCTTGTTGATCATTATCAAAGAAAGCAGCAGTGTAAGTAACAACAAATAGCAGTCTCTTGCCATTGTTCCACTAATGAGACAATTTGTCTCTCTTTTTTTTTTTTTTAATTGTAAGCGGTAGTAGCGTGCACAAAAGCAAGCCATGCCGCGAGCGGTGACAGGCCGTAAACACTCATTATCAGAATGTGACAAACAATGCATGACACAGTACAATAATGCATTTTCAGCTTAGAGTGACGTAAACACCTATAACAAAAAGAACGGCACTTATCAGATCAAAGAAAAATAAGCAATCAATTCATACCAGATGAAGCATATGAAAAAGGAAGGATACCCATATAAATACGGACGGAGCGCTTGACGCATAGCAATGGCTACCTCGTAAAGCTTAACTGCTAAGCTTACGACTCGAACCAAACTACTATAGCTGTACCACCATTCATTCGACCTAAATTATGTCTCATATTACAAATGGACCAACTTTGTTTCGATTTGGAGGTGCGGCCTAAAACTTTTCTCTCCCCTTGAATTTCGAGTCTCAAATTTCAGGTGCGGCTTAGATTCGGGAAATTTTTTTTCCTTGATTTCGAGTCTCATTTTTCATGTGCAGCTTAGATTCGAGTGCAGCTCGGATTCGAGTAAATACGGTAACTCCCATCTGCATAGTTCAGAGCAGCTGGTGGTGGAGGGAAGGATCCAGATGGCATGGTCTGTGAAGCAGCTGTTGAAATTGAGCACGTTACATTTTGCTGCATGTTGTGTCACCACCAATTTAGTTCTTGACCACAGTTGGCTGTGGCCATTCATCCTGAACAGCTCTCTGGTAGTCATACCAACATAAAACTCTGTGCAGTGTTTGCAGCAGAATTGGTATATGACATGGCTGCTTTCACAGGTGGCCCAGCATCTGGTGGGATAGGATAAACCTGTGGCAGGACTGGAGTAGAAAGTGTTTGGTGGGTGGATTGGACTGGTATTGCACATGGGTCTTCCACAGGGATATGATACCCGCCCCAACAAAGGATATGGTTCAGTTGTTCCAGTGCAGACTAGTACTGTGTGACAAGGGGGCACTCCTTTGCCTACTGTCATAGGTTTATCCTACCCCATCAGGGGCCAGGTCACATGTGAAAGCAGCCATGTCATTTACCAGCTCTGCTACAATCATTGCACAGCTTTTCGTATTGGTATGATTACCAACCAGCTGTCCAACAGGATGAACAGCCACCACCAAACTGTGGCTAGGGGCAAAGTAGACCACTCTGTGGCTCAGCATGCAGCTGAACTTAACACACTGGATGTCAATGGCTGCTGCTTTTCCGAACTGCACAGATGGGAGTTATCCTTACAACACATTCTCTGCTCCCGTAATTATCCCTCCCTCAACCTACACTAACATGCTGACCCCACACCTTCCACCAAACAATTTCCACCCCCTCTGTCATATCATCTCCTGCCCATTCTCATAACTCACCCTGTTGATTTGCAGCCCTCTGCAAATGCATCTGCCCATGTCCGCCCACTCCTCTTCTTTTTTTGCTCCTTTTTTCCCCACATACCTGTCCCACAATCTCCTGATGCTGTGTGTGTTGGCAGTCTGGTCCCTGCATACTCCACCAGACAGCATTCATCTCTCTCCCCAACCTTCCCCTTCCTCTTTCCCACCCCTTTCAGTTTGCTGTTTGCATCCCACATGATGTTGGATTCTGCCCAGAGATGATGGAGTTGGGGTCGTGTGTGCATGAAGTGTGCCTGCTTGATTGTGTGTGTGAAAGGTACGTGTATGTGTCTCTTCCTATCTGCAACTTATGTGTCTTATTTACAGTATGTAGCAATCTCTCTTTTACTACAATGTTTGATTTTCTCTTATTTTCCTTGTTAGCCTTGACATATAGTGCTCCAAGATTTTGCAAAGTTTGCATTTTCTTGCATTGTTCATAATATTTCAAAAATTTCTGTCTAATAACACAGTTGCCCATGTCCTCAATGGAACATATATTCTGTCTACTACAGGTTTGGGTAGATACATTATGTGATCAAAAGTATCTGGACACCTGGCTGAAAATGACTTACAAGTTCGTGGCGCCCTCCATAGTTGTTGTTGTTGTGGTCTTCAGTCCTGAGACTGGTTTGATGCAGCTCTCCATGCTACTCTATCCTGTGCAAGCTTCTTCATCTCCTAGTACCTACTGCAACCTACATCCTTCTGAATCTGCTTAGTGTATTGATCTCTTGGTCTCCCTCTACGATTTTTACCCTCCACGCTGCCATCCAATGCTAAATTTGTGATCCCTTGATGCCTCAAAACAGGTCCTACCAACCGATCCCTTCTTCTAGTCAAGTTGTGCCACAAACTTCTCTTCTCCCCAATCCTATTCAATACCTCCTCATTAGTTACGTGATCTACCCACCTTATCTTCAGCATTCTTCTGTAGCACCACATTTCGAAAGCTTCTATTCTCTTCTTGTCCAAACTGGTTATCATCCATGTTTCACTTCCATACATGGCTACACTCCATACAAATACTTTCAGAAACGACTTCCTGACACTTAAATCTATACTCGATGTTAACAAATTTCTCTTCTTCAGAAACGATTTCCGTGCCATTGCCAGTCTACATTTTATATCCTCTCTACTTCGACCATCATAAGTTATTTTACTCCCTAAATAGCAAAACTCCTTTACTACTTTAAGTGTCTCATTTCCTAATATAATCCCCTCAGCATCACCCGATTTAATTTGACTGCATTCCATTATCCTCGTTTTGCTTTTGTTGATGTTCATCTTATATCCTCCTTTCAAGACACTGTCCATTCCGTTCAACTGCTCTTCCAAGTCCTTTGCTGTCTCTGACAGAATTACAATGTCATCAGCGAACCTCAAAGTTTTTACTTCTTCTTCATGAATTTTAATACCTACTCCAAATTTTTCTTTTGTTTCCTTTACTGCTTCCTCAATATACAGATTGAATAACATCGGGGAGAGGCTACAGCCCTGTCTCACTCCTTTCCCAACCACTGCTTCCCTTTCATGCCCCTCGACTCTTATAACTGCCATCTGGTTTCTGTACAAATTGTAAATAACCTTTTGCTCCCTGAATTTTACCCCTGCCACCTTCAGAATTTGAAAGAGAGTATTCCAGTTAATGTTGTCAAAAGCTTTCTCTAAGTCTACAAATGCTAGAAACGTACGTTTGCCTTTTCTTAATCTTTCTTCTAAGATAAGTCGTAAGGTTAGTATTGCCTCACATGTTCCAACATTTCTATGGAATCCAAACTGATCTTCCCCGAGGTCCGCTTCTACCAGTTTTTCCATTCGTCTGTAAAGAATTTGCGTTAGTATTTTGCAGCTGTGACTTATTAAACTGATAGTTCAGTAATTTTCACATCTGTCAACACCTGCTTTCTTTGGGATTGGAATTAATATATTCTTCTTGAAGTCTGTGGGTATTTCGCCTGTCTCATACATCTTGCTCACCAGATGGTAGAGTTTTGTCATGACTGGCTCTCCCAAGGCCATCAGTAGTTCTAATGGAATGTTGTCTACTCCCGGGGCCTTGTTTTGACTCAGGTCTTTCAGTGCTCTGTCAAACTCTTCACGCAGTATCTTATCTCCCATTTCATCTTCATCTACATCCTCTTCCATTTCCATAATATTGTCCTCAAGTACATCGCCCTTGTATAAACCCTCTATATACTCCTTACACCTTTCTGCCTTCCCTTCTTTACTTAGAACTGGGTTGCCATCTGAGCTCTTGATATTCATACAAGTGGTTCTCTTCTCTCCAAAGGTCTCTTTAATTTTCCTGTAGGCAGTATCTATCTTACCCCTAGTGAGACAAGCCTCTACATCCTTACATTTGTCCTCTAGCCATCCCTGCTTAGCCACTTTGCAATTCCTGTCGATCTCATTTTTGAGACGTTTGTATTCCTTTTTGCCTGCTTCATTTACTGCATTTTTATATTTTCTCCCTTCATTAATTAAATTCAATATTTCTTCTGTTACCCGAAGATTTCTATTAGCCCTCGTCTGTTTACCTACTTGATCCTCTGCTGCCTTCACTACTTCATCCCTCAAAGCTACCCACTCTCCTTCTACTGTAGTTCTTTCCCCCATTCCTGTCAATTGTTCCCTTATGCTCTCCCTGAAACACTCTACAACCTCTGGTTCTTTCAGTTTATCCAGGTCCCATCTCCTTAAATTCCCACCTTTTTGCAGTTTCTTCAGTTTCAATCTACAGTTCATAACCAATAGATTGTGGTCAGAATCCACATCTGCCCCTGGAAATGTCTTACAATTTAAAACCTGGTTCCTAAATCTCTGTCTTACCATTATATAATCTATCTGATACCTTTTAGTATCTCCAGGATTCTTCCAGGTATACAACCTTCTTTTATGATTCTTGAACCAAGTGTTAGCTATGATTAAGTTATGCTCTGTGCAAAATTCTACAAGGCGGCTTCCTCTTTCATTTCTTCCCCCCAATCCATATTCACCTACTATGTTTCCTTCTCTCCCTTTTCCTACTGACGAATTCCAGTCACCCATGACTATTAAATTTTCGTCTCCCTTCACTACCTGAATAATTTCTTTTATCTCATCATACATTTCATCAATTTCTTCATCATCTGCAGAGCTAGTTGGCATATAAACTTGTACTACTGTAGTAGGCGTGGGCTTCGTGTCTATCTTGGCCACAATAATACATTCACTATGCTGTTTGTAGTAGCTTAACCGCACTCCTATTTTTTTATTCATTATTAAACCTACTCCTGCATTACCCCTATTTGATTTTGTATTTATAACCCTGTAATCACCTGACCAAAAGTCTTGTTCCTCCTGCCACCGAACTTCACTAATTCCCACTATATCTAACTTTAACCTATCCATTTCCCTTTTTAAATTTTCTAACCTACCTGCCTGATTAAGGGATCTGACATTCCACGCTCTGATCTGTAGAATGCCAGTTTTCTTTCTCCTGATAACGACGTCCTCTTGAGTAGTCCCCGCCCGGAGATCCGAATGGAGGACTATTTTACCTCCGGAATATTTTACCCAAGAGGACGCCATCATCATTTAATCATACAGTAAAGCTGCATGTCCTCGGGAAAAATTACGGCTGTAGTTTCCCCTTGCTTTCAGCCGTTTGCAGTACCAGCACAGCAAGGCCGTTTTGGTTAATGTTGCAAGGCCAGATCAGTCAATCATCCAGACTGTTGCCCCTGCAACTACTGAAAAGGCTGCTGCCCCTCTTCAGGAACCACATGTTTGTCTGGCCTCTCAACAGATAACCCTCCGTTGTGGTTGCACCTACAGTACGGCCATCTGTATCGCTGATGCACGCAAGCCTCCCCACCAACGGCAAGGTCCATGGTTCATGGGGGGAGGCCCTCCATAGGTAATCCTGGAATTCAGTATGGGATTGGCCCACCCTTAGCCTTGATGACAGCTTCCACTATCACAAGCATATGGGGGTTCAATTAGTTGCTGAAAGGTTTCTTGGGGAATGGCAGCCCATTCTTCATGGAGTGCTGCACTGAGGAGAGGTATCGTTGTCAGTCGGTGAGACCTGGCACGAAGTCAGCTTTCCAAAACATATAGGATTCAGGTCAGGACTCTATGCAGGCCAGTCCATTACAGGGATGTTATTGTTGTGTAACCACTCCACCACAGGCCATGCATTATGAACAGGTGCTCGATTCTGTTGAAAGATGCAATTGCCATCCCCGAATTGCTCTTCAACAGTGGGAAGCAAGAAGGTGCTTAAAACATCAGTGTAGGCCTGTGCTGTGATAGTGCCATGCAAAACAACAAGGGATGCAAGCCCCCTCCTGAAAAACACGACCACACCATAACACCACAGATCCCAAATTTTACTGTTGGCACTACATACGCTGGCAGATGATGTTCACTGAGCATTCGCCATACCCACACCTTGCCATCGGATCGCCATATTGTGTACCATGATTTGTCACTCCACACAACATTTTTCTACTGTTCAGTCATCCAATGTTTACGCTCCTTACACTAAGTAAGGTGCCGTTTGTTATTTACTGGTTTGATGTGTGGCTTATGAGCAGCAGCTCAACCATGATTCAAATGGTTCAAAGCACTATGGGACTTAACATCTGAGGTCATCATTCCCCTAGACTTACAACTATTTAAACCTAACTAACCTAAACACATCACACACATCCATGACCGAGGCAGGATTCGAACCTGCAACCATAGCAGCAGTGCGGTTCCGGACTGAAGCGCCTACAACCATTCGGCCGCAGCGGCTGGTGCTCATCCATGAAATCCAAGTTTTCTCAACTTCCACCTAACTGTTGTAGTACTTGCAGTGGATCGTGATGCAGTTTGGTATGCCTGTGTGATGGTCTGGATAGATGTCTGCCTATTACACATTAGGACCTTCTTCAACTGTCGGCAGCCTCTGTCAGGTAACAGACGAGGTCAGCCTGTACACTTTTGTGCTTTACATGTCCCTTCACATTTCCACTACACTATCACATTGGAAACAGTAGACCTAGGGATGATTAGGAGTGTGCAAATCTTGTTTACAGACATATGACAAAAGTGATACCCAATCACCTGACCACGTTCGAAGTCCGTGAGCTCTGCGGAGCGCCCCATTCTGCTCTCTCATGATGTCTAATGACTATTGAGGTTGCTGATATGGAGTACCTGGCAATAGGTGGCAGAATGTACCTAATATGAAAAACGTATGTTTTTGGGAGTGTCCAGATACTCTTGATCACATAGTGTATTTGAAAACCACTGCACTTAGTTGGTATCACACCATCAACTTAACTCAGTTTCAATATTTTTCTTTTATGTTTCACCACCTTCTTTGCTGGCACTGTCACGTTGTCAATAAATGTAATGACATTAACAACACGCCATATCACCTACTAGTGAAAGCATTTTCCACAATCGTTTTCTATGATTTAACTGTGAGGTTACAACGCACACTACTTTGAATTGGAAGGTGGCTATATCTATTTTCATAACCAAATTATTTCATGCTTCAGTTGGGTCTGTGGTTTGCTTTGTCCAGTGATATTTTCCAAAAGCTTTTAGTAGATAATATTTTGAATCATTAGGGATTATGTTGTACTATTCAGGAAGTACATACTATAATCAACTAAAATCTTAAGTACAAAAGTTTCTCTAGACACTGAATCTAAAATAACCTCTACTACAACAATATTATGAAACACATAGTTGCGACTCAACACACTCAGCAGCTAGAGACTGCAGTAATGTGTGTGTGAGTTGCATTTTGGTGTGTGTGTGTGTGTGTGTGTGTGTGTGTGTGTGTGTATGTGTGTGTGTGTGTGTGTGTTTGTGTGTGTTTTCTATCTCTGACAAAGGCCTTGTTGGCTGCAAACTCATTTTCTTACTGACTTTTGGTGTGCCTATCGGAGGCTCACCATCTTCACTATATGGAGAATAATACCAATGGGCCAGCAGGTGGATTTTATTAGCTTTGCTGTCTTTTACAAGAGCCTGGAAACTATTTCTGCAGTCAGCTAGAAAGTGATGGAGAACATAGTGACCATAATTTCCAGTGTGCAAGTCCACATTCTTCTTGTGCTCACTGAAAGAAATGTTTCTATTTCCTATTTACGTAGTAGGCTCAGGAACTATGACTATGAACAAAAGTTTTGATTTCTGATTCATATATTCAGTAAAAGTTCACATACGCAAACTTCGTAATATTCCTGATAATAATAATGTCCCTATCATAAACAGCACTATGGGTAGGTCAGGGGAGACTTCTTAGTTCCAATCAAAATGGTTTTCACCCTGACTTCTAATCATCAAAGTTAGTTGTTCACCACAGAAGTGGAAAATAACCCCACCACTTGCTATGTAGTTTTTTGAATATTGTGGGCAGCACACAGACAGTAAAATATAAGTGATCCATGATGGTGTACAACTCTCACATTAGTGTTACTGTTTCCTCCTGGTGAGCACCAGTTTTCTCATAGATGGGACTTAGTTTCCCTCACATGGCCAGTTGTGTTCATTTGATACAGTATCAGATAGAGTAGCATTCTGCTCTCCATCTTGTCTCAATGTCACATTATGTACATTTCTGCTTTCGTTATAATAATTATTGATAAAGCGTGGTTGCTGTCCCCTTCTTCCTCTACCATTACTATGACCAAAATAATTACATTTTGTATTCTGGACCTCCATACCTCTAACATTCATGTTCCCATTATCATTATTGCTGTTGTTTACATGATTATTAGAAGACCTATTATTATGTTGCAGCTACTTCTCAGCAGCTGCTGTTCTTTCAACTCTCTCCAGATATTCAGTAAAGCTATCCATATTATCTCTACGTGTGGAAATGGTGCTTTCTGCCAATATCAAGGCAGTTTATCATCTAGTCCCATGATAATCTTATCTGGTTTCATCTTTTCTGTCAGGCATGGGTGAGCCTGCACCGTAGCTTGCAGGTAGCTCGCAGGTCCACACAGCTCCCTGATGATGCACTGTCTTCTTATAACATCAGTGCTGGTGGTAATCAGGATCTAGTGTCATCTTCTTCCCTCCTTCCATCACAATCAAGGTTACTGTGACTAATATTCACAGTTTAGTTTCCACACTCACAAGCAAATCTTAGCACTGTTCTCACACAGGTTTTGGCATTGGCATATTTCACTTCAGTATCCTGTTAGTATCTACCAAGTTTGCTGTTTTGTTCTGATCACTATAAGTGTTCAATTTCCCAACCAGTGCACCATATGTGGGGCGGCAGATGGATTTTATTAGCTTTGCCATCTTTTACGAAAGCCAGAAAGCTATTTTTGCAGTCAACCAGAAAGAAACGGAGAACATACTGACCATAATTTCCATTCTGCAAGTCCACTTTCCTCTTGTGCTCACTTCCTATTTACTCAATGGGACCAAGTAGTATGACTATAATTAAAAGTTTTGAATTCGAACTGATTCATACATTCAGTAAAAGTTCACATGCACAAACATAGCAATATTCCTGATAATAACAAAGTAATAATAATAATAATAATAATGTCCCTGTCATAAACAGCACTATGAGCAGTTTAGAGGGGACCTCTATGGTAAGTTTCAATTAAAATAGTCTTTCACCCTGACTTCTAATCATCAAAGTTAATTGCTCGCCACAAAGTTGGAAAATAATCTCACCACTTACCATGCGGTAACATGCAGTAAAGTCACCATTACAGGTGGTACACAAACAGTTACTTCTGCAAAATCTAAGCAATCCAGGACAGGGTACAGTCCTCATGAGTTCACTTGCTATTATAGTCCAATCCATGAATGATAGCAGCTCACACATGTTGAGGCATGGACAGGAATGGCATTGTTGGTGATTGCAAGCGACAGTTGCGGTACGCACATGCACATGCTTTCCACTTGAAGGAAGTGTATATCCTGCAAATTATGTCTCTTCCTTGCTTATGCAGAATTTATTGTTTACCACCACCGTCAGCAATAACAACTCACAACAAATGAAATATAAATTCACTAAACAACTTGCAACAATCATGTTTAATGCTCGCATTAGCTACAGCATTCAGAGCAGAGCACTCAGAACACTACTGAATGCTCATGGCTGTCAGAATAAGTCTAAACTCGACTGCCACTGTTCGTGACTCCAACTATAATACCAAAAAACACGTGTTTGGTAGCAGCCTGGCTGTGATGTCATTTGAGGCAGTATGTATGCTGGCATTTGACTGATGCGGACAGATTGATAGCTCAGAGCGAAGTGTGTTCTCTCTGCCTCTCTGGCCGTATTTATATATGGGCACAGTGGACAGCCTAACAGAACAGCCGCTGTCAACTGCTCTAAGCCCAGGTAGTAGCATCTAAATGGCCACTTTCTCAGACACGTATTGTTTAATAACTCTGTTGTGTATCAATTTACAATCTTCATAATTTTTGTGTAATTGGAGTTAAGTTAGCTTTAGTTACAGAAAAACATTTAGCTCAACTGTATTTAAACTTTGCCAGCTGTAATGTTTAGAACAGAACTGACAGTAGAACATGACCTCTGAACTACTTCTTTAAGAGTCCTCGTATTGATTGTTATTTACATTAAGGTCTTGAAATTTGGTACAACTTTATGATTCATTGAATGTAATCAAGTGCTGTAATTAGAACTTTCTATGATTAATACAGATATATTTAATCTATTATGAACAAGGACATTTTTGTTCCAAATTTAGTTTTTAGTAAATTACCTGAAGACTATTAGACATAGCTTAATGGAGTAACATAGTTAATGTTTTCATATCAAACTGATTTTTTACGAATTTTCTTATTAATGAGCCTAATATTTAGCACCTTCAATTTTTCTTAAAAACACCAGTTTTGACCAAAATATTGCTCTGATCCAGTTGAGACTTGCCACAGTTCATTGTGACATACATTAGCACATTCTGACCAATTTTTAGCTTTCTAGCTGCATTATTTAGTGCAACTGATTATTTTCTTAAAACAATGTATTAAGTGAAACATATTCATCTGATCACCCTGAGATTTAACAATTTTAACATTAATATGCTGAAGTATATACTGACAAAGTTTGGAAAAGCTATTTCCATTTTTAATTACATACTTAGATTATGGCACAATGTTTTGTACGCTGTGCACAGGCATGTTACGATGACGTGACAGTAGTAGTAGTAGTGAACTGGGGTAAGTCCCAGTACACTCACTCACCTCTGTACCTTTCAAATGACATAGCTCTTGTTTTGCCACACAACTATACTTTTCATAATATTGTTACATTCCATCCTGGATTTTCCATCGTTGAATAACCCCTAATACAGTGTGATATGCAGCCTCTCAGAGTGTATGCCTTTGTAAAAGGATACCACTTAGTTATAATCCTGAAGTTGTACATTATAGTAACACATTTCCATGTGCCATATCCATCCTGCCTCATGTTACATTTTGGGATCATGATTATAATTTCTGTGCAAGTACCTAACAGAAAGCTAAAGAAAAGTAAGCTGTAGACAAAGCATTTTTGTCATTTGTTGTTGAAGAAAGTCACAATATCACCTGTTTCTTTTTGAATGTCACAAAATACAACATTTACATGGGATTATTCATATTGTAAAATCATTGGAAAATGGATGCTTATTGCTTTACAGATAGAGCGAGAGACTGGTATCAGAATGCTTATGGTTGGCATTAATGAATGTCTCCAGGAGAATCATAAATGCAAAGAAAGTTGTTCAAATGTTGTGAGAATTGGTGAGTTGCCACACTTGGTAGATGCCAACAGAACAGCTTTTGTTGGAATTGATATGCAAGTTGTAGCAGAATGTGGATGTGAAGCACAAAATTTTAAGAAACCTGAAACCTGTATCTGTTATAATGGAGGCACATGTATCTGGAAAGGAAACAGCATAAGGTAATTACATAATGTGCTTATGTGTCATTGTTAAAACTTTTTATTTGGAAATTTCAATAAGCAGTCAAACAAGGATGAGTATTGCTGCCTGAACTGATTATTCAATCTGTTACTTTACAATTTTACAGTTATTCTTTCCACATATGATCACTGAGTTTTTACTGATATATACAATGACTGTTAAAAAAGTATATGGCTTTTATTTATAAACTCAATCTTTATTGAGAAACAATTGTTTGATGCAAGTCACCTCCAAAGTAATTCCCTTCAGCTTCTATACACCTCTCCCAATGCTGCTGCAACTGACAGAAGCATTGCTGGAAAATCTCTTTTGGTATGGTGCACAGTTGCTCCATCAAATTCTGCATAATATCGCCCCTGTTCTGGAATCTGTTCCCTTTTTCAGTTTAGGGAAAAGTGAGAAGTCACTTGGTGCTAGGCCATGAGAACAGAGAAGCTGACAAATCACAACCATATTGTGTTTGGCCAAAAAATTCCGAATTAGCCAACTGCCCACTGGCCACAAATCTGGCATTTTGCCTCTCACTGCTTCATCAACGTGACACAGCAACTCTTGGTAGAACGTCTTATTGACACTAGCACCTTCTGGGGTTTACTCGTCATAGACCACACCACTAGAGTTAAAAAAGATGTTCAGCATGACTTTCACATTGTTGTGTACTTGTCTCACTTTTTTTGGGTCTTGTGATGATGGATGCAGTTTTGCAATGACCTGAACTTTGTTTCTGGGTCGTATCCATAAACCTAGGACTCATCACCAGTGATCACTGTGTTAAGAAAGCTTGGATTGCTGTCCACACTATCCAGTATGTCCTGTGTGATGTCTGAATGAAGTTGCTTCTGCTCAGTTGTTAGCAACTTGGGCATAAATTTTTCTGAGATCCTCCTGAGGTCCATACATTCCATAAAATGGGATGAACAGATCCAATACTAATGTTAATCTCATCTGCAAATTCTCTGATCATGATTTGTCTATCCTTCATCACCAGGTTCTTTATGTGATCAGTAAAATCATTCTTTGCAGATGTTGAGGGCCCACCTGAATGTGTTTTATTGCTCACTGATGAGCGGCTGTCTTTGAAGTGGCAGTACCACTCCTTTACATGTGTGACACAGATTGCTTCAACCCCAAGCTCTTGTTGAGTCTTGTGGACTGTTTCAACTTGAAAATTGCCAAGCTTAAAACAAAATTCCACAACACAAAATCCAGAAAATGCCATTTGCACATGTTCACCTGCCAACAGCTAGCCAGCAACGTTGTTTCTGCTGTTGTGAAAAAAAATCAGGCATGTGCACTATGTGGTAGTTTTTAAGAAGGGAGGCTGGGGTCAATTCAGGAAACATCTCTAGAATTTCTTGCTGTTTTTGGTACAATCTCTGTGTCTACCTAGCACAGTTTATATGCCAACTAGCTCTGCAGATGATGAAGAAATAGATGAAACGTATGATGAGATAAAAGAAATTATTCAGGTAGTGAAGGGAGACGAAAATTTAATAGTCATGGGTGACTGGAATTCGAGAGTAGGAAAAG
The DNA here is from genome assembly GCF_023898315.1 of Schistocerca nitens. Taxonomy (NCBI): domain Eukaryota; kingdom Metazoa; phylum Arthropoda; class Insecta; order Orthoptera; family Acrididae; genus Schistocerca; species Schistocerca nitens. Next base: position 38,319,631 of record NC_064620.1, read on the forward strand.
GGAGAGAAGGAAGCATAGTAGGTGGATAGGGATTGGGGGTAAGAAATGAAAGAGGAAGCCATCTAGTAGAATTTTGCTCAGAGCATAACTTAATCATAGCTAACAGTTGGTTCAAGAATCATAAAAGAAGGTTGTATACATGGAAGAATCCTGGAGATACTAGAAGGTATCAGATAGATTATATAATGGTAAGACAGAGATTTAGGGACCAGGTTTTAAGTTGTAAGAAATTTCCAGGGGCAGATGTGGACTCTGACCACAATCTAATGGTTATGAACTGTAGATTAAAACTTAAGAAACTGCAAAAAGCTGGGAACTTGAGGAGATGGGACCTGGATAAACTGAAAGAACCAGAGGTTGTACAGAGTTTCAGGGAGAGCATAAGGGAACAATTGACAGGAATGGGGGAAAGAACTACAGTAGAAGAAGAATGGGTAGCTTTGAGGGATGAAGTAGTGAAGGCAGCAGAGGATCAAGTAGGTAAAAAGACGAGGGCTAGTAGAAATCCTTGGGTAACAGAAGAAATATTGAATTTAACTGATGAAAGGAGAAAATATAAAAATATAGTGAACGAAGCAGGCAAAAAGGAATACAGACATCTCAAAAATGAGACAGGAAGTGCAAAATGGCTAAGCAGGGATGGCTAGAGGACAAAGGTAAGGATGTAGATGCTTATCTCACTAGGGGTAAGACAGATACTGCCTACAGGAAAATTAAAGAGACCTTTGGAGAAAGGAGAGCCACTTGTATGAGTATCAAGAGCTCAGATGGAAACCCAGTTCTAAGCAAAGAAGGGAAAGCAGGAAGGTGGAAGGAGTATATAGAGGGTCTATACAAGGGCGATGTACTTGAGAACAATATTATGGAAATGGAAGAGGATGTAGATGAAGATGAAATGGGAGATACGGTACTGCATGAAGAGTTTGACAGAGCACTGAAAGACCTGAGTCGAAACAAGGCCCCGGGAGTAGACAACATTCCATTGGAACTACTGACGGCCTTGGGAGAGCCAGTCCTGACGAAACTCTACCATCTGGTGAGCAGGATGTATGAGACAGGTGAAATACCCTCAGACTTCGAGAAGAATATAATAATTCCAATCCCAAAGCAAGCAGGTGTTGACAGATGTAAAAATTAACAAACTATCAGTTTAATAAGTCACAGCTGCAAAATACTAACGAGAATTCTTTTCAGACGATTGGAAAAACTGGTAGAAGCGGACCTCGGGGAAGATCAGTTTGGATTCCGTAGAAATGTTGGAACACAGGAGGCAATACTGACCCTACAACTTATCTTAGATAATAGATTAAGTAAAGGCAAACGTACATTTCTAGCATTTGTAGACTTAGAGAAAGCTTTTGACAATGTTGACTGGAATACTCTCTTTCAAATTCTAAAGGTGGCAGGGGTAAAATACAGGGAGCGAAAAGCTATTTACAATTTGTACAGAAACCAGATGGCAGTTATAAGAGTCGAAGGGCATGAAAGGGAAGCAGCAGTTGGGAAGGGAGTGAGACAGGGTTGTAGCCTCTCCCCGATGTTATTCAATCTGTATATTGAGCAAGCAGCAAAGGAAACAAAAGAAAAATTCGTAGTAGGAATTTAAATCCATGGAGAAGAAATAAAAACTTCGAGGTTCGCTGATGACATTGTAACTCTGTCAGAGACAGCAAAGGACTTGGAAGAGCAGTTGAACGGAATGGACAGTGTCTTGAAAGGAGGATGTAAGATGAACACCAACAAAAGCAAAACGAGGATAATGGAATGTTGTCGAATTAAGTCGGGTGATGCTGAGGGAATTAGATTAGAAAATGAGGCATTTAAAGTAGTAAAGGGGTTTTGCTATTTTGGGAGCAAAATAACTGATGATGGTCGAAGTAGAGAGGCTATAAAATGTAGGCTGACAATGGCAAGGAAAGAGTTTCTGAAGAAAAATTTGTTAACATCAAGTATAGATATAAGTGTCAGGAAGTCGTTTCTGAAAGTATTTGTATGGAGTGTAGCCATGTATGGAAGTGAAACATGGATGATAAGTAGTTTGGACAAGAAGAGAATAGAAGCTTTCGAAATGTGGTGCTACAGAAGAATGCTGAAGATTAGATGGGTAGATCACATAACTAATGAGGAGGTATTGAATAGAATTGGGGAGAAGAGGAGTTTGTGGCACAACTTGATAGGAAGAAGGGACCGGTTGGTAGGACATGTTCTGAGACATCAAGGGATCACCAATTTAGCACTGTAGGGCAGCGTGGAGGTTATAAATAGTAGAGGGAGACCAAGAGATGAATACACTAAGCAGATTCAGAAGGATGTAGGTTGCAGTAAGTACTGGGAGATCAAGAAGCTTCCACAGGATAGAGCAGCATGGAGAGCTGCATCAAACCAGTCTCAGGACTGAAGACCACAAGAACAACAACAACAACCTAGCACAGACCTCAGAAGGATAGGGGGGGAGTGTGAATATGACATTCGAGGCATCTTTACCTTGGCTGTTGGATGTACTGGTTGTAATCAATGATAAACTGAGACTGATTTCAGGGGGATTTCAGTGCCAAAGTATGTGCAGCATGTACAGTTCCCATCTACGTAATTCAGATAAGCTGATGAAAGAGGGAGGGGAGGTCGAATCTAAATGGCAAAGGCTGTAAAGTAGCAGGTAAAGTGATCTATAAGTTCCACAATTGCATTGCCAACTACTTCCATGGCCATAGCATATTCATGGCCTTTCATCTGGTAGGGCAATTAGTTGTTAGTCGTGTCCACAGAGAAGGCTGTTCAGTAATAGTAGCAAGGGTGGCTTTCATGTCCAAGCATTGAGCAGAATAAGATATGCTTGTGGTACAATGCTCAATCCATATACTCTATCACAGAAGTAATCTGAAATGAAAATATTCAATAATAGTAAAATATTTAAGCATTTGGAAATACACAGTCACTTTGCAAATCAGTTTAATAGGATTAATGACCCATGTAAAACCTTGATAACAAGGGATCAGACAGTGACTGGATTGCTTCCCACTGATTCATGATTAACTAATCAGCTTAATCATAAACATCAGTAATTGTAGTCAATACTAAGATGTGGTAATGATAATTGTTAATACTTTTATATAACAGTGAATTATTGCGCTAATGTCTACAATCACAAACTAGTAAAACCTTACAAAACTACATTTCTAGTAAACACACACATTTATTACCTAGTTTGTCATCAGTAAGCATATATGAAAGCTAATTATAAGTTCTTGTAAATCAAATAAATGGCACATTAACAAAAGAACCATTATGTTTCAAACAGAAATGCTACACAGTAAAAGACCTTTCTTCATATGAAACTTCTATGAAACAATGATCTCATTGAACATTAGTGCCATAAGAAGTTCTCTCAGCAGTCCAAACAAGTGTGTTACTAATACACAAAACGAGTGTCTGAAGCATAAATGTACTAACTGCTTCAGCTTTAAAATCTGTGATACCTTCCAACCTTATTCACTGCAGTAATAGTTTCACTCTGTTTGTGCTGGACACTTGTTTCTCTTTCTCTCTCCCTCTTTCTGCATCATATGTAGTCTATTAATAAATGGACAACACACACTGTTAAGTTCGTGGTCTTGGAGATGGCTTTAATTTATTCATTTAATTTTATTGGCTTTTTGTAGGTAACAATATAGCCATTACAGCTGCGTAATGAGGTTAGTGACAACTATTAAATGTTAAGTACACAGTTATTTCATACACACAGGAGTTGGATGAAAATATGGAAACACTGTGAGAAATGCATGCTTGAGCGTAAATGCAGATGTTGGCCAAACCTACCGATAGTGCTGTTTTATTTAACCATGAATGGCACCTGTGCAATGTTCTCAATATGTAGCAATTGTTAGTCATGATCAGAACAGTGAATTGTGTAGTCCTAAATGCATTATGTCACAGTTAAGCAGATCTGAATATGCGCAAATTGTTGATTCTTGTATGATGAATGCTTCCATAACCAAGGGAGATGGAGTGTTTGGTGTTTCAAGAGGCACTGTATCAAAGATTTATATTGCATACAGGAAAAGTGAAAGACATTATCTGTTGAGTCACAGTGTAGACAAAAGAGTGTGTGGCAACAGTGATGTGCCATAACATCTCTGGCACACACAAAACTCTTTGGGCCAAGGCGGCCACTATGTTCTGTCTTTGTGAGTATTGTGATGGGAAATAGGATGACGACAGCTGCAAAAGTCACTGCAGAACTTATTGTCACACTTGTGAACCCTGTCAGCAATAACCCAACATGAAAGCAGTTGTACAAGCTGGGAACTGCAGGTGGTGAAATTCCAAAACCACACATCAGTGATGCAAATGCCCACAATAGAAAAATGCTGTGCTGAAGCCATAACGCTTGGACTTTGGAGCAATGGAAGAAAGTCATTTGGTTGGATGAGTGTTGTTTCACACTGTTTTCAACTTCTGGATGATTGTATATCCCCAGAGTGAAATATGGTGAGGGTTTGGTGATCAGATCCATCCCATGGTATAGTGTAGCACCCCATTGGTAATGCTGTTTTCCAAGATGACAGGACCCTGTTCACACACGTTTGATCAACCAGGACTGGTTTTGTGAGCACAAGAATGAATTGTTGCATCTCTCCTGGCCACTGCTGCCATCAGATCTCAACATTATTGAGCATTTGTGGTCTGCCTTGGAGAGAAGGGTGCATGATCACCACCACTTCCACCATTTTACCTGAACTTACCTCTATTTTGCAGGAAGAATGATGTAAGCTTCCCTAGAAAACCATACTGGACCTGTATATATCCATTCTGAGATGACTGGAGGCTGTTTTGAATGCCAGTGGGTTTCCAATCCTGTATTAGGCATGGTAATGTGTTATATCTTGGTGTTTCCATATTTTTGTTCAGTCCTTGTATATAAAATTACATATTCATTATTTGATATATCAGAGTTTTATATTGGCTTCTTACAGTTAATATGCTACTAAGCAGTTAACTTTGAAGCTGTTCTGATGCATTAGTGTTTTAATTTTTCTTTTTTTTAACTTTATGGGCAGATAGAAGAATACTATCATTGATCACATACCCACTGAGGTGACAGAAGTCATGGGATAGCAATATGCACATATACAGATGGCATTATTATTGCTTACCCAAGGCATGAAAGGGCAGTGCATTGGTGGAGCTGTCATTTGTACTCAGATGACTCATGTGATTAGGTTTCCAATGTGATTATGGCCACACAACCTGAATTTACAGAGTGGTAGTTGGAACTTGATACATAGGACATTACATTTCAGAAATCATTAGGTAATTAAATATTCCAAGGTCCACAGTGTCAAGAGTGTGCTGAGAATACCAAATTTCAGGCATTATATCTCACTATGGACAATGCCATAGCCAATAATCTTCACTTAATGACTGAGAGCAGCGATGTTTTTGTAGAGTTGTCAGTTATAACAGACATGCAACACTGCATGAAATAACTGCAGAAATCAGTGTAGGATGGACAATAAATGTACCCATAACAACCATGTAACAAAATTTGGTGATAATCAACTATGGCAGCAGACAATGGATTCAAGTGTCTTTTCTAATAGCAAGACATCACCTGCAATGCTTCTCCTGGGCTCACAACCATATTGGTTGGACCCTAGAAGACTGGAAACAGTGGCCTGGTCAGATAAGTCCTTATTTCATTGGTAAGAGCTGATAGTAGGTTTCAAATGTGGCATAGACTCATGAAGCCATGGACCCAGGTTGTCAACAAGGCACTGCGCAGGCTGGTGGTAGCTCCATAATGTGAGGGCTGTGTTTGCATGGAATGTATTGGGTCCTCTGGTCCAACTGAAATGATCATTGACTGAAAATTATCACGTTCAGCTACTTCGAGACCATATGCAGCCATTCATGGATTTCATATTCCCAAACAATGATGGAATTTTCATGAATGACAGTGTGCCACGTCACCGGGCCACAGTTTTTGTGATTGATTTGAAGAACATTCTGGACAATTTTAGTGAATGGTTTGGCCACCCAGATCACCCAGCATGATCCCATCAGATATTTATGGGATGTAATTGAGAGATCAGTTTGTGTACAAACTCTTCCACTCGCAAAACTTCCACAATTATGGTCGGCTATAGAGGCATTATTGCTCATTATTTCTGCAGGGGACATCCAATGACTTGTTGAGTCCATGCCACTTCAAGTTACTGCGCTACACTGGGCAAAAGGTGGTCTGGCATGATATTAGGAGCTATCCCATTACTTTTATCACCTCATTTATCATTGTTACCAAAAATCTCAAAAAGTTATTGATCAATTTTCGTCAAAGTTTTCACACACTATTGTAATAAACATTCAGATGGACATACGCTACATATTGTTTAAAACATCAATGTACATGTTTTCTTTATACAGAACTCAGGTACTGCAACCACATGTGTGACTTTTCAGAAGTTCATGTAGCTGAAGCATTGAGTGGTTGGTAAGCACATAAAAATGACTGGAAATGTTGCTGAGCTTTTGAATGAGCCCTTCTTCTGAGCTAAGAGATTACAGTCACACCTGCACAGCTACATTATCTTAGAAGTTTATGTTGTACCAGCATTGCAGCATTGTTGTGGTGAGTGGTTATATCCAGTGGAATGGGCAACAGGATAAAAATTGGCGGGGGGGGGGGGGGGGGGGGGATGGCGGCAATAGGATGCGGTGGTTACAGGGAAGGCTGACACTGATGGCTGAGAGGAGGGAGAAGCAGCAAGGGTGCAGGATGTGAATGTCGCACTAGTGAGCTCACTCTGTCACAGCAAGGGAGTTGTGTGTGACACACAATGACATGGATGAGTCGGCTGGAAAGAGTAGATAAAGCAGAGGAAGAGAAAACTGCAGAAAGGAGGGTATGCATGTAGAATGAGTGAAATAGGGGCAACTTCATACAGTGGCAGAGTAAGAGTAGCTTATGTACACTGAGGACAGGGGGGCTTGGGGACCAAATGATGTGTTGTGAGGACCTTCCACATGTACATAGTTCACAGATTCCTAACAGCACAGATTTTTGAAATAGCCATTTAAGTTAAGCATTTTGTGCCCAGTAGCATGTTCCACTACTGGATGGTCAAATCTGCTACTGAACACTGTTTGTTAGTGGCCATTCTATCAGGTAGAAGCTGGTTGGTGGACGTGACCACATATAGTGCTGTGCAAAATTACAGCAGAGGTGACATATCATACAACTGCTTTCACAGGCGACCCTGCATCTTACGAAGTAGGATATAGCTGTGGCAGGAGTGAATGTGCTGGATGGGTGCATAGAAAAGGTCTTGCACCAGAATCTTTAGCAGGGATGTATGACCCATATGGAAAGTAGTTGTGGTTAGACATAGCTTATGGACGGACCTGGATATTCTGCAGATCTGACCGGCAACAGAACATCATTAGGGAGGGTTGTCGAGCATTTTGGATAGAATGTTCCTCATTTTTGCAAATGATTATAAGTAATCTAATGCCAGGCAAAGGATTTGGTTTAGTTGTGCCCATCCAGAGTGATTATGGATAATGATGGAAAGAGGGCCGGGGGGTGGCTGCAGTGCCTTGGAGAGGGCTCATGGACAACTTTCACACTATTTATTTACCATTACACTCTCAGACAGCTTGCAAGAAAAACGACCATATAAAATTTTCAATGCAAGCTTTGATTTCTCATATTTTATTACAATGATAATTTCTTCCTATATAGGTTGGCATTGACAGAATATTTTTGCATTCAGAGGAGAAAGTTGGTGATTAAAATTTCATTAAAAGATCTTGCTGCAGTGAAAAACGCTTCTGTTTTAATGACTGCCACCCCAGCTCGCACTTCACACTCAGACACTCTCTCCCCTATTTTGTGATAGCACAAAATTGGCAGCCATTCATTGACCTTTTTCAATGTCCTCTGTCAGTTCTGTCTGGTAAGCAGCCCCTAATTACACAGCAATACTCTAGCAGAGGCCGGACATGCATAATGTAGGCTGTCTCTGTAGTGGATTAGTTGCACATTCTAGGTGTTCTGCCAATAAAATACTGTCTTTGGTTCACCTTATCCACAACATTATCTACATTATCTATGTGATCATTCCAATTGACTTTGTTCATAATTGTAATTCACACATATTTCAATTAATGGACAAGATTTAGATTCGTGTGATTTATTGTATAACCAAAATTTAATGGATTCCTTTTAGGATTCATATCGGTGACTTCACATTTTTAATTATTAGGGCCAATTGTCACTCTTTTCAGCATACAGATATCTTCTTATTATGTATTATCTGACATAATACGAGGGTTTAAACTTTAATTGTGGCAACTATTTATTTACAGCACGTACAAAACAGATATGTGTTTCAAAGTTTTACTGACATTCAGAGTAGCCACCAGCATTGTGTATAACCTGTTGCCACTGGTGTGGAAGTCGTAGGATACTCTTGCAGTGCCAGTTGTGTGGACAGTTCGAGCGGTGCGGTCTATTGCCCGATGAATTTGTAGCAGTTCTGAAGCGAATGGCATGAAGTCTTTCCTTCAGTTTAGAAACTGAGTTGAACTTACGAGGGCTTAAGTCAGGGGAGTGCAGTAGGTGATGCAGCACTTAGCTGCCTCATCAGTCAAACAAATCAGTAACAGCTTGCACTGTACATGCTTGAGCATTGTCCAGAAAAATGATGGTCAGGTCCTGCAGAAACAGTCATCACTTCTGTCTCTATGCTGTTCATTTTTGGACCACAGCCTACAACCAGCTTAGAGACAGGAGTGATGAAACTTTCTGCAGGACCTGACCATCAATTTGCAGGACAGTGCTCAAGCACGTGCAATGCAAGCTGTTACTGATTTGTTTGACTGATGGGGCTGCTAATTGCTACACCAACTGCTGCACTCCCCTGACTTACGCCCTCATGAGTTCAACTCGATTTCTAAATGGAAAGAAACACTTCATGGCATTCGCTTCAGAACTGCTACAAATTCATCGGGAAATAGACCGCACCGCTCAAACTGTCAACACAACTAGCACTGCTAAGAATGTCCTACGACTTCCACATCACTGGCAACAGGTTATACATAATGCTGGTGACTACTTCAAAGGTCAGTAAAACTTTGAAACCCATTTCTATTTTGTACGAGCTGTAAATAAATAGTTACCACTATTAAAGTTCCAACCCTCATATAAGCAACAAGCAGATGTAGTTCCGTGATATATTGGGTTTTCTTGGTGCAACTGACTAAGAGTGTGCTTCTGGGTGTTCTGCTGAGTTGTTGTTTGAATAAAATGGAAAATTTAGATATTATAATCAGGCCTAATGGAGAACTTCAATGCTTGAAAACATAAATGAAATTTTCATGAATATTAATAACTGGTTCCTAGTCCTACAAATGGACTAACACAGAGCTTGGATGAAACCCAACATATGTAGTTCTGTTGTGCACAAAGTTCATCCACACAATTAGAAATACTGTATGAGGGAAAATCAATAACTTAAACAGAATGTTCTGAATTGTTAAGTACTTAAATTGATAAGAACCTGAATGTAGAATCAGATGGGTCTGTCTAGGCAATCATATACTGATTTGTGGTCAATGAAAAGATGGTGTGTACTAATCCTGAATCTAATTGCCTTTTGTAAAATTTGCCTTAGGGTGAAGATGTGGTCTATTGTTGATTTCCCTGGGAAAATTCTACACTGATACGAACCACTCCCTCTATAAACTATTGGGAGGAGTTGGTCAGTATGTTGCAGTCTACACAATATCTCAAGTTTAGCAGCATAATTCGTTGATAGTAATCACATTGCAGCTTATATCCTCTCTTGTATACATAGCATTTAATTCCTCCTGTCCACTGCTGAGTCATTGTCTCATTGTCCATACTGAAATGACCAGTTTTAGGAGAATCTGTTCAAAATTACTGCCACCTTGATTGAACAATTGCGCTGGAATATTATCTGCTCCTGGTGACCTATTGTTCTTCAAACTGTTTAAAGCAATTTCCATCTCTTCTAGAGTTGGTGATCCAGAATATTCATCCAAGTCATTTAATCCTTGTACATCTGTTGGACATCTTGGTATCATTCTGGAACTGAGGAATTTATCAGTGCCATCTCTCACAAATCTCTTCCCTGTCGCACATGATTTTCCCTGTTTCTTCCTATACCAAGGTAGTTTTTTCACTAAAATGATTCTGGGGAGCATTTACTTAACTATAAAACGTCCTCACATTACTCTGATCCCTCAGAAGCTCTAGTTCTTTGGTGTTTCCTTCCATCCTGTCTCTCATTTTTCGTTGATGGATCCTCTTTTCAGACATCCTTTTTTCTTTTTAAGTTTCCACCATTGCTCTTGTGCAGTTTGATAGTTACGTTCTTCTGTATTTTGTGCTATTTTCCTCTGTTCCTATCTCACAACCAGCATCTCATCAAGGTGATCTCATGCGCCTTGCTTCAGTCTGTAGTGTTTCATTTGCTAGCTCTCACAATGCAGTGTTTATCATTTCCCATTGATCTTTGAAGTTGTCACACTCTTCTGACCTTTCAAGGATCCATGGTGTGCTTTCCTGGTATAGCTCACTAACTGCAAATGATTCTAGAGCTGAAACTTCTGGCAGATTAAAACTGTGTACCAGACCCTGACTCGAACTCAGTCCGGCACACGTTTTAATCTGCCAGGAAGTTCCATATCAGCGCACACTCCGCTGCAGAGTGAAAAATCTCATTCTGATTCTAGATTTGTTACATTATATTTTTGTCTGTTGGTTCAGGTTCCTTTAGATACATTCAAGATTCTAGTCCTCACTTGCACCCATACCTAAAAGTAGTCCGAATTTGCTTTTGGGCCTCTGAGCTCCTCACATCCAAGGAGTCCAGCTTGTGTCTTGCATCAATCAACACATGATCAATCAAGCTGGTGAATTCCATGTTCCTTTGTGCATTAACTGTAAGCAATTTAGAACCATGTTTCAGGATGCTGCGAGTAGGATGAGCCTTGTTCCATTATTGTTGCTTGTGGTGTGTTTGCCACAAAATCCAGTTGATGGTTTAAATATCTGTTCCCTTCCCACCTGAGTGTTTAGACCACCAGTGGTTATTTTTACACCGTGGACAGGGCAGTTGTCATACACTGATCAGCCAGAATATTATGACCACCTACCTAATAGCCAGTATGTCCACCTTTGGCATGGATAACAGTGGGGATGCATCATGGGATGGAAGCAATGAGGACTTGTTAGATTGCTGCAAGGAGCTGGCATCACATCTGCACACATAAGTCACCTAATTCCCATAAATTCCATGGAGGGGGCAATGGGCTGTGATGCCACATTCGATCACATCCTAGATGTCTTCGATTGGGTTCAGATCTGGTGAGTTGGGGGTCCAGTTCATCAACTGGAACTCACCACTGTCCTCCTCAAATCACTCCAATCACACTCCTGGCCCTGTGACATGGCACATTATCTTGTTGAAAAACACCACTGCTGCCGAGAAACATGATAGTCATGAAGAGATGGATGTGGTCTGCAACCAGTGTACAATACTCCTTGCCCATCATATTATCTTGCACGAGCACCACTGGACCCATGAATGCCCACATCAATGTTCCCCAGAGTATAATGGAGCTGCTACCAACTGGTCTCCATCCCGGAGTACAGGTGTTAAGGAACCGTTCCCCTGGAAGGTGACGGATTTGTGTGCTCCCATTGGTTTGATGAAGAAAATACTGAGATTCATCAGACCATACAATTCTCTGTCACTTTACTAACATCCAGAGCTGATAGTCACATGCCCATTTCAATCATTGTTGCTGATGTTGTGCTGTTTACATTGTCATATGCATGGGTCATCGGCTGTGGAGGCCCAAGGTCAGTAGTGTTTGGTGCACTGTGTGTTCAGACATACCTGTACTTTGTCCGGCATTAAAGTCTGATATTTGTTCCACCACGTTCTCTGCCCATCCTGTTTTACCAGTGTGCCCAGCCAACTCTGTCCGACATCTGTAATGATGGGTGGCTGCCCAACTCCATGGCATCTGGAAGTGGTTTCACCTTGGTTTTGCCAAGTGTTGAAGACACTCACCACAGCACTCCTCAAACACCTGACAAGTTGTGCTGTTTCTGAAATGCTCGTTCCAAGCCTCCAGGCCATCACAGTCAGCCCTTGGGCACACTCAGATAAACTGTGCGCCTCCCCTATTCTGCACACGGACAGCACTCTCATTGATACTAAAATGCATCATGCATGTGTCTGACTAGCAGTCATTCCTCACCAGGTTTCGCTGCTATCACCTGGACAGGTTTGTATTTACAGTAGGTCGGTGGTCATAATGTTCTGGCTGATCAGTGTATATCACAATTTGTCCATTTTATTTGGACTGTTGAGCTCCGTGGCATAAATAAAAACGCATTAAAAAGTGGCTGGTTGCTGTATTTTTACATGAAATATGATCAGTGTATGTTTTTTTCCAAGAGTTCATAAAACAAGACATTTTCTTCTTCTCCAACTTCCTCAGTTGGAGCATGTTCATTAGTTATTGGATAATTGAAAATGTTCCCCTTTTTCCTGTGTCTAGTACCAATAGGCCTTCCAAAGTCCAACCCCTTGTCCACGTCATGGGAGATGCAAAGTGACACAAAGTTAAGGACTGCCTAATTGGGTGATGTATAGTGGGGACTACATGTGCTGAGATACTGCTATGATGGCTGTGAAGGACCATCAGAAGTCAGCTAATGTGGCTCTGGTAAAGATGCCACTGCCTTTTAGTATGTGGGGTTGACTTCCCAAAGGCTAGGAGGAGGAAACTCTGACTAAAAATTACCCATCCTCTGAAAGAGATTGGACATAGGACTGACAACCACCTCCATAAATGGAACACAAGTCATGAAACGTCACCAAAAAGAAGCTGGACCAATTTGTCAATGCATTTACATCAACTGTGCCTTGTGATCACACATAAACATGTAAAGGAGTACTGTAGGTGTAATTAATAGCTGGAAAGCTTGCAAAGATCCAAGTATTAGCATTCTATTACATGGAGCCAGAGTGGCTGGTTTGTAGTTAATTTCAGGATGCCAAATTGTAAGTACTGCAGGTAGACACACATAAATGTGCAAATGGCTATCTTTGGTTGCAGAATTATTAGCTCCCTCATCATGGAGGAAGGTTAGGAAGTGGAGAAAGACTCTACATTGCCTCATTTTTATTTAACTGAGTTCACATACATGTCCAGATTTTTATAGGAGAGACAGAGAAAATTATATACCAGAGAACTGATGGTTAACCATTAAATATCTTTGGTAGGTAGATCAGTTAGGTATGTAAAAGGCAATATGTTTTCTAGTAACACAGTGCATATAGAAACTGAACCCCATGTGTAGAGAGCTAACCACAGATGCAGTAACTTTCGGGTCTTAGCACCCGGAGACAATAGCAGCCATGTGTGAGTGTGTGTGTAAATACGTGTCTGACATCCAATGAAAGATTTAGTTCAACAGCTTATAATATGTAGCAGTCTTTCTTTCTTTCTTGTTTCCTTTTTTTTTTTAACTATGCCTTTCTACCGTTCCCCACCCCTTTTATGTGGTGAGTATCAATCTATTCTTTTCTTATTGTTGTGTGGATGGTTTCTAGTTCTGTTAAGTTGAGATTTATATTGAGAATTTTTTATTTTTTTGTTAAGTTGAGATTTATATTAAGAAACATAACTGTCTCTTCAGTAAATTTGTGAGGGACATTAAATATTTTTAATTCCTTGAATTTTGACTGGATACTGCGGACGTTTTACACACATTATTGTAGAGCAGTTCATTTTAATACATACTACTTTCTTACCCACAGCTTCACCCTTTTATGTCACATGTATTGCATTATTCAGATTATGTATTATATTATTATTACTAGCCAAAATAATTTACTTGCAGCAGTGCTCATTCTCACAACCTGATTGACACACTGAACAGCACATGTATGAGAAAAATTCCACTACAGCCTTTTAAAGGACAGAAACATTTTTACAGATCACTCCGTGCTCAGCACCATTCTCATCTCTATGGTTATTGGGGTTACCTTACTCCTACAGTACCTATACACAAAAAAAGTGTCATGTATATAACAAATTTGGTTGAAATTGCTCCAGACATACTTGAGTGATGCTTTTACAACATCCCTTTTCACCCCCATCCCCACAACTGTGCTAGTGGGAGTCTTACAGTCACAGCAATTTTATTCCAGGTTACAAGAGGTACATGTGCCAAATTTGGTAGAAATTGTTTCAGGGATTTCAGAGATGGGCCAATATGTCACTATCTTTGCCTTCCCCTGCCCTTCCCCTTCAAACACACACACACACACACACACACACACACACACACACACACACACACACACACACACACTAGGAGCAAAACATCAACAGGAATGTCACCAATGAGCCTAGCAGCCCCAAAAATAAAAACCACTATCAAATATATTTGCACCCACTGCTAGGGGTGGTAGGTAAGGGTATATTACCCACACAGTATTTTTATACAGATAATGAGTCATGTATATACAATATTTAGTTGAAGCTGCTACAGACATTCCTGAGTTATGCTTCTATGGCACCCTGTGCCCTTCCTCTCCCCCCCCCCCACCCCCACCCCCACCCCCTCCCCTGGAAAGAAAGCCGGGTGTTCTTAATCACACAGTGCTGCACAGAAAATGTAAAACATACATAGATTTTTCTAATATATTTAGATATCACAATTAATTTTTTTACTCTATCCCTCGAAGTTGTAGGAAAGAGAGCATTTTATCCTGTATGTGTTAATATTTCTGTTTTCTCTTTTCAGCTGTTCCTGCCCACATGGTTATCATGGCCCAAGATGCCAAGAAACTACAAGAGCATTCCAGGGAGATGGATGGGCATGGTTCCCTCCCCTTAGTGTTTGTGACAAATCACATCTGAGTGTAGAATTCAGAACAAGGAACCCAAATGGTATTTTATTGTACAATGGACCCATTGCAGCATCAAGCAATGAACAGGCTCTCACATCAGGTTGCACTTTTTTTCTAGGAGGATTTTACATTTCTTCTATCAGTTTCATCCTAATGAGTAGCATAGCATTTCCTTTGCTAATTCAGTACTCAATCCCCACAGATCATGAAAGTTGGTTGACACACCTGTTTTTTCTGTTGCTAGATTTTATATCCTTGGAGATAGAAGAAGGTTTACCAAAACTGTTAATCAATTTTGGTTCTGGTGTACTTACAATGAAGATAAATAAAAGTCCACGATTGGATGATGGACAGTACCATCACATAGATATCTTCTGGAACACAGAGGTAAGGAAAACTATAAATTGTACTTTGCAGTACATAAAGTTTTAGCGAAGATGGCACAGGTTATTATATATATATGTCCAAACCACCTTATAAAAGTAGAAAGTACACACTAGAAAATAAGCTTACATATACATTACATCTTCTAATTATATCATACACAGATGTAATACTTTGATGTTGATAAAATAAAAGGCTTATATGAAGTGGGAGGTAAATAATTGTCTGTAATAAAGTGGCAAATGGGACTTTCGTAAGATAATGAGGCAAAATCGTATCTGTGTAAATATTTTACCTACACTTGATCAGGCAAAACTATCATGAACAAAAAACAGTGCTTTTTGACAGGGTCATATTGAAAAGATGCTCTGGCTAAATATAAAACATTACGTTAAAATCAAATCATTTCTTAATAGAGCAGCTATTCATTTTAATCAAGTTTTAAAAATAATGTTTACCCTTACTCCTTTATGCACAAAATTACATTCTAAAGATACAGTGTGAATATATTGCTCATCGTAATAATGTGTTATTTTTTTATTACTTGTTGTTGTGACTGATGACCATAGATGTTAAGTCCCATAGTGCTCAGAGCCAACTTGTTGTTGTCCTCAGTCAAAAAACTAGTTTCATGCAGTTCTTCATGTCTGTCTATCCTATGCAAGTGTCTTTATCTCTGTATAATCCCTGAACCAACATCCATTTGAACTTGCTTACTGTATTCAAGCATTGGTCTCCCTCTACAGTTTTTTATGTCCACATTTCCCCCATTAGCTCACTGACAATACATTGATGCCTCAGGCTCATTTTTTCCCCATGAAGTCTCTTCCTTTCTTGTGTCCATATTGTTCCCAATTTTTTTTAGTATTTTATTTTTAAAATGGTTTCTTTCTGCTATTTCTGATTCTTTGATGTTGTTTCTTTCTAGATCTTTCCTTACTTCTGTAATCCATGCTATTGTTAGTTTCTTCTTCCAGAAATATAGGAGTATTTGTTTTGTTAGTCTGTTTCCATCCATTCGGTAGAGGTGTCCGGAAAAGGTTAATCTTCGTTTGGCAATTACTTCAGATATTTTCTCTATATTTTTGTAGATCTCCCCAGTACTTCTTATTTTCCAACCATCTGCAGTTTTTATTGCACCTATTATTTTTCTAATAATCCTTCTTTCCAATACCTCTAGTCTTTCGATCTTATAGTTCATTGTTAGGCATTCAGATCCATATAAACATTCTGGTCATACCACTGTGGTGTAGTGTTTTGGTTTTGTTTTTCTAGGTATACATTTCTTGTTGTAAATATTTTTGGTCAAACCATATGTTCTTTCCATTTTGTTAATTCTTACATCTATTGCAGATTTTTTTTAGTCAATTCTGTTGTATAGTGTCTCCAAGATATTTAAATTTATTTACTTGCTCCTTTTTTACCTATTTGTGTTTCTATGAATTTTGGAGCATTTTTTATATTTGTCATGAATTTTGTTTTTTTAGCTGAAATTTTGAGACCAGCTCTGTTTGCTGTTTTTTCCAGAAGGTTTATATGAATAACTGCTTCTGTCAGGTTTTCTTAAAGTATTGCAAAATCATCCACAAAAAGCCAAGCAGTTTACCTTGATTCCATATGTTTCCCTTCCCAGAGTTAATGGTTCAGTTTTGTGTTTTTTTTAGTCCAAATTCCAGATCCTTACAATTTTTTCTAGAACACAATTAAACAGTAAAGGTGATAAATCATCATCTTGTCTAAAACCAGTTTTTATTTCAAATGGCTGAGATACTTCTCCCATAAATTTGACTTTAGATATTGTACCTGTTATTGTTTCGTGAATTATATTTGCTAATTTTGATTTAACACCAAATTTTCTAATGACCTTATCTATTATCTATACAATCAAATTAGATTAGATTAGATTAGTACTTGTTCCATAGATCATGAATACGACACTTCGCAATGATGTGGAACATGTCAGGTTAATAAAAGGTGTCTATACAAGATATTACATTAGACAAAATGTTACATGATACTCAATACTTTTTTTTTGAGGTTGGGAAATTACTCACTTACTATATCCAAAAATTCATCTAATGAGTAGAAGGAGTTGCCATTAAGAAATTCTTTTAATTTCCTTTCAAATGCTATATGGCTATCTGTCAGACTTTTGATGCTATTAGTTAAGTGACCAAAGACTTTTGTGGCAGCATAATTTACCCCCTTCTGAGCCAAAGTTAGATTTAACCTTGACTAGTGAAAATCATCCTTTCTCCTAGTGTTGTAGCCATGTACACTGCTATTACTTTTGAATTCGTTTGGATTGTTAATAACAAATTTCATAAGAGAATATACAGGGCTATTACAAATGATTGAAGCGATTTCATAAATTCACTGTAGCTCCATTCATTGACATATGGTCACGACACACTACAGTTACGTAGAAAAACTCATAAAGTTTTGTTCGGCTGAAGCCGCACTTCAGGTTTCTGCCGCCAGAGCACTCGAGAGCGCAGTAAGACAAAATGGCGACAGGAGCCAAGAAAGCATATGTCGTGCTTGAAATGCACTCACATCAGTCAGTCATAACAGTGCAACGACACTTCAGGATGAAGTTCAACAAAGATCCACCAACTGCTAACTCCATTCGGCGATGGTATGCGCAGTTTAAAGCTTCTGGATGCCTCTGTAAGGGGAAATCAATGGGTCGGCCTGCAGTGAGCGAAGAAACGGTTGAACGCGTGCGGGCAAGTTTCACACGTAGCCCGCGGAAGTCGACGAATAATGCAAGCAGTGAGCTAAACGTACCACAGCCGACGGTTTGGAAAATCTTACGGAAAAGGCTAAAGCAGAAGCCTTACCGTTTACAATTGCTACAAGCCCTGACACCCGATGACAAAGTCAAACGCTTTGAATTTTCGACGCGGTTGCAACAGCTCATGGAAGAGGATGCGTTCAGTGCGAAACTTGTTTTCAGTGATGAAGCAACATTTTTTCTTAATGGTGAAGTGAACAGACACAATGTGCGAATCTGGGCGGTAGAGAATCCTCACGCATTCGTGCAGCAAATTCGCAATTCACCAAAAGTTAACGTGTTTTGTGCAATCTCACAGTTTAAAGTTTACAGCCCCTTTTTCTTCTGCGAAAAAAACATTACAGGACACGTGTATCTAGACATGCTGGAAAATTGGCTCATGCCACAACTGGAGACCAACAGCGCCGACTTCATCTTTCAACAGGATGGTGCTCCACCGCACTTCCATCATGATGTTCGGCATTTATTAAACAGGAGATTGGAAAACCGATGGATCGGTCGTGGTGGAGATCATGATCAGCAATTCATGTCATGGCCTCCATGCTCTCCCGACTTAACCCCATGCGATTTCTTTCTGTGGGGTTATGTGAAAGATTCAGTGTTTAAACCTCCTCTACCAAGAAACGTGCCAGAACTGCGAGCTCGCATCAACGATGCTTTCGAACTCATTGATGGGGACATGCTGCGCCGAGTGTGGGAGGAACTTGATTATCAGCTTGATGTCTGCAGAATCACTAAAGGGGCACATATCGAACATTTGTGAATGCCTAAAAAAACTTTTTGAGTTTTTGTATGTGTGTGCAAAGCATTGTGAAAATATCTCAAATAATAAAGTTATTGTAGAGCTGTGAAATCGCTTCAATCACTTGTAATAACCCTGTATATATTGTGAGGCTACTGTGAAGATTTCTAGCTCTTTAAATAAGTGTCTGCAGGATGATCTTGGATGAGCTCCAGCAATTATTCTGATTACACGCTTTTGTGCAATGAACACTCTTTTACTCAATGATGAGTTACCCCAGAATATGATGCCATACGAAAGCAGAGAATGAAAATAGGCGTGGTAAGTTAATTTACTCAGATGTATATCACCAAAATTTGCAATGACCCTAATAGCATAAGTAGCTGAACTCAAACGTTTCAGCAGATCCTCAGTGTGTTTTTTCCAGTTCAACGCCTCATCAATGCATACACCTAGAAATTTTGAATATTCTACCTTAGCTACCGATTTATGATCGAAAATGCTTTCTTGAAATCAATAAATGACACTATTATTGGTTTGCTGGTTAACATTCTATGGCAAATTATTGACTTTAAGTTAAAAATTTGTTCTGCACAGGATCTTCCCTTTCAAAAACCACCCTGATATTCTCCCAGTTGTTTGTCTAAATTATCTACCACTCAGTTCAGGAGAATTTTTGATAATATTTTGTATGCTACTGGCAGAAGTGACACTCCTCTATAATTATTCATATTTTGTTTGTCTCCCTTTTTGTGTAGTGGGTGGATTAATGCTATTTCCCATTCAACTGGAATCTTTTCAGTTTTCCAAATGTTCTCAAGAAGCAGTTGTAGGTCCTTTATGATTTTTGGTTCTGACCACTTCAGTAATTCTGCTGTAATAGAATCTTCACAACTTGCTTTATTGTTTTTGTGTGCGTTGATGGCTTCACGAATTTCTAACTCTGTTGGTGGGGAATCTTCCTCTAGATTTTGAGGTGTCACTAGAAATTCTAATTTTTCTGTTGGAACTGAACAGTTTAACAGCTTTTCAAAAAATTTTGCTAACATTTCACAATTTTCTTTGTTATTTAATCCCATTTTGCCATTTTCATCTTTGAAACAAATACTTGGTGCCTGGTATCCTTTAAGTATGTGTTTAAACGTTTGTTAAATTTTTTAAATTTTTGGTGAAATTTTCTTCTATTACAATAAGCTAAGAATTTATAAAGTTTCTTTTGATTTTCCTGATTATTTTCGATGTTTCTTTTCTTTGTTGTCTGAATTGTTCAAGGTCTTCCTCTTTTTTCAAACATCTCCATTTTTGAGCTCTTTCTATTAGTGCTTCTTTACACTCCTCAATTCCACCATGTCTTCTTTTCATTCTTGACCAATCCTAAAGTTTTCTCTGCTGCTTGAGTTATTTGCATCTAGAGTTCACGTCAATCACCTTCTTTACTTGTCTCAATTTCTTCTCTAAATTTTTCTGTATTTTCTTTTCTGATATTAGCTGTAATTGTGTTGCATCTGATCACTTTCTTGGTCACCTTTTTTGTTTTAGATGGGAGAAATTTTATTTTAATCTTAGAGAGATAATGATCTGAGTTGAATTCCCCATTTCTGACTATTTTAACATTCATAATTTCTGTGATATACTTTTTAGATATGGCTACGTGATCCAGTTGAAATTCTCCTAGGTTTGGATTTTGATGTCTCCAAGTTTTGGCTTTTCTTGGTAGTTTGTGGAAATGTGTGGACATGAGTTTTAACTGGAACATTTTTCACATATCAATCAGTCTTTCACCATTTCTGTTTGTTCTTGAGTGTGCTGAATATTCACCTACAATAGTCCTAAATTTCTTTTCCCTCCCAATTTGCACATTGAAGTCACCAAGAAGTATTTAAACCATCTGGGTTTGATAGAAATTTCAGATTCTAAAAGATCCCAGAATTGATTTACTTTCTCCAGATTTCTACTGTTGTCTGCATTTATAGGTGCATGACAGTTTATGAGGATGTAACTTTTATTCTTGTGCTTTATTGTTAACATGGATATTCTTTCTGAATTCGATAATTTGATCTAAATTCTGTTACACTGCCTACATTTTATTTATTTATTTATTTATTTTTCCCCACATAAAATGCTGTTCCAAACATTGGCATGTTTTCCATTATTCTCACTGCTAGTTTCCCTTTATAAATTCTATAATGTTGTGTATCAACTACATTCTCATCTAAGAATCATATTTCCTGGATTACTATAATTTGTATATCGTTCTTTTGCAGAAATAGTTCTAATTCCTTTTGTTTCCCAATTTTTAGAAGAGAATTTAGATTTAATGTTCCAAAGTAGTACTTCTTCTTGAAGGCGTTTCAATATATTCCATCTCTTCTTCATCGCAAATATTGGGACTCCCCAGAACCCTAGGTCCCATTGCATTACATGATGTAATGGTGGGAGTTTCTACATGGGGTAGAGCATCCATTGTGTGAACTTTCCATTTTGTGATCTATAAATTGTAAAGAGTAGGGAATCCAAAGTCATTCCTGAATTCCCAAAGTAAGACCAGGTTGTTAGTCTGGAATATTACTTATTCAGCTGCCACTAACATGTGGAACAGACGCTGTCAGGGTACCTCCACTAACATGTGATATCGTCATGCCCTCTGTCCACTTTGGCCTTGGACAGGAGGCTGCCTCTTCCGCCAGCTCCACTGTGCCGAAGTCCACCTTCTCCACCTTTGCTGCCATTGAGGTCTTCACCATATCCCTGGCAAGGGGCCCTCATGAGGTACTATCACCCGGGCCAGGTGTTACTCCTCCCCCTGCTCCTTTCTCAACCGGGCTTAGGACAGGCTATGGCGGAATTTACCTCTTCTTTATTTATTTGACCTACCCACCTAATCTGCACCATTCTTCTATTCTTCTGTACTGCCACATTTCAAAAGTTTCTATCCTCTTCTAGTCTGAACTGTTCATTGTTAACTTTTCATCTCTGGACAGTGCTACACTCCAGCAAAATACTTCCCAGAAAAATACTTCAAGCTTTTGTTTGATGTTACAAATTTCTGTTCTTTAGAAATGCTTTTCTTCCTATGGGCAATTTGCATTTTGCTTCCTCTCTAATTTGGCCATCATCAGTTATTTTGCTGCATGGATAGCAAAACACATCAGCTACCTTTATTGTCTTATTTCTTACTTTATTTTCCTCAGCATCACTTGATTTAATCTAGCTACATTCATTGCTTTGTTTTACTTTTGTTGATGTTCATCTTACAGCCTCAATTCAAGACAACATATGTCCCATTACACTCTTCTTCAAAGTCCATTTGCTGTTACTGACATAATCACAGTGTCATCAACAAACCTTAAAATTTTAATTTCTTATGCCTGAACTTTAATTCTGTCTCAAAATTTGCCCCCATGTTTAATAACATGAAAAATAAGCTACAACACTTTCTGACTCCCTTTTGAACTACTGCTTCGTTTTCATGTTGTCTGACTCTCATAACTCCAGTCTGGTTTCTGTGCAAGCTGGGAATAACCTTTCTCTTCCATAATCCCTGTTACCTTCAGACTTTCAGAGTGTAGTCCAATCAACACTGTCAGAAGCTTTCTCTATATCTAAAATTACTATGAGTGCAGTGTTGCCATTCTTTAACTTATCTTACTAACCCAATTATGGGCAGTGCCCAAACTCTTTGTCTTTGAATATGTCTGCTTGTGTCTGTATATGTGTGGATGGATATGTGTGTGTGTGCGAGTGTATACCCGTCCTTTTTTCCCCCTAAGGTAAGTCTTTCCGCTCCCGGGATTGGAATGACTCCTTACCCTCTCCCTTAAGACCCAAATCCTTTCGTCTTTCCCTCTCCTTCCCTCTCTCCTGACGAAGCAACCGTTGGTTGCGAAAGCTAGAATTTTGTGTGTATGTTTGTGTTTGTTTGTGTGTCTATTGACCTGCCAGCGCTTTCGTTTGGTAAGTCACATCATCTTTGTTTTTAGATACAATTATAAGGTGAGGTTTTTTTCCCAAATTCATTATTCGAAAAATACGGGGTCATCTTATATTCGCAGATTAAACTATTGCTGCTGAAGTCAACATTTTTACATTATTTTTACATTGTTTAATAGATTAATATCAGGGCTGTCACACATTTACAATTGAAGCTTTGGCTATTGAGGTTTTGTACAAATTTATTTTGGAGAGTTGCAAGGCTGTGCTTAGCAAACAAGGCTTTCATTTTAATGGGCTCAAGATTCCCCACTTTGCCAAAGTGCTTGACACAACATTAACCTTACTCGAACAATCATGTGACATTTGACTCCACTTTGGCCTTGGACAAGAGGCTGCCTCTTCCGCCAGCTCCACTGTATCAAAGTCCTCCTTCTCCATCTTTACTGCTGATACACTACATGATATGCAAGAAACTATGACCCAGAGGTGGAATAGTTTTAACTGTCACACAGATTTTAATCATTCCATGTTGTATCATTTACTCCAGGAGCCTAGTTTCAGCTTAAGTCATTCTTCTCATAGTACCACAACTCCCATTTCATCTTCACTCACTTCCTCTTCCCTTTGTATAACACTGTCTTCAAATTCAGTTCTCTTGTATAGATGTACCACATATTCTTTCCACCTTTCAGCTTTTCCTTCTTTGGTTAGTACTGGCTTTCCATCTGATTTCCAAACAGGTGCCTCTCTTTTATCCAAAAGTCTGTAATTTTCTGGCACCTATCTTTCACATAGTCATACATGCTTCTACAGCCGTGCATTTGTCCTCTAGCCATTCCTGCTAGTCATTTTGGACTTTCTGCAAATCTCACTTTTAAACACCTGTATTCTCCATGGCCTACTTCATTTACTGTATTTTTTTATTTTCTCCTTTCATCAAGTAAATTCAATATCCATGGATTTCTTATGTGGCTTGTCCTTTTATCTACTTAGTCCTCTGCTGCCTTCACTACTTCATTTCTCACAGGGACGTTCATATTAAATTGCTTATTCTTTCTTCTATTTTAGTTAATCATTGCATGATACTCCCTTTGAAACTCCCAGCAACCTCTGGTTCTTTTAGCTTATCCAAGTCCCATCTCCTTAATTTCCTACCTATATGCAGCTCCTTCTGTTTTACTTTGCAGGTAATAATAAATAAATTATGGTCAGTGTCCACATTTGTCTCTGGAAAATTGGTTTTGAAATCTTTCTTGTGCCTCATATAATCTATCTGAAACGTAAATTGTTGATGGTGAACAGCAACCAGCCTCATGAACAGTAACCAGCCTCAAATTAGTTTTGCATTACATCATTCAAAAAGTACCATTACCAGTTTCGAATTTTTTACAATTCATTATCTGATTTTTTTAAATTTTTTAATTTTTTTTATTATTTTTCCCAGCAATATGGATTATATACTGGTTTTCTGTGAGCTGCCCTAGGATAAACAGTAAGTTATAAATTACAAATGTGTACCCAAAATGGTTGTGCTACATATCTGTGCTGTAATGCAACTTCATGAAATGTTCATCTGGTGCATTTATATTAACATTCCAACACAGATAAGTAGTGCAACTTTTATTCTTTCTTTCTTTCTTTCTTTCTTTCTTTCTTTTTTTTTCCAATCAGTCTTCTGACTGGTTTGATGTGGCCTGCCACGAATTCCTCTCCTGT
This sequence comes from Schistocerca nitens, assembly GCF_023898315.1. Classification (NCBI taxonomy): domain Eukaryota; kingdom Metazoa; phylum Arthropoda; class Insecta; order Orthoptera; family Acrididae; genus Schistocerca; species Schistocerca nitens. The sequence continues at coordinate 38,344,163 of NC_064620.1, forward strand.
GCCAACCTCTTCATCTCAGTGTAGCACTTGCAAACTACATCCTCATTTATTTGCTGCATGTTTTCCAATATCTGTCTTCCTCTACAGTTTTTGCCCCCTACAGCACCCTCTAGTACCATGGAGTTATTTCCTCATGTCTTAACAGATGTCTTATCATCATGTCCCTTCTCCTTATCAGTGTTTTCTACATGTTCCTTTCCTCTCTGACTCTGCGCAGAACCTCCTCATTCCTTACCTTATCAGTCCACCTAATTTTCAACATTTGTCTATTTTATATTAGTAGATTTCTCTTGGCCAGGGATACCCATTTTGCCATTGCTAGTATGCTTTTGATGCCCTCCGTGCTCCATCTGTCATTGGTTATTTTACCATCTAGGTAGCAAAATTCCTTAACATCATCTACTTCATGACCATCAAACCTGATGTTAAGTTTCTCACAGTTCTCATTCCTACTACTTCTCATTGTCTTCGTCTTTCTTCGATTTACTCTCAATCCATGCTCTGTACTCATTAGCTGTTCATTCCATTCAGCAGATCATGTAATTCTTCTTCACAGTCACTCAATATAGCAATGTCATCAACGAATCATATCATTGACATCCTTTCACCTTGAATTTTAATTCCACTCCTGAACCCTTCTTTTATTTCCATTATTGCTTCCTTGATGTACAGATAGAACAATAGGGGTGAAAGGCTACATCCTTGTCTTACACCCTTTTTAATATGAGCACTTTGTTCTTGGTCATCCACTCTCATTACTCCCTCTTGGCTCTTGTACATACTGTATATTACCTGCCTCTCCCTATAGCTTACTCATACTTTTTTCAGAATTTTGAACATCTTGCACCATTTTACATTGTCAAATGCTTTTTCCAGGTCAACAAATCCTATGAACGTGTCTTGATTTTTCTTTAGTCTTGCTTCCAGTATTAACCACAACATCAGAATTGCCTCTCCCATGCCTTTACCTTTCCTAAAGCCAAACTGATCATCATCCAGCGCATCTTTTTCATCCTTCTATATATTATTCTAGTAAGGAACTAGGATGCATGAGCTGTTAAAGTGATTATGTGATAATTTTGGTTACAGATTTGTAAGTTATAAATTATTGCTTTTCCTAGGGCAAATCACAGGAAATTAGTGTACAATCTGTATTGATATGAAAGCATGAAAAAACTGTCTGATGGGGAATTGTAAAAGATTCAAATCTGGTAATGATACTTTTTGAATAAAGTAATGTAAAAATAATTTGTGGCTGGTTGCTGTTCACTATCAACAATTTATATAACAGCCACGATCTCAAACGATGTCTACCTATGACAAAATTGCATATCTGAAACATTCCAGTGTCTCCAGACCTCTTCCAGGTGTACAAACTTCTTTCACAGTTCTTGAACCAAGTTTTCCAAGTCAAAGTAGTCCCACCCTCAGCAAAATGGGTGTAGGGGGAGCAGATGTGTGAGTCTTGCATTGCCATTCTAGGTAAGGTCCTAGTGTAGTTAGTTTGCCATTGCCTTCCTCTCACCCATTACAAAATTCCAAATGTGTGTCTGTAACAATATTATGAGAAGGAAAGTTGCTACTCACCATATAGCGGAGATGCTGAGTCGCAGATAGGCACAGCAAAAAAACTCTCACAATTAAAGCTTTCAGCCATTAAGGCCTTCATCAACAGTAGACACATGTTTGTATACACAAACACTAGTGCAAACGCAACTCACACACACGACTGGAGTCTCAGGCAACTGAAACCACACTGCGAGCAGCAGCACCAGTGCATGATGGGAGTGGCGACTGGGTGGGGGTAAGGAGGAGGCTGGGGTAGGAAAGGGGAGGGATAATATGATGGGGGTGGCAGACAGTGAAGTGCTGCAGGTAAGACAGAGGACAGGAGAGAGGTGGGGAAACAGGGGGGTGGGATTGGGGAGTGGGGGGGGGGGGGGGGGGGGGAGCAGAAGTGGTGGAAAAGGAGCGAAAATGTGTATCCTTGTCAAGTAGATAACTGTGATGAGTGGTTGTTCAGTGTAGTGTTGAATTTATGTTGTTGTTGTTGTTGTTGTTGTGTGTGTGTGTGTGTGTGTGTGTGTGTGTGTGTGTGTGTGTGTGTGTGTGTATTGCTGTAAAAGTAAGATAATTGGTAAATCCTAGAATTAACTGGTGAAACCTAAGATTTACCATCATGGTGTGGTAAAAGTCTGAAATTTGTCTTCTCATTACATGCATAGTTTTTTAACTTTTACCAAGAGACATTGGTAACTCTTTGGTTTTATCAATGCAAACTGGTAAAAGCTGGAACGAAGACTCCTGCCTCCCTCGCACAGGTTCAGAAAAATATTATTGTTGCTAATTTTGTGTTCGGATAAGTTTCTTTGTTGGCAATTACAAATTCTCAGTCCATTCACTGCTGCATAGTTTCAGTCAGTGTTGAGCATCATGTGTACAGTCATCCCTGTGACTTTTTTTAGTGCTGTTTCTTCTGCGGCTTTGCATCAGTATGAGTGATGTTAAGCGTAACAGATTTTATGAACTTTTAAGTGAATCACTGAATAAGAAGAAGGACAACAATTTTTATGTAACTGCTGAACAATATAATATTCTGTTAAGAGAAGTGAAAAATGCAAAACTCATTTCCAATAAGAAATCTGTTCACTGCAGACGTTTTAAGCAATATGATTTTCTCAACATCAGAGGCGAAGAGAAACTCATAGCACCAGTGCCTGCTGGAAAAGAAGAAATTCATTATTATGTTTGTTGTAATGAACTGTTTAACGTGCTACATGAGACCCACATTGCTATAGGCCATGGCAGCCAAACTCAATGATTGTGGAACTGAATCGTAAGTACAAGAATGTGACTGCTGAACCAATCGTTACTTATTTAAGATTATGTGAACCATGTCAGGAAAAGCAAAACACATTAAAAAGAGGTGTTGTAGTGAAACCTAAGATACACAGTGAAATGAATTCATGATGCCAAATTGACTTAATCGACATGCAGAGAAACCCAGACAATAAGTCAAAGTTCATACTTGTATACCAAGATCATTTGACAAAATTTGTTAGCCTCCACGCACTAACTTCAAAAAGGGCTGATGAAGTAGCATATCATCTTTTGGACATTTTTACCACCTTTGGTGCCCCCAAGTAGCCTTCATTCTGATAATGGTAGAGGGTTTTGTAACCAAGTCATTCAGAATTTATGTGGGTTGTGGAGTGATACAAAGATAGTCCATGGAAGCCGAGGCACAGTCAATCTTAGGGATCAGTTGAATGAACAAGCCAAGATACCGAAAATATGTTATCATCTTGGATGGAAACAAATGAAACTTCAGAATGGTCTGAAGGGCTGAGGTTTGTGCAAGCAATGAAAAATAGGGCTTATCATGAAGGGATCAGATGTTCAACATACGAAGTCATGTTTGGGGTTCCAACAAAAATGGACATTTGCAACCTCATTTGTTCCATGTGATTTAATAAAAAATATAAACACTGAAAAGGAGTGGAAAATAATGTTAAACACCACTTCCACTGACTCACAGGAAATTGAAAATGATGGCCAAGGAGTTGATGCCAGTGAATCAAGTATTGGAAAAGAAGGAACAGAGGTAAAAAGTGCAGTTGTAGCTGGTGAGGAAGCACCAGAGACACAGGATTTGATGACAGTTAACAACGAGACACCAGCACCAGCTGATGGTTGTGACTTGATGTTGACAACTTCCAACAGTGTTAATAAAGTGAAACGGACCCTAGAAGCTGCCAAAGAAGGTCTTCAATTGCAGGCAAAGGAAATGGAAGCAGCCTCATGTAACAAAATTCCAAAACCTTCAGTTGGACAGAATCTGAGAATTAAAGTGCTGTATGTAGACAGGGCAAAAATTAATGAAAAATCTATAATAGCAGTAGTGATAAATATTCAAGATGACAAATTTTATCAACTTGGTACCAAATCTGGTAAACTGAAGTCATTGCACACTGGAACCAATTTACATTCTGCAAGGAAAATTTTATGAATGTTGAAGAAGAAGCAAGAGAAGAAATTAGTCTACAGGAAGTGGTTGCTAAACAATCTTTTGTTGGAGGACAACGGTTCAAAAAGTGCAATTGTTTAAAAAAGTGTTCAACTATAAAATTCCTGTGTAAATCTCTTCCATATTATGTAATTTGAAATGCCACAATAGTCAGCCTTGTTGTAAAAAGAATTAATGTTCACTATATAAAATTATTTTACAAAATTTTTCTAATGTTGAATATTACTCATTATAATCACACTGGAATGTAAGAATGTTTAAAATACATAAATTTACACTAAATACAAACTATTTCAATAAACTGCTAAGCTGATTTTCTTAATGAATACAGTTTTACCAGTTGATATGGGTATATCCTAAGATTTACCAATGTCTCTTGGTAAAAGTTCAAAATCTATGCATGTAATAAGAATTTTTTTTACTTTTACCAAGCTGTGATGATAAGTCTTAGGTTTCACCAGTTAATTCTAGGTTTTACCAATGGTCTTACTTTTTACAATAGATAATGTCAGAAGTTCCATGAGACTTTCAGTGAATAATGTTGTTGTATACAGAGAAGTCGCAATGCTAGAAAACTGTAGCAAAATGCAGGAATATCTGCAGGGGATTGACACTTTGTGCAGATTGTGGCAAGTGTCTCTCCACATAAACAAATATAATGTATTGCATATAGGTAGACAGAAAGACCCATTATTGCAGAATGCTCACTGGAAGCAGTTACTTCCATAAAATATCTATGAGTATGCATGCAGACCACTTTAAAGTGTAATGACCACATAAAATTAATTGCATGTAAGGCACATACTATAAAAATTCATTGGAAGAATCCTCAGGAAACATAGTCCATAAACAATGATGATATCTTACAAAACTGTAAATTGACCAGCACTTAGATATTGCTCATCAGTCTGGGATCTGTCCAGATAGGATTGACAGAGAAAATAGAACAGTTCCAAAGAAGAGCAGCATGCTTCATTACAGGTTCATTTACTAAGTATGAAAGCATCATGGAGACATTCAGGTAACTGCAATGGCAGATGCTGCAAGAGAGGCATTCTGTATCATGTTATGGTCTACTGTTAAAGTTCCAAAAGCGTACATTCCTGGAAGTGTCAGCCGATATATTGCTTCCTTGTACATATATCTCATTAAAAGATAATGAAGATAAAATTAGAGGGATGTGAGCCCACACAGAGGCTTACCAGCTGTCATCCTTCCCTCAAACCCTTTGCGACTGGAACAGGGAAAGAGAGAAGTGACAGTGGTATGCAAAGTACTTTCCACCACACACTATAAGGTTGCTTGCAGAGTATATATGTAGATGTATAAGAGTGCCACTGAGCTTTAACATATCCATCTGATGGACGATCACCATCAGCAGTATCACATGACCTCCACTCCAGTGGAGAAGGTTGCCATTTAATCAAGGATGTTGGTGCAAAGACTGGTGATCAGGAACTCTGTACCACCACCACTCCTCTCCTTTTTGGCTAATATTGGCAATGAAAATTTTTCACCACCAGGATTTGAACCAGCCACCACTATTAAAGTGTGCATTACCAACCCTGTCTAGGGAGGTGAGTGAAAACAAGTATTAGCAATGATTACATTATGCTCTGTCCAAAACTCTATTAGGTGGCTTTCCCTTTACCTGAGTCCATATGGGCCTACTATTTTTCCTTTTCTTCCTTTTCCTGTTATTGAATTCCATTCTCCAATCCCAATTAAATTGTCATCTCCCTTAACTGTCTGAATAATTCCTTTTATTTCATCATAATTTCTTCATAATCTACAGAGTTAGTGGGCATGTAAACTTGTATTACTGTAACCTGGCTGCTTGTCTGTCTTGGTTAGAATGCATTATGCTGTTAATAGTAGCTTTTTCGTTTTTGTATTGTCTTGTTCAGTATTAGATCTACTCCTGCATTACCCCTATGTGATTTTGTCTTTATAAACTTGTACTTGCCTGAACTGTAGTCCTGTTCTTCCTGTCACCACACTTTACCAGTTCCCACTACATCTAACTTTAAACTACTATTTCCCTTTTTAAACTCTCTAACCTGCCTATCTGATTAAGGAATTGAACATTATGTGCTCTGACATGTAGAATGCTAGTTTGTCTCACTCTCTGTGTGGGGAATACTCCGGAAAATGCTCCTGAGTATTCCCCTCACAGAGATCCAAATGAGGGACTATTTTATCTCTGGAATATTTGATCCAAGAATATGTTATCATCATTAAGCCATACACTAGAACTGTCTGCCCCCAGGATAAGTAACAGCTGTAGTTTCCCCTTGTTCACAAGGCCATGGTAGCTAATGTTACATGGCCAGATCAGTCACTGCAACTACTGAAAAGGCTGTTGCCCCTCTTCAGGAACTACAAGTCTGTGTGGTCTATCTACAAATATCCCTGCATTGTGATGTGCACATACAGTATAGCTGTCTCTACCACTGAATCTAGCAAGCCACACAATTTTGGGAAAGTCCATGGTTCATTGCTTACATTCTACATTTTAGTTTCCTGTAAAAAAAAAAAAAAAATAAATAAAAAAAATATGTGGAAGGGCCAATCACTCATGCAAAAACATTTATGGCTGGCTTGGAAGCACAAGCAACAACTAAGAAAATTACACTAGCTTTTGTCTCTGTGTGCTGATGAGAGTGTGTACCTACACTTGAAGAAGAGCAATAGCTCCTCCTGAAGTGAGAGTAATTTTATGAGAAGTTAAATGTCTCCATATGCCATCCTTCACTCAACTACAAACTAGCATTTGTGTTTCCTCATTTTTGTTTGTGGTTTACGTCTTGAAATATCTGCCATCACATTATTTTTCATGTAAAATACATGATATCTGTTCCATATGAGAGTTGAAATCAAACAATGGAAAATCCAGGATGGCATGTAACGATACCAGAGAAGGAAAGTTGCTACTCACCATATAGCGGAGATGCTGAGTCGCGATAGGCACAACAAAAAGATTCACACAATTACAGCTTTTGGCCATTAAGGCCTTTGTCAGCAGTAGACACACACACACACACACACACACACACACACACACACACACACAAACGCAACTTGCATATACGTCTGTAGTCTCAGAGAGCTGAAACCACACTGCGAGCAACAGCACCAGTGCATGATGGGAGTGGTAACTGGGTGGGGGTAAGGAGGAGGCTGGGGCAGGGAGGGGGAAGGATAGTATGGTGGGAGTGGCGGACAGTGAAGTGTTGCAGTTTAGATAGAGGGCAGGAGAGAAGGTGCAGAGAGGGGAGGGGGTAAGTAGTGGAAAGGAGAGAAATAAAAAGAAGGAATAAAAGAAATTAAAAGACTGGGTATGGCAGTGAAATGACGGCTGTGTCGTGCTGGAATGGGAACAGGGATGGGGCTGGATGGGTGAGGACAGTGACTAATGAAGGTTGAGGCCTGTAGGGTTATGGTAACGTAGGATGTAATACAGGGAAAGTTCCCACCTGCGCAATTCAGAAAAGCTGGTGTTGGTGGGAAGGATCGATATGGCACAGGCTGAGAAGCATTCATTGAGATGAGGGATATCATGTTTGGCAGCGTGTCCAGCAATAGGGTGGTCCACTTGCTTTTTGGCCACAGTTTGTCGGTGGCCATTCATGTGGACAGACAGCTTGTTGGTTGTCATGCCTACATAGAATGCAGCACAGTGGTTGCAGCTTACCTTGTTAATCACATGACTGGTTTCACAGGTAGCTCTGCCTTTGATGGGATAGGTGATGTTAGTGACGGGACTGGAGTAGGTGGTGGTAGGAGGATGTATGGACAGGTCTTGCATCTAGGTCTATTACAGGGGTATGAGCCATGAGGTAAGGGATTGGGAGCAGGGGTTGTGTAAGGATGGACGAGTATATTGTGTAGGTTTGGTGGATGCCTATCGTGACTTCTTGTAAGTGGAAGTGGACCTAAAGCTGATGATAATGTTCAGTCTGAAGTTAAATATGTTTCTATGATGGTGAAGAATATTGTAACACTAACTTTTTGTAAAAGGAAAGGCAATGTTGTTGTTGTTGTGGTCTTCAGTCCTGAGACTGGTTTGATGCAGCTCTCCATGCTACCCTATCCTGTGCAAGCTTCTTCATCTCCCAGTACCTACTGCAACCTACATCCTTCTGAATCTGCTTAGTGTATTCATCTCTTGGTCTCCCCCTACGATTTTTACCCTCCACACTGCCATCCAATACTAAACTGGTGGTCCCTTGATGCCTCAGAACATGCCCTACCAACTGATCCCTTCTTCTAGTCAAGCTGTGCCACAAACTTCTCTTCTCCCCAATCCTATTCAACACTTCCCCATTAGTTATGTGATCTACCCATCTAATCTTCACCATTCTTCTGTATCACATTTCGAAAGATTCTATTCTCTTCTTGTCTAAAATATTTATCGTCCATGTTTCACTTCCATACATGGCTACACTCCATACAAATACTTTCAGAAATGACTTCCTGACATTTAAATCTATACTTGATGTTAACAAATTTCTCTTCTTGAGAAACGCTTTCCTTGCCATTGACAGTCTACATTTTATATCCTCTCTATTTCGACCATCATCAGTTATTTTGCTCCCCAGATAGCAAAACTCCTTTGCAGTAGCTACCAGAAAGATCGCGGGAGGCGCACATCAGCACCGCGTGTCATTGACAGTAGTTGCCGCAAGTAGAGTCCCGTCCACCAGAGGGCACGCAAGAATTCGGACGCGACCTCTGCCAGCGTAACAACAACAACAACAACTCAGGCAGCACGGGCCTTGCCCAGTCAGTTAACATCGAGCATGCGTAGGGAACAGTCCCGGTCCCGGTCTACGCCAAGTGGAGTGCGACGTAAACCTGAACAGTGTTATTACATCCTTTACTACTTTAAGTGTCTCATTTCCTAATCTAATTCCCTCAGCATCACCCGACTTAATTCGACTACATTCCATTATCCTCGTTTTGCTTTTGTTGATGTTCATCTTATATCCTCCTTTCAAGACACTGTCCATTCCGTTCAACTGCTCTTCCAAGTCCTTTGCAGTCTCTGACAGAATTACAATGTCATCGGCGAACCTCAACATTTTTATTTCTGCTCCATGGACTTTAATACCTACTCTTAATTTTTCTTTTGTTCCTTTACTGCTTGCTCAATATACAGATTGAATAACATCGGGGACAGGCTACAACCCTGTCTCACTCCCTTCCCAACCGCTGCTTCCGTTTCATGCCCCTCGACTCTTACAACTGCCATCTGGTTTCTGTACAAATTCTAAATAGCCTTTTGCTCCCTGTATTTTACCCCTGCCACCTTTAGAATTTGAAAGAGAGTATTGCAGTCAACATTGTCAAAAGCTTTCTCTAAGTCTACCATACACCATACACCATAGTTGTCACAAATTGCTCTAAAACAATCATATTTGCAGGTGACGCCACAGTTCAATTCAAAGAGAAAAGTAGAAGAATTACAGAGCAATCAGTATACACTCTCAGGGGCCAATGTAGCAACTGTCTTCAGAATAATCAGCTATTAATAAATAGTAAGAAACAATACAACAGCAAAATTTCATAGTGCTCTAAACAAGGACATGTACATCCCATTCATCTTTATCAGTGATGAAGTAGTTGATAATAGTACAGAAACCAAATTCTTAGAGTTATGGCTGTAAAGCAATGAAAACTATAATAAGCACATAGAATATCTTAGTGCAAAATTGAGCAAGACCTCCTACCTCCTTTGCTCATTAAATTCCTGCTGTAGTGACAAAACAGCATAGACTGTATATCATGACTCCTTTATTTTCACCTTAAATATGGGTCACATTTTGGGATAACTCTAAGGCAGCTATTACTACTTTCAGATAGCAAAAAAGCACCATTACAATTATATTTGGATACTAACCTAGCGAATCATGTAAAGTGCTGTTTAAGAGCTTGGGTATTCCACCTTTACCATTTATCCACAAGAGGTGTTCATTGTGACGGAGCGGTAAATAAAGAAGAAGTGGTTGGGAATGTTCACACGAATGTGCATATACAAAATGCTGGTTAAAAAATGTTATTGCAAATTTTTTACTCTCATGTAAGTCTCAGGGGACGATTTCCACACTTGGTGCATTAGTACACTTCCACACCCGCACATTTGTTATAGTTTTTGAATTAATTATTCACTCAGACATAAGTACAGTTTATGCTAGGGAACAAGAATTAGGTGATGATTATACTAAAATCAGTTTTTCACGACACAGTTCAATCACTATTTATTGGCGTTCTTCTTTTCTTTCACACAATGAAATTAGCACTGGTGAGACGGTTTACAGTTTTTCTTTAATAATAATTTGACTCCAAGCCACCAATAGCAGTAATGTGGGCTACTATAAACTAAAATTACTCAACCTATTCGAACAGAACAAGTCCCACTGTCATCTTTGTTCTAACAGTTTTGGCGCGAAATCACAGTTCGCCACATGTTCACTTCCGATGATGTATACCTTGTAAATCGTACTCACACAAATAATCGTAGCACTTCCAGTTCACCAAATATATGCTTGCACACTTGCACTCTTAACCAATACTCTTTGTTGAAATAAATCGGCACGAAAAAGAATTCTCAAATGACCACATGGGCCACCCTCAAGTGGGGCTTGCTTGCCACCCACCCTCTGAAACGACTGACCTCTAGCCAAGATGGCTACTCGCTTATATAGGTTCGGACGTCAACCCCCTGGTTATGCAAGTTCCATTCTCACCAGTTGAGGTTACAAATTTTGATACATATGTCCCTCCACAGAAATAAGTACACCATCAGAACCATGCTGAAAAGTACATCTTATTTACCATGTTACTTTAATTTCTTGGTTTATTCTATAGCCCATAAATCAAGTTTTAGTTTTTGCAAAATTTCACCACTTAGCACTAATTTGTTTGTTGACATCTGTGCTGCAAATTTTTAACATAGAACTGCATATAGCACCGTTTTTAGATGTAATCTATAGCGATCTACACCTTACACTGCTCAAAACCTTCATATCTATAATAATTAATTAATTATGGGTGATAAATGTTAATAATAATTTGCAAACAATGAAAACTATTGCAAGTTAAGTGTATAGTATAACTTAACTTGTTTAAAATACATGTGATGCCACCCAAAATATTATATAGTGCCGTTCTTTACGTCACGAATTTTCTATAGAATTTTATAAACAATTTTCCTTCAATCTTTGTTTATTGCATTTTACGGGCTTAATTATTTATGAATCTTAACATATGACTACAGCACTCGATCCACTATGATGAAACGTTTTTAATGAGTGCTTGCTCATCCCTTAAGTTGTTATTTACTATTTTTATTAATCTTTCAGTTTTCATGATATTAACTGATTTTGAGGTTACTATAACTTTTGCGTCTCATGACTTGAAATAAAGATCGATCTTTCAGAAGGTGCATATTGCTGACCGCAATCCACTGCTGCATCACTCTTCGCCGTAAGTTACATAGTTTCTGTGTAATGCACGAAAAACCAAACAATGCCCCAAGCTGCGGGCCACGTGGTGACAGAGGCATCCCACCGACCATTGCAAATCTCACGCGGGTGCATCACGTGCTTCCGCAAATCACGCACCATGTAGTGCGCTCACTCTCCACAAAGCAATCCTGGCATACTAAAAATATTCATCTAGTAACGGGGGTTTGTACCGTCACATCATTGAGTAATGTAACACTTTTTTTTTTTCTGAAGGCAGGTTTTTGTCATCTGCTAGGCAGCAAGAAAGCTAGTGGGCACTTACTTTTGAGTACCCCAACTGGTAGGTGAGTGTGTCAGCACTACCAAAAGAGATGCCCAGTTGTGCAACAACGTGTTTAATTGTGATCCGTCAGTCATCTTGAATGAGAGTGTCCGCATGTTCCAACAGTGCAGGGATTTCCAACAGTGCAGGAGCCACAGCTGTGTGTGGCCATTTGGAACGTGGGAATTAAGACAGGTTTGCAAGACCTGGTTGCAATGATGACAGATGCCTTGCTGAACATCTTACTCCACTTGTGTTCAAGGACAGGTCTCCATAGACATTCTGCAGGAACCTATGATTATCTGTGATGTTCTGGTTTCTCTCCAAATGTAACTCAGTGACAGCTCTTTGCTTGGAGCAAGACACCATTTTGAAAGCTGCATGGATACCATTAAAATAAATGTAATAGGAAGGACAGTAGCCTGCAAAAAACTGATATTGATGATCATAAAAGATTGCTACTCACCATAAAAAGGAGGTGTTGAGTCACAGACAGACACAACAAAAAGACTGCTTTACATGCTAAGATTTCAGACAAGGGGACTTTACATGAGTAGATAACATACACACATTCATGAAAGCACAGCTCACACACATGACCATTTCTCTGGCATTGAGGTTGGACTAGGAGCAACTGTGCCTTGTGCCTTGTGGGAGAAGCAATTGGGTGGTGCAAGTAAAGAGGGGTCTGGGGCCAGAAGATTGAGGGACATCAGGTAAGGGGTGGGGGAAGGCAGAGTGCTGTTTGTGGAAGCATGTAGGGATGTGGTGGGGACAGGGGAGGGCAGCTAGGTGTAGTCAGGAGATTTGAGAGGGATGGGGCTAGGTGGGTGGACAGGGACTAACGATGGTTGGGGCCAGGAGCTTACGGGAACATGGGATTTATTGCAAGGAGAATTCCCAGCTACACAGTTCAGAAAAGCTGCTGCAAGTATGTAGGATCCACATGACACAACCTGTAAAGCAGTCATTGAAGTGTAGAAAATTGAATGTGCAACACACTCATAAACTGGGCAAGCCACCTATTTCTTGGCCACAGTTTTTTGGTGGCTCTTTCAGTCTTTTCTTTTCATAATATTGTCATTATTTGATACTGGATTTTCCATTGTTTGATATTTATGACCATTATACCAGACAAACCAAAAACTTGCATTTGCCCCAAATCAATACATTTCTGTGCCAGCAAGGTGTTATCCACATGGGACTTAAAATTTATAACAAATTTTCAAAACCATAAAGGCAAATACTGGGGTTAAAGCCTTTAGAAAATCTTTAAAGTCGTGCCTACAGCATCACTGCTTTTACAACATTGCAGAATATTTAAACGTATGAAGTGTATTATATAAATATTTAAATCTATGAAGAGCATTATTTGTAATTTCAGATATTTATTCATAGAAATTGCTTTGATCTTTATATATATATAAACTGACTTGTCCAATGTCTTATGCAAAAACTGATTTTGTGCACAACAGGACCACTAAAAATGTAATACCACACAAATGTTATACAGTACAAATATCAGATTTTATTTCTGTGGCAAGATATGATTCAAGATATGTATCTACATTTTTCTGTTCAGGATACCACAGTAATGCTGGTGTGAAAGACTATTATTTAGTAGAGTAATACTCTACTGACAAATGTTCACTACAAGGATGTGGAACAGCTTTCCATTGAAAGTTACGCAGCTTAGTCGAAACAACCTTGGTAACATGTTGGTGGGCATTTTCGTGGCAGATTGTTTCAACTACACTGCAGAAGTTTCACTGGGAAGCCCTTGCACAGCCTTCATACAGTCCCAGTCTCTCCCCATATAATTTTGACATTTTTGGAGCCCTGAGGAAGACATTCATGACCATCAATAGGCTTTGGAAAGGAGATGCATCCCTGGCAACAGCCATGGTTCTGTAGGCAGTTGCCAGCATCTTTCCTTGAAGGCATTGACAGTCTTGTCTCACAGTGGTATCAATTTATTAACAGTGATAGTGAATACTTTTGAAATAATAAATAGTTTACTTACTTTTTTCCATCTGTCTCTTTTCATATGACTGCCCCTTAGAAAATGGGAGGTACTTAAACATGTACAAAATATGTTATATGATGATCCAAATTGAAAAATGATGATCCAAATTGAAAAATGCAAGAAGCCATTGCTTTATTGAAAGATGTGATATTTTCCAAGGACTCCATCAAAAGAAACAATTTCTTTTGACATCATGTTGCCTAGGGTTAAGTCAAGTTCCTCCATGCCAAAGTTGTGAGAAATGTTGTTTTATTTAAACTCCTTTATCTCTCTCTCTCTCTCTCTCTCTCTCTCTCTCTCTCTCTCTCTCTACCTCTACCTCTACCTCTACCTCCCCCTTTCTTTTTCTCCTTTTCTCTTCCACTATTCATGTGCATCATTTGTCTAATGTAACCATCAAAACTTTCACTCACCTGGAAGTGACACAACTGGAATTCCCTCATGTACTTTTACACAACAAAAGGTGAAATTGCTTTCATATTCCAGCTTTTCTTGCCTGAGTTGTGAAGTTTCCTCATGCTGTTATTCCTGTCTTCTGTTTTTTATTGAGTCATCAGGTGTTGTTTGCTTCATTGTGATAATGATGTTTGTCATATCACTCCTCATGTTTTGGTGACCACGCATGTATGGATTCACATCAGACAACATGTCAGATGTACTTTTAGCTTCCCCATTACTATCAACTTTCATGTAGTTAAGTGGAGTTAGAGTAATCCACTGTTCCGTATTATCAGCCTCGTGTCCAAGTGATTCTCATCTTCAACTTAGATATTCTCTAAATTCTGCAACTGAAGCAGATGATCTGCACTGGCTGTGGGAGAAGCAGAAGCAATCTGTGCAATTTAATTAGTTTTAGGAGATTATTTAGATATACTACAAATATCAGAAGAATAAGATTTTTGCCACCTACCACATCAAAATTTGTTCCAATCCTTAGTATTGTGATCGGTGTATAAACCATCCATTTATAACCACTTTTGAGAGAAGCCCCATTATGGTCTTCCTCCTCATATGTTCAGATGTGGCGATGACTGTCAAAAACCTTCAACATACATTACTGAATAACTGAAATGTTTTACTGAGGCCAGCGAAAAAGAATTCTAGACATTTATCTCAGTGTGCCATTGGTTTCCCATGTCACGTTGAAGTGATGACACACAATGAACTCTGCAAGCTATGATTTGACATGAATTTCACTGTCATAATGCTGATGATAAAATGCCCTGATATGAACTTTTTTTCACCTCTGTAGATCTACATAACCCTCACAAGAAAGTTCTGTATAGTTATTATATCCAAATCATTGCCTAGCACAACAGGAAATATATTCCGCTCCTTGCTGGTGAAACTAACTGATGTTTGAGAGACATATTTGTCATACATAACTACTTTTGCAGTGTAACATTACCTTACTGGAAGAATTAGCCAGTAACAGTACTGTTACCAGGCTGCTTCTAAGACTATCAGACAAACAGTAAATCTGTATCAACTATTTAATGTTGCTTCCACAAGAAATTTCGTTCTTTTGGTTAAGACAGTCAGAACTAAGAAAGGTTCCATGACATTCAAAGAAACGTCAATAAATGCAATATCTTAAGTATCTTTTGTTTGTCTCTTATGAATAGTAATTTCAAATGATTTTTAAGTTTTATTACTTCCTTAATTATTTTTATTAGTCTAAATTCTTATTGCTTCATTAAAGTATTGTTAAATGGCTAAACCACAAAAACACAATTCAGTCCTAAGTAACTAACTTGGGTGTTGGATGTCATGTTTCTTCTTCTTCTTCTTCTTCTTCTTCTTCTTCTTCTTCTTTACATCCCTCCTCAAATTGTTAAACCACAACAACACAATTCATTCCTATAAAAATATACATTTTATATGTTTTGTTGTACTTGCTTCCTATTTTATTACAATCAGTTGACGAGAAAGCTAAAAACAGGAAGATATGTATTTCCCTTCATAAATACTGACTCACAGAATCCAATTTTAATATCTGTATCTGTTTTATTTAATTTACTTCTGAAAAATAATAAATATGCTGTACTTTACATTCTGGTTGTATTGTTTGATATGCTCTTGTTTATATGGAAAGGTAATATGAAGCTAACATGCATAACATAAATCGATAGAAGTTCTTTCTTTTGCTTAAATAGAATATTCATCTTGTAGTGGACTTCTGTAAATCTGCTGTCATGGATGATACTGAAGATGGTACACCTGCAAGGTTCGATGACAGCAGCTGCCAAGCCCAAAGAAAAATTCCATTTTTCAGTGAATACTTGAATGTCAATTCGCCTCTTCAAATTGGTGGCATCTACGCTAGGCCATTCCCATTGGGAAAGTATAAATGGAATTTGATGCCCAACATGACTGGGTTTTCTGGTTGCATCAGAAACCTGTTTTACAATGGCCAGGTAAGATATAGTTCTAAATGACAAAAATATTTATATTTTTAAAATTATTAATGAAAAGCATGTGTAGATATACAGGGTGTCCATAAAGTCCCTTTGCAACTTCAAAATTTTATTACAACTGCAGTTGTTGAAATATTTTAACAACATTAAATTTATTGTAATCAGTGTTTATAAAAAAATTTTTACAGTGTTTAATAGACCTCTATATGGGCACCTTTAGTTGCACGAAGCACATCAAGACAGTACTCAGTTTGAAACTTCCTGGCAGATTAAAACTGTGTGCCCGACCGAGACTCGAACTCGGGACCTTTGCCTTTCGCGGGCAAGTGCTCTACCAACTGAGCTACCGAAGCACGACTCACGCCCGGTATCCACAGCTTTACTTCTGCCAGTACCTCGTCTCCTACCTTCCAAGTAAAGCTGTGGATACCGGGCGTGAGTCGTGCTTCGGTAGCTCAGTTGGTAGAGCACTTGCCCGCGAAAGGCAAAGGTCCCGAGTTCGAGTCTCGGTCGGGCACACAGTTTTAATCTGCCAGGAAGTTTCATATCAGCGCACACTCCGCTGCAGAGTGAAAATCTCATTCTGGAGTACTCAGTTTCTTGCCATGCGCGCTGTAGCATAGCGTCATCAATGGTGGCAATGGCATTATGAATCCTTTGCTTCAAGACAGCAATGTCCCGTATCATTGTTTGATCCACAATATCTTTTACATACCCCCATAAAAACGTCCAAGGGAGTGATATCTGGCAAACATGGTGGCCAAGGAATTGGCCCATCACTCCCAATCCATCTGCCTGGAAATGTTTCATTGAGGAACCGACGAACATGCAGTCCCCAATGTGGTGGTGCACCATCTTGCTGCAAAATGATAGTTGGTTGTAAGTCAATCAATTGTGGTGCGACATATTGGGTCAGAAGGTCGAGGTAAACATCTGCAGTAATTGTTGTCTCGTTGAAGAAAAATGGAACAATTATTCAGTTGCAAATGATTGCACACCACACATTCACTTTTGGACTATCCCAGTGAATCTCCCTAGTCACAAGGGGGTGTTCAGATCCCCAGATTCTCACATTGTGTCTGTTTAATGTACCAGAAACATGAAAGGTTGCCTCATCACTGAAACAAACTCGCTTCAGGAATGCTTCATCCTCTGAAATGCGTTCCAGCATGTTGAGTGCAAACTCTGTCTGTTTTTGCTTTTCATTTGGCTCAAGTGTCTGTAACAGTTGCACTTTGTAAGCACACAACCATAAGTTCTTGTGGAGGACCTCATGCACAGTTGAACGTGGTAGTTGCAACTGTCTGGCAGCAGAGTGGATGGACTTCGTAGGTGAATGAGTGAAGACATTTTATCCAACACTGTCCCTGTCTCCATTAATTTGTTGTGCCATGCATGAACTGAAAGGTGTGATGGCGGATCTCTTCCATACTTTGTTCTGAAGTTTTGTTGAGTCTGAACATCTGATTTTGTCTCAATAAACCAGGACAAACATTGTGCTTTCTCTTAGGAGTTGCCATTTTATAGAGGTTCAGTTCCTTTCATCAACAAAGTGTCTGAAACATGAAATTTGATATTATAAAAACTTTAGTAAACAGTGATTATAATAAAAGAAATTTTGTTAAAACATTTCAACAACTGCCATTGTAATAAACTTTTGAAGTTGTAAAGGGACTTTGTGGACACACTGTATTTTAGAATATAATGCAAGGTCTCAAGAACACACAAAGTTCAAAGACTGCACAGTTTGTGTGTGTGTGTGTGTGTGTGTGTGTGTGTGTGTGTGTGTGTGTGTGTGTGTGTGTGTAGAATATCATTTTAAATAAATTGTTATGTGGTGTTTTTGGCTTTAATGAATAATTAATTACTAGGTTGAGCTTTCAATTGCCTTTATATGGTGTAGAACATTTATAGCTATGTTTTAAGCATTTATCACAATAAATTTTTATTTCCTTTAGAATATTGGGTATGACCTTTTTGCCTTGGCTTACAGCTGTATGATCTTTCTGATCCGGCTTTGTCAGAAAACAGTAGAAGAGGCTGCCCAGTGACAGAGCAGCTATGCTCCACTACTGATTGTGGTGCCCATGGTTCTTGCAATGCTGACACTTCTGATGTTCATTGCACCTGTGATTCTGGATGGTCAGGACACAGCTGCCTTACACCAACTGTACCTACACGATTTGGCTCTCACAGCTTTGTGAAGTTTTCATTGTCATTTGAACCGAACAAACTGCGGACACTAATTCAGCTCATGTTTCGAACAAGAGAAGCAAATGGAGAGCTGTTTCGTGTTACAAATCAGGACAGCAAGGAATATGCTATACTTGGGGTATGTATATTAAAAAAAACACACATTATTTACCATCCAGCTGACCTAACAAAATGTCCTGTGATCCCACGGGGTTAGTGTGATCTACATGGATCTTCACTTAATTAATGTGCACAGCTGTATGCAGACATTCAAAAAGTTCAGGGAGTGAGCTTCTCATTTCTATGTGGAATGTATGAAATCACTCATACAAATCTTCCTGTTTTACAGATATTTAAGACAAAAAATAGATGCAGTATGTTTTTATTCTGCCCATATTTCTGTTACATTGCAATTTTGACTCACAGACTTTAAGCAAATTTTAGCCAACCAGCAGATTTGGGCTTAGAGTTTGAAATAATGATGAATCCTGAAAACAGACAAATCTGCACGTGAAAAATTTTACACAAACAGTGCACAACATCAGAGACATATTTGTTGAAATGAACTGTGATACATGAAAATTGGCCATGGCTGCATAATTGAACTTTTATTTGTCAGCACTAACACCATTACTTATACACAAAGCAAAATTATGCAGCCATGGCTGATTTTTATTCAGCGAAAGTAATTTCAACCAATACCCTCATACTACTGAAGATATTACTACATCTGAGAACACAATGACTACTAATGGCTTTGAGATGTGCAAAGGCAAAGTGGGTCTGTGCCTGAGAGTGTGGCAGGCCAACCCAACTGGACATACTACAGAAGCAGTTAAAGAACCAAGTTGTGCTGAGACATTGTAGTAATGTCCTGGGAATTTACAGGAAACTTGATAAGTAATTACTCCAGTTGGCCATATACGTGAAAACAAACTTTTCCCTGGTGATCAAATTCATTATCTGGATGTGCTGGAAGGCCAGATAGTACATTCACATTAGAATTCTGAATGAAAATGCAATAATAAATGGAATATTGGAAATTCATCAAATAGAGAACTGTACACACTGACATATTAACGTTGGGTCAAAAGTGTGACACAAATGGTTTATATTCAGTGATAATATGAAATATGTGTCCATAAAAAGTATATTATTTAAGATCACCAGAAACAATGGTCAACACTTCCTTTCCAGTCTGAGAGTAACACTGCTGAGCTGGAGTAACCACCTTTAAATTAATCTAATTGGCATCTCTGTACCATCCTCTAACTCATGAGGGAGAACAACCCCATGCTTTCTTTGTGAGGCTATATCTGTTGCCAACACCAGTGGCAATTTGGGCTGGTAAGTCATAAGACAGTGTGCCGATTGGAGAGCTTATTAATTTAAAAAATGCCAGATGGCATTGTTTTGATCACTGAAGGGTATAACATTCTAAGGGCTGTTTTTACTCACCGTAGCTGGCAATCTGTTGCAGCAGAAGTCCTAGATTCTCAGTCACTGTAAAAAACAAATAACTATAAAGTTATGAATGTAATAGAGGGAAACATTCCACATGGGAAAAATAGATCTAAAAACAAAGACGATGTAACTTACCAAACGAAAGCGTTGGTATATTGATAGACATGCAAACAAACACAAACACACACACAAAATTCAAGCTTTTGTAACCCACAGTTACTTCATCAGGAAAGAGGGAAGGAGAGGGAAAGACAAAAAGATGTGTGTTTTAAGGGAGAGGGTAAGGAGTCATTCCAATCCCGGGAGCGGAAAGACTTACCTTAGGGGGAAAAAAGGACAGGTATACACTCGCACACACACACATATCCATCCGCACATACACAGACACAATTTTTTAAAATAATTAATCTTGTTTTTTGTTTCCACTGAACATTTATTATAATCTCAAATTAATTAAAAGCATCTTGACAAATTTGAAATAAGTTGTAACATACTTACAATAATGAAATAAATCAACAAGCTACATGCTTTCTGTCTGAAATCACACAAAGTACTGAACTCTATTGCCAACATGGCTGTAACTACTTATACTTTCTTAACAATCTCGAACAATCCTCGGTATTGTTTAGAAACATATTTTGATTAATCAACAATTAAAACTCTCATCCTAAAACAAATGATATACTTCAATGATTACCTTGACTCTTATATATCAAACACATGAGTGAATTCTAGTCTCTATATAAATTGAAGCATGTATAAACACTTAGGTATCAAATGTTAACAATACACTTGTTATATTTACATATTACAGAAGATTCATATCATATAAAATGTTCCTACCAATGAACGTACTTCTACACATTAGTGTAATTAAGACTCCGTAATTATTTTCTTCATAACTTTGTCACAACCACATATTTCCATACACCTCTATGTCAGAAATTACTGTTTATGGTTAAAATTTATGTATTTAAATAGGTTTTAATTAGACTGCTATGTTTCAACAGCCCCCAAAAGGATTTGTGCAACTGAAAGTTGAACAAAACCTTTTCTGACAGATCTACACTAACAGTTCTCATTTTACAATCAATTGGATGAACAAACATTTTGCAAAATATATGTACAACCAAATATGTAAAATTATCATAAATTATTTTGTATCAGATTCAACTAGATTAAACAAAATATTAATTAAATGCACAAAGAAAGAACAAGTTAATTCGCAGAATTTGTCTGTAGCTTCTATTACAACATTAATATGAGGTAAATCTATTTCAATCAGAAAATTATCTATTGAAAGTTAGCTGAATTGGTCTTGTTTCTGTATATTTATGTCTGTAATTAGATCCTCCAGGTTCTCCTGAGTGCAATGGAGACACTGGTGTGTATAACTCTTTCTCAATATTGCTGATTCATTGTGGAAGGAGCGTTAGTATCAGATACTACAATATTCAAAATCCATATTAGTTTGTATTTAGCCAATCTTTGGCAAGTACACCTAGTATTAGACCATAATATAACAAAGTGTTCAGTCTCCTCTATGTGCAATGAAGAGCACTAAACTGAAGTACACTGTAGATCTCTGCTCGTCGGAAGGTCTCCGTTGCAAAAACCTGAAATGTGGCTCATACTCCATTCCTTATGACCATCATATATGTTGTGTAATTTATTGCTTTGAATAGAATAGTTCAATTCAGCAAAATTCCAACTGTTCATACTTAAAACATTTCCTGTCTTAAATCTCATATTGTAATTTTAACTTGTTCTTTTATAACATATCACTAAAATCATATTGATACAAAATTTTTAAGTACTACAGCACTATTCTCTGCAATTTATATTGACATTTACATATAGTATTGAATAACAAATATATTAGTATAATATAGTATAAGTAAATTATTGGGGTATAGTTCCTCAGCAGTTAACATAATTCACCCTACATATATAGAATGAAATGTCTGACCAGTGTCCAATCTTTCCATTTTTCATTTGTCAAGACACTTCCAATGCCACTTTCCCACCTTTACAATCATTCAAACATTAATTAATGTATTTTTTCAGGAATATTTACACAACACAGTTGTTGCTTTCCCCTTCACAGTAAGTGCTAACAATAATGGAATGAGACATATCTGAGACATAAATATGAAAATACTAAAGCATGATACAGAATTACTGTGTTTCTCTGATATCTGTTGCTGTGCAAACATAAATTATCATATAAATATGAAAATATAGAAGAAATAAGGTAGCCAAATGCATCGAATTACAGCATATCTCATATCAAAAAATAAACAAAGTCAACTGCCTCATTGGGCAGATCATCCAAGTGTTACAATGTTCATATTATGTGAAGTACTTTCATATGCATCAATATATTTGCTAAACACCATAGAGTCAAGTGTGACAATGACAAAAGAAATTTTTGTTACACTTTCAAAATTAAGCACGAGGCAGGTCTGAGATATAAAATTAAAGTTACTGGAATCTCAGCCAAATGATATATAAGTTCCCTTTCCAATTGTCATGGCATATATAAGTCTTACATTAAGTTCAAGGACATATTTCATGTATTTATAATGTTACAAAATTTTATATAAGGCAAAGACAAAAGATATATTTGTGGTCAGAGTCCACATCTGTCCCTGGAAATGTCTTACAATTTAAAATCTGGTTCCTAAATCTCTGTCTTATCATTATATAATCTGTCTGAAATCCTCCAGTGTCTCCAGGCCTCTTCCATGTATACAACCTTCTATCATGATTCTTAAACCAAGTGATCGCTATGATTAAGTTATCTGCAGAATTCTACCTGGTGGGTTCCTCTTTCATTCCTTAGCCTCAGTCCATATTCACTCACTACTATTTCCTTCCCTTCCTTTTCCTACTATCGAATTCCAGTCCCTCATGACTATTAAATTTTTGGGTCCCTTAACTATCTGAATAATTTCTTTTAATGCATCATACATTTCTTCAATCTCTTCAATACCTGTGGAGCTATTTGACATATAAATTTGTACTACTATGGTAGATGTGGGCTTCGTGTCTACCTTGGCTACAATAATGCATTCACTATGCTGTTCATAGTAGCTTATCTGTATTCCTATTTTTTTATTCACTATTAAACCTACTCCTGCATTACCATTATTTGACTTTGTATTTGTAATCCTGTATTCACCTGACCAAAAGTCTTGTTCTTCCTGCCACCAAACTTCACTAATTCCCACTATATCTAACTTTAACCTAACCATTTCCCTTTTTAAACTTTTTAACCTACCTTTCCGATTAAGGGATCTGACTTTCCACGCTCTGATACGTAGAACACCGGTTTTCTCTCTCCCATCTCTCCTGATAATGACATCCTCCTGAGTAGTCCCTGCCTGGAGATCCAAATGGGGGACTATTTTATCTCCAGAATGTTTTACCCAAGTGGACACCATCAACATTTAACCATACAGTAAAGCTGCATGCCCTCAGGAAAAATTACAGCTGTAGTTTCCCCTTGCTTTCAGCCGTTCACAGTATCAGCATAGCATGGCTGTTTCGGTTGATGTTACAATGCCAGATCAGTCATTCATCCAAACTGTTGCCCCTGTAACTACTGAAAAGGCTGCTGCCCCCTCCCTTGTGGTTGCACCTGTGATATGACTATCTGTATCACTGAGACACACAAGCCTCCCCAGCAATGGCAAGGTCCATGGTTCATGGAGGGGATGCA
Source organism: Schistocerca nitens (assembly GCF_023898315.1). Taxonomy (NCBI): domain Eukaryota; kingdom Metazoa; phylum Arthropoda; class Insecta; order Orthoptera; family Acrididae; genus Schistocerca; species Schistocerca nitens. Next base: position 38,367,805 of record NC_064620.1, read on the forward strand.
CACATATGGAAATTATAATATTAAGCACAGGTTCACGTAAGTCTCACAGTGGTGGAAACCCCACTCTCATTAGCCAAAGCACTATCCAATGCAAGGACAAATTAATCCAGGTAAATATCAGTAGTGGTTGTAGTTTTCTTGTAGAGTCAAAGTTGGGTAACAGCAACTGAGCATGAATCCATCTCCAAGCAGTCTTATTTTTGGCAGCTATAAAATTTCAGACAACCAGCCTCTGATATCAGTGGCTTTCCTGGCACAGGTGCCCTCACCAGATATGGGTGATGTTACACGTTTTAATTCACCTGTATCTTCTATTTGCACATTCTCCAGGGTTACTGAGGTTTGTTTAATCTGGCTAGTTTGTCATTTCTCTTTTTCATGAGTGTGTTTTTCATCTCAAAGAAGAAATATAATTAACGACATGGATATAATAGAGGGAAACATTCCACGTGGGAAAAATATATCTAAAAACGAAGATGATGTGACTTTCCAAATGAAAGCGCTGGCAGGTCGATAGACACACAAAAAAACACAAACATACACACAAAAGTCAAGCTTTCGCAACCAACGGTTGCTTCATCAGGAAAGAGGGAAGGAGTGGGAAAAATGAAAGGATGAGGGTTTTAAGGGAGAGGGTAAGGAGTCATTCCAATCCCGGGAGCAAAATCCAGAAAATGTGTAGTCGAACTGGAAGTTCACAGAAATGTCACTTTCTTGTCTCCCCTGGGTATCAAATGTCAGACTTCCACCAAAAAGGATGGTCTAATGTCATATGGCCAGGTGTGGCTTTCTATGTAAATGACAAATAGTTCTGTCACTAGAAAACCACAAATTCAAGTACTTGTTTTAAAAGTAGAGATTCTCTTTTCCATTTAGGAGGGTCATTTTTAAAGTAAGAACCGATTCGTAATGAAGTAAAAGAAACTTTATTTATGAACTTAAATTGTATCACAAACTACAATATGCACATTTCTTTGCTTTTACAACATAGTCAATATGAGCATTTAAACATTTGTCAAGTTATGGCAGCAGCTTTTGGGTCCCAGCATCAATGAACTCTGCTGCCTGACCATTAAACCAGCTAGTAACAATTCCTGTCAACATGTCATCATTTTCCAAGTGCTTTCCACCAAAAATTCCTTCAGTTTTGGAAACAGACGGAAGTCTGATGGTGCTAATTTAGTGCTGTATGGTGGATGATCCAGTAATTCCCATGGAACTTGTCCAATTTCATCTTTGTTCTTGCCATTGGGTGAGCATTGTCATGAAGCAGAATGATGCCGTTAGAGAGCAGTTCCCACTGGTGATTTTGAATAGCATGCCTACATTATAATAATGTTTCCCTCTACCTCTTGGCAAAAAGTCTAACACAAGGTTGCCTTTCTCGTCCCAAAAAACTGTGGCCATGATTTTCCATGTTGAAGATTCTTGTTAGAATTTTCATGGTTTTGTTGGGGAGTTTGAACGATGCCACTCACTACTCTGGAGTGTAGCACACAATCCACATTTCACCACTGATCTCAGTGTGATTCAAGAACTCATTGCCATTCTCGTGATAGGACTCCAAAATGGACCAAGAATGTGCCATTCGATTTTCATTCTTCTGTCTACATTTTCAGCACCCATCTCACTCACATTTCTTTGTAGTGAAGTTTTTCAGTAATAGTGTGAAAAACTACTGATCTTAAAAAACTTTTGGAAATTTCTGATGCAGATCATCAATAGTGATGATGATGAAGTCCCATAGGGGAAAGATGCGGGAGACCCGCACCGCCGCACTACGCAAGGTCCTAGTGGAGGTGGTTTGCCATTGCCTTCCTCCGACCGTAATGGGGATGAATGATGATGATGAAGACGACACGACAACACCCAGTCATCCCAAGGCAGGAAAAATCCCTGACCCCGCCGGGAATCGAACCCGGGACCCCGTGCTCGCAAAGCGAGAACGCTACCACGAGACCACGAGAAGTGGACTTCGTCAATAGTAAATTGCCTATTTTGGCGACTGCTTCATCAACTTTTTGTGTCAAGACTTAATTCATGATAGTGGACCATCCAGATTGTTCTTAATCATGAACATGTGTTCTTCCTTCATTAAAGAGCCTGCACAATTTATGCGTATTTCTATCATTCATTGTACCTGTACCATAAACTTCAACAAGCCACCAGTGAAATCCAGCAGGGCAAACTTCTTTTGCATTCAAGAACATAATAACTAAGCACATTTCACTATCAGCAGAATTACTGATTGACATGGCGACAAATGAAGAAGTATAACTGGACTACCAACACCGGCAGAGATGTGAAACACCATGGCAACATACTGAGGGAATGGCCAAGAGTGGCCAATTGTGAACAGACATCATGTGACAAGATGCACAAACATGATGCACTATCAGCTCTTACTTTAAAAATGACTCTCGTATTTGTCTTACCAATAAGCTATAAACAGAAACACTCACAAATCTCTCAATACAATTGTGTGTGCTATTCCTGCTTGTAGGAGATTTTCACCATAATTTGTTATGGAGCTCTTTATATGCCTGCCACTGGGGTCAAGTCCATAAGTGTCTCATGTTTTCAAAGAAGCTGTGCCTTCTCAGTGAAAGTGCTAACATAAACTATTCTTCTGCTTTGAAATCTTTTCCATTATTGTTCTCTTGTTCTGATATTGTGCCATTACCGGCATTGATCAAACACAAAGAGCTTCAAGGAATCCTCAGAACCTTAGGCCCCCTACAAAACCTTTCACCTGACTCCATTAACATCCTGACCCCACCGACACCCCGCACCCCTACCTTCTACCCACTTCCTAAAATTCACAAACCCAATCATCCCGGCCACCCCATTGTAGCTGGTTACCAAGCCCCCACAGAATATATCTCTGCCCACGTAGATCAACACCTTCAACCCATTACATGCAGTCTCCCATCCTTCATCGAAGACACCAACCACTTTCTCGAACGCCTGGAATCCTTACCCAATCTGTTACCCCCAGAAACCATCCTTGTAACCATTAATGCCACTTCCTTATACACAAATATTCCGCACGTCCAGGGCCTTGCTGCGATGGAGGACTTCCTTTCATGCCGATCACCTGCCACCCTACCTAAAACCTCTTTCCTCATTACCTTAGCCAACTTCGTCCTGACTCACAACTTCTTCACTTTTAAAGGCCAGACATACTAACAATTAAAGGGAACAGCCATGAGTACCAGGATGGCCCCCTCATACACCAACCTATTTATGGGTCGCTTAGAGGAAGCCTTCTTGTTTACCCAGGCCTGCCAACCCAAAGTTTGGTACAGATTTATTGACGACATCTTCATGATCTGGACTCACAGTGAAGAAGAACTCCAGATTTTCCTCTCCAACCTCAACTCCTTTGGTTCCATCAGATTCACCTGGTCCTACTCCAAATATCATGCCACTTTCCTTGATGTTGACCTCCATCTGTCCAATGGCCAGCTTCACACATCCGTCCACATCAAACCAACCAACAAGCAACAGTACCTCCATTATGACAGCTGCCACCCATTCCATATCAAACGGTCCCTTCCCTACAGCCTAGGTCTTCATGGCAAACGAATCTGCTCCAGTCCTGAATCCCTGAACCATTACACCAAAAATCTGAAAACAGCTTTCGCATCCCGCAACTACCCTCCCAACCTGGTACAGAAGCAAATAACCAGAGCCACTTCCTCATCCCCTCAAACCCAGAACCTCCCACAGAAGAACCCCAAAAGTGCCCCACTTGTGACAGGATACTTTCCGCGACTGGATCAGACTCTGAATGTGGCTCTCCAGCAGGGATATGATTTCCTCAAATCCTGCCCTGAAATGAGGTCCATCCTTCATGAAATCCTCACCACTCCACCAAGAGTGTCTTTCCGCCGTCCACCTAACCTTCGTAACCTCTTAGTTCATCCCTATGAAATCCCCTAACCACCTTCCCTACCCTCTGGCTCCTACCCTTGTAACCGCCCCCGGTGTAAGACCTGTCCCATGCACCCTCCCACCACCACCTACTCCAGTCCTGTAACCCGGATGGTGTACACGATCAAAGGCAGAGCCACGTGTGAAAGCACCCACGTGATTTACCAACTGACCTGCCTACACTGTGAAGCTTTCTATGTGGGAATGACCAGCAACAAACTGTCCATTCGCATGAATGGACACAGGCAGACAGTTTTTGTTGGTGATGAGAATCACCCTGTGGCTAAACATGCCTTGGTGCACGGCCAGCACATCTTGGCACAGTGTTACACCGTCTGGGTTATCTGGATACTTCCCACTAACACCAACCTATCAGAACTCCAGAGATGGGAACTTGCCCTTCAATATATCCTCTCTTCCCGTTACCCACCAGGCCTCAACCTCCACTAATTTCAAGTTGCCACCGCTCATACCTCACCTGTCACTCAACAACATCTTTGCCTCTGTACTTCCGCCTTGACTGACATCTCTGCCCAAACTCTTTGCCTTTACATATGTTTGCTTGTGTCTGTATATGTGCGGATGGATATGTGTGTGTGTGAGTGTGTATACCTGTCCTTTTTTCCCCCTAAGGTAAGTCTTTCCGCTCCCGGGATTGGAATGACTCCTTACCCTCTCCCTTAAAACCCACATCCTTTCGTCTTTCCCTCTCCTTCCCTCTTTCCTGATGAAGCAACCATGGGTTGCGAAAGCTTGAATTTTGTGCATATGTTTGTGTTTGTTTGTGTGTCTATCAACATACCAACACTTTCGTTTGGTAAGTTACATCGTCTTTGTTTTTAGACTTAAATATAGATGGCTATACAAGGATTTTGGCCCTGCTCCTCCTAGATGTGAGTTTAGTGTATTAGCCATTGTGTAATTTCATGTCATTTTTCAGCAGAGAAAACTGCTATTACCAAGGAATAAATTCACTCTCTCTGCATGTGAGAACCAGTTCTTGTGGTCTCTTAGATGCCTACTTGCTAGACATTACTCAAAGCAGTATAACCTGCGGTGGCGTCTAGATTGCAAGAAGAATGAAACCTCCCTGTCTGTTTTAACCAAAATATGGTTGATGGTGGATGTCTCAGGGTTGAGGGGAAAGGAATATTGGTCCTCCCTCCCCCTCAATTGATAATGTCCCTGATTATGCGATGTTGCCCTCATTAGCTGTGTATATGGTCAACTGACTTTTGAACAACATCCAGTGTGAAATCAGGAGATGCCATTTTTATCTTTTACATTATGTGTACAGAGGCTGTGAAATCTATAATCATATATTCAGTCACACGCTGATGGTTTTGATATGTCAGTCGCTATTTTTATCTTGACTATTTTGTTAGGCACTACTTGTTTGAGGGCATACCCTCATCATTTGGTGTATTTTTCATAAAAAAATTTTTGTACAGCACATTTCAAGCTTTTCACACAGTTTTAATTTATGGTATTTGTTCATTTCTTTAAATCTCTCGTTTGTCTACATGAGTGGCAGAGGAGATTGTAGGCAGGGCACACATCACTGCAAGATGACCTGTGCCAGGACAGGCCAGTCGAACCATTAGGCCTTAGATGACAAGGTGGATTGATGGCCTTACCCAGAGAGATTGACAAATCATGGAGGGTAAAATTCATGTCACGTCAGCACTAGTGATGGCTCCATGTATGCCATCATCAAAGACCACTTGCATTACCACAAAATTAGTGACCACAGGGGCCACCTCAGCTGACAGACGATCGAAAGATGGACAGAATGGCATCAAGTCTGAGACATCTACAGTGGGACCACAAGAAAGGGCATGCATTTCTGTCCCTTATCATCCCAGAAGACAAAACATTGTACCATTACTTTGAGCCTAAGGGCAAATGGCAAAACCAATTGTGGAAACATCCCACATCTCCCACAACAACAATAATCCAGAACTGTTAGCACATAATGATCTTCTTCTTCAACTACAGAGGCCCTCTGCTTATTGAGTTCCATGAGCATGGAACCATAATCAATGCACAGCACTATGAAGATACTTCATAGAAACTGTGAAAAGTCAAAATGCCCAGGAAAGCTGTTTGACAGAATCATCCTGTTGCACAATCATGCTCAACCCCACACTGCCACTCGAGCAAAGATTACACTGCAATGATTTGGTTGTGAAACAGTGCAACTCCCTCTGTACCACCAAAATCTTTCACCATATGATTTTCACATCTTTGGCGACCTGAAGAAAGATATTTGTGGATGTCAGTTTCAGTCGGACAGGGAAGTGCAAGAATGGGTGCAGTTTTGAATCCCCTTTTTTTTAAAACAGGAATCTCGCAGTGGGATAAATGTCTTAACATGCATGGTGTTTACTTCTGGATGGAACCATTCCATGGTTCCGTTGTGGCAGGTGTTCTGATTTCAGTTGACTGCCCCTCATATACTTCCATTAATATAGTAGAGATAAATGGACTTGTAAATGTGTCTAGCAAATTCAGATTGAATGTGACAGTTTAGTACGAAGACTCTTATGTATTTGTTGTACTCATTTTGAGGCCTCTTGGCATATTTAAAATGAATTACATGAGAAACTGAATGGCTGACCAGTACATGAAAGCAAAATTCCAGCACTTCCAATATGAACATTTAAAAAAAAAGAAAAAAGAAAAAAAACACAGTTCCTAGCTTTTGGAACTGTTAGTTCCTTACTCAGGGATGTAAGGTCAGCTTTGGGAAGGAGTGACCAATTACTCAGACCTAAAGTTATAAGAGATCCAAATTTAATGAGGACAGTGTGAGAACAAGGGAATTGAAAAGGGGAGGCCAGGGATTGGTATTCACTGAGCTTTAGGCTGGGGGATCACATGCATTCAGGATAGATTGGCCCCTTCCATACGCTCAAAAGGAACTGCTGCTGAGAGCTAGAATCCAAGCAGCACAAGCACTAAAAGGGCTGCTGAAGTCATCAGTGTTTTAGTGGGCTGTATTTTCAGCAGACACAGGGTGACATTTATGTTTAACCACAGTTTGCCACTGTTTTCAGTTTCTTACTGCCCTTTCATGCAAGAAGGAACACAACTGATGAGTTATCATGCTTAGTAGTTGCAGCATAAATAATAGCTTTCATGCCTGATATTACTCACAGCCCGGCTCACAATCAGATAGCAAATATATGAGTTTTGTGACAAGTCTAAGGGGATAGGTGTGAGAAGTTTTCCATACAGTTGAAAGATGTGGGATAGATTACAGGGTTGAGAGTAATAATGGCACAGGAGAGTGACTTTTTGATGTGGAATAGTTATAGCTGTCACCCAATCTACACCAAAAAGTCTCTCCCCTAAAGCCTTGTCACCCATGGGCATTTCATCAGCAGCACAAAGCAGTAGCAAATGAAGTATACAGATACCCCTTGTAAGATCCTTTACAGTCAGACAATACCCTTCTCACCTCTTCTCTCATTATTTACACCCCCATTTTGTTTTGTGATTATCAAATCATCTTCCGTTTGAAACTTGGAAGCTACCTGATTCCTTCATTCCTGACACCCAGCAGCATCTCTTGTCCCTGCCCAACCCTTACTAGATGTGTCTTACCCTCAGTAGACAGAATCCCCCCTCAACCAGCTACCAGCTTCTGCTTGTGAAAATTTTGTGTCATTGCAGCCATGGTGCCATGTATTTAATATTTAAATTGTGCATATGTGAGGGTGTGCATGTCGGGGGGGGGATAATACATCACTCAGTTTCAGGTGAGAGACGGCATTTCTACATTTTTGTTTGTTGTTTCAATTATTGTCATACAGCTGATAACAGTGTGATGAAGTAGGTATGACAAAAAAAAACTAAAATCAATCTTTTATATGCACACAATCAGTGTTTTCCATTGTTATCCTCTGTTCTACAGATTAAGAACCATCATCTACAATTCTGCCACAAGATCATTGATGGTTCCAATACAGAGAGAGTAATCAGCCTGGATTCTGTTGCTGTGGATGATGGACAGTGGCATACAGTTAAGGTAAGTAATGTAGCAGGAGGGTCTATTAAACAGGAAGCCCAGGAAATAATTGTAAGAAAAATGTAAAGCCAGACAGATGGCAACAGAGGATATGTATGTGTCTGAAAGCCAGGCAGCTGTTTTGTCCTTTCTATGTACCTGCCACTCCTGGATTCAGTGAGCAGTATCTATCCTCACATGCATATTATAATGGATACAGCTGCAACATATTTAATTTCAATCTGACAAGTATAAAAAGCATTTCATTTAGTTATAATAGAGGGAAACATTCCACGTAGGAAAAATATATCTAAAAACAAAGATGATGTGACTTACCAAATGAAAGTGCTGGCAGGTTGACAGACACACAAACATACACACAAAATTCAAGCTTTCGCAACAAACTGTTGCCTCATCAGGAAAGAGGGAAGGAGAGGAAAACACGAAAGGATGTGGATTTTAAGGGAGAGGGTAAGGAGTCATTCCAATCCCGGGAGCGGAAAGACTTACCTTAGGGGGAAAAAAGGACGGGTATACACTCGCACACACACACATATCCATCCACACATATACAGACACAAGCAGACATATTTAAAGACCAAAAAATAAATATATCTTTAAATATGTCTGCTTGTGTCTGTATATGTGTGGATGGATATATGTGTGTGTGCGAGTGTATACCCGTCCTTTTTTCCCCCTAAGGTAAGTCTTTCCGCTCCCGGGATTGGAATGACTCCTTACCCTCTCCCTTAAAACCCACATCCTTTTGTCTTTCCCTCTCCTTCCCTCTTTCCTGATGAGGCAACAGTTTGTTGCGAAAGCTTGAATTTTGTGTGTATGTTTGTGTTTGTTTGTGTGTCTGTCGACCTGACAGCACTTTCATTTGGTAAGTCATATCATCTTTGTTTTTAGATATATTTCATTTAGTTATATTTATTCAATGTTTTTAAAGCTTAATCTGCTCCTGGTGAACTGATTTTACAGTTAAAATTATGATGTAATATATAGTCCTTAGATTGCCATTTATGTCCATATTCTAAGGTCAGGCTAAGCTGCAGTTTTCCATTTTCAAATTATTTAAACTGCCTATCAGATTAAGGGGTCTAACATTCCTCACCAGTACCGGATATTCTTCCCCTCCTATGACAGCATCCCTCTGAGTAGCCCCTGCCTGGAAATCCAAATAGGGTACTATTTTACCTCCAGAACAAGTCAACCAAGGTTGTCGGGAAAATAACAACTTTCAGGCATTTGCAGGCAATGTTGGCTAATGTTACTTGACCAGATCAGTCAGTCATCCAGACTAATATCCTTTAAATACTGAAAAGGCTGCTGCTCCTCTTCAGGAGCCATATGTTAGTGTGGCCTCTAACAGATACCTGTCTAATTTAGTTGCACCTACAGTATGGCTATCTGTATTGTTGAAGTACGCAAGTGAACCAAACAAAGCAAGTTATATGGTTCTTCTGTACAGTATGAAATATTATTAAACCAACAAAGAGACAGGTGGACTGGTTACTATGTACCTTTGGGAGGCCGAACTTCCAGTACACCTGGTGTTGTGCTCTTCAGTGCAAAGGCAGGTTTCATGCAGCTCTCTTTGCTAGCCTATCCTGTGCAAACCTCTTCATCTTTGCATAACTACTGCTGTATACATCCACTTGCTTTGTTCAGTCACACTCTGGCCTTCCCCTACAGTTTTTAGCTTCCATACTTTTCTCTATTGAAAATTAATGATTCCTTTATGCTTTATGATGTTCCCTATCATTTATCCCTTATTTTAGGTAAGTTGTGCTATAAATCTATTTTGTCTTAAATTTGATTCAGTACCTCCTCATTAGCTGGCTAGCCCACCCATCTAATTTTCAGCATTCTACTGCAACACCACATTTCTAAGGTTTTTATTTGCTTCTTGTCTGTAATGTTCATCATCCATATTTAACTTCCATAGGTGGGCTACATTCCAAATACTTTCAGAAAATGTTTGCCAACACTTAAATTAATATTAGATGCAACAATATCTCTCTTTTGAGAGAGACGTTTTTGTTGTTGTTACCAATTTGCATTTATTATTGTCTTGACTTTTTAAAAGTGATTTAACATATAAATTAGTGGCCGAGCAGTTCTAGGCGCTTCAGTCTGGAACCACAAAACTGCTGCGGTCGCAGGTTTGAATCCTGCCTTGGGTATGGATGTGTGTGATGTCCTTAGGTTAGTTAGGTTTTTAGTAGTTCTAAGTTGTAGGAGGCTGATGACTTCAGATGTTAAGTCCCATAGTGCTCAGAGCCATTTGAACCATTTTTAACATATAAATTAAAAGAAGTGAAAGCCCTGCTTTCCAATTTTCTGCGAATCTGGGAGAAGAGAGATATAGAGATGGAAATTACCTAACACTATTCCCTCTCTACAGGATTAATTTTGGACCAGATTAAATTTTAAGGCAACACTTTTCAACTATAGTTACTGGTGTCAGCATGATGGTGGTGACCATTAGAGAGACTCCTTCGTTTGAAGGACACCAGTATTGGATGAGTACATTCATGGGATGTAGTTGGCAGTTACAACCAGCCAAGCAATGGCAACATCACAGATCTTGTGAATTCCCTCAGAACTCACTGAAAAGATACATAATTTTTTGTAGAAATGGCCATTTAAGGTGGCAATAGAAAATAGTGCCTACCCTACAGAACCTCACTGATCTGACCTTAGATGGTCTGACACCCGCCTCAGTCCAACTATCTCATTTCTGGTGCTTTTTTACGTACACGGCCAACACTACAGTCAGGTCTAGACTTGTCAATGACTAGTTATCTAAGATATGGATCAGTAGGCAGTCGACCATTGATAGGTGTGATAGTTTGATCAGATTTAGTATGAAATAACTTGTTTCTAGCTCAATCAATAACTATTACTGTGCTGCATTTGTTTTATAAATTAGTCACTGTATACTTCTTACATATCAGAGTGTGTAAAACTTAATTATAGCAACAATTACGCGAAAATATGTGACATTGTCTTTACAATCAGAGGTGATCCCAGTGATGTGAGTGACTGGATCAGTACAGCTGACATTGAATGCACAATGGAAGCAAAATTAACTGATGGCCAAATCATTGACAATGTAACTCAAACAACTGATAAGAACAAAAAAGATGGTGACAGCAACAAAGACAATGAATCTATCACATTAGACACTAAAAATGCATTTGATACACCCATTCAATACATTGAACAAAACTCTATGTCTACCCCAATAGATATTTTGTGGATTAGGAAATGGTGAAACAATGGGGCAAAATCAAGGTTGATGTCTACTAAGCAAAAAAACATAACAGAGTTTTTTCGTTGTGCTTACAAACAGAACGTTTCTTTCTGTGTGATTTCTCATATTTTAAACAGTTAGGTGCAAGTCAGTTGTGTGTCAGTGCAGTACTGTGATAAGGTATATACAGGTATTAAAGTTACGTTCATTGTAACAATATCTTACCATACTAAACAGACATATTTTACAGTACAGGCACTACTGAACATTACACTTTGGGGTAAGATTTCTTAGTGTCTCAACATTTTCTTTTTGCTTTGTTACTATTTTAACATGGACCAGTATTTCAGAAAATATTTACAGTTGAAAATTGAAGTTGTACTGTACTGCACTGTTATGTTATGGGTCAATAAAAGTGTTCCTCTGATAATCTAACCTTCTTCTTCACTGTCCTGTAGGGGTAGGATTAGCAAGGTTCTGCTGTAGTTTTCTTGCTGGGAAGAAGTTGTTAAATAGGACCCAGTGGGGTCACTCAGCCGCACTTTTGTCAGCGTTCTGGAACAGTCAGCACATAGTGTCCAGGTCCATCACAGAGGACCTCAAGGGTGACTGCCAGTGGCCATCAGCACATCACAGCAATCTGCAGGATAGGAAACATGCTTCTACAAAACTGGCACTGAGGGAGTGACCTCCAATCATATACATGATCTGCAGAAGCCAGTTCATATATGTTGGCCACTGATGGGATCATGTATATGATTGGAGGTCACCCTCTCAGTGTCAGTTAATGTCATTGTCAAACCTTAAAATTTCTATTTCTCCTCTCTGAATTACAATTCCCTCTCCAAATTTCTCCCTAGTGTCATTTACTTGTTGCTCTAGGTATAGACTGAATAACGTGGACAGTAGGCATCAACTCTGTCTCTCTTTCATGTCTTCCAACTCTTATAACTGCAATCGGGTTTTTGTACATCTGGTAGATAACCTTTCACTCCCTATATTGTACCACTGATAAAAGCAGAATTCCAAACACTGTATCCATGTCAACATTGTTAAAAGATATTTATTAATCTGCAAATGCTATAAATTCTAGTTTGCCTTCCTTCAGACTCTCTTCTAAGACAAGACATATAGCCAGTCTTGGTTTTTGAGTTCCTACATTTCATCAGAATCCAGACTAGTATTCCTGCATGTCTGTTTCCACCATTCCATGTTTCTGCAGGTAATTCATGTTAGTGTTTTGCAACCATGACAGTTAACAGAAACACACAAAAATTGATAACCACATTTTCTGCTTTGGAAGCCACAGTTTTGTTCTTCACATGGGAAGAGAAATTTGTTGATGCTGCAGAGGTTAAACTGGGCTTGGGTGGGATAGATGGATGAGTGTGTATGATGGCGGAAGAGCAGGGAGGGGGGACAACTGGTCATAGATCATTCAGAAGTAGGCTGAGAGGAGTCCATATTGTATGGGGAGGAAGGACTGAGCCTGGGATTTATGCCTCATGAAGGTAAGTACAGGTGAGCATATTGTCTCGTGAATTTAACAGCTGTGTGAACAGAGTTTACCATTAAGCAGGAATGTGACACATTTCAGATGAATGTTATTCATTTTGTTTAGTTGTTTGGATCTGCAATTTGCAGTTTCTTAACATTTTAACTCCATTTCCATCACAAGTTCATTACCTGTAATGTTGTAATTAATTGAGACTTTTGAAAAAATCCCACAGGTTTCACAGTATGGCTTTACAGCCATTCTAAAACTTGATGTCGGGGAAGGCCGATATTATAATGAAAGTGATCAGTGGAATTTTATTAGTGTACAAAATGAATTATACGCTGGTGGATTTACAGAAACTGGAAGTAAAAATTTGCTTCAATTTTTTGGTGACTTCCAGAATGGTAAGTATTGTGAGATGTGTTATGCAAAGAACAACTGTTTTTTATTATTATTTTTAATTTTATAACAATATCTGTTGATCCCAATAGCATTAGAATTACTAGGACATGGAACAAGACAGAAACATAAATAGAAACAAAACCACACACACACTGTTCAGTTGACACAAATATCAATATGTTTATACTACATATTATGTCCATGTTTTCTCATTTGTGTGTTTGAAAAAATGAAGTGAGTATCCTTCATACCAAATTAAATATTGAGCTCAGAAAAATATAAGGGAATTTGCGAAACAAAGATCTTGGGCCTAATATTTCCAGTAACATGTTTTATATTGAGAAAGTGTATTGTAAATGGCAGACAGGTTTTATCATTAATTTATGTTAAGTGTTTATGTAACAGAAAAAAATATTTACTTGATTAACCCAAAGTAACAATTTTGCATTACGTTAGGTAAACTTCCTGAGTAAGATCTCTGCTATGGAAGAAGAGGAATAGCCCAGAACGAACATTTTTAGTTTACTTTCAAATTTAACTTTGTCATTTATCAGGCAGCTAATTCCCATATTGGACTAGACAAACTTTTGGCAGAACAGAGAGTACCAGTACAGCATTTCAAAGCATTTGGATACAACAGAACATGAAATGGGATATGCATAGTAGTATACAGGATTAGCCCAAATGATTCATCATGTTTCAAAGCACTGTTTATTGACAAGTACACAACATACAAATATGGGTCATTCATGAAAAGATAGATACACTCACCAAGTTAAGAAAAGCCACCTTGCTGCTCAAGTGTGTGCTAGATGGCAGACCTGTGACAGCACTGTACAAGATGGTAGCAATGCAGGAGAAGAGTTTTTTTGTCTTAAAATACATGAAATGTTCATCATCACAAGCATTCAGCATGCATTCATACGCAAATACAGAAAATCTGCACCAGTCGCTGTATCAGTATCTCCATCCACATCAAGCCTACTGACCCCCAACAATACATCCACTTTGAAACTGCCACCATTTCCACATCAAGAAGTCCCTTCCACACAACCTAACCACTCAACCACAACGGAGCATCCCACTTGGGACTCAGTGTTGCTCAGGACTGGAGCAAATGAATTACTTTCTCTGTCAGGGCTTCTATTACCCCTCGTTGTGCCCTGAAATGAGAACTGTCCTGCTATGCCTCCACCTGCATACCTGACTGGCCAGCAGAGCTAACTCCCATCCAGGAGGCATGGGTTCAATTCCTGACTCGATTGGAGATTTTATCCAATCATTGACTAGGTGTTTTGTTGTTTTCATCATAATTTCATCGTCATCAGTACACATGTCACCAAAGTGGCATCAAATAAAAAGACTTGCACTAGGCAGCTGAATCACTCTAGATTGGATCTTCTGGGTAATAATGCCATACAATCATTTCATTTCATCTCTCCCACAATGGTACTCTGCTGCCCACCCAACCTGCATGATGTCCTTGTCATCCCTATTTCACCATTGCTCCCAAACCCTCGTCCCATAGTCCACATGCCTGCAATAGACCTAGATGCAAGGCACAATACCTGACTCATACAACCTCCCACTAGCACCTACTCCAGTCCTGTCACAGATGTCTCCTACACAATCAAAGGGAGGCTCACCAGTGAAAGCAGCTGTGTGATCCACCAACTAGCTGCAACCATCAGCATTCTATATGGGCATGACCACTAATGACTCAGCCCACATGAACAGCCACCAACAAACTGAGAACCAAGAAAGAGCTGCACACTCAGTTACTGAGTGTACCGTCCAACACAATGTGCTTGATTCCAGCAACTGTTTCATAGCCTGTGCCACCGGGATTTTTCCCACCAACACCAGCTTTTCTGAACTGCACATTCTTGGAACTAAAAGGCCTCAAGCCTCACTAGGCTCTGTTCTCCATGTGCTTCTAGCCACTTCCAGACTCTCTCTAGCCTTACGCACACCTTCCATCCTACCAGTGCACCACCCGGGTTTTTCTTTCCCAGTCTCTACTTCTCTTCTCTCCCCTTTTCCTCCCCCCCCCCCCCCCCCCACACACATACAGCCACCTGATTAGACAAAGAGAGATTACAGTGGTCACATGTGTGTGTGTGTGTGTGTGTGTGTGTGTGTGTGTGTGTGTGTGTGTGTTTTATGCAAGTGTGACTGTTTGTGTGTTTTGTCTACATTTGGTGAAGGACTGAGTCTGATAGCTAATAATACCTAGCAGTCTTTTTCCAATGGTTCTATCTGTCACTCAAAACCTCCCATATGTGGGGAGTAGCAATCTTGTCTTTTTGATATTGTTTTTAGTCCGATCCAAATTTTAATTGTTTGATTCTTTTCTATTAGAGAAGTTGTTATAGTATAAGTAGTTCAGCACATACCTGGTGTAGCTCTTATATAATAAACAGAATACAGTGAGGTACCCTAAACTGTTTGTGTAATACAAAGATGGATGATACCACATATGCATGTGGAGAAATTACAGTTGGAATCCCATAGGGTTTAATCATCATCTCACTACCTGTCTTGCTTTATGTTAGTTATATACATTTTTTGGGAGTCATGAGGCAGAATTTGTCCTATTTGCAAAACACACACACACACAGGCATGAAACAATGTGATATGTGTAAAGTATAAAATACACACAACATTTATTTAATTTGTGCTACCGGCACTACAGTATGGTCATTTCCTGCACTACAACAATGTAAACAGATGAATAATAGCTCTCATTTGAAAAACTGCACTAACCCATTGTCTAGTAGGTTTCATATGTCCCTCACAGTATTTGCTTTCTGTGTAATATATGTGTTAGTTTCTGAACAACTTTGAGATAGAAAAACTGATAATCAAGATTTTTAAATTCTATCAGATGGTCTTTCAGGAAAATCAATTTCTTCTTACATACCAATGTACTGATTATTCATTTATACACTTTATACAGTGCAACCTTATTATAACTGACACCTTAGTGTATAGATTTAATACCATACATGTGCATTTAATACATTTTTAACTGTTGATCTGTTTGTGTGTTCAGGGTGCATTGACGATATACGTTTTGATGGCAAAAATCTTCCTCTTCCACCATCAGTGAATGGTACTCAGTGGGCACAAGCTGTTCTAGCTCAAAATGTGGAAAGAAATTGCTTATCTAACATATCCTGTGATGAAGTCGTTTGCCAAGAACCTCTCACATGTCTTGACATATGGAACAAACATGAGTGCAAGTAAATGTTAAGTGCTATTTATACTAAAATTATTATTTATTTAATAGTCTGGTAAATCTAGTGTAATACTGTGTATGATAGATGCTGGATGGTCCTTAAGTGCCACAAACTTTTCTTACAGTAAAATACAATTATTTCTCATCTAGAAATGATATTGTAAAAAGGATTGATTGCTACTCACCATGCAGTAGAGATGGTGAGTCACAGACAAGCACAACAAAAAGACTACTACACAAGCTTTCAGCCAGAAGGCATTCTTCTTCCAAATAGACAACATACGTACACTCATTCACAAAAAAAACAACTCACACACACGTGACCATTGTCTCTGGCTGCTGGGGCCAGACTGGAAGCAGCTGTGCATGGTAGGAGAAAGGGGAACCAATCTGGGTGGTGGGGGTAAGGAGGAGACGGGGGCAGTGAGGGGAGGGAGAGGTAGGGTTATGGTGGGGGATGGTAAAATGCTGCTTGTGGGAGCATACTGGGACTAGGTGGAGAAAGGGTAGGGCAGCTAGGATAGTCGGGAGGTTAGACGATGTGGGTGTGAAAGAGGGGAATGAGGAGGTGAAGACTGTGGGTGTGTTTGAGAAGTAGAAGGCTGTGGAGTCAGAACAGTAAAGGGGATAGATGGCTGAAAGACAATGACTAACAAATATTGAGGCCAGGAGGATTATGGGAACATAGTATATATTGCAGGGAGGTTCCCACCTGCACAATTAAAAAAAGCTGGTGTTGGGAGGGGTGGGGAGGATTGTGGGCAGAACGTTCCTAATTTCAGGGAATTATGAGAGGTAGTCAAAACCCTGGTGGAGAATGTGATTCAATTGCTCCAGTCCTGGGTGGTACTGAGTCATGAGGGGAATGTTCCTCTGTGGCCAGAAGATAGGACTTTGGGGAGTGGTGGGTGACTGGAGAGATAAGTCACAGGAGATCTGCTTCTGTACAGGTTTAGGAGGGAAATTACGGCCTGTGAATGATTCAGTGTGACTCTTGGTATATTTTGAGAGGAACTGCTTATCACTACAGATGCAACGGCCATGGGTGGCTTGGCTGTGTGGAAGGGGCTTCATTGTATGGAGTTGGTGACATATGTCAAGTGAAGGTATGACTAGGAGTTGGTAGGTTTGATATGGATGGAGGTACTGACATGGCCATCTTTGAGGTTGAGTTCAACACTGAGGAATTTGGCTTGTTGGGTTAAGGAAGGCAAGGAGAAGCTAATGGAGAAGAAGATATTGAGGTTCTCGAGGAATGTGGATAGGGTGTCCTCACCCTCAATCCAGATCACGAAGATGTCATCGGTGAAGGTGAGGGGTCTGGGATTCTGGGTGGTTAGGAAGGATTCCTCTAGATGGCCCATGAATAGGGTGATATAGGATGGTACCTTGTGGGTGCCCATTGGCATATCCTGGATTTATTTGTAGGCGATGCTTTCACAGGAGAAGCAATTGTGGGTGAGGATGTAGTTAGTCATGGTGACCAGGAAGGAGGTTGTTGGTTTGGAATCTGTAGGGCATTGGGAAAGGCACTGTTTAATAGTGGCTAGGCCATGGGCCTTAGGGATGTTAGTTTAAAGAGAAGTGGCATCTATAGTGACAAGTAGGGCACCATCATGTGGTAAAAGAACAGGAACTGTGTAGTCGGTGGAAGAAATGGTTGGTATCTTTTATATATGAGGATCAGTTGTAGGTGATAGGCTGAAGGTGTTGGTCTACAAGAGCAGAGATTCTCTCAGTGAGGGCACACTAACTGTCCACAATGGTATGTCCTGGGTGGTTGGGTTTGTGTATGTTAGGAAGCATGTAGAAGGTAGGAGTGCAGGGAGTGGTAGGTGTGAGGAGAGAGAGGATCCGGATGGGACTAAGGATTTGAGGAGAGACTGGAGATCCTGCTGGATTTCTGGAATGGGGCCCCTGTGGCAGAGTTTGTAGGTTGACAAATCTGACAGCTGGTGAAGTACTTCACCAGGTAATCCTTGCAGTTCAAAACAACAGTGGTGGAGCCTTTGTCAGCTGGTAGGATAATAAGGTCAGGATCAGATTTTAGGTGGTGGATTGCAGTTCTTTCTGTAGATTAATGCTAACTTGCATGTTGAGGGATTTGTGGTATGATGGTGAGACAAGGTTTGAGGTTAAGAAATTCTGGAAAGTTAACTTGATTTGGATCACGGTTGGAAGGAGGAGTGAACTGAGTCGGGCAGGGCTCGACATTGGCCTTAAAGTTGAGTACATTTGGTAGGGTTGGTGGCAAAAAAGTGTTTCCACTGTAGCACCAGGAGAAGGGGAGAAGGTCTTTAACAACTCCAGCATGATTGAGTTTGGGAGTGGGGAAAATGGTAAGGGCTTTGGAAAGGACTGATAATTCTGTGAGGCTAAGGCTCTTGGAGGAAATGTTCATGACTGTATTTCGGCTCTGTTTAGGTTCTGGTTTCTGTGTGGTGGTAGGAGGAAATTTTTGAGGGTGGGTTAAATGCAGTAGGTATGCGAGGCAGAGTTTGTAAGCTATGAATGGTTGTGAGGAGGTTCGTAGGCTGTCATAGAGGTAGTAGATAGTCACATTCCAAGGCAGGAGTAGGAAGTGAACAGCTTGAAGAGTTTTATGAGGTGGCATTATGCATGCTGCTCTATTTCCTGGAGCTCAAGAGTCTCTATGTGTGAGATGGGATCCTTGAATCTGGAATGTAACAGTAGGACAATTTTATCAGTGGAGAGGAGGTACTTTAAGGAGGTTTGGGCCTGATTTACATGGTTTTGTGGGGCAATTATGTTGGTGAGGGTTAAGGACTGGCAGAATCTGAACAGATGGATGTCATTGTGGAAGTAGGGGCTGCTGCCAGCGATGGGTAATTTAATCATTTGGGGCAATTCCATGAGCCAAGTAACAATGAAGGAACAGCATGTATTTATTTATTTATTTATTTATCTATTTAGCATCCAATAGATCACACATGTGATATAGGATTTGTGGGACTAGGTTCTGGCTAATGATAAGGAAACTTACTTGTTTTGGCACAGATGGAAGGAGCAAGGATCTCTGGTGGAGGATAAAACATGTAAAAATAAGTAAGTAACACAGAAGTATGTGTGAAAAAATTCCCAAGTGGTCTTGTGTGTGTGAGCTGCATCTGTGTAAATGTGTGTTTGTATGTTTTCTATTTTTGCAAGAAGGCTTTCTGGCAAAAATCTTACATATGTAGTAGTCTTTTTGTTGTGCCTGTCTGTGACTCAGCATCTCTGCTGTACAGTGAGTAGCAGTCTATCCTTTTCATACTATTGTCATTATTCCATCCTGGAGTTTCCATTGTTAGAAATGATATTGTGTTACTGAGGACCTATTACAAATATAGCATCAAAGGATGGTACAAATTTTTTCCGGGTACTCCCACATAGAAAGAAGTGGTGCTAAAACTAGTTATCATTTAATGATGATTTTGATGATTTGAATTTATACTTCTCTGTTATTTTTATGTAAAGTATCTTAGAAGTGCATTATATACTGTGATGCTAACATGGCAAACACCTTTTTGGAATACTGATGTAGTTTTCTGCTGAACATGTGCATCATTTGTTTGTCTTTTATAGCAGCTATGCACAGATTTGTTACAGGAGATACAAGGATCACTATTGTTCATTTTTTGCTTTTGTAATTATTAAATTTTCTAATATGTACATACAAAAAAGTTCTAGAATTTTATTTTCTTCAAGTAGTTGACTGCATGAAATTCTTTTATCTACTTCTAACATTGATGTAATTGTTTGTGCAGTCTGAAAGATTTCTGTCTTACTTTACTGTTTCCTCAAGGTACTATCTTATGAGGATTGTTCAAAAGAAAAGGTACAAAACAACATAGTAGATATAACTGAAGTTTTTATTTAAAAGTAATCACCTGAGGCCTAAGCACAACTATCCCACTGTTTCATGAGACCAAGGATTCCATGTTCCCAGACCTCCCCTGGCCATGGCAGGAGCCAATCCTCCACTGTGTCCACTTTGTTGTCTGAATTGAAGTGCGTCTCTTTGAAATGCCTTGTTTTCTGGACCAAATACATGGGAGTTGCAGGGCACCATACCCAGGCTGTAGGGCATATGCTCAAGCTGCTCCCACTTGAACTTGGCCATTACACTTTGTGTGACCTTGGAGACATGTGGATGAATGTTATCAGAGAGCAAAATCACTCCCTCCAATAGCTGCCCAGATCATTTGCTCTTGATGGGCGTGCATGGGCTAAAAAGTGCCTCACTGTACATGTCACTGTGAATGGTTTTGCCATGCTTTTGGAATTCAATAAGTATTGGTAACCAGACATCGAAAAAAACAGTGAGCATCACCTTGTCTGCTGAGGTTACAGCTATGAAATTTTTAATGCATGCTGTGCTGCTTTGTATCTGGCACTAAGTGATGGCATCAGCTCTTGCCACCAGTGACGAGCCACTCTAGGAAAGGAGGGTCTTTATGATACAGAAACAGGTGTTTCAGTGCTAGACCCACATAAAGTTCCTTTTGTGGTTCACTGAACTTCTTCAGAAACTACTGCATGCACACCTTCTGGTCACCCAACATGTACAGTTGTCCACACTGTTCCAACAATGGCCCACACCATCACTGCCAACATTCGCATTGTGAAATGTTGATCACTTCTCGTAAGATCATTCACCTTGTTGATGAGTTCAGCCATGATCACAGTGTTTGCCTGGCTTGGTCTCGGGTCATCACTAAAACCTTGACAAAAATGGACTTTCCACTTCCTCACTGACTTGCCAGACAAACAATCTCCTGCACATAGGCCACCATCCAGTGATGAATATTAACATATGAAAATTACAATTTGGACAATGTCTTTCTAAAAACACACAAAGACATACATAGCTTCATTGTCCTGGCTAACTACACTGTCCCCATGCTGCATCTTAGTTTGTTGCTGCGCTGAGACTGTAGTCAGCTGGGTCAATGTAGAAATGTGCATATGCACATGGCTATGCGTTTTTTGTTAGCTCTTACGGAGGGCATTGTCTGAAAGCCCAGCAATGTTTTCAGTCTTGTTTACATTAGTTTCAACCATTTAATACTTGAACTATACAAACTTTACAGTGTGTGGTTAACCTTCCTCCATCTATTATTTGTACTCCACTCAGGAATTTCTCATATCATTTTTTGAACTTATATTTTTAGTGTGTGACAACTCCTCCTCTATCCATATTAGATCTTCCTAAATATGCATTATGATGTTTCATATCTTTGTTATATGGTGTTCATAAAAACAAATTCAGGTTCTTTCCATATCTTTACCATCTTCTAATGAAAATTGGTCAAGTCGGCCACCATACCCTGCGTAGGGGCTCCTGCCAACGCAAACTTAAAAGTAATAGTGATACATTCCTTAGCTTTTAGAACGAACAGTTTCTTCCTCAGGGAGTAGAGAAGGATAGGTTAGGAAAATTAAAAGGAAAGTTAGGTCATAAAGACCCCAGAAAAAGCAGAGCCATATATAAGTATAGTATATGTAAAAGTTGATGAAGATGTATAGTCATCACATTTTTTGGGTTAAAGCTGTTTCATTATTTTTAGCATATATTTTTCAGTACCATTGGTGCTTCATGTCTAACAGTGGTATAAGAAGCACTTGTAATGCTGAAAATCTTTTCAGTTGTGGCTCCAACAAAGTATTTGA
Organism: Schistocerca nitens; assembly: GCF_023898315.1. Classification (NCBI taxonomy): domain Eukaryota; kingdom Metazoa; phylum Arthropoda; class Insecta; order Orthoptera; family Acrididae; genus Schistocerca; species Schistocerca nitens. The sequence goes on from NC_064620.1 coordinate 38,389,830, forward strand.
TGCTGATGAAGGCATCTGTGTTGAGAAAAATGACTGTTATGAAGAGTCATGTCTGAATGGTGGAACATGTGTCAGTCAGTACCCCTACAGCAATTACCAGTGTGTATGCCCCAAGGATTTTTGGGGTCAACAGTGTGAGCACATGGTTCAAGAACAGTCTGTGAAACTTAGCTTTGGTGCTCTGCTAGTAGTTGTAACATCCTTCATAAGTGTTCTTGGTGAGCTACTTTGATTAATAATCAGTTATGGAAACTATCTTATGCTATCTTTAACTTCATCTAACTCTGATTTCTGATACTGAATTTACTGAGACTTTGTCTCCCGAGCAAATAATTAACCAATATTTTTTCAGCTTTAGTGGTATTTCTTGTGGTATGCAAATGGAAACAAGCAAGGAAGTGTAAAGTCCCAGTACCAAAAGAAGACATTCGTGAAAATATCATTATTTATGATGATGAAGGAGGTGGTGAAGATGACATGACAGCATCTGATGTTAAACCCCGTAAAGTTACAGTACCAACCTTGGCAGTAGTTGAGACAGTGGAAATGAAGTGTAAGTATCAAAATTCTTTGTTTGTGTGCTCCAGCCTTAACTAAAATAGCTACTATGTATTAATAGATAGAAACTACATTTACTGTTATTAGAAAAGAAGATTAAGCCTGCTGTTTGCCTGCAATGAATAGTTTATTTTTAACACACTTGTATTTACACTGAAGCACAAAAGAAACTGGTATCAGCATGTGTATTAAAATACAGAGATATGTAAACAGTCAGAATATGGTGCTGCAGTGAGCAATGCTGGGCCATCAACAAGTGTCAGTGTGTGAACCATTCAAGGAAACATCATTGATATGGGCTTTCAGAGCTGCAGACCCACTTGTGTACCCTTGATGACTAAACGACAAAAAGCTTTGTGCCTCGCCTGTACCCGTCAACACTGAAATTGGACTGTTGATAACTGGAAACATGTTGCCTGTTCGGACAAGTCTCATTTCAAATTGTATGAAGCGGATGGACAAGTACGGATATGGAGACAACCTCATGAATCCATGGACAATGCATGTCAGCAGGGTCTGTTCAAGCTGGTGGAGGCTCTGTAATGGTGTGGAGCATGTGCAGTTGTAGTGATATGGGACCCCTGATACATCTAGATACGACTCTGATAGGTGACATGTACGTAAGCATCCTGTCTGATCACCTGTATTCATTCATGTCCATTGTGCATTCCGAAGGACTTGGGCAATTCCAGCAGGACAATGCAACACCACACAAATCCAGAATTGCTACAGAGTGGCTCCAGGAACACTCTTGAATTTAAACACTTCCACTGGCCACCAAACTCCGCAGACATCAACATTACTGAGCATATCTGGGATGCCTTGCAACACACTGTTCAGAAGAGATCGCCACCTCTCATACTCTTATGGATTTATCGAGAGCCCTGCAGGATTCATGGTGTTGAAGCGGGAACGTGTTGTATCTCCGCTTACAGTCGCTCATGTGCAGTGAACCGGCATTTATCACCGCGCCCACGCACTATGCTCATGGGAGAGGCTTTGTGGCAATAAACGACTAAAGCGGTTTCTGGACAGGACACATTTATTTTTCCTACCGTTACAATAAATGACAACTAATATACTTCGCTAATGTCCGTCCCTACAGGCGCGTTGCACTGGCGGCACGGCTCAGTCACCGATCCCGGAGGGTGTACACTCCAGTGACGAGCCGTGGCGCGACCGCGTGGACCGAGCAAGACAAAAGGCCGCGTCATGGAATGTTCTGCTCTTGGTGCGACCGGAGGCGCCGTAACGTCCGCGAAGAAGCGAAAGACAATTTAACGGCGACTACGTTTACGACCGCGCGTACGCATTTATGGCAGAATCACGTTGACTCGACGCACGTGGTCTGCGGCGGAAGAACTGGGAGACGTGTGTCGCGTCGCGTCGACTAGCTCGCACTGTCGGCAGCTTTGTTCCCGTGCAGTCCGGTGACACACCGTTGCCGAAATTCTGCGTAACGGTACAGCTGCCCCTACTTGTGTCGGCAGTGCCGTAGTTCAGCCCTTGGTGCGTTGGACAGTGCTGCCGCCACACAGATCCCCCCTTGGAGAGCGGAGCTCCGTAGCTGCGAAAACGCGGCGATAGTTCGGTGGCGCGCGTGTGTTTAAATTTCGCACGCTGCTTGATGGCAGTGCGGCATCTTTGGTGGGGGTCGGTCGGCGTCAGAAGGGCGGCGGCCCGTGACGTCAGCGCACCGGACCGGCGAGCGTGCGGTGGGCGTGTCCTCGCGCTGGCGGCTAGTGACAGCGGCAGCAGGCACTGGCTGCGACAGTCCGCAGCGATGCGCGTGAAGGCGCGCATTGCAGTTAGTTGATGGTGACGTCTCGAAGGCACTTGCGCGAGTGCATTGCCGTCGGATCTCGAACGCGGGTCCGGGAGCTACTACGGACAAGCCGGGCGGTGTGGAGGGCGATGTCCGGAGCTCGACGGAGAAGTGAATGCAGTAAGCTGGTGCGGATGCCGATCCGTCCTCAACGCCTGACGTGGCGGAGGCAAACGACGCGAACGCGGGTCCAGGAGCTGTGACAAACGCAGGAGTCGGTGTCCGGGGCTTGACTGGAGTTACCTACCGAAGGCACTTGCAGCTGGAGGTCGGGTCTCTACAGCGGACGGTGGCTCGTTGGCGCCGGATTCTGACGGCGTTCGGTGGCTCGGGCGCGTCATTTCCGGTTCGGGTGTCGTGGCGCGCTGGCGACACAGCACGGCGTTTGAATCGGACGCCGCGGCCGGCACGCGTGACGTAGTCCGCTGGTGGCTGTGGTGGGGGCGACCGGTGTGCCTGTGGTAGGCGCGGTCCGGGCGGCCGTACCAGCTGCCTGGGCATGGTGGTGGTAGGCGCACGTGGTGGCGCGATGACAGCAGGCTGCAGCTGTGCATCACCGGTGGCTCCGGGTGCGTGTTCCGTCTGACCGCTGGCAGAGGGAGTGTCGTCCGTGATCAGATCTTCTGCCGGGTCAAAGAAATGCGTGGCTGATGGAGCGGGCAAGACGTAGGCTGGTTTGACGCGGTTGTCTGACACTGTCGACAGCTTTCCGTTGCACTCGAGGACCAGCGTTTTGTCTCCTCGGGCGATCACGTGGTGCGGTCCACTGTAGGGCGGTCGGAGAGGTGGCCGTACTGCGTCAGTACGCAGCATGACGTGCGTGCAGCACTGCAGGTCGGCGTGGACGAATGTCTTCCCGGTGCCGTGCCGCGTCGGTGCGTGTGCTCGGAGGCCGGCCATGTGACTGCGCAGACGTTCCGCCAGAGTGGGTACCACGGCGTCGCGTGGGAGTCTTACATCTTCGACAAAATCGCCCGGGATTGTCAGAGATTGCCCGTAAACGAGATCGGCAGGTGACGCGCCGATCTCCTCCTTCGGCGTGACTCGCAGGCCGAGCAGCACCAGTGAGAGCGCCTCTGGCCATGAGGTGTCGTGGCAGGTTAGAGCGGCTTTGAGAGTCCTGTGGAACCGAACGCCGGATGGTAGCTGGTTGTCCTGTGTAACCGGGTGCCACACAGTCTGGCGACGTGCGTGAACAACGCGCAGTCAAACTGGCGGCCGCGATCAGTTGTCACGTGACTGGGACATCCGAAGCGTGCCACCCAGGTGTCAACGAATGTGGTGGCGACGGTCTTGGCTGTGACGTCCATGACGGGCGTTGCTTCCGGCCAGCGAGTGAAGCGGTCCACCATCGTTAGGAGGTACCGCTTGCCTTGTGAGAGAGGAAGCGGGCCGACGAGGTCCATGTGGACGTGCGCAAATCGGCGTGTCGCGTCCGGGAAGGTGCCCATGGGTGCGTGGGTGTGCCTCCCGACTTTGGCGCGCTGACATGTGGTGCAAGTGTGCGCCCATTCGCGACAGTCCTTCCGAAACCCGGGCCAGACGAAACGCGCAGCCACGAGCGTCGCAGTGGTGTTGGTGCCGGGGTGTGACAGTCCGTGGACACGGTCGAAGGCACTGCGCCGGAATTTCTCTGGGAGGAACGGTCGGTGCGTGCCGGTTGAGGTGTCACACCAAATCTTCCGTGCGGAGCCGGGGACAGGCACCAGCTCCAGTTGCAGGCCGCTGGAAGTGTCGTGACGGAAGCGGTGCAGTTCTTCGTCACTCTCCTGTACTTGGGCCACGTCCTCAAAGTTCACAGGGGGTGAAATAAATGCAGACGCTCGGGACAAACAATCGGTGACGATATTGTCTATCCCCGAAATGTGTCGAATGTCAGTCGTGAATTGCGACACGTACTCTAACTGCTGGAGTTGGCGTGGTGAACACTTAGTGTGGTTGTTCTCGAACGCGTGGGTAATGGGTTTGTGATCGGTGAAAATGATGAACTGTCGGGCTTCTATGGACGGTCGGAAGTATTTCACCACCGCGTACACCGCAAGCAACTCTCGGTCATAAGCGCTCCAAGCACGTTGCGAATCGGAAAGCTTTTTAGAGAAAAAACCGAGAGGCTGCCAACTCTCGCCGACCCGCTGTTGTAACACCACGCCGATGGCGACCTGGCTGGCGTCCACGACTACAGCTAAGTCCGCGTCATGTACCGGGTGCGCGAGCAGCGTCGCTTCCACGAGATTCCTTTTTGAGTCTGTGAAGCTCTGCTCCATTGCGTCTGTCCAATTCACGAGGGTCTTTCCTTTTGAGGTAGGACCTTGTAACGCCTTAGTCAGCGGCTCTTGCACGGCTGCGGCGTTGGGCAGGTGTCGTCGATAAAAGTTCAACATGCCGAGGTAACGTCATAATTCTTTGTGTGTCTGCGGACGCGGCATGTTCAGTATTGCCTTCACTTTCTCCGGTAGCGGTGTCGATCCGGTGGGCGTAATTAAATGGCCGAGGAACTCGATTTTCGTCACACCGAACTCGCATTTAGCGGGGTTAATAACGATGTCGGCTTCGTTCAGGCGCTGAAAGACGGTCGTTAAGTGGCGGCGGTGGAGTTCGGGCGACTTGGAATACACCAAGATGTCGTCGAGGTACGCGAAGCAAAATGGCAAGCCTCGCAAGACGCCATCCAGGAACCGCTGCCAAGTCTGGGCAGCATTCCGAAGACCGAAAGTCATAAACAGGCTTTCGAAAAGCCCAAAGGGCGTTACGATGGCTGTTTTTTCGATGTCTTCGGGCGCCATCGGAATTTGGGTGTACGCCTTTGCGCAGTCAATCTTGCTGAACACCGCGCAGCCCGCCAAGGCTTAGCTGAAGTCTTGAAGGTGTGGGACTGGGTATCGGTCCGACACCGTTCGCGAATTAAGGGCACGATAGTCCCCACACGGGCGCCACGAATTGTCTTTTTTGGGCACTAAATGCAACGCCGATGACCATGGGCTGCTCGATGGTCGCACGATGCCTTGCCGCAGCATGGCCTCGAACTCTGCCTTTGCTGCTGCGAGTCTGTCTGTCGCGAGTCGACGTGGGCGACACGATGTGGGGGGTCCAGGTGTGGTTATTATGTGGTGCACCGTCGAATGTCTGATGTCTCTCGGTGCACCAGCTGGGCGGGTGAGGTCGGGGAATTGCTCAAGAATGTCAGCGTACGGTCTGGGGCACTTCACGGGTTTAACGCTGTAGTATGCAGCCTGCCGGCGCTGTCCCGCTATCTTTAAACTCGTTGTCGCGTCGATGAGCTGGCCGTTTGTGATGTCGGCTAGCAGCCTGTAGTGGCCGAGAAAGTCTGCGCCCAGGATCGGCTCACTGACGACGGCCACGGTAAAAGTCCACGAGAACGTGCGCCGTAGGCCTAGATCTATATTGCGGCTGTGTGTGCTGTAAGTTTTAATAGCGGAATTGTTCGCCGCTGTAAGGCAGAGTGCCTCGGCCCGCCTGCGGTCTCGTAACATAGAACGGGGGAATATCGAGAGGTCCGAACCCGTGTCGACGAGGAGCGCGGCACCTGGTTGCTTCGTTGCCGAAGCGGGCGTGGTACCAGCAGTAGCCGCTTTGTGCGTGCTGTGACGTCGGTGGGGTACCATTGGAGCGGCTGTTGCTGCGTTGCCAGCTGCACGAGCCGCGCCGCCTGTCGCCCGGACTGCTGCCGCTGCGGCGCGTGCTGCCCTCTTGCTGCGAGCGCGCCAACCGGTCGACTTGCGTCGAGAGAGCTGCCACCTGTGCGGTCAAGTGTTGCACTAGCTGGTGCAGGTCGGCGTCCGAAGCGGGTGCGGGAGGCGCTGGCCGCCACGGAGGTGGGGGGACAGAGTCGTAAGCTGCCGCAGCCGCGGTGCTATGCGCCGTTGTCAGCGCGTCGTGCACCCTGACGGCCAAGTTAGCGACGGCGTCCAGCTGCATCTCCGTCTGTGCGGCTATCACTGCCTGCACCTGAGCTGGGAGGCTGCGCACCCAGATAGTGCGTAACAGCGAATCTGGCACCATATCGGACTGCGCGAGGCTCCGCAAGTGGCGCAGGAACTGCGAGGGCCTCCGATCGCCGCATTCCTCTTGCCGCAGCAGTTGGTGCACTCGCTGTTCCTCTGACGACGAAATCCGCCGGATCAGCTCTTCCTTGAGCCGTTTGTAGCTTGACTGCATCGGCAGGGCGGTGATTATATCCCGCACTTCGGCCGCATAGTTCTGGTCCAGCTGGCTCACTATGTGCCCAAATTTCGCCAGGTCGCAGGTCACGTGGTTGCTCATAAATACCGCCTCAACCTGGCTGAACCACATTACAGGGTCGCGCGGCCAAAAGGGAGGCAACCTGATCAATGCCCGTCCAGCGCTTGTCGGCGTTCCGGCGGTCGTAGGAGGCGTCGGTGTGGCGGGGATTTGCGCGCCAACATTGTCCTGAGCTGTCTGTGGCTGCGCGGCGTCCGCGCGTGTAGTCCATGCATGTAGCTCACTATCTAGCCTCGTGTTGCGTGCGAGCAGTTCTTCGACGGTCTTTTGCAAATCTTCTAGTGTCGCCATCTTAGTTCAGAGTCGAATCCTCATACAAGAGGAAAGTACACAGCGAAAATAACACGACAAGGGAAACACACGAAAGAAAAAAAAATAACACCAAGCAGTCCCCGATCAAACCATACGCGCACAAAAACAATACAAAAAAAGTTAGTTAAAAAAAAAAATTACTACGGAGCACTGTTCGGCGTGGGCATATGCGCGCAAGCCTACTCGCTGTTCCACGTCTCTCGTACCAACGAACGTTCGTCACCACGTGTTTTGTTTAACCTCAAAATCACGTCAGGGTCACCAGTGAAGCGGGAACGTGTTGTATCTCCGCTTACAGTCGCTCATGTGCAGTGAACCGGCATTTATTGCCGCGCCCACGCACTATGCTCATGGGAGAGGCTTTGTGGCAATAAACGACTAAAGCGGTTTCTGGACAGGACACATTTATTTTTCCTATTGTTACAATAAATGACAACTAATATACTTCGCTAATGTCCGTCCCTACAGGCGCGTTGCACTGGCGGCACGGCTCGGTCACCGATCCTGGAGGGTGTACACTCCAGTGACGAGCCGTGGCGGGACCGCGTGGTCCGAGCGAGACAAAAGGCCACGTCACAGAATGTTCTGCTCTTGGCGTGACCGGAGGCGCCGTAACGTCCGTGAAGAAGCGAAAGACAATTTAACGGCGACTGCGTTTACGATCACGCGTACGCATTTACGGCGGAGTCACGTTGACTCGACGCACGTGGTCCGCGGCGGAAGAACTGGGAGACGTGTGTTGCGTCGCGTCGACTAGCTCGCACTGTCGGCAGCTTTGTTCCCGTGCGGTCCGGTGCGCGACGCACCGTTGCTGAAATTCTGCGTAACGGTACAGCTGCCCCTACTTGTGTCGGCAGTGCCGTAGTTCAGCCCTTGGTGCGTTGGACGGTGCTGCCGCCACAGTGTCAGTTCCCTCCAGCACTACTTCAGACATTAGCCTAGTCCATGCCACATCACACTGTGGCACTTCTGCTTGCTCACAGGAGCCCTGCGTGATATCAGGCAGGTGTACCAGTTTCTTTGGCTCCTGAGTGTATAAGATAATATGTATTATAGTAGGATAATATATCTCAACACCATTGTATGTCAAAGTTAAGTTATAATATCTAGTTTTATAGAAATATTAGTAACTTTATGCAGATATTAGTTTTGTGTAATAGCAGTATTTCCCAAAGCTATTTGTTGCATACTATGTAGTAGAAAGTTATTACGATTTATGCTGATTGTGTAGTGGTTGTGGTCTAACCTAACCTCATTTCTATGGCAGTAAACATTTGCACCCATCACAAAATCTTCACCACACAACACCTTAGATTACTGATTGACCGAATGCAATATTTCATAAATAATTTCAACAATATTATGGAAAGGGTAGTTGCTACTTACCATACAGCAGAGAAGGTGAGCTACAGATAGGCCAACAAAAACACTGTCAGAATGTGAGCTTTCAGCCAACAAGGCTTTCATCAAAAATGAGAACCTGCACACACACATAGTCAGACAAACTCAACTCACACACATATGAACACAGTCTCTGGCTGCTGAAGCCAGATTGTCTGCAAGCTCACTTTCTGAGAATTTTTTGTTGTGCCTATCTATGTTTCAGCCTCTCCGCAAAAGCATTCATACATCCCAAGAAGTTTTGATGCAGTTTGACAGTATAGGGCATAATGTACAAGTGAAGTGTGGGAAGAAAAATTTGTAGATGACCAAAAATGTCTTAGTGCTTAGTAGTATTCACCCTAGGTGGGCTCCTAGGAATGTTACAATGGGTTTACAATTTGTTGGGAAGTAATTATTTTTTTAAAAAAACCAAGTGCAGGGCTCAGTGATGTCATCTGTGAGCGAGGTACTTTGGGAAGAATCTTGGAAAAAGAATGTAATAATAATAGGGAGAGCAGGTAACAGTTTGCAATGTAACCACAATTGTACAAACTGAGGATGGCACCAGCCTAATTGCGGGAATGCTCTTCACTCTGGTGGGAATATGGCATTATTCTTTGAGTGATATGATAAGTCCTAGATAAAGTGTTCTAACAAATGCGTTGATGCAGATCTTAGGAAATTGCTCACAGGAGAGGGATGTTCACACATGGGTGTGAATGATGCATTGCCCCTCACTCGGTCATGTCATGTATGTCACTCTCAGCATCTGAATGCTTCTGGTAAGAGGTTACTTACATGGCTAATTGCCAGAAGCATCCAGTGTGACCATAAAAGTATTCATTCCATTCCAGTGATTTCCAGTGTGCTCACAAGGCCTTTTTTTCTAGTAAATTCATCAAGATGACAGAGCTGCAGAATACATATTCTTACAGTTGATACAGCTATTGGTACAACACAACACTGCAGCTTAGACAAAGCCAAGGATATTAAAGAAAATGCTTTTAGAGTCTTCCATCAAAATATCAGATGCCTTATAAATAAAAAAGATGAACTTCTCTTATCAATTCAGGAAAATAAAAAGTAGATCAAATTTCAGCAGACTTATTGTGCATATCAGAACATCACATGGAAATCATTGAAATTGGACAGATTCATCTTGATAAGTACAAGCTAATATCATGCTACTGTAGAGCCAATAAAATGAAAGGAGGTCTGGTTATGTCCCAGCCACTTCAGATTAATGAATAATTGTGTTGAACAGCTTTTTGACTTACCTGAACATTATGGTCAAATGTTAACAATAAAATTTACTTAACAAATTATAGAAAAATAGTATTGCCTCACAGGCTCACAAACAGTGGCTTGATCACGGGGTTTAGAGAGAAACAACGGGAATAATGGTGAAAAGAAATCTATAAAGCAGGCAGTGTATATTGAAAATTTATCTCTTACATCACTTTGTGTCTTGTTTTACCCTAAAACAAATAAGCGCAAAATGAACAGAACCAACGATAGTGGACGGGTAAGTCCTGGAAGTAAATCATCTTATGCTAGTTAAAGAGAGCTCTACATAAGTCAGGTAACATGCAGTTGACAAGATTTGAAACACCATTACCATCATTACTGCTGAATACTACACTCTGTTTTTAAAAGAGCAACACTCATGCACTATGTTCAGTTAATAAAACTTTCCAAAAGTAAGTTAAAAACTATTTGGAACATTATTAAATGAGAAACAAACAAATCCAGTAATGCAAAAGTAATTGACCCTGCAGAAAATAGCCCTGGCAAATGTGATGACTCTTCCCAGTCACTGGCCACCAAATTCAATGATTTCTTCCTCACAGTAAACAACCAAATACAATTGCATTAGATTACTTATGCACACACTGCATACATTACCAGCAGTCATTAGTTTCAGAAATACAACTCCTAAGGAAATTACAAAATTCATCAGGTCACTTGTTTCTGTCATTGTCATCTTCAATCTGAAGCTGGTTTGATGGCAGCTCTCCATGCTACTCGATCCTGTTGCAACCTCTTCATCTCCAGATGTCTACTGCAATCTATATCCATTCAAATTTGTTTCCTCTATTCATCCCTTGGTCTCCCTCTACAATTTTTATGCCACACTTACCTCCATTAGCAAACTGATGAGTCCTTGATTAATCAATGAACCCTTCTTTTTTCTGGATTTGATTCAGTACCTCCCCATTAGTTACTTGATCTGCCCATCTAATTTCCAGCAATCTTCTGCAGCACCAAATTTCAAAAGCTTGTATTCTCTTCTTGTCTGAATTGCTTATCATCTACTATTCACTTCTATATGAGGCTACACTCCATAAAAACACCAGAATATACTTCCCAACACTTAAATTTATATTAGACTAGCAGGTACCCAGCACGCTGCTGCCATAGAAGAAACAATTGTGGAAACATTGTTTGACATTGGGAAGTACTGTCTTGTTTGATAGGGAAAGATATTTGTTTTACTGTCAATAATGAATACATTTATTGAAATTAAATTATATATAAAGGAGAATTATAGGTCACATTCATTTTATTTTGTTGACTTTTTATTGAAGTGTCTTAGGGTAGACAATATTTTTTGTTTTCCTGCCTTCAGCAAAAACAAATAAATTTCTTGCTTTCTGACTCATTAGCATGCAACATTCAACTGGCCATGTGAGAAACATGGATTTTCTGGATTCAGTCCACACACTTGAAGTGACTGACCTTGCGCCTTGTTGATGGTCATAGAATGCAAGTCAAATGGGGAACTGCAGTTGTTTGAAATTAGATGGCATCTCAGTGGGAAGGATGCGAATGTGTGGACTGAAAACATCTTCTCCACTTGACTTTCCATTAAGAACAGAGTCTTGTTCTGTTATAGAATTGGGGTGGATTTATGTTCCACAAGAAAATAATTGACATGCTGACTTTGAGTGTTAGTTTGTGCAGTGGCACACCAAGAAGATCCAACAAATTTAAAAATTCAATTGGATAATTGACAACTTCATCTGCAATCTGCAGTCAATTTTTAGGGAACAGAATTGCCTGAAATTTGTTCTTGAACTACGTAATTGATTGCATTGGTGCTGGTGTCTTTTGCTGCCAAAATAGCATGTTCAAAAAGCATTTTTGATTTTTATAACCGATAACAATTTATGGAAAAACTTTTTGAATGAATTGTTCAATGGATGGCATGAGGACACAAGAGTTCAGTGGAAATTAAATACATGTTGTGATAGCATCAGCTGGTACTTTTCCTTCACCATTGTGCAACAACTGTTTGAAAATGAGGCTGCTGAGGTATCACATTGGACATGTACATGCATATTCATCTTTAATGTGAGTTTTTGCATGTCTCCAAAGATGCAATGCTTTGAGGCAAGCACTGAGCTCATCAGCTAGTGTTGATGTAGGTATCACGGGAAGAGTTTGTCTGAAGCCACCAGGTAATAAAACAAGAATGGTTATGCATTTGATTGTAGATCATTAAGATTTCAATCAAGTGCAATTTCTTATGAGCTATGGTGGATTTGTCCCAGACAGTGACCTTGCAAAGTTTCATAACTTTATCCATGCCAGATCCCTTTCAAATATTACATTTTGGAGCTCCCAAGAAATGCATATCCAATGGCAATTTTAGCACCGAATGCGCTGTTCATCTACCATCTACTAATATAGCTGTAATACCTGATGAAGCAAGGGCCAAAGCAATTCCATTTTGAGATTGAATGTGAGCCAGTAGCAAGCTGATTAGGAACTTTTTCCAGTGTCACCAGGTGCAGTAAAGAAGAACAGACAACCTCTGCCATTTGAAACAGTATTTGTAATTGTGTTGTAGGCCAGTTTTTGTCCTGCAAGCAAAATTTATTCATTTACTTCATCAGATGCATGCAGATCATTAGCATTATATTGCTGTTCTCTCACTCAATCATGATCATAAAGGTCAAGTGCAGGACATCCTGGTGCAATCATGCTAACATGAATGAGTTCTTTGTTGTGGATGGTTTAGCATATGTCCAAAAATTAATGGAACTGTCATTTCTAATGGTATGAACATGGCACAGAATGTCTTCACTCACATCCTCTCTGAATTTATCCAACAAAACTTTTGGGTTAGATGGTGAACATGTGGTCAAAATTATGGTGAACAATGTTTAAATTTGTCATGGATGACAGCTGGAACATGCAGCTGTGAATGTTGCTTCACATTAAACAATGGAAAAGCCAGGATGGAATGTAACAATATTATGAGAGGCTTTACCACCGTTGTTTTGAACCACAAGGATTACCAGGCAGAAGGACTCCGCCAGCTATCAGATACTTCCACCTACAAACCTTGCCACAGTGACCCCATTCCAGTAATCCAGCAGGATCTCCAGTCACTACTCAAATCCTTAGCCCCATCCCAGAACCTCTCCCCAGAGTCCATCTCTCTGCTCACCCCTACCACTCCCTGCACTCCTACCTTCTACAAGCTTCATAAGGTACATAACCTAACCACCCAGGATGTCCCATTGTGACTGGCTACTCTGCCCCCACTGAGAGAATCTCTGGTCTTACAGACCAACATCTTCAACCTATCACGCGGAATCTACCCTCCTATATAAAAGGTACCAACCATTTCCTCCAACAACTCTTCACAGTTCCTGTCCCTGTACCACACGGTGTCCTCTCGTCACTATTGATGCCACCTCCCTGTATGCTAACATCTCTAATGCCCATGGCCTTACCACTTTTGAACATTACCTTTCCCAGTACTTGATGGATTCCAAATCGACAACCTCCTTCCTAGTCGCCATGACCAATTATATCCTCACCCACAATTACTTCTCCTTTGAAGGCATTACTTACAAACAAATCTAGGGCATAGCTATGAGCACCCGCATGGCACCATCCTATGCCAGCCTATTCATGGGCCATCTAGGGGAATCCTTCCTAAAAATCCAGAATCCTAAATTCCTCACCTGGCTCAGATTCAGTGATTACATCTTTGCTATCTGGATCGAAGGTGAGGACACCCTATCAACATTCCTCCAGAACATCAACAACTTCTCCTCCATTTGCTTCATTTGGTCCTACTCAACACAATCCACCTTCCTACATGTTCACCTCCTCCTCAACAACGGCTACATCAGTACCTCCGTCCATATCAAACCTATTAACCACCAGCAATAGTTCCACTTCAATAGCTGCCACCTTTCCATACCAAGAAGTTCCTTCCATACAGCCTAGCCACCCATGGTCATCGCACATGTGGTGACGAGCAGTCCCTCTCGAAATATACGGAGGGTCTCACTGAAATCTTCACTGACCATAATTATCCTCCCAACCTTGTACGAAAACAAAGTTCCCATACCTTATCTTTCCAGTTTCCCACCACCTCCCAAAGTCCCACCGTCCAGCCACAGAGATGCATTCCTCCACCAAGAACTGGAGCATCTGAATTACATTCTCTGCCAAGGTTTCGTGTACCTCTCATCATGCCCTGAAATGTCCTGCCCACTATTCTTCTCCCCCACCCCCCTCCCCCTCCCGAACTGGTATTCCACCATCCACCAAACCTACACAATATAATTGTCCATCCCTACACAACCCCTGCTTCCAGTCCCTTACCTCATGGCTCATACCCCTGTAATAGACCTAGATGCAAGACCTATCCCATACATCCTCCCACCACCAGCTACTCCAGTCCAGTCACTAACATCACCTATCCCAATAAAGGCAGGACTACCTGTGAAACCAGTCATGTGGTCTACAAGCTAAGCTCCAATCACTGTACTGCATTCTATGTAGACAAGACAACCAACAACCTGTCTGTACGCATGAATGGCCACCAACAAACTGTGGACAAGAAACAAGTGAACCACCCTGTTGCTGAACATGCTGCCAAACATGATATCCTTCATTTCAATGACTGCTTCACAGCCTGTGCCATATGGATCCTTCCCAACAACACTAGCTTTTCTGAATTGCACAGGTGGGAACTTCCCCTGCAATACATCCTACGTTCCCATAACCCTCCTGGCCTCAATCTTCATTAGTCACTATACTCACCCATCCAGCCCCTTCCCTGGTCCCATTCCAGCACTGCACAGCTGTCATTCCACCACTACACCCATTCTTTTTATTTCTCTCCTTTTCTGCTACTTTTCTCCCCCCCCCCCTCCTCCCTCCCCACCTCACCCCTGTTCTCAGTCAAACCTGCAGCACTTCGCTGTCTGCCATCCCCACCATACTATCCCACTATCCCACCCCCTCCCCACTCCAGCCTCCTCCTTACTCCCACCCAGTCTCCACTCCCATCATGCACTGGTGCTTCTGCTCACAGTGTGGTTTCAGTTGCCTGAGACTGCAGTTGTGTGTGTGTGTGTGTGTGTGTGTGTGTGTGTGTGTCTATCTATTGTTGATGAAGGCCTTATGACAAGCTGCTCTGTACATCTGGCACTCTATGCCATCAGCCATTCTCATATTTGCAAATGAAGTATGACCTTTGGCATTAATCAACAGCATTCCAAGACAGTAACACTCAGAATTATTTGGATATACTGTGTAAATACAGATTTTGATAGCTCTGATGTAGCATACCATGTATAGTACTATGGAACTTCTGAATACAATATTGTCTTGGCAAATACATCTTCTTCACACAGTGCAAAAAATTCTGTAAGTGTTGTGTGCACTGGTTCAGCAACAACATTTCATGCAATCTCTACTGTGAAATAGACTCTTCGCTCATTTTCAAGATGAACATTGAAATGGGCATCATTGGGCTAGCGACTGTGAATTGGCAAACTCAAAATACACCAAGCAGTCTTGTTACTGCTGATATACTGACCTGTTTGATATTGACTCACTTCATCATTGCACACATCAGGTCCATGAATACTGACTACTGCAATATCGCTGTCTTTGTTGATGTGTTTGGATACATAGTTGATTGATTTGATGGAATGACAATATTTGACATTGATGTGAGCTTTAAGTGTTTTCATTAATCAAGGAGAATATGGCACAGTCCATCTGTTGTTGGTTTCAAACTCAGCATTTCTCATTCTGATTGTTGTTGAATGACCTCCACCTTCTGTTTTACAGCACCTGCATTGTGGATATCTGTCAACACCAGTGCCTCTGTTTCACGAACTAAGTCTTTGGGATACTTTTTCTTCCATTTCTTATCTGCCATGTAAGGAGATTGTGGATCATAGCTCCACAGGGTCCAATGCACCATCTTTTTCATCACAATATTGAACATCAGTGGAAAAGTCAGAGTGGCACTTGTCATGGCATCTTGTGCATATTCACGTATATGCCCTGGGCTGCCTTTGAATGTTGCTGGAAGTATGACAATTTTGCCAATGTCGGAAACATTTCCATCGTTTGCAATTGCATCTTGTAAATGAATGTATTCTTCTGAAAGCAATGGTGTTTGATTTAAGTGAATATATAACAAATGTTTGGATTCAGCTTTGGCATGTGTCTCCCACGTGTTGATGAAATAGTTGATGGCACTGCAGAATATGATTTGTTCCACTCTGAGATATGATTATGTGGTATGGCTAATAATTCATTGCTGATACTGTTTTATTGAGTTGTTCACCTGTAAGAATAATAAAAAAAAGAAAGAGAAGAAAAATGAAAATTTTGCTTATGAATGTTTGAAAGTTAAAAAGAAAATAATATTTTCATTTGACAAACTGAGAGATAAAAATTATCGGATACTGCAGTGCATTGTATGATCACTGTTTTTCAGCAAGATGTTGAATTGTATTATTCCGTCACTGAAGAAGTATATCATGTGTATCACATTCTTCACCAACTGTGACAGTCATGACTTCATTGATGGTAGGTGTGTTACAGTGTCCAGCATGCTGACCAAATGGAGTTTTGTCAGCTCATATTTGAATTGCATAATTATCTGCTGGTAAGTTGTCAATCAAAGTTCTGAATAATTTTATCAATGTGATGTGTTGGTGGAAACGAGTTTGCAAATAGGATATAATGCAACATTTGGTATCTGGAATTGCATCACAGTGTTAGTCAATATGTGTATCATAGTCACCCATAAAGTAGATTTGCAGAAATTTATGTTCAGTGTCAGAAACAAGTAGAAGTGAACCAACACATCACTGGCTCCAAAAGATATCATTTCATATGCTGAATTATATTTGTGATGTTCTGCATAAAGTATTTGGAATCAGGCGAGTCACCCAAAAGCAATGATAACAATGGATCAGGTGGTGGATGCAATGTCACCAGTTTAACTTTGCCATTCATGCAGCACATTACTGTTGTTTCATTGTTGAACTTAAGTAAACTTCAGTGCCCACACACCTTATCCCATTTGCCAATATTTACACTGGGATGCAAACTGTAATCTCAGTTAACATACAATTGAAATGCAGCAAGAATCAAATCAACATTTACTGTTTGTCGAGATTGAGTAGCTTGTGAACATTCTCTTTCAATTCACACTATATATTGGTCTGTTGTCAAAATGAGTAAGAGACAGTGAAATGCTGATCTGTTTATTTCTGTCATATTAAAAAATCTCACTACTGCCACACTCTTTCAAATATATTTGCTTGTATGACATGCGTGTCACCTACTGTAAATTAAGTGCCCTATGTCTGTAACCTTCATGTAAGTGCAAGCAATAAGTTCACAAAATTTTATTTTGATCACATGAATGGTACGGCAGTGCATAAAATTCAAATAAACAAACATGTTTACAAATTCCTTTTTTCAAACATATTTCACACTAGTCCATTAAATTTCTGGCATGCAGCTGTGCAAATAAAATTTCCTTCACTGATATTTTGGCTGTGTATCATCCGGCCATCCTCAAAGTGAGTCACAAGACTGACAGCAATATGCCAAGTGTGGTCTTATATGCTCCACCGCGGCGGTACTGTGCCTGCGGGTTACAGATACTGGTCAGCAGCAAAGACATACGCTTACACTTGCGATAGCCTCTGTACATTTTATATCCTCTCTACTTCAACCCTTGTTAGATATTTTGCTGCCCAAATAACAAAACTCATCTACTACTTTTAGTGTCTCATTTTCCTATCTAATACCTTCAGCATCACCTGATTTGTTTCAACTACATTCAATTACCCTTGTGTTATTTTTGTTGGTGTTCATCTTGTAATCTTCTCTCAAGAGACTACCCACTCCATTCAGCTGCTATTCCTAGTCTTTTGCTGTATCTAACAGAATTACAGTTTTATCGGCAAAACTCAAGGTTTAGTCATAGGGTCAGTATTGCCTCTCATGTCCCTGTAGTCCTCAAGAATACAAACTGATCTTCAGTGAGGTGGCTGTGCCAGTTTTTCCATGATTCTGTAAATAATTCACGTCAATATGTTGCTAGTATAATTTATTAAATTGATTGTTCAGTAATATTCACATCTGTCAGCAGCTGCATTCTTTGGAATAGGGATTATTACATTCATCTTAAAATCTGTGGGCATTTTTCCTGTCTCATAAATCTTGCACATCACATACAATGCATGGCAGGCTCCCTGAAGATCCTCAATAATTCTGAGGGAACGTCATCTTCTGTAGCAGCCTTGTTTTGACTTGAGTCTTCCAGTGTTCTGTTGAATTATTCTCACAGTATTGTATCTCCCAGCTCATCTTCATCTATTTCTTCTGTTTCCTATAATATTGCCTAAGTTCATTTCCACTGTATAGCCCTTCTGCATATTCCTTCCACTTTCAGTCTTCCCTTCTTTGCTTGATACTGGTTTGCCATCTGAGCTCTTCACATTGAAATAGGTGCTTCTCTTTTCTCCAGAGGTCTCTCTAATTTTCCCACAGGTGGCATCTTTCTTTCCCCTAGCTGTGCACAATTCTGTATCCTCACATTTCTTGTCTAGCCATTCTTGCTTTGCCACTTTGTATTTCCTATCATTCATGTTCATTAGACATCTACATTTCCTTTTGCCAGCTTCATCTGCTGTGGGTTTTCTGCTTTTATCAGTTAGATATCTTAGTATTATCCAAGAATCTCTATGGAGTTTTGTTGTTTTACCTTTTTGGTTTTCCGCTGCCTACACTATTTCATGCTTCAAAGCTACGCATTCATCTTCTATTGTACTTCTTCTGCATGTTTCAGTAAATCATTGCCTAATGCACCTTCTGAAACTCTCAGCTACCTCTAGTTCTTTTAATTTGTCCAGGTCCCATCTGCTTAATTTCCTACCTTTTTGCAGTCACTTCAGATTTAATGTTCAGTTCACAACCAATAAATTAAAATCAGAGTCCACATCTGCCTTTGTAAATGTTTTTCAGTTTAAAATTTTGTTTCAAAAATCTCTTTCTTACCATTATGTAATCTATTTGATACCTTCCTGTCCCTCCAGGTCTCTTTCACATATTCTACCTTCTGTCATGATTTTTGGATAGTTAAATTATACTCTGTGCAAAATTCTGCCAAGTATTTTTCTCTGTCATTCCTTTACCACAGTCCATCTCCTTTGACTATATTTTCCTTCTTCTCATTTTCCTGCTATTGAATTCCAGTCCCCCATCACAATAAAATTTTTGTTTCCCTAACTATCTGAGTAATTTATTTTGTGTAATCATGTATTCTTTCAATTTTTTCATCATCTGCAGAACTAATTGTCATATAAATTTGTGCTGTTGTTGTGGGTATTGTCTTTGTGTCTATCTTGGCTATGATAATGCATTCACTAAGCTCTTCATAGATGCTTACCCACATTCTTATTTTCTCATTCATTATTAGACCTACTCTTGCATTACTCCTAATTGAAAAAAAAAAACTTTGAACATAGCTGCTATGGTTCAGTGACCGTGTCAGAATTATATTGTCTTGTTGCAACCCCTGTCCACAGTATGAGCAGCCCTTAGCTGCTCGCCATCTGACAAGTGTTCATGACGTCGCCTTTCCGGCCGAGATCTTTTTTAATATGTGACTTGTAAGTACTGCATCTTTTCGAGTCAGTACAAACTTTAATTTTATTAATGTACTATATACCTAATGTTTCAGTACAGTTAGTCTAATTCTGAAGACGACGCTCATAGTAGCGTCGAAACCAGGTCAATTTTGACTTAATATTTGTGACCGAGAGCTTATTTGTTACAATATGCTCCTAATTGATTTTGTATTTATAGCCCACTACTCACCTGACCAGAAGTACTGTTCTTCCTGCCACCACACTTCATTAATTCCCTCTTATCTAATTTCAACCTGTCCATTTCCCTTTTAAAATTCTCTAGGCTACCTGCCCATTAAGGGGCCTAACATTCCACACCCCAACTTGTACAATGCCAGTTTTTTCATGATGACAAAGTCCTCCTGAGTAGACCTTGTCCTGAGATCCAAACAGGACAATTTTATCTCCAGAATATTTTCCCAAAAGGTTGCAATCAACATTTAACCACACAATAGAGCTGATCCTCTCAAAAAATGTAAGAGCTGTAGTTTCTCTTTGTTCTCAGCCATCAGAATTACCAGCATTGTAAGGACATGTTGGTTAATATTACAAGACCAGATCAGTCAATTATCCAGACTGGCACACTGTACCTACTGAAAAGGCCGCAGCCCCTCTTCAGGAATGAGATGTTTATCTGCGCTCTACACATATTTCCCTCTATTGTCTTGGTACCTGCAGTACAGCAAAAATCTGGAATGTATAAGTGAGTGTCAGATGTATAATTGGCAAAGTAGAGTAAAGAATAAACATAAGGTTATATCTTATTTGCCAGAAGTGGATTTTACATCATCTGAAACATCTATACATATTTAGAGATTTTTAAGAATTTAACTGAAGTTTAAATGAAGTTGGGTGAAGAAGAGTTGCTAGTGGGTTGAATTTTTGCTGGGGCACTTGTTTGCAACTTAAGTAGTGGCACCTTTCTAAAAAGTAATAATTCTGCTAGCTATGATCAAGTTTCCAGCAGAAAATTAAAAACTTTGCATGACTTGATAGGATTTCCTTTCAGCTATCATTAATCAATCATTGGTTTGGGGCTTACCTGAAGACAGTCTTATATATGCTGTAGTAACACTCATCTATGAAACTGGAGATAAACAAACTACCTCTTATAAATTACAGATATACATCTCTCCTTCCAGATTATTCACAAGTATTTGAGAAAGTGACCTATGGCAGAACAGGAACTCTCTTAACCGAGCAGAACTTGTTAAATGCCTCTCAGTTCGGTTTTTGTAAAGGGTTCTCCACACATAAAGCAATATAAGACTTCATAAACTAGTTTCTCATCAGAGCTAAACAAGAAAAATATGCTGCTGATAATTCTTTGACCTTGTCAGAGCGTTCAGTTGTGTGGATCGCAAAAGCCTACTTACCAAACTAAAGTGTTGTGATATTGATGGCCTGCCTCCTGCATGGATTGACAGACAGTATCTGTGGCCTGAAGTCAGAATGGGGGAACATAACACATGGAGTGCCACAGGGATCAGTACTGAATCCACACTTGTTTATGACCTACATAAATTATCTTCCTCTGACATTAAAAAAAGTTAAAAACTGTAATGTTTGCTGATGACAGAGCATACTAATCAAGGGTCCAGAATCAAACCTACCTGACACAGCTCAGTTGATAGCTGAATAAGCCGACAAGTGGTTCATAGTGAGCAGCTTTAGTCTTAAGCTCACAAGGACTCATATTAAGTAATTTCTTATCTGTACTACTATATGAACGCACATCAGTTTTACCAATCTTGGGAAGTTCTTATGTGACTTCCTCCAGACTTTCACATGATATGCTAATAAATGTTCAGACAGACAAAGGCTACATATTTTGTTAATGTATATGGTGTATAAATAACTATCTACTATGTAAACGGTAAATATTATCAGAAAAAATCTCAAAAAGTTGTTGACCAATTTACTTCAAATTGTTACATGATACTCTAATGTGGACAGACATAGGCTACATTTTCTTTCCCACAGTCAGTTTTAACTACAATAGCAGAGCATTTAAACATTTGACAAACTGTTTCTCTCATACATATTCTTTCTCCTAATATGTAATTTCAAATAAAACTGTATACATGTCTGTGTCCATTTTGTTTTCTTCCTCAGATTCAGTTTTAATAGAAAACGGAAAAACTGTATTTATGGCTTATCGGCTTATGATAAGAATACTACCACAGAGTCTGAACTGTCTAAAACTTTGTGATCCTGCCTACTCAGAGATTAACACTGTGCACAATAATGTCTTTGAGGGAGGATGTGGAGGGAGATAGGAGGGAGGAGGAGGTGGACAGTGAGAGGGGATAGGAAGTGATGGACACATAGAGGGGGAAAAGGAGATGGACAAAGAGATGAGGGAAGAGGAGATTGACAGAGAGTGGAAGGAGAAGGAGACTAGGACATATCCAATTCCTATACATACTTAGCAATTGGGAGTTCATTAGTAAGCAATAATGACCTTTGAGCATCATAAGTAAACATTAGTGAATGAAGTACAGTGTGCAGAATTCCTCATGGTTGTGCTGGATAATGAGTTAAAATGGGGTCAACTCATGGATAAACATCTGCAGCTCATAGTCTAGTGTCTAGCATTGCTGCTTCTGTATCACAGGGTCCCAGGTTCAATTCCCAGTCGGGTTGGGAATTTTCTCTCCCTGGGGACTGTGTGTTTGTGTTGTCCTCATCATTCATTATTATCATCATTTGTGACAGTCACTAGATTGGACTGAGTAAAAAACTGGACTGCACAAAAACTTGGGACTTTGTACGAGCACTGATGACCACACAGATGAGCGCCCCACAAACCAAACATCGTCGTCATCATGGATGAACTAATCAAGCAGCTCAGTTCAGCATGTTATGCCCTTAGACACATCTACCATCGAGTTGACCTAAAGACAAGAGTGTTGGTTATGTACTTCTTTTCATTCACTGTTGTCTTATAGAATTCTCTTATGGGGCAGTGACCCATAGTAAATAAAATGTTTGTTTAGTAGAAATGAGCAGACAGAATATTGTTTGCAAGTATGGGTGTCCAGCCAGGTGCAATCATTTACATAAAAAGATATTTTGACAGCATACCTTGCCATAACCTTCAGGTTTTACCTGTAGAATGAATGTATTTACTGCACTGCACTTCCTTAATACTCTTACTGCTCTCCCCCCTCCCTTCCTCCCTCCTTCCCTCACTACTCCGTCATAAGCCATGTCATGTGGAGTGCTGGAGGTATACCATCATCGAATGCTGGTTGTGAACTCATGTACCTCTTTGTTTCTACCACCTCTGTCAGATGTGGAAGTCGCAGTCCCGTGATGTTGTGACTTCAGTTGGCTGAAAAATGATGTTTTTGAAGACTGTGTTCTATAGGGGGCTATAAAAATGAGTGGCTGATGGCCTGATTAGTAGAGACAGTGGTTTCACTCTAAGTAAAGTGTGGGTTCCAGTTCTCAGCCAACTGAAGTCACAGTGGTGGCCAAGAGCAACTTCCACACCTGATGGGTGCAGCAGAAGCTCTGAGGGATGAGGGTTCACACACTCGGCGATCACGTCTAACCACCACTCCTTAAGATGGAGTGTGTGACCACGTAATGAGGGAAGAGGTGTGGAGTGATAAAAGTATAAATAAGGTACAGTGTAACAAGATGCTAATTCTACAGGTGTTACCTGAAGGTAACGTCAAGGTATGTTGTCAAAACATCATATTACGTACAGCTGATAAACCAAGAGAGTTAGAGTTCTCACAGGCAGAATATTGTGTAAAGTTCCCAATACATTTACTCCTAAATGTTTATTTTTGCTGATGGTAAAAATCAGTTTCAACTGGACTGCAATATACACAGTTACAATACAATTCACAAAAATAACTTTCATGTAGACTTTGCCTACTTGTCCAGAGTTCAGAATAGAGTTACATACTCTGGTTGTAATATATCCAACAAGATTCCATTTGATGTACAGCAAGAAATTGGGTATCCCTACCAAATCAGAATGAAATTAAAAGCATACCTTATCAGCCACTCTTTCTACAAATTATCTGAATACCTAGATTCAGATTGAAAATTTCTGTTAGCTGCATAGCATTTAACAGTGTTTGTTATAAAGCTGTATGAAAAGTAATAATTTAATATAAATATTACTTTGTATTTATAGATTAAAATGTTGCCAAGATTATTTTGAGTACATTGCAGAAGTTTTGCTGGGAAGCCATTATACAATCTCCATATAGTCCTGATCTCTCTCCCTGTGCAATTTCCATATTTGTAGAGCCCTGAAGATGGATCTTCACAGCCATCCATTTGCTTCAGGCAAGGAGGTATGCACCTGCATACAATCATGGTTCCGACAACAACTGGAAACATTTTTCCACGAA
The DNA here is from genome assembly GCF_023898315.1 of Schistocerca nitens. Taxonomy (NCBI): domain Eukaryota; kingdom Metazoa; phylum Arthropoda; class Insecta; order Orthoptera; family Acrididae; genus Schistocerca; species Schistocerca nitens. Next base: position 38,413,520 of record NC_064620.1, read on the forward strand.
TGCATTGACCTTCTTGTTTACATCATGTTGGGGTCACCAATTATATGTGGTTAACTAGTGAAAAGATTTATGGCCACATATAAATTAATTGCACAGAAGTATGTGGTCTGCAAGACATTCAGTGTCACCAAGACAAAACAAGGGAAAACTATATAATCAAAAACAAAGGACATACAAGATGTGGCACAGAACTGTGGAAATCTTGTACAGTCTACAACATTGTACCATGGAATGTATGTAGTGGGATTCACTACAGCCACATTGTGGTGCAGCTGGGGATGTTTCATCCACAGAAAGCACTGTCAGAGATGGAAGTAACAGTAAGGAAGAAAATCATTGGTCTAACTGGAGATCATATCTATCTCTATGGATTTGTAATCTAAAAGTTATCTACTAAGCCACAAAACCATATGATCATTGTAAATTAACTCCAGACTAAGACAAAAATAAATTACACAGTGGTTAAGGTGCTGAAGATGTATTCATTACCCATGCTATTAGCTGTTTCATAAATCTCTTTAAATAAATGCTGGGATAATTATTTTGCCAAGAGAATGGCCAATTATTAATCCCTTCTTTGTGCAATGGAACTAGTTTTCAGTGTCTAATGACTTGTATGCTGTAATATTCCTTCCTTTCTTCTCCCAGTTTCACATTCGTCTCATCAAAATAGGAACTCTAGGATCAAATCTTAATTTCTTTTGTGTTTCAGCATTGCCTGTACAAACAAGTAAAGATGTTGATGCTTTAGTGCAAAAATACATGAAGCAAGCAGATGAAGAAGTTGGTTGTCTGTCATTTGACGATCTACACAGTTACACTGATGAAGGAGGCAATAGTGTAACTTCTTCTCTGTCTTCCATTGTGTCTGGTAAGAGAATTTCTTGTTCATTTACTGATTACAATATGGCTTAACATTAATTTTAAATTATAACTTTGCATAAAAAGGTAGAACAACACTTTGTGGTGTGTAAAGCAGTGGGAAAGAGGCAAGTGATGCTGAGTGCTGTTGTTTCATATGTATTACAATGTCCATTGCCATTTCTGTTTCTTCCTCTAGTCATATGAATGCAGATGATGTAAAAGCATCAGCTACTTCTCATTTTCTGTACCAAACCCACTAGTAAATAATTCTTCAAATTCAAGGCATAATTATTACAATGCCCGGAAGGGGGAATAATGTCAAATACCAGATTTACCTTGCCTTGAACTGAAAATACAGAAGTTATAAATGCACTGAGGCCAAAAATGTTCTTTGGTAAAGGTGAAACGGTTGTGTCCATAACTGCAGAAGGTGGTGTAGAACCCTACAAATGTTAGTAAATGAATAAAACATCACATTTATTTACACTATATATGGAGTAAAGAATTAAATACAAATCTTTTGGTCATGCATTTCTCTGTTCCACACTGTCTCTGATTCAATAAACAAACAATTGCTAGCTTTTACAATATACAAATAATTGCTAGCTTTTACAATATTAGTGCATCTCATTATGCCCTTCTATTCTCACTGTGAGTCTCCTGAGATCTGGGGTAGAGCTCAGTGTGTGGCATCTTCAAGAGACATGCAGAAGATTACATTTGCATTAGCTGAAATGAAGATGATGTTCTCTGGCGGCATCCTTAGCGCAATGCATAGGAAGACAGCAAGCCCTGGAGAGAGCTTGGCATTCAGTGCAGCCTTTTTGAATGAGTCTTCATTCATTGAGATTGGAGTAGCATGTGTCATGCCATTTGTAGTTGACAAAGATATCATCATTATTTCAGAAACCTCTACCAACAAGTTCAAACTCACAGTGACTTTTCTGTGTATGACCTCATTGTAGGCTGCCCATATTAAGGACTCATTGATCATTATAATTCAAAGCTTTGCACTGTAGCAGAGAAGATATTGTTGACATCAGCTGTATTACAGTATCCTGGTTATCTAAGGATACTGGGGAATCTGTTTCCACTTGATAATTTATGGCTTTTGATTTAATTTTTAAACTATATCATTTAGTGACTCTTGCAGGAACTCAGGCACCTTGTTCCTGAGTGATTTTGTTGTGTACATCTCAGCCCAAGTCTTATTTCTAGGTGCTTGCTAACATATGCAATGTCCTGTATGGCAATAATGGCTCCCATCCCATTGATATGGGCACACATGCTAAGTGTGTTTGTGAGGTCTTGATGGTAGATTTTAATGAGTCCTTGGGCTTGGATTTGATTTGGAAGACAACACGCCTGACAGCGGGAAGGGTTGTTGTTGATGCTACAGCACAGTATGTTAAATAGTATCAAGTTTGCATAGCTTTCCTGTATGATGTTGAGTAGCCTTCAAGTTGTGTTGTTGTTGTGTGACCCTGACCAGCATGCACATATCGAGGCCACACCATGGCTGGAAACCAAGTGGTCAAGCTCAGAGTGGCACTGAGTGTTCCTGTCTGTAATCTGTATTGTAAATTCCCATCAGTGGCTACTGACACCTCACATTCCGATGCCAATTCTCTGCCTGTGCTTGGCACTGTTGTTTTCATTGCAACCAAACTGACTTCACCATCCAGTGTCAATTGGATTACAGCACTTTGAAACAAAGGATCAAGATAGAACTGTTGGTAAGTTGGCACACTTGAATGGCTTGTGCAAACTCGAACTCTATATACCTGCTGCTTTACTCTTATAAAAATATGATTGTGGTGCTTAAATGACACTTATTTTATTACTCTAATATAATGTTTTGAATGGAATGAATCTTTCACTCTGCAACAGAGTGTGCATTATTTTTAAACTTCCTTGGTTGAAGGTTTGTGGATTACCAATGTAAGCAGGAGAGTTTCTGTGAAGTTTGGAAGGTGGGAGAAAGGTAATGGTGCAAGTAAAGTTGTGACAGCGTGTCATGAGCTCAGTCAGTAAGAACATTACCCACAAAAGGCCAGATGTGTTTGAGTTCCCATCAAACACACAATTATCAATTTTTATGTAGTTTTTGACTTTTATTGACAGTAAGGCTCACTCTATGTAATTAAAAATTGAGCTAAAGTAGAAAAAGAAATGAGGCTAGTGCCATATCTATGAGCAGCAAATTATCTCAAAGGATTAGCAATGGGTACTTTTTGTGGATGGAGAAAGACTGTCAAACATTTTAATTCTTCCAGATGAAATTGCTTTCAGAAGAGCTAATCACTAAGAAGAAAGAGTCCATGTAACTATACATATATGACATAGTACTCTCTAGAATTGAATGTGGACAGCATAGAAGCTAGAAAAGATTCCTCAAAATCTTTGAAGTTGCAGAGTACTGTGAAATAGATCTGTAATTGTGTTGACATCTACCTGGACCTGTCCTCTTCATAATTAATATCGCAAGTTTTTCATAATGCATATGGTAGATAAGGTTTTAGATTGTCAAACTGGAAATTGTCTCTCACTGCATATTTCCATTTACGTCAATATGCTAACATTTACATTGACATACATGTGGGAATTGAAAATGTGGTAAGCGCAGAGAATTTGTTGACACACATTTATATGCAAGTATCCTTTGACAATGGCTTAAAACCCAAAACAATAAAGTTTACAGCCCAGGTGGAATCGTGGTTTTAACCTTCAGTAGATTCTTAGTGGCATAAGTATATGATAATTACGAACTGGGGCTTTAAGTCTTAAGGCTTTTATAGCTGCTGGACCATGGGCTCCTCTCATCCGCAATGCCAGTCAGACCAATTGAACAGGAGTGGAATCGGCACAGCAGCATGTGGTGGGGGATGAGCCACAGGTGCCAGGTCCCGGCGACTCATCCAGTGCGGTCTGTTTATTCCATCCACTGCCACCATCGTGCCTCCTCAGGTGTGCTGTCATTGTATTCTTGCTAAAGTTGTGTCCCATGTGATGCAGAGTTCAAAGCCACTGTCCCGGTTGACCAAGTTACCATTGACTCGTATCACCACTGCCTTGTTAATAATAAGAGTCCCAGAAACGTTTCACTCTACACAGTATCTCGGTTTGTTCAAAATGAAATTTGTGTTCTTCACTGATGCTGTGCTCTGCTACCGTGGATTTTTCCTTTTGTCTGAGGCACATCTTCAGAGATGTGTTGTGTGATCCAAAGTTCTGTCTGTCCAATATATTGTTTTCCACATTCACAGGAAACACTGTAGACACCCAGTGTTCTTAAACTCAAGTTATAATTCATTGAACCCAGCATATTTCCTATTTTTGCTGGAGGATGGAAGATGATTTTTATCTTGCTCTTCTCCAGTATCCTGGCAGCCTTTGCCATGGGTGGCCCTCATACAGGAAGAATGCCAGGCTCTTGTAGTACTCTTCTTCCTGAAGGTCCTCCTTCTTCTTCTTCTTCCTCATCTTGAGAGGGCATCTAACCTCCATTTCAGTGTGCCCATTATTCTGGAAGGATTTCTTCAGGTGCTGCATCTCAGTAGGTAGACTGTCCTTGTTGCGTAAGTCGTGAGCTCTGCAGACAAGGGTAGTGACCGCAGATTTCCATTGTGCTGGGTGATGGCAGCTGCTGATGTTGAGGTACAGGTCTGTGTGTTTTCTTTTGGTAGACCAACTGTACCAGTGTGCTGCACATTTTCTTCTTTGTTAGGATATCGAGGAAAGATAGGCACCCATTTCCTACTAATTCCATTGTGAACTTGATATTCTCATATATGCTGTTCAGATGATTGAGAAATTCCATTCTGGTGTCCTTGCAGTGCTGCCAGACTGTGAAGGTATTGTTCACATATCTTGGGTTTAAGGCATGCTGTTTCCAAGGTGATATCCTCGAAGTATTACATGTACAGATTGGCGATACATGGTGCCGATGAGGATCCCATAGCAACTCCATCCACCTATTTGTAAAATTCACCCCCACACTGGAAATATGTGGTTGTGTGAGCATGACAGAATAATTCCACTGCGTCTTCATTGAAATGATTCTCAAGTTGCTTCAAGAAGCCCTGTAGTGGTGCCCTCATGAAGAGGGACGTGACGTCAGAATTGACCATAATATCATTTCTGTCGAGATGCCACTCTTTGAGTATCTTAACAAACTCTGTGGAATTCTTGATGTGGTGGGAACATTTACCCTTGAGAGGCTCGAGTAGTTGTGCCAGGTGTTCGGATATACCACAGGTAGAAGAATTTATCATGTCTACTGTGGGGCATATTGGTACCTTCCTCTTGGGTATCTTGGGGAGCCCATATACCTGTGGTGGAACCAGAGCTCTGGGTATAACCTTTTTACCAGGTCCTGAGGTATTGAGAAGACCAGTGGTCTTTTTTATCACAGCTGCTGTAAGGTCCTTCTCCACTTGTTTGTAGGCCTGGTCCTGCAGCAACAAATTAATTTTGTTCCTGTAGTCAGCTGCTCTCAGCAGCACCATCACACTCCCTTGTCTGCTGGTAAAATGACAGTATCCTCTTCTTCTCTGAGGCTGCGTATTTCCCAGTGTTCCACCACTGAGATTTTGTTTTTAGGCATTCTCTCTTTGTCTAGGATTCTGCAGGTCTTCCTTCTCATCTCATCAGCAGCTTCAGATGGCAGCCTGTTTATGGCCTGCTCGACGCTGCTAATGATCTCTAGTTTGGTAGTGTTCTTGGAACTGGTGCAAAGTTTAATCCTTTGGATAGCACAGGTGTTGTCACCTTATCCAGTTCCTTGCTCGTCAGGTTGGCAATGGCCCTCAAATCCTCGGTGTCAGCCTCCTGCCTTTGTGCCCCTGGTAGTTAATGGAACTTGTTTTGTTGTAGAGAAGCATTATATTAGAATGCTGCATTCTCAGTGAACCTCTGTGATAAAATCTTCTCAGGCTGACAGTCAATTCAATGCATCATTTTCCGGCAATGTTTCAGAAAGTTTTTTACTTGGCATTTTCAGGTGAAGTGTTGGGTTGACGTCTCATCCGGATCTTTATAGCTGTTGGACCATGGGTTTCTCTGCATCCTTGGTGCCCATTGGGCCATCAGGCGCAAGTGGAATGGGCACAGCAGTGCCTGGCGGGGGGAAGCCACAGGCACCAGGCCCCAACGTCTCATCTCGGTGTTGCCTCTTTATTCCATCTGCTGCCACTGTCCTGCCTCCATCAGTGCGCTCTTATCATATTAGCAAGAATGTGATGGGAGCACACCCAATGAAGGCAGGATAGTGGCGGTGGATGGAATAAACAGGCCACTCCGAGACGAGATGCTGGGTCCCAGCTCACATGGCTCCCTATTCCCCCTCCGTGCACCACCACGTCAGTTCCACTCACACCTGATTGGTTTGACTGGTGCCGAGGATACAGTGAAGTCTGTGGTCCAGTGATTATAAAGATCTGGATGAGATGTGAACCTGACACTTCACCTGAAGGTGGCAAGTAAGAAACTTGCTAAATGTTGCCAGAGAACGACACATTAACTCGACTGTCGACCCGTGAAGATTTTATCATTGTGATTTGCTGAGAAAGCCTGCATTCTCATATAATGGACCTCTATGGGGAGGACGTGCATTTCATCATCAAGTTGCTGCAAAAACTTCAGATCAAGAAGGCAAGTTCACTCAGCAGACTCGCGTTCTTGCAACATCGTCAGGACAAATCTACTGCCACAGTTCACACGCCTGTCACATCCCATCCATAAGGCAAGAACAAAACACATCCTGCAACATTCCAGATCAGCACTGCTGAGGGAGCACATATGCATCACAAGGTCAGAACTCGACAAAATTGGATGTGCCTTACTCGCATGCCACCGGAAACTGGTCTCGACAGTCTTGCCTTTCATGTGGAAGTGGGTAGACGGCAGTACCTTCGCCTCCAGTGAACTCTGCAAGTGGAGGGCCACCATGAAACAACAAAACAAGTTCCAGTGACTACCAGGGGTACAAATGTAGGGGACCGACTCTGAGGATTCTAGGACCATTGTCAACCTGATGGGCAATGAACTGGATGAGGCAACAACACCCATGCTATCCAAATGATTAAACTTCGCACCAGTTCTGAACACATCATGAAAACTAGAGATCATCAGTTGTGTTGAGCAGGCCATGTGTGGGCTGCCGTCTGAAGCCACTGAAGAGGTGAGAAAGGAGAGCTGCAGAATCCTACACATAGAGAAAATGCCTAAAACCAACATCTTGGCATCAGAACGGATGGTGTTATGCAACCTCGGAGAAGATAAGGATACTGTCATTCCGCCAGCAAACAAAGGAAACATGATGGTGCTGCTAAGAGCGACTGACTATTGGGACAAGATTAATTTGCTGCTGCAGGACCAGGCCTGCAAGTAAATGGAGGAGGACCCTACGACAGCTGTGACTAGAAAGACCATCGGTCTTCTCAACAACTCAGGTCAGACCCAGGAGCTGGTAAAAAGACTTCACTCCAGAGCTCCAGTTCCACCATGGTTATACAGGCTCCTCAAAATACACAAGAGGGAGGTACCACTATGCCCCATAGTAGACATGATAAATTTTCCTACCTGGCCAACCACCTGGCTCAGTTACTCTAGTATCTCATGGGTAAACCATCTTCCATCCTCCAGCAAAAATCAGAAATATGTTGGGCTCAATGAAGGATAACTTAGGTCTAAGAACACTTGGTGTCTACATTACTTCCTGTGAATGTGGAAAACAATATATCGGACAGACACAGCATTGCATCACAAACACATCTCTGTACATGTGAGAAGCATTCACCTTGGAAAGGAAAAATCTGCAGTAGTGGAGCACAGCCTCAGTGAAGAACATGCATTTCAGTTTGAACAAACCAAGATACTGTGTAGAGCAAAAGGTTTCTGGGTCTCCATTATCAAAGAGGCAGTGGAGATATAAGTCAATGATAACCTGGTCAACCAGGACAGTGGCTTCCAACTCTGCATGATGTGGGACACACCATTAGCAAGAATATGATGAGAGTGCACCAATGGAGGCAGGACAGTGGCAGCAGATGGAATAAAAAGGCCACACCGAGACAGGACGCCGGGACCCACGCTCGCGGATCTCACCCCCCTTTCCCCGCTCCCCCCTCCCACTACATGTCACCACAAATATCCATACAATACATGAACCTGACCCTTCACCTGAAGATGGCAAGTAAGAAATTTGCTGAAACATTACTGGGTTATGATGCATTGACTGCGCTGTCAGCCCTTATCCCTTTCCTTTCTTTTAGAGGTAAACCATATTTCAAAATATTCTATACTTCGTACTTGTGGCATTAATGGCAACATTTGTCTATCTTTATTTAAATTCAAATTTGTATCTTAGTAAGCCTTTGGGATTCATCATCTTAGCACTTTTAAATAAATCTGTTGTGTTTAAGTAAAGTACATGTTCAAGTCCCAGGCTAGCAACAATTTAATCTGCCAGAAAGTTTCAAATTATCACACACCCAACTGCAGAGTGAAAATTTGTTTGATATTTTCCCTTAGTTCTGAAGCTGTGTGACCAATTTTGCCGTATATGTATAAAATGAATTAAAGTATTGTTTACACACACACACACACACACACACACACACACACACACACACACACACGGGGTGGGGGGGAAGGCTTGCAGCTCTTTGTAATGAAGTTAAATGTATTGTCATTATTTCTTTCATAGGTTCAGATGACAAGGAGCAAGATTACAGCCATCTCTATGCATTAGGAGCCAAATTTAGCAGACTTGCATATATGTATAATAAGGAAGAAACAACAGAGGAAGAGGCAGCACAGGAATAAACACAATTACCACTATTAATCAGTAAGATTGCTGATACAAATACATGAAGCAATTAACTATGTTTCCAGTGAGTACATAGTTCTCATACATATGGCTGTGAAAGATTTCTGTCACAATAATTACCTACAGACCTAAGTGTTGTGTTTGTTGTGTTACGTGACTGCACATCACAAAATAATTGAAATGAATGTATTTTGTAATTACACATTCCCAAATATTTCTCGTATTGTGTTGTTCATCATTTACAGAAGACAATGCAAATGATGTGAACTGTACCTTTGGCTGTTTCTCAGGTGTTTCAGTTAAAAACCTTGCAAAGGTATAATATGACTTAACTGAACAACTACAGCCATTTTATTGTTACTGAGATATTAGTTATTTAAAACTTAGTAACTGACTGTTACTGAACATCAACTTTTTACTGTGATTGTGTATGTGTATGCTTTGGAAGCAGGGACATACATTTTTGAAGTGCCTAAAATTTATTTGATCTATTTATTATTGAGGTAGTGTTGGAAATGAGTATTTTTAATAAAGAAATAAATTTTGTGTGTGGTACTTAGCTTTTAAAGCAATTTTGAATAGTATGATGGATATTGTGGAGAAATCAGAAACTGATAGTGAACATACAAAAAAAAAATTAAGATTTTATTTATAATGTCAGCTTAAGTCATTAAATTCTGTTTACACGAGAACGCTGTAACTGCAGGTTGGTAATATAGTTTCACACTAATTTGAATCCCATATGAAGAAAAGTAATACTGTGTAGGTTGCTAATAATTGTAGAGACAGAGTTTGAATACAATGTGTCTCTAAAGTCTTCATCCACTTTACTGTAAGAAAATTTATTTTCTTTTCTCTCAATATCCAGAATAATTGGAAAAAATTATTGAAGTGTCAAGCCAATAGATAAATTATTTGTACATCTTATGCAGCACATGTGGCATTGCAGGATTGTTGTAATCTTTGCCTTCAGTTTATACAACGTGTTTCATGGGAGAGAGCCATGCATTGAGATTCTTGTAACGGCCCTGCCCCCCTAAAAGAAAATGGCATACCATGATACAAAGAGGATGAAGCAGCCAATTATGAAATGTGAAATCTTGAGACTCATTACATCTAACTAAGCTGTGAGGGAATTTGTTGCTCTAATAATTCCCTTAATGCCATCTGTCAGTGCTGTAAATGTTTGCAAGTTGGGAGGTATAGGAAGATGGCCTATAGACCCTTAGTCTCTCTCTCTCCCCCCCCCCCCCCCCCCTCTTTGCCCTTTGACTGTTCTGTTTGCATTAACTGTAGGGAAAAAGTCAAATGTTCCATGACAACAAGTAACAATTGTACTCAAATTTTAACAAGATGCCCCTTCATTTTATTTATTTATCATTGAAACAAATGAACATTGTCTCATCATTAAATAACATCATCATCTGGCAGCTTTTCATAATCTTCTATATTCTCATCCAAAGTGATGTGGCAAACTGGAGTATGTTTCTCCTTATCTCCTTCATTAAGTGCTTTCAGAAGTATAATCATTTTCAGCTATTTGCTCGTGTTGTATTTATAGATTATGAGGGATTACGAATTTTGTTCATTGTAATCCTAATATGTATGGGAATAATGTGAGATTTTCAAAATTGGACATACTTATTTTTCATGGAACAAGTACTAATCTAATCACCACTGATTGCTGTTTTTATTATCTCAAAATTACAAGTTTCAAAAAGTGTCACCCACCTTTGGATCATTTCTGGTAGTCACAGAGTAACCAGTCTTAACAGAACTATCAGTTTCATACTGTTTATGAAACAAAGAAAACAAATTACTTCCTGCTGTTGACTCAGCATCTAGAATGATGCTGCATCACTCCAGTTCTGTAAGCTACACTGTTGTCTCTTACTGATCAAACTAAAACTAACAGTTCCCTCTTCTGAACTGAGGGCAGATTCTTCAAATATCATTAAAATTTTAAGGTTACAGGCCTTTGAAATGGAATGAATACTTTAGAGACTCCATATATTCCTTCTGGATATATTAGGAGAAAGTGAGGAAAATATGCTTAAAGAAGAAGCAATATCAATTATTACCTTCTGTCAATCAAATGAACAAGAACGAAAAATAAATTGATGTGTTGACTATAAATTGTCTCAATAACTGAAAGTGGGAAGTGAAAACTGTTAAACAAAAGTATTTCTGTTGTATAAAAATAAATTTTACAATCTGGAATGTTAAGGCTCTGATATTTTATGTTCTTCATAAGTTTCACATTATTTTTTACCATTCATAATGAATGATTTTTGTGTAAATACTGTACTTCATTCTGTTTACATTGAAGTGTTTTGTGTAATTGATGTGATGTATTTAATGTCGCAGTGTGTGTACTTGTCTGTATTCCATATGAAAGAAACAATGAAAATATTTCCTGTTGTTTGATGTGCCATCAAAACAATACATTTTGTACAGTTTTTACACTTTTCATAAATATTGTTGCATTTTCTCATTAAAATGTGTGAGCTTTTTGTAAATAAAATAAATATTTGGATACAAAACAACAAAAAATTATGCAGTAATGAATACAAATGTTTTCTTAAATTATTCTGTAAGAAGAAAATAATTTTTGCCATTTGTGCACTTTTTCTTTGTTGCCTTCACAGAAGTGTGAGTGGAATGAGACATACCATCTTACCAATACAACATGAAGTAGATGAAGGTGGTAGCTCCATTCTGTCATGAAGGGATGAATGTGTACTTCACTCACAGCATGTGTGGAAATGCAGACTAACATACAGAGCTGACATTGTGCTTAAATGATAAAATCACATCTGGAAGATTTACAAATACAAGTAATGTGTGATATATACTCACAGATGAAATACCAGTTCTCTCAGAAATGCTGCATTTCAAACAAAGCAGTTCAACAGTGTCACCAAGCATGATAATGTACTAGTGTGGTTTATCACAGCAAAGTTGGCAGTTTCCTCTTCTGGCTGAAATCTAATTTTTGATGGATGAAGATTTGGCACTGCCATAGTCAAAGAAAAGTTTCATAGTGAGAGAATACCATTATTTTTAATAATTACTCCTTAAAAATGGTTGAGAAAATTTGTGCACATAGCTCATAAGAGGAAGCAGAATAGTACACTGAAGATGCAATACAAAGGTAATTTAGTGCATTAAAAATTCATCTCACATCCCCACCTGAAATAAGGAAGATCATCATGACAGTAAGATCAGGTTATATTTGATGTACTTTCGGTTCCAATAGATGCGTAATCAGGGGATCCTCCTAGATGATGAACATATTAGAAAAACAAGATTATACAATAAATATTTACAAAGGAAAACAAATTTGCTAAGCTACCTTCCACAGATCCCACGTGATATGGTTGTCATGTCTGTGCAATAAGTAAAAAAATCTTATACAGCATTTTCATGTAAAAGGTAAAAATAACTTGGCACAAAACCCACACTCCAGTCTATAAAGTAATTAGTTCTAACATGCGGTGCAGCTAGAGGCTGCGCACAGAACTGCTGTCATATTAGCAGGCTGTGTAGCCTCTAGTGGCCGTGAAAGCAGTATGGACTAAACAAGTTGTTGGAAGTCCCTTGCAGAAATATTGAGCCATAAGTGCTGCCCATGCAGGATTTTGTGCATGAACTGACCTCTCAATTATGTCACGTAAATGTTCAATGGCCTTCATATCAGGCAATCTGGGCGGCCAAATCATTCACTTGAATTGTCCAGAATGTTCTCCAAACAAATCATAAAGAATTGTGGCTCGGTGATGTGGCACATTGTAATCCATAACAATTCCATCATTATTTGGCAACATTAAGTCCATGAAAGTATCAAATGGTTTCCAAGAAGCCAAACATGACGATTTACACTCAACAATCAGTCCATTCTAGGTAAACACACCCCACATCATTATAGAACCAGCACGAGCTTGCACAGTGCCTTGTTGACAACCTGGGTCCATGGCTTTTTGTTGTATGTGTGACACTCAAACACTACCATCAGGTTTTACCAACTGAAATCAGGCCTCATCTGACCAATCCATGGTCTTCCAGTCATCTAGTATCCAACCGATATGGTCACGAGCCAAGGAGAGGCACTGCAGGTGACATACTGTTAGCAAAGCACTCGGGTTGGTCGTCTGCTGCCATAGCCCATTAATGCCACATTTTTGTTGCACTGTCCTAACAGATATGTTCGCCATACATCCCACATTTATTTGTGCTGTTATTTCATACAGTGTTGCTTGTCTGTTAGCACTGACAACTCTACATGGACACTGCTGCTCTTGGTTGTTAAGTGAAGACCATTGTCTACTGTGCTGTCCATGGTGAGAGGTAGTGCCTGAAATTTGGTATTTTCAGCACACTCGTGACACTTTTTACCTTGGAATACTGAATTCACAAACAATTTCTAAAATGGAATGTCCCACGCATCTAGCTCCAGTAACCATTCTACGTTCAAAGTCTGTAAATTCCTGTCATGTAGTCATAATCCCATCGCAAACCTTTTCACGTGAATCACCTGACTCCAAATGACAGCTCCGCCAATGCACTGCCCTTTTGTACCTTCTGTATACAATACTACTGCCATCTGTGTTTGTGCATGTCGCTATTGCTTGACTTCTGTCACCTCAGTGTAAATTTACAATGCATTCAGATGCCTTTGATAATTCTTTGACTATCATAGCCATGCATCATCAAATAGAAAATTTATTTTACAACACTTATTTACAATATGACTGTTCAGGCTTTCCCAATGGATCTGTTGCAAATACTCTTCTCATGTTTGCCATCAAATCATTTTGTAAACGCCACAGTAATTTGTCGATAGAACTGTTCAACGTTTTCAGGTCATGATAGCTGCTGTTGTCATTCTTACACAGCGTGACAGATGATAGGCATGTGGTGGCATCAAAATTTGTCAGGCCTGGAGCAGGCAGTATGCATGTGCAGGAAGATGCTCACAGTTGGAGGAAAGTAGCACCCATAGTGTCCCCTGCCAGGAGCCACAGAAGGCCTTTCACATGTGCACTGTGGGCAGTGACTGTGCTGCAGGACACTCCTGTAGTTAAGAGCTGAATTAGATCTCAGGAGTGCGCTGCATCGGGTCATGAGTTGGAAGTTCTTGCATCATCTGTTCTGATTTAATGGCAGCTAGTGCTGGATTCTCGGCAACGCTTAATTGAAAATCTGCATCCCTGTTGATAAGATTGTCCACTGTATGAATATGTATCACCTCCTTAAAAACACAGCCCCAGAAAGATGATGCTGAGGATAAAACTTCAGTCTTCTCATAAAACATGTGATTCCCCATGTCCAGGCAATACTTTGCTGCTGCAGCTGATTTATCAGGTTAGCCAAGGCACTTATGACTATTGTGTTAAACACAATGTTCTTGTATGGTTCAGCATGTCTGCCAAATATAACATTTCCCACACTGGCATGGGATCTTTTATACACCCTGTTTTCTAAGACCAAACTCATCTTTGACCAAGCACTAAAAATTCCTCAATTTTGCTGATGGTCAAAAAACACATTTGACATCATGTATCTTCGGGATCCTTTCTATTCTTGAAGACATGCTGCCAAAATATGGCAGTAATACCATTGCAATGGTTGCCTCCACATCTTCGTTTACATCTCTGCTCTGAACAGCAAAATTGAAGAATTTGCTGTGCTTGAACAAAGACAGTCTTGGTCTTAGGAAATATGGTGTATAAAAGATCCCATGCCACTGGGGGGAAATCTTATAGTGGGCAGACATGCCAAACCATGCAAGAACATTGCGCTGAACACAATTATGATACACGCCTGGGCTAACCTGATAAATCAGCAGTAACGGAGCATTGCCTGGACATGGAGCATCACATATTTTATGAGAAGACTGAAGTTTAATCCTCAGTGTCATCTTTCTGGGACTGTGTTTTTAAGGTCATACGTATCCCTATGGTGGACAGACTTATCAACAGGGATACAGGTTTTCAATTAAGCACCGCCTGGAATCCAGCAATGGCTGCCATTAAATCAAAATAGAAAACAAAAGAACTTCCAATTCATGACTTGATATGGGGCACTGAGAGCACTGCTTTCCTCCAACTGCAAACACATGTCTTGCCTGCTCTTGGTCTGACCACCTATCATCAGTCGACTGATATAGCAGTGACAACAACAGCTACTGTGATTTGAAGATATCGAACAGCCATATCGATGAAATATCCTGGGATTTGCACAATATGATCTGATGCCAAACCAGAGAAGAGTATTTGCATTTATTTACAATAATCACATTACTGCAATGAATTTGTACAGAAGTAATATTTTGCTAATACTCAAATTATTTGGTATTATTGGTAGTATATCAGTTGGTTCTGCTAAGAAATTCAACAATGGAGCAGAAGAAGTTGCCATCAGTAAATATTTCAGGCTCTTCTTAAACTGTATTTTACTTGTATTTAACATATTTACAGCTGCTGGTAACTTATTGAAAATGTGTGTTGCTCAATAACGAACATGTTTTTGGACCTGTGGTGAGTAACGATATTAAGGCAAAATAATAACATTTAATACCACTTTATGGTAATGATATACTTTATTCACTTTGTGTTCACAAAACATTACAACACAGAGCAAAAATGGACATCAAGTGAGTTCAAAAATCATCATAAAGGGAGATCACACGGTTCAATGTATCGAACCACTACAGAACCTCCCTCCCCAAGGGAGTGCAGAGCATGGTGAAGGAGCAAAAAGAGAAAGGAATTATTGGGGAGGCAATCAGGGAAGACACAACACAAAATATCAACCATGTCAGTGATATAGGGGACAATCTTTGCAGGAGAGCGGAATTTCAATAGGAGGGGAAGGGAGGGGCTGTGGACAGTCATGTAGAATGACAATTGACAGTATGCCATCCTCATCAATAAAAGCTTGAAGGAAGCCATTGATATAATCTTCGGGTAAGTAAATAGCTCGGATGAGCCTGAGGTTAACATCCTTATGTTTACATATGTGAGAAGGTGCACAAAAAACAAACAAATAGTTACTGTGACATTGCACTGAGATGTCATCCACTGGAAATGAGCCAAAATGTCAACAATAAATGTGGTCATAGTTGAGCATGATGTTGGCAGTGAGAGAAAGGGTACAGGAAGTTGGTCACACACATCACTGTTACTGAGGGAGACACGATCACTAACATTGGCTTCACAAGATGTAAAGGAGGGTGGGAGGGAAGTGCCTGCTGAACACTCACTGGAAACTGGTTCTTTGTTGTGTTGGCAGTTGGAGGAAGCTCTGAGGCCTCATCATTTGAGACATGTTCATTGAGGACCCATTTCAGCTAAACTCTTATGTAGAGACACCGTTTGTGGTATACCATTTATCAGGATGGTCATAGTGTTTGCAGCATGGTTGAGAACCCGCTGAGGTTCTGAATAGGGTGCAGTAAGAGCTGGATGAACGGTGTCATCTTGCAACATAATAAAGTCGCAGTCTCCAAGTTCCTTGTATAAAAAGACTGGTGGGTATGTGCTCGTGGCTGTCGTATCCACATACACAAGATATGAGAGTGAACTTGCTTGACTAAGGAGGGTAGCCTCTCTTCATGAAGAGAAGTAGTGTCCTTGACAAATTCTGCTGAGAGCACCAAGGGTTCCCCATAAAGGATCTCTGTCGGAGAGGCCCTTAAATCGTGTTTATATGCCATGCGAATGTGTAGCAGTACCCATGAAAGTGCATCTGGCCAAGAGTCAGAATGGCACATTAATGCTGCCGTTAGTGTTACTTTGTGGATGGTAGACTGTTGTATGGAAATGCTTGGTACCACATAGGACAAACAATTGTTTGAAGAGTAGAGACCCAAATTTCCTGCCCTGATCTGTGGTGATGGATGCAGGGCAGCTGAAAGTGGAGAGCCAGCAGGTAATGAATGCTCGAGCCACAGTATCCACCAAGATATTGTTTAAAGAAACTGCCTCTACCTACTGTGTCACATGGTCAATGATTGACAAAATGTAACGGTGGCTGTTAGAAGGGAGTAGGGGGCCAACAAGGTCCATATGAACGTGTTTGAAGTGTCCCTTCGGTATTTCAAAGTGTCCCATAGGGGGATGTGCATGTCGACCAACTTTGGCATGTAGGCAAGATATGCAGGCTTGTGCCCACTCCTGCCAGTCTTCCTTGATGTGTGGCCAAACAAAATGTTCAATTATTAGGTGTACCGTCACTCTGATGCTTGGATGAGCTAGACCAAGCAGCGAAGAAAAAATGGCCTGTCAAAGGGGATGGGGTATGAGTGGTCACGATACGTTAGTCGAAGTATCCAAAGAGGCAGTTGTGTGATGCCAGGGAAAGGGCATGGTTGAATGTGGAGAGAGGTGGAGTTGTTAGTTGCTACTGACTGTACCTCCTGATCAGTAGTTTGTAGTTGTGCAAGCTCTGTGGGATCAAACAGGCTCGTAATAGTATCAATGTGTGGCATGTAGACTGGTGCAATGTTATCTGTGCCTCTGATAAAACGTATGTCCATTGTATATTGGCTGATGAAATCTACATGCCTGAAGAGATTTGGAGAGAGATCATAGCAGGGTTATGCAGTGCGTCAACCAGGGGATGACGATCCGTGTAAACGGTGACGCCACGTGCCTCAATATCCTCTCAGAAATAGCGTACGGCTTCATAAATGGCCAGTGGCTCCCTGTCAAATGCTGATCAGTTATGTTGGGAGGGGGATAGTTTTTTGTAAAGAAATGTAGTGGTTGAGAGTCTTTGTGATCGTGTTGCTGCAGCACAGCACTGATCGTGGTGTCACTAGCGTCTATAGTGACTGTGACTGTGACTGTGATCGGCTAGTGTCACTGCATTAGCTAGGGCCTTTCTTATGTCACTGAAGGTGCAAGTCATGTCCTGGTCCACGTAACCTTGTAATCACCTGAGGTATGTTTCTCTTGCAAGGCATCAGTTAGACATGACTGCAGGGAGGCAGCGTGATGGACGTGGCACCTGAAAAAATTAATCATGCCTAAGAAGCAACATAGGTCACAAAAAGTGATAGATGGTGATAAGATCATAATGTGAATGACATGTTTAGATGTGGGGAGTATGCCTTCAGAGTTCACTATGTGGCCCAGGAACATAACTTCTGGCTGGTGCAACTGGTGCTTGTCTTTGTTTATCTTCACACCATTATCTGAGTGCATCTGGAGTACTTGAGAAAGATGTTGCTCATGTTCATTAGCAGAGGCAGTGAAAACTAAATTGTCATCAAGATAAGCATAACAAAATGGGAACTGATGAAATAATAACTCTACAAAATGTTCCCACGTCTGATCTGTATTTTTAAGACCGTAAGGAATATAGCAATATTCAAGCCAAAAAGGTTTATAACGGCTGTCTTAGGAATGTCATCTTTGTGCATTGGAATCTGATGATATGCCTTACTACAGTCAATGACACTAAATTGCTGAGCACCATGTAGTTGCAACACATCATCTAGAATGTGGAGGATGAGGTAGTTGTCTAAAATGGTGTGGGCATTGAGTCTACAGTAGTATCCACAAAGTCTGAATGTTGAGTCCTTTTATGGGAGAAGATGAATAGGTGATGACCAGTTACTATCAGGAGGATGTACAATTCCTAGTCATAAAAGTTTCTGAATGCATTCCTTTGCAGTGCAAAGTTTCTTAGCTGATAGATGGAGTGGCTTTGTGCGGACAGGGGGTCCTTCCATAGTATGTAGCCTATGACATGTACCATTCATAATAACTTTAAAGGAGAACCTCAGTGGGCCTACACAAGCATAAGGCATTCCGCGGCAGGGAATGACATCACACACAGCATTGTGAAACTGAGAACTGACCTGTAGAATAGGTAGTGAAGATTCTCTGCCATCAGGTACTGTGTCGGCAGTTGCAGGTGTGGAGTCCGAGCCAGCTGTTGCACGTGGTGTCAGCACAGCGAGAGGGGCGTCTGCATTGGCAGTGGGTGAGGTGGCATGAGGGTGTGCAGGCTTAATGTGAACATGCGGGATGGCATCGATGGTAGTGGCTGCGTAGCTCATTGGTTTGACAGCTGTAGAGCGAGTGTAGTCTGCCGACATAGAGGAGGCGGATTGCCACTGTGTGAGGAAGAAGACAGTTTGCATTGTACATTGGCCATAGAGAGCAAGACCAGAGCAGTGTCTGGCATTGTAGTGATGGTAGCTGCTGAAAGTCCTGCAATGGTTGTTCATGTACGTGCCAGGTCCACAGAAGTGTTGCCGATCAGTGCCTGGAGTGATGCGTTGGCTGCACGTAGGGCTGCAATGTCATGTCGTTGGTTGATTCGCTTGCACAGTGAATCCACCAGGTCTGAAGTGAGGGATACGAGTTCAGATGACAGGCCTGAGGGGGCAGCCGCTGTTGCTCATGAATGTGTGGGTGCTGTGATGAAGGAGCCCTCGATGTGTGTGTCAGAAGGGTCATGGGGCAGTGTTCCCCATGATAAATCTGGAAAGAGGCCATAGTGTCATAGAAAATCACTGCCCAACACTGGCTCATCAATGTCCACCATGTTGAATGTCCATTCAAAACAAAATTTCAGTTTAAGTTTGAGGCAAAGGTGTGTGGAGCCATAGACAGTGACAGACAAATTGTTTGCTGGACACAGTGTCATGGCGGAAAGCATTGGTGGTGAATTGACAACACTGGAGGTATGACGCTGGTTTCTGCATCGGTGTCGACCAGGAAGAATATGTCACTGATGAGGTCACATATGCACAGTCTGCACGGAGGTAGTTGTTTATTGTGTGAAGATTTGTGTTGCTGCAGGTGCCCTGTCGAATACCTGTGAGATGGTGGACTTATCTCATGACAGAAGTTTGGGTGCAGGGTGCACGGTGGGTGACACTTCTGAGCCGCATCTCCTTGATGGCCATGGTACCAACACAGCAAATATAAGGTGTGTGGCTGTAGACTGTGTGTGACATCTGTAGTTGCAGTGCCAGAATTGGTTGAGGTGGAGGAGGACGTGGGTTAGGTGGTTTACTGCTACAGCCATCAGGTAGCACTTTGACAGAGGTTGGTGACTGGAGTGACCTTGTGCAGTCTCGCATGAAAGTACATGCTGGGATGTGTGCAGTAGTGCCAACTGTCAGTGTAGAACTCTGCGGTTCGGTTAGTTGTCAACGTCTGATGATTTTATAGGTGTCGTCTACTAGCCATAAGTGAGTAAACTGCTACGGCCATCAGGTAGCACTTTGACTAAGGTTGGTGACTGGAGTGACCTTGTGCGGCCTCGCGCGAAAGTACATGCTGGGATGTGTGCAGTAGTGCCAACTGTCAGTGAAGAACTCTGTGGTTCGGTGAGTTGTCGACGTCTGAAGATTTTATAGGTGTCATCTGCTAGCAATAGGTGAGTAATGATATTGCGGCAAAATAATAACATTTAACATCAGTTTATCATAATGGTATACTTTATTCACTTCGTGATCACCAACCATTACAACACAGAACAAAACTAGACATCAAGTCAGTTCAAAGATCATCAGAAAAAAGAGAGATCACATGGATCAACGTATCAAACTGCCACAGACCAATGTAAGTGATTTTAAATCATTGTGAAGATTATTCTTATTTATAGTATTGATTCCATGAACTGAGCCATTGGTTTGAGAAAGAGATATATATTTTAATGACAAAACTCATTAAGGAGTAAATATACTGAAAAGCAGTAGCTAATATCTCTGGTTTCCTGAATAGGACTCTGTAGGATGTTCTTGACATCACACTACATGTCATTCTGACTACACAGGTTTGGACCCAGAAAACTTTAGCTTAATTTGATGAGTCATCCTGAAAAGTAATCCCTGTGATATGGAATGAAAGTAAGTATAGTATGCCAGCCTTTTTATTTTCATATCAACTATAACTGACAACATTCACATTATAAATGGATGTTTGTTAATGTTCAGCAGTTCTGTGATGTGCTCCCCCAAGCTGAATTTATTATCAAGCTCTGTAATCTCAAGAATTTAACACTGTCAACTTCTTATACCTGTTTGTTATCATATTTTAGGCACACACTAATGGGAAACCTCTTACAAGTTCTGAAGTTTAGTGACAAAGAATTGGTTAGGAACTATTTATTAATGTCCATGAAAATTCCATTAACTAATCTTTCCAACACTATAACTGATTTGCTATGTGTTTCAATGTTTGTTTCATCTGTAAATAAAACAAACTAAGTGTTAATGACACAGATTAAAGGTCATTGATATTCATAAGATGGAAGTTTGTGTAATCTCACATGTAATTAGTTCCCAGTTAGATGATGCCCGATAGCTCAATACATGTCTCTTCCCTAACAAAACCCTTTATTTCCTGATAGAGATATAAGATTTGAACCAGTTTTCAGCATTTACTGTTACACAACAATATTCTAACCTACCTAAAAGGATATTGTGATTTACATAGTCAAATGCATTTGACAGATCACAATATATACTAGTAGCCTGTAATTAATTGTCTAATAAATAAAGTACATTCTCAGTGTGTGTGTGTAGATATTTTCTCAATATCAGACTCCTTTAGAAAACCAAACTGTGACTCTGACCATATATTATTTGCTGTCAGATGGTTAAGAGGCTGACTGCATATTACCTTACTAAAATTTTTGAGAACACTGACAAAAGTGAAATTGTATGGAAATTTTACAGTATTTCTTTATCCTGTTTCTTAAAAAAGATCTTCAGCATATTTCAGCCACTCGGGAAAAATTCCACTGATAAATGACTGGTTACACAGATATCTTAATGAGTTACTAAACTCAGAATCACACTCTGTAATTAACTTTGTTGATATTTTTAACATGACTGCTAGAATTATTTAATTTTAGAAATTTTATGGTGGATATTACTTCCACTGGTGCCGTGAGGGTCATATTCATATTACTGAAGTTATTTGCAATGACTGATCTGAAATACTTCATGGTAGTGTCTACTGAACCTGCTAATACCCATCTTTTCAGTAACAGTTATGAATGAATTCTAACATTGCACAAACACAATGCCAGAATTCCTACCAACCAACTTTTAATTTGCTTTCACATAAGGGAAATACTTAGAAACTGAATGACATAGCAGTCAGTACAAACACATGTTTGTACTGAAGGTTGGTGACAAAGTATTGGTTAGGAACTATTTATTAATGTCCATGAAAATTCCATTAACTAATATTTCCAACACTATAACTGATTTGCTGTGCATTTCAATGTTTGTTTCATCTGTAAATAAAACAAACTAGGTGTTAATGATACAGATTAAAGGTCATCAATATTCATAAGATGGAAGTTTTTGTAACCCCACATGTAATTAGTTCCCAGTTGAATGACGCCATGTGTGCCGGATAGCTGTTGCAATTGCTCATCAATATTTTATAGAATTTTAGTCTTCAGTTACTTATTTTAAAGTTTATTTGTGTTAATATTTTCTGTAAAAGTAACTTATTGGTGGATTTTCATTAATCTCAGTCTTTCTTCCTGTGTTATTGACTCGAGTGTGCTTACATCATTCATCTAAGCCTCATGCCTCAGTAGTGTTTTTACATTTGGCGGCATCCACTGCAGCTGTAGCGGTTATAAAGCTAAGTGCTGACAAAATTATTTGTGCACTGTTATACGGTTATTAAATGTAATCATTTTCAGTGGTGTTTCGTGCTGTTTGTGGTGAAATAACGATTTAATAAACTTTTGGAAACTTTCACTCACTGTGTTTTTTAGAGTTTCCTGTGCATTGAAGTCATTTAGTAAACTTCGTGCTTTAGTTTTCAGCTGACATTTTTTTATTGTTTCTCGTGAAATATTTCAGTAAAATTTTCATTCAGTGCTTTAACTTCGTTGAGTGTTCCAGTGGCCATTTGAATTTTTTGTTTTAGCTAATAATTTTGTGAAGTTTTGTTGTTATTGGTATTAGCTGTGGTGTAGTAGTATTAATACAAGTAGTTACTTTCTTAGTAGACAGAGAATTTCGAGACCGCTATTGTTAGTTCTATAAATAGTTCTACTGGTGTAACTGAACTTCGGTAATGTAGATGTATAGTTTTTTTTCAGTAACTGTAAAATTTTACTGTGAGTGAGAAGTGTGGGCTCTGTTGTAGGTTTGTGAGTAGTGTGTTACTGTGTGGGATCTGTTCAAAGTATTTTCATTTGAGAGAATGCAGTGGGGACGCCAGTGGGCATTCTAGCAAGATCCTCTCCTGGGAATGCAGGGTCTGTAATAGAAATAAGTTGATAGAGGAGCAGGAGCATAATATCTGTGCCCTTCAGGTGTAGTTACAATGTGCAAAGGAGGAACTAGATAGGTTGAGGAGGGTGAATGGTAGTGGGGAATGGGAACTGGCAGCTGGCAAGAAGGCAGCTAGGAAGAGGAGGTATTCAGACAATTTTACTTTGTGTATATGCAATAGATTTGACCAACTGTCAGAGATGAGTGGAGAGGAGCCTCGTGTAGATGTAGACGTAGGGAACATGCAGCAGTCCTCAGCAGTTAGGAGGCCTAGGTCAGTTGCAAAGTCTAACAGAAAGAAGAAGGTTTTGCTGCTAGGTAGTTCGCACAGTAGAGGTGTGGGCTAGCAGTTGCAGGAAGTGTTGGGGAGTAAGTACCAGGTCACCAGTATTGTGAAGCCTAGTGCAGGGTTGGCTCAATGACTGACAGCGTAGGGGAGTTATGTAGGAATTTTATGAAGGACAATCAGGTAGTGATAGTGGGGGGAGCAGGGAACAGTCTTGATAGGGACAGGGAATATGATGTAGGTGGTGACCTGGTAAAGAGAGCTTCTCAAACTGGTGGCACTAATGTGCATTTTGTGCAACTGTTTCAGCATCATGATCAGCCTCATCTTAATGTGGCTGTTAGGCGCGTTAACATGGGGCTGAGGAGAGCGCTGATGACAGAGGGCATGGGTCGCATCTCAGTGGTGCCAGTTGGGTCTATCAACAGATTCACTAGGCATAGCCTGCACCTCAATAGGTATGGGAAGGGGAGGCTGGCAAAACTGATAGGTGACAGTGTAGCAGATGCCGGTGGGCTCACTCATGGAAAAATTCCTGTAGTAGTTAGTGTTTAAGCTGCACCTTTTTTAGATTGAAGTCAGCTGATAGGTACACCTGCTTAAAGTAAGTTCCTCTAACTAAGGGCTCACCTTCTGAGGATGTAATGTTTCCAAGTAGAAAAGGAAATAGCATATTTCATCAAAATATAAGAGGTATTAGAAATAAAGTTAGTGAACTGCTTACTATGTTGACTCTGAAATTATTGGTATATCGGAGCACCATTCAAATAATTTGTCAATTCAGAGGCTTTCTTTACCAGGGTACAGATCAGCTGGTTGTTTTTCAATGACTTCCTTGTGGGGTGGGGAAGTGGCTATGTACATAAAAAACAGTATTCCATTTGTGTCCATAGACATATCACAGCACTGCACTGAACAAATATTTGAATGTTGTGCAGTGGCAGTTGAATGTAGTGAAACTAAACTTCTAATTGTTGTTGTTTGTAAGCCCCCTAACTCTGACTTCACAGCATTTCTGCTCAAGCTAGAGAGGGTTCTTGATTCACTTTGTAGGAAGTACCAGAAATTAGATATATGTGGTGACTTCAATATAAATTTTGTATATGAGGGTGCAAAAAAGGATCACATGAATTCATATGATCAGATGCAGACTGTAGACTGTTCTTTTTTTTTTCAACTATGCTGCAGGGGAACTGTAGCACCACCATAGACAGTATTTTTATTCATTCCTCATTACCAGATGGGCATTATGTTAGTAAAAGGGTGAATGGCTTTTCAGACCAAGATGCACAAATTTTAACACTAAAGGACTTTAGTACTCCAACAAATGTCATATTTAATTACAAACTATGTAGGAAAGTTAATCCAACAGCAATAGAGAGTTTTTTAAACCTTGTCAAGGAACAAGAGTGGCAAGATGTTTATAGTGCCGATAACATATATGATAAATATAATGCTTCCCTTAACACATTTCTCATGCTCTTTGAAAGTTGCTTTTCATTAGAATGTTCTAAATGGGTACTAGCAGTAATAGGCAACCCGGGTGGCTGATTAGTGGGATAAGGATATCTTGTAGAACAAAACAAGAATTATATCAAAATGTTAGAAGTAGACACAATCAAGCTACAGTATCCCATTACAAACAGTATTGTAAGGTGCTTAAAAATGTTACTAGGAAGGCAACGAGTAAGTGGTATGCAAATAGAATAGCTAATTCACAGGATAAAATTAAAACCATATGGCCAGTTGTGAAGGAAATGTCTGATCAGCAGCACAAGGTCAACAATATAAAGTCAGTTCACAGTAAAAATATTTCTGTTACTGATAAACCAGATACATGTACAGTATTTAACAATCATTTTCTGAGCATCGCTGGTGAATTAAATAAAAATTTATTTTCTACAGTGAATCATATAACTTTCTTGGCAAAAAGCCTTTCTGAGATTGATGTCTGAAACATTCCTCTGTGATACAGACAAGAGGGAGATTGAGTCAATAATTAAATCACTGAAAACTAAGGACTCTCGCAGTAATAATGGAGTACCTAGCAGAATATTAAAGTTCTGTGCTGCACATGTAAGCCCTATATTTAGCCATATTTGTAATTTTTCCTTTAGGAATGGTCAGTTTCCTGATAGATTAAAGTACTCAGTAGTAAAGCCACTTAATAAAAAGGGAGAAAGGGGTAATGTAGGTAATTTTAGATCTATTTCTATGCCATCAGTGTTTGCAGAAGTTGTTGAAAACGCAGTGTATGTAAGGATAATTGATCATTTTATATCACATGATTTGCTATAAAATGTACAGTTCAGATTTAGAAGTTGTTTAACAATTTAAATGCTATATTCTCTTTTCTCTGTGAGGTACTGGATGGGTTAAACAAAAGGTTTCGAATGCTAGGCATATTTTTTTGATTTAACTAAGGCATTTGATTGTATTGGTCACAAAGTATTGCTTCAGAAGTTGGACCATTACAGAATACGGGAGTAGCTCACAACTGGTTCTCCTCTTAGTTTAGCGACAGACAGCAAAAGGTCATTATTCACATCGTTGAGAATGGCCGTGATGTGGTGTCTGAGTGGGGTACTGCCAAGTGGGGAGTGACCCAGGGATCAGTGTTGGGGCCACTCCTGTTCCTGATTTATATTAATGATACGCCCTCTAGTGTTATGGGTAAATCTAAAATATTTCGGTTTGCTGATGACACTAGCTCGGTAGTAAAGAATGTTTTGTGCAACAATGGCTTGGTCTCAAATAGTGCAGTTCATGACCTAAGTTCAAGGCTTGTAGAAAATAAACTAACGCTAAATCACAGTAAGACTCAGTTTTTACGGTTTCTAACACACAATTCAACAAAACCTGACATTTTAATTTCACAGAATGGGCATATGATTAGTAAAATTGAACAGTTCAAACTTCTAGGTGTTCAAATAGATAGTAAGCTGTTGTGGAAAGCCCACATTCAGGATCTTGTTCAAAGACTTAATGCATCCATTTTTACTATATGAACAGTATCTGAAGTGAGGGATCATTCAACATGAAAATTAGTCTACTTTGCTTATTGTCATTCGCTTATGTCATATGGTATTATATTTTGGGGTAGCTCTTCCCATTCTAAAAGGATATTTTTGGCTCGGGCAATAAGTGGTGTAAGTTCACAAACCTCTTATCAACCCCTGTTCATGTGTCTGTGTATTTTGACATTGGCCTCTCAATATATAAATTCCTTACTGTCATTTCTAATTAACAATATTAGCTTATTCCCAAGAATAAGCATCTTTCACTCAGTTAATACTCAGCAGAAATCAAACCTGCATTTGGATCAGACTTCCTTAACTCTTGTGCAGAATGGTGTGCACTATACTGCTGCATCCATTTTCAATAAGCTACCACTCAAATTCAAAAATCTTACCAGTAATCCACACACTTTCAAATCGAAACTGAAGAGTTTCCTCATGGGTCACTCCTTCTATTATGACAAGGAGTTCCTTGAAAAATTAAGCTGATTCTTGTTGTATTGTTGATTTTGTTTACTTAAACTTATGGACTGACTTTCTTCAAGTTCATAAACATTTATTTTTATCTATTATTACTTTTATGTCGTAATTTCATGTACTGACATGTTCCATGACCTTGTAGATTTGCTCCTCAATTTGTTCCTAAGGAACTTGATGTGTAAATAAATAAATACATAAATGAATTCATAGACTACATCATGGCACAGTCTTACAGTGAAGCATACATTAGTCACATAAATTTTAGAGTGGCTGAGGGCATGGTGCAGCACTTGCTGCACCATTGGTAGTGATGTGAGGTGTCCTCTTTAGGCCAGCCATGGAGGCATGCACTGTTTAATTATTCACACTCACTGTATAGGGTTACAACACTCCTTTCTCCTTGGAGAAGACTGTTCACAGGGGAGATGTCCATGTCCTCATCAGAAGAGGATGACTGCTGGCCCAGGTGTCATGCTGTCACAGCAGAATACACGCTAAAATGGCTCAGGATGGGCAGGTGTGGCACCCATGCCCATGCAATGGACCATAAGGCAGCACCAGTGATGGGCATGCCATATTCATGTCACATCTGGGCAGGCACTCAGTGACAGAGGACACAGAGAAGACAAACACAGCAGCAGTAGCAACAGGGGCTGTGGAGATGGAGGCAGTCCATTGCTAACTAATCAACCTCATGGCAGCAGCACCCAGATGAAAAGCAGTGCAGGAGCCAAAGGGCATGTGGACCATGGTGCAGATGATGGAGGTGGCTGTGGGGGTGGTGGAGTCTCCGCAGGTTCAGTCAAGTGTGGGCAGGACTTGTCGTAGAGTTATGACACCAAGCCATTTGAAGTGTGCAGCTCTGAGCAGTGATCAACAACTGATGTTATTCACTTAGAGTGTCGGCCAAAGCTGCAGGCCCAGGTGGCAGAGCCCAGATGGAACTGCTGTGAGGCGGGTGGCCAGATGACAGCTGGATCGGATAAAGCAGCATATGTGGCTGGTAGCCTGGAAGCAGTTCCACCGGGCTGTGGTTGACAACTGCAGGATGCTATATGTGCTCAACAACCTATTGAGGGCTTCATTGGGAGAAGATTACGTGATGTATTTCTTGTCTGACTTTTGAAAGTACATATCAGCCACTCTGCCTCACCATTTGACTGGGGATGAGATGGAGGGGCCAAAACATGCTTCTCTTTGTGCAAAAGTCTTCAAAATCCTAAATCC
The DNA here is from genome assembly GCF_023898315.1 of Schistocerca nitens. Classification (NCBI taxonomy): domain Eukaryota; kingdom Metazoa; phylum Arthropoda; class Insecta; order Orthoptera; family Acrididae; genus Schistocerca; species Schistocerca nitens. Next base: position 38,441,494 of record NC_064620.1, read on the forward strand.
CAATTGTGGGCTGTTGTCCATCACAAGCATATATGGTAATCCTTCCAAGGAAAGAGTCTTTGCGAGGGCTGTGACCATAGCCACTGTGGATGTTGACGAGCAATGAACCACATAACAAAATTTTGAGAATGCATCAACTACAACAAACCAAAAGGAGTTGAGGAGGGGACCTGCAAAATCAGCTTGAATACACTCCCATGGGCAATGGTTGGGAAGGAAGGGTGGGAGGGGGTGCCAAGGGCAAAGAGGGAACCAAGGTGCCACTTGATGGGTGGCACACTGTGAGCAGGCTGACAGATGTGATCTCACTGTCATTACCTAACCAAACACGTGGTGGTGGGCCAGCAGTTTCATACAAGAAACAGCACACTGGTCCAGATGGAGAAGGTGAATGAAGTCCCAGCATAATGCCAACTAGATCATAACCCTGGGTGCCTATTCTTCAATAGCCAACAGTAAAGCTCCATCAAAACTGAGAAGCAGTGGCGGAGAGCATAATAATTATGTAAAGGATACAATGGTTGACCCAGTGGTTTATTCGGCCAGCTGAGGTGCACAAATTGCACAATGGTTGTAAAGCTGGCCAGATCACATCATCCTGTAGCATACGAATTCGCAGTTAGAAAGGTGATGACATCCTCATATGATTGATATGGCTCTTCACCCACTGGATCACTGCTGGGAACTCTGCTGGTTCTAGGGACAGAGTGAGTACAATGAACTCTGCCAGAAGTGAGAGTGATTTTTTGTACAATATTTCTGCTAGTGATCCACGTAGGTTTTCCTTGACTATTGTTCTGAGAGACATCACATAGTATTTGGACATTAACCACAGGTTTTCACCAGGATTCTATGTGGAGGTTGATGGAATCAGTATTAAGTAAGTCCATAATGGCCACATCATGGGTCTACTCTTGTGCTAGTTTGTCATAATGTGGATAGGGTGTCCTGACCCTCAATCCAGATCACAAAGATGTCATCAGTGAATCTGAACCTGATGAGAGGTTTAGGATTCTGGGTGTTTAGGAAGGATTCCTTTAGATGGCCCATGCATAGGTTGACATAGGATGGTGCCATGTGGGTGCCCATAGCTGCACCCTGAATTTGTTTGTAGGTAATGCCTTCAAAAGAGAAGTAATTGTGCATGACGATATAGATGGTCTTGGTGACTAGGAAGGAGGTTGTTGGTTTGGTATCCATTGGACATTGGGAAAGGTAGTGTTCAACCACAGTAAGTCCATGGTCATTAGGGATGTTAGTGTAAAGGCAGGTGGCATCGATAGTGACAGTAGGGCACTGTGTGGTCAATGGACAGGAACTGTTGAGAGTTAGTGGAGGAAATGTATGGTATCTTTTAGATAGGAGGGTAGGTTCCAGGTAATAGGCTGAAGGTGTTGGCCTATTAGAGCAGAGATTCTCAGTGGGGGCACAGTAACCAGCCACAAGGGGCTCCACCCAGTTGCCACTCCCATCATGCACTGCTGCTGTTGCTCGCAGTGAGGCTTCAGCTGCCAGAGGCTGCTCTCATGTCTGTGTGTGTGTGTGTGTGTGTGTGTGTGTGTGTGTGTGTCATCTTTCTTTTACAAAGGCTTTGTTGGCCGAAAGATTATATTGTGACAGTCTTTTTGTTGTGGCTATCTGCAACTCAGCATCTCCGCTCTATGGTCAGTAGCAACTTTCCTTTTCATAATATTGTCAGTGCTCATAGGTATTTGGAGGTAAGAATTCCTGCAATCAATGATGCTGGAGATTGTGTTAAGTCTGGAATATTTGGAATTAGACAACTATCATTTATTATTCGAGCATTGAGAGCTATGTAGTCACTGCAGAGTCTCATGGAACCATAATTTTTGTGTACAAGTTTTATTGGGGAATCTCACAGGCTGTTCAAAGAATGGACTGTCCCTGACTGTAATATTTCAACAACCACTGATTTTGCAGCTCATAAGTGTGATGGTGCCATCACGCTTATGGCATCACATTGTGGCAGACTGTCAGACATGAGAATTCAGTGCATCATACCATTAAGGATGGGGCATTGTTTAACTTTCACTCATGCCTGTTTGGGTGGGGGTACGGTACACTCATTCAGTGGACTGAGAGATGAGGCAGAGTGTGCCCAACTGATCTGTTATGTACACTGAAGGTGGAGGTGGGAGAAAGGAAAGGAAAAGGAAGGAACTCTTGACGTCAACTGCATTGGTATTTTATGCAGAGTCAACAGCACTGAGTGAAAATGTGTGCCGGACCAGGATTTGAACCCAGGACCTCCTGCTTACTAGGGAGCTGCATGGAGCACTGCACCATACACACAAAGTGTTTATCACAATTGCATGGTCTATCTCTGTATGCCCCTCACCTGACCCACATTCTCACCTAGCGCCACCTATCCACAGTCCCTGTCCACGTCCTCCATGCCTGCTTTGATTTTCCCACAGGAGGTTGAATGTAATTGTGCATTTACAGTGAAGTTGATGGATTCATAGCTCATTGAGGCAACTCAATTATATGAATGTGTGGTGACTGTTATTTCAGATATGTCTGAAAGAACAGACACCATGCGTTCACGTAACATGTGCTGACTTGTGCTCAATGTGGTGTGCATGGGGTCATTGACTGTGTAGCTGTGGGTGTTAGTGCTAGTGAGGTGTGAACTACCATAGTGGGTGAGGCAGAGGTAGTGCCAGTGTTGTTGTGTGATGCTTGAGTGAAAGGATCTGACAAGGCTCGTGCATGTGTGCAAGTGCAGCAGACACATCCTGTATGCATTGATGTAGCACTAAGTGCTCAGCATAGAGTGCACCTGATGGTTTGTCGGTGTTCACATAAAGCCTGTGTGTCATCATTAGCTTCTCCATCATTATAACACACTCCTCTAGTGTGTTGGAGCATGCATCATCATCATGCTAATGCCCAGTGGTGCATAAGAGAGTATCTGATGGACAGGAAGGCAAGGAGGTGAAGAGCACTGGTATCAAAGTTACAGTTAGTGATTCTGTGTACAGTGATAAGCAAGTCATTTGTGGCATGGAATTATAAGTATTTTGTTCCAGATGATATTGCATTTGTGGCCTTTAGTACCATACTGATGTCTGGCCCTGAATTGAAAAGGAAGTATTTAAGCTTGCTTCGATTAAATTCGTATAGCCTTTCACGCAACAGTGGAAGTGACACAGAGTACATTTGCCCATTCATTGTGGGTGTTGGCAGCTTGATATGTCGGCACCAGCTGGTGTGCCAACTGCGGCCTTTGTTTGGAGTTTGGGTAGCTGCAGGGAGGCTGGCAGTTAGGTGTGGTGTCACCAAACTGGGCATGGGGTGGTGGCGGTGCTTGGCGCATCATTGCCAGCTAGGAGAGTGATATGTGTGTCTGAGTATGAGTTTGGGGGGGAGGGGGCATTCAACTGAGATCTAGAACTGTGTGGCATGTTATTGTACACAGCATTGATGCACAGTCTATGCTGTAGCACAGTGAACATTCTGTATGCAAGATATGGCTTCTTCTCTAGAGGCTCTGTCTCGTGAGCAATCATGGGGAGTTGTAGCAGTGGTGGAAGCTTGATAATCCATAGAGTCCATTATGCAGCATCTGGCATGATATTCATGTCTAGTAGTCCCATAACCACAACCACATCTGGGGTGACACCTTGCCTGTTTTCACACATTCTGGGGTGCATGACAAGCACAGGAGCAAGGCAGATTTTGGCACTTTATACTTGTTTCATTCAAGCAGCAGGAGTATGACATCGCTTTTAATGTCAGCTTGCTCTGTTAAGTGAAAAACTAATGTCACAAATCGACAGTTTTCATTCAAAATTTCTAATGAAGTAAACATACATTTTACTATTGCAAGCCAAAGTGCCTATTGTTTTATCTGGAATGGTGGAAGCTTGGGTTGTGTGCTGAGCCCATGTGCTGAAGTATGACTGAGCTGTGGTTGCACTGATGTCATTCCAAATGGTGTAACTGACAAAGTATCATGGAGCATTTGCAGTGTGGTTGTAGATCAATAACCATGTCTGAGTACTGCATGACCTGTTGCACTCCACCATAATGGTGGTCATATTTTCTAATAGCATTCATGACATGGCTATCATGTTTGGCACAGGAGTCATGTTACTGTTCATATTTACTCTGACCTGTCCTACTGAAATATGAACTGATGCACTTGATGCCAAATCTTGTACAAAATCCAACAGTAGATTGTTCAGTGGCAGCCATTATTGTGGGGAGCTGGAGCATGTATCATTCTGAGAAGCAGGATGCATAGTAATATTTAGTTTGTATTTGAGCACTGGTTTATACTGATGATACATATCACTCCCGTTAATACTTGAGGCATGGTCTCTAGGAGCTGGTGACAGCATGCAACCCGTCCATGATGGCTGCACTGTTGCTGTATATTATCTCGATATGAAAGGAAACATCTCCCCATCATGCTGCACTGTTGTTGCAGGTTACCAATGTGGTAGCTTTCCCTTGAGGGAATATGGTATAGTTGTAGGTAAACAACTAGAATTCTCTCATATACAGATTTATTCTCACTTAGCTTCTACACAGATACAAGTCTGGAGGCTAACTGCCGTTAGCGTCCAACATCCTGCCCCAAAAGCCTCTCCTCAAAGATAGCCCACTTGCGCACAGAACAAATATCGATATTTATGGTGCTCTATGCCACATAGCCCCCCCCCCCACCTGCCCAGTATGGAGTATGTGCCTGTGAATGGGAGGGGGGGGGGGGGGTGAGAAGTTGGGAAGGTAACGCACAGTTCTTCTGTGTCAGGCGGAAGCGGTTGACTGGTAGGAGACCGGGGGGTGAAACCCGGTACGTCGACGGTGAAGTCAGCAAGCGACGGCGACGCCGGAGGCTGAAGACGACGTCCCGTCCTGGAGTGGAGGTGTAGCACTTCGTCAGCTGGCAGACGGAGAATCACCTTGCCAGAAGGCCTAACAAAGGCACGCAAATTGCCACACACAGCACTTCTGCTCAATTTAAAGCGGCGCACCACACGAGATTCTGCACTTCCTCCCTCAGTATTGTCACACGCGAGTACCACACACACCGTATCGCCATCTACGACAACAGATAATTTATGTATGTCATCAGGGTGCACATTTGTTGTGAATTCTTGGATGGCACCTGTACGAGCAATGGTAGGGAGGCAGGGAGGTGTGGGAAAGCCAAGGCAGGGGGGTGGCAGGTGCACTGGACTGTGCAGGAGACAACCTCGGGCGATCAGCTGACAGACGAGGGAGCGTGACCGAAGGCAACGAGGAGCCAGCATGGATTGAACGGCATGATAAAGAGCTGTCACACGAAGATGGTAACACAATGGTAGAATCCGAGTGGTTGGTAGTTCGACTGCGAGGGCTGTGAGGAGTGAAGCCCCGAAAAGATTGGCCACTCGAATTAGATGAACGCGGAGAAGGAGCAGTGCTCGGCAGAGAAGCACGCTGTGGAGAATCAATACCCGAATGCATGGTGTGGGAAGATGGATGGCCGCTTGAAGCAGGAGTGGGAGAAATAGGGGCAGAATCAGGGAGGTTCACCTGAGACTCAATGAAAGCTGGTTTCACTAGGTTGAGTGAGACCGTGGTTACAGAGTCTTTTATGAGGAGATCCATGTTATTCTCAGAGCATTTGACGACCTTGTAAGGACCTGTGTAGGGCGACTGAAGCGGGGCTTTGACTGAGTCGTCTCTGAGAAACACGTACTCACAAGAGTCTAGCGTGCACGGTACGTACACGCGCGGAGGTGTATGAGCAGCCGGAGGTGGAGGCTGAATTTTGCTGCAGTGCAAGCGCACCCACTCGAGAAGTGAAGGGAGTTCAGAGGGCCATGGAAGTGGAGTTGGAGTAACTAATTCTCCAGGCAAAACCAGAGGTTGGCCATACACAAACTCGGCTACAGAACCCTTGAGGTCTTCCTTGAAAGTCGCACGAAGGCCAAGGAGCACGAAGGGCAGTGCCTCTGTCCATAGTGAGTCATGGCAACGCAGGGCAGACTTTAAGGTGCGATGCCATTGCTTGACAAGCCCATTGCTTTGGGGGTGGTATGCAGAAGTATGAATTTTGACAATACCACACATTTTACATAAGTCAGAGAAAACTGAAGACTCGAATTGTCGCCCCTGGTCAGTGAAGAGGTAAACAGGTGAGCCAAATCTAGAGATCCACGAATCTAAGAATGCTCGACTTACTGTCTCAGAGGTAATGTTTAGAATAGGCACAGCCTCAGCCCACCGAGTCATCCTGTCAATAGCTGTAACGGAAACCCTCGGAGGGGGGCAAAGGGCCTACGAGGTCGACATGAACATGGTGAAACCGGCCTGGCGGTTGGGCAAAACAGCCAAGGGGTGGAGAAGTGTGCCTGAAAACTTTGTTCTGTTGACACACCATGCATGCCCTTGCCCAAGACTGACAGTCACGGCGCATGTCTCTCCAGACAAACCATTCAGTTACCAGACGGGTGGAAGCTTTGACACCGGGGTGTGCTAATGTGTGTAGTTTGTCAAACACCTGGCGTTGAAGGGGCTTAGGAATGAACGGCCGCAACGTACCAGTCGATTCATCACACCACAGTAAGTCAGATATGCCAGGGAAAGTAGAGCGTACCGGTTGGAGAGAGGAGCTGTGGTCTGAAATTAACTGCATGGTATCGGGGTCTGCCGATTGCAACCGAGGTAGGTCCGTTAAGTCAATTAAGGTTGTGACAGCACCAACACACGAGAGAAAATCAGTGACCACATTGTCCGCTCCTCGGATGTAGCGAATGTCATTTGTAAATTGCAAGATGTAATCGATGTGACGAAAGCGTCGTGGGGGCGGATCAGCCGCAGGATTTTTTATGGCAGGAACCAACGGCTTGTGATCAGTGAGCACATAGAAATCTCGTCCCTCAACATCAGTTCTGAAGTGTCTTACAGCCTCGTAAACTGCAAGTAATTCTCTGTTGAATGCTGAGTATTTCTTCTGCACGTTGTTTAGCTTTTTTGAGAAAAGCTGCAGGGGGGTCGTAACATCGTTGTATGCCTGACTCAGTACTGTGCCGATAGCATTGTCACTAGCGTCAGTAGTGATAAACATTGTGGTGTCCGCCCGTGGGTGAGCAATAGTGACAGCGGAGGCCAACAGCTGTTTGAGTTCATTAAATGCCTTGTCAATGTCTGGTGTCCATGGTACCTGGCGGGTGCCAGAAGTTTGAGGGCCAGTGAGAGCATCTGTGAGAGGAGCCTGCACCGCAGAAGCGGCTGGCAAATGTTTCCGGTAATAATTAACTGTTCCAATGAACCTGCATAATTCCCTATAGGTCTGAGGGCATAGCATCTCGAGAACAGGCTTGATCTTGTCCTGTGGTGGTGTCAGACCATCCGATGACACAACATAACTTAGGAATGTGACGGATGACTGGTGCAATTGAGTCTTTTTATTGTTCAGTTCAATACCAGTGGCTGCTAAAATATCCGTCATGACTTGAACACGCTCCTCACTCTGTTCTAAAGTAGAAGCAAAAACCAATATGTCGTCCATGTATACGAAACAAAAGTCTAGATAGGATAAAGTTTGTTTGATGAAACGCTGCCACGTTTGGGGGGCGTTTTTCAACCCAAACGGCATAAATTTGTATTGGAACAGCCTGAAGGGAGTGGTTATGGCAGTCTTTTCAGTGTCCTCTGGAGCCATAGGAATCTGATGAAATGCGTGCTTATGGTCCAAAACAGAGAAGTACTTTGCACCTGCGAGCGCAAGATTGAAGTCTGCGATGTGTGGAACCGGATATTTATCAATGATGGTGTGGGCATTTAAACGCCTATAGTCTCCGACCATACGCCAAGTACCGTCTTTCTTTTGGTCAAACAGGATAGGACTAGCCCTGCAACTGGAAGAAGGTTCAATTATTCCCTTTTGTAACAGATCGTCCAATTGTTCTTTTGCAATTTTCATAAATTGCGGCGTGGGCGTTGCGATATGGGCGGCCCATCGGTTAGACGTAACCGATGAACTGTGCCATTAGTGACTACTGCAATACGTGGCGTGGCACGACAGTCAGATGTCCGTGAAGCGGAGCAGGCAGTGGCGGACGAGCCAAGCTGTGGCGCTGAGGGCACGGAAGTACAGGTGTGCCACCCGCTCGTAGGCTGTGTAATGGCCGCACACGTGTTAACATGACGCGAGGTTGGTACACTGGTTCTTGGTAGTGGACCGTGCCGCTACGAGCGCTGTAGGCACGAGTGGGTGTGGCCGGACAGCAGATGGCCGTAGTTCATTGCCACAAGCTTGGCAAGTTAATTGTCCATTCGGAAAGCAAGGAGCATGAGCACTCGGGCATACCCTATCATTACAAAAGGGGGTGCTGACACAGTTTACAGAGTTCACAACATTGTCGCTAACGTGCGCGGGCACGGAAACACCAGATTGGCACGGACTGACCTTGTCTGTAGCCGACGAGTCGTCTGCTCGTAGGTCCGCGAGGCGTTATTGTGTGGAGGCCAACTCGTGCTGTATGTCACGGAGATGCAGCAGCATTTCCTTACGTTTCATCCGCAACTTCAAAGACTTGGCGCACTCCACTAGCCACTTGTTTGTCCAAGATTGCAGCTCCAAGGATAGGTTTACACACTTCTTAGCACATCACACATTTTTGGTGTTTGCCGAACTGTCACTCGGTGAAGCGAAAGGAATATGTTCGTTAAGGGAGGGGTAAAACACAGTATTTTGCACAAAATCTAGTGACAACTGATAGTGCTTGAGGAAATCAATTCCGAGAATAGGTTCTTCAATTTTTGACACTAGAAATGTCCACTCCAGCTTGCACTCGGGCGAAAGTTTCACTGTATACAAAGTGGAACCCGAACACTGTAGGGTAGACAAGTTCACTGCACAAAGTACTGTTTTGTGTGGTTGCACTTTATTGGTTGCTAGGCGAACCGGCAGCAAAGAGACGTCTGCGCCAGTGTCTACCAGAAAACATACACCTCATCGTACATAGCGAACATAGACTCGACCACACTTACTGTTATTGTCCGAAACGGAGTGCAACGTGGGATGGTGCCCGTGGTTTACATCGCAGGAGGTGGCACCATAGCTTACCTGCAGTTGGAGTTTGGGTAAGAACACGGTGACTGGCATTTGCGAGCTTGCTCCCCGAATCTCGCGTGGAAGAAACAGTAAGGTTGGGCGGGCCTGTGCTCCTGTGGGTAGTTGCTACGTGACAGAGTATGTGCCCCAGAGTCTTCCACAGAGGCCGATGCACTGTCGTTGCGGGGAGTTGAAGGTGCAGGCAGGGCGGCTAGTTTAACAAACTTGTTATTAGCAGCACCAGACAAGGGCGTGGCGTCAGAAAGCGTCTTAGTGCGGTCACGTCCAGAATGCAGTGCATGGAGCTCACGTTGCCTGTCGGAGTATGCTATGTCGGCGGCGTGTAAACGTTCATTTACTGGCCTATCTTCATACGCAGAGATTGCAGTCTGGACAGGCAAAGGCAGCTTTTCAGTCCAGATTTCTGCGAGCGTGTCATCAGGCATAACTTGTTCATCGACGAGAAGACGGATGCACTGCCAAAGCTGGGACGGAGACCTGTCGCCGAGACGCTCTTCGTAGATGAGCTGTCGCACATTTTCTCTCCTGGTTTTAGAGACGCGCTCCAGTATCGTCTGTTTCGCCACAGCATACTTCCCTGCTAGGGGGGGTGCTTTGACCAGATCTTAAATTAAATCGACGCTGTCGTGAAGATGGTTCATGAGGCAGGCGAAGCGTGCATCGTCGTCCAAAGCAGAGACATTGAATGTTTGCTCAACCAGGTTAAACCAGAAATCCGGGTGAGCGGGTTTGAAGTCTGGTAATTTCGGCAGATTCGGCACTGCAGTCACTGCGGAGGTGCGCCTATTACTTCGGACGAAAGTAGAGCATGCAGAAGATTGCGAGTCCGAATTATTGGCGTCCCGTAATGCGGGAATCACGAAATTCACTTGACGCCGGGGGGGGCGGCTGAGAAGCGACGGACGCTCGAACGGTGTGAGGATCGTAGTCAAAATGTGCATTCTCATTGACGTGGTAGCTCAGAGAGAAGCCACAAGTGCTTAAGTACGCCGGTGAATGTCCGTTATGCACACAGTATTCACTCGACCGTTGAGTGGTGGGGCTGGTTGTGGATGTTGGAGTAATTATTGTCCAGCACAGAATTGTTGACCTGATTAGAAGCAACACAAGGATACCACACACGTCCACTAGGATGCACACTCGGTGTGATATTTGCTGTTTGGCGAGCATTGAACACCTGTTGACTAGCTGGTGCGGAAGGATACACACTTGGCGGGAGCTGATTCAAGTTTGAATTTACTACTGGATTTTCTTAAGTAGCAAAACCTCGCTTGACGCCACGAACTGTGTTGAATTGTGTGTCCGACACAGGAGTAGGAATGTTCCGACCAACACTCTGTGGAGAACACGTGGGAAGGTCCAGGCTAACAAAGCCAGAGTCCACGACCGTTGGCGGTTGGAAGAAACTGGCGGCACTCGATGAATTCCACTGCATGTTCTGGCTGAAGGATTCCGAAGATTCTTGTGGCATTTCCACTACGATGGCAGGAGTGCTGGAGAGATGTTGCTGGAATCCAGCTGGCGGTGAATGCTGAAAGGGCATTGTCTGGAGCTGAACAAAGGCCCTCGCGATCGCGGAGAAAACCGACGCGGTAGGCGCGTAAAAAACCTTCGGGCGGTAACTCGGACGCGTATTACACAAAAACGGGGTCACCAGTGAGGGAATATGGTACAGTTGTAGGTAAACAACTAGAATTCTCTCATATACAGATTTATTCTCACTTAGCTTCTACACAGATACCAGTCCGGAGTCTAACTGCCGTTAGCGTCCAACATCCTGCCCCAAAGCCCTCTCCTCAAAGATAGCCCACTTGTGCACAGAACAAATATCGATATTTATGGCGCTCTATGCCACACCCCATTATATGTAGTGATGATACCAACATTGGAGATGACATTAATATGACACAACTGTTTCATTGTTCATAAGCCAACATACAAGACACTACATGGTACAAGGTTCTAAACCAAATTAAGACCTTTGGAGTCCATCCAGATATTGCTCTCAGCTACATGTGTTCTCTGGTCCAAGGCATTACTTGTGCTGGTGTTCCCACAAAAGTTTAACAGATCAAGATGGAGGAATTATTTGTGAACATACATGAAAAGTGGCACCAGTGAAATTATAGATGGACAATCACTCACTTCACGGTTAGAAATGGTGGATGATAATTATGATGGACAATAAAGGAACCAGCCTGACCAACAATGAGAGCATAGACAAAATCCTGAAGTTAAGTAGTGTTTTCTTATTTTCTTTTCATTTATCTAGTTTCTGTGTGAAGAACAAAAGACTAAGTCACAGGTAGGCACAACAAAAAGACTGTAAAACAAGTAAGCTATCAGCCAAAAAGGCCTTCATCAGAATTAGACAACACACGTACACACTGTCATGCAAACACAACTCACACACAAGTTGTTGGCAGCCATAGACTGTAACGTGTGTGTGTGTGTGTTTTGTTCAGTTTCAATGACAGCCTTTTTTCCTGAAAGCTTACTAGTTTGACAGATTTTTGTTGCACTTATCTGCGACACAGTGTGTCTGCTATATGGTGAGTAGCAACTGTCCTTTTCATAATACTGTCTTTATTCCATCCTGAATTTTCCATTGTTTGAACAAAAGCCTAAAAGTGATGATTTCCAAGCAGAAATTAAGGGGAATGTCAAATATGGAAAAACGTTAGCAAAGATATGGTCATTTTTTAAAAATTCACAGGTCTAAATTCAATAATCTGCAACTGAAACATTGAAATCTTATGAACAATCACGTAAATGAACTAAATCTAATTTTTTTTCCAAACAGCTGAACAATCAATAAATAAACCTTTTTCTGTTTGTGAATGGATCATTAGAAACTATTGACAAAATATTGTTAGAAAATAATGAACGGGTCAGCATACTTGAAGAAAAATACACTTGAGAACAAGTAAAACATGCAGCAGAATCTAATCCTGTAGTTAATGATGTGGAATATATTAATGACTTGAGTGAATTAGTTAATGATAATGAAGAAGATAATTCTTTTTGTGCTTTGAAAGACAACTTTGTAGTTGTAAGGCATGAAAAAACTTTAACCATCGTTGAGTTGCTGAATGGACTGACGACAAAATGAATGGGTCCCTGCTGTAAATACCTGAACTGTCTAGGCAAAATAAACTTTCAACTTAAGTTTCTAAAAGCAGATTGGAAATCATCATACGCAAACAACCTTGTGGAGAGAAAGTTTGAAATTTTCAAACGTACATCTTTTTCTGCAAAAATTATTACAATTTTGCATTTGGTTATAACTTAATTCTTGAACAATTTATCAAAATGAATTGTGCTGTAATACCAATGCCGCTAAGGTAGTCATCCCACAGAAATGCCTGAACAGACCAGAATTGCCCACAGGTGGCACAAGTTATCTGTGTCAACTATCTGCTGTCGTGTACACTTAACAATATGCAAAATTCTGGCAATGGTGAGTTGCATACAGGTGCAAGTCATCAAAAAACAATGGCCAATATGAGCTGAACAATGGTTCTTGACAGTGCCCCATGGTTTCAGAAGAAAGTTGTTCATTTTGTCCAGATACATGGCCACTGTTTTCCCACAGTCATGCAGTCAAACACTGTGCTCATACCCCTGAGGAGTGTATACCCTCTGGGATCAGTGTTTGAGCAGAAATTGTCCCAACACTAATTACTGTGGTCACACAATCACCAGTGAATATACATAATGTATTGAAATCACTATAATTTGGTTGTATTATGTATTCTCTCATGTGGCAAATAAAATGCAACACCTGAGACATGTGCTCTTAATCAATTGCTGTCACCTTTGCGTATATTCTACACATAGTCCATGGGTGTGACAGTAAAGCTGACTCACTGTATGACTGCCTTGTAAGCAGCAAAACTTTGCGTTTCTGCTCCTCTGTGACTAATTTATGCACACACTTGCTTGCTTTTGACAGTAATTGTCATCATTTAGAGTTGAAAATGGTTAAGAGAAAAAGAATAACTGTAATTTGTGAAAGTAAAGCTGTGGTAAAAATATATCTAAAAACAAAGATGATGTGACTTACCCAATGAAAGTGCTGGCAGGTCGATAGACACACAAACAAACGCAAACATACACACGAAATTCAAGCTTTCACAACCCACGGTTGCTTCATCAGGAAAGCAGGAAAGAGGGAAGGAGAGGGAAAGATGAAAGGATGTGGATTTTAAGGGAGAGGGTAAGGAGTCATTCCAATCCCGGGAGCGGAAAGACTTACCTTAGGGGGAAAAAAGGACAGGTATACACTCGCACACACACACATATCCATCCACACATATACAGACACAAGCAGACATATTTAAAGGCAAAGAGTTTGGGCAGAGATGTCAGTTGAGGTGGAAGTGCAGAGGCAAAGATGTTGTTGAATGGCAGGTGAGGTACGAGTGGCGGCAAGTTGAAATTAGCGGAGATTGAGGCCTGGTGGATAATGGGAAGAGAGGATATATTGAAGGCCAAGTTCCCATCTCCGGAGTTCGGATAGGTTGGTGTTAGTGGGAAGTATCCAGATAACCCGGACGGTGTAACACTGTGCCAAGATGTGCTGGCCGTGCACCAAGGCATGTTTAGCTACAGGGTGATCCTCATTACCAACAAACACTGTCTGCCTGTGTCAATTCATGCAAATGGACAGTTTGTTGCTGGTCATTCCCACATAGAAAGCTTCACAGTGTAGGCAGGTCAGTTGGTAAATTACGTGGGTGCTTTCACACATGGCTCTGCCTTTGATCATGTACACCTTCCGGGTTACAGGACTGAGTAGGTGGTGGTGGGAGGGTGCATGGGACAGGTTTTACACCAGGGGCGGTTACAAGGGTAGGAGCCAGAGGGTAGGGAAGGTGGTTAGGGGATTTCATAGGGACGAACTAACAGGTTACGAAGGTTAGGTGGACGGCGGAAAGACACTCTTGGTGGAGTGGGGAGGATTTCATGAAGGATGGACCTCATATCAGAGCAGGATTTGAGGAAGTCGTATCCCTGCTGGAGAGCCACATTCAGAGTCTGGTCCAGTCCCGGAATGTATCCTGTCACAAGTGGGGCACGTTTGTGGTTCTTCTGTGGGAGGTTCTGGGTTTGAGGGGATGAGGAAGTGGCTCTGGTTATTTGCTTCTGTACCAGGTCGGGAGGGTAGTTGCGGGATGCAAAAGCTGTTGTCAGGTTGTTGGTGTAATGGTTCAGAGATTCTGGACTGGAGCAGATTCGTTTGCCACGAAGACCTAGGCTGTAGGGAAGGGACCGTTTGATGTGGAATGGGTGGCAGCTGTCATAATGGAGGTACTGTTGCTTGTTGGTGGGTTTGATGTGGACGGACGTCTGAAGCTGGCCATTGGACAGATGGAGGTCAGCGTCAAGGAAAGTGGCGTGGGATTTGGAGTAGGACCAGGCGAATCTGATGGAACCAAAGGAGTTGAGGTTGGAGAAGAAATTCTGGAGTTCTTCTTCACTGTGAGTCCAGATCATGAAGATGTCATCAATAAATCTGTACCAAACTTTGGGTTGGCAGGCCTGGGTAACCAAGAAGGCTTCCTCTAAGCGACCCATGAATAGGTTGGCGTACGAGGGGGCCATCCTGGTACCCATGGCTGTTCCCCTTAATTGTTGGTATGTCTGGCCTTCAAAAGTGAAGAAGTTGTGGGTCAGGATGAAGGTGGCTAAGGTAATGAGGAAAGAGGTTTTAGGTAGGGTGGCAGGTGATCGGCGTGAAAGGAAGTGCTCCATCGCAGCGAGGCCCTGGACGTGCGGAATATTTGTGTATAAGGAAGTGGCATCAATGGTTACAAGGATGGTTTCCGGGGGTAACGGATTGGGTAAGGATTCCAGGCGTTCGAGAAAGTGGTTGGTGTCTTTGATGAAGGATGGGAGACTGCATGTAATGGGTTGAAGGTGTTGATCTACGTAGGCAGATATACGTTCTGTGGGGGCTTGGTAACCAGCTACAATGAGGGGCCAGGATGATTGGGTTTGTGAATTTTAGGTAGAAGGTAGAAGTAGGGGTGCAGGGTGTCGGTGGGGTCAGGAGGTTGATGGAGTCAGGTGAAAGGTTTTGCAGGGGGCCTAAGGTTCTGAGGATTCCTTGAAGCTCCGCCTGGACATCAGGAATGGGATTACCTTGGCAAACTTTGTATGTGGTGTTGTCTGAAAGCTGACGCAGTCCCTCAGCCACATACTCCTGACGATCAAGTACCACGGTCGTGGAACCCTTGTCCACCGGAAAAATGACAATGGATCGGTCAGCCTTCAGATCACGGATAGCCTGGGCTTCAGCAGTGGCGATGTTGGGAGTAGGATTAAGGTTTTTTAAGAAGGACTGAGAGGCAAGGCTGGAAGTCAGAAATTCCTGGAAGGTTCGGAGAGGGTGATTTTGAGGAAGAGGTGGTGGGTCCCACTGTGACGGAGCACGGAACTGTTCCAGGCAGGGTTCAATTTGGATAGTGTCTTGGGGAGTTGGATCATTAGGAGTGGGATTAGGATCATTTTTCTTCGTGGCAAAGTGATATTTCCAGCAGAGAGTACAAGTGTAGGACAGTAAATCTTTGACGAGGGCTGTTTGGTTGAATCTGGGAGTGGGGCTGAATGTGAGGCCTTTGTTTGTTTGTTTGTGTGTCTATCGACCTGCCAGCACTTTCGTTCGGTAAGTCACATCATCTCTGTTTTATATATATTTTTTTACCACGTGGAATGTTTCCCTCTCTTATATTCTTAAAGCTGTGGTAAGTTATACTCAAAAGCGATGTCACTTATGTGTGAGAATAAATATAAAGAGAAGATTACCACTAGTGCATAAAAATAAAGTGCCACAGTTTGTGTTAATTTAAAAAAATTTGATGTTTAAAAAAAAGTCTTTTTGTCTGTTACAGACAATGCGTAAGACTTTACTTATGTTTTGGTAATGAGTATTTTCTTGACATGTTAGGCTATACTTTGTGAATGAATTATTGATGCAAATTGAACATCCAATATTTGATTCTGCTTAAGGACAGTGATTATAATGCTTTTACTTTAATTGTATCTATTATTTCCAACTTTGAACTACCATATTTTGTATGATGATTAGTATTAGAGAATGAAATATACTATGTTTTAAAGATTTTGGTAAAGTAATTAGTTATGTTGTGCTATATCTTTTTATTTTATATCGATTGTGAGAAAACTTTGAAATGAGAACTTTTTCCATTATTTAAAACAATATTAAGCTGATTTTAAACTGAAAATGCAATATGTTGTTTTTATAATGTTAATAGGAAAATAAAAAAATCTACTCCCCAAGCAGCTGCAGGGGAACACACAAAAGGATATAATTTTCGCAAGCTTTTGGAGCCAGTGGCTCCTTCTTCCCGCAAAAGAGTTGAAGGGGAAGGAAAAGGGGTCAAGAAAAAGGACTGGAGGGGTTTATGGAAAGGGGCACAGTTTAGAAAAGTCATCCAGAACCCCTGTTCAGGGGAGACTTACCAGATGGGATGAGAAGAAAAGACTGATTGTTCGGGACTGCACCGGACGAGATTTGAAAACCTGAGAGCTTAAAGGTGGAAGACAGGGTAATATTCAAGACAGAGATTACTACTAAAACATTATGTATGAGTTAATAAGAGTGAAAAGCTAAGTGCATTGTATGTAACAAAGGTGGGAGGGGGGCTGTCAAAAAATGACAAGTCAGAAAATGAAAGACGCAGAAAACTGAAATGGAGTGAAGAGAGGAGTAGTTACTGTGAATAAATGCTGAGATGGAACGAATTAACATAAATTAAGGCCAGGTGGGTAGCGAGAACCAAGGACATGTTGTAATGCTAGTTCCCACTTGCGGAGGTCTGAGGAACTGGCGTGTGAGGAAAGGATCCTGATGGCGCGTGAGGTGAAACAGGCACTGAGGTCATGACTGTCATGTTGTACAGCTTGTCTGTTTACATATCTCTGTATTTGAATATGTATGCCTATACCAGTTTCTTTGGCGCTTCAGTGCATTTACTCAGTGTTTACAATAACTTATAACATAAACTTGAATCATAATCTGAGAGATCCTTAAAACACTCATTGATCATTAAGAAGTTATAATGACTTCTTAAACTGTTAATAATAACTACCGTTAATAATAACTACTTATGCTGTTAATAAGTACATGCCGTAAACAGAAATGAAACTTTATAACCTCCACATTAGTAGCTAAAAATGAAAATAATAATAAATAATGAACCACTCAATGTGAATGTTGTTCTAAATGACATATGCAAACTCACATAGAACAAGATCACTCTCAGGACTCAGGGACCCAAGCCAGTGGCCTGGTGACAAGTGAGTGACATCACTTGCATCAAAAGAAAAGTTATCAACTAACATCAACAGATGGCATTAGTTACAGGCTCAATGCCTTCCTTATGATGTCATGAATGTTAGTCAATCAGCAAGAGATATTGCTTTGCCTCACTGTGGTGAGTCACAGATCTGTACTGTATGTGATCAAAATACGAAATGAAGTATCTCTGTAGAATGCAAATGATGAATTGTACTTCTGGCATGCCTTTGGTAGTATTTGTTATAATTGAAGCAACGTATGAGATTGTGAATTATAGTCTTCTTAAAAATCATTTCTGTGCAAAATTATTTTCTTATTTTCTTTCCTCTATTTCTGGTGTGAAATTGCCAGTATGGCTAGCTTTTTGGGATTTCATGTTTTTTAATTTAAACGTATGAAATTTTCTTGTTAACTTCAAACAAATCAGGAAACTGTAATAGCTGTAAAGTACTTTGTTGTATCCAGTTCATCTACAAAAACCAATTCTCATGTATTTTCAAACTAATGTGGCACTGAATTCTTCAAAAGAAAATGTGGTATAGAGAAATTGATTTTGTTTAATGAGCTCACATCTTGCTACATTACAAACTGTTCATCATCTTTAGGTGCTACTGACACATTGCTGTTGTGGCTGCCCACTTATGAATTGACTCACAAGAGAAGCTCAGACATTCAGGGACGGGGCTATGATGTCACTGTATATTAATCACTAGGATGCCAACATCCAGACCCCCCTGCTGAAAAAACATACCACATACTTCACAAGTGCAGTGCAGCAAGGCAGCTAGAGGAAACATAACCCTCCACAAGAATGATTTTTCTATATTATGTCGGTGGTGTGTCTTATAAGATCAGTATGCTACCTAAGAAACATCAAATAAAGTTTGTCTGCTGCCCTCTGACTTGAGTGCAAATAATGCTGGGGTTCCACTTTGTCCACAAAATTTTTCTATGCTTACCTTATACTTTTTGTGCATGGTCTCCTTTGAAATACTCTCCTCCACAATTGTTACACTGTTCCCGACGCTGTTCCCAATTCTGGAGACAGTCTTGTCTGCTTCTTGCTGGATTGCATGAAGTGACATCTGCAGATTTCCTTTTATCTCATCTGTCATTGCAAATCTTCATCTGTTCAACAGGATTTTCAACTTTGCAACTAAAAAGAAGTCCACAGGGGCCAGTCTGGAGAGTATGGAGGATGAGGGAGCAGAGAGACTTCATTTTTTGGGCATTAGTCATGAACCAACAGGGATGAATGTATGGGTGTGTTATATGCAAGAGCCACGAATTGTCTTGCCGCATTTCAGGCCATTTCTTTCTCACATTTTCTTGCAGACATAGCAACACATCCTGATAGTACCATTAATTAATAGTTTGCCCCTGTGGCACAAATTTATGATGAACTAATCCTTCAATGTCAAAGAAAACTATCAGCATATATTTAACATTTGGCCTGACCTGACAAGCTTTTCTTGGTCTTGGAGAACCTTTCCTGACCTATTGTGAATATTGAACCTCGGTCTCAACATCATATCATAGATCCATGTCTCATCACCAGTTATGATTCTCTTCAGGAACATCTTGTTCTCATTTGCATGATTCAAAAGCTCTTGACACATTGTGAGGTGAAGGTCTTTCTGGTCTTGACTCATGAGCCGTGGGATGAACATGATGGTAGCACGATGCATTTCAAGATGCTGTGTTAGGATTATATGACAAGATCCAACTGAAATGTTACATTCTTCGGCAGTCTCTTGGTCAGTCAGTCTTCAACTGGTATGCACAATTTCACTGACGTACCTGACACTGACACGAGCATCATCAGTAGTAGACATCGAAGGTCATCCTGAATGAAGAACATCTTTAACTTCCATCTGACCATTTTTAAACCGTGTGAACCATTTGTAACACCAATTATGGCTTAAGCACTCATCACCACAGGCTTCCTGCATCATTTCGTATGTCTCTGTAGAGATGTTCTTGAGTTTCACACAAAATTTAATGCAGATGTGTTGCTCCTCTAACTCTGCCATCTAGAAATACTCAAACTGTGTGATACAACATTCTACTCAATACAGCACTGAACAATAACCAACAGACATGCAACAATGACACTTCCTGTAGCTACACATTAAACATAAGCATGTGCAGGGATGCCAACCACATTTAGCTCCAACACACCATTGGCGTGAGATTACAAATGTTCCAGAATTTTTTGAATAGAGCTTGTAGACTGTACATTCCATCCAACAGATCCTGTAATTCTTCTTCACTTTCATTGAGGATAGCAATCTCATCAGCAAATCTTATCATTGATTTCTTTTCACCCTGAATTTTAATTCCACTCTTGAACATTTCTTTTATTTCTTTCTTTGCTTTTTCAGTGTACAGTCTGAACAGTAGTGGTGAAAGACTTCATTACTCTCTTACACTCTTTTTAATACAAACTCTCTGGTCTTGGTATTTCAATGTTATTGTTCCCTCTAGGTTCTTTTACATATTGTACATCTTCTGTCTTTCCTTATAGCTTATCCGTATTTTTTTTAGAATTTCCAACATCTTCCACGATTTTATATTATTGAAAAGTTTTTCTAGATTTGCTGATCCTATCACCCTATCTTGGTTTTTCTTCATTCTTGCTTCCATTAACAAGTACAAAGTCAGGACAGCCTCTCAGGGGCCTTTACCTTTCCTAAAGCCAAACTGATCATCATCTAATAGATCCTCATCTTTCTTTTCTATTTTACTTTAAATTATTCTGGTCAGCAGCTTGGATGCATGAGATGTTAAGCTTATTGTGTGATAGGTTTTGCACCTATCTGCCCTTGCTATCTTTGGAATTGTGTGGATGATATATTTTCTGAAAGTCTGATGGCACATCTCCAGTCTCAAAGATTCTGCACGTGAACTTCTATAGTCATAGGGTGTCTATTTCTTCCAATGATTTTAGAAATTCTGCTTTATTTGAGCTTAAGTCTTCCATCGATCTTTTAAATTCTGACTCTAATACTAAATCCCTTGCATCTTCCTTAATGACTCTCATCTCTTCTGCTATCAACTCATCAGACAAGTCCTCCCCCTCTAAGCATGTTGTTGTTGTGGTCTCCAGTCCTGAGACTGGTTTGATGCAGCTCTCCATGCTACTCTATCCTGTGCAAGCTTCTTCATCTCCCAGTACCTACTGCAACCTACATCCTTCTGAATCTGTTTAGTGTATTCATCTCTTGGTCTCCCTCTACGATATTTACCCTCCACGCTGCCCTCCAATACTAAATTGGTGATCCCTCGATGTCTCAGAACATGTCCTACCAACCGATCCCTTCTTCTAGTCAAGTTGTGCCACAAGCTCCTCTTCTCCCCAATTCTATTCAATACCTCCTCATTAGTTATGTGATCTACCCATCTAATCTTCAGCATTCTTCTGTAGCACCACATTTCAAAAGCTTCTATCCCCTTATGTCCAAACTAGTTATCGTCCATGTTTCACTTCCATACATGGCTACACTCAATACAAATACTTTCAGAAACGACTCCCTGACACTTATATCTATACTCGATGTTAACAAATTTCTCTTCTTCAGAAACGATTTCCTTGTCATTGCCAGTCTACATTTTATCCTGTCTTCGTCAACCATCCTCAGTTATTTTGCTCCCCAAATAGCAAAACTCCTTTACTACTTTAAGTGTCTCATTGCCTAATCTAATTCCCTCAGCATCACCCGACTTAATTCGACTACATTCCACTATCCTTGTTTTGCTTTTGTTGATGTTCATCTTATACCTTCCGTTCAAGACACTGCCCATTCCGTTCAAATGCTCTTCCAAGTCCTTTTCTGTCTCTGACAGAATTACAATGTCATCGGCGAACCTCAAAGTTTTTATTTCTTCTCCATGGATTTTAATACCTACTCCGAACTTTTCTTTTGTTTCCTTTGCTGCTTCCTGAATATACAGACTGAATAGCATCGGGGAGAGGTTACAACCCTGTCTCACTCCCTTCCCAACCACTGCTTCCCTTTCGCGCCCCTCGACTCTTATTACTGCCATCTGGTTTCTGTACAAATTGTAAATAGCCTTTCGCTCCCTGTATTTTACCCCTGCCACCTTTAGAATTTGAAAGAGAGTATTCCAGTCAACATTGTCAAAAGCTTTCTCTAAGTCTACAAATGCTAGAAATGTAGGTTTGCCTTTCCTTAATCTTTCTTCTAAGATAAGTCGTAGGGTCAGTATTGCCTTACGTGTTCCAACTTTTCTACGGAATCCAAACTGATCTTCCCTGAGGTCGGCTTCTACCAGTTTTTCCATTCGTCTGTAAAGAATTCACGTTAGTATTTTGCAGCTGTGGCTTATTAAACTGATAGTTCGGTAACTTTCACATCTGTCAACACCTGCTTTCTTTGGGATTGGAATTATTATATTCTTCTTGAAGTCTGAGGGAATTTCGCCTGTCTCATACATCTTGCTCACCAGATGGTAGAGCTTTATCAGGACTGGTTCTCCCAAGGCTGTCAGTAGTTCTAATGGAATGTTGTCTACTCCTGGGGCCTTGTTTCGACTTAGGTCTTTCAGTACTCTGTCATCTATTCACGCAGTATTGTATCTCCCATTTCATCTTCATCTACCTCCTCTTCCATTTCCATAATATTGTCCTCAAGAACATCGTCCCTGTATAGATCCTCTATATACTCCTTCCACCTTTCTGCTTTCCCTTTTTTGCTTAGAACTGGGTTTCCATCTGAGCTCTTGATATTCATACAAGTGGTTCTCTTTTCTCCAAAGGTCTCTTTAATTTTCCTGTAGGCAGTATCTATCTTACCCCTCATGAGATAAGCCTCTACATCCTCACACTTGTCCTCTAGCCATCCCTGGTTAGCCATTTTGTACTTCCTGTCGATCTCATTTTTGAGACGTTTGTATTCCTTTTTACCTGCTTCATTTACTGAATTTTTGTATTTTCTCCTTTCGTCAATTAAATTCAGTAACTCTTCTGTTACCCAAAAATTTCTACTAGCTATCGTCTTTTTACCTACTTGATCCTCTGCTGCCTTCATTATTTCGTTCCTCAAGGCTACCCATTCTTCTTCTACTGTATTTCTTTCCCCCATTCCTGTCAATTGTTCCCTTATGCTCTCCGTGAAACTCTGTACAACCTCTGGTTCTTTCAGTTCATCCAGGTCCCACCTCCTTAAATTTCCACCTTTTTGCAGTTGCTTCAGTTTTAATCTACAGTTCAAAGCAATAGATTGTGCTCAGAGTCCACATCTGCCCCTGGAAATGTCTTACAATTTAAAATCTGGTTCCTAAATCTCTGTCTTACCATTATATAATCTATCTGAAACCTTTTAGTATCTCCAGGGTTCTTCCATGTGTACAACCTTCTTTCATGATTCTTGAACCAAGTGTTAGCTATGATTAAGTTATGCTCTGTGCTAAATTCTACCAAATCCTCTAAGCATATCAGACATGTATAAAATCCCATACCTTTGTGGGAAATCCTACATTGTCCACACATTTTGCACTGTTTACAATCAAAGTGCGATGGATTTAGGTGTCACACTAGATTGCGTCAGCCAGAAAAAACTGCTGTTGCTGAACACTATCTTGACACAGTACACAGCACGTACTGTAGAAATATCAAGATCATCTCATCCTCCTCCATGTAGTGGGAGTTCATCAATGGTGAAGCATTGCAA
Source organism: Schistocerca nitens (assembly GCF_023898315.1). Classification (NCBI taxonomy): domain Eukaryota; kingdom Metazoa; phylum Arthropoda; class Insecta; order Orthoptera; family Acrididae; genus Schistocerca; species Schistocerca nitens. The sequence continues at coordinate 38,464,613 of NC_064620.1, forward strand.
AATGTATAAATAATGATTTAATTATCAGAGATATGGACTTTCAATTCTGAAAATCATAGACATCAGAATTGGCAGCACTAAGGCATTGTTGTCTCAGAAGTGAATGCAATAAGTTTACACACATAGGGAATCAAAGTCAGGACTGTTAATCTGGGCATCAGTACCTTGCATACAGGCAAAGACCACACTCTGTTTCTCTGGCTGGGAGGTCTGTATGTTGTTATCCTCTACAATTTGTATACAGTGACATTATATCCCACCCCTTGGTGCCTGTGCATTTCTATTGAGACAACACACATATCAGTCTGCGAAAACAGCAATGTGTCAGTAGCACCTGAAGATGATCAGCTGTCTTATGGAAATATTGTGCAGTTTTCACAATTCTATCCAATGCGATCCCAGTGAATCATAAAAATAACTTTCTTTCTAGTGTTTGTATCTTTGAATGAAGAATATCATATGATTTGATAAAAAATGATTAATAAGGTTCATAGTTTCCAACCTTCCCTGGATTTTTTGAGCACATCATAATATTCCTACACTAATTCTCATAGTTTTATTTTCTGCTCTAAGCTCAAATTTTCTGCCTCTTCCAATTTGGTTTGCAATATACTCTTATATTGTTTGAATAAAAGATCTTCCCCAGCAGAAGCATCATTAAAATTTCTTTTTTTGTTAGATTACATTACTACCCTGAGCTGATTATTACTATCTGTACAATTTTGAATAATTATTTTTGCTTTTGGAGAAATTTTGATCATAGAATCATAGGATAATAAACATTAACTCTTTATTACGTCAGTCTAAGCCTATCTAAGCCTTTGCAAACCAATCTATTCCAAAGACAGTGTTGTCAATTAAATCTGGTATTACTAAATAATCACATGGAAATTTTATATTGTCAACAATAAATGACAAAAGTAGCTGGTTTTCCTAAATTTTGCTATATCTTCCAGTGGCTCCTCTTATTTTGATTACCAATGCTGTATTTCAGCAAAATCTGTGCTTTACTTAATTTTATCCCTCAGTTTTTTGGAAATCCCAGCTACTAGACTAGCAGTGTCTACTGAGCAGTTACCTCTCCATCCATCAGTTTGAACATAAATATATTGACTTCCCTGTCTTTCACTTTCTTTTCCATAATTCCCTTCATAAAAAAGATCATTTTCAATTTCTTGAAGCTTCATATTTTTGGCTTGTCTTGTCCCAGAAATCCCTTTCCCCCTGTAAAGTGCTCACAGCAATATTAGTTTTAATACCACTCTCACAGTACACATTAACAGACTGATTCTTATCCACTGATTCTCTTCCAACTTCCAGTCTATTCTTCATTTTCTCTCATTATTCAATATGCATTTTCTCACTTTTTTCAAACCTCTTCCAAAATTTATTATTCCTGTGAGTATGATAAAAATTACTCCAAACTGTGCTCAAAAATTATAATCCTTGTTTTCCCCATAAACTTCATTACTGCAATTAATATTTCTATCTTCATTCACCCCTAATTAATGGATGATCTGTTAATCTCTACTGGAAAAATCTAATTTTCATGAATTCTTATGTCAGTAATTTGACTTTCTCCATCATTTTCATCACTATCTAGATAACTGTCTTCTATTTCTTCTTCTTTAATCTCTTCACGAATTATTTCACTGATCTCATCATTATAATCAGTCTTATCAGTACCAGCACCTCTAACCAACATCATTACCTATAGTAGCATTACCACTACATGGCAAAATTTTTCACCCCCATCAAATAAGTGCCAGGCCCATTTGTTACCAAAGAAGAATCAGCAAGATTACAACCTAACTTCAGTTATTCATTATCCATCAACTTATTAATCCCACTTCATCATAACTGCTACTTATTACACCTTCACTAGAATTTTCATTCTCTGCGTATCAATGGAAGTTAGTAAGATCTCAGCATCCAACACAAATTCTCCATTAACCCATTACTAGAATTACTATAGTATTTCTTTTATGCTGTCATACATCACTTTCCAGATTCTTTATCAAAATACAGTCTGTTCATCTGGTACACCACACTGTTACATTTTCACAAAATCTGAGATTTCTTCTCTCTTTAAACTTTGTTTCCCTTCTTAACTGTTTCATTCCAATTAAAATTTCTTCTCCTTCCATCCCCTTGGTATTAATTACCAAAGTCCTTTCTTCCATAATTTCCCCCAATTTGGTTCTGCTTCCACCCCTCTTCCCGCCCATACTAATAACTGTTGTGGACATGTACAGGTGCATGTAGAATAAGCTATCCCACAGGTAGATACAGAACAAACATCTGTTGATAGTAATACAATGAATATTTCACTGTTGTTTGTGAGCTACAAAAATTATTAACAATTGGCAAGTAACTGTCCACTAAATACACAAGTAATGGCTGTGTTTGGGTCAGCATTGTTACTGCTACTGGACAAACACTACAGTGGGCTGGGCTCAGTTCTAACTGATGAGCCATTGTGTGCAGCCACAGTAAAGCCCAGAGCTGAAGCACGTGCTGAGTGAACCCTTGTCCTCCAAAGGGTGGGCCACTGGGCACTGTCATTGTAAACCTTGAAGTGTAAGAGAATGATGACTATTAGTCATTGGAAGGCAAATGAATAGGCAGTTGGGTGGATGTCTGTGTGAAGCAAGTGACTTGCTTGCAATGCCACAGTTGTTAAGGAATGCTATGCTGGTGGTGAGCCTGGCACCTCATGTGGCAGCTGCATGATATGTCATGGACAACAAGTCAGCATGTATTTGTCAGAGTCCAAAAAGTTTACATGCATGCATTCCACAGATTAGATGGCACCAGATGGCTGGCAGATAGGCTGGTTCTGGTGAATGACTGGAGCCTAGCATCCCACCAGTCATGGGTGTGTTTCTGATAGCAGAGGTGGTCGGCTAAAGACCATGGGCAAGGCATCCCTTCCTCTTAGGGACGGTAGCAGAGCCACCTTTGTAATAGCTGGAGACGTGCATCCCCTGCTTCCTTAGGGGAAAAAATGGTGGATCCATCATGATGTTGGCTCCCAGAATCTGATCTGCCGCCCCCTTCTGTCCCCCTGTCCCCCCCCCCCCCCCCTCCCACCCAGCCACCACAGGAGAGACAGGTGTACCCACTTAATGTTACAATGTGCATTGTCAGTGTGTGTCCATGTGGAAGAGGCACATTTTCTAAAATGAGGTTAGGATGAATTTTTTACAGTGTTTTGTATTCTGAAGGGTGATGCACATTGAATAAGTGTTTCCTCAGTTGGGATCACATTACAAGGCACAGTGGGGATGACAGCAGTGTTTCTCTGGATCCCCAGAATCCTCTGGCGGGTTGCAGAAGGTGTCTGCTGGTGGTTTGTGATCAGAAAGAATGAAGAAAGGACAGACCTCGATGTCAGTGTGGAAATGTTTGACAGCCTTGTACACCACCAGAAGTTCTCTATCAAAAGCAGAATATTTCTTCTGTGCTGTAGACAGTTTTTTGGAGAAGAAATAAAGTGGTGAAACTGTGTCACCTTTGCTCTGTTGTAATACTGCCCCAAACGCAATGTCACTCATGTCCATAGAGATGAACAAGTCGGCAGATGGATCAGGGTGGGCGAGTATGACTGCACGTGTTAAAGCTGTTTTAAGAGCCCTGAAAGCCTATAGCATGGGTTCAGTCCAACAGATTGGTTTAAGGCCCGAAGTTTGTTTACCGGAGACCGAGCCTGTCAGTGGGGCCTGCACGGCAGCGGCAGAAGGTAGATGACTGCAGTAGTAATTTATAGTACCTAGGAAATGTCTGAGTTCTTTGTACGTAGCTGGGGGTGGCAATGAAGTGAAAGCCTGCACGTGGGATTTGGGAGGCTGTATTCTGTCTGCAGAGACAGTGCAACCCAAAAATGTCACAGAAGACTGACGCAATTGGAATTTTTTTTTTTTTTGACCTCGACACCATTTGATGGCAAAGTCTGGAGGACCTGGGATAAATGATTTTCGTGGTCTTCAGTCAATTTGCTGAAAATGAGTATGTCATCCAGGTATGCGAAGCAGACCTTGAATCGTCATAACACTGAGTCAATGAATCAACATTGCCATGTTTGTGCTGTATTCTTTAAACTGAATGGCATGAAGTTGTACTGGAACAAACCGAGCAGCATGATGACTGCAGTCTTTGGAATGTCTTCCGGTGCTACAGGAATCTGGTGATAAGCATGTTTGCAGTCAATCACTCTGAAGATTGTGGCACCCGATAACATATGAGTGAAATCGTTTATCTTTGTACGTAGCTGGGGGTGGCAATGAAGTGAAAGCCTGCACGTGGGATTTGGGAGGCTGTATTCTGTCTGCAGAGACAGTGCAACCCAAAAATGTCACAGAAGACTGACACAATTGGAATTTTTTTTTGTTGACCTCGACACCATTGGATGGCAAAGTCTGGAGGACCTGGGATAAATGATTTTCGTGGTCTTCAGTCAATTTGCTGAAAATGAGTATGTCATCCAGGTATGCGAAGCAGACCTTGAATCGTCATAACACTGAGTCAATGAATCAACATTGCCATGTTTGTGCTGTATTCTTTAAACTGAATGGCATGAAGTTGTACTGGAACAAACCGAGCAGCATGATGACTGCAGTCTTTGGAATGTCTTCCGGTGCTACAGGAATCTGGTGATAAGCATGTTTGCAGTCAATCACACTGAAGATTGTGGCACCCGATAACATATGAGTGAAATCGTTTATCTTTGGCACGGGGTAATTTTCCATGACAGTGCGAGCATTTAAACGTCTGTAATCACCCACATTCAAAAAGAATGGTCGTGTTTGGTGACGAGGTGAATTGGTGAAGACCAATTGCTGTCCAATGGCTGTAGGACACCTGTCTCCAGAACTTCATTAATTTGCTGCCAGGCCATGCGCAACTTAATGAGGCTGAGGTGTTTAGCCTTGTGTCTAATAGGAGGGCCAGCAGTGGTAATTATCTTGTGTGTCATTCCATCAGTGACGGAAGAGACTGAGAACTGGACATGATGCTGAGTAACATTCTGACATGGAGTTTTGGGACAAGTGGGGCACAATGAGGAGTAGCCATTAGCGTGAGTGGGAAAAGGCAGCAAGAAAGTCACATGCCTATTACGCGAGCGTGGCGTGCGCTTGTTTGTAGAGGTCAGTTATGTGTGCAGCACGGAGTGGAGTGGGGCACGCAGCGACTGTCTGTTGTTAACTTTGCCTTGGGCAACCATCACAGGCGAGAGAGGCACTGGCGAGGGACAGCGATGGCCACCGAGTTGCTTGGCTGGTGTGTGGGAGAGGGGGAATGTTTATCAACAAGTGGGGCAGCTGCATGCGTAGTAGGCATGGTCGTGCAGCGCGAGCGACTGTTATTAGAGACTCTGTTTGAAACATGAGGGTGTTTGGGTGGTGTGGAGGTCACTGAATGTGAATTGTCACATGCAGTGAATGTTTTTGAACTAACCTGATGAGTGTTTAAACTGATGCTTGGTGAATGAACTGGAGATTGCAGTTTCAACAGTGAGGTGTGGGCCACAGTGAGCTCGTTGTAAGTGTGAGCAATGTGTTGTTTCAGCTCATCGTTCTCCCAGCGCAGATGCACTGCTGAGTCATATTCTGGAAGTAGGTTAGTGACACAGGTCACAATCTCGCCCACGAGGGTGGAACACTGGTGAACTAAAAACAGCATTGCAGCGGAAATGGGGTGAGGAGGATGGGTGCTGGAGCACGGTATCTGAGTGTTAGATGGGTGGTGTAACACTCAACACTGGACTATGTTTGGCGAGAGCTTGTAATGGGACAAAAAATCCATACCGAGAATAGGTTCGTTGATGTCAGTGAGGTAGAAGGTCCACGAGAAATGCAGACAAGGGGATAGGTGCACCATCACTTTCACAGAACCAACAGTTTATAACATTGATGCATTAACAGCTCGTAGGAGAGACTTTGTCAGTGAAGTGTCGGTAGGAGCCAACGATTGAGGTATGATAGACATGTCAGCGCCAGTGTAAATTAGGTAGACAAACTGCAATGAAATGTCTGTCACGTATAAACGACCGCTCAGCTGAGGGGACAAGTGGATGGAGTGCAGTGTTAGGGGACGCCTGTGAAGTTCCCCGCAGGACTCAGCGTCACTTAGTTCTTGTGGTCGGCGTTTGGGTGTTGGCAAGGTAACCTGCACTTTTTGGCCTCAGCCCCAAAAATCTTGTGGTACCAACAGTACGGATGAGCCGGATGTGGCCGTGATTGTGGTAGCGGGGGAGACTTGTCCTCATTGATCTGTTCTGGGAAGTAAACCAGGACGTACGGAGCGTGGGCGATTCTTGAGTGCTCGGAAAGAGGAGAGAGCAAACGAGTACTGCCTAGCAGTGTAGAAGGCGTGGAAATGGAACGAGGCCTGCCCCTGCCTGCAGATGGCTGGTAAACAGGAGGTGTAGTGTCACACAGCGATGGTGGATGAGCTGGGAGTTTCTGGCACAGGAGCACATACAGCTGATCTGTGATCCATAGGCGAGAACCAATAGACTCAAAAGAGTGTGGCAGTAGGTGTATCTGTAGGTCGGTAGGTAACTTGGCAGACCATTCTGCCCATAGGGTGACATCTGGCATCATGTGTTCACTCACGAGTAACCTGAGGTGGTGCCAAAGTTGTGACAGAGTGTGGTAGCCCAGGTGCTCCTTGTACAGAATCTTGATTATCAATTCCTGTGATGAGCAGGCAGGTTGGTCCAATATTGTTTCCTTGGCGAACTCGTACTTCGGTGCCGGTGGAGGCGAAAGTAGGAGATCACAGATTAAATCCGAGGGGTCGTGAAGGTGTGTGACCAAACATAGGAACTTGGAGTTGTCATCAGTCACTTGATGCAGCTTGAAGAGATGCTCCACCAGTGCGAACCATGAAACTGTATTGTCCTCGTATAGACGAGGTAGCTCGGGTAGGTGGCCTGGAGGTGGAGACGAATGTGGCTTTGGCGTGTCTTGGAAGGCCTGCGGTACCGCAGCACAAGAGTTCATGCTGGGATACGGCATCACCGGAGTGAAAATCTTACTAGCACATATGTTTAGAACAACGGCTGGTGTTAATATCTCTGAAGATGCCCAAAATCACGACACGGTAGGCACGGTCAGTACCGTGGAAGCGAACAGGCGAGTGGCACGTAATGAGGGCCCGTAAACTGGACCGGAAATTGCAGGAATAGCACTGACATTGTCCAACTCGGAAATGATGGGGAAGGCCAGCACGGCAAATTGAGACGGTACTGTGGAAGGAGCAAGTGGTTGTATGGTCGGAATCGAGGGCCCCCTTTGGTGAGGGGGGCGGTAGGGGGCGGAGGGTGGCCTGGAGCTTAAAGTAGCAACGACAAGAGTTTTCCGCACACACTGGCCATGCACCCTTCGTGGTAGGACCATAAAACACTGGTGAAACCTGTTGGCGGTCACACTGTTGTAGTACAATGTTGCTGGGTGAAGAGGCTATGTTTAGTACACTCGTACCCACATGGTCGCACAACTGGGCCGCTGATCCGGTTGTTTGTTCTGGCGAACTGGAGGCGTAAAAATTTCTCTTACTGATTTGTGAGGAAGGCGAGGCTGGCGTAGCGTGGTAATAGTTGACTGCATGTGCATTTTGCACAAATGGCAGCATTGCACAGGGCACTACTGTAACTGATGTCGTAGCATGTAGAGGATCAAAGCTCGTGTGCAAATTTCGGTCCCTATGAACTTCATAAGAGCAATCAATCATCACACTATTTAGTAGATCATCCACTTCACTTTTCACTTGTTGTTTTGTGTAATCTGACAAAACAAAACCTGAGTCCATTGTCTGAGGTAACTGCATAACACTTAGTCGTTGCTAAAGTAGAGGTTATCCTCGTCGAAGATCGTAGATCGTAGCTGTGAAATAACTGATGGCGGAGGGTTGTGCTGGCCTGGTTGTAAGAGCTGGGCCTCCAAATCTTCATAAAGAATGTTTGGTGATGTAGCCATGGCATCATATGTGAAACCTGTTGATTCTATATGACCGGCGCGAAAGTCACGGAAGACGTAGAACCTTTCTTCCGGAGTCACCAATATGGGATTCTGGATACGGATTATAATATATGTAATAAACAGTTCCCAAGTTTTCTATATACACATATATTTTACCATAAAGACTGATACACATGAACACTGCATGAAGTACAAAGGCAGACTGAAATAAATATGGTGGCTTGTCAGAGCAGTTAATGTTCCAAATAATGTAATTTGTGTGGTCGATATGACCTATCGATGCCACAAGTTCTTATTTCAGTTAACTGATCCTTAAGTGCACTAAATTTGCTATTGTTGTCTGTCTTCATTGCCTCTAGTTTTGCCAAAATTAACATCAGTTGTTACTGTTTCTTTGATGACTACGATTTCACTCGGCTAGACATATCCTGACTGGATCCTACAGCTTTCATTTCTATATCACTCGTACCCTTGACCTTGCTCATTTTATTAACAAGAACACAAGTGCACAAACAAATGTAGCTTCACAAATAGTTTGTACTTATCTTTCCTTTTTCACGCCCTTGGTTGTAGTTGTCCTCTTTCATTCGATCTGGTCTGTCATTATTGGTAGAACATCATCACTGTTGGTACAATTTGCTTTGTTGGGCAGCTTTTGGGTTTACATAAATTTTAAATAAAATAAATCACTTTCTTTTCACAACAGACAAAACTTCATTATTAGTCAATTAATCCCGGACAATGCCCACACTTGTAATCTACCCCTCCCTTCTTAGTTGTCACTACTGTCTACAATGGGAAGTCTTTTCAGAAGATTCAAGAGGAATAAGATTTACTATAAACTGTTACTTATCTTTTCTCACATAGTTGGCTCCAGTTTTTCATGTCTAGGGGTCTGATTCTTGAAGCTGAAATTCTCACATTTTGGGTTCTCATGGTTCAATTGATCTAAATAATTATGAAGAATGTCTTTGTTGAATTTACTGTTTTTACAATGATTTATTGTGTCACATTTTACCATATCATACTGTCTTTTTTCTTTAAAAATGAATTTCTGTTAGTTTAGAGTATTATTTTATAAATGAAACCAGAAGTAAACACAATAAACAATACTAGATTGCATAATTAACAACAGAAATTTTAAGTGTGCAAATATTTGGTAATTTAAAATGCTGTTGTGGTCTTCGGTCCAGAGACTGGTTTGATGCAGCTCTCCATGCTACTATATCCTGTGTAAGCTTCTTCATCTCCCATTACCTACTGCAAGCTCCATCCTTCTGAATCTGCTTAGTGTGTTCATCTCTTGGTTTCCCTCTTCGATTTTTACCCTCCACACTGCCCTCCAATACTAAGTTGGTGATCCCTTGATGCCTCAGAATATGTCCTACCAACTGATCCCTTCTTCTAGTCAAGTTTTGCCACAAATTTCTCTTCTCCTCAATTCTACTCAATACCTCCTCATTAGTTATGTGATCTACCCATCTTATCTTCAGCATTCTTCTATAGCACCGCATTTCAAAAGCTTCTATCCTCTTCTTGTCTAAACTATTTATCATTCATGTTTCACTTCCATACATGGTTACACTCCATACAAATACTTTCAGAAACGACTTCCTGACACTGAAATCTATACTCGATGTTAACAAATTTCTCTTCTTCAAAAATGCTTTCCTTGCCATTGCCAGTCTACATCCTCTCTACTTTGACCATCATCAGTTATTTTACTCCCTAAATAGCAAAACTCCTTTACTACTTTGAGTGTCTCATTTCCTAATCTAATCCCCTCAGCATCACCCGATTTAATTCAAATACATTCCATTATCCTTGTTTTGCTTTTGTTGATGTTCATCTTATATCCTCCTTTCAAGACACTGTCCATTCCATTCAACTGCTCTTCCTAGTGCTTTGCTGTCTCTGACAGAATTACAATGTCATCGGCGAACCTCAAAGTTTTTATTTCTTCTCCATGCATTTTAATTCCTACTCCAAATTTTTCTTTTGTTTCCTTTACTGCTTGCTCAATATAAAGATTGAATAACATTGGATTTAAAAAAAAATTATCTGTACATTCAGAGCTAGTACATAACGATTGTAACAATAAAAATAGAGTAATTTCTTTTCATAAATTTTAGCTTTAAATACAACATACTGTGTATAAAATTATATGAAACTTCTCAGAAAAACAGCTGAGATAATAATGACCTGTCCAAAATTTGAAAAATATTTCTGATACCAGCTACTCCTGTTGCAGAAAAGTAATGCTAATAGAGGATGTCCCTTTACACCCCGGAGCCCAGATGAGAGGCATCATTTGTTCCAATGAGTGCCACAATGTGCAATTGGTTGCATACTGTTCCCTCAATGGCTGCTTGAATACTCTCTTCAACATGTTGAATGAGAGCCCAAGTATACACACTGAGTGCACCTAGTGTCCTTTCCAGTCCCTTGCTGCCACTTTGCTACGGGGTACCATCATGTGCAATACATTTGAACTGCAGATGATTAATAGACCCCTATTCTTTTGCATTTGCCTCCTCCCGATACCAGACAAAACAGGTTTCCCCAAAACAGATTAACCAATTCCCATTGGCTCAGTTTCTGTAGTGTCTAGGAAGCTTGCATACTCAGTTCGCTAGACAAACAATCAAACAATTCATATTAATGAGTTTTATTACAATAAGAAAAGATACAATACTTAACTTTGGCAATGACACAGATGTGTCACAAGTGAAGGGCAACATACAAAATAATCATTCTTCTTCAGTATAGATAGCATTGCTGCCTCTTGATCACGGGGTCCCAGTTTCAATTCCCCACCGGGTTGGGGATTTCCTCTGCCCAGGGACTGGGTATTTGTGTTGCCCTCATCCTTTCATCATCATCATTTGTGACAGTGGCTAGACTGGACTGTGTAAAAGAATTGGAATGTGAAAAAATTGGAACTTTGTATGGGCACTGATGATTGCGCAGTTCAGCGGGCCACAAACAAACAAACATCTCTCTCTCTCTCTCTCTCTCTCTTTCTCTCTCTCTATTTCTCTCCCTCTAGGGTATTTGGCTTGGGGCTGCCCTTGAAATAACCAATTTGTAACAGTTCGTTTTGTTACTATGATACCAACTGCTGCTTATATTGCTGCTGTAGCTGCAGTACAATGTGCCAAAGCCATACGCCGAATATGATGGTTTTCTTTCTTAGTATCCATCGCTGCCAGCAGTCATGTACAGTGGCTACATTCCTGCCAAGACTTTCTGCGATATCACAGAAGGGACTTCCAGATTCAGTGACACATTGTTAGCAAACAGGAAAGTTGTCTTTATTTATGGCTTACTGGTTTATGATTAGACTACTACTATAAAATCTGAATTTGCAATAATTTATTTATTTATTTATTTTATCCATCTTTGAGCATTAACATGCCAATGATGTCATCAGAAGAATTACAGCTATTTATACATTATGTTTTACATAACAAAATATTACATGGTAAAAATATAGCAGTGTTGTACCCTATTAGCTTATAACTGCCTCTACACACATATCTGTACATAACAGTAAACTTTAATTTATCAGCATTAACATGCATTCGATGGTGTCAAAAGAATTATAGCTATTTGTACATTGTGTTTCAAATAACAAAATATTACATGGTAAAAAATATAGCAGTGTTGTACCCTATTAGCTTATAGCTGTCTCTACACCCATATCTATACATAACAGTAAGCCTTAATTTATCAATAAATTAGGTATCTTTACAAATATTCTAAAATTCTTCTATACTATAGAAAGTATTTTCCTTCATCCATACGTTGGTTTTAGTTTTGAAAATATCCAGTGAAACCAATTGAGCCTGTATGGGTAAAGTGTTGAATAATTTTATGCCTATGTATTCATAGCTAGATTGGGTTTTCTTAAGCCTGGTTGTGGGTATATCAATCATATTTATTTGTCGAGCATTGTGTTGCTGAACAGATTTCCTTATAGTGTAGTGGTTTAAGCTTTTTTTTTTAAGTTTAATAGACAACAGTATATGTAAAGAGATTGGACTGTGAGAATTTTTAAGTCTTTAAAATAAGGTCTACATGAGGTCTCGTTGTCAGTGAGTCCATAAAGAAGTCTAATTGCTTCTTTCCGCGAAGTGAAATTTTTTTTGGCTCCTGGGGAGGTACCCCATAAAAGAAAGTCGTATTGTACATGACAGTGAAAGAAGGTGTAGTATGAATGAAGTAATAAATCTTGTGTAACACATGTGTGTAGTTTGGCTAGTAGGTAGATAACTTGTGATAACTTTCGACATACGTAATCTGTATGTGTGTCAGATGTTAATTTCAAGTCAATGTGTATTCCTAGTAGTTTAACAGATGATAACTCAGTGTTACTGTTTGATAGACTGATTATCTTGACAGTCTTTTTTCATGGCTCACAGTTAACTCATTAGCTTTAAACCAGGTATTAGATACACTACTGGCCATTAAAATTGCAACACCAAGAAGAAATGCAGATGATAAACGGGTATTCATTGGACAAATATATTGTATTAGAACTGACATGTGATTATATTTTCACGCAGTTTGGGTGCATAGATCCTGAGACATTAGTACCTTGAACAACCACCTCTGGCCGTAATAACGGCCATGATACGCCTGGACATTGAGTCAAACAGAGCTTGAATGGCGTGTACAGGTACAGCTGCCCATGCAGCTTCAACACGATACCACAGTTCATCAAGAGTAGTGACTGGTGTATTGTGATGAGCCAGTTGCTCAGCCACCATCGACCAGACGTTTCAATTGGAGAGAGATCTGGAGAATGTGCTGGTCAGGGCAGCAGTTGAACATTTTCTGCATCCAGAAAGGCCCATACAGGACCTGCAACATGCGGTCGTGCATTATCCTGCTGAAATTTAGGATTTCGCAGGGATCGAATGAAGGGTAGAATGAAGGGCAGAAATGTAACATCCACAGTTCAAAGTACCGTCAATGCAAACAAGAGGTGACCAAGATGTGTAACCAAGGGCACCCCATACCATCACATTGGGTGATATGCCAGTATGGTGATGACGAATACATGCTTCCAATGTGCATTCACTGTGATGTTGCCAAACACGGATGCGACCATCATGATGCTGTAAACAGAACCTGAATTCATCCAAAAAAATGACGTTTTGCCATTCGTGCACCCAGGATCATCGTTGAGTATACCATCGCAGGCACTCCTGTCTGTGATGCAGCGTTAAGGGTAACCACAGCCAGGGTCTCAGAGCTGATAATTGATGCTGCTGCAAATGTCGTCGAACTGTTTGTGCAGATGGTTGTTGTCTTGCGAACGTCCCCATCTGTTGACTCAGGGATTGAGACGTGACTGCAGGATCCGTTACAGCCACGCAGATAAGATGCCTGTCATCTGGACTGCTAGTGATAGGAGATCATTGGGATCCAGCACGGCATTCCGTATTACCCTCTTGAACCCACCGATTCCATATTCTACTAACAGTCATTAGATCTCGACTAACGCAAGCAACAATGTCACGATACGATAAACTGCAATCACGATAGGCTACAATCTGACCTTTATCAAAGTCAGAAACGTGATGGTACGTATTTCTCCTCCTTACATGAGGCATCACAACAACATTTCACCAGGCAACGCTGGTCAACTGCTGTTTGTGTATGAGAAATTGGTTGGAAACTTTCCTCACGTCAGCACGTTGTAGGTGTCGCCAATTGCACCAACCTTGTGTGAATGCTCTGAAAAGCTAATCATTTGCATATCACAGCATCTTCTTCCTGTCAGTTAAAATTCGCGTCTGTAGCACGTCATCTTCGTGGTGTAGCGATTTTAATGGCCAGTAGCGTATTTTGAGACATTCTTCACTTTCCTCCTTCAATTTGTTTATATCCTTTCTGGAATTAGCTAATGTTGTGTCATAATCATAGAGGATAGATTCACAGGGTAAGTTGCTCGGAAAGTCATTTACAAATAATATAAATAGTAGAGGGCCAAGCAGTGAGCCCTGAGGAACACCTCGTTTTATACTTAGAGTCTGTGACTTTTGGCCATTATACTTTACGATTTGTTTTCTATTGCTGAGGTATGATTCAATTAGTGAAAGTTCCAGGTGTTTGATTCCATAGCAACACAGTTTATCTAATAATAATTTGTGGTTAACTGAGTCGAAACCCTTACTCAAGTCAATTAGAATCATTTCAGCAGATAATTCTGACTCAAATGAACTTAGTACAAAAGAGATAAGGTTTTCAACTGCTTTGACTGTTGATAAGTTTGATCTAAATCCATACTGAGAATCATTTAATATATTATTGTCTGATAGGTATATGCATATTTGCTGCAGCATACAATATTCTATTATTTTTGAGAGAATAGGCACAAGTGAAATTGGTCTATAATTATTGTTACAGGACTTGTCACACGTTTTGTAAAATGGTATGACAACTGTCTGTTTCAGACATTCTGCAAAGTGTCCACTAGAGAGCATCCAGTTTATCAGTATGCAAAGAGGATATGATATGAGATCTACAATTTTTTTAATTACAACAGTAAACGAGGCTCAAGATCAGAGAGGAAGGGAAGAGGAGATGGACAGAGGGGTGGGAGGAAATGGACATTGATGATGGGAAGGGGGAGATGGATAGAGAGAGGATGCAGGACAAGTTGGAAAGAGATTTTTTTTTGGGGGGGGGGGGGATGGAGAAGATGGATAGAGAATGAGGAGAGGAGTTGATGGACTCAGAGAGAGGGAGAGAAAATAAGACAGAGGAAGATGGAGAGAGAGGGGAGGAGGCAAAGATGGAGAGAGGGGGGGGAGGGAGGTGATGGACAGAGAGAGGGGAAAGGACAAGGAGGTAGACAAAGAATGGGGAGGGGGATATGAACAGAGACAGGGGAGAGAAGGAGATTAGGACATATATCCACTTCCCACACATATTAGAAACCTATGATTTCTCTTTTCTTTCTTTTCCATTTAAGCAAACTGAGCCACAGTGAAGTAAGGCCTGGCACAGCTAGTATTAAACAAAATGCCAACTGTAGTACATGTAATATATGAACAGACATTTAAAATTTTAGTATAATCAATTGTGTCATTCACTGCAATCAGGAAACCATTGCAAGCTTGATAATATACACTGCTGGGATGTTCTGTAACAGTGTAGTGAACTATTTACCTACATGCTCTGCATTTGCATTTTCAAGATGAAGCCTTACCCCATCTATAAGGAGATTTCACACTTCTGCCTTGATTGGTGCATATTACGTTAATTGTTCACCATATTTTGCATGATTAGAGTGAAAGTACAATTGACTGTAAATAAATAAAAGTATGAGCTCATCCACATGAGTGCTAAACGAAATCCACAAAAATTTCAGTTACACAATGAATCACACAAATCTAAAGGCCATAAATTCAACTAATTATGAACAACTTAAATTGGAATGGTCAGGTAGATAATGTTGTGGGGAAAGCAAACCAAAGACTGCAGTTTATTGGCCAAACACTTAGAAAGTACAATAGGTCTACTTAAGAAACTGCTTATACAACAACTTGTCCCCGCTCTTCTAAAGTATTGCTATGTGGTGTAGAATCCACACCATATGGGATTGATGGAGGACATCAAAAAAGTTCAGAGAAGGACAGTTCGTTTTGTATTATTGCAAAATAGAGGATAGAGTGTCATGGATATGACATGTCAATTGGGGTGGTGATCATTAAAACAGAGGTGTTTTTTGTTGTGGCAGGATCTTCTCATGATATTTCTTCACCAACTTTCTCCTCTGCTTGTGAACATATTTTGTTGCACCCACCTACATATGGAGAAATGATCATCATAATAAAATAACAGTAGAGAAATAACTTGAAAGTGGTTCATTGAACCCTCTGCCAGGCACTCAGTTGTGAACTGCAGAGTAATCACGTAGATATAGACGTGGAAGGAGGCAGGGGGTTTCTTTCTTATGCAGTTAGGGCAAGCTTCTGTTCAGTCTAATTTCCATGATTCACTTAAGTTGAACTGATATGTGTTTGGTTCCATGGTTGTTTTCATGGATGGTTTTGTTGACTGAAGCTGGTTTTTTTCTAGGATCGCTGCATCTTGAGGGACAAGGAAATGCAGACTGCCTTGTATGCATTTTCGTACAGAAGAGCTGCTTTTCATTGGAGGCCAGAGGGTAGAATGTAGCTCATTATGGGCAGCCATTTGCATTTGATGGGAGTTGATCTTAATGTACCACTGATAATTCTCATTGTGTTTTTCAGTTGTGCATCAAGCATTTGTGTGTATGCGCTATTGAGCTATACAGGAGGACTGTATTACGCAGTGCAGTAGACTAGTCCAAGTGCTAAAGTGTACAGAGTTTCACCTGTGGAGCCCCCTCTTGTTGTGTACAGTTCATGTAGGATGTTGTTCATAGTTTCTTTCTTTGCTGCAGTGCTCTCCAGATGCTTCTTGTAGGGCAGCATCGGGTCCAATGTAACCCCTTGATAATTCAGGTGCTGATTATGATTAAGTAGTCTGCCACCAAAATAGACTTGGAGCTGTCTGTTCACTGCTCTATTGCACAAATGAAAGCAAGCGATCTCTATCTTGGTGGGATTTAGTTTCAGTCTCCATCTCTGAAAGTATGTTACCATTATTGCCAGGTCAATTTTGAGATAGCTTCTGCTTCTTCAAAATGTTGGTGTCCCAGTACCAGCATACATTCATCAGCATATTCAGGCTTAAGAGATCCAGTTTCAGGCATATCAGAGATGTACAAATTAAACAACAGTGGGGTGAGCAGATCCCTGAGGTAGTCTGTCATTTGGCGTCTTTGAAGATCTTATCCCACTGCCCAGTATGGCCCAAATGACTTGCTGGCAAGCATGTTAGTAATAAGTTGGACTGTTGTCCTGCATGGTATTTGTAGAGAAGACCGTCTTTCCAGATTATGTTGTAAGCCACTAAGAGATCTGTTAATGCAGTTGATGTTTTTAAATTTTTATGAAAGCCCTGCTACTGTGAAGGTCATGACTCATCCTGGATAACACTAAAGAGCTGACAACACTGGTTGCCAGACAATCTTTGATTCTCCTGGCTAAGGCACATGACACCTCCAAAAGATAATTCCATAAGAGACCAAGGACTGAAAATATGCTAAATCTGCTAATACTCTTCTCTTTAGGTTAAGACAATGATAGATGCTTCTGAGGGCAGAAAATGTTGGGCTGAGCTCCTTGATTAGTTTATCCATGTGGTGACTTTATTTTAAATTGTTAGCAAACTGTACTCAAAGGAATTTTACATAGGGTGTTTCATTTTGTCTGTGAGCATTAATATCTACTTCTACAGCCAACAGATCAATTTTGTTTATCTGAAATTGCATAATATGAGGTTTCCGGGACTAAGACTTAAACTGTTAGCTGCTTGTACATCTCTTCACCTGTCATCTGAGCTGCATCTGGGAAGGTTGATTTTGGACACTCCATTAGTATGCTTTTCATCAACAAACACTGCAGTGTTTTAACTGCACTTTAAATCTGTGGGGAGACCATTTATATAGATGCTTTCTGATATGGATGTAAATCTCCACCCATGCAGAAAAGATGTGACTGATTCCATAACACTTTAATTGGGTGGGGTCACAAACATAATTGTTGTTATTGCTGCAGAGAAGTTAACAGAAGTACACAAACCAATAATGACGGTTAAGAAAAGACACTTTATTGTTAATAACACTACATCAGCTAAAAGCACATGTTTACAATTCAATAGTCAGAGCCAGACTGCTGGAGGCAAAGAATTTCTGTGTTAACCCATCACAGGTGGATGTCAGAGAGGTTAAATTTGTCACAGTCTGTACATTTGTAATGTTTTTGACTGCGTTGTTGTCTGCAGTCCCCATAGAGTGTGGCCTGAGCTCCCAGTTGGTGCAAATCGACAGTGCAGAAAGATACATATATAGCTTCTTTTCTGTGTTTACTTCGTAGATTCTTACTTAAATTGCATGTGAGTTTTGTATAGGAGGTGTCATTTCTAGTTTTAGTTACTGTAATCGTAAATTCAGGCAGATTGTAGCGCAGTTGTTAGGCATTTGTACAGGTTAGTTCATACATTCTTTGCGTGTTCCCCTTGCGTTATCTAGGCACGGACTCGTGTTTCAGTAACTGTTGTTCAACATCAATTAGAATGGACAGGGACTGTGATTGCTGTGTTCGGATGAGGGCTGAGTTGGCATCCCTTCGCTCACAGCTGCAGGTGGCGCTGACTTCGGTCATGCAGCTTGAGGCTGTTGCCAATGGGCACCACTGTGGGGAGCTGGACTTGGGTATCAGGGGTACGTCAACCTCGTCCCGTCTGTCCCCAGATCGGTCTGCCATTGTGGTTGCCCCGGTTGCTGCCCGCAGTGGGGCTGAGCCCTTGCCTGTGGTTGATTGGGAGGTCGTTCCAAGGCATGGCAGGCAGCGAAAGACATCCCCGGAGGCTGATCACAAAGCCTCCCTGGTGCGTCTGACAAACAAGTTTCAGGTATTGTCTCTGGCTGATCCAGATGCAGCTGCCTGCCCTGTTTCAGAGGATGATTCTCAGCCTTCAAGGTCCAGACAATCGCAGAGGGTGGGCTTATTGGTAGTTGGGAGCTCCAATGTTAGGCGCGTAATGGGGCCCCTTAGGGAGGGGAAGAAATCCAGTGTGCACTCCGGTTGGAGTCATTCCTGATGTGGAAAGGGTCCTTCCGGATGCCATGAAGAGCACAGGGTGCAGCCAGCTGCAAGTGGTGGCACATGTCGGCACTAATGACATGTGTCGCTCTGGATCTGAGGAAATTCTCTCTGGATTCCAGCGGCTATCTGATTTGGTGAAGGCTGCCAGTCTTGCTTACAAGATGAAGGCAGAGCTCACCATCTGCAGCATCGTTAACAGAATGGACTGCGGACCTTTGGTGCAGAGCCGGGTGGAGGTTCTGAATCAGAGGTTCAGATGGTTTTGCGACCCTGTTGGCTGCAGATTCCTTGACTTGCGCCATAGGGTGGTGGGGTTTTGGGTTCCACCGAATAGGTCAGGAGTTCACTACACTCAGCTGGTGGCTACACGGGTAGCGGAGGCTGTGTGGCATGGACTGGGTGGTTTTTTAGGTTAGAATGCCTCAGAAAAGTACGGGGAGGGCTGCAATCTCAAAGGGTGTATGGCAAATACAGGACGTGCTTGGATCAAGGAACAGTCAGAATTGTAGTTGTAAATTGTTGTAGTTGTGCTGGGAAAGTCCCTGAGCTTCAAGCACTAATAGAAAGCACAGAAGCAGAAAGCTTTATAGCTACAGAAAGCTGGCTAAAGCCTGAAATAAGTTCTGCAGAAATTTTTACGAAGTCTCAGACAGTGTTCAGGAAAGATAGATTAGGCAGAATTGGTGGTGGAGTGTTTGTGTCTGTCAGTAGTGGTTTACCTTATAGTGAAGTCAAAGTAGATACTCCGTGCAAATTGGTATGGGTGGAGGTTATACTTAACAGCCGAACTAAGTTAATAATTGGCTCCTTCTACTGACCCCCAGACTCCGATCATATAGTTGCTGAACAGTTCAGAGAAAATTTGAGTCTCATAACAAATAAATACCCCACTCATACGGTTATAGTAGGTGGGAACTTCAACCTTCCCTCGATGTTGTTGTTATTGTTGTTGTTGTTGTTGTCTTCAGTCCTGAGACTGGTTTGATGCAGCTCTCTATGCTACTCTATCCTGTGCAAGCTTCTTCATCTCCCAGCTTACTGCAACCTA
Organism: Schistocerca nitens; assembly: GCF_023898315.1. NCBI lineage: Eukaryota > Metazoa > Arthropoda > Insecta > Orthoptera > Acrididae > Schistocerca > Schistocerca nitens. The sequence goes on from NC_064620.1 coordinate 38,484,358, forward strand.
AATCCTTCTGAATCTGCTTAGTGTATTCATCTCTTGGTCTCCCTCTATGATTTTTACCTTCCACACTGCCCTCCAATGCTAAATTTGTGATCCCTTGATGCCTCAGAACATGTCCTACCAACCAGTCCCTTCTTCTTGTCAAGTTGTGCCACAAACTCCTCTTCTCCCCAATTCTATTCAAAACCTCCTCATTAGTTATGTGATCTACCCATCTAATCTTCAGCATTCTTCTGTAGCACCACATTTCAAAAGCTTCTATTCTCTTCTTGTCCAAACTATTTATCATCCATGTTTCACTTCCATACATGGCTACACTCCATACAAATACTTTCAGAAACGACTTCCTGACACTTAAATCTATACTCGATGTTAACAAATTTCTCTTCTTCAGAAACGCTTTCCTTGTCATTGCCAGTCTATATTTTATATCCTCTCTACTTCGACCATCATCAGTTATTTTGCTCCCCAAATAGCAAAACTCCTTTACTACTTTAAGTGTCTCATTTCCTAATCTAATTCCCTCAGCATCACCCAACTTAATTTGACTACATTCTATTATCCTCATTTTGCTTTTGTTGATGTTCATCTTATATCCTTCTTTCAAGACACTGTCCATTCCGTTCAACGGCTCTTCCAAGTCCTTTGCTGTCTCTGGCAGAATTACAATGTCATCAGCGAACCTCAACGTTTTTATTTCTTCTCCATGGACTTTAATACCTACTCTGAATTTTCCTTTTGTTTCCTTTACTGCTTGCTCAATATGCAGATTGAATAACATTGGGGACAGGCTACAAACCTGTCTCACTCCCTTCCCAACCGCTGCTTCCCTTTCATGCCCCTCAACTCTTATAACTGCCATCTGGTTTCTGTACAAATTGTAAATAGCCTTTCACTCCCTGTATTTTACCCTTGCCACCTTTAGAATTTGAAAGAGAGTATTCCAGTCAACATTGTCAAAAGCTTTCTCTAAGTCTACAAATGCTAGAAATGTAGGTTTGCCTTTCCTTAATCTATTTTCTAAGATAAGTCGTAGGGTCAGTATTGCCTCACGTCTTCCAACATTTCTGCGGAATCAAAACTGATCTTCACCGAGATTGGCTTCTACCAGTTTTTCCATTCGTCTGTAAAGAATTCGCGTTAGTATTTTGCAGCTGTGACTTATTAAACTGATAGTTCGGTAATTTTCACATCTGTCAACACCTGCTTTCTTTGGGATTGGAATTATTGTATTCTTCTTGAAGTCTGAGGGTATTTCACCTGTCTCATACATCTTGCTCACAAGACAGTAGAGTTTTGTCAGGACTGGCTCTCCCGAGACCGTCAGTAGTTCCAATGGAATGTTGTCTACTCCCAGGGCCTTGTTTCGATTCAGGTCTTTCAGTGCTCTGTCAAACTCTTCACGCAGTATTGTATCTCCCATTTCATCTTCATCTACATCCTCTTCCATTTCCATAATATTGTCCTCAAGTACATCGCCCTTGTATAGACCCTCTATATACTCCTTCCACCTTTGTGCTTTCCCTTCTTTGCTTAGAATTGCGTTTCCATCTGAGCTCTTGATATTCATACAAGTGGCTCTCTTTTCTCTGAAGGTCTCTTTAATTTTCCTGTAGGCAGTGTCTATCTTACCCCTGGTGAGATAAGCCTCTACATCCTTACATTTGTCCTCTAGCCATCCCTGCTTAGCCATTTTGCACTTCCTGTCGATCTCATTTTTGAGACGTTTGTATTCCCTTTTGCCTGCTTCATTTACTGCATTTTTATATACTCTCCTTTCATCAATTAAATTCAATATTTCTTCTGTTACCCAAGGGTTCTACTAGCCCTCATCTTTTTACCTACTTGATCCTCTGCTGCCTTCACTACTTCATCCCTTAGAGCTATCCATTTTTTTTCTACTGTATTTCTTTCCCCCATTCCTGTCAATTGTTCCCTTATGCTCTCCCTGAAACTCTGTACAACTTCTGGTTTAGTCAGTTTATCCAGGTCCCATTTCCTTAAATTCCCACCTTTTTGCAGTTTCTTCAGTTTTAATCTACAGTTCATAACCAATAGATTGTGGTCAGAGTCCACATCTGCCCCTGGAAATGTCTGACAATTTAAAACCTGGTTCCTAAATCTCTGTCTTACCATTACATAATCTATCTGAAACCTGTCAGTATCTCCAGGCTTCTTCCATGTATACAGCCTTATTTTATGATTCTTGAACCAAGTGTTAGGTATGATTAAGTTATGCTTTGTGCAAAATTCTACCAGACGGTCTCCTCTTTCACTACTCTCCCCCAATCCATATTCACCCACTATGTTTCCTTCTCTCCCTTTTCCTAGTCTCGAATTCCAGTCACCCATGACTATTAAATTTTCGTCTCCCTTCACTACCTGAATAATTTCTTTTATCTCGTCATACATTTCATCAATTTCTTCATAATCTGCAGAGCTAGTTGGCATATAAACTTGTACTACTGTAGTAGGCGTGGGCTTCGTGTCTATCTTGGCCACAATAATACATTCACTATGATGTTTGTAGTAGCTTACCCGCACTCCTATTTTTTTATTCATTATTAAACCTAATCCTGCATTACCCCTATTTGATTTTGTATTTATAACCCTGTATTCACCTGACCAAAAGTCTTGTTCCTCCCGCCACCGAACTTCACTAATTCCCACTACATCTAACTCTAACCTATCCATTTCCCTTTTTAAACTTTCTAACGTACCTGCCCGATTAAGGGATTTGACATTCCATGCTCCTATCCGTAGAACGCCAGTTTTCTTTCTCCTGATAACGACGTCCTCTTGAGTAGTCCCCGCCCGGAGTTCCGAATGGGGGACTATTTTACCTCCGGAATATTTTACCCAAGAGAACACCATCATCATTTAACCATACAGTAAAGCTGCATGCCCTCGGGAAAAATTACAGCTGTAGGTTCCCCTTGCTTTCAGCCGTTCGCAGTACCAGCACAGCAAGGCAGTTTTGGTTAGTGTTGCAAGGCCAGATCAGTCAATCATCCAGACTGTTGCCCCTGAAACTACTGAAAAGGCTGCTGCCCCTTGATATGTTGGCAAAAATACTTGTTCAAAACCGGTGGTAGGCAGAAAACATCTTCCGTGATTGTCCTAGATGCTTTCTCCGAAAATTATTTTGAGCAGTTAGTCCACGAACCCACGCGAATTGTAAATGGTTGCGAAAACACACTTGACCTCTTAGCCACAAACAATCCAGATCTAATAGAGAGCATCATGACTGATACAGGGATTAGTGATCACAAGGTCGTTGTAGCTATGCTCAATACCGTTTCTTCCAAATCCACCAGAAACAAACACAAAATAATTTTATTTAAAAAAGCGGATAAAGTGTCACTAGAAGCGTTCCTAAGAGACAATCTCCATTCCTTCCGAACTAACTATGCAAATGTAGACGGGATGTGGCCTAAATTCAAAGATATATAGTAGCAATAACAATTGAGAGATTCATACCTCATAAATTGGTAAGAGATGGAACTGATCCCCCATGGTACACAAAACAGGTCCGAACGCTGTTGCAGAGGCAACGGAAAAAGCATGCAAAGTTCAGAAGAATGCGAAATCCCGAAGATTGACTAAAATTTAGGGACGCGTGAAATTTGGCATGGACTTCAATGCGAGATGCCTTTAATAGGTTCCACAATGAAACATTGTCTCGAAATTTGGTAGAAAATCTGAAGAAATTCTGGTCCTATGTAAAGTACACAAGTGGCAAGACGCAGTCAATACCTTCGCTGCGCAGTGCCGATGGAACTGTTACTGACGACTGTGCTGCTAAATCAGAGTTATTGAACGCAGTTTTCCGAAATTCCTTCACCAGGGAAGACGAATGGAATATTCCAGAATTTGAAACACGAACAGCTGCTAGCATGAGTTTCTTAGAAGTAGATACCTTAGGGGTTGTGAAGCAACTCAAATCGCTTGATACGGGCAAGTCTCCAGGTCCAAATTGTATACCGATTAGGTTCCTTTCAGATTACGCAGATACAATAGCTCCCTACTTAGCAATCATATACAACCGCTCGCTCACTGATAGATCTGTACCTACAGATTGGAAAATTGCGCAGGTCGCACCAGTGTTTAGGAAGGGTAGTAGGAGTAATCCATCGAACTACAGATCTATATCATTGACGTCGGTTTGCAGTAGGGTCTTGGAACATATACTGTATTCAGACATTAAGAATAACCTCAAAGGGAACAATCTATTGATACGTAATCAGCATGGTTTCAAAAAACATCGTTCTTGTGCAACGCAGCTAGCTCTTTATTCACACGAAGTAATGGTCGCTATCGACAGGGGATCTCAAGTTGATTCCGTATTTCTAGATTTCCGGAAAGCTTTTGACACCATTCCTCCGAAGCAACTTCTAATCAAGCTGCAGGCCAATGGGGTATCATCTCAGTTGTGTGACTGGATTTGTGTTTTCCTGTCAGGAAGGTCACAGTTCGTAGTAATAGATGGCAAACCATTGAATAAAACTGAAGTGATATCAGGCGTTCCCCAGGGAAGCGTCCTGGGACCTCTGCTGTTCCTGATCTATATAAATGACCTGGGTGACAATCTGTGCAGTTTTCTTAGGTTGTTTGCAGATGATGCTGTAATTTACCGTCTAGTAAGGTCATCCAAAGACCAGTATCAGTTGCAAAGCGATTTAGAAAAGATTTGTGTGTGGTATGGCAGGTGGCAGTTGACGCTAAATAACGAAAAGTGTGAGGTGATCCACATGAGTTCCAAAAGAAATCCATTGGAATTCGATTACTCGATAAATAGTACAATTCTCAAGGCTGTCAATTCAACTAAGTACGTGGGTGTTAAAATTGCAAACAACTTCAGTTGGAAAGACCACATAGATAATATTGTGGGGAAGGTGAGCCAAAGGTTGCATTTCATTGGCAGGACACTTAGAAGATGCAACAAGTCCACTAAAGAGACAGCTTACACTACACTCGTTCGTCCTCTGTTAGAATATTGCTGCGCCATGTGGGATCCTTACCAGGTGGGATTGACGGAGGACATCGAAAAGGTGCAAAAAAAGGGCAGCTCATTTTGTATTATCAAGTAATAGGGGAGAGAGTGTGGCAGATATGATACGCGAGTTGGGATGGAAGTCATTAAAGCAAAGACATTTTTCGGCGCGGCAAGATCTATTTACGAAATTTCAGTCACCAACTTTCTCTTCCAAATGCGAAAATATTTTGTTGAGTCCAACCTACATAGGTAGGAATGATCATCAAAATAAAATAAGAGAAACCAGAGCTCGAACAGAAAGGTTTAGGTGTTTGTTTTTCCCGCACGCTGTTCGGGAGTGGAATGGTAGAGAGATAGTATGATTGTGGTTCGATGAACCCTCTGCCAAGCACTTAAATGTGAATTGCAGAGTAATCATGTAGATGTAGATGTAGAGGGGGAAAGCATGTTGCCTTCACTCAGTGTCGAATGTAAACACATAAATCCCATGGTGGACTGCAGGGGCAGCCGAAACAGGAGAGCTGTTTGTTGTCTGGACACATGGGCGTGAGTGGAGCTGGAGGCAATTGTTGTTATTTGATGTGGTGTGGTGAGTGGTGCTGGAGCTCCTCCAGCATATACACTGGAGTGTCTGGTCAGTGTGTGAGTGGCCTTGGGGATTGAAGCTGACTTCAAATGATGAATGGAAACTGTTGTGGGTTTGTCATGTAGTAAAATGATATATGTGTTATTGCCCTTTTGGAGAACTTTTCATGGCTCCAAATAAGGGGGCTGTAGTGCCGGTCACACTGTGTCATCCCTTAACATTGCATAGTCACAATATGTGAAGGCCTTATGCATGAAAACTTTTGCTGTGTTGTGTGATTTTGGCAGTGGTGTGTGGATCTTTGAGATGTGTTTTCATACTTTGCTAATCAGTTCCAGTAACTCCAACACATTCGATGATTCGACAGGTTCAACAAGTTCTGCCAGGAAATGTAAATGTTCACCATACAAGACATCCACTAGTGATGCCTGCAAGTCCTCTTTCAAGGATGTGTGCATGCCCAACATTGCCTAAGAAAGGGTGTCGGATCATTGTCCCCCATGGCACACTGAAGCTGCCTTAAGAGTGCAATGCCACAATTCTACCAATTCATTGCAGTGGAGGTGGTAGACAGTGGTGTGAAAGAACCTCATGCCACATAGGCTGCACAGTTCGGTGGACAGGGCTGCCTCAAATTGATGGCCGTGATCAATGATAATCACACCCCGGCAACCAGACCAGAAATCCACAACTATTTGAATGCTTTAGCTGTTGATTCTGTGGTACTGTCTGCCACTGGTGCTGCATCCATCCAGTGTGTCAAACAATCAATCACTAAGAGAATGTATTTATAACCATACGATTCCAGAAGGAGCCTGACCAAGTCTAAGTGAACATGTTGTAGTCCCCCTGTAGGGATGTCAAATTGGTGTAAGACCAGGATGGCATCACATCCTGTTCTGCTCCACTGACATGCTTCACATATTTGTTTCCAATGTTTACAGTTCTTTTTTATGTTTTTCTGGCCACACAAAATGGTCTGTTACCAATTTCATCAAGGGTCATACCCCAATGCAAGACAATCAGTACAAACAGTGAAAGACGTATTATCACATAGTCAAAGGAACCAACGGGCAAGGCATGACCAGCAAAATGTTGCACTAAATCTACTCCTCTGAACCAGGGAGCAAATGACATTTGGACTTGAGGCTTTTCTTCAGCTCTTGAATTTGTGAGTCTTGTTCCTATGGTACTGTGAGCTCCTCATAATCTCTGCTCATGGACAAGTCATTCATTTGCAACAGATAGGCACGACATTTTTGGCTTCTCTGCTGTGCTGTACGTAAGTTGTGATCTGATTGACATAGTCAAGATGTCAAAATCTGCCTGGTGAACAAATCACTGCCTGTGTTTGTTATTACTTCTGTTAGTGGGCAGTGGTTTGTAAAGATAGTAAACTATATGCATTCCACTTCAGCCTTAAAGTGGCGTACTGCTTCATATACTGTAAAGAACTGATGATCAAATGGTGACTATTGTCATTGTGAATGTATAAGCTTCTGTGTGTAAAAAAAAAAAATAAAAAAAGAAATAAAACATAGTGGTTGTTCATTGCCACCTATGAACTGCTGGTATCACTCACTTCAAGTGTGATGGAGAAATGAGGGTGATGTAAGAGGTGTGCTAATGTGAATGCCCATTGTAAGCATAGCTTGATGACATCACATGCATGTTGCATTGCTTGGGTCCACTTTAGTGGTTGTTTGCCCTATTTGTTTTTTCCTGTGAGGGCATCAGTGAATGCTACTAATAGTGCTGCTGTTGAGGTAAATGAGGACTTTAGTAATTCACTGCCCCTAAAAATTTCCTCAGTTCCTGGTAATTTGAAAAGTTCTGTATGTTCCTGCATGCGGCTGACACCTGCCTAATTTACTAGACAGCCTAGGAAAACAACTTCAGGTTGTTTGAACCAGGCATTTTCTTATTTATTACCATGCCATGGTGTTCATCCAGGAAAGCCAAGAAAACTGGGATGTAATTCTAGATAAGAAAGCCAAAATGGAAACTGGAGTAATAACTTGTCAATAAAATACTGCCAGGTTTTTGCAGCATCTTTCAATTGTGAAGGTGTTTGTGGGCTAATTTTATTTTCATACAAAACTTTGGGTAGTCGTTGTTCCACTGGTTTAGCAAAACACTTTAGCATTTTAGCTGCCTCAAATCCACTGGCAATGTGCAGTGCACTTATGATGTCACTGATCAAATACACGTGCGTGGAGATGCTGCTCAGTAATGTGGAAAATATTGATGTGCCATTTGTAATTCTGCAGCTCTGTAGCCTCACTTTGGCAACTGGAAGCCATATGGCATAAACAAAACTCATAGAGTCAGAATGGTGTGATGACAGCCATTTTGGCAATTTCTTCACTTGCCACAGGAATCTGCAAATATGCTTTCTTGCAGTCTATTAAGCTGAAAATGGTGGGACATGCCAACATGTTGGAAAATTCTTGGGTATTCAGCATTGGATACCTGTCAGGTACTGTCCTTGCATTCAGAGCCTGATAGTCTCCACAAAGTCTGTCCTTTTTTGATACTAAATGTATAGGTGAAGCTCCTGAACTGTCGAATGACTGAATTATTTCCACACTGTGGCTCATCTACCACAGTTTTTGCTGCACACAATTTATCTGGTGCTAGGTGCCATGCTTTAATATGCACCAGTGGCCAACGTGTGGTGTGTGTAGAATGCACAGCACCATATCTGACTCCTCGCTGTAGACTCTGTCGGCATAGCAATTGTTTGATATACGTGTCATATGATGAGGGCACTTGCACACTTTGAATACTGCACTGAGTGACTTAACCATTATATGAGGTCTGTAGCTGTCATGCTCAGTATGGTACTTTTTTTATGCGACAACTGAAGTGGCTGCAGTGATGTATGATGTTGCTGCTGATGCTGAAGTGTGTGCTGCTGTTGCTATTCACAATGTAGTTTTGTGAGCTCTGCTTTCATCTTGTTTAATTCTTCTTCTGCTACCTGTACAAAAGTTTTTAGCACTGAATGCTCCTCTGATAGTTTAATTCTTTCACGCCTGACTGCTTCATAGCTCATGATCACATCCAAAAGTACATAGTTCTGTTTGCCTGTGGGAGGAGACTGGTTCAACATGTCTGCTATTATGAACTGCCACGTGCACTTTGTCACCAGTCCAAGATCTGCCATTAATGTGACAGTTCCTAACTGTTGCACCCATATGTCATTAGTTGCTTTCAGGTGTGTGTGTGTGAAGATCGTGCTGTCAATGATGGTGCTCTGCCTGGGATGACACTGGCTGCTGATCCTACATCCACCAAGAACTGCTTCTTTGACATGCAATGAATGACACGGAGTCAGGTGTCTGGTGTAGCAATAGCCCAACTGGTTTGGCATTTAATCTCGTTGTGTAGGTTCTTGATTTCATTGGGTAGTCCAGTGTGCCTATCATGGGCCACCAGTGGAATTCTACAACATTCAAGGAGCATGTACGGAACCAGCAAAGATGAGGCCATGTCCCCTCATCAGCTGTCACACTGCTGTTATTTACAGTAGGAGGGAGGTTGCGTGTGTCTGTGAGTTGGTGTCCTGCAGTCAGTCATTGTCGGTGGTGCTCATGCTGCTTTAGTGCCCTGTGTCAAAGCGCAGTCATGACTGTCGCAGCAGGGTGGCTGGTTAGAAATCCATGACTCGTGCTTGAAATTTCTTAGTGTTCTCTCTACTGGATTGCGAAAAGTTTGTTTGTGAAATTTAGCTTAATATCTATGATGTCCATATGACCACAAGGTCAGGTTGGAAAAGTGAAAGTTTGGGGATTGGTTCATATCTGAACTGACCTGCCCAGTTATTACATCACTGTTGCATGGGCACAAGTCCAGGCTAACAAAAGCTCATGAAGTGTCACAGTATGGTAGGAGTCACAGTTCACATTTTGTGCCCAACCTGTTGCTCTCCATAATTAACAGCAAATGGCTTAGCATATCCAGTGTCCGGTAATGCATACAAGTGAATGTCATAAGAAACCATGTACACTGCATGAATAAAGCCTTGTTGCTCTTATGTAGCGTGCTGCCAAAGCACTTGCAGAAAAGTGCCAGAGTTGGAGGCACTCATGTAAAGCAGTGAAGCTCACATAATACTAGATACAGAAAGCTGGTTGAAACCTGAAACTGGTAACAGTGAGATTTTTGGGGAAAATTTAACTGTATATCAAGTGAATAGGAAAATGGAGGTGGTGTGTTTGTTGCAGTAGTCAAGAAACTCAAACGTACTGAGATGGAAACTGAAGCTGCATGTGAGATTGTTTGGGCAAGATTCAGTATCAGGGATGGGTATAAAGTAATAATTGGATCCTTCTGTTGCCCACCAGACACATCTCCTGGCGTAGCCAAAAACTTTAGAGAAAACCTCAGTCATTTGTACATAAGTTCACCAATCGTACTGTAATCATAGGTGGAGACTTAAAATCATCCAACAATCAGTTGGGAAAATTACAGTTTTGTTATGGTGGGCATGATGAGACATCATCTGAAACTTTACTAAATGGCTTCTCTGAAAACTACTTAGAACAGTTAATTAGGAACCCCATTCATGATGAAAATGTATTGGATATAATGGCAGCAAATAGACCTGACCTCTTTGAGGATGTCTATATTGAAACTGGTATCAGTGACCATGACATGGCTATGGCAACAAGGACAACTAAAAGAAGCAGAAAGATATGAATGTTTAGTAAACTGTATAAAACTAGCAGAATGTTGTCAAATTATCTTTCACAAAACCCAAAGAAATTCTGGTCATATGTAAAGGCTGTTAGTAGCACTAAAATTAGCATCCAGTTTAATGGCCTCATTTGTTATGCACAACTGGATGATTGTTAATTGTAATAAATGTTCATGGAGTAAGAAATATTGGTCGGGTCTAGTGGTAGTTTTAAAGAAAAAGTACTCATCTTGGTTTTTGAGGGTCTCCTTCCAATAACTGAGCACAACAGAAAAACTTTACATCCCTCCTTCCTTCTTTCCCACCAGAAAACACACGACACCCCACCATTAACATTGTTCCAAAGTACATCACTAAAGATATAGTCATACTAAAATTGAAACATAGAACATGAAATCAAAAATAATTTTCAGAAAATGAAATTCACTCAACAGCGCAATAGAACAATTACAATAATATATATTCACATAAACAAAAATTTTTTTTGTAGTATAGTAATTTTATGAAATTTGTTTTTTATATCACAGTGATTAATTGTGTTAGCTCGACATATACTATGATACAGTTGGAGTTTAAAACATTTCAAATAAGACAAAAAAGGATAATATCATAAATTTGAGAATATACATGGTCTAGACAGCTTGTTGCATGTTACACCAGTCTCTAGTGAATGAGACAGGAACTGAAATTGATGGTAGTGAAGAAAAAGCTGAAATGCTTAACTCTGTTTCCAAATGTTCCTTTACAAAGGAAAACTCAGGAGAATCGACCAATTTAATCTCTACACCACCGAAAAGATGAATGAAATAAGTATACGTGTCAGTGGTGTTGAGAAACAGCTGAAGTCTTTCAAACTGAACAAAGCTCCAGGTCACAATGCAATCCCTGTCGGACTCTATACTGAATTTTCAGCTGAGTTAGCCCCTCTCTAACTATAATCTATCATAGATTGCTTGAATAAAACACTGCCTACTTCTTGGAAAAAGGCGCCCGTGTACAAGAAGAGTATAGAAGTGATCCACAGAACTACCCTCAGATATCCTTGACTGATTTGTTATAGAATCTTAGAACATATTCTGAGCTCAAATATAATGAGGTATCTTGAACAGAATGACCTCTCCAATGCCAACCAACATGGATTTCAAAAACATCAATCATGTGAAATCCAGCTTCCACTTTTCTCACAGAACATACTGAAAGCCTTGGATCAAGGCAACCAGGTAGATGCAGTTTTTTCTTGATTCCCAAAAAGGATTTGACTCAGTACCACAGCTACGCTTACTGTCAAAATAGTGATTATGTGGGGTATTCAGTGAAATTTGTGACTTAATTGTGGACGTTTTGATAGGGAGGACACATAATGTTATCTTGGATGGAGAGTCATCATTAGATGTAGAAGTAACTTCGTGTGTGCCCCAGGCAAATGTGTTGGTACCCTTGCAGTTCATGTTGTATATTTATGACATTGCAGACAATACTAATAGTAAAATCAGGCTTTTTGCAGATGATCCATCCATCAACAATGAATTACTACTTGAAAGAAGCTGCATAAATATTCAGTCAGATCTTGATAAAGTTTCAACATGGTGCAGAAATTGGTAACTTGCTCTAAATGTTAAGAAATGTAAAATTTTGCTCTTCAAAAAACAAAAAAAATGTAATATCCTATGACTATAATATCAATAAGTCACTGTTGCAATCAGCCAACTCATACAAATACCTGGGTGTAACACTTTTTAGGGATATGAACTGGAATAATCACATAGGTTCAGTCGTGGGTAAAGCAGATGGTAGACTTCGGTTTCTTGGTAACTGGGGAAGTGCAATCAGTCTACAAAGGAGATTGCTTACAAATCACTCATGTGACTGGTTCTAGAATATTGCTTAAGTGTGTGGGACCTGTACCATATGGGGCTAACAGGGAATATTGAACATATACAGAGGAGGACAGCATGAATGCAAAGGTTTGTTTAACCCATGGGAGAGTGTCATAGAGATACTTAGGGAACTGAACTGAAAGACTCTTGAAGATAGACATAAACTATCCCATGTAAGTCTTTTAATAAAGTTCCAAGAATTGGCTCTAAAGGATTACTCTAGGCATGCACTACAATCCCCTATGTATTGCTTTCATAGGGATTGTGAGGATAAGATTATAATAATTACTGCATGCACAGATGCATTCAGACAATCATTCTTCCCAAGCTCCAGAGATGAATGGAACATAAAGAAACCCTAATAACTGGTACAATGGGACATAACCTCTGCCATGCACCTCATAATGGTTTGCAGAGTGTAGATGTAGATGTAGATGTAGATTTTATGGCATAAAATCACTGAGTAACTCTTGTTGTTGTTGGTATTGTTCCCATCCACCAACATCATTGACATTGTTGGTCACATGCCACGTCGGATTTGTACTTTCACTTTTTAGTCTTAGATCTGAGTCCATGAAAATGTTTTGCAGATTGCACTGAAGATCGCTATTTTACATGATTTGTACAATGTTCTGTTGTCCTTGTGGTTGCAGCATTTAGGGCATAGGGAAGTATTGTTGTATGCACTTCATAGAAGTAAAAATTAACAAATTTTTTTGTATTCCAGGATCACCATTGCAGTTAGTGCCACAGGAAAGTTAATAGAATTATGTGAACACATAATGATGGTTGACAAAAGATTCAAAAAAATGGCTCTGAGCACTATGTGACTTAACTTCTGAGGTCATCAGTCACCTAGAACTTAGAACTAATTAAATGTAACTAACTTAAGGACATCACACACATCCATGCCCGAGGCAAGATTCGAACCTGCAACCATAGTGGTCGCTCAGTTCCAGACTGTAGCGCCTAGAACCGCACGGCCACTCCGGCCGGTGACAAAAGATTTGTTTTATCTTATAACACTGCACCAGCTAAAAGCACATTTTTACAATTCAACAGTAAGAGCTACCCTGCTGGAAGCAAAGAATGTCTGTGTTAAACCACCTCAGGTGGATGCCAGAGAGGGTAAATTTGTCACAGCATGTACATTTGTAATGTTTTGACTGCTCTGCAGTCTGCAGTCCCCACATGACAAGTTTTCTTGTTTAGCTCCATCAGGACTTCTTTTTCAAGGTTTGCTTTTTGTGTGGGGAATGGGGAATTCTTTACAAAATCCAAACAGAGGGGCAGTTAACAAGTCTTGCTCAGTTACTATGTTAGTATTTTACAATAGTCCCCTTTCTCAAATACTTTTGAAATGACTGGAAGGAGTGAAATAGGTCTGTAATTACACATTGTCAGGAAATATGCCCTGAATTGTCAACTGATTAGAAAGATAGCTTAAGGGTCATCATATCAAGACAAAACAATATTTTAAAATTCTGCTAGAAATGCCATCATAGTCAACAGACTTACTATTTGTTAAGTGATATTATCATTTGCAATCTCCTTAGGTGTTGTATTTTTGGAACTAGTATCTGCATAAATAAATCCAACACATCTGAATTTGGTTACTTATTAGCAGGTTCAGTGTTTTCTGCCACTGTTAAATTTAGCAGCCAATGATTTGAAAGTGGAAAATTTCAGGCAGAGCTATTTTCTGGGTAATTACTTTCATTTTCTTTACTGTTTTTGCCTCATTCTTGGAGCGTTTGATGTGTTCTATATCTTGGGAATTGTGCATAAGAGTCCTTTTTTTTATAACAGACTAAAGGATTTTTTAATAGTAATGGTAATGGAGTTTGAACTCTTGACTATATCTTGTCCCCTGAATTAGATAGAGGTTTCTCTTCCTGGCACACAATACTTTAACCTTGTGAGTTATCCATCCCTCATCCTGTTTGTTTTAGACTGAAAATGCTGTAGTTAAAATTTCCAACTTTAATGCCTTACAAATTTCTTTCTAAACAATGTGATCAAGTGATTTTTCATCATCGTCTGCCACAATACTTTTCTTCTATGATCTGTACCTAATAGTCAATATTGTTTATTTTTGACATTTGACCACCATGGTCATATAAACCATTAATTATTGGTTTCACAGCTAAATCACAGGAGGCTGTTGTGTCTAAAAACAATCAGTGGCTCTTACACTATGTCCTTCAGCCTTCATATAGAATTTTGCTGTTTCAAATGATCTAAAGCTGGATGTTAACAATTCCAGATGTTCTTGATCTGTACAATATGAAAAAAGCAGACATTACAACTTCCAGAAACAATTATTCTTCATTTAATTCTGCGTAACTTTATGAAAACTGAAACTTCCTGGCAGATTAAAACTGTGTGCCCGACCGAGACTCAAACTCGGGACCTTTGCCTTTCGCGGGCAAGTGCTCTACCAACCGAGCTACCGAAGCACGACTCACGCCCGGTACTCACAGCTTTACTTCTGCCAGTACCTCGTCTCCTACCTTCCTTCGGTAGCTCAGTTGGTGAGCACTTGCCCGCGAAAGGCAAAGGTCCCGAGTTCGAGTCTCGGTCGGGCACACAGTTTCAATCTGCCAGGAAGTTTCATATCAGCGCACACTCTGCTGCAGAGTGAAAATCTCATTTATGAAAACTGTCCCTGGCTTCTCATGAAACTTAAGATACTTTCTGCTGGTGGCCTATAAAATGTCAGCACTGAAAACTTATGTTTCCTGATCCAAAATTGTGACACAGCATTCATAACACTGCTCAACATGATACTCATCATCCTGAAGGGCCTGCTACTTAACCCTGTTTTTGCGTGTGTTCCATTACTCTTTCCTCTTAATGGTAACAGAATACTGTCTATAATGCAACTAAACTGAAAAATATTTATTCCACATGTTGTGTAATGTTTACAACTCATTAGCTTGCAAAGTATTTTCACGAGCCTGAGGATTCTTGCACTCATGTACCAATGCATATGTCTTGAATAGTATCTGTGGTTAATAACAACTCTCAACTACAACACAAAGACTAATTTCCTAATGTTCAGAATAGAGTTTTATAATCTGTTGCAAATGCTAGCAGATATTAGGTATGGAACTAAAACCCCTGAAATATTTAAAAAAAGTAAAAAAAATATGTTAGCCATTCCTCCTTCAATTTAAGTGATTCTTTGTATTCTGGGCTGTAAATTCCACACAGTTATAATGTTTGTATTAATTAGACCTTTACTTTGTCAGTATATAGATAGCTGATAAGTAGCCTCTGTGAAGTAAATATTTTATTTTAACTATTACATAAAAACAGCAGCTAAAAACAATAAAAGAAAGAGCAGTGGCTTTTTCTGAAGTTGCTGTTTTCTCCAATTACACATAAATAAAGTAATATGCAAGTGTCTCCCTGATATTCAGTGTGAGTAGATTTACTGTACTTGTAATTTGTTGGTAGTATAATTTACAGACACAACGTACAGTTGCTGCTTCTGCATGTTAATGTGTAACTTGACTTGTTCCACATCCATGAAGGCTGTCCTTCATGATGAGATTGACAGAACATGACAGATGGGTGAGTGAGAAAGTGATCCCCGTATGATGTTCTCACATGCACACTACATCTGCTGATATTCTATACCTGCCCCTTCATATTCTTGTATGACTATTAGAAGTTCTTTCTTAGTGCTGATGAGGCTTCTGATGTTTTGATGGAAGATACTAAATGAATGTTCTTCAGTATCTGTGGCCTTGTCCAAACAGTAGTATTTGCTATTGCTAGTAGTTGTTTCAAATGCAACTAAATTTATTCTGCAGTTCTATCTTTCTGGTGAATTCCTCTTAAAAAAAGGTCTTGGGGAGACATTAGAAATCATTGGAATATGATGGATACTGTTTTAGGGAGACTGGAAATCTGTGTTAATTAACAAGTAGCCTGATTTTTCAATTTTTGATGTGGTTGAGTGAAGGCAATGAGTCAGTCACACGTGTGTGTGAAGCCCCTCTCTTTTCAACTATTTTTGGAGCTCTGAATTAATGTGCATCACAAACTACTTTCTTTAGGGCTTAGCTTAATACTTAAAGATAAACATGATCTTCAAACACATGCCTAATGTAATTCTCAATGAAATAAATGAGTCTGCAGTCCAAGCTTTACGCTGCACCCAATGCTATTTTCACACGATCTTCTTTTACAAGACCCTTCCTCAATGAGCCTAAATCACTATTCACATCAATGAGGCCTGCACTTAGCTTAAAGATACTTGTTAACTGGTGATCATTACCCAAACAGTTCTGTGCCAGTTGAGCTTCCCCTTGTGTGACTACTATCCAGCAATAAGACCTTTAGATCTTCTTTATACTTTCCTCTCTGGCCTCAGCTTGCACATTATGCCCTTACAGGCAGACTGCTTCTGAACTTAGTGGGTTGTATATGCTTTTGTCAATAGTACCCAAATTAATGAAGCTATTGGAGGTATCTAGACTACAGATATCAGACTTGTAGCATTTCCTGGATCCTTAAATTGACTTGGAAACTTGCCTGTAATCCAGTCTTTTGGCATAGCCATAACATAAGTACTGCAAACTGGAGCTCATAACTGTGCTAATTCTTCTTGTGCTGCAGTCAAATTAGATCAAAGTTTCAAGATTAACTGCTCTTTTTGTAACACCATGTACCAATAGTAGCAACCACAACATCTTCAGAAATGGTCACTATCATTTCTTCCATTAATTGTTTTACAAATGAAAATAAAATTGATATTCCTTACACTGGTTTCCACTCCTCATGATTCTCTGTCTAAAAACATTTGCTGGAACATTGACCTACAATGATTTTAAGTACTAAGTTTTTCAATTAAAGACATTTTACCTGATATGCAGTAATTTGTAAGTTCTTTTAATTTAAACTTTTCTTTTTCATATAAAATCTTAATAATAAACTGAGCTTCCTTCAAATTCCCAGGGTCTGTCTGTTATTTGTTTTTTCATTTCTGAGATGTTCTTGTTCTGGTGGAGGTGCTCGTCTCGTGGCAGCAGCTCAATTTCAGTGATGGTGGCCATGAGTGGGTGCGATTGGTAGTACAGCGGGTGGAGTGAGTGATGCAAGGCAGTCGGGTGGAGCGGCTCTGACCGGATGGAAGTGGCAGCAGCAGTTAGTGTGTGACCACCAGAACACACAGGAGATGGCACCATCGATTTTCAGAATGAGAGGTCCATTGGTGTTTGCATCCAGTTGAAGGGGGTCATTTCCTGCCCTGGTCATTATTCTGCTACTTAGTGATCTTCTGGTGGACTGACTGTAGTGTTGTAACCTGGACACCTAGTGGACACCTAGTTGATCCTAGTTGCAAGCTCTGACTTATCGCTTAGCTGTTTTCTTACCTGAATTCCTGAAAGAATGAGCCTGAATAGTGTTGCCTTGCTGGCAGTTGTATTATATTAATCCAATTAATGTGAAGGCCTACCCAGTGTTATATTCTGGATTCTTCCAACATCTTTAGGCCAATGGGTGTGTATCATTAATTCATCCTGTGAAAGGTGCAAGTTTGTGCCCCCTCCGAGTTGACCTTAGCTGGGCAGCTGTTAGCTTTAATCTTTCTGTCTGTCAGCCACCTCTTGTGTTGTTCTGGGTCTCTGTAACATCTCTCTGGTGTTTTGGTTTGGCACAGCAGTGTGGACTTGCAGGCCTTGGTTTCTGCCTGTTGCATTTCGAGTCCCTGTTAGCTCAGCATTTCCATTCTGACTGTGGCTTTACGTAGGCACTATGTTATTTCACACTGGACTTACATTTCTCTCCTGTGTATTTATTGAAACTACTTCTCAACAATTAGTATGGAACCAGGAGTTAACACACACCTTAGTGTGTTCTGGTGTTCTAGTTTTGCCAGGACGAGGGCCACATCTTGTAGATGATGATGCCAGTCTGATGAGGTAGAAGGACACCTGGACCTGTGATGACCAAGGGACAGTGGCTCAGCAGATGGCTCACTGAATCAAGAGTTATATACAGCAATTATACGTAACTGAAATCTTGCCTTGAAGGTGTACCTTGGGAACAGATTTTCAAATGTTTTTCTTCTCTTTTCTTGAATCACTTTAAGAGTTCTCTTGTTGTTCCTTAACTGAAAGAAATTGTAAGATTTTATTAAGTATGGTGGAATCATGTAGAATTTAGTATTTTAAAGCAACCATACATAATATGTAGCTTGCCTTGAAAGTATGTTGGCAGTCTCTCTTAAACGGTTGTTTTCTTGAATAGTTAAAACCTTTTATTAAAAGAAAAAATTGTTGCTTTTAACTGTCAGAAATGTGCAAATTTTGATGGTTAACATTTTTCTTGAGAAATGGGTAATTTTGTACCTTTCTCAAGGGCTTGAGTTCAGCTGTAGGTTATGCTATGTGTTTTTATTTGAATTATATTTCTTAAAGCACTGCTAATTTTTTAGTTGAAGAATCTTGGTTCTTGTTTAAATTACATGTGAAAACTAAAGGGTGAAAGATGTTTCCCTGAACCTTTCCTAGCCACTCCATATTCCCTTGACCTTCTTTCTAAAACTATTATTATGTTTTGTTTAGCCAACTGGGGGATTTTTTTTTTTTGGGGGGGGGGGCATGTTTCACCTTGACTGTTTATTTAGTGATGTAATAGTTAAGGTAAATTATTGCTCCTTATACATTTGTGATTTTCAGGCCACAGTTCACCATGGAGGTGCAGTGTTACCCAGGGCTCAACTTAGTAAAGAAACAGCAGATCACATACAAAGCTAATATTCACTCTCAAGTTGGTGAGGAAAGCATTGCTGATCTTATTGCACAAATGAGGGCGGTGTTGGATAAGCCCCTTGTCATCATCACAGAAACTGTTGGTGAGATATGTGATGCGCTGCCACATTATACTGCTGTGGAGGCCAGTTTAGGGCAGAACATTGTGATTTTGTTAATGGCACTCCTCCCACTCATAATCAACTTCCTCACCTTCACGCACAACTATTGCATTGGGGAAATCAGGTTAGTGATCTTGACCATCTTAAGCCTGATGCTGAACAAGTGAAAGTTATTCAACAACTGCAGGGCCATTTTGATAAATTCCAGGAAATCATATATGAAAGGTAGTATCTGTTCCCGAAAGAACAGATACCATTGATGACCATGCAGCTTCTCTAGAATGAAATGATAATTACATCAACACCCTAGCTGCAAACAGGCATTGATATACATCATTGGGGACATGTTGAAAATATGTGCCCCGACCAGGACTCAAACCCAGGATCTCCTGCTTACATGGCAGATGCTCTATCCATTTGAGCCACCGAGAGCACAGAAGATAGTGCGCCTGCAGGGACTTATCCCTTGCACTCTCCCCATGAGACCCACATTTCAAACATGTCCACACCACTACATTCGTAGTGTGCCTAATAGATGTTTGCCCATCACACTCATAACTCGTGGCAGATTAATCTACCAAGTCCCGTACGAGTTGGGGCATAGCATGTGCATTCGCAGAAGAAGGTCAACGGCCAGGTAGCCATATTTTAACTATATGTGAAAGGTAGTATCTGTTCCCAAAAGAACAGATACCACTGATAACCATGCAGCTTCTACAGAATGAAATGATAATTAAATCGATTCCTGGTTGGGGCACACATTTTCAACATGTCCCCAATGATGTATATCAATGCCTGTTTGCAGCTACAGTGTCGATTTAATTATCGTTTCATTCTAGAGAAGCTGCACGGTCATCAATTGTATCTGTTCTTTTGGGAACAGACACTATCTTTCATATATAGTTAACTTGTACGGAACTTGGCAGATTAATGTGCCACGAGTAATGAGTGTGATGGGCAAACATCTATTAGGTGCACTACGAATGTAGTTGTGTGGACATGTTGGGAATGTGGGGCTCATGGAGAGCATGCAAGGGATAAGTCCTTGCAGGCACACTATCCTCTGTGCCCTCGGTGGCTCAAATGGATATAGTCTCTGCCATGTAAGCAGGAGATCCCGGGTTCTAGTCCCGGTCAGGGCACACATTTTCAGCAAGTCCCCAATGATGTATATCAATGCCTGTTTGCAGCTAGGGTATCAATTTTATTATCATTCCAGGAAATAAGTTTGCTTTAGAGACTGTAGCAAGTTCAAGTGGGGTCAAGGTTTCTATACTCAAACTGGTTTGAATAATCCTGGTCAGGTGCTAACTTCGCCTCAGTGTTTTGCTATGAGTAATTTTAGCAAACTAGCACATTCTATCAGAATTTTATTGAGGGAAATTGTATAAGTTTTCCATTGAGTCCATGAGCAGGGAAAGGTGGTTTTATGGCTTTCTGTTAAATTTGAGCACCATGCTGACTCATTGAATTTGCCTCATGATCAGGTTCTCCAGTTATTGTATGCATTAACTAGTGGGACATTGAGTCAAATATTTGCTGATATTTTGGCGAGGGAAAGGTGTTGAAGGAGTTACGTCACTGGGTGATCAGTTTCAAACTGTCACCAAATATGAACAGTGAGTTGTGGTGTAAGCATTACTGACGGGCGTAATCAAGTAATAAGACACTGAGTAAATATATTGAGCATATCCAAAGCACAGTTTCGGCCTTAGAATTGCAAGTTCCTGAGGGTCAAATTGTCGATAACATATTGGAAGGGAGGATCGATCTCGCATCACCTTTGCTAGTAAAACTTCCACCTTTGATCAACCTGCTTTGGTTTCCAACATTGAGGGGCTTAGTTACGCTGAAAATCAGCAGGTCTTTTAGCTGTTTGGGAGCTAATGGCTATTTGGTACACCCTGAATTTGACAGTGCCCTGCAGCAATGATCCGAAGACTGTTTTTGTTGCCAACAGGTGAGTCATATTGTGTGTCAATGTCCAGTTCCAAAAAGGGGAGATAGATAGCTGATAGCATTAGAAGTCGGGAAAGGAGTTCATGCCTTCCTTTCCTAGGTTTTGTCATTGAATTGGGTGTGTAGTGTATGAGCCTTTACCCTTTATATGTGTTCAGTTGAATCATGAGCCAGTCTGCACCCTTCTCGATTCTGGAGTATCAGTCTTAATGTAAGTTTGCTCCTTTACTAACTTCTTCTCAGGAGCATTGATTTGTCAGTGACCATTAGCTGCTTTCAGTCGATGAGTTTGTGGTTAGATTGAGTATTGCAAAGTTTTCCTGGCCACTTAAGTTGTTAGTGGTTAAGAATTTGTCTGTTAACTTGATCCCAGACTGTGATTTTATATACTGTGTGGGATTAATGTTGGATGGTCAACAATGCACTATTTCTTTTAAATTTTATCTTGGGGAATGAATCAATTTATGCTCGTGTAATATCTCATTGTCAGTGTGTTCTTTTTTGCCTGCTACTGGGTGTTATGAACTGAGTCATTTGAGCCACAGTGAAGGGATTAATTTTCACAAGTGCTCAATAAGTTTCCGGAAGTCCTCACCAACAGGCTTGGCACGACTAACAAAAAAATCAGGTTGACTGATGATGTTCAGATCACCAATTGCTCTACAGCTTATCCAACCCCCCACCCAAGACAAAGAGCCTGCATGCCTTGATGATGGTATGTTGCATGAAGGGGTCATAAGACCTTCTACCTCCCCCTACATGTCACCTATGTTCTTGGTTCCTAACGGTAGTAACAGGGAGTTCCGACAAGTAGTTCATTACAGGTTGGTGAATGGAAAGGTATCTTGGAGTCTGTGCCTTTACCTGATTTTCGTCATTGTTTCACATGGTTCTCTGGAGTAAAGTATTTCAACATCTTGGATCTGAACCGAGCCTATTGGCAAATTCCACTGTCAGATGATTCCAAGCACATTACCACATTCTGTACTGATTGGGATCTCTTCGAATTTAACAGAGTTCCATTTGGTTTGTCGACAGAAGTGGCTGTTTTATCTAGGTTACTGGATCAGGTGCTCGGCGACTTACAATTTACGTATGTATACAACTATTGGGACAATGTTGTTATCCATATTCCCACCTTTGAGGAATATTTGTAGCATTTGGTAGCAGTGTTAGAGAGGTTTAGGGAGGCAGGATTGACTGTGAACCCTTCTAAGGTCACCTAAGCACACCAACAGATTTCCGTTCTAGGCCATTTAATCCTTGTTGAGGTGGTTAGGATAGATAAGGAGCATATGAAAGATCTCCAAAACTTACCCCCTTATGTAAATAAAAAGGGGATTACCAGATTCATCGGATGGCCAACTATTTCCGCAAATATGTGCCTAACTTCAGACAAAATGGCTGCCCCCTCTTAATGAATTATCAAGAAAAGAAGTTAATTTCCACTGAGAACAAAATCACCAGGCATCCTTTGAAGTTGTTAAGCATGCTCTTAGTATCCCCTCTGTCTTGACTATACCAAACTTCGAGTTGGCCTTTTGTGGCCCAAACTGATGCCTCTACTAGTGGGGTAGTGGCAGTCCTCCTCCAAGAGCAGGAAGGAGGATGTACACCAGTGGCCTATGCATCTAGAAGGTTACCTTGGCAGAGCTTAAGTATTCTGTCTACAAATGAGAGGTTCTAGTGGTGCTTTTTACTTTAGAAAAGTTTATGTTTTACCTTGAGCACTGTGAATTCTTGCTTGAAACTCATAATCAAGCCCTCAGTTGAGTGTTGTCGCACCCACATTAGATGGGTCGTATAGCCAGCTGGGCCGTCCGAACTTCAGCTTTCCAATCCAAGGTGAGGCATGTCTGTGGCACTAACAATCAGGTGGCCAATGCCTTGAGTCAGATGTTTGAGGTTGGAGTTCAGCAATCAGAGAAGTATTCCGGTCTGAAGGATTGTGTAGGCGGGATACTACCTGAAGTCTCAGAACTTTTTGGGGATCTCAAAGACAGGACAGTGAACCAGAATTAAGGCCATTAAGAATAAGGTGGATGGAGGGCAACAAGGTGCCCACAAAACTATTCTAATATGAGGCACGATGTGTCTTTTCTTCCTTACACAAGGATGTTTGGCAGACGGTAGGTAAGTGAGTGTGAAGTCTGCGAAAGAGCAAAACCTAATCCTAGCCCCAGTAAACGTCTTCTGCAATCCACTAGGGAAACTTATCCCATGGATAAGTAGTACATTGATTATATTGATCCTTTGCCATGTACTGGCAATGGTAACCAGTATGTGTTTGTGGCAACGGTTGCCTTCTCACACTCCTGTTGCTTAATCCCTAATCACGGGGTTATGGCCCTTACTACTATTTGACATCTCTTGGGGATAATTTCCACTTTTGGACAACTGAGGTGTTTGGTCAGCAATAATGCCCCAGCTTTTAAATATATGGACTTTAAAAGATTTTGTTACAAGCAGGCTCTCCACCACATTGCAACTACCCCCTATTATCCTCAACCATCTTTTATGGAATGTGTTAACTGCAACTTGAAAGGGGCTCTTATGGCCTTCCATAGTAATTGCAGACCAAATGGGACCTCTCCATTGGGTGACTTAATTTTGCCTTTAATACGGCACAAAATATGGCACTGAAGGCTGCCCCTGATTCTCTTGTGTTGGGCTATCAAGTTAACTCACCTCTGGCCAACTTGTGGCCAGTTAATGTTTTGCTCCCTGAGCATAGAGCCACTAAGGTAATGCAGCAGAATTGGAGGAAGGTGCGCCAAAATATTCAGCAGGCCCATCAGAGGTTGGCCGATCATTATACTAAGGGGTGTAGAGCATCTAGGGACAACGCAGTTGATTGAGTTTTTGTATACAACCCCAATGTTAACCAGAGAGGGGGAAGGGTTGTTATAGTAAGCTAGTACTCCAGTTTCTGGGTCCCTTTGAGATTGTCCAAGTATTGGTTCTGGTCAACTTGCTTGTATGCAATCCTGAATCGGGTAAGCTGTCCAGGGTTTATGTCTCTCAGGTTAAGGAGGACTAGTCTCCTCTCTCAACACTCAACACATCAAAAAGGGGACAGCATTTCTGTGGGTTTGGTGGTGGAGGTTAACCCGTGCAGCTTGCTTCCTTCAAATTCCTGGGGTCCATCCGTCCTATGTTTGTTCATTTCTGAGATGTTCTTGTTCTGGCGGAGGCTCTCGCCTTGCAGCAGCAGTTTGGTTTCAGTGACAGTGGTCGTTGGAGTGATCGTTGCAGGGCAGTCGAATGGAGAGGCACCGGCCAGATGGAAGTGGCAGCAGCAGTTAGGATGCAACTGCCAGAACAGACAGGAGATGGCCCCGTTGTTTTTCAGAATGAGTGATCTGCTGGGCTGGCTGTAGTGCTGTGAGCCTAAATACGAACTTTGATCCTAGTTATGAACTCTGATTTATGGCTTAGCTGTTTGCTTAGGTGAATTCTGAAAGAATGAGCATGGATAGTGTTGCCTTGCTGGTGGTTGTGTTATATTTACCCAGTTAATCTGAAGCCCTACCCAGTGCTCTATTTGCGATTCTTCCAACATCTTTGAGGTAATGGCTATGTATCATTAACTCAGCCCATGAATTGAGCAAATTGCTGCCTGCTCTGAGCTGACCTAAGTTGGGCAGCTGTTTGATTTAACATTTGCACCTGAAGGCCATCTCTTGACTTGTTCTGGGTATCCGTAACATCTCTCTGTGGAGTTATGGGCCTTGGTTTCTGCCCATTGCATTTTGAATCCCTGGTAGCTCAGCATTTCCATTTTGACTGTGATGTTATAAAGGCACTGTGTTATTTCATACCAGACTTACATTTCTCTCCCTTGAGTGTTTACTGAAACTACGTCTCGACTAGTGGAATGGAACTGACCATTAACACATGCCTTAGTGTGTTTTAGTTTTGCCATCTGGTCTGATGAGGTGAAAGGACACCCAGATCTGCGATAACCAAGATACAGCGGCTCACTGAATCAAGAGTTACATAAAGCAACCATACACCATTGAAACCTTGCCTTGAAGGTGAGCCTTGTGTGGGGGGCGGGGAGGGGGGGGGAGGTCTCAAATGTTTCTCTCTCTTTTCTCAAATCATTGATACTTTAAGAGTTTTCTTGTTGTTTCTTAAATGAAAGAAATTGCAAGATTTTATTAAGTATTGTGGAATCATGTAGAATTTAGTAATTTAAAGCAGTGTGCGATTTGCAGGGGGGGATGGTGGGGATTCCCCCCCCCCCCTCCCCCTCTGCATCAGACCATCCCCTCCTCTGGTTTAAGTTTATGCATCCCAACCTGGGATGTTTATTTCCCATGCACTGGAGTAAAACTATAATGTAAATTTGTGGAGCCAAACACTGAAAGTTTTTAATAAGTCTTACTATTAACACTATTAATATGTTTCAGTTTTCTATCATCAGAATAAGTACAACCTTTCACAAATGTTCCTCTACTTTTTGAATTCCCCTCGTATATCTGTACCCGTATGTAGATGATTTTGTAAATAAGCTTTACCTATAATGTACTTTTAAAGATGTAACAAGGGATGGCTTTTCTGATAGTGCATACGCGTCAATAGTGAGTTTCGGCATTCACATCTATTTATAAATAGCTGTTTAACCATGCGTAATGCCACGGTCCAAGCTAGTAACATATATAATTCTACTAACCCCCTAAGACATCCCCCCCCCCCCCCCCCCACTGGTAGAAGCACAAATCGCACCCTGATTTAAAAAAATCACACATAATTCAGAGCTTGCCTTAAAAGTATGTTGGTTGTGTCCTTTAAATGGTTGTTTTCTTAAATGGTCAAAATATTTTAACCTGACAGAAAAGTGTAAATTTTGATGGTTAACATTTTTCTTAAGATTTGGTTAACTGAGAACCTTCCTCAAACTCTTGAGTTGGGCTGTGGGTTATGCTACGTGTTTTTATTTACATTAAATTTCTTAAAACACTGGGAATTTTTTTAATTGAAAAATCTTGGGTCTTGTTTAAATAAAGTGTGTATACAAAAGGGTAAAAGATGTTTTCTCTGAACCTTGCCTAGCCATTCCATGTTCCCTTAGGCTTGTTTCTAAAACTGGTGTTACGTTTTGTTTGACCATGTCATAAACAAGGATTAACTGCACTCTAGAAACATAGGACCTGATAAATTTTTGTGTAGAAAGAGACATGAATAATAGTGATCCTTTGGTGCTGTAGTTACTTTTCATTTCCATGCTTGTTAAGAAAAACTGGAAAGAAATTCCATCTTAGGCAAGGCATTGTTTGGTCAGATGTGTTTTATGCAAACGTGTTTCAGCACTTTCTGTGCTATCTTCATCTTTTGTGATGAGGAAAATAAATAAAAACCACTGAAGACATACAGAAAGTGCTAAAACATATTTTGGTAAAATAAATCTAATCAAACTGCATCTTGCATAAGGCACAATGAATTACTCGGAGATCAATGAAATAAGTGTTTATTATACTATATTAGTTACCATAATTATGTAAATATAAACTGCATGAATTCAGTAAATTGTGGTATGTTAGCATAAACACAATCCACCTCAGATTTTATATAGAACCAAGGAACAAGGCAAAGGAGAGTCAAAGATCAGTCATTTGTCGAGTGTAGAAGAAGAAATACAGTATGTAATGCATGTGTTGTGTCTTCAAGAGTTAATAGTATTTGCCACTTAGTGAACTGTAATTTTTATGGCTTGTGATGTTTCCAGGAAGAACTCTGTAAAAACCACATAGCTGCAGATTAATATTTTTGTGTTAACTATAATTGTTTCAGTGTGTTAAGTTTTGGACAATCATCCAGCTATGTGCATTTCACAATTAATAAATGTTAGCTGTCAATAAAAGGCAAAGTTCCTTGAACTGTGACTTTATTATTCATGAAATCCTTTGTCATGAACAGTACATATGAAAAATATTCATATGCCCAGACCCTTAAATAAGAAATAGTTTTAGACGTTTACAACTGTTTGAGTGGTGACATCGTTGTCTTGGGATGTTCAGTCCCCTGCTGGGAACAATTTTTGCATCACTGAATGAAAACAGCTTCCTAAAATCATTTCATATATGATAACACCTAATTTTATATTAGATGTAATCAAAGACTTCAATCAACCACCACAATATTAGCATCACGACTAATGCACAATTGACACCTTACTTCACTGAACACTGCCTCATGTCTTCTCCTTATTTAAACTCTCTATCCAGTGTTAGGAAATAGGATGACAGTTTTTGTATCAGACCAAATTACTAGCTTCCATTCATCAGTCATCCAGAGCTATGCAGACCACTGAACCTCTCCTCTGTACTCCACTCTACATGAAGTTTGGTGACACCTATTTTATACCAAATGTTTTGTTCATTATCTGTTTTCCTTATAATGAGTTCTCAGTACATGAATTGAAATCAGATTTCACTTTCATGGCAGTGGTCTTCTTACAAGAAATAACAATCTTCTTTACTGCATCTCTGACTATCATTGAATTTAGCTGTTCCTCCACAACTGAGTTTTGTTCACACAGTTCTCTCATGTACTCTGCTTGCTGTCACTGCATTGGCTGCAGCAACTTTAGGCATCCTAAGTACATTTCCAGCTGTTATCCTAGACAAGCCAAACATAATGATATTCACAGTTTCCCCTTGCTGAAAGCATATCAGGTCCAACATGACAGCAGTTCAACACCACATGAGAATAATATGAGCAGTTAAAGAGATCACAATGAATGTTTCAATCTGCAATGGAGGGGATGCTATTGGAAAACTTCCGGAGTGATATATAGATTGTGCTGGACTGAGATTCAAATTCAGATAATCATCTTTTGCACACAATGTTCTTACTTAAGAAGCTGCCTAGGAATGAGCCAACACTCACCTTCATTTTTGCCAGTACTTCCCTCCTACTCTCCAAATTTCACAGAAACTCTCCTGCATACCTTGTTGGAGAAGCAACCCTGGAAGAAAAGATATTGTGGAAGAAAGGCTGTTCTGCATCCTAGGGTGCTGTTTTCAGAATGAATATTTCACTTTCAAGTAGCATATGAGTTGTGAAACTTCCTGACAGATTAAAACTGTTTGCCAGAATGAGACCTCCATGTGGAGCCTTGTCTGAACAGTGGAGTCAGGTTGTGAGTCGTGCTTAGATAACTCAGTAGGTACGAGCATTGTTTATGAAATAAAAGGGTCCAGATTTGAGACACAGTCCAGCACAAGGGTTTAGTTTGTAAAGATATTACACTTCCAAGTTGTTATAACATGAGGAAGCTCACAAGGAAATGTCTCTCTGATGTTGTTAGCACAGAAGTGTGTTGTTTACACACATAATTCATATTATTTTGTCACAGCCCTCTGATGTTACAGTTGTTTACAGGTCTAGGTTCATATACGGCAGCAAATTCTCTGTCATCTGTTACAACAAAATACATTTAATCCAATCAAAGTAGTGGAATGAACTTGGTAGTGTGTAAATCTTAAGAATAACATGACACAGAGGGACAAAAGACTTTTATTATAACTATATAAATAATTTACATATATACAAATGTGGCAGGTCACATAAAACTGCTCAGTTTGGAACTTTCAGTGATGCTTAATTTAATGGCAACAGTCATAATTGCACTTCTTGTACTGTCAAAAGCATGTCACAAAGAGTATTGCTTGCTGCTCTTATTTATGAAACTATTCTAGTTCCCTCAAAGCAACTGAAAGAGGCTCAATATCTATTTTTTCTATGGACCCATCTGCTGACTGCTTATCATCCACACACAAAAAGTTTTTGTTTCTTGAGCTTTTGAAAACTGATGTTGAAAAAAAAAAAAAAAAGCACACACACACACACACACACACACACACACACACACACATCACTAGGGTGTGTACAGTCCTGGTGTAGAAAGAATGGAGGATTAGATACAAAGTAAAAGGTGTGGAAATCACCTGGGACTTCTACAACACTGTAGTACAACTGAAGAAGCCACTTGTCTTGCCTTGCTTCTCTGGGCATCTTCTTCAGGGAAAATGTACCTTACTGTAAAAATTTTGAAGAATTCTAAAAGATAATTTCAGTTGCTTGAAATGAAATACAAAATATCTCCACATTCCCTTGTCATCGTGTCTGTCCTGTATAATTGTAGAAGTAAAAGTGCATAGTGTTAAGAGATATTATGGAACCTTAGCAAGCAGCTGTTTAATGGTAGCGAAACGTCATCAGTGTACTCATGCATTAATACTAGACAAACTTGATCACTCGAAAGATACTAACGCCAGAACATTTTTTTCTGGCTCATATTCTGTGGACATACAATGCAATTTCAAATGTCCTCTGTGTAGACTGATGATCTAATCAAGGAGGACAGCCAAACAATATTTACTGAAGCATGACATTTTCTTAGATTGTTTTCCATGTAAACTGTTAAAGATATGTGTGATAAAAGCAGATATTAACAATAATAACAAAAAATTCATTTTCATGTGTAGGTTGCATTATAAAGCAAGTTCTCAACATGACTTTGAACATTAAGGAAGAGTGATAAAATCAGAATGGTGTTTTAGTTATACTTTAACGATACATCCATACTCAAGTAAACAGCATTGTAGGAAAAAATCCCACCTCTCCCTGCGGTAAAACTCAGGGTCTCAAGGGTCTCAATGAAAAGGAGCTATATACATGCATAATACATTAACCTTATTACCAACTCCAACACCCAATCCATTTTCATTCACCCTTGCCTTTCGCCCTCCTCACCAGTGATCTGAGCAACCTGATGATTATCTTCCTGCTCACCACCACCACCAACCAACTCATCTTTCCTCCAGGAGGAACAAACTTGTGATTCTGAATGATTGAGGGAGGGGGGGGGGGGGGGAGCTGTCATTTATTTTTGGGGTTTTTACTGGCTATTGTGGGAGGTGTGCTTGCTGAAGCAAAGCACTTACAAGCATATTTTTATATTTATACACTTAATTAGAAATACATCAGGAAGATGAATTATTATTATTATTATTGTTGTTGTTATTGTTGTTGAATAAAACATTCAATAATCATAAAGCATTACTTGAAAAATTGAACTGTTTCTCTGAATGCATAAACAAGAGAAAATATACAATAATCTAGCCAACTGCACATTTCCACACACTAGGTGTACAAAATAATTTTGCTTGGAGCAAGTAAATATAAGTGTAAAATTTGGTATGCATAAAATTAGTTTACATTGAATAATTTTTTTGTTCCTTGACATATCACTTTGGAATTCATATTTACACAACAATTATTTATTTTTGCTAATAATCTAACACATCTGTAATGATAGAACTCCCCCTTTTAACAGTATCCAAATTTCAAGGATGTTGTGTAGAGGTCCCTACAAGAGGGTACTGAGCTCTTGTTAGGATAAGATGAGGTCTGCCTCCTTGCTTGAATCTCTGTAGGTTCTCTCTCTTAGCCGAAGGTTCTAGAGATGCAGGGCATTCATCTTTCACCAATTCCATTAACTGCTTGACACAGCATTTGAGCAAATATCACATTTCCACTATTTTATGTGATTTAAGTTAAAGCAATAACAAACACATAAGAAGCAAACCTAATGTCTAACAAAAGAAATGCGACATGATAGCAAGAACTACCAGGGAGTAATAGTAAAGAATAAGGCTCAACTGAAATACTATAAGGCAATGCCAATGTTTACACAGTTATCTAGACTACACTCTTGGACACCAAGATAAAAAAACTGATGAGAATGGGATGGCAGGGAGGAAGGGGGGGGGGGGGGGAGACAAAGTAGAAGAAGTTCCTTAGTTTAAGAAGAAGTTGCAATGAAACAAATAAAATTGATAATAAAAACTGCAACAGACAAAATCAAATGGGAATACGTGTTGCAAATTCCAGAGACAACAGCCACATAGTGCATTCTTCATTACCATTCTTCTGTAAGATCTGTGGGGAGAAAAACAAGGATGTAATGTAACTGCCATACTTAGGCTGTTCCAACTTAAGGCTGGCAAATCAGAAGTATCGGCAGAAGTAGTAATAGTAACAGTAGTAGAAGTAGTAGTAGACGAACAAGAAAAACAAGTAGTAAGAGAAGAGAAAGTGTCTAGCATAGAAAACTGAGAAAGAACCTTTGTTTCAGTCTGTATGCTTCTGCCTATTTTGGAGTGTTGGTGGTGATCGCAAAATCATCTCTCTTTTGTTGAGTGGACATATAGAGAGTAATGTAAAAGAAAGTCAACAAGAAATGAATAAGAATGAAAAATGCTGATAAAATATAACCAAAAATTACTAACATAGGACTTTGTTCATCACAAATACAGTAGAAAAATAGAGTTCTGGGCCACTTTTCTGAACACTATCCATTTTTCCTACACCTCACCTGTCCTTTTCCTTCAGTCTCCTTTGTTTCCCTCCATCAGCTCTGCCAGAAGAATGACCCATTGGCTCAGAAAGCTTGCAAACTCTAATACCTTCGTAAGTGTTCTGCTGCCACTGCCTGGTGAGTAGATTTTTTTTATCTATGTAATTACATTTTCAAAAACTGTTTCATTGATATATTAGTCCTAGTAATATGATACTGAATATAAATCATATAACATTCTATTGAAATTGTCATGTGGTGAAATTTCATTGAGGACTACGGTAAATGAACCAAAATGTGTAAACACAGTCAAGAATGTAAGCTCATTTTAAACATTTAGAAAAATGTAAAATGTGAATTTCATAAACAATTGTCATTTGTAAGAATTCATATTGATAATACTTAGGTACCACAGAGTTGCACATTGCCTCTTATACCCTACAATGCACAGTATACAATCAGTTGTAATGTAAATGCCGTGTGGCTAGGGTCTCCTGTCGGGCAGACCATTCGCCTGGTGCGAATCTTTCGAGTTGACGCCACGTCGGCGACTTGCATGTTAATGTGGATGAAATAATGATAAGGACAAGACAACACCCAGTCCCTGAGTTGAGAAAATCTCCAACCCAGCCAGGAATTGAACCTGGGCCATTAGGTATGACATTCCGTCGTGCTGAGCACTCAGCTAATAGGGGCGGACAGTTGTAATGATAAACACATATGTTGATGATTTCTGCCTCTAGCAGTTGATAACAGGGTTTTTAATTACCCTTACAAATTTGAATACTAAACAGGAACTACTAAAAATTAACATTTCTAAGGGGATAAAAACAACTGTTTGATTCTCAAGACAGCCTTCAGTGTATATTGCATCCTGTTTCAGTTGCCATGTGACATCTCACTGGACTGTCCCAAGTCAACAGGCAATAAATAGTGAAGACCGCCTTCAGAAACCAACAGTTTCCTTGTCCTGAAGTGGACAGTTGTAAACTGGTTACAATGTTTGGCTAACGTCCAAATGAGTTTTATTCAGACTGGGCTTAGCTACAGAAGACTTTGCATTTAGGATACTGACATAGTAAATCATTCAAAGTGCAACAAGACAGGCAATGATAAAGGAAATAAACCTGCTTTCTTTTTGGTATCGCAGGGTAGCAAAAAAAAGTCTTACACTGATCCCAAGGTAACAGAAAACAAAGTGTCTTACACTGCTGTCATTCCTCACTGATGATGTCAGTTTCTGCTAAGCCTGTATTATATAACAAATAAACCAATGTACAATCGGCTAGGGTTTATCCAGACACTATCCCTGGTGTGCAAATTGTTGAGTAAGTACACATTTTCCAGAGGATCTATCAGCCAATTGGCATGCTAGGTATGGTATTAAGCTGTAGACTAGTCACTCATTACACTTCTTATAGCTGGGATTCCCCACAGTCATAAAAAATTTTTTGAAGGACATCATCTTTACGCCAGTTACTGTTATAAGTTTTTATTACACTATTGCAATTTTGGCCTTAGGCCATTATCAAGTGACATTATGGCTTTAAGCCATAATATCACTTGATAATGGCCTAAGGCCGAAATTGCAATAGTGCAATAAAAACTTATAACAGTCACTCATTCTTCACCATGTAATACATACTTCATAATTATGTAACTCTATGATAAAGCACTTTCATTTAGGAAGTGCAAATCATTCACTTTCATGGCTGAACCCACCATTTATCGCTTAAATAATAATGCACTTGTTTTGTAAATACTACTGACCTCATCAAGATTACACTTCACAAAGGAAAAAATAAGTGTGTTCAGAAGAGAAAAAAAGCACTGTACAGGGACATGAAATGGAAATTACAACTAACATCAGATTTGATCACTTAATGTCTTCCTCTATCATATAATGCAGATTGTGAACAATGGACTTCCTTTCTTCCCTCAAATCGCATCTACACACACTTTTCTACCTGCCAAAATGGGAGGCATGGAATGAGCCAACGATCTATCTTAGTGTAGACAAGACATCTGAGAGTACTTGGATAATTTTCGAGACATGTGTAGCATGAAACTTTATCTCTAAACAGAAATATTCATTGAGGTCAAAATTCCTCTTAGACTAAGCTGTGTCTTAAAATGAAACTCAAATCTAGATCTTTTGATTTTGCAGCTAATTTTCAATTCCTAATATGTCTCATGGATAAACTATAAGCTTCAACTGGTAGTAGCTTCAAATTCAACAGAAGCCTTCCTCCACATTTTGTGAAGTAGCAGAAAAGATACGAAATGGAGATTTTTATATCCTAATGCTTGTCTACAAAATCAGACTTTCACTCTTTGGTAGGAGGTGCACTAAATGAATGTTGCTCGCACATTGAAATTGTTTACTCAATTTGCCCAACTCCTATTCTCCAGTTGTATTATTAATGGTTTAAAGCCCCAAAATTGACCAATAATTGGTAACCAAATGCACATTTGTCAATAAATACAGCCCAGTTAGATTATGAATATATTTTTCACAAAATTATTGGCTATGTAACCAAAGATGCAAAAACTTATTCTAAACTACATACTTTCTTCCATGAATACCATTCCGTCAATGTATGCAGGAGAGCATCTCAAGTGTTTGATAAAATATTAGAAGGGTACTGATGGTTCAAACCTGAGTCAGATAATGATGAAGCAATCCTCATCAAAGGAAAATATCTGGGTTTCATATGTCTTGGACACAGCTCAAATATTTCTCAAGGGATCAAAAATACGTTAACAGAAAGGGCTATTTTGTAAAATTTTCAAGATACTGATAATAGAAAACAAAAGGACACATACTTGTTATAACTCAACAAGAACTGACACACAGTATGCAGGCCTAACCAAGCAAATCTCAATAGTTCAGAAATTAAAACAGTAATCTCTTTTGTAAATGTAAGAGACTATACCATACTGTTAGCCAGTATTTCTTTTTAACTACTTGTTTCTGCTCTGTTCCCTATCAGTATGTTTTTAGTCACCTGATTTCCATCTTAAAAAAGGAAAAAAACTGAAAAGCTTATTTTTTCAATCATCAGTTTTAAACAACATATCAGTTTATTGGTTTGTACTTTTTGGGTGCTTTCTGGCGACAATATCAGCTGGTTAAAAATGTGTGGAAATCCTGGAATTGGACAGCAGACAGCAGCATGACAGCACCAAGAATGTACCGCACATAGAACTGAACCAACCAACATGGAGCGAGCAATGTATCAAGTAGTTCTACTGACCAAAATCTAGTAAAAATTGTTGCACATGTTTGGAAATAAGAGCATTAAAAATGCTATAGTACAAATGACAGTACAAGTTTCTGTGTATTATATCTTTCATTCCAACACCAACACAAAATTGCTCTCACACATTATGTGCACTTACAACAATTCAAAAACAAAAATATTTCAGTCACGCAACCTCTCATTCAACTTACACTTTACACACTTTCTGTCCATTCAGTACATATGTAAATTGCATAAATTATATATATATGGAACAGTTAATAATGTTTTAGGTGGACATCACTCATGAATAATCTAAAATCTTTTACTGTAGAACAATTGGTTCCACTTTTGAAATAATGGAATTCATGACTTGGAATTGTTTTCCTGCTTACTATTATGCAAATGATACACAGTTCAAAAACAGTTAAGAACGTATGGTCTGCAATAAAAAAATGATATCTTGTAGTATTTGGTCACTCATTTTTTCCCGACAAACTGTAGCAGGATCCTGTCCTTAACTTCTAAAAGGGGCAGTCTAAAAGATTCCATTTCTTATTAAATTTAAAAACACACACACCTTATTACAACAGTTATGCTGTCCTTTACATTACATCCTAAAGTTCATCTTCAAACAAACAGAAAATTCATATTTGGAATCCAGTTACATAAACATTCACTCCTCACATTTCAGTTGAAGTCAACTGCATTACATTCAATGCTGTGCAATGTTTTTCTTCACAGGTGAATTTATAGGATACCAAAAGATAATATAAATGTCACTTTGTACTTTTTACGTTAAAAAGTACCTCTAAGTACCCACAGCATGATATGAGTTCAATGCTTCATTCAGTTTGTATTATGTTGAAAGTGTCACAGTACAGGTGGCCAACACATTTCACAATTAAGTACTTTGATCTTCAAGTTTGTGGCAGCAGGTACAGTTTTGCTATTCTTAATCATTTAATATCTGTTTTTTATAACTAATTGCATTTAAGTCAAATACAAAATTTTGAAGATGTTCACAAAAGCAGCCAAACAATAAGTGCAATTTAAAAAAAAGTAGGAATATGAAAACAATGCCAACAGCATTTTGTGGAACTTCACAATGTTAAATTACAGCAGGCATATAACGGTCATGCAAATACTCAAAGACAGCAATATACTTCAAATTCAAGAATTTACTGTTGCAATCAAAGAAATTAACTTTTTCCACTTTTACACAAAAAGAGAGAAAGAAAGAGAGAGAGAGAGAGAGAGAGAGAGAGAGAGAGAGAGAGAGAGAAACAGACAACAACAGCTCTTGAGCTAAAATTTTTAAAATGCTTAGTTGGCTTTAGAAACTTTTCACAGCCATGTTTGCTCTTACAAAATTATCTATGACAATAATATTTTACTTGACTACTACCACTATCCTATCAAATTCATGTGACTCAAAATGTATGTGTCGCCCTCATCTCTTCCTATCACATCTTTTGTTATATTTAACAATAAATACATTTTTTGTATGCTTCCAAGGAAGAAAATGTTCTGGTAGAACTTATTATTTGCAAAATTAAGCTGCCTGTCAGTATTTAAGTAGTATTTATGAAGTTGCAGTGATGAAATAATTTTTAGGACATCTCACAACTATTACTGAATCTTTCTGGTGCATTGTACTGAAAGATGTTGCACACTATATAATTTTGTGCACAGAAAGAAAACAAAAATAACAAAATTCACAAAAAGCTCACATAAATCTTGCTTAACATTGCTACTTAATACTCCAATCCAGCGAATGCATGTGAAATATGTAAACATGCCAGAAATCCAGAGCAAATTCTAATATTCATTCTAAAATAATATCAAGGGAAACTGCAGTTTACAATATGAAACTGATGGACTGTCCAATTGATTTAAAGACATTAAAAATTCTTTGTCACAGTAAATCAAATGCTAGTTCACTACTTTGTTTTGGGAAGAATTTATGTGGCAAACACCAAGACAACTGTAAAATCCATTTTAAAAAATATACACTCAACACAAACCAATTAAAAAAGTTTTTTGAAGAATAATTTCCACAAGTAACAATAATAATTTGTAACAACTTTTACTGCCCTCCTACCGATATACTACTTGGCCCCTGAAGTTGTATTATATCACAACATTACGGAAAAAACCCAAGCACTAACATCAGTGACAGAAGAGTCCTTCACACTCATATGTAACTGCAGTTAGCTGCATATACAAAATTCATACATGATGGTACTGCCATTTCTAGAAGTGAGAGGGGAAAAAGGAGGTCACAACATGAACAGCAAACACAAAACAAAATTATTCACTTCAGTAAATAGAGTCACTGAAAAATGAACATATGTCAAAATGCACCCAGATTTAAACAGTATGACCAAACTTCACTGACAGAAAATCACTAAATACAAATTACAAAAACTATGTCTGTCATAAAATGAATACTAAGGAGTGCAAGAGGCATAAAACATGTATTGAGGCAGAAGAGGCAGAAAACATGTATAGAAACTTCAAAAATAACAGGTAGGCTAAGATCAAAATGAAGGAATGAGATAAATTAAATATGGGAACTAAATTCACTACCACAATAGGGCAGAAAAAAATGATACACTGTTTTGACAGCTGAAAGTGCAGCCACTATTCTCATTACAACAGGACTTGGAAATATTTGTTGAATATACCAGAATCACCAGAAAACTATGTCAGACATTTCCTACTTGCCACACAGCTGTAAATTACAGAGATATGCATCATTCACATTAACTTCCTGCAGTTTTAAAGGACATAAAAGCCTGATCATCAGCAGCAAAATAAAAAATTAGAAGGATGAATCACTGAGTATACGGAACAGAGTATATTGGTGTAGTTCACCATCTCATACACAGTCTCTAGCATTTAAAGTTAAAGACAAACATAAATATTGTAATTACAGATTTTTCTCCAGGTCCACTGACTGCTCAACCTGTCATGGAAATGTCATGTGTCTACAAAGAAAAGTAATAATTTGTTATAGTACTGGTAGATTAACATAAGGGCCATCAAGAATTAAATATTCCTTAAGTCAGTTGGGGAGAGGTAACATTTATGAGTAAAATAGAAAGTAAGGAATACTTTGTCAGACAATGAATAATTTCATTACTTATACTCCAAAATACTCGGTATCAGAACAAAGTGGTAAACTGTCTAGACCTGTAACGTATTTTTTTTTATAAATTGTATTAACTCCCCCCTCCCACCCCTTTCTCAGCATTGTTTTATGGAATATATTGTTTTAAATAATTTCAATTTAATGCTGCTCTCCGTGACACTTCTTAGACAAGGTATATAAATTCGCATGTTTATTTCTAGATGCCATGCATTACATTTCAAAGCAAAATACCAAGCACAACTGTTTCTGGCATGACGTTTATCAAGCAAAATGTATGTAGCCAGTGGCAACACAAAGAGTGACTTACTTTTAAACTGCAAACTGTTATGCAACGAGACTGTTGCTATGAACACAAAACGCCAAATTACTCAAGCAAAAAAGTTCATTTCCTACTCCCATGAGCACACTTACTCACCTGGTGAGCTGATTCTAATACAAAGTAATATGCAATGAATAGAGGTAATGTCACAATATATGTAGGTGACAATACATAAATACTAATTTTAGTCAGCAAAGAAAATGTGCAAACACTGCAAACAAATTACGTAAAGCCAAAGCACATACACAGCAAATAACACAGACAGGAACACAATAATATGGGGTTTCATGACTCCTTAAGGAACACACTCCCACATTCCACTTAAAGATTCTTTGAATGCTGTAGGTGAAAAGGGAAGGTAAAAGGAAAATGTCAGTAACTGGATAAAATGTCAAAATATTGACTAAACCTTCTCATCTCATCATAGCTTCTCCCCACGTAATTTATAAAGACTTTCAGAACTCAGTGTAAGTTACCAAGAAAGATATTCAGAGATATTACTTAGAACTTTTTATAAATTATTATTAAATATTTAAAAGGGATCATAGCATATGTCCACCAGTGGATGTAATGGATTGGTTTTCATGCAGAACGATGTGTGATAAAATGTTACATAAACAGCATCTGCTAAATTCTGAATATATAGGATTACATATAATGGTAACAGTTTCTACAACATTCATAATCTCTGCAAAAAATTACATTACTCACTTTATATTTACCAAAGCCATCGTGCCTTTCCAAAAGATGGAAGTAGAATGGAAAGAGTAATGATAATACTTTATAATTTAGTTGTTACATGCTTTATACCGACAGAAGATGTCAAAAATCTATCACATCTCATCACCCCAACTCCCTTATTTTGCCTTAATTCACAAAAAAATATAGTGCTCACCATTTGCAATACTGCATAAAATCAGAAGATGCAACCATAACACCACCACCCAATACTTTATGAAGTTGACATACACAAAAGTAAATAATAATATCTACTTCTGTGTGATTGTGTATCCATTCATCAACAACAATTGACACAAGATCTTTTTTATGCCACAGCAACTGAAACACTGACCCAAATTTAAAGGAAATAATCATTATCATGATTACACAAATAGCACATAGGAGAAAGTAGCCACAATAAAAAAGCATCAAAATTTCTTTTTCTTAATTTGTGACATACAGTAGTGCAGGAGGCCTGCAACCATGATGTTAATTGAGTGCACTTGTATACTACTTCTAAATAGGTCACTAGAAATAAAAAGGGCACTTGCTGCCCAAAAAACATACTGATGCATTTTGAGTGCAGTCCATCTTCAGAATGTCTGCTAAACAAAATACAAAATAATCAGCACAAGCACAGCATACAAAAGTCGTTACGAATAACAATACTGAAGGTTTCACAAAACTAAAGTAATCATTCCAAACAAACTGCCTCCACACAAAGTACGGTGTCACACGCATATGTCCTCACCATCAGTGCTTAACTGATGAGGATCACTGTTACAAAATATGCCACCAGATGGCATGGTTTTAAGGCTACAATGGTGTTACTAGCATACACAGACATAAATGAGCAACACGATAACAAAATATTGGAAACTTTAACAAGCATTGAAAGAACCAAAATTCATAAATCACAAAATCATCTTAACTACTCGATCAAATATATACCCATCCCAAGTAAGTAATGGGATAAAGGGAGGTCTTTGCTCAAACTGTGGAGGTTTTGAATAATGTTATGATGGATATAAGTCGTATGTCAAATGCTGGTGATATGGGACCTAAGTGTATGAAATTATAATTTTTTTTTTTTTTTAAAGAACCATGGAAAGCATCTTTAGCACATTGACTGGCACAAGCCCACCGGTGGTGCAGCAGAGTTGCCAGTAGTGCCCACCAGTGGCCACATGACATTCAATGTGTTAAAGCAATCTGCAGGAATATTGATGAAGGAGTGGTGCAATACTGCTAGGGAAAACTTCTGGGAAGAAATCCAGCTGTCACCTCCAAACTACATAGCTGTTTTATAAACTAAGTGAAAATAGAATTTAAACAAAAAATTGATGAACTTATAATTGAAGAAACTAAAACTAAAACATTTCTACAACTTTGGATGCTGGAGGAAGGAGTCTCTGCATAAAGGAAAAGTTGAATGGCAGCCATGCAGTAATTGCTTTAGTGACATAACTTATGATGACTGTTAGATACAATCAGCTGAAACATGAACTAGAGACTCTCAGACAGAAGGAAGAAACAGAGTCACAAAAATGAAGATAAAAGTGGAAGACATATGGAAGCAAAGGGCAACCACATCAGACAAAGTTTCAGGCTTCACTGACAATTCTTCCAGCCGGAGCATCAGATATACTAATAGAAAACATAATTTCTGACTTGTGTCACCATATTTATAACTGGCTTCCTGTGTATACCTGTCTGCATCCCAATAACATCATGTTTAATGATTCTCATAATCATCCCATAGTTCAGTTTCTATCAAGAATTTAACAGTGGTTAATAATTGTGTGCTTTATTTTTCTTATATATCTATTTTATTTTGTGTTGTAAACTGATAGTTTCAGTCTTATTTCTCTAAAATTTTCATATATTATTTTGTTATCAAATTGTTTGTTTATCTCTGCGGATGCAATTAACATCACTGAACCCATACACCCACAATACCTGATGGCATGTTTTGTAATAGCAATACTCCATCATTACTGATGGTGAGGATGTATGCCTGCGATTCCAAATTTTGTATGAAGGCAACTTGTTTGGTATGATTACTTTATTTTGAATTTTTTTAAAAACCTTAGCTATCATTACTGTTAATGACTTTTGTACATTATGCTTGTGCTTATGACTTTATATTTTATTTGGCAGACATTCTCAAAATGTGCTGTACCCAAAACGTGTCACTATAGTTTTCTGAACAGCAAGTGACCTATTCACTTCAAGTGATGCATTTAGCAGTGGTACAGAAATGCTCTTAATTCTTGTTCTTAAACTTGGGCACTAGCTATTTTAATGCAAAGAAGGGAGTGAGATGGTAACTGGTCTTCTCCTTAGAAACACTACCAGCATTTGTGCAATCTGGGTTTTGTGTCAAGAGCATTGATACATAATTAATTCTGCTCCTAAATTTCTTTTGTAGGACTTCCGAAAAAAAAATTCCGCCATAATATTTCACAACTCCTCTTGAAGTGACAATTTAAAACTGCCAGAGCCTTGAAAAGCCAACAATTAAGTAGGAAATGAAACTGTTTTACGTGTTGTCATTTAACCTGCACCTAAACAAAAAACAGGATTAGTAATGCCATACTTATCAGGACTGTAGACTATAGGTATACATCTTCAATCAATCTCAAAGATGAAATGAAAAGAAAGGAGTAACTGGGTTCATCAGGTATTTTTTAAGACTGGCACTGATCGCACAATCCAATATTTAGCAAAACAATGTAGCAATCGAAGTACTAATATAAGGAGAAATACTATTCAGAAGACACCAAAACACAATATTTAGACAATAACTGCTTCAATAAAATTATTCCTCCATACCTACCTTGTTTCAGATAAAGGTGTACTTGAAAAGGTCACTCAAAGAGTCACACAGTTTAATGTATTTATACTGTTTCATGGATAGCAATTAAAAGAGAGAGAAGGCTTTCATAGGTTAGATGTGGGAAGCATGTCAAGACATTCAGTTTTCCTCATAGTGGGCTTTAGTGTTACACCAGTAGTAATAGTGATGCACTGTTTACTTCAGCACTATTTATGCCACCTTCCTATTTTAGTTTCCCCAAGGTTCAAAAACTGTTAATACTCGAATACAGAGTGCGCTGACAAATACTGGAAAGTGGAAAAGTGAGTAGTTCTTGAACTGAAGTTAAATTTATTTTCAGAAATTGTTAATATTTATAAGATATGAGCTTCTATTAGAGTATTGGTCTGAAACAAGTAGCTACTTCAAATTTCCATGAATATCTATTTTAGACCTACTCACCTGATGATCAGAAATTAGAAGCCTAGTGCAAGTGGCTAATTATAAAAGATCAAAGTAAATTAGATGTGAATACAAGAAATGCCTGACAGACTTTCTGCAACTCCAGCTCACTTAACAGCTGAAGGTTAATCAGGGACAAATGTTTGTAAAACGTAACACATACTTTTGAGTCCAAATCTGGACTACAGTACATTTTGAAGTATGACAAATGTTCATCATATACCTTTACATTTAATCCAAAGGTTATCATAATGAACCAGTAATAGAATAAGGCATTTATACGCGTCCCAGTGAAACTATACCAACGTTAATGAAATTAAAGAAACATGTTGAAGTAAAGGAAGAGTATGCTAATGTAATAAGATCAGTTGACACACAAATTTCATCAGATTCAGGGGGATTATTTGTTGAGTGACATGTATATGTCATTAAGAAAGAAAGAACGAATTACTTGGAAGACTCTGTAGAGTCACGGACTTGCCAGTCAAATTACTTCTAATTGTTCCTTAAATGTCTGTTTTGTTTTTGCTTTTTTTGTTTTGTTTTTCAAATTAAGAAGATTCTTGTTACAGTGCAGCTACTTCATAAAATAGTATTTAAAAATTGTAGGCTGCTTCTCAAAATTAAACAAAAAGATATCGAGATCAACTGCATTACTGGTTATGGACTTCGGAAGCAACCGACCATTTTTACCTACATAAATGAGACATCAAAATCAAGTTGTATAAAACGCTATGTGTATAAAATAAGAAATAACACTGTGCTACTTGTATCATTAAGTTGCTGTCTTTATATTTTTTTGCTATCAAAAATTGTACTTCAAAGGCTGTTCTTCTTGTAATGTTGCAGAGTTATCTGCAAGTGGTTGAAGATTTTATAAATACACATTTATAGCACTTCACAAAACAGTCAAGTTTCATTCCATGAATACATTTTTGTACAACACACAAAAATATTAAATTAGGAACTGCAATTATTCCTGAAGTGTCCAATACATAGGTAAACAATATGTATTATTCCAGACAAAAGAAAGTTTCATACTTCATGTGTACAATACAATAAGACAGACAGCTTTGTAAGCATTCTTCTGGCAGAAACCAATGTAGAAGTACTTGCCTCCAAAATATTCAGTGAAGGTAATATCTAATGTCTTACGTTTGTAATTTAAAATACATCAAAAAACATAGAAATTAGATAAGACTATTGTTTCCATTGAATGCACAGCATACATCAAAAAGACATCAAGTATTTCTCTTTCACTTTTTCAGTTTAGAGCACCAGGAAGGAAACAACAACCAACAATGAACAAAAAGAAAAAATTAAAATTGGTTACTGCTGGAACAACAATATCACAGCAGCTGATGCCTCATCCTCAATAATTTTATTTTGGGAAACGGAAATGTATGAACTGTCTGAATCATCCAAGACAGGATAAAACAAATATTTTTTAAAATTCAGTGATTACAAGCAGCTCAGCAGTCACACTATAACAACATTGCCACTCTCTTATTTGTTACACAAAATAATTGTGATAAGATCAGACACACTAATGTAGTTTTGACTTCCCATTTACAAACAGTTAAGGCTGCTACAACTACCATCATCAAACCAATGCTTGGGAACACTTTTCTGTATCACTGAATGTGTATACAGTAATGTGCTGTACCGTGCACTGACAACATGTGGGAAGTAAAACTCACGTTACATAGAAATGAGATGCTACTGAAAAATATCCAACAAATAAGTTTCCTAAATGCTTTTAAATTATGTTTCCAACAGACTGTATAATACTGAAACTGTTGTTAAAAGTATTTTCCATATGCAGCATGGCATTCCACTGACTGCAGCTCCTCAGAAACAAAAGATTGTTAGAACAAACAGCTCAAAATTAAATATACAATTTGAAGCTTAGAAACAATTCTTTGTTACCAGTACAATGATCAACTTCAAAAGGATATAATGATTTTGTAAAAGTGAGGTGCACTAACAGATGATAAAATCCATTCAATGTAGAGATGCAAAACTTTACTTCTTCACAAATATGCTGGTCAAATAATGAATAGATAATCAAAAAGATAAAAAAAATATTTTCAGGAAGAAATATCACAAATTCTTTATGCATCTTGCGGATAATAATGGAGAGAACAAAAGCAGTAATTTAAACTAGTGCTGACTGTGAAAGCAATGCAAGATGTGACTGTAACGAAACTAAATTTATGGATTTCAAAAGAGTTTCATCTTACTTTATTCACACACCTTGGCTTTTAGCACAAAACTGAAATATTTGTAACTATCTTTACATTTCATAAAATATTGAGCAAGCACTAATTTAAACTACATAAATAATGTACAATAATTTAAAATAAATTACAATTTTATGTAACAGGTATGAGAAAGCCTACTCTGTTGAGTATTCGTCCTGTGTAATTAAAACACAATTCATTTATAAATGAATAGCATGAAGAGCTTTTTTTTTTTTTTTTTTTTTTTACTGAATAAGACAACTACAGCTATGTTATTTATTACATATGAAAATCTGAATATCTAAAATCAATGATTTTCAGATTATTCCAATGGTGTTGGAGATCGTGTTCAGAAAACCCTTATCCAATAATGAACACTACCAGAACTGAACACCAACATACCTCTTTCCTTGGAGGAGTCTATTTGCATTGCACAATTTCTCCAAACTAATCTATAATAAAGTAGTGTCAATATTACAATTTCTACATAGTCATGCACAGACTATGAACACCTTGAAAT
The DNA here is from genome assembly GCF_023898315.1 of Schistocerca nitens. Lineage (NCBI taxonomy): Eukaryota > Metazoa > Arthropoda > Insecta > Orthoptera > Acrididae > Schistocerca > Schistocerca nitens. The sequence goes on from NC_064620.1 coordinate 38,529,214, forward strand.
AGAAATTTATCTGAATACTTTATTTTTATGTCCACATTAAAATTTATTTTAAATAATGTGTTGGCCACCTGTCAGAAAGAAACGACACTTCAACAAGAATGCCACACACAGCTTTAGGAGTGCCTCAGTGTCACACGAACACTCTTACTTCGGCCTCGCCTTGCCTCACCTCACCTCACAGTGCGCACTATCACTGACTCACAGCTGGAGATTTCTTGTCCGAGTCCTGGCTGGACGGCGTGTTGCCCTGAGGTGGGACACCGGGTCCCCTATCGGCCACAGGTCCGCCCACTCCAGGCCCACCTACTGGCCCTCCTCCCCCCCACGAATTAGGGCCCCCCGTCATAGGCGAGTCCGAGAAGCCGTGGTTGTCGTGGTCCAGGGAATTGGCCGCATCATACTGTGTGTTCTCCAACCGTGTTATGAGCCTCTCGTCCTCATCCCCGAACTCGCCACCCATCAGTGATGGTTCGCCAACAACCATTACGTCCTGAAATGAAATACAAAAGCATCTCAGTTGAGAGAAAAGGTGGTAACTGCAGAACAAAGTCATTCACATACTCTGTGTTTGTGACAGGCAACCACTTATCTTTCTTATGCACAACAATTTTTCCATGAACAAGATTCAGGTATAAGCAGAGTTCAACACTAGCAAAGGTGGAATGAGATCCAGACTATGGTACATACACAATACATTACATGCAAAAATGTGTGACACACCCTCGTATCATTCTCGACTCTAGCCTTACTATTAACAAAACCTACTTCATCAGGAAAAAAAGCCACTTGTGAGATGCCCAACATCGCAGTGTATATGTATGTTTGCACAGTAACCACTACGTTGGCACTTAAAACAAACAGCTACAAGATGGATTGTGTATGGTGGCAAAATACAGTATCTGGTCCCACAATATGACACCCACTATCTTGTGATGTGATTCAGTATGGATAATGTTTGGATCATTGCCCCAACTTCAGCACCTCGGGCCTTTGTTAGTCAAAACCAGTCATTCGCCTGGCATGAATCTATGTTACTTCATCTGATACTGCCTAAAACATTTTCATCCACCAACTCCCTCCTCCACTAGATCCTGCCATTACCTTCCCATTCTATTATGGTTAGTTAAAAGTTTCCATTTTTGCCTCTTTTGCTACAGTTTGATGCTTTCTGCCCTATTTGCTTCTACTTTCTTTTTTTCTGTCACTGATCCACTCTATCTCATTTATATTTATAGTCCTATATTATATACCTTTCTTTCAGCTTCTTCATTTTAGTATAATTTATTTAGTTATTGTTACAAGCTAGATTAATTTTATTCAGAGAAATTGTTGTCACTGGCTTCCTTAAATGATAAAAATTTGAATGGGGCACTTCTTTATCTGATATTGAGTGAAGCAGACATATTTATAATCACAGAGAATATTTTGCAAACAATAATCATAAACAAACATTTCTAAAACGAAAATAACTATAAAAACTGCAGAGTCCAAAAAAGTCATCTCGGCTAAATTATTCACTAATCATTCATATCCTTCTGTGTTCATAAGAGAGGGGTAGCAATCACCTAGTATTAGCCACACAACATATTTTTAGAAGAAAGTGAAGTTCCAATAAAAGTATGTTATAGCTTTTAGGCTCATAACAAGTCAGTACAGGACAAATTACATAATAATGGAGGTACTCAGGAAACTTGAGTGGGAGTCTTTGGGGGAAAGCCAATGTTGTTCTTATGAAACCTTGTTGGTTAAACTTATAGAACTGGCATTTGATGAACAACTGAAAAATTCTGCTGCATCCATCTCATTTAGAAATCACAAGAATAAGATGAGAGAGATTAGAACATACATGAAGAGACAGTCTGCTGTTTTTTTACAGAAGTTTGAAATATGGCACGTACTTCAATGCGCGATGCTTTTAAAAATTTCCACAACAAAATTCGGTCTCAAAATCTGGCAGAAATTCCAAAGAGATTCTGGTCATACATAAAGCACACCAGTGCCAAGACGCAATCAATACCTTCACTGCGCAATAACAACGGTGAAGTCACAGATGACAGTGCCACAAAAGCAGAGTTATTAAAAATGGTTTTCCGAAACTCCTCCACCAAAGGAGACGAAGTAAATATTCCTGAATTCCAGTCAAGAACAACTGCCAAGATGAGAAACATAGAAGTATATATCATCAGAGTAGCAAAGCAGCTTAAATCGCTTAATAAAGGCAAGCCCTCCGGTCCTGATTGTATACCAGTCAGGTTCCTCTCAGCGTATGCTGATAAAATAGCTCCATATTTAGCAATTATATACAATCATTCGCTCACAGAAAGATCCATACCTAAAGACTGGAAAATTGCTCAAGTCACACCAATACCCAAAAAGGGAGGTAGGAGTAATACGCTGAATTACAGGCCTATATCACTAACTTCGATTTGAAGTAGGGTTTTGCAACATAAACTGTATTTGAACATTATGAAGTACCTCGAAGAAAACGATTTATTGACACATAATCAGCACGGTTTCAGAAAATATTGTTCTTGTGAAACACGACTAGCTCTTTAAACTCATGAAGTAATAAGTGCTATCGACAGGGGATTTCAAACCGATTCCATATTTTTAAATTTCCAGAAGGCTTTCGACATCGCTCCTCAAACGCGACTTCCAACCAAACTGCATGCCTACAGAGTATCGCCTCAGTTGTGAGACTGGATTCGTGATTTCCTGTCAGAAAGGTCACAGTTCGTAGTAATAGACAGAAAGTCATCGAGTAAAACAGAAGTAATATCCAGCGATCCCCAAGAAAGTGCTTTAGGCCCTCTTTTGTTCCTGATCTACACTCCTGGAAATTGAAATAAGAACACCGTGAATTCATTGTCCCGGGAAGGGGAAACTTTATTGACACATTCCTGGGGTCAGATACATCACATGATCACACTGACAGAACCACAGGCACATAGACACAGGCAACAGAGCATGCACAATGTCGGCACTAGTACAGTGTATATCCACCTTTCGCAGCAATGCAGGCTGCTATTCTCCCATGGAGACGATCGTAGAGATGCTGGATGTAGTCCTGTGGAACGGCTTGCCATGCCATTTCCACCTGGCGCCTCAGTTGGACCAGCGTTCGTGCTGGACGTGCAGACCGCGTGAGACGACGCTTCATCCAGTCCCAAACATGCTCAATGGGGGACAGATCCGGAGATCTTGCTGGCCAGGGTAGTTGACTTACACCTTCTAGAGCACGTTGGGTGGCACGGGATACATGCGGACGTGCATTGTCCTGTTGGAACAGCAAGTTCCCTTGCCGGTCTAGGAATGGTAGAACGATGGGTTCGATGACGGTTTGGATGTACCGTGCACTATTCAGTGTCCCCTCGACGATCACCAGTGGTGTACGGCCAGTGTAGGAGATCGCTCCCCACACCATGATGCCGGGTGTTGGCCCTGTGTGCCTCGGTCGTATGCAGTCCTGATTGTGGCGCTCACCTGCACGGCGCCAAACACGCATACGACCATCATTGGCACCAAGGCAGAAGCGACTCTCATCGCTGAACACGACACGTCTCCATTCGTCCCTCCATTCACGCCTGTCGCGACACCACTGGAGGCGGGCTGCACGATGTTGGGGCGTGAGCGGAAGACGGCCTAACGGTGTGCGCGACCGTAGCCCAGCTTCATGGAAACGGTTGCGAATGGTCCTCGCCGATACCCCAGGAGCAACAGTGTCCCTAATTTGCTGGGAAGTGGTGGTGCGGTCCCCTACGGCACTGCGTAGGATCCTACGGTCTTGGCGTGCATCCGTGCGTCGCTGCGGTCCGGTCCCAGGTCGACGGGCATGTGCACCTTCCGCCGACCACTGGCGACAACATCGATGTACTGTGGAGACCTCACGCCCCACGCGTTGAGCAATTCGGCGGTACGTCCACCCGGCCTCCCGCATACCCACTATACGCCCTCGCTCAAAGTCCGCCAACTGCACATACGGTTCACGTCCACGCTGTCGCGGCATGCTACCAGTGTTAAAGACTGCGATGGAGCTCCGTATGCCACGCCAAACTGGCTGACACTGACGGCGGCGGTGCACAAATGCTGCGCAGCTAGCGCCATTCGACGGCCAACACCGCGGTTCCTGGTGTGTCCGCTGTGCCGTGCGTGTGATCATTGCTTGTACAGCCCTCTCGCAGTGTCCGGAGCAAGTATGGTGGGTCTGACACACCGGTGTCAATGTGTTCTTTTTTCCATTTCCAGGAGTGTATGTTAAAGACAAAGGAGACAATCTGAGTAGCTGTCTTAGATTGTTTGCAGATGATGCTGTCATTTACCGTCCTGTAAACTCATCAGATGATCAAAACTACTTGCAAAACGATTTACGTAAGATATCTGTATGGTGCGAAAAGTGGCAATTGACCCTGAATAAGGAAAAGTGTGAAGTTATTCACATGAGTACTAAAAGAAATCAGCTAACATTCGATTACGTGATAAGTCACACAAATTTGAAGGCTGTAAATTCAAATAAATACTTAGGAATTACAATTACAAATAACCTCAATTGTAACAATCACATAGATAATATTGTGGGTAGAGCAAACCAAAGACTGTGATTCATTGGCAGAACACTTTTAAGGTGCAACAGGTCTACTAAAGAGATTGCTTACACCATGCTTGTCCGCCCTATTCTGGAGTATTGCTGTGCAGTGTGGGATCTGCATCAGGTGGGACTGACAGATGACACACAAGCAGACATTTGTCTGTGTATGTGTCTGTGTATGTGCAGATGGATATGTGTGTGTGTGTGCGCGAGTGTATACCTGTCCTTTTCCCCCTAAGATAAGTCTTTCCGCTCCCGGGATTGGAATGACTCCTTACCCTCTCCCTTAAAACCCACATCCTTTCGTCTTTCCCTCTCCTTCCCTCTTTCCTGATGAAGCAACTGTTGGTTGCGAAAACTTGAATTTTATGTGTATGTTTGTGTTTGTTTGTGTATCTATCAACTTGCCAGCACTTTCGTTTGGTAAGTCACATCATCTTTGTTTTTAGATATATTATGTAAATAAGTTATACAGAACTGCAACCAGTCACTTTTTTGAATAATTACATTTTATTCCATGAATCGGTTTTCGAACCTTTTCAGGTTCATCTTCAGATGGTTTCAGGAAGTTACATCATTACTACTAGCATAATGCCGGGTGCTGGCCTGTGACAGCATTATGCTAGCAGTAATGATGTAACTTCCTGAAACCATCTGAAGATGGACCTGAAAAGGTTCGAAAGCCGGTTCATGGAATAAAACATAATTATTCAAAAACGTGACTGGTTGCAGCTCTGTATAACTTATTTACATTCAATATACAGTCACAGTTCTAAAATTTCCGTAATGGATAAGCATAAAATCTTATGATTCATTATATGTTAATTCACATTTGTATTTGTTAACAAATATGGAATTGAAATAAAAACATAAATGTTATTCATAGTGACATCCAAACCATCAACGTTACAATTATGAGACTTATTTTATGTAATGAGGTACCAGAAATTATGGTGATTAGTTATAAATGTTTCTACTTAACAATGCTCACAAATATTTATCTGCAATGGGGTTTTTTATCCTTTTTTGGGGGGGGATGGGGGGGGGATGGGGGGGGGGGGCACATCATACTGCTTTAAGAAACTGATGCCTGAGCATTAACCTTCAAATCCTATATGTATGAAGGAAATTGAAGAGGGCAGAGGAGTCCTTAAGATCCCCTTTAAGCTAGTTTATGTCTCTCTCTTGTTCCCATATAATCCCACCATTCTACCTGCATGCAGACTTCACAGTTCCCCTGTTCTATATCTACATACATACTCCGCAATCCACCATACGGTGCGTGGCAGAGGGTACCTCGTACCACAACTAGCTTCTTCTATCCCTGTTCCACTCCCAAACAGAACAGGGGAAAAATGATTGCCTATATGCCTCTGTATGAGCCCTAATCTCTCTTATCTTATCTTTGTGGTCTTTCTGCGAAATATAAGTTGGCGGCAGTAAAATTGTACTGCAGTCAGCCTCAAATGCTGGTTCTCTAAATTTCCTCAGTAGCGATTCACAAAAAGAACGCCTCCTTTCCTCTAGAGACTCCCACCCGAGTTCCTGAAGCATTTCCGTAACACTCGTGTGATGATCAAACCTACCAGTAACAAATCTAGCAGCCCGCCTCTGAATTGCTTCTATGTCCTCCCTCAATCCGACCTGATAGGGATCCCAAACGCTCGAGCACTACTCAAGAATAGGTCGTATTAGTGTTTTATAAGCGGTGTCCTTTACAGATGAACCACATCTTCCCAAAATTCTACCAATGAACCGAAGACGACTATCTGCCTTCCCCACAACTGCCATTAAGGGTACCACTTCATACCGCACTGCAATGTTACACCCAAATATTTAATCAACGTGAGTGTGTCAAGTGCTACACTACTAATGGAGTATTCAAACATTACGGGATTCTTTTTCCTATTCATCTGCATTAATTTACATTTTTCTATATTTAGAGTTAGCTGCCATTCTTTACACCAATCACAAATCCTGTCCAAGTTATCTTGTATCCTCCTACAGTCACTCAACGATGACACCTTCCCTTACACCACAGCATCATCAGCAAACAGCCGCACATTGCTATCCATCCTATCCAAAAGATCATTTATGTAGATAGAAAACAACAGCGGGCCTACCACACTTCCCTGGAGCACTCCAGATGATACCCTCACCTCCAATGAACACTCACCATCAACGACAACGTACTGGGTTCTATTACTTAAGGAGTTTTCGAGCCACTCACATATTTGGGAACCAATCTCATATGCTCGTACCTTAGTTAGGAGTCTGCAGTGGGGCACCGAGTCAAACGCTTTCCGGAAGTCAAGGAATATGGCATCCGTCTGATACCCTTCATCCATGGTTCACAAGATATCACGTGAAAAAAGGGCGAGTTGCATTTCGCAGGAGAGATGCTTTCTAAAGCCGTGCTGATGCATGGTCAGCAACTTCTCTGTCTCAAGGAAATTCATTACATTCGAACCCGAGAATATGTTCAAGAATCCTGCAACAAACCGTTGTTAAGGATACTGGTCTGTAATTTTGAGGTTCCGTCCTTCTACCCTTCTTATATACAGGCGTCACCTGCACTTTTTTCCAGTCGCTCGGGACTTTACGTTGGGCAAGAGATTCGTGATAAATGCAAGCTAAGTAAGGAGTCAATGCAGTAGAGTACTCTCTTAAAACCGAATTGGAATCCCATCAGGACCTGGCAATTTATTTATTTTCAACCCATTCAGCTGCTTCACAACCCCAAGGATGTCTATCACTATGCCCCCCATATGGGAATCTGTACGAGACTCAAACGGCGGTATGTTTGTACGATCCTCCTGCGTGAAAGATTTCTCAAATGCTAAATTTAAAATTTCAGCCTTCGTTTTGATGTCTTCCGTTGCCAGGCCAGACTCATCAGTGAGTGACTGGATGGAAGCCTTCAACCTGCTTACCGATTTTACGTAAGACCAGAATTCCCTTGGGTTTTCAGCAAAATCTTTTGCTAAGGTATGCTTGTTCCATCCAAGCTCACCCACATTCTCCTTTCTGACCTCCTTCCCTTACCTTGAGTCCTTCATTTTCTGCTTTTAAGCCCACTACCATCTCCCTATCTTCATACGAAGAAGCCACATCTGCACTACCTCTTTTAGCAACCCTGTTCCGTTCTGAGTACCCACATTGGCCCAGATCACCAACTCTCTGTGTTGTTCAACGCATTTTTTAATAATGTCTGTTACTGCTGTTGGAAGGACATTTTCATGGTGCTCTTGCATTGAATAGGCAAAACTTCTACACACACACACACACACACACACAAGTGAAAACAGTAAGTATGAAACAAGTGAAAACAATAAGTATGAAAATTTACAATGTCCATGGGAATATGTGTGGCTTGGCTTACTAACAATCTTTAGTACAATGCATCATTGCGAAAGAAAAAAACATAATGCCGAGTTAAAAATTCAAGATTAAACAAGCATCCATGACCAATCTGAGGAAACTATCACAGGAAAACAAACCAGTCACTTTATGAAAGAGCGTTAGCAAATTGTTCAAGCAGTAATTACTGAAAGGAGTTTTATGAAGGGATAATAATCGTATTCTTATTTCAATTGTCATGTTAATTTTTGGTTTGCTAAAGTGAATAAACTCACATTTCAAGATCAAACCTATGCAACAAAATACAGATAGTTTCAAAAAGAATGTACACATTAAAGAGTATTATGTTGTCAAAACTATCAAACACTGCCCCACAGCTGAGTTATTGGATGAATGAATAAACTGCCAAGTTTATATTCATTGACCGTAGAAGACAGTTGTCTTGATTGTTGTCACATGTTGCAAAATGGCTACTACTCAGCACAAATCATTCTGTGTTCTCGAGTTTTCTCGGGTTGACATACTTGTGGTACCAAACCGATCCTCCAAATGGATGGAACATTCACACATGGTATCAATAGTTTATAGGATGTGAATGTAAAGGAAAGAACCCTTGCCACCCATGTTTCCAACAAAAATATCGCACAAATTCAAATGGCAAGTTCTACAAAATCAATTTGGTGCATTTTAAGATGTCAGTTAGTTATAAAGTTGTAAAACTTATAGCTTTTACACACTCTACATCATAACAACAAACATATGGCCGTCAAGCTTCAGAATGCTACTGACGGTAATAAAAATTTTGCACAATGCATAATTTTCAGTGATCAAGCACCTTCCCACATTAGTGAGAAGTAAACAAACATAGTGTACAGATTTGGGGCCAACAGAACCCACGTGCACACACTCAACATGTACAAGGTTCACCCAAAGTCAATGTGGTTTGCCCAGTACCGCATTCACCTGTTTGCAGCCCGTTCTCCTTTAATGGAAACATGGTTACCACTCACCAGTGTCTTAGTATGTTACAAAATTGGTTGTTAGCAAGGCTGAATGAGGACAATTTCATTTTTCAACAAGATGGGGCACCCCCTCACTGTAGGTACCAATTGCGTGAATATCTGAACGATACTCTACCTAGCAGCTGGATTGGTTGTCAGACAGGCAGTGACTTAGCACTTCTCAGCTGGCCTCCAAGTTCACTAGATTTAATGCCCTCTGACTTCTTCTTGTGGCACTTCACTAAGAACAATGTTGATGCACCAATACTACCACAAAATCTAAAAAAGCTGAAGAACTGGATCCATACTGCCATAACATCAGTGATAATGGACATTCTTGCCCAAGTATGGGACGAATTCGAGTATCAATGTTATATTGATCAAGTCACTGTTGGAGGACATATTAACATCAGTAATCTAACTTTAGGGATCTGTAAATATGAGTCCCAAGTTTCACAGTTGTATGTCTTACAATTTATTAAATATATGCATTCAAAAAATGTATATTCCTTTTGAAACACCCTGTAATATATCATTTTCACATCATCCTAATCTTTTGCTTTTCTAGAATGCTCACCTGTGATGCTAAAGAGAAATTTGGTCCAGGCGAGCGTTTCTTGTTGGGCGCAGGAGGAGCATTGTTGGCAGCACCTCCAGATTGGGAACCTTTCCGTTTCCGCCTCTTGTTTGCTGGTCGTTGTGACTCTGCGTGCAAGGAAAAAGTTAATAAGTATTCAAATTTGAAAATACATATGATAATCATGTATTATATTTTACTTGACAATATGAATGAGGAATGCAATCAGACAGTTCTCATGTAATGGCTGAAGCTGGGTTAAACACTGAAAAAACAGATTAACTCAGAACCATGTTCCGTCAAAAATAACAAGAAACTAGTTGGTTGTTGAATATGAACTGAAATTTAAATCAAACGTATTACGAGATTCTCCATTTGTGAACTAAAGGTTGACACAGTTCAGATCAGATTGTTTTGAGGGAAGACTATTTGTAGTTGGTGCTCTATGCACGGTTGCAGTTCAATGGCTGAAAGACTTCTTTTACTGCTGTGCTTTGATATACTGGAAAAGATAAGGTTGCAGTTTAACATAATATTGACAGAGAGCTAGTTAGAGATGGAGCTGGACAAACAGCAATGCAATTTCCTCTGCCACTCACTCATTACCTTAGATAATCTACAGACATCACAGGAAAGTTGTTTAGATAACCTCTCTCACTCTCTCTCTCTCTCTCTCTCTCTCTCTCTCTCTCTCTCTCTCTCTCTTTTTTAACAGGGGTCACAGATCAGACAAGGAAACAACATTTTTCTTCAGTTCTGTAAAGCCAACTAAACCATTTGAGCACAATGTGACTTAATCTTTCGGGAAACATATCATATCTAAAGCATAAACTCTAGGATTATACATCCATGGAGACAGCAGAGTGAAAATATCACAAAATGAAAGAGAAGGTGGAAAGCTTGAGAGGAACGCAGATTGCATAAAGAAGGCGAGAAATAAAGTAGGGCTGAAATTTACCACTGAACTTTTCTGAGAAGTTTTAACTGTTAAGGGATGTATTGTTAGACCACTGATATCTGGCATTCATAGGTTAGTGGACCATCAACTGAGTTACCTGCCTCAAGAATCGAGATCTGACCTACAAGTGCCTCTATACCCATTTCTCAAAACTCCAGTGAGGCTATCATCCTGAATACATAGAACTAGCACACCTGTGAGCAGGAATATGGCAGTTTTTTACTTTGTAAGTGTGTGCAAGGAAACAAAATGCTCTGGCAAACATAAAATATCTTGCCGGAGTTTGAAAACCCCAATTTCAGTCTTTTGTAAGTGGTGGTGTAACAAATGACAACAATGATGGAAATTCCTGGAGGGTGCAACATGTTAAATAAAGAAAGGCAATAATTCACCTGGTGCAGACTGAAGTGTGGAACACAGAAACACGTAACAGAAAACAGCTTTCCCACTAGCTTTCAAGTAACAGCTATCTTTCTAGCCCAAGTACAAACATTCACACTCACAAACATTCACACACACAACTACGCAGACACCCAAATCCACACGACTTGAATCTTGCCATGCCTAAAGGAATGTCCGTTTGGGTATCTGTGTGGTTGTGTGCGTGAATGAGTGTACTAGGGCTAGAAAAGGAGCTAATGCTAGTGTGAATAGCATAATTACAAATATACAACATTGTGAAATAACAGCCTTAGCACCACTATTGAAAATCAATGAACTGTGCAGATGACAAGTGTGTAAACTAAGTGCAGTGCTGACACATTGATTGGTAATCACTATTTCTTCATGATGCTTCTTACTTGTAGCTACTTAGAAATATCACAGTGACAGCAGTATATGCTAATGAGCACAGGCCAAGGAAAAGATTACTGATAGTTCCAGACTGCTGTTCCCTCCTTCCTCACAAGCAGCTTCTAATCAAATTGCATGCCTAAGGAGTAGTGTCTCTGTTCAACAACTGGATTCATGAATTCCTGCCAGGAATGTCATAGCTCATAGTAACTGGCAAAAAGTCGCTGATTAAAAAAGAAGTGATGTCTGGCATTCCCCAAGGAAGTGTTATAGATCCTCTGATGTTCCTAATCTGTATAAAGGATTTAGGAGACAATCTGAGCATCCCTCTTAGATGGTTTGCAGATGATACTGTCATTTACCATACAGTAAGGTTATCAACAGATTGCAACCAATTGCAAAATGATTTAGCCAAAATATCTGTATGGTGCAAAAAGTGGCAATTGACTCTAAATAAGGAAAAGTGTGAGGTCAAACACATGAGTACTAAAAGGAACCGGTTACATTTCAGTTATGTTTTCAGAAATTACCACAACCAGTAACCTTTCTAAATAGATGTTTTTCAGTAAACCATGGCCAGTTTTGAGCTGCCTAGTAGCTCATCATCAAATGGTGCATATACACATTCAGTGCTTTTTTTATATAGCTTTGTGATGCTTGTTCTGTATCTGTGGCAAGTTAGAAAACAACAGCAAATAAGCACGACAGTGGCACAGTTTCATGAAATATTTACAATATAAGTTCTACTTAAATCCTGCCACAGGCTTATCCTACCCCATCAGAGGCCAGGCCACCTGTGAAAGCAGCCATATTACATACCAGTTATATATATATTCTTTTTTTGTGCATTACAGGAAATATAAATGCCAAATTAACTTAAACTAATACAAACTGAACTACAAATTAATATGTGCAATTTACAAGGTGTATGGCACTAGATATTCTGATGATATTTCTATTACATCTAAGAGTACTGGTGTTGAGATTATTTTTAACATATAGTTTCTTGCTCGATATATTGGCTGAACCAGGCATACGACATCTGAGATGAGCACGTTAGTGGTTAATTTAAAATTAATAAGGAATGTGATCATTTGGTAGGGAGTGTTAAGAGGGGTGAGGGGAATGAGAAGGAAGACGGAAAGAGACTGTTAGAGCGAAAGTGAGATGGGGGTGGGACGAAGAGTGAGAGTGAGAGAGAGAGAGAGAGAGAGAGAGAGAAAGCAGAGAGATAAAATTAAAAGGGGGGTGGAGGGTGGGGGGACGGGGGGGGGGGGGATTGAGAGTAAGCGAACGAGTATGTGTTTCTTGTTTCTGTGTGTGTGTGTGTGTGTGTGTGTGTGTGTGTGTGTGCGTGCGTGCGTGCGTGCGTGCATGCATGTGTGTTTTCTGAATGACAGTTTAGTTCTTCAGGTTTACAGAATCATTAAAATTCTGAAAGAAGGGTTATTTGCTAATTCTGTCTGTTCATTTAAAATAGTCTGGGGTGATTTATGTTTGTGGGTGAAAACCTCTAATTGTTCAAAAAGGTCCATCTTCATTCCCTTGTCTAAAGTGTGTAGGATATGGAGGTTGCTTTTTATGGAGTATTTATTTTCTGCAAGATGGGAGGCAAACGTGGATCTCTTTAAATTGTTTAGGTGGAGTGCATCAGTGTGCTCTTTGTATCGTGTTTCAAAGCTTCTTCCTATTTGCCCTATGTAGCAGCAGAAGCAGCTATCACATAGTAATTTATTTGTGCCAGATTTGCAAAACGATGTGTATTATGGACTATCTTGTTTTGTATTTGTTGTTCATGTGAAAACTTATTTTAACATTATGTGGGTTGAACAGCTTGGCGAGTTTGTACAAGATGTTACCGAGAGAAGGCATACAGATATATTTGGTTTCTTCTGCTTTGATTTGGCATATATATTGTAAGTAAGATATAACCTTCATCAATGTGACTCTTAATCAACAATTTCTTTGTTTCAACACGAAATCTTTGAGCCTACAGTTTAATCACAACATATAAAATGTGAAAATCGGTGTCTGTGGCAAAGTTTGTTAATTGTAGTGTGTGAAAGAAATTCAAAAACGTGAATAATATTTTCCAAAGTGCTGGAAATAATATATATACATATAAACAAAGAAGATGTGACTTACCAAACGAAAGTGCTGGCAAGTTGATAGACACACACAAACAAACACAAACATACACACAAAATTCAAGCTTTCGCAACCAACGGTTGCCACATATTTAAGGGTGATCCTCATTACCAACAAACACTGTCTGCCTGTGTCCATTCATGCGAATGGACAGTTCGTTGGTGGTCATTCCCACATAGAATGCATCACAGTGTAGGCAGGTCAGTTGGTAAATCACGTGGGTGCTTTCACACGTGGCTCTGCCTTTGATCGTGTACACCTTCTGGGTTACAGGACTGGAGTAGGTGGTGGTGGGAGGGTGCATGGGACAGGTTTTACACCGGGAGCAGTTACAAGGATAGGAGCCAGAGGGTAGGGAAGGTGGTTAGGGGATTTCATAGGGATGAACTAACAGGTTACGAAGGTTAGGTGGATAGCGGAAAGACACTCTTGGTGGAGTGGGGAGGATTTCATGAAGAATGGATCTCATTTCAGGGCAGGATTTGAGGAAGTCGTATCCCTGCTGGAGAGCCACATTCAGAGTCTGGTCCAGTCCCGGAATGTATCCTGTCACAAGTGGGGCACTTTTGTGGTTCTTCTGTGGGAGATTCTGGGTTTGAGGGGATGAGGAAGTGGCTCTGGTTATTTGCTTCTGTACCAGGTCGGGAGGGTAGTTGCGGGATGCAAAAGCTGTTGTCAGGTTGTTGGTGTAATGGTTCAGGGATTCCGGACTGGAGCAGATTCATTTGCCACGAAGACCTAGGCTGTAGGGAAGGAACCATTTGATGTGGAATGGGTGGCAGCTGTCATAAAGGAGGTACTGTTGCTTGTTGGTGGGTTTGATGTGGACAAACGTGTGAAGCTGGCCATTGGATAGATGGAGGTCAACGTCAAGGAAAGTGGCGTGGGATTTGGAGTAGGACCAGGTGAATCTGATGGAACCAAAGGAGTTGAGGTTGGAGAGGAAATTCTCGAGTTCTTCTTCACTGTGAGTCCAGATCATGAAGATGTCATCAATAAATCTGTACCAAACTTTGGGTTGGCAGGCCTGGGTAACCAAGAAGGCTTCCTCTAAGCGACCCATGAATAGGTTGGCGTACGAGGGGGGCCATCCTGGTACCCATGGCTGTTCCCTTTAATTGCTGGTATGTCTGGCCTTCAAAAGTGAAGAAGTTTGTCTGGCCTTCAAAAGTGAAGAAGTTGTGGGTCAGGATGAAGGTGGCTAAGGTAATGAGGAAAGAGGTTTTAGGTAGGGTGGCAGGTGATCGGCATGAAAGGAAATGCTCCATCGCAGCGAGGCCCTGGACGTGCGGAATATTTGTGTATAAGGAAGTGGCATCAATGGTTACAATGATGGTTTCCGGGGGTAACAGATTGGGTAAGGATTCCAGGCGTTCGAGAAAGTGGTTGGTGTCTTTGATGAAGGATGGGAGACTGCATGTAATAGGTTGAAGGTGTTGATCTACGTAGGCAGAGATACGTTCTGTGGGGGCTTGGTAACCAGCTACAATGGGGCGGCCGGGATGATTGGGTTTGTGAATTTTAGGAAGAAGGTAGAAGGTAGGGGTGCGGGGTGTCGGTGTGGTCAGGAGGTTGATGGAGTCAGGTGAAAGGTTTTGCAGGGGGCCTAAGGTTCTGGGGATTCCTTGAAGCTCCGCCTGGACATCGGGAATGGGATTACCTTGGCAAACTTTGTATGTGGTGTTGTCTGAAAGCTGACGCAGTCCCTCAGCCACATACTCCTGACGATCAAGTACCACGGTCGTGGAACCCTTGTCCGCCGGAAGAATGACGATGGATCGGTCAGCCTTCAGATCACAAAGATATGGTAAGAGAGATTAGGGCTCGTACAGAGGCATATAGGCAGTCATTTTTCCCTCGTTCTGTTTGGGAGTGGAACAGGGAGAGAAGACGCTAGTTGGGGTACGAGGTACCCTCCGCCACGCACCGTATGGTGGATTGCGGAGTATGGATGTAGATGTAGATGTAAGTGTGAATTGCACAGTAATCATGTAGATACAGACTGCCAATTGAGTTGCTTTATTATAAGTACCTACCTCCTATTGTGTCACCCTACATGGTTCATTTTTCAACTCCATAATGATGGGTTAACATGAGTACAAATTTTATGTGGGCAAGGTAAATGTATCTTTATAACAAAATGTGGAAGTTGAGCAGAGACTGGTATGAAAAATTAACAGAATCTAAAACCACCAAAGAAAGGTGCCACTTTCCCACAAAAGTAGAGAAATGACTGAAAGCCACAAAAATTTCGAAATACATTTTTAAAAAAAGACTTGGGACATAAAATGCAACAAACACACATATGGACAACAATCAACAACAGCTGGAGTGCAACAGATGAGTCTGGACTGTTTGACCTGCTCTTTATTGTCTTTTAGATCTACACTACCTTCTTCCTCAGATCTGGAAAATGAACTGTTGATTCAGAGTGCACAGTATCATTTTTTTTCTACTCTTTACATTATTTATGTAACTAATGAGGCGGTATTGAATAGGATTGGGGAGAAGAGAAATTTGTGGCACAACTTGACTAGAAGAAGGGATCGGTTGGTACGACATGTTTTGAGGCATCAAGGGATCACAAATTTAGCATTGGAGGGCAGCGTTGAGGATAAAAATCGTAGAGGGAGACCAAGGGATGAATACACTAAGCAGATTCAGAAGTATGTAGGTTGCAGTAGGTACTGGGAGATGAAGAAGCTTGCACAGGATAGAGTAGCATGGAGAGCTGCATCAAACCAGTCTCAGGACTGAAGACCACAACAACAACATACATTATTTCCTAAAGAGAGCTTTGAAGTTAATTTAATGAAGTATTTATATCTTTAAATTTTCTAATTCTTAATACAAGTTAATATAGTAACTACATACTGTCTATTGCAAATCAATTAAAAAGAAAAGAAACAAACGAGAATTTCAGCAGGCGAATGTTGTTATCAGATTTGTATCTTCACACAAATAAAACTCTGTGTGTGTGTGTGTGTGTGTGTGTGTGTGTGTGTGTGTGTTAGTTCACAGTCCAGAAACCTGAGTGGTTGATTATAACACAACAAACTTTCATTTAGCTTTATGAGACTTGTTTACTTTTATGCACGACATTGCTCATGAGAAAGATAGATTACATAACAGGTACAGATGAAAATCACAAGGAAAAACTTACTGTTGGCGAAAGTAAGTAATGACAACTAATATCAGATTTTACACACATAGAGCACCCACTTGAAGAGAAAAATGTGAAATAATCACAAAAAACTTCATGCTTACATGTGTCAAGTTCATACAGCACCCTTTGAAAAAGTCACAGAGTACATTGTGAGAGCACAGGCAAGCACTGGAAGTAGGAAATATGAAATATAAAATAATTTTCATTTTTCCCCTGTCTTCATAATGGACCATCAACATATCAAGAAATGAAGTACCAATACTTCACTCTACATAATTTGTATCACAAGAATTATGGAAAGGATGACACGTTCAGTTGCAGACAGGAAAAAAAAAAGATGATGGTACACAAGCCAGCATACCTCACCCACACGCAGAATGTGCCTGCTTGTGTGAATGTGTTTGTGCTTTCTTTTCTGAAGAAGGCTTTGGCCTACAGCTTAGTGTGTAACAGACTTCTTGTTGTGCCTGTCTGCAACTCAGCATGAGTAGCAATCTATCCTTCTCATATTCCAGACTGTACTTTCCATTGTTTAATCTGTATCAGAGGTTTATATTACACACGACTTAAAATAAGTGCCTTGTGACATCCATTGACCAGAAACCACTGTGTTGTTAACTGCACAACACAGCTGATGTTGCACACCCTCAGAGAAACCAGCCAAGATGAATCTACCTCTCTTACCCGGCGGGGCAACCATCCTCTGCCACTTCTGGAAGAGTGTGGTCTTGAGACAGTCTCGCGGACTGAGCGCATAAGCTTTGTGTCGCGACATCAGCTCCTGCATGGGCTCCAAGATCACACATAGCTGTAACACATACAAATTACTGTGTAAATGTGCCTATGGGGCTTTAATCCTTGCACAATTCTATCATTATGTGTTATGATACATAAAATACATTACACAGTTGATATCTAACAAAAAAAAAATGAAGTTCATCATAACAACTGGCCAAGGAACACATTTTGGGCATATTTTGACATTTCCAGAATTAACTTACTTTTGCTTGCTGAGCAAAACAAATCAGAAATGAAGCAGTGTGGCAAAATTCTCTTACAAATTAATTATTTTTCACGCAGTGTTAAACTAATATGAAAATAAGAAAAAGATGCACACAGAGACAGTCTATCCAAAATCTTTTCAACATCTAAGGTTTCAGAAAACTAAACTCAGAACAGTACTACAACTACACAGTTATTATCTTTCCACTCTTGGTTCTTGTTTTCCTTCTTATCCTTCATCTTCTAGAACTTTTAGTAAATGAATTGCAAAACTGCAAGGCAATGTTACCTTCGCTAAATTTTTTGAATTAAATTCACTCTTCGCAAACCTCAGAAACATGCCCTGTGCTTTGTCCACCTAGTCTTTTCTTCTTTTGAATGAGAATGGTGCATTATATTTGGATATTTCCAAGATACCTGCAAGTCTCATCTGGCAACATTACTTCAACAGATACATTATCTCCAAGAATGTAAAGCATCTGTTGTTCACTTTAACGATGCTAAGGGATTATTATTATTATTATTACTACTGTTAAGTAGAGCAAAGATTAATCCACGATAATCAAATTGCTTTATTTATGAAGCAGCAGTGGAACAAATACAATAGGTTATCAGTGTGCCAATGATTACAATCAGACTTGCAAATCAGTATAGATCACCGCAATGTATTTTCATTCTGAATCAAATCGCTGTCATTCTGGAGAATAATATGAAGAGGTTACAAATCTTAAGTAGTTACAGTTACACAGAGACAGAAAACCATTTAAATCCATGCAACCAATAGTATTTATATATTTACCCTGAGGTAGTTGAGCGTTGAATTTGTGATGCCCTGCCGTGTGATGTTCTTCGATAGCTGGTCCAGCATTCCCGGGTCCTGCTGGGAGTGCATTCCAACTACAGTTCGAGGCACCAGTTCACGATGTGTCCGCACAGCGAAATGCCACGACTTGATGCGCATCAAGTCATCAAACGTGAACTCCAGGATGAGTCTGCCTTCCGTGCACACCTGTACAGCAACCGGTGCCTACTCAACAATAAATTACCTGCCATCAATGGAATGCTCCACATCATACTGGCAGCAGAAAGCCTTCAACCAACGTGATTCAACCTGGTACAATTATAGAATTCACCTAGATGTAGTGAATGGCTAGTGGCGAATAGCCAATATGCCCGAAAATCAACTGTCAGGTGAATTCTACAAACAATAACCATGAAAGCCTGCATGATTTAATATGGTGCAGTTTATTTGAATTTAAAAATCCTGATGTACTGTTAATAGTTGTTATGCCCTTGTCTGTAATAAAATACTGTGTGAACTTTAAGACTATCTACAGATATTAGCTCACAGTTTGTTGCAAATGCAGATGTCACATCAAAAAGGTATGTTTCAAGTAAAAAAAAAGTCTGAAGTGCATAACTGAATGCAGATGCTGTTCATTATGGACTGTCTGTTACTGTGACTACAACTGTCTGGTGGCCAACAAAAAAAGCTTAATACTCAGAAACTAAATGAATTGGACAGAATCTTAGTTACAACACTCACCTATTACTCAGTGTTTAGCACACATTATGCCAATGTACTTCTACAACATGAAAAATTGAAATCTACTCCATTTATTTCCTAGCAATATTTATGGGGAGGTGGGAGGGAGGTGTGATGCAGTAAGGCCTTCAGGTTTCTATTACAGTGTCTACATTATCTAGCATGTAGCATCAACTGAAGAGACTAATCATCTGTCTTTACCATTATAACACTATCATCATTATCACTAATTCTACAACATAATTTGTTCATTTATCTTCCATTCTATGCCTTCACACCATATCCATCTGGTTAGAAATTATGTCTTACAGTATATCAGAGCACATGTGCATGCTTTCTGTTTTCTCTTTACTGATTACCTGCCATGAAATCTGTAAAACTAAGTGGTCACTGGCAGTAAAAACATTCTGGCGACAAGCAGTTTTCAGCTGGAGACCTTGCAGCACAGAAACTTGCTACACTGCTGTCCAATAACTGGGAGTTCACAATTCTACAGGTGGTAACTCATCCTTCAATGATTCCCCCCCCCCCCTTACCTACTAAGCCTCTGCCACATCTTCCAATATCCCCCCCCACTGCCCCATACCCTTCACATCTTATGGCTCTTTTTCCCTTGTTTATTTTCATATTTTGGCATGTCTTTTTTCTATTTCTTCTTTTTTAAAATCAATATTCTGCTCTTTTGAATGCATGTAATGAGCCCCTGATTCATTGACTATTTTTTCTCCAATGCCACCTCATGCCCTTCGTATCATGAAAATTATGTCAGTATTGCCTGGTACATTTCAACGAACAATTGTTAAATGCTTCATTTTCCCAAGTTAATTAAGAAAAAAGATTGTGAAACTTGACAAATTATGTGAAAAGACTGGCAGTAATTATGGAATTTTTGACCCATCACAGCATTTTCATTAACACCGATGTAGAGATTGTAGAGTGATGAACTGATACTAAAAGATTATTTTGCAAGTGCAAATAAGGAAGAGCTTCATGATGAGATTACAATTCTTTTGGTGACTGTAGATATGGTGCTGCAATACATAGGGCATGTAGGAGTAGAAATTAAGTGTTAACAAATATTTTTGACACTTCTTAAACCTTCGAGCTCAAAGCTGAAACTTTTAATGGTATACGCAATCAACAAGCAATAATCATCATCGTCGTCTTTTAACCATACCCATATGCCTGAGTGTGAACAGTTCCTTCCGTCTTTGCTTGTCTAGGGCTCTTACACGGTGCTTGTCTCGGGAGACTAATAAAGGCTACGGGTACGAGACCTTACAGAAATGCCTCTGCAGCATTAAGGCTTAGCAACCCAACAGGAGGGTAATTGCATCTGCTTTTGAAAGTAAAAAGACCCTCACAAATCTTAAATGCTATCAACAAATAATTTCATTAAAATATCACAGACTATCTGTTATTACCTAAACCTGAATAACATTTCCATATTTAAAAACAGTTTTCAAAAATTTTCTCATATCATATGCTGTTACACTTGAGTTTCAGCAAATGATTCTCTCTAATATTACAGAAAAAAACAACATAAAATCTTTATTAGCCAGGCATCAAAATCAGTATATATGTATGACATATCTAATAACGTACCTTTGTGAACATTGGTTTCCCATGGTGCGTCACCATAGTGCACTGATCGCAGTCCAGAGTAATACTTGTATTGTGGAAGGACTCCTTAGGATGTTTCAAATTATAATACAGCTCTGTCACACCACCTTCAAAGATACTCCGAAAGTATCTCGGTATAAGTGTCCTACCTATAGCTGAAACACAAAGTTTACTTTCAGTTAGCTATAAGTAACTCATAGGCACCCATGAAAAAAACCTTCAACTCACAGTGTTTAATCTTACTGGCAATGAATAAATACAATGACATCAATAACAACATCTATCAACTTCTTCCTGCATATGCAGTATTTTTCATAGTCATGAAATGATATATGAGAACACAAACAAGTTCTATGTGCTAGTATATTTTTGTACTTTTTTTGACATCCCACAAATCCTACTGTAGATATACTTACTGTATCTCTTGGGCCCATCCTCTAAACAAAATGTTAGTGTGAGCGTGGCATCGTCTTCAAAGAACTCAGTGGCAAAGGCATCCCACCAGAGATTATCACTCTCCTGTTGAGAAGAAGAAAAGACACGACATTAACACCCGTAACTTACATCAAACAATGCAAATGTGGCAGTACTGTGCGCACTCCTATATCAGTTACATAATAACTACAAATCTACATTTAAGTGTGCCAGCCACAAAGGAAATTATTAGAATGGCCTCGGAGGAAGCAAGATACAAGCCAGGAAAGTTTCAGGAATGTTAATATTTCATATAAAAAATACATTAGCATTTTACACCTTTGTAAAGATTTCTTATGCATTCTTCAGTCTAGTTCTTTTCCAGTCAACAAACGAAAATTTTACTAACATAAAATTTCCACGGGACTGAACATCCAACCACATTTAGCACAGTTACCTCTCGAAGGAACCGTTCTTATATTTGTCAGGAATGGTACAAGTGAAAGTAATGCCACTGAGCTTATAACTGGTGTTTTGCACTCCACTGGCGCATCATCTATCACACTGTGGTAAAAACAGTATTTTTTACGTCCATGTGAACAGTAATTACATGATCTTTCTGTCTTTTGTTGAAGGAAGAAGATTACAATTGTAAGAGTCAGGTAACAAAGAAACCTCAACAGGAAAATCAGAGTCATCACACTGCAACTGGTATATGTAAAATTTCTGTTGCACTGCATCACACTTATGACGTGTAAATGACGATACATATTATCCTACTGGTACTTGACAAACCTCCCGGCAGCAGGTTTACATGAAATTGTAGTAACTTCATAATTATATTTTTACATAAAATTAAACAACAGGAAATACGCAGTATCTGTTGACAGCACTCTTGGGAATAACAGTATCTTAAATAATATCCACAAATAGGTAAAAATCAATATACTCTTCATGTTGACAGGATGTTAAATCTTAACTTTTCTTCATTTCAAAAATTTTGCATGCTGGTTCTTACATACACAATGTAACAGCAAGGACAGATTAATAATTTCATAGGTCCCAATTAATTCTGCAATGAAGCCATTGTTTCCAATTGAAGAACTTGTGTGTATATACTCAAAAATATTCAAACCAACTAAATAACAAGTTAAGAACTGGAAGTACCTTTAACACTGTGCAGTCAGTCGGTGTCAGATGTATTTTTGTATGTACAAAAGGCAAAGGATGAGACAGTTATGTAGTTTGCATCCTGTGTCACTTAGGATCTATTGAAGAAATATTAACGTATCACTTCTTGTGTAAAATTATTATAACACTATGTGAAAGCCTTGCTTGGTTCCAACTTCTATGTAGAAACTAATAGTCTTTAGTCAAACTAAGATCTTTTGTCAATTGGTGATCCCTCAGTTTGTTAGTTGTCAAGTCCGGTGCTACGTATCGCCAGCTCCCTAACAACAAAATTCACCCTGCTGGAAGGGAGAACCTTATAAAGATGAGCACTTTCAGCCAGCAGTAAAAACCACAGGAAACCAGGTGCACAGAGCGCACATGAAGCTGGCACATAACGAATGCAGACCCCGGTTCTGAGATGACCCCATCTGCACTATGTTGAGGCTCTTGGCTTGCACTACACTCATACTGGAGTACTTATGTTAGCAAGACAGATTTATCTCCCTGCATCTTATGAGACACTGTGGAAGATGGTTGAGCATTACCTCTACTGCAAAACTCCAGTCAGTGTCACCAACTGTCTTGTGGCACTGTGTAGCTCACAGGCATCACTGTGGATGAATGCTGTGCAGTCTGCCAGAATGATCTGGTCACAGGTCAGAAGGGGTGTCACTGTGTTACAGCATGCATATGTAGGTAACTCTAATATATGCCGAAGTATTGCCTGGCACAGTCTTCAGTCAGCATTGTCACCTCAGCCTCTGTGGCCACTGGGCACTGTTATTTATAATATATCACATTCTCTTCTGTGATAAAACTATGGTTTACACTTAAAGAACAGCAGTCTCTGTCACCTGAGAAAACAAAAACCCTATCACCTCTACCTCACGTTCTTCGAACAACAGCTGCAGAACGTTGCCTTTGTGTTGACAATCAGGCACAGTCTTACATCAACAGCATGGGGATCTTTGCTCCTTCATACAAACAAAATAATGGTGCCATGCACCAAAACAGGTCACGAATTTCAATGTTTTGGAAATACAGTCCCCCCCCCTCCCAACCTTTTCCCGAGAGTTGATCACCTTCTCTATTTTGCAACTCTGATAACTCACTTGTTTTACTTGACAGAGTAGTGAATGAAAGGTATATAGGCAACTCTTCAGTCCTGTCATGGAATAACTTCACCAATGTGTGTCACGTCGCATCAAGAACATAGTTATAGCAAAGTGACTCTACCGTTAACTTAATTTTTCGTGCAGCTTGCTCGAATCTATGAGACAGGATACTCCCAGCATTTCATGACAAACAAGAGTAATTCTTGTCTCAGAACAAAATGCCAAGGTATCAGTTCCAAACATTCATGACAGCTAGTTCTGAAAATGGAACTTGAAAACACTCTTCCTCAAACTTGGGTAATAATTGTGACGAAGTAATTCTGCATGCAGCGAACTCTGTAGTTATTTCCAGAAACATTTGATGGAGTTATGGTCGTGGCTTAAGAGTAGGCTATCCCACCATTTCCATCCTATTTCCTTGCAAAGCTTGGAGAAGTACTTTCAACCAGCCTGAGTCAAAAGTCAATAGAGACATTTTCTTGAAATGTAGGCAAATCACTTCAGTTCCCTGTTACTGTGTTTTCTGGTACTGGTCATATAGTATGACCAACACTGGGCAATGAACTGGGTAGTACCACAAAGTCCCGACGATGATCCACAGCACAGAAATATGGTGAGTTTATTGCATCTCTGAAGTGTTCTTCCAATCATTGCTTTACAGAATGTGTATGAAAGCTAGGTTTGCTGTCTCCCTGCAAGTGCATTCCCACTTCAGGTGGAGTGGGACACTGTCATAGCGCAAATGCAAAGTTACGGTCACAACGAAGATGTATCGTGCGTTCCCTTATGAAGTAGTCCTAACTGCATCATACACAATAACCACTCCCATTGGATCACTTTGTGTGCAGTTAACACAATACACACTTGTCCACAAAGTACAGTATAAGTCATGGTGGGAAGTACTGCATTTGATGTCCAGTTGGAATAGAGAGGACGATCTTCTGCTGCTGACTGTAACTAATATTTCGCTAAGGATGTGCTTTATCTTCTGTATCACTCACTCTTTCGTTATAGTGCAAACTGGCACAATGCATTTTCTCACCACGTTACTACCTCCAAGCGTGTATGAAGCATTTTGTGGGTTAAAACGATTTTCCACTTTCAACAACTTACAATATTTTTAAATGAATATTTCTTTATGTCATCATTCATCACACTAACAGCTGATTTTTTCCCATCATAAAGTTATTCCTAAAGTATCCAAATAACATGCAATAACATTGGTGTACTGGTGATTAAAGAAACGTGCACAAAGTCAACAACACTGTGCCTAAATCAATTAATGCGTTTAAGAGAATGATAAAGTGGTCATCTGTTGATGGCCTAAGAAGCTCAAAACTGGTTCTAAGGTAAATACACAATAGTTGAAGAACATCAAGAAAGTGTTCCTTTTTTCATTATCACTGTTGTTGTTGTCTTCAATCCGAAGACTGGTTTAACAGCAGACCACCTTGCACAAATCTTCTCGCACAAGAGCATTCCGACTGCAGCCTCCATCCATCTGACCCTGCCTGCTGTATTCAAGCACTTTTCGCCCACGAGAAAGTTTATACTCACGCATCCCTTTACCGCCAACTTTCATATTCATTGTGTGACCTTCCCACTTTATTCCTCACCATTCTCCAGCAGAGCCTGAGCCTGAATTCGATCAAACCATGGTCGACAGGGTTACTATCTTTTTTTTTGTGAACTTTGACTTTTCAGTTAAAACGTCATTTTCAGCTTCGTGGGATGCACTAAAATATGCACTGAGTTGATGAACTCAGACGTCCTCTTGCCTGGAGTAGCATAGAAACTCTACATGGCATGGACTCAACAAGTCGCTGGATGTCCCCTATAGACAAAGTGAGCCACGCTGCCTCTACAGCCGTCCAGTCCATAATTGCGGCAGTGTTGCCGGTGCAGGATGTTGTGCATCAACTGACCTCTCAATTATGACCCACAAATGTTCGATGGGATTCATGTCGGGCGATACGGTGGACA
This sequence comes from Schistocerca nitens, assembly GCF_023898315.1. NCBI lineage: Eukaryota > Metazoa > Arthropoda > Insecta > Orthoptera > Acrididae > Schistocerca > Schistocerca nitens. The sequence continues at coordinate 38,554,657 of NC_064620.1, forward strand.
AATCATTCGCGCGAAATGTAAAAAATATTCTTGAAAAAAATCGTGGACAATTGTAGCCTGGCGACCTGGCGCATTGTCATCCATAACATTAAGTCCGTGAATGACTGCAAATGATCTCCAAATACCCGAACATAACAACTTCCAGTCAATGGTCGGTTTGGTTGGACCAGAGGACCCTGTCTATTCCATCTAGACACAGCCCACACAATTAGAGCCACCACCAGCTTGCATAGTATCTTCATGACTAGCTTCCATAGCTTCGTGGAGTCGCGCTACACTCGAACCCTACCATCAGACTCATCTGACCAGGCTAAGGTTTTCCAGTCGTCTAGGGTCCAACCAATATGGCCACGCACCCAAGAGTGGCGCTATAGCCGATGTCGTGCAGTTAGCAAAGGCACTCGCGTCGGTCGTTTGTTACCACAGCCCATTAACGCCAAATTTCGCCGCATTGTCTTAACGGATACATTCCTCGTATGTCCACACTGACTTCTACGGTTATTTCACGCAGTGCTTCTAGTCTGTTAGCACTGACAATCTACGCAAACGCCGCTGCTCTCGGTCGTTAAGGGAAGGCCGTCTGCCACTGCGTTGTATATGGTGAGAGGTAATACCTGAAATGTGCCATTCTCCGCACACTTTTGACGCTGTGGGTCTCAGAATGATAAAATCCCTAACGATTTCCGAAATGGAATGTCCCATATATCTAACTCCAACAACCATTCCACGTTCGAAAGTCTGATAAATCCCGTCGTGCGACATGACTCTTCTGAGTACACATGACACTTCCGCCAGTGCACCACCCTTTTACGCCTTGTGTACAGGACACTACCGTAATTGTATACGTTCATATCGCTATCCCATGACTCGTCACCTCACTGAACACGGCACTCAGTACAGTGAGCATTATAACAGTGTAAACCTTTGTTGTTATATTATTCATTATTAAACTTTGTATTGAATTTCAAATTTACCTTCTTTTTCAGCAACGGCACTTGATAAATTTCGCTGTCTGACGATGAATACATGTGTAAGACTGCTTCTGGCTGTCCCTACAAGGCCAATAATATTGAGCAGTATTATTAACGTTCTCCATGGACTGCTCCATAATATTATGCAATAAGCGGAATGTTCGACAGTAAACGTGCTGCCGCCGTAATAATTGCTCTACGCTATTGCAAGCAGAAAGAAAGGCCGATGAAAAACTGGTTCAAGGAAACATGTTAGGAGATTTGAGCTTCAACAAAAAAAACTATCACAACTTTTTATGGGTTGGTAGTCCAACATTTGGTACATTACTGGAAACAGTTCTCCCCTGACGGTGGCGTCCTCATAAACAGGTACTTGCACCCCCCCCCCCCTCCTCCTCCTCCGCCACGGATAAATTTCTGCAGAAACCCATATGCCGGTCAGCAAAAAGCAAAATAATACAATGAGAGACGCACCAAGTCAGCGCTTATCTATTGGCTATATCTTGCTACTGGCAATTCTTTCAAAGACTCTAAATTTATAAGCACAGTTTCACCTTACAGTGTTTGGGTCACAGCTGTCGAAATGTGTCATGCAATAATACGTGCACTAAAGGATTATGTTCGGTTAAATAGTGTATACATAAGGATAAATATTTATGTATACTTATGTTTGTAACTTTTCATTCATCATTTTTTTTTTAATCTTCCTCCGTGACCATTTCCTATATTTTCACCGGCCGCTGTGGCCGAGCAGTTCTAGGCGCTTCAGTCTGGAACCGCGCGACTGCTACGGTCGCAGGTTCGAATCCTGCCTCGGGAAAGGATGTGAATGATGTCCTTAGGTTAGTTAGGTTTAAGTAGTTCTAAGTTCTAGGGGACTGATGACCTCAGATGTTAAGTCCCATAGTGCTCAGAGCCATTTGAACCATTTTGAACCTATATTTTCCGAGCAACAAATCATAGGATTCATTATTCTTAACACTTCTGCTTTTGTACTCATCTACCCTAACATCCCACAGTGCTGGCAATGATCTATTTGTTTTGAACTAATGTTTCGGTAATTTCCAAGAAGCGATGCATGTAGAGGTCGCGACTCTCAAATGTGCAAGTATGGATATCGTTTTCTGCGTTGACAACGGAGCGTCGTATTAACGCTGTTTACGTGTTTATAGCAACGAGTGAAACCGATATAGTATCAAGTTCGAATAGTCTCACGTGGCAAAAGTTAATTCCGCGACTGCGTAGCGCAGACAATTGTTTACAGTTTTGTTGGGAGTATGGGTTGATGGCAAACCAAGATCTGAGGAGCTGCGTCGACTGTCAATGGGGTTCGACTCTCTAAGAAGACCGCCGATGTGGAGTTCCCTTTTCAGTTGCACCGTACAAAATGCAAGAAAAGAACTTCCATCAAGGAAAACACATGGTTTCGTAGTTCCAAATGAACCATCGAGAGGAGTGTCGTTAAAGTGTCGTGCTGGGTAAAAGAATATACGTTGCAAACCACTGGGTCAGAAACTGGAGTCAGTTTGCAACTATTACGTTTTTCTCGTGAGGTATGCTACGATATTGTCACGAATGGCACGGTCCCTATCGGTAAGAAAACTTAGTGACCCTTACAAAACACTTGATTTTTCCGGGCACGAAAGTTATAAATTACGGCTGGAAGCCTTAGAAAACTATGAAAAAAGAAGGCATAGATCAAGAATTTACGAATCATTCCACTGAATACCTCGCTTGCGACAATTCAATGGTCCAAATCAAGAATAGTGAGCGGTTGAGGAACTCTCTGAAATGCTCAGTTAAGAGAGACGGCCAACCGGGAGACAAGACGAACTATATATCCTCCAGTACCTAAACTTTCACGATTTACGGATGTTTGGCAAAACTGTTCCTTGTGACACTCTGCCGAAGTTTCTGAGAGGCATATCAAGAGCGCATCCTGGCCATGGAAGTGAAAGAGGACTGCACCCAGCTGCCTATACCACCCACGAAATTATCCACGCTGAAAATGTGGCTGACGAGTAAAATAAGTTCCTTTCGTAAATAACTTTGTTACAAAACGCTCGTCATTTGTAGTTGCTCATGTCAACGCTGTAAACAGTATTCAGATTTGCCGCCTCTAGAGTCGCACGTTCGATATATAATACTCGGATGCAGACCGCTCCTTCGATATGCAACGCTTCCTGAAATTAACAATTTTCCACACAACTACCGCAGTATAATGAGTACAGCTACGATATTCTCTGGTGTGAAAGTTGTTACCGTTTGACAGCTTGAGCGATATTAGCGCTCCGGGCGGTGAGAAAACAGCCACATGCGTCGTATGAATAATAGTTGGTTGGTTTTGGGGAAGGAGACCAGACAGCGTGGTCATCGGTCTCATCGGATTAGGGAAGGATGGGGAAGGAAGTCGGCCGTGCCCTTTTAGAGGAACCATCCCGGCATTTGCCTGGAGTGATTTAGGGAAATCACGGAAAACCTAAATCAGGATGGCCGGACGCGGGATTGAACCGTCGTCCTCCCGAATTATGAATAATGTTTGTTTTTAATTAGTCTCTATTTAATTAAGGGACTAGATGCTATTTTTGCCTTGCACGCGTTAGTAAATTACTAAGAGCCATGAATTATTGTGTAATACATGTAAAAACAACCGATCACACTGATTCAGTGACATAAGCTACAACTCATTCACGAAGAAATACTTTCGAATATGCCCGCCCGGCTAGCCACGCGGTATAACGTGCTGCTTCCCGAGAGGGAAGGCGATCGGATCTGCGGCAAAAATCCGCCAGGAGGCCCACTGGGGGCCGAACTGCACAATAACCCTGGGATCGGTGTTGGGCGGCGAAGAAGCCTCTCCGTTGTTTCTAGGTTCCCTGTTCAATATACACTTTCGAATATGACTTATTGGCGGCTTATTCCACTGAAAGTAAGAGATTATAAACACATTTCATGCACGAGAAGCATATATTTCTGTTGTTTATGTGTTGTCACCAGAGTCACTTTCCTTGACACACATTTGTTTTTTTATAGAGTTAAATTATTCGCCCTTTCTTACACTTTCTAATACAAGAATGTTTCTTTGAATGTAATTACTTTTGCTTCAAAATCGAACGTGTTGAAGGTTCTTGCCGGGTGTCTCTCAGATACATCAACAATTGTGGAACTGGTTTCCGCTGTGTTGGAAAAGTTTTATTGCTTTCGGCGATTTATTATCATCTCTGTGTGGCTCATTACGTTAAAAAAGAATACATTTGTCTATGTTAAAATTCAATAGCAACTATGACTAAAACGCAGCCTTAACTCACCTTAACATTGGTGTGTAGCCTTGGAATACCGTTGTCAAGATCTCCCTTTCGGAGCCGATCTCCCTCGTCTATTAGCCACGGTCACTAATTAATCTTAGGCTTTTTTTTTAAAAAAAAATCACTAGCTAAGTCGGAAGCCAGTAAGAAGTGTTACACAGACCAGCATTAACGAGTTCTGGAAGTGTACTGCTGTGCTATCGATGGTAAAGGTTCTCGATGATGCAAGAACGTTTTAACGTTCGTTTAACGTGAGGTAAAGCAGAACTCGGAATGGATCGTTATGAGGAATGAAACTAGCTCGTGTCCTTTTGAAAAGAACCATGCCGCTGCTCGCCTTAACAGCTGTAGGCAAACCACGGAAAACTTAAATCTGGATGGCTGGTTGGGGCATTAAGCCTCTCTGTTCCCGAACGAGAGCCCGTTGCCTTAACCAATGCACTGCTTCGCTCAGCAAATTGACATTATACTCCATGCAACAGATAGCATAGGAGGCTACCACTGCCGGCTTGCCAGTCGTACACTTTCATCCATGCCAGTTATCTGATAAGTCTGGTAAAAAAGCAAGGAGACGTGTTTGTTTCGTAAAAACCTCACCTTACTTCTCGAAATAGTGTTTTCCGAGAGGTAAACACTTAGTCCAGTGATCCTCCAGCACTTTCATCCACTCAGAAAAATACCTTCTGTCAAACTCTGCAAAATATTCGTTGACTGCAACTATAACTCTCAATGTCGCAAACTGTGATTCGCCAACAAATACTGGTGTCCTGCCTATGCGGCTCCTTCGTACACAAAAAAATGTTGACGAGCGAGAATGATAATCACCATCACTTGATCTGTACTCCGCCTGGCTACATAGCAGCGACCTTCTGCAACATTCGTCGCGCGTCACGAAATCTTCTGTCAACAGTTACGACAAGAGCGGCACGAATCAACACTCAGCTACCTGTTTCATCAAGTTCGTACTGTGTTGTGAAGACTGTGACTGCTGATTAAAATGAAAAATATACGTCAGGTTACCTCCCATTAGGAAAGTGGGTGCATTCCGCAACAGTGATATGATATATAAATTATAGAGCGCAGCAATCAGTCGTTTGCAGGTTTTATTTGGCATATCCAGATTTCGGCTAGTGCCTCTTCTAAGCAGAAGTGAACACTAGCTGATTATTGAACTGCTTTTAGTAGTGCTATTTATTCTTGTAGTAAGAGCTAGCAAATTTTTCGATCGTTTGTGTTGAGTGAGTTTACTTTGTAGTGTAGTTCAGTTTAGTGGTACTCTAGCTTACTTCTGAGTAGACTAGGGTTTATTAACTTACTCTAAGTTTGATACATGAATGTTAGTGCATATCTTTATGTGAGGTGACATTCTCGGGTAGCTTCCTGTCCGGAAGCGCCACGTCACTTGACGCCATTTAAATCTCGTGTTAGTACACAGCGTATAGTTCAGATCAGTGCTTCGGAGTTAGCGTATTTACACTCCTGGAAATTGAAATAAGAACACCGTGAATTCATTGTCCCAGGAAGGGGAAACTTTATTGACACATTCCTGGGGTCAGATACATCACATGATCACACTGACAGAACCACAGGCACATAGACACAGGCAACAGAGCATGCACAATGTCGGCACTAGTACAGTGTATATGCACCTTTCGCAGCAATGCAGGCTGCTATTCTCCCATGGAGACGATCGTAGAGATGTTGGATGTAGTCCTGTGGAACGGCTTGCCATGCCATTCCCACCTGGCGCCTCAGTTGGACCAGCGTTCGTGCTGGACGTGCAGACCGCGTGAGACGACGCTTCATCCAGTCCCAAACATGCTCAATGGGGGACAGATCCGGAGATCTTGCTGGCCAGGGTAGTTGACTTACACCTTCTAGAGCACGTTGGGTGGCACGGGATACATGCGGACGTGCATTGTCCTGTTGGAACAGCAAGTTCCCTTGCCGGTCTAGGAATGGTAGAACGATGGGTTCGATGACGGTTTGGATGTACCGTGCACTATTCAGTGTCCCCTCGACGATCACCAGTGGTGTACGGCCAGTGTAGGAGATCGCTCCCCACACCATGATACCGGGTGTTGGCCCTGTGTGCCTCGGTCGTATGCAGTCCTGATTGTGGCGCTCACCTGCACGGCGCCAAAGACGCATACGACCATCATTGGCACCAAGGCAGAAGCGACTCTCATCGCTGAAGACGACACGTCTCCATTCGTCCCTCCATTCACGCCTGTCGCGACACCACTGGAGGCGGGCTGCACGATGTCGGGGCGTGAGCGGAAGACGGCCTAACGGTGTGCGGGACCGTAGCCCAGCTTCATGGAGACGGTTGCGAATGGTCCTCGCCGATACCCCAGGAGCAACAGTGTCCCTAATTTGCTGGGAAGTGGCGGTGCGGTCCCCTACGGCACTGCGTAGGATCCTACGGTCTTGGCGTGCATCCGTGCGTCGCTGCGGTCCGGTCCCAGGTCGACGGGCACGTGCACCTTCCGCCGACCACTGGCGACAACATCGATGTACTGTGGAGACCTCGCGCCCCACGTGTTGAGCAATTCGGCGGTACGTCCACCCGGCCTCCCGCATGCCCACTATACGCCCTCGCTCAAAGTCCGTCAACTGCACATACGGTTCACGTCCACGCTGTCGCGGCATGCTACCAGTGTTAAAGACTGCGATGGAGCTCCGTATGCCACGGCAAACTGGCTGACACTGACGGCGGCGGTGCACAAATGCTGCGCAGCTAGCGCCATTCGACGGCCAACACCGCGGTTCCTGGTGTGTCCGCTGTGCCGTGCGTGTGATCATTGCTTGTACAGCCCTCTCGCAGTGTCCGGAGCAAGTATGGTGGGTCTGACACACCGGTGTCAATGTGTTCTTTTTTCCATTTCCAGGAGTGTATTTCCTGCACTAAATTTGGTGTTAACAGAGCGTCTAGTAACTAGCAACTGTTGACACATCCAGTGTCCGTAGGGAAATTTATTTCTGATTTAAGGGCTTGCGGATCTTCCCATCTTAGGCTATAGCGAAAATACTAAAGAGCAGATTTGAGTGGTTGTTTGTTATTCTGTAATCTTACGTACATTGCTGCCTCAGTAGCGCCACACCTAGGTTATTTTCTCTTTTGCGGAGGTCTATACCTACTTTCTCACTTACTCCTAACAGCTTTGATTGTATTTCTGAGACCTTATTCAGTCTTTTTATACAGTTCGACATAGCTTGGGACTGCGCTTGTTCTGAGCGGACAAGGAGAATTGGTTGCAGTGTATAAACTGCTGGAAGCTGCGTTGGCAACAGCTGGCAGGCTTCTGACTACTGCTCAAAGCTGCGTCGACATCGGGGCGCTGGTACCGAGATCTGTGACGCCTTTGGTGCCACTGGGATCCCCTGGTTACCTGGTCGTCGCTTCGTCTTCAAATACGCAACATCTGGCTGGTCCGTCTCCAATCAAGAGTGAATGACAGATAGTGGTGGGTTCAAAATGGTTCAGATGGCTCTGAGCACTGTGGGACTTAACATCTGAGGTCATTAGTCCCCTAGAACTTAGAACTACTTAAACCTAACCAACCTAAGGCCATTACACACATCCATGCCCGAAGCAGGATTCGAACCTGCGACCGTAGCGGTCGCGCGGAGATAGTGGTGGGTTCGCGCATCAATGAAAAGAAAGCGGAAGAGGGAATGGGCGACATGCCCGGCGTCTTTCGCCCTAGCAACAGGTACAAAGTGTTTATAGCACTGAGCCAGTGCGGAACGCCTCTTCTGTTGAGCCAGCGGTCGATTTTCCTGCCCAGTCCTGACAAGTGCAGAGGACGGTATGCTAGTCACTGGGAGCTCCAACGATAGTCGGGTAACGGAGCTCCTCCTGGGAACAGCAGACAGGGCAGGAAACAACACCAATGTACACTCGGCATCTTTGCCGGGGAGGGGGATGAGGAGGGGGTCTTGTCCGAAACGTCGAGGCTGTCCATATCGAGCGCACTTGGTACAACAGGATGCAAATAGTGGCACATGTCGGAACGAACGAAGCCTCCAGCTTGGGTTCTGTGCCCATCCTCAGTTCCTAACGACGGATGGCTGATCTGGTGACGGCAACTACCATCGCACGCAGGGTCACTATTTGTAGGGTCGATCACCGTCTTCTGGTTTGGAGCAGAGTGGAAGTTCTAAACGAGAGGCTCTGACGATTCTGCGACGGTGTCGAATAGGCAGGAAGCAGTAACTATGGTAGTGGAGTACGAGTGGCACACACACGGTTTTTTTTAAGGTTAGAAGAGCCCCCAGCCCACTCTGGATCAGAGACTAATAGCCTGCCAAAATCGAAGATACATCAGCCACAAAGTTCTCCTCGCAGATAAGACACAGAAAAGATTAATATTATACTAGTAAACGGCAGGAGCATCCAAGGAAACGTCCCAGAATTAGTATCGCTTATTGAAAGTTATAATGCCCAGATAGTATTAGGAACAGAAAGTTAGTTGAAACCCCAAGTGAACAGCAATGAAATCCTAAGTTCAGATTGGAATATTTATCGTAGGGATAGGCTAGTTGCCAATGGTGGTGGCGTATTTATTGCAGTATAGAATTCGACAGCAGAGTGGAGCAGAGTGTACATCGGTACAACAACCGAGTTAGAAAACTGCTGCGGAAACAAAGGGAACTTCACAGCAAACATAAACACAGCCAAAGCCTTGCAGACAAGCAAAAATTACGTGAAGCGAAATTTATTGTGAGGAGGGCTATGCGAGAGGCGTTCAATGAATTCGAAAGTAAAGTTCTATGTACTGACTTGGCAGAAAATCCTATGAAATTTTGGTCTTATGTCAAAGCGGTAGGTAGATCAAAACAAAGAGTCCAGACAGTCTGTGACCAAAACGGTACTGAAACAGAGGACGACAGACTAAAGGCCGAAATACTAACTGTCTTTTTCCAAAGCTGTTTCACAGAGAAAGACTGCACTGTAGTTCCTTCTCTATATTGTCACACAGATAACAAAATGGTAGATGTCGAAATAAACGACAGAGGGATAGAGAAACAATTAAAATCGCTCAAAAGAGGAAAGGCCGCTGGACCTGATGGGATACCAGTTCGATTTTACACAGAGTACGCGAAGGAACTTGCCCCCCTTCTTGCAGCGGTATACCGTAGGTCTCTAGAAAAGCGTAGCGTTCCAAAGGATTGGAAAAGGGCACAAGTCATCCCAGTTTTCAAGAAGGGACGTCGAACAGATGTGTAGAACTATAGACCTACATCTCTAACGTCTATCAGTTGTAGAATTTTGGAACACGTATTATGTTCGAGTATAATGACTTTTCTGGAGACTAGAAATCTACTCTGTAGGAATCAGCATGGGTTTCGAAAAAGACGATCGTGTGAAACCCAGCTCGCGCTATTCGTCCACGAGACTCAGAGGGTCATAGACACGGGTTCCCAGGTAGATGCCGTGTTTCTTGACCTCCGCAAGGCGTTCGATACAGTTCCCCACAGTCGTTTAATGAACAAAGTAAGAGCATATGGACTATCAGACCAATTGTGTGATTGGATTGAAGTGTTCCTAGATAACAGGACGCAGCATGTCATTCTCAATGGAGAGAAGTCTTCCGAAGTAAGAGTGATTTCAGGTGTGCCGCAGGGGAGTGTCGTAGGACCGTTGCTATTCACAATATACATAAATGACCTTGTGGATGACATCGGAAGTTCACTGAGGCTTTTTTCGAATGATGCTGTGGTACATCGAGAGGTTGTAACAATGTAAAATTGCACTGAAATGCAGGAGGATCTGCAGCGAATTGACGCATGGTGCATGGAATGACAATTGAATCTCGATGTAGACAAGTGTAATGTGCTGCGAATACATAGGAAGAAAGATCCCTTATCATTTAGCTACAATATAGCAGGTCAGCAACTGGAAGCAGTTAATTCCATAAATTATCTGAGAGTACGCATTAGGAGTGATTTAAAATGGAATGATCATATAAAGTTGATCGCTGGTAAAGCAGATACCAGACTGAGATTCATTGGAAGAATCCTAAGGAAATGCAGTCCGAAAATAAAGGAAGTAGGTTACAGTACGCTTGTTCGCCCACTGCTTGAATACTGCTCAGCAGTGGGGGATCCGTACCAGAGAGGGTTGATAGAAGAGATAGAGAAGATCCAACGGAGAGCAGCGCGCTTCGTTACAGGATCATTTGGTAATCGCGAAAGCGTTAAGGAGATGACAGATAAACTCCAGTGGAAGACTCTGCAGGAGAGACGCTCAGTAGCTCGGTACTGGCTTTTGTTGAAGTTTCGAGAACATACCTTCACCGAGGAGTCAAGCAGTATATTGCTCCCTCCTACGTACATCTCGCGAAGAGACCATGAGGATAAAATGAGAGAGATTAGAGCCCACACAGAGGCATACCGACAATCCTTCTTTCCACGAACAATACGAGACTGGAATAGAAGGGAGAACCGATAGAGGTACTGAAGGTCAGGTGGCTTGCGGAGTATGGATGTATATGTAGATGTAGATGTAGAGACAATGTCTCGCGAGGTCATCGCGGAATCCGAAGGGAAGTTAATCCGGGTGAAGTTAAGCATCAAAGGTAGATCAAATAATGGTAATCGGGTGCTTTTATGGACCAATTGAGTCAGGAGCTGTGGTAGTGGAGAGCTTCAACGAGAACTTGCAGAATATCATTAATAACTTTTCTGATTATGCCGTTGTAATAGGGCGTGAATTCAACTTGCCCGGCATGGACTGGGAAAGTCATACTATCAAAAACAACCTCGGGAAGGTAAAGTCTTGGACCTCCGAGCGACAAACAGACCTGAACGTATCGAATCAGTTAACGTAGAGGAAAGTATCAGTGATCATAATGCTGTGATAGCAGCTATGACTAACGGTATTACATGTAATGTTAAGAAAGAAGGGAAATATTTTTGCTTAGCAAATCTGACAGGATAGAAATTACCGAGTACGTGAGTAGTCAACATCAAATATTCAGTACTGGAGACGAAGATGTGAAGCACAGTTTAAAAAAAATTCAAAACCAGTTTCAATATGCCTTGGACAAGTATGTTCCGGGCAAGGTCTTTAAGGGACGGGAAAGACCCACCGTAGTCTAATAGCCGTGTTAGAAAACTGCTATGTAAACAACTAGAGATTCATCACGGATTCGTGAGAAGACAAACAAAAGCTAAACGAAGCGCAAAAGCGGGTAAGGAGAGCACTGAGAGAAGCGTTCAATGACTTCGAAAGCAAAATTTTGTAAACCGATCTGACAAAAAACCCTAAGAGATTCTAGTATTACGTAAAATCATTGAGCGTTTCGAAATCATCGACTCAGTTACACAGTGATCATACAGGCACCGAAACGGAAGATAACAGAGAGAAGGCCGAAAGACTGAATTCGGTCTTTCGAGATTGTTTCACCACGGAAGATTGTAACGTCGAAATGAGAGATGCTGAGATAACCGATTACGGAATAGGAAGCAACTAAGTCGCTTAATAGTGGGATGGCACCAGGAAAGATAATGCCAAAGAACTTGTTCCCCTTATAGCGGAAGTTTATCGTAGGTCGCTGAACCAACGAAGGGTACTTAACGACTGGAGAAAAGCGCAAGTTTTTCCTCTTTTCAAGAAGGGTCGTAGGACAGATGCACATAATATCGTTGACGTCAATTTGTTGTAGAATAACAGAACATGTTTCATGTTCAAGAATTATGACGTCTTCGACAGCTAAACTCTACTCTGCAAAAATCAACATGATTCCGCACACAGAGATCTTGCGAACTCGGCTCGCTCTGTACCTCCGTGAGATCCACAGCGCTGTAGACGACGGCGATCAGGTTGGTGCCGTGTTCGTTGCCTTCAGGAATCATCTCACACCGTGCTGCACTACCATTTTGCGAAAAAAAAAACCAATAGGAGCTTTGCTAGTATCGGGCCAGATTTGCGACTGGATTCAAGTTTTCCTTGCAGACAAAACTCAACTCGTCGCTCTTAAGGGAACAAAATCGACAGATGTAAATGCAAGTACCACAGAACCCTAATGAAGCGTGGTAGGACCGTTGCTGTTTACACTGTATGTAGATTATCTAGTAGATGGCGTCGGAAGCTCTTTAAGGCTGTTCGCAGATGCGGCGGTTGTCTATAAGAAAGTAGCAACGCCAGAGGATAGTATCGATTTGCAGAATGACCTGCTGAGAATTGATGAATGGTGCAGGCTCCCGCAGTTGACCCTGGACGTAAATAAATATAACATATTGCGCATACATAGGAAAAGAAATCCACTGCCGGTACCGTACAACTGTACTGTCGGTGACAAATTGCTGGAAACATTATCTATCGCGAAACATCTAAGAATAACAATCCAGAGCGACCTTAAATGATATGGTTCAAAGCAGCCAGCTCACACGTCCAGGTCAATGGAAGGACGGTAGGACCAGTACCCGTTAAGAGGTCTCTACGACAGGGTTGTCCCCCTGACACTAACGATTTAATATAATCCATTATGGAGTCGAGGTAGCAGTTGTCGTTATACTGGTTATCACTGTTAGCATTCAACCGCGATTCTTATATATCTTCTTGTATAAGAATCGTGGTTGAATAATAACAGTGATAACTAGGGTTGTCCCCTTTCTACCTACCTTTATGCAATCGCACTCGAGCCACTCCTAGGGGGGCATAACCACCGCCTATCTGGCATCACGCTGCGGGACGTGACCTTTCGCTATAGGACATACGCTGAAGACCTGCTACTGCTGGTTCGTTCCAATGACGAAGTTCAAAGCGTACTAACCTGGACCGAGCGATACGGACAGGCCGCAGGCAGTTTTCTGAACATCAACAAGTCGGAGGCGTTGGATATTGGGCGTGGTCTCGGGCCGGAAGCCCTCGCTCCCCTACCACCAGTTTCTGATCTGCGATATTTGGGAATCACGTTCAAGAAAGACGTAAGTAAAACAGCTACCGACGGTTATTACAGATCATACGTGCAATGGTGCGACGGAACCTGCTCCGCGACTTGAATCAGCTCCAACGTGTTGAATACCTGAACCTCTACGTGGCATCAAAACTCAACCACGTGGCACAGGTCCTCCCACTACCGCTGCAGATAGGTCGCCGGCTTCAGGCGGCCTTCAGTTACTACGTTTCCGCAGGTCATATATTTAAAGTACGATACGACAATCTTACCCTCCCAGTGCACAAAGGGGGGCTGGGATTGGTCAACGTCAGGGCGAGGGCAGCTGCCCTTTACATGAGCAACATGAGGAAACGATGGAAAAGTCAACATACCTCTCTCACGGGTCGTTTACTACAGGTTCTGATGCCAGTCTCTAACGCCCCGCCGGTGTCGGTTGCGCACGTCGCACCACAGCTCTCCCATGTGTCGACCTTCATTCTTGATTACAGCTATGTCAGCTCGAACCTCTCCGCCACACGTCCACCAAAGTCGAAAGATTTTTATACCAACCTTCTGCGGGCTGTTTCCCATAACGTGGTGGAAAACAAGTACCCTACGGTTCACTGGCCAAGAGTGTGGAAAACGATACACCATAACTTTCTGTCATCCACGGTGCGTTCGAAGTGGTATCAGATCGCCGACAAAAAATATGCCACACGACAGCGACTTCACACTATTGGACTGGCAGACTCACCTAATTGCCCAGATTGTCACCTCTTGGATACCGACAAATATCGTTTTACTTGCGCATCATCGTCCGGAGTTTGGCGACTAACACAGAAGATATTGGCTTGTTACCTGCGGGTCACACCTGATATGATTGACCCTCAGACCCTACTCTGTCCGGATGAAACTTACTTTCCGGCCGCAAAATATCATGCGCTTACATGGTTCAAAGGACTTACCGTCGCCTATATCTTTAGCGACGGAGAGAAAGAGCAACTTGATTACTGGTGGTTCCTACAAAATGCCCACAATGCCCTCCAACGCACACCGAAATACCGTACGCTCTTCGCAAATTATTTACGCAGTGTTTTCGTTAAACCCCCACTCAGCTGGGGAGTGCCAAGCTGCGGTTAATGTTCTGTGCCGCATCACACTAACGGCTGACCGTTCTGCCTTGTCAGCCACGAGCGAAGGAAGAGACAGGCTGCTGCAAGGATGCTGTTTTCCTTGAGGCACTAGCGAAGCAGAATGCCTCCGTTGCCGATGCCCTTCAAAGGCGCTGTTGGAGATATCAGATAACGATGGCGAAGCACCAAGTGGAACTAGTTACATTTATTGAAGAACCTTTTAGTTGGAATTGCATCAGTGATTTACATTTTATTTTTTTGATTACTCTTTTATGCCACCTTTGTTGTTGTAACACTTACTTGTAACACTTAGTTACTAGAATTCTCATTTGTACACGTTTCCTAAATGTAATCATGTAAAAAAAATACAAAAAGGTAAAAAAGGATGTATAGAGAGAAAAAAGCGCTAATGCGCTTTAAAAAAAAGGTGGTCAGCGCGACGCCCTGTCAATCCTCAGGGCCCGGGTTCGATTACCGGCTGGGTCGTTAAAAAAAAAAAAGCCTCCGAGCACTATGGGAGTTAACATCTGAGGTCATCAGTCCCCTAGAACTTAGAACTACTTAAACCTAACTAACCTAAGGACATCACACACACCCATGCCCGAGGAGCCGGCCGCGGTGGCATTGCGGTTCTAGGCGCTGCAGTCCGGAACCGCGGGACTGCTACAGCCGCAGGTTCGAATCCTGTCTCGGGCATGGATGTGTGTGTTGTCCTTAGGTTAGTTAGTTTTAAGTAGTTCTAAGTTCTAGGGGACTAATGACCTCAGCAGTTAAGTCCCATAGTGCTCAGAGCCATTTGAACCTTGCACATCTCGCGAAATGACCACGACTAGAAAATTCCAGAAATTAGAGCTAATACAGGCGCTTACGACTATCACTCTTTCCACGCGCCATTCGCGAGTGGAACAGGGAAGAGACGATCAGTTCGTGATATCACAAATACCCTTCGCCACACACCGTCAGGTGGCTTACGCAGTATTGATATAGATGTAGAAAGTGGATTGAGATGAGAATTAAGATCGCCATGCCTGTAATTTGCTAAACAGACGACGATGCAATGAAGACGACGAAGAAAAGTAAGGAATGAGACAAAAGAAGCCAGGGGAAGATGTACTAATGAAATCATCCTCGTCACTAAACGAGAAATATAAGAATTTTGAAAGACAATAATAGTCAAAATTTGTGTGATGAATGAACAAACATAGCTTCTGATGACCAACAGACATGACAGAAACAATGAGTAGATCAAATCGCTGCTGGCCGTTGTGGTCGAGCGGTTCTAGGCGCTACAGTCTGGAACCGCGCGACCGCTACGGTCGCAGGTTCGAATCCTGTCTAGGGCATGGATGTGTGTGGTGTCCTTAGGTTAGTTAGGTTTAAGTAGTTCTAAGTTCTAGGGGACTGATGACCTCAGAAGTTAAGTCCCATAGTGCTCAGAGCCATTTGAACCATCAAATCGCAGGACGACAGGAAGCGAGTTACGATACGAGATAATAACTTCCACGGCACTAGAGGGAGTTGCTGAGGGTACATATTGTAAGAGAGGACTGAGACTGGAATGTACACGATACGCTATTGACGACGTTCGGTGCAAGTGCTACTGTGTTACGAATATGTCGGCATAGGGCGAGCAGCATTAGACCCGACAGAAGGCTGATGACTCAAAATTACTTTTGGCATCCTCGAGGACGTTTTGCCGACCGAATGACATGTATCAATCGCAGGCACTACACTCAGCCGAACTAATCTCGCAATTTTCCTGGGTTTTGAATGTAGGAAACGGCAGTGTATGTGAGCGCCCTGCAGGATTTGCACATACTGTCATACAGGAGCCTCTCAGGGCGTCGCCGAAATTGGACTTTCCAGCATCAAATGTGGCCAAATGTAGGGAGCCGAGACTGTCCCTACGGCCTATGAAGGTCTATCACGGCATGATGGCTATTGTCCATCATTATGTCGAGCCTGCGTCGTTAACATATCATCAGACACTCCAAATTTGAGGTCGGGAAAGGTATTGACAAGAGAAGGGGACGGGTGACGGGACAACAGAACTAATCGATAGACTGAAACAGAACCCAGAGGCGTTGCCGGGGTGGCGGACCGTGGGACGGGAAGGGAAGACCAGGGGGCGGAGGCGGAAGCGGACGGGAAGGAAGGAGGGCCGAATAACGGAACCGGCAGAGAGAGAGAGAGAGAGAGAGAGAGGCGAGCGAAGAGCAGGGCGAGAGGACGCCGCGCCGCGCCGCGCAAGGAAGAGGATGCGAGGCGCAGCAGCCGAGAGGCGGGCGCGCGCCGCGTGCAAAGGGTGTATCGATTACACCTGGCTTACCTCTTTATTCCAAAATGGAAATATACCGCGTATTACACGCGCACTTACCAACCCACACGCCGTCACTTTGGCGCGAGTAATATCTTGCCCGCTCGTTGCGGCTTCAGGAAGCTGAGTTGGGATTCGACTCGCAGAGATCCTCACGACGACACAGTTCAGACTCGAACTCTACAACGAGCGCAGTGGTGAGACACTGAACTTGTATCCGAAAAGACTGCGGTTCTGATCTCCATCCAGATTTAGGTTTCTTGAGGCTTCACTAAACAACTTCGGGCCAATGCTCAACTGGTTCCCTTCACAAAGACACGGTCTTATCCCTTTGTCCATTTTTCCTCAATCCGAAATTGAGTGGTATCTATAATGACCTGTCGAGTAGTGAACTACTCCACGGAAGTGTTGCACGACCGTTTGCTGTTCGTCGTATATGACAATGGTCTACTACATAACGCTGGAGACTCCGTGAGGCTACTCGCGGACGAAGTTGTTGTCTATAATAAGTTTGTGACGCCAGAAGACTGCGGCGAAATGCAGGAAGACGATTGGTGCAGGTATTGCCAATTGATTCTGAACGTAAATAGTTGAAAAGATCCACTTCTGTTCGGTTAAGATGTTGGCGATAAATAAGTGCGCACTAACAAACGTAAAATATCTCTGAGTAACCATATGGAGCGACTTAAAGTGGAATGAACACACAAAACTGTAGTATCTTTGCCACAGATACTACTACAACGCCGCGCCAACGCAAGGTTGGCAGCCCGTCGTCTGCACTCTAGCGGGCTGTGCAGCTCGACGGAACTGGAGTGTGCCTCGTTCACTTCATAGCTAGATTTCAACCTAGGCAGACGCACTTTCATAATCGGCCCTCAGCCAGTTCTGTAATGTTTGCATTGATTCTCTGAGGAGGGCCCATCAGGCTTAGTCCCTGAGAATATGTTGTATTAGCTCGTGGTATGCCATGTTTCGAGCTGCAGTCCTACCAACTACTGAAGATAAGTAATTTTCATTGTATTACGTGTTTCTTGAATAATATTATTGCAACCTGGACTCCTTCAGCTCGTATCAACTCGGCCTCCTACTTATTTTCATTTAGTAACGAGCTGAAAACACCCACGCCTTTTGTGCCTCTAAACAGTGAGGCACAATAAAAACAGTACTAAGAAAGCAGAGGCCATGTTCAGATTTATTGGGAGAATTTTACGGAAATGTAATCAACCAAGAAAAATATGGCTTACAAAACACTTGTTCGACCGATTCTTGAGTTTTGTTGATCAGCCTGAGAGCCCATTCAATGAACAGCGAATAGCCGTTCCCACATACAAATGTAGACAGCGGCAACGCAGTATATAGACACGCTATACTTTTTATTTATTTATTTCGAGACAAAAACACGGTGGCACGCAAAAACTTCCTGATTCGGCGACATGCATAAATCGCAATATCCAGTATTATGCAAGAAGCAGTAATGAGATTTTCACTCTGCAGCGGAGTGTGCGCTGATATGAAACTTCCTGGCAGATTAAAACTGTGTGCCCGACCGAGACTCGAACTCGGGACCTTTGCCTTTCGCGGGCAAGTGCTCTACCATCTGAGCTACCGAAGCACGACTCACGCCCGGTACTCACAGCTTTACTTCTGCCAGGTTCGCAGAAGAGCTTCTGTAAAGTTTGGAAGGTAGGAGACGAGATACTGGCAGAAGTAAAGCTGTGAGTACCGGGCGTGAGTCGTGCTTCGGTAGCTCAGATGGTAGAGCACTTGCCCGCGAAAGGCAAAGGTCCCGAGTTCGAGTCTCGGTCGGGCACACAGTTTTAATCTGCCAGGAAGATTCAAGAAGCAGTAAGACTAACTGAGAGAGCTCAATCGTTTTAATAACGAAAACAAGATGCTATGGTTCTAATGGTAAAAAAAAAAAACATTAATATACTACTTGATATGTGGACATCGCCTGACCTTTTCAATATGCATTTCCAGAAACTGTGTGTACGAGACAAGAGTTTTCTGTTTCAATGAGACCTCTCTTGTCACTCATCGTCTGTACTCGAAGCCGTATTATAACATGCAATATCTTCATTCTATCCACAAATAAAAATCTCGGCAATCGAGTCGACGGGGCGGTCTCCTGTCGTCGCGTTGCTTCGCTTGACAGGTACGACGTGAAGTCTTTAAACTGGCCGTGGCCGTGAAGGTCGGCTGCAGGATGAGCGACACGCGCGACTCCAGAAACGTGACTGCGAGTGGATCGCGGGAGTCTGAAATGCGGGGCACTCCATCTTTTAAAGTCGCGCCAGCACCGGGTATGCCACGTGCCCCTGTTTGATGCTGCGTCATGAGGTCCCAGATTCGGAAAAAACCGGAGCTCCTGGAGTACAGCAACAACATGATAACGAAAGGTATCGCAGTCGAGCATCGCAGATAAACAGGTAACGCTTAAGGAAATAATACGGCAATAAGTCACAGCTGCAAAATACTAACGCGAATTCTTTACAGACGAATGGAAAAACTGGTAGAAGCGGACCTCGGAAATGGTTCAAATGGCTCTGAGCACTATGGGACTCAACTGCTGTGGTCATCAGTCCCCTAGAAATTAGAACTACTTAAACCTAACTAACCTAAGGACATCACACACATCCATGCCCGAGGCAGGATTCGAACCTGCGACCGTAGCAGTCGCATGGTTCCGGACTGCGTGCCTAGAACCGCGAGACCACCGCGGCCGGCTGCGGACCTCGGGGAAGATCAGTTTGGATTCCGTAGAAATGTTGGAACACGTGAGGCAATACTAACCTTACGACTTATCTTAGAAGAAACATTAAGAAAAGGCAAACCTACGTTTCTAGCATTTGTAGACTTAGAGAAAGCTTTTGACAACGTTAACTGGAATACTCTCAAATTCTGAAGGTGGCAGGGGTAAAATACAGGGAGCGAAAGGCTATTTACAATTTGTACAGAAACCAGATGGCAGTTATAAGAGTGGAGGGGCATGAAAGGGAAGCAGTGGTTGGGAAAGGAGTGAGACAGCGTTGTAGCCTCTCCACGATGTTATTCAATCTGTATATTGAGCAAGCAGTAAAGGAAACAAAAGAAAAATTCGGAGTAGGTATTAAAATTCATGGAGAAGAAGTAAAAACTTTGAGGTTCGCCGATGACATTGTAATTCTGTCAGAGACAGCAAAGGACTTGGAAGAGCAGTTGAACGGAATGGACAGTGTCTTGAGAGGAGGATATAAGATGAACATCAACAAAAGCAAAACGAGGATAATGGAATGTAGTCAAATTAAATCGGGTGATGCTGAGGGGATTAGATTAGGAAATGAGACACTCAAAGTAGTAAAGGAGTTTTGCTATTTAGGGAGTAAAATAACTGATGATGGTCGAAGTAGAGAGGATATAAAATGTAGACTGGCAATGGCAAGGAAATCGTTTCTGAAGAAGCGAAATTTGTTAACATCGAGTATAGATTTAAGTGTCAGGAAGTCGTTTCTGAAAGTATTTGTATGGAGTGTTGCCATGTATGGAAGTGAAACATGGACGATAAATAGTTTGGACAAGAAGAGAATAGAAGCTTTCGAAATGTGGTGCTACAGAAGAATGCTGAAGATAAGGTGGGGAGATCACGTAACTAGTGAGGAGGTATTGAATAGGATTGGGGAGAAGAGAAGTTTGTGGCACAACTTGACTAGAAGAACGGATCGGTTGGTAGGACATGTTTTGAGGCATCAAGGGATCACAAATTTAGCATTGGAGGGCAGCGTGGAGGGTAAAAATCGTAGAGGGAGACCAAGAGATCAATACACTAAGCAGATTCAGAATGATGTAGGTTGCAGTAGGTACTGGGAGATGAAGAAGCTTGCACAGGATAGAGTAGAATGGAGAGCTGCATCAAACCAGTCTCAGGACTGAAGACCACAACAACAACAACAACAACAACAACATCCTTTGTCAATATGGTACCATCCAGTCAGGCAGGTGGTGGAGGCATTCTCGCACGGAAGATATGAATAGGTCATTATAACATCGTCTCTCACCGGCTAACGATGTCCAATAATGTGCATCCGTTTCATCTCCTAAGGCACAGTGCAGGTGAATCTTTACCTTCATCAAGACAACGCATCATCCTACTGCTTCCGATCTGATTGGTCTGACGCACGTCTTCCAATATGCCGGAAAGGCCATCCAGGCCACCCGTCCTCAGTCCTGTTGACCACATACGGAACGCCATCATTCGCCTTGAATGCAGCTCTGAGAAATGGGAGCTCCGATTAAGCGGACACTTCTCACTATGGCTTGTGAACGTTTCCAGCGTCTCGTGCACGATGCGACGCTGAAGTCATGAGGGCAAAACAATTGTCGCGGACTTGGGTTTTAGCTCCCTCAGAATAAGGAATGAGGCACTTAACCACGTACTTATCTCGTGAGCAGTTACCCGCGGCCGTCAGTTAACCTAAGGGAGGGAAGTCGTGTGAGCCATTTGTCTGCAAATCGTGAAAAGTTTGTTCTCAAAAATGGTTCAAATGGCTATGAGCACTATGGGACTTAACATCTGAGGTCATCAGTTCCCTAGAACTTAGAATTACTTAAAGCTAACTAACCTAAGGACATCACACACATCCATGCCCGAGACAGGATTCGAACCTGCGACCGTGGCTGTCGCGCGGTTCCAGACTGAAGCGCCTAGAATCGCTCGGCCACACCGGCCGGCAACTTTGTTCTCCTTGTAGTCATATTTTAACTATTTAATTATCTTATATTCTGACGCGAAGACTGCGACCAACACAGCGTCAAAGACCAGCTAAAAACCGCACCCAAGTTCATCGGTGTAACAGATCAACGATTGTTAATCCGCCGCTTGGATTCGATCCGGGTCTTGCTGATCTCCCTGTCTCGCAAACTAGCACCCTGCGTGTAAAGCAATACGAGCAGGTCAGAGGTGACATTACCGAAGTTAATACACTGACAGCCAGTGCGCAGAAAACAGCAGCAGGACACAATCAAAGACAGAGTGAGAAACAATGTCTACACACGTCCAGCATCACACAGGCAAATAACCTTTCAAGGAATCATCATCTTATACGCCTCCAGTAATTTGAATTGACGAAATAAATCCTTAACAACCATTGCTGAGGTAGTATTCTAGCCATGAAACTTCGGAATGAAAGTTGACAGGAGGCACATATTCCGTAAATTGCATAAGGAAGCAGAATAAGATCAGTGAATTTGCCTCCATAACAACTGCAAAAGCATCCCTGAGCAAGGACTAGAAATACGGAGAAAGCAACTCATAATGCCATACGAGGAGATGAGAGATGGGGCACTGAAGATAATTTGGTAATTTGTGGTAAGGACTATGGGACCAAATTGCTGATGTCATCGGACCCTAGGGTTACACACTACTTAATCTAACTTGAACTAACTTACGCCAAGGACAACACACACACCTATGCCCGAGGGAGGACTCGAACCTCCGACGGGGGTAGCCACACGAACAATGACGAGGCACCTTAGACCGCGTGGCTACCCCAGCGTGGCACTGAAGACCAGTGTATAACTATGTGATACACAGGTCAAAACTTCAGAATTACCTCTTCCGCAACGAAGAGCACTGCTATTGCGGAACTAAAAACAAGTCTTTGTTACAGTCTTCGGTCAGAAAACTTGGTTGCAGCACCACTCCACGCTAGTCTACCCTGTATAACCCTCAAGTTAAACATAAACGTTCGCGTGCTATACATTGTACAAAGGACGCCGCGAATATTGGAGAAATAATTTGAACATTTTAAAAGACAACAAAGACTCAAAGCTAAGAACTCTTTGTCAACAAAATGATTTTTATCACTCGCTTCTGAAAAGACGAAATGTAGTACGCTGTTGGTGACTTGATATGAGACTCATTTTCGTCCGCGCGTGAACGGTCTACATGCAAATATTTCAATACTGACAAGGGAACCTCCCCATCGCACCCCACTCAGATTTAGTTATAAATTGACACAGTGGATAGGCCTTGAAAAACTGAACACAGATCAATCGAGAAAACATGAAGAAGTTGTGTGGAACTATGAAAAAATAAGCAAAATATACAAACTGAGTAGTCCATGTGCAAGATAGGCAACATAAAGGAGAATGTTAGCCGATGAGCGCCATGGTCTCGTGGTTAGAGTGAGCAACTGCGGAACGAAAGGTCCTTGGTTCGAGTCCTCCCTCGAGTGAAAATTTTACTTTCTTTCTTTTCGCAAAGTTACGATCTGTCCGTTCATTCATTGACGTCTCTGTTCACTGTAATAAGTTTAGTGTCTGTGTTTTGCGACCGCACCGCAAAACCGTGCGATTAGTAGACGAAAGGACGTGCCTCTCCAATAGGAACCGAAACCATTTGATCGCAACGTCATAGGTCAACCGATTCCTCCACAGGAAAACACGTCTGATATATTCTATACGACACTGGTGACGGCATGTGCGTCACATGACAGGAATATGTTGTCGACCCACCTAACTTGCACACTTGGCGAATGGGTAAAAAGATTCTTCTACCTTGCCCGATTTAGGTTTTCTTGTGGATGTGATAATCACTCCAAAAAAAGTGATGAAAACATAAGAGTTTGTCACATAAACTGCATCAAATGAATGCAACAGTTTCAGAGTCGCACAGTTTTCACTGTGCTCTGTCAAAACATATGTTTTTTACGTTTTCAAATGTTTCCGTTCGTAGACCGTCAAATTCTGTATATATCCAAGCAAATCTGAACATGTCCTGGAATTTTGGAGAGCGGAGTTGATTATGTGTGAGTGGCTGAACTTTGATAATTATCTGAAAATAAAAAATTAAAATTTTCACCCGAGAGAAGATTTGAACCAAGGACCTGTCGTTTCACAGCTGCTCACGCTAACCACGGGACCACGGCGCTCGTAAGCCAACACTCTCCTTGATGTTGCCTACCTTACGCATGGACTACTCAGTTTGTATATTTTGCTTATTTTTTTCATAGTTCCACACAACTTCTTCCTGTTTTCTCGATTGATCTCTGTTCAGTTTTTCAAGGCCTATCCCTGTGCCAACTTATAACTAAATCTGAGGGGGGGTGCGATGGGGAGGTTCCCTTGTAAGCGTAAAGAAAGCCTTCCGAACTTCTTAAGCGCCCGTGCCGCGTTCCCAGTGTAACTGTCTGTTATGGTACAACCGAATTTGGTGTGCCTAGTCCAAACTTTATCATATAAGTATACGTGGCGGCCGATCGAACTGTTACGTCTCACACAACAACGCCCACCCAGACCGCATCAAAGTGAAAAATTCAAATGGCTCTGAGCACTATGGGAATTAACATCTGAGGTCATCAGTCCCCTAGAACTTAGAACTACTTAAACCTAACTAACCTAAGGACATCACGCACATCCATGCCCGAGGCAGGATTCGAACCTTCGACTGAAGCGTCTAGAACCGCTCAGCCACAGCCGCCGGTTATGAAAGTGAAGACGATGTCTCTATACAGTGAGAAGGTGCTACGACGCACACAGTTTAACTTAATTCTCGATACGGGGACAATTGTCTGCATCTATACATAGCGACATCACACCCGATCACCTCTTCTAACTTCTTGTTTGTGAACACGGAAGACGCTAGTACTATGTGCGTCGTCCTGAAGTTAATATACAGTTAAAGAAAGTAATACGGGAAGGTGACGACATCATTCCGCCCGCTTTTACCTGTAAAGCTCCAGGAAATTTCCGTGAAATACTCGATCAGTTTGACGTCAGCAGTGGTCACCACAAGAGCGAGTCGTTATTTAAAATGACAGAGTACAGCGTTATTTAAAATGAGGGAGTGCCGTGTTTCACGACTAACATCGATCGGTCCACGAAGTCTGACGTCGCATGTCTGAATCTTTTAAAATGCGTTCGGAACCCTCTCCGTTCGTCATCTAGTACACAAGACACACTCATGGAAAGCACCTATCTAGATCTGCAATTATTAAAGATTGCGTGACAAGTACAATTTTAAGCTTCCACCACACTGCGTCTTGTGTTTAATGGTCGCCAGCGGTCGCAAATTTAATAAAGGCAGTCGGAAAATACTTTAGCTTCGGGGGAGGGGGTTGTCTAGAACTCATGCACAAGTTAACACGGGAATGTTACGTGCTTAGTGCGAATCACACGCCGCTGTGCGATTTTAAAAAGAGATTGACTATTATTCGTTTCAATTCAATGGACAATAGTAAGCGCATGGTCTACATTCAATGAATAAGAACCATCAAAATGCGTAAATAGAGCCATTGTTTATTTGACAATTATTTGAAGCCTAAGTGTCTCAGTTCGCATCCGCACGCGCCACTACTGTTACGATTCCATTTTCATTACAGTCATTGTCTTTCTGGAATGTTCCCCATGACAACCACGAAAATTGTGACAATTACTCCTTGTCATTTTAACCTCGAACGATACTTCCTTAGCAACCCCTCATACCCATTTTTCCTCTGTATTCGAAGATAATATTCTTCTCTTTATCACGTTTCCCTACTTACTTATCCTGTACGTTTGTCTCACAATTTACATTCATTAATATTCTAAGTAAAACCGTTGTTTAAAATACTGACAATCTCCACCACACTCCAGGGACCCTCACAATACATGCAAACGCACATGCCCTCGAATCAAAAGCTTAGTCCTGAATAACGACCAATCCTCAGGGGGTGGACAAAAATATTGAAACAGCAAAAACACGACACATTCTCATACCTAATACGGTGTAGGAAAACATTTGGCACTCATAACATCTACCATTCGTCTCGGAATCGATAAACACAGGTGCAGTATGGTTTTCAAGATAAACTTTGACCACTGTTCTTGCAAAATAGTGGCAAGTTGAAGTAACGGTGACGCACTTGGACAGTGATCCTGCACCCTTCTGTCAGGAGCAGAACATAAAGGCTCAATGATACTATCTGGAGACTGTGGTGGCAATGGGACGCGACAGTTCATCCTTGCGCTCTCGCTACCAGTGCTGGACGATGCGAGCTGTGTGGACAGCGGCTCTATCGTCTTGGAACACATCATCACCACCGTTCCATGGGACGGATCTGATCAGACAAAATGGCCACATAATCCTTTTCAGTGATTCGATCTTGATCTCGCAGCTAAACCATATGTTCACAGAATACCACGATATGGCTCACGAAAGTATCACTCAACCCCCGCCCTATTTCACATTTGGCGAGAAGTTGGAAACGGTGTGAAGCAAGACCCATCCGAACAAATGATTATCTTCCAATGTTCCACAGTCCATATTCTATGCCTTCGGTACCACGTGTTCCTATTACGGGCATTTGCAGTAACGATGGGTGGTTTTGAATTCCAGCTCGCCCTGAAATTCCCCCCTTATGGAGCTCCCTTCGTGTTTTTTTGGTGCGCACAATGGACACATGCTTTCGTCCGCGTTGTGACTTAGCGGATTCTTTTTTTCCGCGTTCCTTGTATGCAATGCAATGGTTCAAATGGCTCTGAACACTATGCGACTTAACTTCTGAGGTCATCAGTCGCCTAGAACTTAGAACTAATTAAACCTAACTAACCTAAGGACATCACACACATCCATGCCCGAGGCAGGATTCGAACCTGCGACCGTAGCTGTCGCTCGGTTCCAGACTGTAGCGCCTAGAACCGCACGGCCACTCAGGCCGGCTTGTATGCAATGCAAATCTTCTATACTGTACCTCCTGAAACACCAAAATCTTCGGCTACCTTGGTTACGGTATCATCCACCGCAGAAGCTACAACAATTTGCCCATGTTCAGATTCACTTAGCTCCGACACAACTACACAGATCACTGCTCCGACCACGGCCGACACTTGCAACGTATTGATGACACTACACAGTAGCCATTCGTGGTCAAATACAACAGCGCATCCTTTAGGTTCGGTTTCCATATTTTTGGCCAGCCTCTGTATGTCTGTCTGACAAAGAGTTTGGCGCCGGCAGATACGGTACGTTTAGACGTTCCACCCCAAAGCCGAACTAGACAGTCCTCAAGAAACAAAGAGTGAGTGCTAAGTGCGCAACTGGGAAATTACGAAATCATGCGGCTGTTATCGCGCGCGTTGTATAACTGATAGATGACGGAAACTCTTGCAACTAAAGCACGCGTACTTTCCCACGGCAGTTGTGTTGCTCACTGAGGACATGGCAACGTGGCTGCTACAGTTCACGGTCAAAATTAATCACTTATCAGGCACCGTAAACAGCACCCCTCGTTTGTTACCACACGGCGGGAGGATTAACTGTCTCAGAGGCTTATGTTGTTAGGATTGTGGCTTGAGAGAAAAGAAATTTATGGAACAACTCGAATAAAAGAATTCCTTGGTTGATAGGATACATCGCGAGACATCATCAAAGAACAGTCAGTCTAGTACTGTAGTGAGGTTTGTTTGTGTGTGTGTGTGTGTAAAAGAGAGAGAGAGAAGGGGGGGGGGGGGGGAGACAAATTGTAGGAGGAGACCAAAACATAACTACCGCTGCAGCTGTATGGAGGTTGCAATTTATGCGGAGGTGAAAAGGCCTTTTTTTACAATACAGACCAGCAGGGAGAGCTCTATCAAACCAGCCCATAACACCAAGACCACCACCACCACCACCACCACCACCACCACCACCACCACCAACAACAACAACAACACTGACCATTAAGAACTGTGTTGTTATCACTGAACCTCAACTGATCGTGACCTATCCTTAAACTTGACGCAAGGTCCCTATACCTGCAACAGTAATAAGGAGAATTAACTGACCGGCTGCGCCAACATATTAATGATCGAGGCGACGGGGAGATGTACATGCAAAGACACGCAAACATCGCAGCTTTCTCGTGAACTTCCCACCGGGAACTACAGCTGATCTGCTCGAAGAGGCCTGGATAAGTATTTGTACTACCACAACGAGGTGAAATCCTCGCCAGAAGGGGTGTCGATACACTCGTACATAAGCAATATGACAGCAGGATGACAGCTAGCGGCCACGCGGTGGCTTCCTTGTACATGTACGAGAGCTGAGTAGACGCACATCCGACAGCGAGCGGTTTGGAAACAGGTACATTTCTTGGAGAAAGGGTGACTTGCTTCACCCTGAAACATGAGCTGTCATTTGTTGAGATGGGAAAAACGTTGCCGTTGAAAACGATGCGGACTGTGGCGACACTCCGACAGACGGTAAACATGGCGTAGTGGCATTCTGCTACGCTGTTCACATTAGTCGTGGTGTTCCACAAAGGAATAAAGATACCCAACAGGATTCACTGGTTATCAGGCCTCTCTAACACGACCAGCGTTTCCACAGATACAGCTAATCAAAAAACCTATTTCACTACCATACTTTAAAATTACTGGTTATAACATTCATACGTTACTCAGCGAGTCGTCAACAGACAGATCGCTTCTCAAGGAACATATCCACGTATGTTGCTCACAAGTTTGCTTCACTGGTGGAGGCCCGTCACCAATTATCATATTACCCCGATACCTGAATGGTCAGCGTGACCGACTGTCGTCCTGAATAATTATGTTAGTACTGGGATGTCATTTAAGATCAGATATGACACGTTAACCCTACGGTTCCGGAACGGTGGCCTCAACTTCACAAACGTGCGAAACAAAGCTTTGGCGCTTTACACGCGAGCGACGATACGAAATCGGCAACAACGAAAGCATACTATAACATCATCTCTGATAGAAGTACTTGTTCCGCCTTCGTACGAACCCCCGATAGCGGTGGGCAACATTTCGCCTTCTCTTGCACAAATTGCCTCATTTCTTGTTGATTATATATATGTTCGTCTCAAAGCACCTTCGACGAGAATACCCACGACTCGGGAGATCTATCGGTGATGACGGATCACCATGGCCGCAACATAATGGAATTCAAATACCCAACGAGAACTTGGAAGCACATTTGGTGTTACTGTCAACAGCAGCGAGATCGATGTGGTATATTCTTATAAACCGTAGACTTGTGACCAGGAGTCGATTACATACAATTCATATGGTCGATTCTACTCTTTGCACGAACTGTGGACTGTTAGCAACGGAAGAACATGACTTAGTGTGTGGCGCAGCGAGGGACGTCTGGATGCTGACGCGTCAAATACTGGCCTTCCTTCGGCGCACTTACTACACAGAAATCACATCGGATGTACTTTTTCTACCGGACAAGACTTTTTTCCCAAACAAAAGACGTATGCGGTCAATTGGATCGCTGGACATGCGACGAAATATTTGTTTTCGTACAATGCTAAGTCCGTGATGGATTATTGGATGTATTTACAAAAACAACACGAGCTCATACGGAGTCATACGAAATACAGGACTTGCTTTTGCAGTTTTTTAGGAAGTGTTTTTCACAACCCGCCCGCCAGCTGGGGTGTCCCAGAAATGAGAAGACTCCTGCAGCAGAACGACTAGAGACAGTACTGCACGGTTCAAATATATTGGCATATTGCGCTCTGAGAAGACAACTGGCCCCCACCTGTTGGCGCCACTTATGAATGGATTATGTTAACGTGATAAAAAAAGGACGATGGTAAACACCGAAACCGCCTCAGATAATGGTTCTTCGAATGGTCGACGCAGAAGAAATGCATGCCGCCCACAATGACAGATATGGTGAAGATTATATGACTGGATGCCAGATTCATAATGCGACACCGCTTGCTACAGAGACTGTCATGCAGATGATGACTTCGTTTTCACTCCCGCCCGTGATTAGGATTGTCATTTACTTTATTCATGTAAAAAAATTAAAAAATTGGTCAGCGTGACGGACTGCCGCCCTAAGGGACTCGGGTTCGATTCCCGGCTGGGTCGGGGATTTTCTCCCCTCAGGGACTGGGTGTTGCGTTGTCTTCATCATCATTTCATCCCCACCCGGTGCGCAGGTCGGCCACTGTGGCGTCGAATGTAATGAGACCTGCACCAAGGCGGCCGCACCTGCCCCGTAAGGGGCCAAACGCTCATTTCCACTTTTCCATATTACATTACTTTTAAGAAGTACCATGCACCAGTAGCCTACTACGACCTAGGTGTTAGGATAAATATTAATGTCTATGCTATTTCGTACAGTAGGATCAAAACTAAATGACACTAAATGCATATTATTAATATTGTCAAGACATACGAGAAGCAAAAGCGTTACGTTAATTCTCTCCTTAATCGGTAAGAGGGAAACTTTTCCATAGGGAAGACGCCAAGATAAAGATGTGTTTTGACTGATCAAAGATTGGCAGTTTACGTAAATGCTACAAATCGCAATAATTCACAGAATATTTAAATTAAACATATAGTATTTTGTTCCAAAACGTTCAGAACTAATGCATGTATGTACAAGCACAATAATTTTCTAAATATCATGAGTTTTTCAAAAGGTATTGATTTTTTTGAGCCTGGTGAATAACGGCAGTGATGAATGGAGGCCCACAGAAGGGGTAACGGGTATAAATTCTGAGACGTAAATGTAAGGGGGCAGGGGAAGGAGGGAGGGGTCACACGTGCACGAGATGCGTTTGTGCGGGGCACCTGTGGCGGTTTGGGCGACAGTTTAGCCGCGTTGTTAAGTAATTTATCGTGATGAGTGTTAAATTCACGGCTCGGACGGAAAAAGATCACAACACCAAAAAATTTTAGAGCAGAGTAACGAAATTTCGGGAATACATTTATCTCGGTAACACAACACAGGGACGGTTAATGGTGGTTGTGGATACTTTACGAACTGAACTCCTTCAGCGAAAAGATATTCTATGCGGAGAAACGGTAACGTAAATAATTAGTGAGCCAAGGCAAAGGAAGTGGGTCGAAACACTGGAAAAAATGGATACTACCCACACTTGTAAGGCGGCCTGGAACTTAGACAAAGAACTTAATTATGATTTTAGGATGGTCAAACAATTCCCTACAGTTACAACCAATCATATTGCCCTTTCTAACTCTCACTACATGGAAAATCCAACACGAAATGTCTGAAAATAAAAATTACCAGAAGCTAGAGCCAAGGATCAAACATATTCGAAACACCATTTACTACACAATGACTTAATCATGGACTGAACTCAATAAAAATGGGAAAGCAGCTAGAGTCGATGATACATACGCGGAACTCGGCTCTAGTACCGAATAATGTATTCTATAACACTTTAACTACTGTCTAAAAACGTGCAAGACCCAAAAGATGTGAAGGCAATCAAAGATTGGATAGTAAATACCGCATATCAAAAGGTCATTCCCAACAGGCTGAAATCAGACCCGGAAAATCGTGCACCAGTTAAATCTGTCCCATATAGAAAACACACGGGAATTTATAAACATCCCCCTTCTGACATGTAATGGAACAGCAGCTACTATGTTATGTGCAGTGGTGATAATACCTTCAGCTATACGTATTAGCTTTTATTTATTTACGAGAGTTTACATCTGTACGATTCATCGTCTTCAGGCCCTCTATAGCGAACGACGATCTCGCTTTCAATGGGAGAACACCATTATACTTTTACCAAAGCACCAGCATCATTAAAGTCTTTCGTCTGTGGTGTATCAGGCTGAACCACTTCAGACTAACAATTAAGTTGATATGGTATAGTCGTATACATCACAAGCGAATGAAGCAGATGAGTCTGGGTACAGAAGTATAACGAATGAAAACGTGATCACCATACGTTATAGAGGTGGCTGAAGTTGGTGCATCGTACCACCGAAACCGGTTATTCAGAAATATAAACTGATTCATGCAGCCCGAAGTATTATCACTATCGCCCGCCGGGTTAACCGTGCGGTCTAACGCACTGCTTTCCGGGCGGGAATGCGTGCCGGTCACCGGCACGCATCTGCCCGGCGGATAAGTGTCGAGGTCCGGTGTGCCGGCCAGTCTGTGGATGGTTCGGTGATTGCTGCGCAAACCCTTTCTCAACGTACGCCTACACCACAATTATTCTACGACGCAAACGTTGGGGTTACACTCGTCTGGTGCGAGACGTTCCCGGGAGGGTCCACTGGGGGCAGAACCGCACAATAACCCTGGGTTCGGTGTGGGGCGCCAGTGGGGTGGGTGGACTGCTGTAGCCTGTTGTGGGGTTGTGAACCACTGAGGGCTACAGCGGGGACGAAGCCTCTCCATCGTTTCTAGGTCCACAGTTCCATACAATACAATACAATACAATACAATTATCATTATCGCAGATAACATAAAAGAATGGTTCGAAAACAAATAACAGGTTTAGCTCTGGTGTACTTACGTTATGCATATGACACTGTCAACCATACAATGCTCATGGAAAAATTACTGAATGTGTATCAGAAAAACAGACAGTTTTATGTAACAGTGGACGATAGGCAAATTCAGTGGCATCCACAAAAGAACGGTTTGGCCCAGGATAATGTCCTGGCCACTCTTTTATTTAACCTACACATAAATGATCAGTAAACACTTGACCATACTGTGGCTATTACCGTATAAGGGGCCGGCCGTGGTGGCCGAGCGGTTCTAGGCGCTGCAGTCCGGAACCGCGCTGCTGCTACGGTCGCGGGTTCGAATCCTACCTCGGGCATGGATGTGTGTGACGTCCTTAGGTTAGTTAGGTTCAAGTAGTTCTAAGATCTAGGGGACTGATGACCTCAGCAGTTAAGTGCCATAGTGCTCAGAGCCATTTGAACCATTTGAACCATAATGACTTTTCTGGAGACTAGAAATCTAATCTGTAGGAATCAGCATGGGTTTTGAAAAAGACGATAGTGTGAAACCCAGCTCGCGCTATTCGTCCACGAGACTAGAGGGTCATAGACACGGGTTCCCAGGTAGATGCCGTGTTTCTTGACTTCCGCAAGGCGTTCGATAAAGTTCCCCACAGTCGTTTCATGAACAAAGTAATCGCCAAAGCGTGCGCGAGTAATGAGTGAATGGCCAAATGTTTATAAGGTACATTACATATGTAGAATTGTGGACAGTTGGGAATGTGAGTCTCACGGGAAGCGTGCAAGGGATAAGTCCCTGCAGTCGCGCTATACATCTGTGTCCTCGGTGGCTGAGATGGATAGAGCGTCTGCCATGTAAGCAGGAGATCCCGGGTTCGAGTCCCGGTCGGGGCACACATTTTCAGCTGTCCACATCGAGGTATATCAACAACACCTGTCGGCAGCTGAGGGTTACAGTTAGTCATCATTTATTGCGCTTGATATGTCCATTGTCGGGTAACGGGCGAGTTGTGGCGTCCTGAAAATACCGGGTGATCAAAAAGTCAGTATAAATTTGAAAACTTAATAAACCACGGAATAATGTAGATGGAGGGATAAAAATTGACACACATGCTTGGAATGACATGGGGTTTTATTAGAACAAAACAAAAAGTTCACAAAATGTCCGACAGATGCGCGTCGTTCGGTGATGATCGTGTGCTCAGCCGCCACTTTCGTCATGCTTGGCCTCCCAGGCTCCCAGACCTCAGTCCGTGCGATTATTGGCTTTGGGGTTACCTGAAGTCGCAAGTGTATCGTGATCGACCGACATCTCTAGGGATGCTGAAAGACAACATCCGACGCCAATGCCTCACCACAACTCCGGACATGCTTTACAGTGCTGTTCACAACATTATTCCTCGACTACAGCTATTGTTGAGGAATGATGGTGGACATATTGAGCATTTCCTGTAAAGAACATCATATTGCTTTGTGTTACTTTGTTATGCTAATTATTGCTACTCTGATCAGATGAATCGCAATCTGTCGGACATCGTTTGGACTTTTGTATATTTTTGGTTCTAATAAAACCCCATGTCATTCCAAGCATGTGTGTCAATTTGTACCTCTATATCTACATTATTCCGTGATTTATTCAGTTTTCAAATTTACACTGACTTTGTGATCACCCGGTATTCTATGTTCGGAGTTGGCGTGGTCGCGCTAGGGCCTCTCGGCGGGCCGCGGGTCGTCGGCGGTCACGTGTTGCCGAACGCTATACACCCGGCGTCCAGGTACCGCGTGGCTGGGAATTCCAGGGTGACGCTGTGTCGACGAAGGAGACACGCCGGGAGTGCCAAAGATGGCGGACTTCGTGAAACCTTAATGGCAGACATTTCACAGTTCGTATAGAAATTAATAGGAGCCAGGTGAATCATGATACCTCAAAAAGAAACATGTATATTACTATTATTTGCACGACGATTCTGATGGTGTAGTCAGATTTTCAATATCTTTAGTAGTTTAAAGTTTAGTATCTGACTGTAAATTATACAAGTAACACCCAGCAACGAATTTCCAAAATCTAAATGGCTCATCCGATTTTGTCAATCGATATGTCTCTAGAAAGCTATTAATGTAAACCTAAATTAGTATAAATTACAG
The DNA here is from genome assembly GCF_023898315.1 of Schistocerca nitens. Lineage (NCBI taxonomy): Eukaryota > Metazoa > Arthropoda > Insecta > Orthoptera > Acrididae > Schistocerca > Schistocerca nitens. The sequence goes on from NC_064620.1 coordinate 38,588,635, forward strand.
GCATGTGACTTGAACAGTACATGAGTTATTGGACCAAAGTGGCCGATTACTATCGATCGCGTCAGGCCATAAGTATTCCACTTACACGAAAAAACGGTAGCAGCATGCTTATAAATATATTTATTCGTCTAAGTCTTTATATCTGATATATACTATATAAAATATAAAAATACATATATAAAATGTAGACTGGCAATGGCAAGGAAATCGTTTCTGAAGAAGAGAAATTTGTTAACATCGAGTATTGATTTAAGTGTTAGGAAGTCGTTTCTGAAAGTATTTGCATGGAGTGTAGCCATGTATGGAAGTGAAACGTGGACGATAAATAGTTTAGACAAGAAGAGAATAGAAGCTTTCGAAATGTGGTGCTACAGAAGAATGCTGAAGATTAGATGGGTAGATCACATAACTAATGAGGAAGTATAGAATAGAATTGGGGAGAAGAGGAGTTTGTGGCACAACTTGACTAGAAGAACGGATCGGTTGGTACGACATGTTCTGAGGCATCAAGGGATCACCAATTTAGTACTGTAGGGCAGCGTGGAGAGTAAAAATCGTAGAGGCAGACCAAGAGATGAATACACTAAGCAGATTCAGAAGGATGTGGGCTGCAGTAGGTACTGGGAGATGAAGAAGCTTGCACAGGGTAGAGTAGCATGGAGAGCTGCATCAAACCAGTCTCAGGACTGAAGACCACAGCAACAACAAAATATACTATTCATGAAGAAATTGGTCAAATATTTACTGTGTCTTAGAAAGCACAGGGACATTAGGATACTGGCCTACTTTCGCTTGCTATTCCTTTGATATATATTTACTTTATTTGTTTATGTATTTAATAAAGTGTGTTAGAGCGTGTTTATGGTCCAGCTGTGGGAATATTTATTTAATTTCAAGTTATTGGAATGTAAGTCCAGTAATTCGTATCTGTTTCAAAATGTTTGTAAGTGTGCGTTGGCTTGGAGACAAGACGGGAGCGCTATCGCCAGTCAAAGCGCTCGTTACTAAGGGAGGCGACTACCGAAGTGAATGGAGGGGGAGTTGTGAACAGTACGGGACAGGAGGGCACGGAGAGGTGCTGGACGCGACGGTGGGACGGACGCAGGGTCGCGAGAGAGATTTGGACAGTGTGGAGCGGTTTGCGCGAGGTCGCGGCAGATAAAAAAAAATGGTTCAAATGTCTCTAAGCACTATGGGAATTAACTTCTGAGGTCATCAGTCCCCTAGAAGGTAGAACTACTTAAACCTAACTAACCTAAGGACATCACACACATCCATGCCCGAGGCAGGATTCGAACCTGCGACCGTAGCGGTCGCGCGGTTCCAGACTGTAGCGCCTAGAACCGCTCGGCCACGTCGGCCGGCCGCGGCAGATAGAAATACTTAGGAGTGCCGACTTGTGCACTTGTGAGATTTCCGTGGCTTCTACAGTGAAGACGTAGTGTGCGTTTACAAGTGAATATCTCGCAAGCCATGTTGTTGCTCATAGCTACTTAAGTGCAGTAGGAATCTATTGTTTCCCCGTTATTCAACTTATATTTTATTTAATTGCTGGACCATCGACACCAATAAGTGTTTTGCAGAAATATACTGCATTCTCAAAAGTACTTGTACTATCGTAGTCATCATTTAAAGTCGTTAAGATAGTACCTGCAGATTTTACTCAACTGCATTATTTTATTTAACTGCATTATGAACTACTATGTTGCATTAAAAATTCGCAATTGCCGAGTGATAGGAACATTCGACCATTCGATTCATATGTATAGTCATATTGTATACTGTAGACTCAGCAGTATTCGGCTTGTAATGCAGCAACTACGTATCCCAGCCCCTAGACAACGAAATCAGCCAAGACTTTTAATACTTCAACTTTGAGTCCGAGGGTACGTAGTTGAGGGCCACCACATTCACCTCAATTTCATTTTTTAATTTGAAAGCCCGCACCATTCTGCACATTTCACGATAATCAACAAGCAAGCAAAATTATGTTCCGGTGGGTATATGCGTGACCTTCCTATAACGCGCATAGTTACACGCCAGCTATCAGCTGATTAACAAAAACGAAAATTTTAAATTTTGTTAGGTATTCCCTTTCTGCATCTTGCAGTTTATTTATTTTTTTAACTAATCCTTATTTGGTTTCCTAAAAAATTTCATTGTCAGCCAAGGTGTACGTGAAAATGTGTCCTCTTTCTGTCTTTCCTATATCTCAGCCCTCCGTTTTCGTTACTAACTCAATTTGTGAGTGCAACAGAGGTTTAAACGAGCCCTAGAAGTTCAGCAAACTTTCTCAAACATCGCAAAGAGATACGACCAACCGAAAGAAAATAGTAAAAAGTTGCTGAAGTAAGAGTATGTGTCAGTTTTCCGTGTCACTGCATACACAGGTGTAACTGGGTTACTGAATGCTTTCTCAGCATATATCGACTATCCACAAGGACGAGAAGAAAACCGTCTTGTACCAGATGCTCGCTTTCGCGGAACCTCAACCTCTGGGTGTATGCGTGTATCGCTTATGCGTGTGTGAACGTGTGTTGAGACACAGTGGAGATACAGTGGAGATACATCGTCCAGTCACGTTAATGGGACCACCGCCTATATTCGATGACAACGTGTAATAACCACTCATTCATGGTATGTGGCAGCACTAGCAGAGCAAGGTATATAAAGCGTGTCCGGCGGAGGGGGACGACGACAACACACGCCCAACAGCCAACGGTGCAGTCCCTATGCGGGGGAAACAGAGCGAGCCACGAGCCCGCATCTCGTGGTCGTGCGGTAGCGTTCTCGCTTCCCACGCTCGGGTTCCCGGGTTCGATTCCCGGCGGGGTCAGGGATTTTCTCTGCCTCGTGATGGCTGGGTGTTGTGTGATGTCCTTAGGTTAGTTAGGTTTAAGTAGTTCTAAGTTCTAGCGGACTGATGACCATAGATGTTAAGTCCCATAGTGCTCAGAGCGACAGAGCGAGCCACGTGACGTAGAAAATGGCATGATCATTAGTTTTCGGGGCACCAGCAGCCCCTGTTGCATTCCACAATGGTGGTTTTCGACAGACACGCTGCCCCGTACACATTCTTCATTCTCCGATGGATGTCTATAGGTGCTTGTCCGTCGCCAAGCCAAGGAATGAGCAACAGTACACTGGTCCTCTTTCAATGTATTTGGTAGCACCTCGCCATAGTTCACGATTCCACATTTACCGCACGCACTTCGAAAAACACACGCGCCTCTTACATTCTTTTTGTGGCTAATGCTTCTAAATGACACCAATCTGGTCTCCAAAAAAGACTTATCGTTTTTCAAAGGCAGCGCTCTGTAATAGGTCATGCGCAAGAAACGGTTTGTTGCGCCCTTATGAGCGCGCATTAACCTTCGGATGAAGTTGGTCCTTTGATAGCTTAAGTTGTAATTTCTCTGAACTGTTCGAGAGAACAGTATTGACAATACAGTTGTTCGTAATATTGTGCATCGAAAATAAAATGGCCGGGAAACGCAACCACGGTGCTCTCACACCGCGAAGAATCTTTTTCGTTTTTATTTTATTTTTTAAAATTATTTCATGGTCGGTTTCCGACTATGCAATGCCGTGCATTTGGTAACTGCGCTAGATAGGGCGATATCAGATTCTGTTACTACAGAATGAAGAGTGCAATATTGGATAAGCAGACAACGACCAATCGCGGCGGACAATGGGCAGCAATGTCCACTATTTCTGAAATGCTCTGTTTCTAAAGTCAGTTTCTCGTTTGGGGAAACACGTATTTCACTGAGCGGCTTGACGAAAGGAGTCGAAGCCTTTGGAATTTGGAGATATCGTTTTGGGAGAAAGGCTGTGCAATGTTAAAATAACGCCTCGTTTTTAGCATTTGGGAACATTTTCTTCAGGGTCTCAATGCAATAACCGCAAAGTATCTCACCTCTCTGAAATCCTCCTGGATAGGTCGTCTTCCTGATTAAACTCTTTGCAAAATTATACAAACATTCGTTCCATTTACGATGTACCCAGTCAGTCCTAATTGTCTACCATGTACATCAACATTCCTCAAGCCAGCTGACGGTGTGCGGAGGAAGGTACTTTTCGTACCACTAACTGATCCTCCCCCCCCCCCCTTTCCCTGTTCCGTTCGTGAATGATGCTTGGGAAAAATGACTGTCGGTAAGCCCCTTCATTAGCTCTAATTTCTCGAATCTTCTCGTTGCGGTCGTTTCGCGTGACGTATGCAGGAGAAAGTAATATGTTGTCCTAGCTTTCCCAGAAAGTACTCAAATGATTCAAATGGCTCTAAGCACTATGGGACTTGACACCTGAGGTCATCAGTCCCCTAGACTTATAACTACTGAAACCTAACTAACCTAAGGGCATCACACACATCCATGCCCGAGGCAGGATTCGAACCTGCGACCGAAGCAGCAGCGCTATTCCGGACCGAAGCGCCTAGAACCGCTTGGCCATAACGGCCGGCAGGAAGTACTCTCTCGAAATTTCAACAGCAAATCTTCCTGTGATGCAAAGCGTCTGCCGCTGGAGTTTGGTGAGTATCTGGGTAACGGTTTCGCTTTGACTGAACGATCTAGTGAAGAAACGGCGCCGCTCTTCATTGGATCTTCTCTATCTCTTCTATCAGTCCTATCTCTTAAGAGTCCCGGTTTGGTGAACGACACTCAAGAATACGGTCGAACATGCGCCTTGTAAGCCACTTCTTGTGTGGATGAAGCTTTCCCCTAACATTCTTCCTATATATGTCGGTCCCGTATCTACTTTTCGTATTAATTGTTTTATGGGGTCATTCCAGTTAAGGTCGCTAAAGATAAATACTCCTAGATATCTTACAGTAGTTACACTTTTCCAGCAATTTTCATCTATTGTGCAGTTGTAAGCCAGTAGATTTCTTTTCCCATGCATGCGCACGATTTTACATTAATTTACGTTCAGGACTAACTGTCTGTCCCTGAATAAAACGTTCTCGGTTTTCAGGCCGCGTCAATTCCAATAAAATCCTCGAGCTTTCGATGACCATGTCTGTCCCTGACCCAACATCAGTCATTCTGGAAATCGTTACTGTCTTCTGGCGTTGCGACCTTCTTACAGACGATTCCATCATCTGCGAACAGCATGAAAGTGCTTCTCACGCTCTCTACTACATTATTTACATACACAGTAAACAGTAACAGTACTATCACACTTATGTGGGGTTCTCCCGATATTACCTTTACTTCTCTCGATTTTGTGGCGTTAAGAGCGACGTACTGAGAGCTGAGTTTCGCAAGATGCCTGTTTGTCAAACGCACGGTGATTTTTCTAGACGAGATTTTCGTGCTTCAAAAACGCCATGATATATGAGAACAAAACATTTTAAATAATTCTACAACAGATCGACGTCAAGATATTGGCCTATAATTATGTGCATATGCCCTACGACCCTGAGCTTTTGTCCAGTCGCTTGGAGACTAGTACAGGGCTATTACAAATGATTGAAGCGATTTCATAAATTCACTGTAGCTCCATTCATTGGCATATGGTCACGACACACTACAGATATGTAGAAAAACTCACAAAGTTTTGTTCGGCTGAAGCCGCACTTCAGGTTTCTGTTGTCAGAGCGCTCGAGAGCGCAGTGAGGCAAAATGGCGACAGGAGCCGAGAAAGCGTATGTCGTGCTTGAAATGCACTCACATCAGTCAGTCATAACAGTGCAACGACACTTCAGGCCGAAGTTCAACAAAGATCCACCAACTGCTAACTCCATTCGGCGATGGTATGCGCAGTTTAAAGCTTCTGGATGCCTCTGTAAGGGGAAATCAACGGGTCGGCCTGCAGTGAGCGAAGAAACGGTTGAACGCGTGCGGGCAAGTTTCACGCGTAGCCCGCGGAAGTCGACGAATAAAGCAAGCAGGGAGCTAAACGTACCACAGCCGACGGTTTGGAAAATCTTACGGAAAAGGCTAAAGCAGAAGCCTTACCGTTTACAATTGCTACAAGCCCTGACACCCGATGACAAAGTCAAACTCTTTGAATTTTCGGCGCGGTTGCAACAGCTCATGGAAGAGGATGCGTTCAGTGCGAAACTTGTTTTCAGTGATGAAGCAACATTTTTTTCTTAACGGTGAAGTGAATAGACACAATGTGCGAATCTGGGCGGTAGAGAATCCTCACGCATTCGTGCAGCAAATTCGCAATTCACCAAAAGTTAACGTGTTTTGTGCAATCTCACGGTTTAAAGTTTACGGCCCCTTTTTCTTCTGCGAAAAAAACGTTACAGGACACGTGTATCTGGACATGCTCGAAAATTGGCTCATGCCACAACTGGAGACCGACAGCGCCGACTTCATCTTTCAACAGGATGGTGCTCCACCGCACTTCCATCATGATGTTCGGCATTTCTTAAACAGGAGATTGGAAAACCGATGGATCGGTCGTGGTGGAGATCATGATCAGCAATTCATGTCATGGCCTCCACGCTCTCCCGACTTAACCCCATGCGATTTCTTTCTGTGGGGTTATGTGAAAGATTCAGTGTTTAAACCTCCTGTACCAAGAAACGTGCCAGAACTGCGAGCTCGCATCAACGATGCTTTCGAACTCATTGATGGGGACATGCTGCGCCGAGTGTGGGAGGAACTTGATTATCGGCTTGATGTCGGCCGAATCACTAAAGGGGCACATATCGAACATTTGTGAATGCCTAAAAAAACTTTGAGTTTTTGTATGTGTGTGCAAAGCATTGTGAAAATATCTCAAATAATAAAGTTATTGTAGAGCTGTGAAATCGCATCAATTATTTGTAATAACCCTGTATAATAAAAAATAGAGGAAAGTTAAGATGCTAGTTTCAACGCTTACGGTGTTCCACATAGTCTCTCCCCCCTGGAGTACAACGCACAGAACGTCCCTCTTAGACATGCTATTCAACTTGCGCAGCACATTCGTACCTTCTTCGGGCTTGATGAAACATCAGACACCCGTTCTGCATTTTGCCGTTTTGTTATAGGTTCGTACTGATAGCACCAAGTCAAGTCACCCGTGACCATTTTTTTTTTTTTTCCAGAAAAGAATTGTTCGGGATTTTCATTTCAAGCACGTTGCGGCAGGCGTTCACGAGGCGTTTGTTTTGAAATCAAGATGTGCGGAAAAAAGTTTTCACACACTTTTCTCTTCTTCTTCAAAACGTTTTGGAGAGCGCGTTAAACACTTGATTCAGCGATTTTGCTGAACTGCGATTTGTGGCACAACAACGTTGATACACTACGGCCGCACGCACACTATTTAATACTGCCTGCTCCCACCTGACTGGCCGAATGCACACCTGTTATTTACAGTCGTTAACTCAAGCTGCCACCGTTGTTCCTGCGCTGACGTCGCTCATACGCCAGGAATAAAATCAGTCTCGGAACTTTTTGGACAGAATACATACGTATATGATAAATCTGTGTCTCTGTAAGGGTGTTGGCAGACTACGCATTTTTACACAGGGATGTGATCAGTAACTACAATATCATCATATCTTTTAAGTATCTACGTGCAGCGATTTTTTAAGCTAAAACGACTAGCTGTGGGGAAGGTATACCTTATAGAGCTAGATTTATTCGAAGAATTCTAATGAGGTCTAATTCACGAACGAAGTACACCACTTACAGGACCCTCGTACGACTAATTCCTAGAGTTTTGTTCGTCATTCTGGGACCAACCTGGAGTAACGAAATAGACTGAAAAAATTGAAAGAAGGCTACAAAATTAGAAACTGGTTTGTTACGGAAATGCTCGACAAAATGCAGTGGGGCGACCTGATATGAGAGGCGACGTGCGTCGCGGGAAGCCTTAGTGTATTCCTAATATTCTGGGAGTTCACATTCCAAAATGGTTGAAGATACGTGCTACCTCCGTGATGGCAACGATGCTACAATTAGAGGAATTTGGGCCCATACAGAATACCGGCAGCCTATTTCTTTAAAATGGTTCAAATGGCTCTGAGCACTATGGGACTTAACATCTGAGGTCATCAGTCCCCTAGAACTTAGAACTACTTAAACCTAACTAACCTAAGGACATCACACACATCCATGCCTGAGGCAGGATTCGAACCTGCGACCGTAGCGGTCGCGCGGTTCCAGACTAAAGCGCCTAGAACCGCTCGGCCACACTGGCCGGCTCTATTTCTTCGGCTTCCATTCTTGAACGGCATCATTTCCATATAACGCCTTACAGCAAAGGTGTAAGGCTGCTAATTGGTACACAACTTAAGTTAAACAATACAAAATTCCTTATTATTCCTCGACTTAGACAGCCGCCTATGAATGAAGTTTTTATTCACCATACGAGGTTAATTAACTGGTAATTGCCCTGTAACCGAATCTTTCTAATACATCAACGAAGCCTGAAAAGGAAGCGTGGCTCATACCTATTACTTCAGAAGTATTTCTTTCACTGACAAAACAATAACACTGTTCGACAAGGGTTCTATTTCTGATATTAAAGTGTGCGCTTCTAAACCAGTTTACCATGGAACATTCAAATATGTAGACAAATTATTGTTGTCAGGGATATATAACACCTATTTGTCTGGTTTTTCTATTGGTGTTTGTGAATGTGATCTGAGAGCGTTTCTTGTTGTTCATGCTATGTTTAATTCTTGTCTCTTTGTATATTTGCTATTCTCTGCGTCGATTTGTGTCTGTAGAGCATACCATTTCTTTTTGTTTGTCATGTCATTAGTGTTTCTGTTCTTTCCCTTATTTTGTCTATGAGACGTATTGTTTTTAATTCTTAGTTTGTAATACTCAGTTTTTTCTGCTGAGTACGACTTTATTCAGTTTGTATATCATGTGTTAGTGAGCTGCTAGTTTCTGGGTTTGTGCGTGGTTTGATGTGACATGTATAATACAGTTTGTTGGTGTTGGCTTTCCGTAAAAGTCAGATTTGCCCTTATTGCTGTCTCTCTTTATTGTTATACCCAAGAAGTGTATTTGATTTTGTGCTTCTTTTTCTATGTGATTGGATATTTTTATGTGTACTGTTAATGTTCTGCACGAAGTTTATTTATTTTCTCTGTTGGTTCACCTATCACACAAAGGTCCACAAATCTGTACCAGTAAACAATTCTGTGTCCTTCTGTGTGATTATTGTATCAAAAATTTAATTTTTGGTGTGGTTGATGAGTATCGTGAGATCCCATACGAAGGCGGTAATACACATCAACACAACTACACACATAATAAACACACAAACATTAAACTACATACACACATAATACACATACAAAATACCAACGAAGAACACACAGCGACAGTTGGCAACACTGTATACAGTAAGCGCACAGAACCAACTACACAGTGAAAGTTGAGTGTTCAACTGAAATGTCTTCGAAAACGCCGAAAGGCGGACATCCTGCTGTACGCAGGTCAACTAAGTACAACTGCAGGACGACACATATGGAATAATCAGATCACAAAATCGTAAGCAGAACTGAATAGTACTTTAATCTTACGAAACTAGCGCTGCAGAGAATTGTTCCTTCTATTGAAAATAAAATAACAACACAAACCTGCAACTACCTGTAATCTTTATGCAGGGCGATTCAAAAGTAACTGTACACACATAGTGGGTGCAAAGTATTCATCAAAATAAGAGTAAAATGTCAAATAAGTTTTGCCTGAAATTGCTTATTTCTGAGTTACAATGCGTATCGTTTGTGACAGGCATTACATCACGGGCCAGTACAGGCTTTTGGTCTCTCGCGTTCGCCTGCGTATCGAATGATGTTGCTTTGTGCATCCCTCTACACTACTCAGTTGATTCTGGCAAGAAATGTATGTTTACTTGACTTCGGTGTGGTCCGTTATACTTTATGGCGTTGTTGTAGTGTAGAAGCACCAGATGTACCAACGTACGTTCATTCTGTCGGTAGTTACAGACTGCAGTCGTTGTGTACGGACGATGGCGTGCTCAACCGGTAAATACGCGGATATATACCTATACGGCGCAGTAGAAGGCAATGCACGAGCAGCAAGACGACGATATATGGAAATGTTTCCAAACAGAAAAGTACCAAACCATGTAGATGTAGATGTAAATATCCTCGGGTTAGTGAAGCAACTTAAATCACTTAATAAAAGCAAGTCTTCTGGTCCAGACTGTATACCAATTAGGTTTCATTCGGAATATGCTGATGCATTAGCTCCATACTTAACAATCATATACAACCGTTCGCTCGACGAAAGATCCGTACCCAAAGACTGCAAAGTTGCACAGGTAACACCAAGAAAAGTAGTAGAAGTAATCCACTAAATTACAGGCCCATATCGTTAACGTCGATATGCAGCAGAATTTTGGAACATATATTGTGTTCGAACATTATGAATTACCTCGAAGAAAACGGTCTATTGACACACAGCCAACATGGGTTTAGAAAACATCGTTCCTGTGAAACACAACTAGCTCTTTATTCACATGAAGTGTTGAGTGCTATTGACAAGGGAATTCAGATCTATTCCGTATTTCTGGATTTCCGGAAGGCTTTTGACACTGTACCACACAAGCGGCTCGTAGTGAAGTAGCGTGCTTACGGAATATCGTCTCAGTTATGTGACTGGATTTGTGATTTCCTGTCAGAGAGATCACAGTTCGTAGTAATTGACGGAAAGTCATCGAGTAAAATAGAAGTGATTTCTGGCCTTCCCCAAGGGAGTGTTATAGGCCCTTTGCTGTTCCTTACCAATATAAACGATTTGGGAGACAATCTGAGAAGCCGTCTTAGGTTGTTTGCAGATGACACTGTCGTTTATCGACTAATAAAGCCACCAGAAGATCAATCTGAATGGTGCGAAAAGTGGCAGTTGACCATAAATAACGAAAAGTCTGACTGTCATCCACATGAGTGCTAAAAGGAACTCAAACTTCGGTTACACGATAAATCAGTCTAATCTAAAAGCCGTAAATTCAACTAAATACCTAGGTATTACAATTACGAACAACTTAAATTGGAAGTAACACATAGAAAATGTTGTGGGGAAGGCTAACCAAAGACTGCGTTTTATTGGCAGGACACTTAGAAAATGTAACAGACCTACTAAGGAGACTGCCTACACTACGCTTGTCCGTCCTCTTTTAGAATACTGCTGCGCGGTGTGGGATCCTTACCAGATAGGACTGACTGAGTACATCGAAAAAGTTCAAAGAAGGTCAGCACTTTTGTATTATCGCGAAATATGGGACAGAGTGACACAGAAATGATACAGGATTTGGGCTGGACATCATTAAAAGAAAGGCGTTTTTCGTTGCGACGGAATCTTCTCACGAAGTTCCAATCACCAATTTTCTCCTCCGAATTCGAAAATACTTTGTTGACACCGACCTACATAAGGAGGAACGATCACCACGAGAAAATATCGGAAATCAGTGCTCGTACGAAAAGATATAGGTGTTCATGCTTTCCGCGCTATACGAGATTGGAATAATAGAGAATTGTGAAGGTGGTTCGATGAACCCTCTGCCAGGCACTTAAAAGTGATTTGCACAGTATCCATGTAGATGTAGATTTAGATCAGACTTCCACATCTGTGGGCAGACGTTTAAGAGAATATGACATTCCTGGTGCGTCACGGTTAGGTCGGCCTCAACTGGATGGTGTGGGTGTTGAGAACTTCCTGGAAATGGTAAATGAGGATTCGACTGTAAGTACCACCGTAGGGGTTCCTTAATCAAGTCTACGGCTCATACTTCAGAGACAGCAGTTCCACACACTTCGCTGGCAGATGGTACAGGGGCTGACACCTGTACACCACCCTAGATGTCAGTGGTTACTCGGGCGCCATGCTGCTGATGCATCTCCGCCGCTGGGAGATACCATGGAAATCCCATTGCCAGTCCCAAATCTGGATAAAGGAGGAGGGTTGCGCGTGGGGCAAACAACCCTATCCCGGAAAAAAAAGAGGTCGTTACGGAACCAAAGGACAAAGGAAGCCGGACGGATCTAACGGATAAAAGGCCTTGGCAACGGAAACGGCGTATGAATTGGTATTTAGCGACATGGAATGTGAGAACATTGAACAAGACTGGAGGACTATAGAATCTCAAAAAAGGAAATAAAGAAATATAATGTGATGGTGGCGGCAATACAAGAGGTGAAATAGAAGGGAAGGGGAATATTAGCATCTGAGAAACACACATTGTTCTACAGGTGTGGGGGCAGAGGATACGGAGACACGGATTTTTCTGTTCGAGAATGCTCGTAATGCTGCCATATTGAGTTTTAAGCCTGCTGGCGAAAGAATCTGTGCATTACGAATGAAAGCCGTCTTCTTCAACATATCCTTCATGTGTACGCATGCTCCAACAGAAGATGGAAAAAGATATATTGTATGAGCAACTGGAACAGGAAATAGCAAGAATGGTAAAACATGATGCTAACGTCGTTATGGAGGACTTCAATGCTAAGGTAGGAAGAGAAATTGCATACAGGAAAGCATCTGGCAAGGAAGAGTCTGCATGAATTTTCTAATGATAATGGTCGACTAACTTATTTTGCCACGGGCAATAACATGAGCATTAAAAGCACATGGATGCAAAGGAAAGACATTATGAAAGTTACATAGTGCTCCCCAGACGGGATCACGAAAAATCAGATTGATCACTTACTCACAGATAGATGACATGCTTCAGATATGTTAGAAGCCAATTACAGACAGACCAAGAAAACTACTCTACCAAGGTTTGATAATGCCAAGTTAAGAAATGATGAAAACACAGTACAATAGTATAAAATTATTTTGACAAACAGACTTCATTAAGCCAAAGATCGTGCAGGAGAGGGTACTGAAGAAAGATGGGAAACGGTATAAGGTATAATATAGGAGACAGCTAAAACTGTACTGGGTAGAAAGAAGCAATCGAGAACGTAGGTCTCATTTGATGGAGATTGTCGGATGAAGATAGAAGTAAGGAAAGTGCCAAGAAAAAGAATGTTGCACAGGAGAACAGAAGAAGAATTACTATAAAAGAATACCTGAAGAGAAAGGAAGTAGATAAGGAATGTAGGATGAAAAAGAGAGAATTTAAAAAAACGGTGGACTGATGAATCAGAAGAGAGAAAGATTGCTCAGGAAACAAGGAAATTCTATATGAGCGTGAAATATATAAAGAAAGGATTTCAACACACAGCAGTTTTCTGTAAAGATAAGGAGAGAAATCTGATTGGAGGAAAGGATCAGATTTTAGACAATAGGGGTGGAGTATTTTAGTGATCTATTGAATACACAATCGGAAAACTAAGGTGAAGTTGATGCTCCTATGGTAGAGGTGGAGGAAGTAAACAGAGAAGAGTGCCCCTATCCGTCGAGGAACCTACACCGGAAGAAGTTAAAACTACTATCAAGGCTTTTAAAGACAATAAAGCTGCGGGAGAAGACAATAGTACAACAGAAATGATAAAACATGGCGGAGAAAAACTAATAAGTGGTTTGCATGAGATTATAGTGGAAAATTGCAATACAGCAATACTCTACCCTATACATAAGAAACATGACAAAGCCGATTGTGCGAATTATAGAGGAATTGCACTAATCTATATAGTATATAAAGTATTAGGAAAAAATCATGACTGGGCAACTCAGAACATATGTAAAAGAGTATCTAGGAGACTACCAATGTGCTTTCAGGACTAACAGATTCACTACTGATCCTTGAAAAATGTTATGAGTATAACATCAACGTCAACCTGCTGTTCATTGATATCAAACAAGCTTATGATAGCATCAAAAGGGATCAACTCTGGAGGGCAACGCAAGAGGCAGGAGTACCCAACAAACTGATAAGACTGGTTCAAATGACTTTGAGAAGAACAGTATGCAAAGTAAAGGTTGAGGGCGCTTTATCAAAGGCATTTTAAGTTAACCAAGGATTCCGACAGGGTGATGTGCTCTCCACTACTCTGTTTAATGTCGCCTTGGAGAGAGTAAAGCGAAAGACACAAAGTGACAACCCTGGGGAACACTGTTTAATAGTAACGCAGGATCTTGCACATACAGATGATATTGATATGTTATCCAGGAGGAAAATGGAGCTGGAAGAAAAGCTCGAAACATTAGAAAGATGTGGAGCGGAGATGGGGTTGACAACTAATCAGTCAAAGAGCAAGTAAATGTTAATATCTAGGATAAGGTATAGTGAAGAAGAAAAGCATGACTTTGAATGGGAAAGAATATGAGCGCTGTGAGAGCTTTGAATATCTTGGGTCACTGGTAACTGAGAATAATGATATGAGTGAAGAAATACATACAAGGATTACAGCTGGTAACCGGACTTACTTTGCACTGATTAACGTATTTAAAGCAAGAAGCCTTAGTAAGAATGTGAAGCTGACTGTGAACGTACAGTAGTGAGACTTAGACAGACGTAAAATGGTGAGGAGTTGTTGCAGAGAAGGGAAAGGAGCACACTTAGCAAAATCTTAGGGCCAGTAAATGATAGAGGGTTTTGGCAAATCAGAAATAATAAGGAGATCAGAGAGTTGTATAACAAACCAGTTAGCGTGGCAGAAATAAAAGACTAATAGATACCCTTAGAAAGAATATATGAATATAAAGTTGGTATCTGTTCTTTCGGATATGCATCTCTCGAAGAATGAAATAACAATGAAATCCAGACCTTTAGCTGCTTACAGACGTTGATAAATATCAACGGGGACAGTTGTAAATGTATGCCCTGACCGGGAGTCGAACCCGGGATGTCCTGCTTACATGGCAGACGCTCTATCCGTCTCGGCCACCGAGATCACAGAGGATAGTGCGACTGCAGGGACTTATCTATGGCACGCTCCCCGTAAGACCCCAAATTCCTAACTTACTGTCCACACACTACATTTGTAGTGCCCCTGCCCCACTATACTTATTACTCGCGGCAGTCAATCTACCGATTCCCGTAAGAGTTCGGGCAATGTGAGTGCATCCGCAGTGAAAAAGATCATCGGCCGGTAAGCCTTATCTGTATGAAGATGGTATCTGTTCTTTCGGATTAGTGTCTAGGTCCGGTGTGCCGGCCAGCCTGTGGATGATTTTTAAGGGGACTTTCCATCTGCCTCGGCGAATGCGGGCTGGTTCCCCTTATTCCGCCTCAGCTACATTATGTCGGCGATTGCTGCGCGAACACTTGTCTCCACGTACGCGTACACCACAGTTACTCTACCACGCCAACATTGGGGTTAAACTCGTCTCGTTAGAGACGTTCCCGGGAATCCACTGGGGGCCGAACCGCACAGTAACCCTGGGTTCGGTGTGGGGCGGCGGTGGGGTGGGTGGACTGCTGTAGCCTGTTGTGGGGTTGTGTACTTCTGAGGGCTACGGCGGGGACGAAGCCTCTCCGTCGTTTCTAGGTCCACAGTTCAATACATACATACATTACTTTGACGCACACATTACACCTACGAAATGTACCCTGTATAACGCGCAGTCTACCACTCAACCCTGATTCTTTAAAAAAATCGAACTCCCACGTACGGAACAGCTTCAAACGTCTGGGTTACGTTTTATTATTTAACGTATGGCTAATACAGACATATCATGAAATTACATATACATATGTACATATTGACACACAAGAAACTTAAGTTTGTCTTTACAACTGAATATCCAGTCCTTCAATCCAGCGCACTGCATCTGAAGTTGCTAGCAGGAAGTCCTCTTTGGCGCCGTGATAGGCTCGAATCCTGCATTCACTGACAATGTGGTGAACAGTCTGGTATGGAGCCCCGCAGTCACAAGCTGGATCAGGCAGCTTCTTCCACTTAAAGACAGCATCCCTGCATCGCCCATGGCTGGTACGGATTCTGTTGAGAGTAGACCACATCTTGCGTGGTAAGTCGAATCCACTTGGAAGTTTAGCACCTGAGAAGATGTTAAGCAGGTGCACATCTGTCACTGCTTCCCACCGACCTTTCCATTCTTCAAGAGGTTTGAAATTCTTAGCAACCATGTCAGCAGCATCGCACAGAGTTAGATGACGTGATTTCAGTCTCTTGCGATTTAAAAGTGGCAGGTCGCTATGCACGGGTAGGTTACAATTCCTGGAGATCTTGTGGAATTCTCTCATAAGAGCAGTACATCTGCGTAGATCAGGAGGCATTATACCGGTTAACAGTGGAAGCCAATAAACTGGAGTAGATCTGATTGCGCCAGATATTATGAGCATTGTCGTATTCAGCTGGGTATCAACAAGCCTTGTATGATGACTATTCATCCAAACAGGTGCACAATACTCAGCACTTGAGTATACCAAGCCCAGAGCTGAAGTTCGCAGGGTGGTTGCTGAAGATCCCCAGGTAGTTCCGCATAGCTTATGGAGGATGTTGTTTCGAGTCCTCAGCTTTTGAGCTAAGTTAAGAAGGTGTTGTTTAAAGCATAGTGTACGATCCAGGATGACACCAAGATATTTTGGGTTCCAGTTGTGACGAAGAATTCTGCCTCTGAAACTTACCTCCAGTTTTACGTTCGCCAACTGGTTATTTAGATGGAAGCAACAGACTTCTGTTTTACTCACACTGGGTTGCAGTCTCCAGATTTTGAAGTAATTGTCTAATGCAGACAGGACATTGGCTAAAATCTCTTCTGTTGTCTTCATTTCCTGGTGTTAGGTCATCGGCATAGCAGTATTTTCTGGACGAAGTGTCAGGTAGATCAGATAGATATAGGTTGAACAGTAAGGGTGAGAGAACTGATCCTTGAGGCAATCCGATGTTCAGCTTCCTCTCCTTACTTATGTTGCTTCCAGTGATTACCTGGAACTTCCGATCACTTAGCATGCTGTTAATCAGTCGAGCCATTGTTCTGCAGGGTACGATGCGGAGAAATTTGTAGATAAGGCCTTCCCTCCACACAGTGTCGAAGGCGGCAGTTAGATCAACAAATGCAACAGATGTTTTCTGCTTCATTTGGTATCCTGACTCTATGAAGGATGTGAGAGACAATACTTGGTCGCAGCAGCTACGCCCTGGTCTGAAGCCTGCCTGATCAACTGGAACGTTCTCTAAGATAGCGCTACTTATTCTGTTATATATTAGCCTTTCAAAAAGCTTGTAGCAGCAGCTGAGTAGGGAAATGGGGCGATAGTTTTCTACCCTGTTGCTGGGTTTGCCAGGTTTCAGAACAGATATTATCTTCACCTTTTTAAACTCAGATGGAAGTTGACCAGTCAGCAGGATGTCAGTGAAGAATTCTGCCAGCCATTTCTTAGCTTTTCCTCCCATATGGATCAGGAATTCTGGGTGGATACCATCGAATCCAGGTGCCTTAAGAGGTTTGAGGTCCTTCAGTCCAGAGTCAATGTCCGAAACTGTGAAGGGATGGGTATACTCAGATGAGGGAGATGCCTTCTTTTTAAGGTCACGAAGCTGTCGTCTGATATGTCTTGTATGTTTCTTGTCAGGAGGTACTCTTGATGTGGTAACGATGTGGGAAGCAATTTGGTCTGGTGTTACTTCGGAATTTTTTCTGCATGCTGGTGCACTTCCTCCCAGTTTTCTCAGAAGACTCCATGCTTTCCTGCTCGAGTGGGTAAAGTCCATAGTTTTGACTGTTTCTGCCCATTTCTGCCTCCGAGACATGTCCAAGCTGGACAATAGTTCCGTAGCTATCTCTGGGCCACCACTTTGCTGGAAGTATTGGTACAGTGTTTCACTTTCCTCATTCCATCCTGGAACATATTCTTTTCGGTATCCTCTTGGCATACACTTTTTAGCTGTTGCTGTTACTGCACCAATGAAGCGTTGATAGTTATTATGTGATGGAGGTATCCATCGAATGGTCTTATCCAGTTCCGTTGAAAACATCATCCAGTCGGCTTTCTGGAAATTCCATCGAGCATGCGGAGTTGATCGTATGACAGGAACAGTGCAGCCAATTTGTATTATTACAGGTCTGTGTTGGCTGTGAGAAAAGGCATCTATCACTTTCCTTGTGGTGTTGAT
Organism: Schistocerca nitens; assembly: GCF_023898315.1. Taxonomy (NCBI): domain Eukaryota; kingdom Metazoa; phylum Arthropoda; class Insecta; order Orthoptera; family Acrididae; genus Schistocerca; species Schistocerca nitens. The sequence goes on from NC_064620.1 coordinate 38,606,588, forward strand.
GGGAAAGCCAGTTTCGTTGCAGCTAACAAAGCATAAGTCAGGATTTGAATCCTTGTCCCAAGCAGCTGACCTGAAAGTGCCTTGATCTTTGGCATCAAACACTAGATGAAGATTATTCTCTTCGATCCATTCTGCAAGCATGCTCCCATTTTCATCAGTTTGAGGGTACTTCCAAAGTTCATGGTGACTATTGAAGTCTCCTATGTAAATTGCAGGATGTTCTGCTGTGTGTAGGACAAAATCGGGCCATGTTGTTTTGGGTGGTTTGTAAACATTTGTAATAGTAATGCCGTGCAATTGTATGACAACTGTATGTATATCTGCTCCACACTTACAGAAATCAGCGAAGCTTCGTTTATGTAGTTACGGACATACGTAGCAATTCCATACACCTCGTGGTAAGTTACACCAAATGCAGAATATCCAGGAATTCGACCTCGGCTTCGGAATATTTCTTCGCTGGAAACACGAGTTTCTTCAATGGCGACGACATCGATATTGTTGTCCAGCAAAAATTTTGACAGGTAGTCACACTTTGCCCTGCTAATGCTTTCGATATTCAGTTGAAGGAGTCTGATAGTTGGTCCAATGTTTCTTGTTAATGGGTTACGTTACAAAGAGGTAACGCGTTAAATATCTGACATTAAGCATATTAGCGCGAAAAGAGTTTGGGAAAGGTTTGGAATTACGCTTCAAGTTTGTTGTGTGTCGCTAAGTGTTCTCATTATGAAACATCGGACGAATTAGTGCGGATAATTTGTGCCGTCATATCACTTGAACTTTGTGTCGAACAGTGATATAATTCCATAGTACATTCCGTATTAAATTCTACCTGCAAAGTGCGTAGCGAATATTGTTAGTGGTAAAGAAGTAATAAATTATTGATACAGCCAAGCGACGTGTTCTCAGCAAAGCCTACCTTCACTACACAGTAGTCTTGAAAGAACTGTGACAGAAGTCCGAACAACAGGAGACTGACGTGCTAGAACATGCATTGATACTATGGAATGGTGCATTGATAATGGCTAGGCACTAGCCGAAATCTAGATTTTCCGAATAAAACCTGCAAGAAAAGGAAGACAGATTGCTGAGGTCTATCATCTGAAAGTCATTTCACAGTCGTTGAGTGCACCCACGTTCCTAATGGAAGGTAACCTAATAAATTATGAAGTCTGTGGTTCAAGTTTTACTGCGCGCTGTTTTAAGCAGGAGCTAGTTTTTCACGCGTCTACACGTCTATGACGTGTTATCTCCTGAACTATGTATCGTACAATGATATACACTCCCGGAAATGGAAAAAAGAACACATTGACACCGGTGTGTCAGACCCACCATACTTGCTCCGGACACTGCGAGAGGGCTGTACAAGCAATGATCACACGCACGGCACAGCGGACACACCAGGAACCGCGGTGTTGGCCGTCGAATGGCGCTAGCTGCGCAGCATTTGTGCACCGCCGCCGTCAGTGTCAGCCAGTTTGCCGTGGCATACGGAGCTCCATCGCAGTCTGTAACACTGGTAGCATGCCGCGACAGCGTGGACGTGAACCGTATGTGCAGTTGACGGACTTTGAGCGAGGGCGTATAGTGGGCATGCGGGAGGCCGGGTGGACGTACCGCCGAATTGCTCAACACGTGGGGCGTGAGGTCTCCACAGTACACCGATGTTGTCGCCAGTGGTCGGCGGAAGGTGCACGTGCCCGTCGACCTGGGACCGGACCGCAGCGACGCACGGATGCACGCCAAGACCGTAGGATCCTACGCAGTGCCGTAGGGGACCGCACCGCCACTTCCCAGCAAATTAGGGACACTGTTGCTCCTGGGGTATCGGCGAGGACCATTCGCAACCGTCTCCATGAAGCTGGGCTACGGTCCCGCACACCGTTAGGCCGTCTTCCGCTCACGCCCCAACATCGTGCAGCCCGCCTCCAGTGGTGTCGCGACAGGCGTGAATGGAGGGACGAATGGAGACGTGTCGTCTTCAGCGATGAGAGTCGCTTCTGCCTTGGTGCCAATGATGGTCGTATGCGTGTTTGGCGCCGTGCAGGTGAGCGCCACAATCAGGACTGCATACGACCGAGGCACACAGGGCCAACACCCGGCATCATGGTGTGGGGAGCGATCTCCTACACTGGCCGTACACCACTGGTGATCGTCGAGGGGACACTGAATAGTGCACGGTACATCCAAACCGTCATCGAACCCATCGTTCTACCATTCCTAGACCGGCAAGGGAACTTGCTGTTCCAACAGGACAATGCACGTCCGTATGTATCCCGTGCCACCCAACGTGCTCTAGAAGGTGTAAGTCAACTACCCTGGCCAGCAAGATCTCCGGATCTGTCCCCCATTGAGCATGTTTGGGACTGGATCAAGCGTCGTCTCACGCGGTCTGCACGTCCAGCACGAACGCTGGTCCAACTGAGGCTCCAGGTGGAAATGGCATGGCAAGCCGTTCCACAGGACTACATCCAGCATCTCTACGATCGTCTCCATGGGAGAATAGCAGCCTGCATTGCTGCGAAAGGTGGATATACACTGTACTAGTGCCGACATTGTGCATGCTCTGTTGCCTGTGTCTATGTGCCTGTGGTTCTGTCAGTGTGATCATGTGATGTATCTGACCCCAGGAATGTGTCAATAAAGTTTCCCCTTCCTGGGACAATGAATTCACGGTGTTCTTATTTCAATTTCCAGGAGTGTAATTTTGTAGGTACGTTCAGTGGTATATGTGGATACTGTATGCGAAACTGTGTTGCATATAGAGTCGGCAGTTAAGAAGTAATGAATTAAAACGTAATGTCTGATGCTGGAGTTTTACTGCATAAAAACGAAAATGTAGTAAGCGATAAACTTTTTTTCCTGCATCATTTTGTGGGAGTGTCAGCAAGACGGCTGGTACCGGCGGAGGTTAGAGTCCTCCCTCAGGCATGGGTGTGTGTGTTTGTCGTTAGGATAATTTAGGTTAAGTAGTGTGTAAGCTTAGGGACTGATGACCTTAGCAGTTAAGTCCCATACGATTTCACACACATTTGAACTTTCTTTTTTTGTCAGCAAGAAAAAGTTTCGTAAAGGTTTGAAATTGTGTTTAAAGATTGTTGGAAGTTGCTCAGCACTTTGATAGTCAAATAATACTGGACGAGTCAAGTGCGGATATTTGGGCGCCGTTAGTTATGCTGCCTCAAGTCAATCACACAGTTTCTAGCTGTAATACTTGTATTACTGCGTTAAACTTTTAACATAAGAGTGTATCTCTTAATGAGAACCCTATGACAGTACATTAAATTTCTACAGTCGGTCAGTAATTACGCGAAATATTGAAAATCAAGTTTTTGTTGCTCCTGGAAGTCGTTGGATAGGCAAACTACAACTGGTGCCGGGTTCCGGGTTAGTCGCTTAGTAATACCGTAAAGATATGCACGAAACAAATAGACTTTCATTTAGTTGCATATATGGACCACATATCTAAGGAACGAATTAAGTACATTGTTAGAATTACGGAAGTGAACATAGTCTGTGACAGAATTCAGTGTCGTACAGCGTCACTACAGGAGATGAAGTGGGAAACGTCCTGACAGACTTGGTTTTGCCAGCGGCACAGTTCATGTGGCTGTTGCAGTCTGAGGTGATTGTGGTTTCTGGACAATGGGGCCCAACGCTACCGCAGGCGTGTCGTTTAAATTCGCCGGCAGGCGCCTAATCCCCGTGGCAGACAGGTCCCGCGCGAGATGCAGTGCTCCATCGTCCGTCCACACTGTGGAGGTAGCTGTGATGTCACTTATGCCACGATGCCCGATTTTTCCTTAGCCACAGGGCGTGTTACTACGTACGAATCTCTGCTACCAACTGGCTACTGAGGCAGCAGCAAGAACACCTGCTTAGGAACGGTGTATGATGCAGGTTCAAAAATGGCTCTGAGCACTATGGGACTCAACATCTTACGTCATAAGTCCCCTAGAACTTAGAACTACCTAAACCTAACTAACCTAAGGACATCACACACACCCATGCCCGAGGCAGGATTCGAACCTCCGACCGTAGCGGTCCCGCGGTTCCGGACTGCAGCGCCAGAACCGCACGGCCACTATGATGCAGGGACTGTCAGCTGACCCTGAGCGTAAATACATGTAACATACTGCGCGTAAATACACAAAGAGATACATTGCTGTTGGATTACACTACTCGTGATCAATCACTAGAAACAGAACAACCGTAAAATATCTAGCAGCAGCCATCAAATGCGACATAAAGAGCTATTATCACGCAAAACTGTACGAAAAGCAGACCCGGCTTCGATTCCCGGCGGGGTCAGGGATTTTCTCTGCGTCGTGATGACTGGGTGTTGTGTGGTGTCCTTAGGTTAGTTAGGTTTAAGTAGTTCTAAGTTCTAGGGGACTGATGACCATAGCTGTTAAGTCCCATAGTGGTCAGAGCCATTTTGCAAAGCAGACGTGAGGTTGAGATTCAGTGGAAGAACCTTAACGAAATTTAATTCATTCACCGAAGAAGTGGCTTACGAAACACTTGTTACGTCGATTTTTTTATTATTCTTCATCAGTCTGGAACCTTTACGAAGCAGGATTAACAGAAGAGGTAGGGAAGATCCAACGAAGAGCGGTATCTTTTATTAAGGAGGTTCTTTGGAGAGCGCGTGTGTGCTCAAAAAACTACCGTGGTAGTCGCTACAAGAGTTTCGTTGTGATCACGAACAGACTGCTGAAACTCCGAGAGCAGACACCCGAAGATGGCTTTCTTCCACACACGTTCCGCGGAATGATCACGACGAGAATATTAGAGAATTTGGTGCTCGTACGGAAGCTTAAAGCTGTCGTTCGTCCCACGCAACACGAGAATGAGACGGGGAAGGAGGAAACTAATAGTGGTAGCTGTTGTACCCAACGTCACATAGCGTAAGATGTAGATTAGAGATGAGACTTAAAGTTCTTTGACAGTATACCGTGCGCTGGTTGGTTTCCTTCTCTAGCAATTTGCATTTCGCGCCGTTGCGGTTATGCCACAGTTCCTCCGTGTTCTACGGAGTGTCGGTTGTGCCTAGATGATTAGCGTGGAGCAGTGCAAGCTAAGCCGGGAGCTCAGTTCTCGACTGCCGCTGTTTATGGCCGCAGCGTTGCATAGGGGCACCGCACCGACGAGGCACAGTTGTGTTGGCCGAGACCACGCCTATCGATAGCAGGTGTCCGTTGGCGTTAAGCTCTGGAAAAGTGTTGAAATACGTCTGTGGTGGTTTAGTTCTGCACTACTGGCCATTAAAATTGCTACATCACGAAGATGACGTGCTATAGACGCGAAATTTAACCGACGGGAAGAAGATGCTGTGATATGCAAATGATTAGCCTTTCAGAGCATTCACCAAGGCTGGCGCCGGTGGCGACACCTACAACGTGCTGACACGAGGAAAGTTTCCAACCGATTTCTCATACACAAACAGCAGTTGACCGGCGTTGCCTCGTGAAACGTTGTTGTGATGCCTCGTGTAAGGAGGAGAAATGCGTAACATCACTGTTTCCGATTTTGATAAAGGTCGGATTGTAGACTATCGCGATTGCGGTTTATCGTATCGCGACACTGCTGCTCGCATTGGTCGAGATCCAATGCCTGTTAGCAGAATATGGAATCGCTGAGTTCAGGAGGGTAATACGGAACGCCATGCTGGATCCCAACGGTCTCGTATCACTAGCAATCGAGATGACAGGCATCTTATCCGCATGGCTGTAACGGATCGTGCAGCCACGTCTCGATCCCTGAGTCAACAGATGGTGTCGTTGCAAGACAATAACGATCTGCACGAACAGTTCGACGACGTCTGCAGCAGCATGGACTATCAGCTCTGAGATCATGGCTGCGGTTACCCTTGACGCTGCATCACAGACAGGAGCGCTTGCGATGGTGAACTCAACGACGAGTTCGGGTGCACCAGTGGCAAAACGTCATTCTTTCGGATGAATCCAGTTCCTCTTTACAGCATGATGATGGTCGCATGCGTGTTTGGCGACATCGCGGTGAACGCACATTGGAAGCGTGTATTCGTCATCGCCATACTGGAGTATCACCCGGCGTGATGGTATGGTGTGCCATTAGTTACACGTCTCGGTCACCTCTTGTTCGCATTGACGGCACTTTGAACAGTGGACGTTACATTTCAGATGTGTTACGACCCGTGGCTCTACCCTTCATTCGATCCCTGCGAAACCCTACATTTCAGGAGGATAATGCACCACCGCATGTTGCAGGTCCTGTACGGGCCATTCTGGACACAGAAAATGTTCGACTGCTGCCCTGGCCAGCACATTCTCCAGATCTCTCACCAACTGAAAACGTCTGGTCAATGGTGGCTGAGCAACTGGCTCGTCACAATGCACCAGTCACTACTCTTGATGAACTGTGGTATCATGTTGAAGCTGCATGGGCAGCTATATCTGTACACGACATCCAAGCTCTATTTGACTCAATGCCCAGGCGTATCGAGGCCGTTATTACGGCCAGAGGTGGTTGTTCCGGGTACTGATTTCTCAGGATCTATGCAGCCAAATTCCGTGAAAATGTAATCACATGTCAGTTCTAGTACAATATATTTGTCCAATGAATACCCGTTTATCATCTGCATTTCTTCTTGGTGTAGCAATTTTAATGGCCAGTAGTGTACTTTGCTGTTCATCGTTTTGGTTATTAGTTGGATTCCGTCAGGATACTGGACAGAGTAATTCGTAGCCAAGATTTGTGGTTAGGCTCGGCTGATCGTTTCTGTTGTAACGTTTCTTTTTTACCTTAAGACGACAACGCCCATAGACCGCGCCGCCGATAAGAAGCTATGTGGTGTTGCCACGGTGGTTGACTACGAGATCTGGCTAAGACAGTTACGTCGGTTCATTAGCTTCTTGCTGGTGTTTTCTATCGTGTTAACGTGCCGGCCACGACTGTGGATTGTTAGCGTTATTCTACAACTGTGTGCGACGTGTTGATATCATTGTTTCATGCTCCGGCCGCTGTCAGTCATTTGCAACGTTCAAATGGCTCTAAGCACTATGGGACTTAACATCTGAGGTCACTAGTCCCCTAGAACTTAGAACTACTTAAACCTAACTAACCTAAGGACATCACACACATCTATGCCAGAGGCAGAATTCGAACCTGCGACCGTAGCGGTCGCGCGGTTCCAGACCGAAGCGCCTAGAACCGCTCGACCACAACTGCCGGCTACCAGTCATTCCACCAGGAAGGAGGTTCACGGCTCATGTTGTCTGTAGTTCAACAATGCCCAGACGGATCGATCGCGTCCGCATTGTTACTTTGTGCCACGAATGGCTCTCAACAAGGGAAGTGTCCAAGCGTCTCGGAGTGAACCAAAGCGATGTCGTTCGGACATAAAGAGATGTAGAGAGACAGGAACTGTCGATGACATGCCTCGCTCAGGCCGCCCACTGTAGTGGATGACCGCTACCTACGGATTATGGCTCGGAGGAACCCTGACAGCATCGTCACCATATTGGAGAATGCTTTTCGTGCAGCCACAGGACGTCTTGTTACGACTCAAACTGTGCGCAATGGGCTCTATGATGAGCAAATTCACTCCCGACGTCCAAGGCGAGGTCCATCTTTGCAACCACGACACCATGCAGCGCGGTACAGATGGGCCCAACAACATGCCGAATGGACCGCTCAGGTTTGGCATCACGTTCTCTTCACCGATGAGTGTCGCATATGCCTTCAACCAGACAATAGTCGGGGACGTGTTTGGCGGAAACCTGGTTAGGCTGAACGCTTTAGACACACTGTCCAGCGAGTGCAGCAAGGTGGAGGCTCTCCCTGCTGTTTTGGGGTGGCATTATATGGGGCAGACGTACGCCGCTGATTGTCATGGAAGACGCCGTAACGGCTGTACCATACGCGAATGCCATCCTCCGACGGACAGTGCAACCATATCGGCAGCATATTGGCGAGGCATTCGTCTTCATGGACGACAATTCGCGCCCCCATCGTGTACATCTTGTGAATGACTTCCTTCAGGATAACGACTTCGCTCGACGAGAGTGGACAGCATGTTCTCCAGACATGAACCCTACCGAACATGCCTGGGATAGATTGAAAAGGGCTGTTTATGAACGACGTGACCCACTAACCACTCTGAGGGATTTACGCCGAATCGCCGTTGAGGAGTGGGAACTTGTAGATGGTATGCTGCGACGAATACAGGCATGCATCAGTGCAAGAGGACGTGCTACTGCATATTAGAGGTACTGGTGTGTACAGCGATCTGGACCATCAGCTCTGAAAGTCTCGCTGTATGTTGGGGCAAGATGCAACGTGTGGTTTTCATGAGCAATAAAAAGAGCGGAAATGATGTTTACGTTGATCTCTATTCCATTTTTCTTTATAGGTTCCAGAACACTCGGAACCGAGGTGATGGAAAACTTTTTTTGATGTGTGTACAATGTCTTTACCTTCAAATACGGATACATGTCCGAATGAACAGACACTGCTGACTATTCACAGCTGTATTAAATATTACGAAAATGATTCGCAAATTTCGGATTCACTTTGACGCCAACTGTACTATTTATTTGTGTCACATGAAAATTTGTGCCGGACTGGGGCGCGAACACGGATTTTCCACTTATCGTCAGCGGTCGCGATACGCAGGAAATCCGGGTTCGAGTCCCGGACCGGCGCCGATTTCATGTGACACTAATAAACAGTATAGTTGTCATGAAACTGAATTCTCTATTTGCAAAAAAATTTTTTGAATCGTAGTTACAACAATCCATTTAGATTAACAGAAAATATGTAATCCATTTAAAATTGATTATCGAACATTTAAATATTTTTTTGAATAACAGGTACTTCGGCAATGAAAACAACGCATCCAGATAAATTGAGAACAAGTAACTAAGGTACGCTGCCATAGTTACGCCGTCTTTGGCGATCCCCGTACAAGTACGCGTTCACCTCTGGCAGAAAACAATTTACTATGCCAGAATAGTTTGAAAGCAAATTTCTTTAAGATGTAAACGACACCAAAGCCAAAAAAATCAAAAGAAACATTTCAGGTACACTCACTGTTTTCTGTAACTTCTGGTACATGGACCTGTATGCATAACAATGTCAGCTTTTTGAGTTTCATACATCATTGGCAGTCTCCTGAAGTTGGAACACGTAGTTTTTGCTGTGAAGCCTTTTCTACGTTCTCTCACTGGAGTAAATATGCAATGGAGTGTAATACTATCACAGACAACGGGGATATAGACCGAAGCAAAATACTATTTACTCACTCACGACACCAACACTAATACAGGGTGCGATTCAAAACGAGTTAGCCAGTGGCGGAGCGGTTCTAGGCGCTTCAGTCTGGAACCGCGCGACCGCTACGGTCGCAGGTTCGAATCCTGCCTCGGGCACGGATGTGTGTGATGTCCTTAGGTTAGTTAGGTTTAAGTAGTTCTAAGTTCTAGGGGACTGATGACCTCACATGTTACATCCCATAGTGCTCAGAGCCATTTGAACCAAAACGAGTTAAATTTACCGGAGCATAAGGTGGTGCAAAGTATCAGCACGAGATGGAATTCCACCTTTTGTGTGGGTTATATGGCTGATCACCATACCCGTAGCAATTTGAAGTCTCGTCAGTGGTGTTTTATGGAGGAATACGTTATGTCCTTGGAGCCCTTTGAAGAAATAACAAAAATAAGTTTTGGTCTCTCCTGCGCGTACATGTTGTGGCACTGTATAAATATGTAAATAAGGATGATATAGCACAATAACTTACAATACAGGAGAACCATATTGAAAGCTAAATTATAAAGACGTTTCAGCTCCTTAAATGAAGATCCAAATTAGTCGATTGCAACCCTTCTAGATCCAAGATTCAAGACATATTATTAGGGGGCTGTTGATGCTAAAAGAGATCGATACAAGATCCTATTGGAATTTTTCGAAAATTCTTCCACCAGTAGCAGTTCATCTCCAAGTATAAAACACAAGAGTGGATCAACTGCGACTCGTAAAACTCAAGACACGTTTTGGAACTGCTTTTAGCGAGAGGGTGCGTGAAAATAACAACAGTGTGACGGTGAAGAAACAAATGCAATTTGAATCGAGACTATTATTTTAAGACAGTTCGAAATGTCGCGACGCTTATATTTGGTGGTACGGGAATTTGACGCAGTACACGATGCGACAAAGTTTGCCATAATTCGTCTTTTAGCGCCTTGTATGGCCTTGTTTACCAAGACAAGCGAAATCGGTAATTACCTCTTATGTTATGCTATGTTAAATGGCTCTGAGCACTATGGGACTCAACATCTTAGGTCATAAGTCCCCTAGAACTTAGAACTACTTAAACCTAACTAACCTAAGGACATCACACACACCCATGCCCGAGGCAGGATTCGAACCTGCGACCGTAGCAGTCCCGCGGTTCCGGACTGCAGCGCCAGAACCGCTAGACCACCGCGGCCGGCTGCTATGTTAACCGGGCACCTAGAAACGACGAAGAGACTCCGTCCCCGCTCCAGCCGCAGTGGTCCGCAACCCCACGACGACTATCGCAGTCCACTTCACCCTCCGCCGCCCCACACCGAACCCAGGGTAATTTTGCGGTTCGGCCCCCGGTGGACCCCCCACGGAACGTCTCACACCAGACGAGTGTAACCCCTATGTTTCCGTGGTAGAGTAACTGTGGTGTACGCGTACGTGGAGACAAGTGTTCGCGCAGCAATCGCCGACATAATGTAGCTGAGGCGGAATAAGGGGAACCAGCCCGCATTCGCCGAGGCAGATGGAAAACCGCCTAAAAACCATCCACAGGCTGGCCGGCATACCGGACCTCGACACAAATCCGCGGGGCGAGGACCAGGCGCTCCTTCCCATCCGGAAAGCCGTGCGTTATACCGCACGGCCAACCGGGAAGGCTATTACCTGTTAATACAGAGAAATTACTGCTCGTTCACCACAATTTGTCCTTAGTTCAGTACAAGTACTAATTAATTTTTTGTTCGAATGAATAATAAATGGTGTTCAAAAATCGCCCATACAAGTGTTACGCAAGCTTCTATTTTCGTGAATAACTTACACTTCCTGAACATTCTCCCAATGAATCTCAGCCTGGTTTCCGACTTCCCGGCAACTAATTTTATGTACTAATTATACTTAAGGTCGCTAGGGAGGATTATTGCTACCCATTTTATTGTTGATACTGTTTATCGATCGCCAATAGGGCAGTAGGGTAATCGAAAGGCAGTAAACCTCCTCGCGTGAACTCCCAAGTATCTGTACCAAGCTTCGATACTACGCAGGTGTTTCTGCATTTCGCTAGTCTTCTGGTCTACAATCTTTCAAGAGCATCTTATGCGAATAGCCTTACTGGGCTTCCGATTTGTCCACTAGATCGTTTACATATACTGTGAAAGTAAAGGTCATATAAGACTAGTGCTCTACTTCGGAAGTTACATCTGGAGTCTGTGTCCCGTTAAAGGGCTCCGGAAAGGCTCAAAATCACGAAAAGTTCAATTTTTACTTTTTTGCGTTTTCTGAATCTGCAAACTATTACCTTTTAATAGATATATAATTTATTCAATTCCGAAGACTACAACTATTTTTAAATTTTTTTTTGAAATGTGTTCTACATGGGCGTGACCCACTGTGGCGCTGTTAAACTGCTGTCAAATGGTGTTATTATTAACGTCCGTGTTCACGAGGTACGTTTTAGTGATGTGACATAAAGTATGTGTTGTGGCTAACCTGTGATGGTTCAATATATATCGCTGGTGTGATTGTCGATTGTTTCATGTTTATTTACTCTGTCGTTATGTCGAAAATATTCGTAATTAATTCTGTTTCTTGAGTCTCTGTTTTGTTGAAGTATAATAATGAGTAAAAGTAAAGTTATTAGAAATCCTCTGAAGGCTTTTAAGAAAAGGAGAAATGTTGGAAAGCCAAAGGTATGTGTTATTACTGTAAACAATAAAGACGATGAAAATCCCCAACATAGCTTGTGTCCCAAAGAAGAAGACAGTTGGTGTATATATAACAAAGGATTGCTAACTGGTGAAGTGTACACTCATAAGGATAGTCTGCCTCATGCAATAATGGAGGTGATAAAACCTATTTTCAGAGACTTAGCAGCACCTGAACTGTTGAAAAAGTGTATTCACGGAAAAACTCAAAACCCCAATGAAAGTGTAAATAGTGTTATATGGTCGAGAATCCCCAAGACTGTATTTGTTGGAATAGAAACACTTCACATTGGTGTGTATGATGCTGTTGCGACTTTCAATGATGGCAACATTGTAAGGTGCAAGGTATTTAGAAATATGGGAATGAAGATAGGTTCTAACATGGTACGAGCGATGCTTGCTTTAGACAAGGAACGCCTTCGGGCTGCAGACAGGGCTGTAAAGAGTCTAGAAATACAAGCAAGAGTAAACAGGAGGAGGAACAAGAGGAAGCTGGAGGAGGAGTTTGCAGAGGATGAAGATAATCCATCCTATGGACCTGGAATGCACTAAAAAGTTAATCCAATCTTTGTCGCCCGATTCCCAAAACTTTTATTTTCTCATACTAATTACATGTTTTCTAAGGATCTTCCAAACACATTTGTTTCAAACTTTCAGTAAATGTTACACAGTACCTTCTGCATAATTTAACACAGCCTTTTTCCAAAATACTGTATATTTTTGAATATATAAATAAAAAATTGCAAAAAAATGTTGTGAATTTTCATTACAATTGAAAAAAAATCATCTTTAATAACTGAACTAAAATTTTGTAAAATCCCTGTGTTAAGTTGTAGCCCATATTCCAATAAATAATCTGTAAAAAGTTCAACTTCCTACCTCAAATACTTTGTGAGGAAAGATGTAATTTATAAGCGTTATTTTAACATTGCAAGTATAGGGCGTTCCGGAGCCCCTTAAGGACGGCGTGTTGAGTTCTATGCGTGACCAATCTGGTCAAGCAACAACATAGGAATGACGCACCACGAAGGAATTATCCGAATGGGACGGAAATCGGTATACGTGATGTGGATGCGCAGACAAACAAATCAGTATAACTTCAGAAAAAATGGATAATTTATTCACGAAAAAGCGCTCTACAAATTGGGCGAGTCAGCAGCGGGATGGTCCAGCTCTGGTCGCTATGGAAGCAGACATGCGGCTTGTCACTGACTGATAATTGTTGGATGTCCTCTGAGGGATACGGTGCAAACTTTCGACCCACTGGCGCGTTAGATCATCATCGTCCCGAGCCGGTTGGAGGGCCCTGCCCGCAGTGCTACAAATGTTCTCAACTGGGGATAAATCCGGCGACCCTGGTGGCCAACGTAGCGTTCGGCACACACGAAGACGAGCAGCACGCAGAAACTCTCGCAGCGTGCGGGCGGGCATTACCTTGCAGAAATGTACGCCGAGGGTGGCTCGCCACGAACGGCAACAAACTGGGCGTACAATAACGTCGACGTTGCGCTGTGCTGTAAGACTGCCGCGGGTGACAACCAAAGAGGTGCTGGTATGAAATAAAATGACGCCGTAGTCCATTACCCCTGGTTGTCGATCTGTGTGGCAGTCAGGCTGGTATCCCACCACTGTCCGGGGCGTCTCCAGACACCTCTTCCGCCTTCTGTCTCCATGACTGGATTAGAACTGTCTCCAGGTAACCCGCCAGTGTCTGGACACGCCCCAGGCCGCAGTGGGATACCAACCTGATCGTCGTTCGCCACACAGCCCGACGAAATGGAGCAATGGCTTGAAATTTTTAATCTTTACCGAAATGAGTTTGATCGTCAGCCGGCCGGGGTGGCCGAGCGGTTCTAGGCGCTACAGTCTGGAACCGCGCGACGGCTACGGTCGCAGGTTCGAATTCTGCCTCTGGCATACATGTGTGTGATGTCCTTATGTTAGTTAGGTTTAAGTAGTTCTAAGTTCTAGTGGACTGATGACGTCAGATGTTGAGTCCCATAGTACTCAGATCCATTTGAACAATTTTTTTGATCGTCATTTTTATTCAGTTAACTGGTCTACGTGTATTTTTTTATTTATATACCCTCGTTACGTCATTTTAATCAGCGTATTAACTGTTCCAGTTGTTCTCATTTTTTCTTCCTATCGTTCATTTTGCACTTGGAATCTTTGTGCATGTGTTATTTATTGATTCCGATTTAGTTTCTTCCGTTTTATCACCTTATATTTTCGTCCATGTTCTTGCATGCACTCTTTTTATTCCTAGTTCTGATGAAATTGCTTTTTACTTATACTCCTTTATTTCGTTGAGATCTTCATCTGCGTTATTTTGTGCATAGTGTAATAAGAATATTAAATGTTTCTATGACGATTGCCACCCAAAAATCTGTACATCTTGTATCGAAAAATACATTTGTGACACCACTGCACAGTCCATATCAACAGATTATTTCGTCTTTTGTTTTTAAGCGATAAACAGGCATTTTCCAGTGCTTTTATATTGCTATAGATAAATAAAAATAATGTAATTCACTCGGACATTAAGATTCCAAATGGAAAGAGAATCATAGGAAGAAGAAATGGGAACAACTGGAGCAGTCAACACGCTGATGAATATGACATAAGAAGGAATGTTGCTGTTGTTGTGGTCTTCAGTCCTGAGACTGGTTTGATGCAGCTCTCCGTGCTACTCTATCCTGTGCAAGCTTCTTCATCTCCCAGTACCTACTGCAACCTACATCCTTCTGAATCTGCTTAGTGTATTCACCTCTTGGTCTCCATCGACGATTTTTACCCTCCACGCTGCCCTCCAGTACTAAATTGGTTGATCCCTCGATGCCTTAGAACATGTCCTACCAACCGATTCCTTCTTCTAGTCAATTTATGCACAAACTCCTCTTCTCCCCAATTCTGTTCAATACCTCCTTATTAGTTATATGATCCACCCATCTAATCTTCAGCATTCTTCTGTAGCACCACATTTCGAAAGCTTCCATTCTCTTCTTGTCCAAACTATTTATCGTCCATGTTTCATTTCCATACAAGGCTACACTCCATACAAATACTTTCCGAAACGACTTCCTGACACTTAAATCTATACTAGATGTTAACAAATTTCTCTTCTTCAGAAACGATTTCCTTGCCATTGCCAGTCTACATTTTATATCCTCTCTAATTCGACCATCATCAGTTATTTTGCTCCCCAAATAGCAAAACTCCTTTACTACTTTAAGTGTCTCATTTCCTAATCTAATTCCCTCAGCATCATCCGACTTAATTCGACTACATTCCATTATCGTCGTTTTGCTTTTGTTGATGTTCATCTTATATCTTCCTTTCAAGACACTGTCCATTCCATTCAACTGCTCTTCCAAGTCCTTTGCTGTCTCTGACAGAATTACAATGTCATCGGCGAACCTCAAAGTTTTTATTTCTTCTCCATGGATTTTAATACCTACTCCGAATTTTTCTTTTGTTTCCTTTACTGCTTGCTCAATGTACAGAATGAATAATATCGGGGAGAGGCTACAACCCTGTCTCACTCCCTTCCCAATCACTGCTTCCCTTTCATGGCCCTCGACTCTTATAACTGCCATCTGGTTTCTGTACAAATTGTAAATATAATTTTTAAAAATTTCATTTGAACCAGTTACTCGAATAAATACAATCAAAGGCATTGCGATAAAAATTTTTAAAATAGTTGACAAGATTCAAATCCGCATCCTTTAGAGTGCGCGGACTGCACGATAACCGATACGCACCGGGAAAAATTACAATGTTTTAAAGTTGCAGAGCATCAGGCGAAATTCCAAATTTTTTTTTCGTCAATGACTCGCAATAGAGGGTCCACCAAATTGAATGGCTGTAGGGTGTGATACCTTGGACCGTAACCTACGTCACCGTATATATGGTTTCAAAAAAATGGTTCAAATGGCTCTGAGCACTATGGGACTCAACTGCTGTGGTCATCAGTCCCCTAGAACTTAGAACTACTTAAACCTAACTAACCTAAGGACATCACACACAGCCATGCCCGAGGCAGGATTCGAACCTGCGACCGTAGCAGTCGCACGGTTCCGGACTGCGCGCCTAGAACCGCGAGGCCACCGCGGCCGGCTATATGGTTTCAAAAAGTCGACCCCACCGCCGGGAACATCTCCTTGTTAAGAGTGTATTTTGTTCACTAAATGTGTGTGATGAGGCGTGTGACGAGGGCCTCCCCTCGGGTAGACCGTTTGTTGGGTGCAAGTCTTTCGATTTGACGCCACTTCGGCGACTTGCGCGTCGATGGGAATGAAATAATGATGATTAGGACAACGCAACACCCAATCCCTGAGCGAAGAAAATCTCCGACCCAGCCGGGAATCGAACCAATTGACAGCCTGTCGCGCTGACCACTCAGCTACCGGGGGCTACTAAATGGCAGTGCGGAACTGCATCGCATGTTTAACCTGTCGGAAGTTCGTCTAAGTCCCATAGTGCTCAGAGCCAGCCATTTGAAGTTCGTCAACTAAACGTATACTCTTTCCGGTGAAGGTTACTGCTTCCGAGAGTGGTTCGAGCGCCGCCACGTAGAAAGCACGGTGTGGGTGCGTGCTGCGGACCTGGTTCTGGCGTGGCTTTCTGGCAGCGCAGGCCGCGCATCTGGCAGGCGCTGCGCCCGCGGCCGCGCACAGCTCGCGGAGGGGGCAGACCGTGTCGCCTGGACTCGAGTCGCCTGCGCCGTCTCCAGCCACACTAGAATCCTCATATAATAGGCTGAATCGTCCGCCACGTTTTCCCAAACTCCGGCGATTCGGCAGTCTTTACCTACGGGGTGGTTAACCTATTCACGCAGCTTTTTGCAATATCTCTTATAACATATTTGATATTGCTGTTTATACAGAGTGAAAAGTATTTAAACCGACAAACTCTGGGAGGTTGTAGGGGACATCAAGACAAATATTTTTCCCTAATGTCATTTTTTCCTATGAGGATTATCTAAACCGGTGGAGGTCGTATTACGCTCTTCAGTTGTTAGAGGGCGTATTATGCTCTTCAGTTGTAGGCAACTGCTGTCCACCAGTGTAGTAGTGCATTGTCTCTGTTTACTAATGTAGCGATACACCTGGAGTGAGTACACTGATATGGTTGGTGCGTACTACGTAGCGCACCACAACGGACGAGCTGCACGGCGGGTTTATCAACAACAATACCCTCTTAGGCGTATCCCGCATCATACGACCTTTGCTGCTGTGTACCAAAGTCTGCGTGAGACCGGGTCATTTTGCAGATTACCTGGAAAGGGACACCGTCGCACGGTAAGAACGCTGCAATTTGAGGAAGCTGTCTTGCAGCATATGGAGTGGGATCCTTGAATCAGCACTTGTCCAATTGCACGTAACATGGGGACGAATCAGATGAATGTCAGAACAGTCCTTCGAGAAAAATTTCCCGTCCATTTCACTTACAGCGTGTCCACAACGTGGACCTGGAACCAGTTGATTATCCACCCAGAGCACAGTTTTCGCAGAGGTACCTGGAACAGTGTGAAATGCATCCTATATTTCCATCCTCTGTGTTGTTTACCGATGAAGCAACGTTCGGGCGTGATGGACTCTTCAACATGCGCAATTCGCATGTTTGGAGTGAGGATAACCCATATGCCATAGTTACTAGTGCTCATCAAGTGCGGTTTTTCGTTAATGTGTGGGTCAGTGTTGTTGGGGACTGTTTAATTGGGCCGTATCTACTACCTAGGCCATTAAATGGCAGGCACTATTACAATTTTCTCGCCAGAGCATTACGAGAATTGCGGGAAGACGTCCCGCTCACTACAAGAAAACGCATGTGGTTCCAACATGACGGGGCGCCGGCACATTTCAGTCGTCGTAAGCGTCGATTCCTGGACCGACGGTTCCCAGAAACGTGGATTGGCAGAGGTGGTCTGTACCATGGCCTGTTCGATCCCCAGACATGTCCCCTCTGGACTTTTTGTATGGGGACAGATGCGCAACCTTGTTTACGCAACTCCTGTTGCATCAGAAGAGGATCTGGTTGCCTGGATAGTAGCAGCAGCAGGAACATTTCAGGGTACTCCTGGGGTTTTTGCCCGTGTCAGGCATAACATGATCCGATGGTGTAACCTTTGTTTACGTGTCAATGGAGGCATTTTTGAAAATCTACTGTAATTGAAATTGGGTTGTGTTAATGTGTTGTCTCTTGGACATAAAAAAAATGGAAAAGTGTTTGTTGGTTTCATTAATTTGCGGCCAAAGATATCTTCCTCTACCGATTTAAATACTCCTCATAGGGAAAAATGACATTAAGGAAAAATATTTGTTTTGATGTCCCCTACAACCTCCCAGAGTTTGTCGGTTTAAATATTTTTCACCCTGTAGATATATTTAGAATCCCTTTTCATATACACTGCAGCGCCAAAGAAACGGCTACAGGCATGCGTATTCAAATACACTCCTGGAAATTGAAATAAGAACACCGTGAATTCATTGTCCCAGGAAGGGGAAACTTTATTGACACATTCCTGGGGTCAGATACATCACATGATCACACTGACAGAACCACAGGCACATAGACACAGGCAACAGAGCATGCACAATGTCGGCACTAGTACAGTGTATATCCGCCTTTCGCAGCAATGCAGGCTGCTATTCTCCCATGGAGACGATCGTAGAGATGCTGGATGTAGTGCTGTGGAACGGCTTGCCATGCCATTTCCACCTGGCGCCTCAGTTGGACCAGCGTTCGTGCTGGACGTGCAGACCGCGTGAGACGACGCTTCAACCAGTCCCAAACATGCTCAATGGGGGACAGATCCGGAGATCTTGCTGGCCAGGGTAGTTGACTTACACCTTCTAGAGCACGTTGGGTGGCACGGGATACATGCGGACGTGCATTGTCCTGTTGGAACAGCAAGTTCCCTTGCCGGTCTAGGAATGGTAGAACGATGGGTTCGATGACGGTTTGGATGTACCGTGCACTATTCAGTGTCCCCTCGACGATCACCAGTGGTGTACGGCCAGTGTAGGAGATCGCTCCCCACACCATGATGCCGGGTGTTGGCCCTGTGTGCCTCGGTCGTATGCAGTCCTGATTGTGGCGCTCACCTGCACGGCGCCAAACACGCATACGACCATCATTGGCACCAAGGCAGAAGCGACTCTCATCGCTGAAGACGACACGTCTCCATTCGTCCCTCCATTCACGCCTGTCGCGACACCACTGGAAGCGGGCTGCACGATGTTGGGGCGTGAGCGGAAGACGGCCTAACGGTGTGCGGGACCGTAGCCCAGCTTCATGGAGACGGTTGCGAATGGTCCTCGCCGATACCCCAGGAGCAACAGTGTCCCTAATTTGCTGGTAAGTGGCGGTGCGGTCCCCTACGGCACTGCGTAGGATCCTACGGTCTTGGCGTGCATCCGTGCGTCGCTGCGGTCCGGTCCCAGGTCGACGGGCACGTGCACCTTCCGCCGACCACTGGCGACAACATCGATGTACTGTGGAGACCTCACGCCCCACGTGTTGAGCAATTCGGCGGTACGTCCACCCGGCCTCCCGCATGCCCACTATACGCCCTCGCTCAAAGTCCGTCAACTGCACATACGGTTCACGTCCACGCTGTCGCGGCATGCTACCAGTGTTAAAGACTACGATGGAGCTCCGTATGCCACGGCAAACTGGCTGACACTGACGGCGGCGGTGCACAAATGCTGCGCAGCTAGCGCCATTCGACGGCCAACACCGCGGTTCCTGGTGTGTCCGCTGTGCCGTGCGTGTGATCATTGCTTGTACAGCCCTCTCGCAGTGTCAGGAGCAAGTATGGTGTGTCTGACACACCGGTGTCAATGTGTTCTTTTTTCCATTTCCAGGAGTGTATGTCTATATAAGACAGGTGTCTGGCGCAGTTGTTAGATCGTTTACTGTTGCTACAATGCCGGGTTATTCGGATTTAAGTGAGTTTGAACGAGGTGTTATTGTCGGTGCACGTGCTATGGGACATAGCATCTCCGAGGTAGCAACGAAGTAGGAATTTTCCCGTACGCCCATTTCACGAGAGGACCGTGAATATCAGGAATCCGGTAGAACATCAAACCTCCGACATCGCTGAAGCCGGAAAAAGATCCTGCAAGAACGGGACCAACGACGACTGAAGAGAATTGTTCAACGTGACACAAGTGCAACCCTTCCGCAAATTTCTGCAGATTTCAAGGGCCATCAACAGGTGTCAGCGCGCGAACCATTCAACGAAACATCATCGATAAGTGCTGTCGCAGCCCTCTCTTATGGCTCAAATGGCTCTGAGCTCTATGGAACTTAACATCTGAGGTCATCAGCCGCCTTGAACTTAAAACTACACTCCTGGAAATGGAAAAAAGAACACATTGACACCGGTGTGTCAGACACACCATACTTGCTCCGGACACTGCGAGAGGGCTGTACAAGCAATGATCACACGCACGGCACAGCGGACACACCAGGAACCGCGGTGTTGGCCGTCGAATGGCGTTAGCTGCGCAGCATTTGTGCACCGCCGCCGTCATTGTCAGCCAGTTTGCCGTGGCATACGGAGCTCCATCGTAGTCTTTAACACTGGTAGCATGCCGCGACAGCGTGGACGTGAACCGTATGTGCAGTTGACGGACTTTGAGCGAGGGCGTATAGTGGGCATGCGGGAGGCCGGGTGGACGTACCGCCGAATTGCTCAACACGTGGGGCGTGAGGTCTCCACAGTACATCGATGTTGTCGCCAGTGGTCGGCGGAAGGTGCACGTGCCCGTCGACCTGGGACCGGACCGCAGCGACGCACGGATGCACGCCAAGACCGTAGGATCCTACGCAGTGCCGTAGGGGACCGCACCGCCACTTACCAGCAAATTAGGGACACTGTTGCTCCTGGGGTATCGGCGAGGACCATTCGCAACCGTCTCCATGAAGCTGGGCTACGGTCCCGCACACCGTTAGGCCGTCTTCCGCTCACGCCCCAACATCGTGCAGCCCGCCTCCAGTGGTGTCGCGACAGGCGTGAATGGAGGGACGAATGGAGACGTGTCGTCTTCAGCGATGAGAGTCGCTTCTGCCTTGGTGCCAATGATTGTCGTATGCGTTTTTGGCGCCGTGCAGGTGAGCGCCACAATCAGGACTGCATACGACCGAGGCACACAGGGCCAACACCCGGCATCATGGTGTGGGGAGCGATCTCCTACACTGGCCGTACACCACTGGTGATCGTCGAGGGGACACTGAATAGTGCACGGTACATCCAAACCGTCATCGAACCCATCGTTCTACCATTCCTAGACCGGCAAGGGAACTTGCTGTTCCAACAGGACAATGCACGTCCGCATGTATCCCGTGCCACCCAACGTGCTCTAGAAGGTGTAAGTCAACTACCCTGGCCAGCAAGATCTCCGGATCTGTCCCCCATTGAGCATGTTTGGGACTGGATGAAGCGTCGTCTCACGCGGTCTGCACGTCCAGCACGAACGCTGGTCCAACTGAGGCGCCAGGTGGAAATGGCATGGCAAGCCGTTCCACAGGACTTCATCCAGCATCTCTACGATCGTCTCCATGGGAGAATAGCAGCCTGCATTGCTGCGAAAGGTGGATATACACTGTACTAGTGCCGACATTGTGCATGCTCTGTTGCCTGTGTCTATGTGCCTGTGGTTCTGTCAGTGTGATCATGTGATGTATCTGACCCCAGGAATGTGTCAATAAAGTTTCCCCTTCCTGGGACAATGAATTCACGGTGTTCTTATTTCAATTTCCAGGAGTGTACTTAAACCTAACCAACCTAAGGATTCTAACCTGCGACCGTAGCGGTCGAGCGGTTACAGACTGGCCGACCGTGTTAGCCGAGCGGTTCTAGGCGCTTCATTCCGGAATCGCACGGCTGCTACGGTCGCAGGTTCGAATCCTGCCTCGGGCTTGGATGTGTGTTATGTCCTTAGTTAGGTTTAAGTAGTGCTAAGTTCTAGGGGACCGATGACCTCAGATATGAAGCCCCATAGTGCTCAGAGCCATTTGAACCATTTTTGTTCCAGACTGAAGCGCCTAGAACAGCTCGGCCACTGGGCCGGCGGCCCTCTCGTATACCCTTGATGACTACACGACACAAAGCTTTAAGCCTCGCCCCGGTTCGTCAACACCGACACTGGACTATTGACGACTGCAAACATGTTGTCTGGTCGGACGAGTTTCGTTTCAAACTGTATCGAGCGGCTGGACGTGTACGGGTATGGAGAAAACCTCGTGAATCCATGCACCCTGCATGTCAGCAAGAGACTGTTCATGCTGATGGAGGCTCTGTAATGGTGTCGGGGGTGTGCAGTTGGAATGATGTGGGACCCCTGATACGTCTAGATACGAGTCTGACAGGTGGCACGTACGTAAGCGTCCTGTCTGATCACCTGCATCCACTCATATTCATTGTGAATTCCGACGGACTTGGGCAATTCCAGCAGGACAATGCAACACTCCACTCGTCCAGAATTGCTACAGAGTGGCTCCAGGTTCACTCTTCTGAGTTTAAACACTTCTGCTGGCCACTGAACTCTCCAGACATGAATATTATTGAGCATATCTCGGAAGCCTTGCAACGTGCTGTTCAGAAGAGATCTCCACCCCGTCGTACTCTCACGGATTTATGGTCAGCCCTACAGGGTTCATGGCGTCAATTTCCTCCAGCACTACTTCATATACGAGGCCTGTTCAGAAAGTAAGCCCCGATTGATTGCCAAATTGAAACCACAGTGAACATCAGAAATGTTTTACTTGTAACAATTAGCTACACCTTTCAGCTACTTCTCTACGTAGTCGCCGTTCTGACTTAGACTTTTGTCATAGCGTTGTACCAACTTTTCAATAGCCTCATCATAGAAGGCAGCCGCCAGTGCTTTCCGCCAATTCTCCACGCTGGCCTACACCTCGTTGTCTGTGTCAAAATGTTGTCTTCAAAGACAGCGGTTCATGTGACCAGAGATGAAACTCAGGGGGAGACAATTGCGGACTGTATTGTGGGTAATCTCACATTTACATTTGAAAACGATGCAGGAGCATCTTCACTGCCCCTGCAGAATGCGGCTGAGAATTGTCTTGAAGAAGAAACAGCACGACAGTTATGTAATGTTAGCTGCATAGCTTCAGGCGAAATTTCTCACCAGGCCCTCGTACTTGGCGGCAGACACTATTTTCTAGACATCTTTACGCACTCACTGCGAGCTCAGAAATGAGAAGAGCGACGTGATGCTAACTGGGGTTATACTAGAGACACTACCCAACACATCTGTGCAAAGCTTTATCGGATTTTCATAGTCGTTTCCATTTCGCGACCGATCGGAGCTTACTTTCTGAACGCCCCTAGTATTAGTGGAGTCCATGCCACGTCGTGTTGCGGCACTTATGCATCCTCGCGGCATCCCTAGAAGATATTAGGCAGGTGTGTCAGTTTCTTTGGCTCTTCATTGTAATAGAAAAACTGAAATGTAATATTAGATGGCCATAGAAACTTACGAGGTAATTCGTATGTAATGAGTTAAGGACTCGGCACCAATGTCTTCAAAGACAGGTATTAGGCACTAACCTGTCTGTCTCTATCTGTCTGCAATTCTAAAAGTGGTGTTTTTGTAATCATCAGTAAGTACTTTAAGGATTTGGCATTTTTATTGTGCAGAGGAAGGAAACGAACAGTTTAATGTTACAGTGAACCGAATTTTTATTAACGGTTTCATCTATCACTTAACCAGTATTCGTTTTGTATAATTCATGATAGGTTTATTGCTTGTTGAGTTGTTGTAAAAACTTTTATTCTTTGAAGGTTCTGTTACTTGTGCAGGTTCCCTCACAATGACCAATTCGCTAAGACAATAGCTCAATTATGATTCCTCCTACCGTACCTATACAAGAAATGGGGCCAAGTATTATTCAGTTTGTGTATGTATGTATATGATGTACAAATACATTACAAATATCCCTCTCCACTTCGCCCACAGCGAAAATATCTCGAGAATCGAAAAAAAAAAAATTGAGACGAACTGTTTCAGTACAGTTTTCGACTGGGGGAAAAACGCAATTGTATGCAACTGGTTTCATGTTTATAACTACTTGTATTAACGTATATTTACAGTACACAATTCAGTGCCAATTCCTGCTTCCTAGTTGTGTCTCCGGCATTCTGTGGCCTATCTTTTTCTTCGTTCGGGGTCACTCGGAAACCTAAACACGCGAAAACCATTTTTGCAATATTTAGAGCAGTTCAAAGCTGAGTGGCCACCCGTATTTAGGACGAATTCTTCAATACATTTAACTAGAAATTTACACTTGCATCGTGACTCGCATGTAAACAAGTATGAATATCCTACACCTTAGGGGAAACAAGGCGGACAGTTCAGCTCAGGTTATAGGAGTCTTTAACTACACGCTTCTGTCATTTACTGCGCCTCAATGCGTGTTCAGAAATGTAATTTCCAGACAACATTCGAAGCACTTCCTCGCCAAACAAAAAACGACCACATGCAATTTCGTTCGGTACACATTTTCGGCAGAAAATGGACAAAGAAGAAAGGCAATTTGTCAACAGTGTAATCAAATGCGCGGAAAGTGCCTTTATTCAATATAGGTGTTCTACCCCCTGCCAAATTAATGCAAATAGGTAGACCCTTGCGATAGAATACAAGGGTTAGAAAATGTTTGTTACTTCTTTTATTTCATAACTTTGATCTGTCCACTGTTTCTTAAACGACACATACCGTACAACTACAGTTTTTTAACAATGAACATAACAATTACTCAGTTATTGGTAACGTAGGCCACAAACGTTCGTGAATAGTAATAACCATTTAAAAATAAATTAGCTGTCACAGGACAGAAACAAGTACAAAACTCATCAATGTGGCGACGTTAAACATACGAGTACATTCTGCATTAAGTAACAGCGGCCAGCTGTAACATTTTGAATACACTCTCAGTGACAGAATGTCTTTCATGAAACTTACGCAGTCCTCAGATAAGTTGCTGAAAAGCGACCACCCCGCATCTCAAAACAGTTAGCAATACGCTGGATCATATTTTTCTGAACTCTTCGGAGCATAGCTGCATCCACAGCTACAAGAACGACGTGGAAGTGCGCAACCAGTTCTTCCTGATCCATCGGCAAGGTACAACACAAAAAATGGTTCAAATGGCTCTGAGCACTATGGGACTCAACTGCTGTGGTCATAAGTCCCCTAGAACGTAGAACTACTTAAACCTAACTAACCTAAGGACAGCACACAACACCCAGCCATCACGAGGCAGAGAAAATCCCTGACCCCGCCGGGAATCGAACCCGGGAACCCGGGCGTGGGAAGCGAGAACGCTACCGCACGACCACGAGATGCGGGCGGTACAACACACGCATCAAAGTCCAGTAGTTACCTGTGAAGCGGGTTGGC
Organism: Schistocerca nitens; assembly: GCF_023898315.1. Classification (NCBI taxonomy): domain Eukaryota; kingdom Metazoa; phylum Arthropoda; class Insecta; order Orthoptera; family Acrididae; genus Schistocerca; species Schistocerca nitens. The sequence goes on from NC_064620.1 coordinate 38,631,990, forward strand.
AGACCTCTGGTGACGTAATGTCCTAAAGGAATCTAACGAACATAAAACATGAGAGTTGGCACTAATCGACTACGTTATGGAACGAGTCTACACAGAGAACGGAATTCGAACAAACTTGATCAAATAGTGTGAAACAATACAGACGATGTCGCTACGCGGCTTGCATGGCTGCAGGGGAACTATCTAGGATAAATGATCCAGTAACAGACCAAGACGGAGAGGACTGAAGTAGCCTGCTTTTGATTTTTGGGCGAGGGCTACAACTAAAGAAAAGAGAAGCAATGTTGACAATGGGGCGGAAGGCATGGAGGGGTGTAGTACATGGAACAGAGTAAACATTTAAAGATAAAACGCATGTTTAAATGTGGAATAATGTAAACGACTGTACTCTCATTTGTATGTTAGCGTTAAATAATTGCACATGTTTTACATAACACCTACTGTAATCGTTGTATACGATTAAAACGCCAGATTAAACGTCACGCAATCTACAATTAGAACACAACCACACAACTGGGTACGGTATCGAACGCCCCGACTCGAGTATTTCGAACTCTCCCAGTTGCACTAATTAGACAGCACAGCTCTACAGTAGTAAGATACTTCTCGTACATGTTACTACAGCGCTTCCAAATTGCCTTTCTTTGACATTCATTTTCTGTCGAATACTGCAATGTCAACATGCAAGGAAGCGCACTGTGACGTCTTAGTGCGCGGACTTTGGTTCACCCTGTACTTAAATGACCAGCAGGATTAAGTCTGTAGCCCTATGAGGCTATTCACGGAAGACGAAGTTTTAGCTTTAGAAACTTGTATACGATATGCGGAGAGACTTGCAGATGATCAATGAATGGTACAAAGATTGGAAAAAGATCCTAAACATAGACAAACATATCGTAAGACACGCAAATACACGAAAATATCCGATATCGTTTTAAAACACGACCGGCAATCAATGACTAGAATCTATCACTACATTCACATACAACGTAAAAGTTTCTACCCGAACTGATTTAAGGTGAAACAACCACATAATGTTAGCCAAGGCGAAGGTAGATGTCAGATTTATTGGTAGAGTCCCCAACAAAATTAATTCACGCACGAAAGAGATCGCTTACAAAACAAATTTTCGGACAATTCCGGAGTATTGTTCGGTGGTCTGGGAACCTTATCAATTTAGATTAGCGGAAGAAACAGAAAAATTCTAAGAAGGGTTAACGTCGCGTCATAGACTTGTTAGGTAGCGTTAGCGTTCTACAGCGTCTCTCAACGAACTACAGCAGGAGACGCCACAAGGGAGAGTATGTCCATCAACCAGCGCCTTACTTACAAAATTACGGGAGCCATTTCAAAAGTAGATAAGAAATGCATTACTCCCTCCGACATGTACCAACCGTAATGATCACTACGCGTCGGCTAGAGAAATTCGGGCTCATGCAGAAGTATATTTCTCCCCAATATACCATCCGCGAATGGATTTGAAACGGGGAGACGATAATCCTGTGCAGTATAGTACACTACGTAGGTACTCTCTGCCAAGCACCATACTACGGCTTGCGGATTACAGATGGTGATGTACTTGTATAAGCCAACATATGCTTATCTGTTATCGATTTTTGGTGCTGAAAAACATTTGTTGCTGACAGTCAAGTCTTTCATTTATTTTCATAAACTTCTGCATGCCATTATTAAAAAATTTCAGTACTTTCAACATTGCAGCCCAGTCAGCAATCGTGATACTCTAATACGTAAGAAACTATCAGCCTCGATAGGGCCTCAATACCGCAATCGAGGTTGATAGTTTCTTACATGTTATTAGAAAATATTTCCCATTCTCAACAGCATTTGTATGATTTACTGCCGTTTTCAGTTTCTGAGCAAAAATTGATGCAACGCCGGACAGATCAATTTGTGGTCTGTTACCTGTCTACTGGGTCACAGATATCCTATCGTCATATCGAGACACCAAGACCGCTCAACATCACAGAGGTAGTATGGTAGGCCTTTTTTAAGAAAATTATTCTGGAACAAAAGACCTGTTTAGCAACTATGAATAGACCAAACTACTTTAAAGTTCTCTAAACAGTTTACAACAACTGAGTGCAGTGATTTTACTGTAACATGTGAAATACGTCTCAAGAATAATGGTCGGCACAATCATTCGCGTGAGTTAACGTAAACATCTTGGAAAACCAACGGGAACCTTTTGTAATAATCGCTTGTTCCCAACAAGAGATGAATGGTTATTCACTACCAACTAGTTCTGCTTTGTAAACAAACATGTCACTGTTTGCAAAAATTATATTGATAAATAAAACTGTTTTCCTGTTGATTAAGTTCTTTATATAAAGAAGTACAACGCATTATTTGTGATCTGTCTGGAGACACTGAAAGAAAGGCAATGAGTAATGCTTTTCTTTCCATGAAACATAAGACAGGAACCAAACTGTGCGAATATTGTAGATGGAAAAAGTCTGAGCCACGATAATCGTCACAGATGCTTTCAAAAGATAACAATGCTATTATTACAGTTGCTTTCCATTATTTCTAGTACCAATTTTGAAAGCTAGTCTTTTAATGAATATGTCACCTTCAGCAAACAGAGGAAATTAACTGTACTTCCCTATTCTTGTTTGTAAATGTTCTGGAATAATGGGTCAATCCTACACGCACATCCCTGGTACACTACCTGATCAAAAATATCCGGACAACCTAATGTAATGGAAAATTGACCACTACATGTCACGAGAGGAAGAGCCGCCCTTATAAAAGGAGCGGGGAGTATTGTGTAGTCAGTAGAGAAGCGAAACAGGTAGGAGAGCTCACATCCGAACTTCTAGATGTCAGACATTCAGATCGGTAACAAACGTTGTATGTCGATAGAGTATCAACCAAAACATCTATTTAGTTCGTGCTATGTACTGTCGTCCAGTAGAACATGCGTAAACGGTAATTAAAATTAACACCAGAACGACGGAGGACAGAAAAAGGGTATCTGTGAAGGTTTGATTTGTAGATATCGCGTGGTTGAGTTGGACCGGCACGGTAGCTCACCGTGTTCAGTCACAGGATTAGCTGCCGTCTATAATAATAATAATAATAATAATAAAAACTGAACGAATGGATCAACTATGTCACGAGACGTCCACCCCAAGCAACGGCAAGGAACAAAATGAGATATATTGTTCTGGAAGCCACAATGGATCAAGACAAGCATGAATCAATTTTTGGAGACAATGTCCACTTCTACATGCAGTTCTGATTTCACCCGGTGTGACAGCATCTACCAGGAGGACAATGCAACGTGCCACACAGCTCGCAGAGTGCCTGAGTCGTTCGCAGAGCAAGAGGATGAGTGCAATGTACTCGCCTGGTCTCCAAACTCCCCGGGTTTATAGAAAAGTATTTTTATTTGCCATCAGCAGAATAAATTTATTCGTGAGCGATATGACCGAAACCGGTCAACAATAAATTTAATGCATACAGCTGACAGCAAATAAAAATGCTTTTCCTTAAATATCTCAGAGGTATAGCTAGTTACCTAGACAAATTTTTAATACCAGAATTTAAACCTAATAGATAATTTGTGGGACCAGCTCGAGCGGGTTGCTCGCGGCACTGGTCCTCAACCAAGCGGCGCTAACCATGGCACTGCAGTCGGCATGGCTGCACAGGCCTGCCGGTACCTTCCGGAACATCTCTTCCTGCACGTCTAGCAGCGGTCTTCGCTGTAAAATGTGGTTAATCACGCTTTTTGCAGATGGTCACGTTAATGTGACTACAGTTTTCTTGGTACGGATGTCATCAATACTTGGCACAATGCTTCTTATATTTAGCTCTCAATAACTTTTCAGAAACACTAATCCACTGGCTGACTTGCTCTTTTATTCAGATGTGTGCCAAGTTTTGTAAAGTGCTTTCTTTCAAGGTGACTTACACTGAAAAAGCATCTGGAAAGGACTATTGCACGACATGCAGTTTACAAACGTAAAATGCTCGTAATTTACCTCAGTATCAATACGCGTCGGAATTTTTGTGCTACAGTGCTTTCATACCCATTCATTTGCATCTGTGACAGTTCACTTCCGCCACGTCACCGAGCCATCTGAACACTGTCCGAACGCCTCTGGCGTGCCCTGCACGTGCCAATGGATAAGCGTACACCGTGCTACTGAGGGGGCGCTCCGAGCACGATCTTCTCTGTCGAGCGATCGGCCAGAAAACATCGTCTGTCATGACACAGGTGGCCCATGGGTTGAGCGTGGGTCATGTCTCGACCTGCCGATTAGCTGCACTTACCAACAAGATCTGCCGCCTGCATATTACCTTGGGTCGGTGTAAACTCAGTTTTGCTTACGTGAAAATGAGCTCATATGGATTGTACTTTTGGCTCTCTGGCGACTTTGGTATGGGAGTCCTATAAACTTCGCTGCTGACAAGCTTGAAGGTGATTGTGTTCTTTAATTGTACAAATGTTTTCTTTCATTACTCATATTATGACAGTTGCATATTAACTTACATTGCCATTTGATGACAGTGGTTGAGATTTTTTTCGAAGCCCGTCTGTTATAAATGGAAGCCATCCTTATTCCTAATGTATTACATTTTGGGTGACCTTAGTTTGATTATACTGTACTTCTTAAAATCTCTGCTGATAATTGTTTGAGAAAGATTTTTTTTTTTTGGGGGGGGGGGGGAAGGAGGAGGAGGGAGGGGGGAGGAAGGATCTAACTGTTTTTGAAATAATAACGCACCTTATGTACATGGGACCATGGCTCTGATATTTTCTATAGATTTTAATTGTGGCATTGGCAACTGGCTAGTGCGAGAATTCAATCAGATAGGTTTCCGTATAACTAATTCTCTTCTGTTCTTCCTTTTAATGTCCGTATTTTGAGGTCACTATAAGAAGTATTTTGTATTGTATGGTTAAATGTGAGGGGAGGGAGGGGGGGATTGCGCGTCTCTTGATTTTGATTTGTCAGTTAAAACTTTTCTGATTAATAAAAATGACTCCTGAATATTGTTGCACGCCTCTCAGTCCAGCACCACCACTCCTATCTACCACCACATTACCAGAATTTTCAATAGATGCTACACGTGTTCCAATTCTAAATGTTGAAACAGTTTATGAAAATTTAGCTGCTGATGTTTTGCGATACCAGTACTGATATCAATGAACATCTTGAAGTTGAACAGAACTGAAACCCCCTCCCCCACCTCCCCCCGAAAAACGAATTATCTAAGCCCCTGATAGGGATCGTCGAGCAGTGCGGAAGGGCTGGTTCTAAAAGATCGCATGAAATCAGCGGAACAAATCACTCAAAGTGCTATCTCCGGTCAGCTAGCAGAACAACCGTGCGCAGGGAGTTAAAACGAATGAGGCGCAACAGTCGAACGGCTCCTAGTACTCCAATATTTCTGCAGTCGGTGCTAAGCGACGCTTGAGGTGGTGCAAGCATCGACGCCACCGGACAGTCTGCTACTGGAAACGGGTGATCTGGATCGATCAGTCACGCCACACCCTGTGGCAGTCCGGTGGAAGGGCTCGAGTTTGACCAATTCTCGGAAAACAGTACCTGCAGCCATGTGTAATGCCAACAGTAACACACGAAGGAAGTGGTGTTACGGTATGGGCTGTTTTTCGTGGTTAGGGTGTGGTCCCCTTATTGCGCTTAAAAAAGTTATATGAGGGAAGAAATTATTAAACTTTGTGAACTGCGTGCCGTAGAGTAACAGTCTGGAGACGGTTAATGCATATGTCAGCATGACAACACACTCTTCCAGAAAGCAGAATCTGTGAGGCAATAGTATGTGCGTAGTAACATTACTGAAATGAACTGGTCTGCCTGGAGGCCAGATCTGAAACCAACGGAGCATCTTTGGGATGAGTTAGAACGTATACACGCTCCAGGTCACTAGGTCCACAATATTCTCTGGTTTCAAGTTCTGAGGAACAATGGACTGTCATTCCTCCACACGCATTCAGACACATCATTGAAATTGTCCCCACCAGAGCCCAAGCCGTCATAAAGGCGAAGACTGGATACATACCACATTAACGTCCACTAATACTTGTCTAGATATTTTTGATAAAATAGTGTATTAATTGAGAAACATTGTGCAACCTCTTTTAGGCGGCTAAGCACGCAACAATACGTTTTATCGCTTCTTAACTGCACCGTTAACTCCGACCGTCTTCGACGGCCGCTGTGGCCGAACGGTTCTAGGCGCTTCAGTTCGGAGCCGCGCTGCTACTACGGTCGCAGGTTCGAATCCTGCCTCGGGTATGCATGTGTGTAATGTCCTCAGGTTAGTTAGTTTTTTAAGTAGTTCTAAGTGTAGGGGACTGATGACCTTAGATGTTAAGTGCCATAGTGCTCAGAGCCATTTGAACTGACCGTCTTCGAAAAGAACGGGATCGCTCGTAAGTAATACAAACAATAAATTCCACGGGAAAGAGCAAATTACACAGCCACATAAATATTTGACCTCTTCTGAAGCAAGGAATGATCTGACAGGCTACTGGAGCTAAACTGAATTAATTGCTGATTTACAACAGTTCTGTGTGTGTGTGTGTGTGTGTGTGTGTGTGTGTGTGTGTGTGTGTGTGTGTGTGTGTGTTTTAAACGTAATCTTCGAATATGTTTCTTTTAAGCGTAAAATATACGCAGAAAACCTGTATCTATAAGGTCATTAAGTAATTAAGCGAACAACAATAATACGTTTCAATTTCCAACGTTTTATGTATTTATATGATGAACCCTCATATGCGGCCTTGGCCTTTACCCGACAAGATTAAAGCCTTCATGCCCTCTCCTACACCTAACCAGGAGTCCTTCGAGAGAGTGTTTACACTTAACATTGCAATTTCCATATTACAAGACTTGGACGTACAACAACAACAACAATCATAATAATAATAATAATAACAAATGTTACAGTAATGAGTACAGGTATTATGGTAATTTCAGTCTTATTAAGTTTTGCTGTCTGCCCTAGTAGCTGAGTGTTCAGCTCGACGGAATGTCATGCTAAGGGGCCCGGTTCGATTCCCGGCTGGGTCGGAGATTTTCTCCGCTCAGGGACTGGGTATTGTGTTATCATCTCATCTCCATCGACACGCAAGTCGCCGAAGTGGCATCAACTCAAAAGACTTGCGCCAGGCGAATGGTCTACCCGTCGGGAGGCCCTAGCCACACGACATTTCATCAAATGCGGAAGCTCTTCCTGTGACTGCAAAGCAACAGAATATTGCTTTGAATTCGTTTGCAGGTCGCAAGTACTGAACATCTAAAGTCTAGTGAAACTTTGTGTCCGGCTGGAGCCCGATTTTCAGCTTTTCGCGAGTAGTCTCCATAACCACTATGCTACCTGATTTCGCTTCCAGGCTTGACTGAGATTTTCATTTTCAGTTATTTTTCCTTCAATTACTTCTGAACATCACGAAGAGAGATTCTCCTACAGCTTGCGTGGCAAACAACAGGGGCATCGCACATTCAGAATTTCTGACTTGTTACCGGTGGTATCATTTCATGTTATTGCATCTTCGCTGTTTTCTACTCAACGATCCATTCATTTCATTTCAGTGAATCTGAAACACTTCACAACATGTACTCACACAACTAATTCCTGTTCTGTTTTCATATTTCGCCGCGGAAGTAAGTACATAAAATACATAGCGGTATCTCAGCGTGAGAACGAGCTGGTCACACAGACTTCTTCCCGAACACTACTTCCCATTATTCTGAGGCCTCGGAATTAGAGAATCCCAGCGGATGGGTCAACAGTGCAATGTTAAAAATGTTCTTAGTACTGGCTCCACTTACAAAGACGCCTAATGGCATGGCGATGCGTCATAAGAAACTAATTCTTAGAGGAAACTTGTCCAAAATACTTTTTTTGGTGTGCAAACAGTGCCAAGGTCAGTCAGGCCCTGGAGGAAAAAATGGTGAATATTCTGAAAGCTCGAGTTTCAGACAGGGCACGACTTGAGCATCGAGAAATTTTTTTATAAATTGATGCAGCTGCGAGAATCTCATGTCATGTCAGCCGTTTCATTAGTCTATATGAGACGTCCTGTTTACAACAATAAAGCAACAAATAAGGTGTAGGTAGAACTTCAGTGGCACACCTTTACTAATTATACGTTTATAGACAACATTGCACCAATACAGCGGATGCCCACACACGAACGCCTGGGCAGTCACGCACTTGGCGCAGCGTAAAAAAGCCTTTGTGTACTCACCTCTGTCCTCTGCTGAAGCCTCTTGTTAAGCTCGTAAATACGATAGTCAGGCTGGCCGAAGTACGGCGTATGACGCCTGGGAACAGGAAGAGATCTACCAAATAAGTTGAAAAACACGGAATTAACACAGAGGACGGCACAGGACAACATATATGGCGCTTGCACCAGGGTGCGATCCGTCCATCACCACGGTACGTAGTTCTCATGTCAATCACCATCGAGCAAAGATAAGAGCCAGAGGACAGTACGACTCTGTTTATATCTCGAAAAATAACTCCAGAGTGGCGACGTCAGCTACGCACACTGGTGCAAGGCGACATACAAACATATAAATAATATCATAATTTATAAATGTTCAAACTATATTACTCCTTCAGTCGTAAATTATTTGACATACAGATTACATTTATGATTCTCTGCATCCATCATATACTGCACTACTTTCCTATTGCTGTAGCTAAACAGTTGACTCATACTAAATTTCTGAATGCCTCATGCCAACACGTCAAGTATAAGGTGACTGAATTTCTAAGTTCGCATTGCCCTAAGAAAATTATTTGCCTCTGAGGACCTATTCGAGAAACAAGTCTTAATAACTTTAATTATCGATCATTTCCCATTTAGTCTATTGATGATTTTACTGTTTCACTGAACAATAATAAGTCCATCAACAGCACTGTATTAGTACCAGTTTCCCTCTCTCAAAAAGAGGGAGAAAGGGGGGCGGGAGCAGGCATTCACATTAAAAAAGCAAATAGCAAAACCACAAGCAGAAGCGTTCTTTAGAAAACATGCGAACTATAGAGACAACTCAAAAGCAAATACTGCATGTAAAAACGAAGACCAGTATATGATGAGAGCGACAGAGAAAGCATACATGCATCACACAGATAATTATAAACAATATTACACTGAAGGCTTCAATTATTTTCATAAAAAGATAACAAAATATTACGTTAACGTACAACAAACACAACTAAACGTTTCTATACTTACAAAACCCAAAATTTCGTTATGAATTAAGTACTGATGAAGATTCGCAACGATGTTTTGTCATTCGATCACGGTGTAAGAAAAGTAAGATGTACTTCTAATTGCAGAGGTTCTTGCCGGATATCTATTTCGTTTAATTCATATGTATGCGAATATCTACTTATGACGGTCAGTATTCCGAATAATTGTGCAGAACATACGAGGATTTTTTTTTCATTTTTGATAAGTTTAGCATCACATCCACGCGAGACTCCAGCGTTTTACTCGATACAGTTATCCAAAAATTGAGTCTACACGAAAACCTTCAACATCTCAATAATTCTACGCTCAACTATGCTCTGTTTCTGTGGAAAAGTGTTTGTATACAAACTACGAGTCAGAAACACTTCGGAAACAAAAACAAACCAACCTACTCAGTTACTCAACAATATGGCACAAACTTGGGTCGCCCCAATTGGGGCTGTCGGTGATGTCACTTGCAATATCTTTGAAATTACGTCATCCGTTTCTAGCAAAGTGACAATACTGCATTTCTTTTCTACATCTTCATTAGCATCAAATTTATACAGAAATTACGGATTCATTTGGTAATGACACATCCCGCCACCTAGTGAAAAGATCATTTACTATACTCATATTTTTTTAGTCACAGTAAACTGAATCATAACTATGAAGACAAAACAAATTTGCTGTATGAAACCACTGCTTCAAACCAAACATTGCAGCTTGCTTCACCCCATACATTCATAACAATAATGCGTTTGACAGAGCAGGCTGAATGTCAGACACAGCCTAATTATAATTCCTGGATTTTTTTTTTTATTCAGTAGCTGACAATCGGTGACGTCTCCAAGTCCAAAGTAAACTTTTCGCTACGAGCTCTTTAACTGCACATGTTCAGCTGTGATTATAACAAGACTTAAGGCGAGTTAACATCGTGATTTAACAGTCGGGTCTGTTTTGTCAGCACTTAAATTTGGCACCACTGACTTAACACTACGTTTCAGGATCACGCACTTTTTCACGTGGCAAGCTCTTTGATGTAAGGAGCCTAACTGTATCCAAGGAGCATACAACGCCAGGAGGAACGGAGTAGACAAACTTTATGCATCCATGCATCAGACATTATACAGAATCCCATTACATTGTCTGTGCTGTCTTTTGATAGTCCCCCGTTTTAGTCACCGTGTCCCAATGATGTAGTCATCAGCACGAAATGTTTGCACACTCGAGAAATAAAATAGTGTCACAGTTGTACACCTCGGCGCCGATGTGAAACTACATTGTCCAGTCACATTAATGTGAGCACCTCTAAAAAATCTGAGTAGCCACCTTCTGCAGCGCGGACTGCTGTGGGGGGGGGGGGGGGGGGGGGGTGCAGGAAGGCAGTCAGTGAGGTTGTGGAAGGTACCGACAGGTCTGTGGAGCCGTGCCGACTCCAGGGCCGTGGCTGGAGCTGCGCTAGGTTTCGCGGTTGAGTATCCGAACTGCATGAACGGATGGACATGGTCCCCAAGGACAGACGCATACTTGTGTTGATCCACTGTGTCTTCCAGAATGATGAGATCACCCAGGGAATATCAAGCAAAAAGTCATCAGCCCATGAAGGGTGTTCTCAGCCCATAAAGGGTCCCTCCTTGTTTGTTTTCAGACGGTTCACGTCGTACACGCCAACGGCCATCTGTCCAATGGAGCACAAAACACGATTCATCTGAAAAGGCCACCTGTCTCCATTCAGTGCATGTCCAGTTGCGACATGGGCGTGCGAATTCCAGCCTATGCCACCGATGAACACCAGTCAGCAAGGGTGCGTGGACCAGGAGCCAGCTGCAGAAACCCATGTGTAGCAACGTTTGCTGAACGGTCGTTGTGGAGGCACTGTTGGTAGCCCCTTGGTCTATTTAGATGGTCATCTGCTCAACAGTTGCGCATCTGCTCGCCGTATGCATCTCAGCAGCCGTCGCTCACCCCTCCTCTGTGGCCCGTGGTACCCCACAGTCGGACTGGCGTCGGTTATGGATAGCGCCGTTTTGCCATGCACAGTATACTTCAACCGCGGCGGCATGCGAACAGTTTACAAACTTAGTGGTTTCAATGTTTCCACCCTCGGCTCGAAAGCCAATGATAATGCCCTTTTGGACGTCACATAAATCGCCCACCTTCCGCGTAACATGGACTGCTCGGTTATCTGAGCCTCCTCGACATGGTTCAGATCTCCTCCACTGGTAGTAATGCCACCTACCGTCTGACAGTGGTTATTGTACGCTGACGTCGAACACAGGGGGTGGTGACGTTAATGTCACTGGACCGTGTATTTTTTTTTCTCTTGTGGTTAGGGTAATCTGCAGGCTACTGCGACAGAGCGCTTAAATTTCAACGGGGTATCAACGCTCATACCTCGATCAAGGAAGGGAGATTACTATGTCTGTTTGAAAGGCCATCTTCCGCAGCAATAGTTATAATAACTGATGGAAAACTAAGATTTAACACCACGTCAAAGTCGATTCTATTAGAGACGGATTTCTAACTTAGATAGATAATGGTATGCAAGAAAATAATGGGACAAAGATATGGCTCCGGCTTATACAAACCATGGAGAACTCGAATCTGGATATGGTAATGGAGTTTTGAATTATCGTTCCTTCTGGAAACAAGTTTAGTATTAGCCATTACCAATATGTCGCATATTTTATGTCACGTTAACAATAAAAAACAACTTTCTGACAAACTACCAACCAACTAGAGAATGTGTACGCTACAATTAGAAGAATCGTGTAGTTCGTGCACAATGGAACTCTTCAAATCACTTTGTTCGAGAGGCACAGACCGATATCAATAAGACGCATGATTAGATGGGAAATAATTTCTGTGATCTTCACGTCCGCCTGATCTCAGTATTTTAGAGGATCATCTAAAAGAACGTTATAATGGCAACGAATATTCGTAATGTACAGAAGGCTTCACGGACGCATCACGCAAACCCGTGAAAGACAGAGAGGCCATTTAGCGGACCATAAAATGGTGCAACAGTCCACGATTAAACACGAACATACATGTAGCTAGGTGCATGTTGCTAATTTTTTTATGAAATTGTATGTGTTGATGGTATTATTCATAACTTGTTACGAGATAATATTTGGAGATAGGTAATGCCCCATACAATAATATGCTTACATTATGTAGTCAGAAACTAACACTTTCGGACATTTTTACATAAATTTTTCCTCGTTTTGAGAAGATAATCAGCTCCCATTGGTAGACGAAGCACTTCTGATACGCTTTACGTCAAAAGCACAGTGTCTCCGTGAATTACATTAACTTCCAGACAAAAGCAACGTGACTAATAATTAAAACTTCAATTGATAATATTTTTCGAATTGTGTAAATGATATAGAAATAAAATTATGTAAATGATGTAGAAATAACACAGTGCATCAATTACCTGAAACTGAATCACGACTTTAAATAAGCAAAAACCATGAACATGGTTTGATATCAAGAGTAATTAGTTATCAGGCCACAGTACTACTACAAAGTGTTTTACTATTTCGTGAAGAATTTTGATCTGGAAATTGAACAAGCGGTATAAACCCGTCTACTGCAAAATACGATGTCCCAGCTTACCCGCATCCAAACTGCTTCTTACGGTAAATACTTAGACACACTCCTCGCGCACCTTGTACGGCGACAACAGGTTTAAATATAACCGGTTACAATCCTCTCGTTGAAAAAAAAAATTCGTCGCCAGCAAGGGAAGCGTAACGTTCCTAATTCCACCTATGACTGGCTAGATAGTATTTTCATACGGGAGGATAAAGGAAAACGCATACCACATCCAACAGCAATATGGCTAGTAAAACTCTGCGCTTTTCAAACCCAGTTGAGAACAGTTTTGCTTCAAGCACACTCCGCCACGTCATACATATATTTAGGAATAACAGTTTCTAGCCGGCCGGAGTGGCCGATCGTTTCTAGGCACTACAGTCTGGAACCGCGCGACCGCTACGGTCGCAGGTTCGAATCCTGCCTCGGGCATGGATCTGTGTGATGTCCTTAGGTTAGTTAGGTTTAAGTAGTTCTAAGTTCTAGGGGACTGATGACCTCAGCAGTTGAGTCCCATAGTGCTCAGAGCCATTTGAACCATTTGAACAGTTTCTACAGTTACGAATTGAAACGATAATATAAGCAAAGTTTTGTGTAATCAAATGGCAGGAACTTACAGGATACAGGGGAATTGTGTTTTATGTAAAAGGTAGACTGCTTACAAAACACTTGTAGGGGACATATTTTAATACTGTTTACGTACGAAGGACCATACTAAGTCGGACTAAAGGGAGATAGAATGTATACAAAATAAAGGTGGTGCGAATGGTCAAAGGCTTGTTTGACTGAAGAGAAAATATAACAGAAATGTTGAAGGATATCAAGTGCCTAACACTGGCTGTACATTTCGCGAGATCCATCTTAGAGAACTTTAAGAGTCCTCTTTCATTATTCACCTTCCTATGCATCTGTCCCACAGAGATCGTCCGATAAAATTGGCCAGAAACAGTTGCGATTTCATATAGGGCAATTTCACATTCGTAACCAATTAACGAGTCAATTTCGACGCCACGTCGTGTAAGCCTACCTCAAAATCATTTTAATGTTGAGGGTACCGTACTTGGGGACGAGGTTGACACGATATATTGTTATTAATCTGAAACGATGTGATGACTGGACATCACCTATATGAAATCGCAACTGTGACCGAAACAAATAGTCAGCTACAGCTGCATCAATGCACAGGTATTATGAAACTTCCTGGCAGATTAAAACTGTGTGCCCGACCGAGACTCGAACTGAGGACCTTTGCCTTTCGCGGGCAAGTGCTCTACCATCTGAGCTACCGAAGCACGACTCACGCCCGGTACTCACAGCTTTACTTCTGCCAGTATCTCGTCTCCTACCTTCCAAACTTTACAGAAGCTCTTCTGCGAACCATGCAGAACTAGCACTCCTGAAAGAAAGGATATAGCGGAGACATGGCTTAGCCACAGACTGGGGGATGTTTCCAGAATGAGATTTTCACTCTGCAGCGGAGTGTGCGCTGATATGAAACTTCCTGGCAGATTAAAACTGTGTGCCCGACCGAGACTCGAACTCGGGACCTTTGCCTTTCGCGGGCAAGTGCTCTACCATCTGAGCTACCGAAGCACGACTTTCAGGAGTGCTAGTTCTGCAAGGTTCGCAGGAGAGCTTCTGTAAAGTTTGGAAGGTAGGAGACGAGATACTGGCAGAAGTAAAGCTGTGAGTACCGGGCGTGAGTCGTGCGTCGGTAGCTCATTTGGTAGAGCACTTGCCCGCGAAAGGCAAAGGTCCCGAGTTCGAGTCTCGGTCGGGCACACAGTTTTAATCTGCCAGGAAGTTTCATATCAGCGCACACTCCGCTGCAGAGTGAAAATCTCATTCTGGCACAGGTATTATGTTTGGCTATATAATAAAATCAGACAAATAACAACTGCCTGGCTATCACTTTCTTCCTTGTACTATGCGTGAGTGCATACGTGGCAAACTCTAATTCAATAAAAAGTGCCTTCCACCACGCACTTACTAGTTAACTCTAATTCAATAAAAAGTGCCTTCCACGACGCACTTACTAGTTATACACAAACGTTAGATGTGAAATACAGGCTTATAACAGGCCTAAAAGTGCATTACAGTTAATAGGATACATTTGCTAGGTTGAGATCGCTATTTAAAGACGCCTAATGAGGAAGATCGACAACGTGCGATATGTTATCGAAGTCCCAGGATACTTCCTGCGGAGTGTGCTACAGAAACAATCTTATGCTCCTTCGCAGTGTGCCGCCACAGCTGTTAATACTTTAACGTAAATGTGAAACAGCGCTTCAGCTGGTGTTAAGGAATGCTTTAATTTCCGCTAAGTGTTACGTTCATTGAACGGTTTCAGGTGACCTAATGTAACAGAGACATACATTAGTAAAAGCTGCTCTCGTAATAAGATAAGAACGTTTAAGAAATTCTTACATTAAAATATTCACAGGTGTAAGCGTCTAGCACCTCGCCGAGTGTTTTGTTACACATGGCAAGAACTTCTGCAGCATGTGATTTTATGCCACGCATATGTTTGTATCGGCTGATTTCAAATCAAATGGCTCTGAGCACTATGGGACTTAACATCTGAGGTCATCAGTTCCTTGACGTAGAACTACTTAAACCTAACTAACCTAGGGACATGACACACATCCATGCCCGAGGCAGGATTCGAACCTGCGACCGTAGCGGTCGCGCGGCTTCAGACTGAAGCGCCTAGAAACGCTCGGCCACAACGGCCGGCTCGGCTGATTTGTTTTCATATATTCTGGCATGTATAACGTAGTCCCTTTCAAGCTTGCCAGTAACTTGCTGCAACAACTCTACTTAGTTACCTTTAGTATGAAACATTTCGATGTTTCTTAATGCTAACGACGCTGTCTTTATTACATTCATTAATTCATTTGTGAATTATCTCCTTACATACTGTTCATAATTTCAGCAGTATCAAGCAGATTAGAAGAGCTGGCATATCGATAGGCTGCATTTGACAGTGAGACATGAGACAAGTAATAGGCATTTATACTGTTTGTTTTCTTGCTGAATAACACAGCTCAGTCTTCTGCTACGTACACGTCACTTGGCGGTGGACCTACGATGTGTAACTTCCTTGCAGATTAAAACTGTGTGCCGGACCGAGACTCGAACTCGGGACCTTTGCCTTTCACGGGCAAGTGCTCTACCAACTCAGCTACCAAAGTACGACTCACGCCCCGTCCTCACAGCTCTGCTTCCGCCAGGACCTCGTCTCCTACTTTCCAAACTTCACAGAAGCTCTCCCAGGCTGTGGCTAGGCCATGTCTCCGCAATATCCTTTCTTCCAGGAGTGCTAGTTCTGCAAGGTTCGCACGAGAGCTTCTGTGAAGTTTGGAAAGTAGGAGACGAAGTACTGGCAGAAGTAAAGCTGTGAGGAGGGGGCGTGAGTCGTGTTTGGGTAGCTCAGTTGCTAGAGCACTTGCCCGCGAAAGGCAAAGGTCCCGAGTTCGAATGTCGGTCCGACACACAGTTTTAATCTGCCAGGAAGTTTCATACAAGCGCACACTCCGCTGCAGAGTGGAAATCTCATTCTGGCTACGATGTGTAGTTTTAGCTCACCTCGGCTTTGCTCTGCATCATTAGATTACAATGGCATTTGTACCCGTACGTATGAGGCTTGGCGGCAAACCGTATGCTTCTAAAATTATTGTTACCGTGTGCGCCAAAGCACTAGGCAAAGTCCTTGACAACTGAGTGTCGTTACGTAAGGTTTTGTTTAATGTTCTTATGTTATAGCGATAGCTGCTTACGTACGTCTTCGTTGAGCTACAACGCTGTTCATTCCAAAGTGTTCAGCGAAAGTAACTGGCAAGGGAAATTAAAATTTGTTGACAGCAGCTGAGGTGGTGTTTTACAGATACGTTAAAGTAACGTGCTACAGAAATGAACTTCCGCTCAGCCGAACAGCGTGGCCAGCACGCGCCACCTGCATCGATGGTGACAGTGAAAGCGCCCGGCCGAGCGGTGTCAGTGGAGCGCCGGCCGGCGATAATTCGGGCTGTGCTTACGCACGCCGGGCGCGTATCTGCGAGTGGCGGCTCGGGGCCACGCCGGAGCGGAGAGGCGCACCTGGCCGGCAGTCTGCAGGAGCCTCGCCTCGGCCGCAAGTTCAAGGCCGCTAGTCAACAACCCGGACGCAGGCGCAGCCGCCAGGGCGCACCGCTCCCAGCTGGACACGTACATAAAAAACCAGTGGAGTTCTCCGCACCACGACGTAAATGAAATTACAGCTATCATCAGCTGAACACCACAGTGCTTTGCTAAGCACGGTCCTATTGGAGGCGCTACACCGTAGCCTTCGCCACACTGCGCCACATATGGCTCTGAGCACTATGGGACTTAACATCTATGGTCATCAGTCCCCTAGAACTTGTTGTTGTTGTTGTGGTCTTCAGTCCTGAGACTGGTTTGATGCAGCTCTCCATGCTACTCTATCCTGTGCAAGCTTCTTCATCTCCCAGTACCTACTGCAACCTACATCCTTCTGAATCTGCTTAGTGTATTCATCTCTTGGTCTCCCTCTACGATTTTTACCCTCCACGCTGCCCTCCAATGCTAAATTTGTGATCCCTTGATGCCTCAAAACATGTCCTATCAACCGATCCCTTCTTCTAGTCAAGTTATGCCACAAACTTCTCTTCTCCCCAATCCTATTCGATACCTCCTCATTAGTTACGTGATCTACCCACCTTATCTTCAGCATTCTTCTGTAGCACCACACTTCGAAAGCTTCTATTCTCTTCTTGTCCAAACTGGTCATCGTCCATGTTTCACTTCCATACATGGCTACACTCCATACAAATACTTTCAGAAACGACTTCCAGAACTACTTAAACCTAACTAACCTAAGGACATCACACAACACCCAGTCATCATGAGGCAGAGAAAATCCCTGACCCCGCCGGGAATCGAACCCGGGAACCCGAGCGTGGGAAGCGACACCGCTACCGCACGACCACGAGCTGCGGACTACCTGGTTTCCACGAGTGTGTTTGTCGATGATAAACTGCTTAGAATGGAATGGCAAGAGGGTTGCTTCAATATGGCGAGATAAACCACATTTACACGCTCAAACGATATACCCGGTAATCGGTAGCTGAAGCTTTTAACACGATCTACAGCATTACAGCACGCATAACGCTATGACTTCTTAAGTAATAGAACCCAGTACGTTGTCCTCGACGGTGAGTGTTCATCGGAGGTGAGGGTATCATCTGGAGTGTCCCAGGGAAGTGTGATAGGTCCGCTATTGTTTTCTATCTACATAAATGATCTTTTGTATTGGGTCGATAGCAATGTGCAGCTGTTTGCTGATGATGCTGTGGTGTACGGGAAGGTGACGTCGTTGAGTGACTGTAGGAGGATACAAGATGACTTGGACAGGATTTGTGATTGGTGTAAAGAATGGCAACTAACTCTAAATATAGATAAATGTAAATTAATGCAGATGAATAGGAAAAAGAATCCCGTAATGTTTGAATACTCCATTAGTAATGTAGCGCTTGACACAGTCACGTCGATTAAATATTTGGGCGTAACATTGCAGAGCGATATGAAGTGGGACAAGCATGTAATGGCAGTTGTGGGGAAAGCGGATAGTCGTCTTCGGTTCATTGGTAGAATTTTGGGAAAATGTGGTTCATCTGTAAAGGAGACCGCTTATAAAACACTAATACGACCTATTCTTGAGTACTGCTCGAGCGTTTGGGATCCCTATCAGGTCGGATTGAGGGAGGACATAGAAGCAATTCGGAGGCTGGCCCCTAGATTTGTTACAGGTAGGTTTGATCATCACGCGAGTGTTACGGGAATGCTTCGGGAACTAGGGTGAGAGTCTCTAGAGGAAAGGAGGCGTTCTTTTCGTGAATCGCTACTGAGGAAATTTAGAGAACCAGCATTTGAGGCTGACTGCAGTACAATTTTACTGCCGCCAACTTACATTTCGCGCAAAGACCACAAAGATAAGATAAGAGAGATTAGGGCTCGTACACAGGCATATAGGCAGTCATTTTTCCCTCGTTCTGTTTGGGAGTGGAACAAGGAGAGAAGATGCTAGTTGTGGTAGGAGGTACCCTCCGCCACGCACCGTATGGTGGATTGCGGAGTATGTAGATGTAGATGTATTTGACAAAAGACCAAGGCAACTTTCCTAATACATTATTTCACAACAGATTTAAGAAAACGCAATTTCTGTACGGCTGTGTATTACACGTGGGAGCAAGTGAAACAGTTTGCCGTGAGGAAGAGTCCGTGTCCGATTAGCTGCAGGCTAGCTGAATAATTGCTCGCACAATTCGATTATAAGGTAACAACGAGGAGAGCACAGAAAAAAAGTTTTATTTGTTTTGTTTCAGAGAGAGAAAGACGATTTAAGTTTTTCCTGCTTGGATGTTCTTCGTTGAAGGCAGTAGTCCCCTAGACTTGAAAATCTCCGTATAATGTATGGTCTATGTACCACTGTGGCTCTATCAACTTCTTGTTGCAGTGAAGTGCTCCCGAGTAGCTAAAAATCTTGACGAAATTCTGTGTTACGTGCATGCATCGCCAAAATCAATACAAGCAACGGAAATATATGAGTAAAAAATTTAACAAAATTCGTTGTTATATCAGTAACAAATTTAACAAAAATCTAAGAAACTGCGAAAGGAGATCTGATAAACCATTATTCTGCAACGTAGCTTTAATTTTCTACGTGCTGCAGTGTGTTCTGTAGCAAACAAGAAAAGATGTTAGCAATCTGTAGGTTACTAGTATTTCAGTATGACGAATGTTTGGCAAATTTATTACTCATATTGTTCTCCTGTTACAATTATAAAAATTATACACTGCAACACCAAAATCTTTTATAACAATATATATCGCGAAATATTATCATTTCCGACTGATCAAGAATGCTCAATAACCGATAGAACAAGCGTCATATAAGCCACTTCTTGTGTGGATGAATTGCACTAACTTAAGATTATTCCTAAGAATGTCCGTCTAGCATCTCGTTTTCCTACTATTTGTTTTATATGGACATTTCACGTAAGATCGCGCTGGATAGTTACTCCTAGATAGTTTACATTAGATACTGTTTCGAGCATTTTGTTATCAATAGTGTAGTTGTACAAGAGTGGGTTTCTTTTCCTATGCACATGCAAAATTTTACATTTATTTACTTTCGGGGCATCTACCAGAGCCTGCACCATTCATCACCCCTCTGCATGTCAGCCTGCAAGTCGATACTGTCTTCTGGAATTGCTACTTTCAGATAGTCAACCATATCACCTGCGAACAGCCTTGAAGAGCTTCCGACGCACTGTACTAGATCATTTACATACACGGTAAACAGCAATGATCCTATCACACTTCCTAAGGTACTCCGGAAATTACATCTTTTGTGCTGGACATCTTCATCCTCAGCATTGTGTATTTGATGCAGATTACTAAGATATCTGCAATTTGTACACTGTAAATCCTACCAAGCAAAAATATTTTCCTACTTTTCTTAACATTCCTTCTAAAACCCGTGGGGCCGGCCGCGGTGGTCTCGCGGTTCTAGGCGCGCAGTCCGGAACCGTGCGACTGCTACGGTCACAGGTTCGAATCCTGCCTCGGGCATGGCTGTGTGTGATGTCCTTAGGTTAGTTAGGTTTAAGTAGTTCTAAGTTCTAGGGGACTGATGACCACAGCAGTTGAGTCCCATAGTGTTCAGGGCCATTTGAACCATTTTTTGAAAACCCGTGGTCGTAATTGGTATCTACCATTGTCCAATGTTTCAAACTGCATTTGTTAGAAACACTAGCCTCTTCCAGTCATTTTCACTTATGTTTTTACAGATAACAATGGAAGAACCTTGCATTGTTCACAATTATGTAAGTCATAGCAGTTAATATCACCGAAACACCTGACCTTAAAGGTTAACCTACAAGGAAACCTAATTAGCAAATTAGCGCCAGAGGCACGTCTTACTACACGAGTATTTAGCGAGAAAAACATACGATACGTCCATAGAGAAAAAATATACCACAATAAAGCACGCGCACCACTAGCAGGAGAAACCAAAAGACTGGTAAAAGCATGGCGTCCTAAGCTCTCAACCAATTATTGACGATATCAATATTGGCAACACACTGTCTATACGGTGTCGACGAGAACTCTACCGACAAACTTTCACGTATGGCCCAAAATAAATGCCCAGAACACATGGGTTCTAAAACGCGTACCTTAAGAAATATGAGCACTTGTTCGGAAGAAGGGATGTTTTTTACAGTAGCTAAGATGTAAAAGTGCTCATAACGCATAAAACCTAAGCCTATGTTTATTGGACTTCTTTGTTTTCGACCTTGCCGTCATCTCAGAAAGCTTGTCGGTGGAGTTCTGGTTCACCCTCTTACAGCACGCTGTCACTCACGGATAGTATCAATGCTCCGCGAGAGCACGGGACACCAGTCATCGTTCTATTCTCCCTAAAGATTAGTATTGACAGACTGTAAAGGAAAAGTCATAGTATCATTGTACGAGGGCAGTTCAATAAGTAATGCAACACATTTTTTTCTGAAACAGGGGTTGTTTTATTCAGCATTGAAATACACCAGGTTATTCCCCAATCTTTTAGCTACACAACACTATTTTTCAACGTAATCTCCATTCAATCTTACGGCCTTACGCCACCTTGAAATGAGGGCCTGTATGCCTGCACGGTACCATTCCACTGGTCGATGTCGGAGCCAACGTCGTACTGCATCAATAACTTCTTCATCATCCGCGTAGTGCCTCCCACGGATTGCGTCCTTCATTGGGCCAAACATATGGAAATCCGACGGTGCGAGATCGGGGCTGTAGGGTGCATGAGGAAGAACAGTCCACTGAAGTTTTGTGAGCTCCTCTCGGGTGCGAAGACTTGTGTGAGGGCTTGCGTTGTCATGAAGGAGAAGTTCGTTCAGATTTTTCTGCCTACGAACATGCTGAAGTCGTTTCTTCAATTTCTGAAGAGTAGCACAATACACTTCAGAGTTGATCGTTTGACCACGGGGAAGGACATCGAACAGAATAACCCCTTCAGCGTCCCAGAAGACTGTAACCATGACTTTACCGGCTGAGGGTATGGCTTTAAACTTTTTCTTGGTAGGGGAGTGGGTGTGGCGCCACTCCATTGATTGCCGTTTTGTTTCAGGTTCGAAGTGATGAACCCATGTTTCATCGCCTGTAACAATCTTTGACAAGAAATTGTCACCCTCAGCCACATGACGAGCAAGCAATTCCGCACAGATGGTTCTCCTTTGCTCTTTATGGTGTTCGGTTAGACAACGAGGGACCCAGCGGGAACAAACCTTTGAATATCCCAACTGGTGAACAATTGTGACAGCACTACCAACAGAGATGTCAAGTTGAGCACTGAGTTGTTTGATGGCGATCCGTCGATCATCTCGAACGAGTATGTTCGCACGCTCCGCCATTGCAGGAGTCACAGCTGTGCACGGCCGGCCCGCACGCGGGAGATCAGTCAGTCTTGCTTGACCTTGCGGCGATGATGACACACGCTTTGCCCAACGACTCACCGTGCTTTTGTCCACTGCCAGATCACCGTAGACATTCTGCAAGCGCCTATGAATATCTGAGATGCCCTGGTTTTCCGCCAAAAGAAACTCGATCACTGCCCGTTGTTTGCAACGCACATCCGTTACAGACGCCATTTTAACAGCTCCGTACAGCGCTGTCACCTGTTGGAAGTCAATGAAACTATACGAGACGAAGCGGGAATGTTTGAAAATATTCCACAAGAAATTTCCGGTTTTTTAACCAAAATTGGCCGAGAAAAAAAATGTGTTGCATTACTTATTGAACTGTCCTCGTAGCACACACTATACACCAGCAAGTCGTATTATTATGTCAGTCCAATAAATGTGAGCCGAAAACCGCAAATCTCTGAATGTAATGTGGCGTACACTGACGAGAATGATGTACAGTGCGTCTCAAACATTTTGTGTTCGATTTATATAGACATCAGGGTATCCTCAGTTAGGTTGTAATGGTCCGCAAATAATATAATTTTTCATTCATTTGAACAATACTACTGAACTTTGCCTGCATTCTTCCAACAAATCTAAATCTTCCTTTCGCCTTCTCTAACAATGATTTTACGTTATCGTCCCACTTGATAGCTTCTAATAACGCGACATGGGAGTGTAGTTCAGAGTATTAAACGTTTCATTAGTTTCTAGCATTACGAACTACGCCGAGGATAAGAAACGTAACAGCGCAGATATAGTGTGTGTGTGGTCTCTCAGACTGGTTGAAGGTGAGCAGGCGAGTCGGCCTCGCTTCGCATCGCATCACATCTAGCGGCGCTGGCGGCAGCCATGCGGCAATTTGCACCGTCTGCTGAGCGTTACGCTCCGACTGCACACCACCGATGTCTGCGCCTCCGTCTGGCGCACGTGGCTGTCGCGCTCATATAGGGCACACACAAAATAAAGAGTACGGCGATACAATCGCCTCATTTACGGAGCTAGTTCCACTCTTACCCACTGCACAGCTACAACACTTAAAAAACATTACGATCTGCTAGTACCTCTGTGCTACTACTTAAGGCGCCGGAATCGACAGGAAATATGCTAAATCTACATTTGCCAGGGCATTCCCGTATCCGACAGTTCTTTTATGTACTCGGAGAACAACAGCTATCGTATCACACTTCTTTGAGGCACAAGTGACAAAAGTAGTGCTGCATGGTGTGGCGTTACCTGTCGCTGGACGTCAAACATTAATAACACTCTGAGCCCCCATAAATTAAATAACGCCACGAATTCCATGTGAAACGGATTTCATCGATTACAACGATGAATAATGGTAGCTGAAGACCATTCCAGGAGAATTCACAACAATAAAACGTCGGCCATGTATTTTCAAAGTTCTCAACTTAATTTTAACAGACAATCTTAAAAATACACAAACTGAAACTCACACGATTTACCGCAGTGACATCTCACTATGAACCGCCTTCGGCGCCTTTCAAAAAGGTACATATAGTCATGCCTCTCCTTATCATATTAGGGAATGTGAGGTCGTGAAGACAAAGTATATATACAGGGTGTTTCAAAAATGACCGGTATATTTGAAACGGCAATAAAAACTAAACGAGCAGCGATAGAAATACACCGTTTGTTGCAATATGCTTGGGACAACAGTACATTTTCAGGGAGACAAACTTTCGAAATTACAGTAGTTACAATTTTCAAACAACAGATGGCGCTGCAAGTGATGTGAAAGATATAGAAGACAACGCAGTCTGTGGGTGCGCCATTCTGTACGTCGTCTTTCTGCTGTACGCGTGTGCTGTTCACAACGTGCAAGTGTGCTGTAGACAACATGGTTTATTCCTTAGAACAGAGGATTTTTCTGGTGTTGGAATTCCACCGCCTAGAACACAGTGTTGTTGCAACAAGACGAAGTTTTCAACGGAGGTTTAATGTAACCAAAGGACCGAAAAGCGATACAATAAAGGATCTGTTTGAAAAATTTCAACGGACTGGGAACGTGACGGATGAACGTGCTGGAAAGGTAGGGCGACCGCGTACGGCAACCACAGAGGGCAACGCGCAGCTAGTGCAGCAGGTGATCCAACAGCGGCCTCGGGTTTCCGTTCGCCGTGTTGCAGCTGCGGTCCAAATGACGCCAACGTCCACGTATCGTCTCATGCGCCAGAGTTTACACCTCTATCCATACAAAAGTCACACGCGGCAACCCCTCAGCGCCGCTACCACTGCTGCACGAGAGACATTCGCTAACGATATAGTGCACAGGATTGATGACGGCGATATGCATGTGGGCAGCATTTGGTTTACTGACGAAGCTTATTTTTACCTGGACGGCTTCGTCAATAAACAGAACTGGCGCATATGGGGAACCGAAAAGCCCCATGTTGCAGTCCCATCGTCCCTGCATCCTCAAACAGTACTGGTCTGGGCCGCCATTTCTTCCAAAGGAATCATTGGCCCATTTTTCAGATCCGAAACGATTACTGCATCACGCTATCTGGACATTCTTCGTGAATTTGTGGCGGTACAAACTGCCTTAGACGACACTGCGAACACCTCGTGGTTTATGCAAGATGGTGCCCGGCCACATCGCACGGCCGACGTCTTTAATTTCCTGAATGAATATTTCGATGATCGTGTGATTGATTTGGGCTATCCGAAACATACAGGAGGCGGTGTGGATTGGCCTCCCTATTCGCCAGACATGAACCCCTGTGACTTCTTTCTGTGGGGACACTTGAAAGACCAGGTGTACCGCCAGAATCCAGAAACAATTGAACAGCAGAAGCAGTACATCTCATCTGCATGTGAAGCCATTCCGCCAGACACGTTGTCAAAGGTTTCGGGTAATTTCATTCAGAGACTACGCCATATTATTGCTACGCATGGTGGATATGTGGAAAATATCGTACTATAGAGTTTCCCAGAACGCAGCGCCATCTGTTGTTGAAAATTGTAACTACTGTAATTTCGAAAGTTTGTCTGGCTGAAAATGTTCTGTTGTCCCAAGCATATTGCAACAAACGGTGTATTTCTATCGCTGCTCGTTTAGTTTTTATTGCCGTTTCAAATATACCGGTCATTTTCGAAAAACCCCGTACATGTACTTCATGGTAGAAGTAAGATGCCTGGTGACAAGATATATTTTAATTTATAATACACAGTGGTTACAATGGAACTTTCGCTACTTCAGCCAGTGTAGCCTGAAAACTACGTTCTGTATGGATACCCACAACTTCATAGGAATGAAGTTCAGTCTGTGCGCTGCATGATTTTGGCTGTTAGTTGTGTTCGTTTCATGACTCGCCGTTGAACGCCAGTACCGGTACAGCGAAGCAGTGTTAAAGCACAGGCATCACTGTTCAGACAGGCGACATGGCTCTAGAAAAGGTGAGCATGGCTTCACTCGTGAAGCTGTTGCTCTTCGCGGGTATCGATGCATTAAAGGAATTTGGAGAGGTCCTCTTTCCGCACCCGAGTTGAAGAACATGATTCGGAAGATCGAATTAACTGGCGATTTGGGAAGTGGTCCTTGGAGAGGCGGACGGCCAATTACGCCACAAATTGTTGAAGTAGTCATGACTAAGAATACTGGACGCGACGTGCGACCTTTAAGCAATGCACGGGCTGTATCACGACAGCTGAACATTCCACGGTCCACCGTTCAAAACGTGCTGCGAGCACTTGTCAAATGGTCTCACTGGTGTGACTTCAGACTGTCGTGGATGCAGATGGTCGTCACGCTGAGCAACGTTTGTAACCTGGAACGTGAACATGGTACGTAGTAAACAAATGATACCCTCCCATGTGGAATGTGTGCCCTACAATGGTTTATTCGTTATTTCTCTTCCGCAAGTCCTTACAAATGTTTCCGCAAAGTTTAGTTGTCCTACGATCACTTGTTTTTATGGCGGCCTTCTTATGCGTTAACACTAAAAACACTGGCACTTGCAAATTAAATCAGCTGGAAAGTATACAACAATATATGATTCATCTAGCCCACACACAAATTGTTCTGTCATCTTAGAGAGATAAAATAACTATAATTCTTACGAAATTTAAAATGGCTAAAATGCTGCGTAAAATGTTTCATCTTAAAGCATTCGTTGTGCTGGTCCCAAAACTGGTCTTGCATTCGCGTGACAGCGATAATTCCCAAGTTATGGATACCAAAATATTGAGATTAACATGTTAAATATTTTGTTAATATTAATTCGTTTGATATGTCTGAGATCCAGCTGTACGTGTAAAGCATTATCTTTTGTCCTCTAACATTAGCTGAATGACCTATACATTTGAAAACATCCTTTATTTTGATTTTGACATTGTACAGGGGATTCCTTTGTCCATACGTGATACAGTTTTGTAATTAACCATAAAAGTAGGTCCCCATGAAACAATTATCACGGTGTTTAGTTGTTGTAGATCCTCAGTTTACGTTGTAAAATGCTGTGATAGGGATTTGTGTGGTTTCAAGATTCGAAACATGGTTTTCTCACAAGGACGTAAAAATTTATTTCGGAAGCTTTGTATGGTAGCTGTGGAATCAGCAAGCAGTCTGAAATGTCGTGTTGACGCTAGAAACGTATCATGTGCATAAAAAAAATATAATTTACTTAATGCCAAGTTAGGTTAGAATCAAAGATTCTGTTGCACGATATTGCGATCAATTTTGCTCCTATAATCGATAATAGATTACGTAAATTGTATCTCAGTGGCTGATGTTCACCAGAGACACAGGTACCGCCAGGAGTTCTGCAGAAAAGTGTGACTGGATTGGTTCTGTCCCCCATGTACGTAAACGATCTTTCAGATATACTAGATAGCAAACTGAGACATTTCGGAGATGACGCTGTTGTGTACCAGGAAATGTCCTCGCTTAGAGACTGATGGGGGCAATCAGAATGACTTATCTATATTGGCAGAAGTGTATGTTAATGGCGATATTCCTGTAATGTTTGAATACAGTATTAATTATATGCTACGTGAATCAGATACGCCGATTAAGTAATTTTGCGAAAGGACATGAAACGGAAAAAGCACTTGTAGGGAAAGCGAACGCCCGACTGCAGCTTATTGGGAGAATTGTGGCAGAGTGTAGTGCACTTATAAAGAAGGCGGCGAACAGAACGGTTATGCGGTGCATTCTTGAGTACTGCTACAGCGTTTGGGATCCCCATAAGGTCGGTTTAAAGTAAGACAACGAAGCAGTTCAGAGGCATGTTACTAGCCGTTTTGACAGTAAGTGACTAATAACAGAAAAGTTCTGTGACGACGGATGGGAACTCTTGGAGAGAAAAATGTGAATTTTTCGCTAAATTCTGTTGAGGAACTAAAGAGAACCAGTATTCGTAGCAAACGACACAACAAATTCAATGTCCACTTTCATTTCGCGTAAGGACAAAACAAAGGAGGCCAGGCTCGCTTGGAGGCTTACAAGTAACAATTTTTCCTCGCTTCGAGAGGAAGAAAAGTGATTTTGGTAATATCACAAAGGAAGTTCGACAACGGATTCCACAGTAGCGGGTGGAATATGTACGGCCGGTGGACAAAAAAATAATTACCCTACTAAGAGACATAACGCCAATACCGTGTAAGACTATCCATGTACTTTTGAAAATTTCCTCAGGCCAGCGACTCCAGAAGTTTCTTCGGGTAACTCAAGGTGCGCACTGACGTTTAAATACAGCACAGCTACCAAACTGCGGGGATACTAAGTGGTATGTTTCACGCACCGTTGCAAATAGTCCCAGACATTTCCTATGCGACTACGATCGGATGCCGTGGGCCAGACAAGGTGCGATAAGGTGCCCAAGTGTTTGCGTAAAAAAAAACTGTTCAAAGATGTGTGAGTTCTTAAGGGACCAAACTGCAGAGGTCATTGGTCCCTAGGCTTACACACTACGTAAACTAACTTAAACTAACCTATGCTAAGAACAACACACAAACCCAAGCCCGAAGGAGGACCGCGCAGTCAGTGACATGTGTTTGCGTCAAACGAGGAACGTTTACATGCAGCCGTACGAACAAGTTTGTCGTCATCTTGGAAGACGAAATATCCACATCATCCTCACCATAAAGATGTAGATCACTGGACAACACAGGGTCACCCAGAATGTCGAAATAAATATCATTTCCCTTCGTCAAATTAGCTCCGAAACTGGTTGAGATAGATCTCCGTTCACTGACAGCAGCAGTTCCCGCCAGGTGTGAAACCGATTGTCATCGAAATGACACGACACTCGCGTCCGGTGTCTGTCCGCCAGTATCTTTTTAGACCACTGTCCTTACCCAGTGTTCGGTTGCTGAGAGTATTACAGCACACCTTGCAGGCACATTGGACAGCCCGCGTTGATACATCAACATACTGGACAACTTCATTCACGGCGTGCCATTCCAGTCACGTCTACACATAGACCCACCTTACTGCGCTGAGTGGCGCAGATACACGACTTACGTCAGCAGCAGTCACATCACGACCTAGTATCAATATTATACCATTTACAGCGCTCCAAGCCGTCCAGTGCGATTTCGGTTGAAAAAAATACAGAATTTGTTGTGAGACATCATGGAATATTCACGATTCAGCACCTACAGCTTCATGAAGTTCTAATACGTGGCGGCGCTATATGTAGCCTTCAAAATAGCATCTGTATCAGAGGTGCGTTCCAAGCAGACAGCTGTCACTGAGTTTCTTTTGGCGGAAAACCAGAGCATCACAGATAATCGTAGGCCTTCCAGAATGTCTACGGAGACCTGGCAGCCAACAAAAGCACGGTGAGTTGTTGAGCGACGCGCCTCTGTTCACTGGTCTATTCTTCCTCATCCACCATACAGTCCGGATCTCGCACCTTCCGACTTCCATCCGTTTGGCCAAATGAAGGATGCACTCCGCAGGAAACAGTACGTGGATGATGGGGAGGTTATTGCCGCAGCAAGACGTCGGCCCCGAGGTCGACCAGTAGAGTGGTACAACGCGGACATACAGATCCTCTCAGTAAGGTGGCGTAAGGCTGAAAAAATAGGGTTTAGCACCCAAAAGAGTGGGGAATAATACGGTGTATTGGAATCCCAAATAATAACAACCTGCTTTTAGCAAAAAAGTGTTGCATTACTCATTGAACGCCATTCGTAGCTACGGAAACTCGACAGTTTCCGACGGCTGTAGCATCCACGGCACGGCGAACTGCGCGTATCGTGGGGTGGGAACGTTATTGAATGGAGAGCCGTGCGGCGGCTGATCAGTTTAGAGGGCCGGCTAGTGGACAGCTGCAGCAGTCGGCAAACAAAAAGCGCTCGTGGCCGCGCTGTGTGTGGCGCTAATCTTATCAGCCGCCGCGGCTCTTCCCAGAAGGCGAGGCTCCAGCAATACGAGCGACCGACGCCCCAGCACTAAGCCTCTCAAGCGGGAGTCGAGACAACGGCAGACCATCTCCGTCCCTACTCCATATTCCGCAGACAGCGACTTCCGAATTACGCTTGCACTATAATTGCCAAGAGGTGTTGCGTAATTCCATACAACTAAACAATTTCTTTTGTTATCGTAGCTGTTGTTGGCCAGAGAAAGCAAATGTGTCGATACTTGAGTAAACGAGAGTATTATGGACTTCGCTACTAAAATTTAATATACAAGAACGAATATCTGTTTGTTCGTCTTCTATGCGCTTCTACAACGATCAGGCACAACATTGTGACCACCTACCTAACCGCCGGTATGCCCATCTTTGGCACGGATAACAGTGGCGACGCGTAGTGGCATGGAAGCAGTGAGGCCTTGGTAGGTCGCTGGAAGAAGCTGGAACCACATCTGCACACACAAGTCACCTAATTCCCGTTAAGTCCGGCCATGGAAGGGATGAGCTCTGACGCCACGTTCAATCACATCCCAGATGTGTTCGATTGGGTTCAGATCTGGCGAATTCGGAGGAACGGGGGGAGGGGGCGGGGGGGGGGGGGGGGAACTCGCCACTGTGTTCCTCGAACCATTCCATCACACTCCTGGCCTTGTGACAAGGCGCATTATCTTGCTGAAAAATGCCACTGCCATCACGATTGTCATGAAGGGGTTTACATGGTCTGCAACCAGTAAAATTACCGTACTATTACGAACGATAGTTACCATTATAAAGAAGCAATAATTTTGGCTATGAGGTCTCATTCTAAAAACATACCTTCACAACTGTGCATCACAGTTACATTTTATTCTGAAAATTATAAGCCAGTAAAAATTATACTTTCTTCATCTCCAAAATGAAATTTCGGGCACATTGCAAAATTAAAATGGTTAATTAGATTTCACAATATTTACGAGGCGCTGGTATATTTTGTGACAAATAATCTGGTATTCAGATGTAACGGAACTAAATACCTCCTAGCAGACAGAACTCAGCACGTCGTCCTTTATGTAAAGGCAAAGTTAGAAGCGATACTAGCATCTGGCGTACCTCAAGCTAGTACGATAGGGCCGCTGCTCATCTCAATTATATAAAGGACCTGGCGAATAAAATCTGTAGCTCATGCGGTTATTCACAAGACGACGCTGTGGGGTGCAGCGAGATAACATTGTTAGACGCATTCGGAAGGACGACGGTTCAATCCCGCGTCCGGCCATCCTGATTTAGGTTTTCCGTGATTTCCCTAAATCACTCCAGGCAAATGCCGGGATGGTTCCTCTGAAAGGGCACGGCCGACATCCTTCCCCATCCTTCCCTAATCCGATGAGACCGATGACCACGCTGTCTGGTCTCCTTCCCCAAACCAACCAACCAACATTGTTAGAAAATTGATACAAGATGCAGAGAAACTTGCATATTATCAGCGTTGTAGCAGAGGTCGCTAACGCACGCCTGTGCGGTAAACGTCTAGTCGGAGGACAGCTGGTTGGAATCCTGGTCGTGGATCAAATTTTCACTGTCAGTATTTGGCCGGCAATGGGGGGTTCCTGATCACCAATCTCTTGCACCAGTGTCACGAATTAAATACGAAACCTCTCCTTAGTATCTCTTCAACTGAAGGCAATGTGACACCATTGATGGTCATCCGTCCGTCAGATGGGGACATTAAGGTCAGCGACCCCCTAAGTTCTCCCGCCGGCGGAAGTGACCAGCGAGGGCGTTGTGGCGCTGTTTTCCGGTCTACACAGTCCGTCGTCTGCTGCTAAAGATGGAGGCGAGATAGGAGCAGGCTATGAGCTCGTGCCAGGTTTCACGCTTTGACTTCCCGTCATCCCTCACAATACAAACCCGAGACCACACTGTGCAGGCACTCATCAGAACCTGCCACAGTCACAGATACACACTTGACATTTGATAATAAGGTCGGAGGAAGGCAACGGCAGTCCACATCCACTAGGGCCTCGCCTAGAATGGAGATGCAGAATTCCTGCCTCTGACCCCTTATCCTTATTTCCTGAATATGGGACTACTTTTTGACACGAAAAGATCCGAAAGTACTTCACTACACGATCGTTGGTCACTCATAGCACGATCTGTCCAAAGTGAGTTACAGAGGAACAAAAATGTGTTCAAATGTGTGTGAAATCTTATGGGACTTACCTGCTAAGGTCATCAGTCCCTAAGCTTACACACTACTTAACCAAAATTATCCTAAGGACAAACACACACACCCATGCTCGAGGGAGGGCTCGAACCTCCGCTGGGACCAACCGCACAGTCCACGACCGCAGCGCCTCAGACCGCTCAGGTAATCCCGCGCGGCTACAGAGGAACGATCACATACATACATACATACATACATACATACATCTAGTCATGGATCATGCAGATGGTATACCAAGATCTATACGAAGACTACTGAGGAAGTATATAACTCATGCACAAAAGAAGTCGCTTACATGCCTCTCGTTCGACTAATTCTTGAATATTGTTCATCCGTATGGGACCCGTAGCATGTTAATCAATGGAAGACATACGAAACTTGAAAGAACTGCTCTACCATTCAAGACGGATGAAAATATCGCGGTATGTTCAAAAAACTGCGGCGAGACACGGAACAAAAAAGGCGATGTGCACAAAAATAAGTCGAGAAACACATTACGACCTCCACCATACATAGCGCACAGTGACCAACGACGCTAAAAATAGAGAAATACGGACGGCAGCACACCTGGCTTCTCGAGTACCATCCGTAGAGGACAGGAAGGGGGAAAACATTGTGTATTCCCGTACAGATGTACGTGTAGAGTTACGTTCCTTTCTAATCTATTCTTGTTTTGTCTGTCGCTAGTATCTTGCCGAAGACGTCTAATTTGCCAGCCTTATTAAGCACAACGGACAGCACTACACGACGCACCTTAGTATGGCGACTGGAGTGAGGGAAGCGGCCGGCGATAGGTGGTGTTGGTGGGGCCTAGCCGTGGCCAGTAAACAGACGCCTACTGTTAGGCCGGGGACCCTCGGCGTTAACATAAAACTAAGAATAGAGACGCAAGCGCAGCGCGGCGTGGCGTGGCGCGGCGCCCGGCGCACATCCGACCCAGCCCTGGACATCCTGCCGTCCACAGGCGCGACAGCCGCCGCCATCCAGACAGGGCCGCTCTTCCTGGCTCTGCTGCCAGCAAGCTGAGGGGGCGCTAAGACTCACGACGTAATGCAGTAGCAAACCTTATTCCATTTGAAGAAACGGAAAACTTACAATCAATTCTAAATTAAAAAGGATTCTGAATTTGGTAGATTTCTATCAAGCTAGCTCAACAAGACCAAAAAACGTGATTACGAGACACTAATACATAGTTTCAAGAGACACCTTTTGAATCGACAGAAGCTATTCTTACTATAGTTGTCAGAAAAATCGTACAACGATATCAAATGCGTTATGTGCATACACCAGGCGTCTCGAGACGATAATTACACCACAGGCCGTTAAAATTGCTACACCAAGAAGATGACGTGCTACAGACGCGAAATTTAACCGAGAAAAAGAAGATTCTGTGATATGCAAATGATTAGCTTTTCAGAGCATTCACACAAGGTTGCAGCCGGTGGCGACACCTACAACGTGCTGACATAGGAAAGTTTCCAACCGATTTCTCATACACAAACAGCAGTTGACCGGCGTCGCCTAGTGAAACGTTGTTGTGATGCCTCGTGTAAGGAGGAGAAATGCGTACCATCACGTTTTCGACTTTGATAAAGATCGGATTGTAGTCTATCGCGATTGCGGTTTATCGTATCGCGACATTGCTGCTCGCGTTGGTCGAGATGCAATGACTGTTAGCAGAATATGGAATCCGTGGCCTCAGGAGGGTAATATGGAACGCCGTGCTAAATGCCAACGGCCTCGTATCACTAGCAGTCGAGATGACAGGCATCTTACCCGCATGGCTGTAACGGTTCGTGCAGCCACGTCTCGATCCCTGACTCAACAGATGGGGACGTTTGCAAGACAACAACTATCTGCACGAACAGTTCGACTACGTTTGCAGCAGCATGGACTATCAGCTCGGAGACCGTGGCTGCGGTTACCCTTGACACTGCATCACAGACAGGAGCGCCTGCGATGGTGGCCTCAACGACGAACCTGGGTGCACGAATGGCAAAACGTCATTTTTTCGGATGAATCCAGGTTCTGTTTACAGCATCATGACGGTCGCATCCGTGTTTGGCGACATCGCGGTGAACGCACATTGGAAGCGCGTATTCGTCATTGCCATACAGGAGTATCACCAGGCGTGATGGTATGGTGTGCCATTGGTTACACGTCTCTGTCACCTGTTGTTCGCACTGACGGGACTTTGAACAGTGGACGTTACATTTCAGACGTGTTACGACCCGTGACTCTACCCTTCATTCGATCCCTGCGAAACCCTACATTTCAGCAGGATAATGCACCACCGCATGTTGCAGGTCCTGTACGGGCCTTTCTGGATACAGAAAATGTTCGACTGCTGCCCTGGCCAGCACATTCTCCAGATCTCTCACCAATCGAAAATGTCTGGTCAATGGTGGCCGAGCAACTGGCTCGTCACAATACGCCAGTCACTACTCTTGATGAACTGTGGTATCGTGTTGAAGGTGCATGGGCAGCTGTACATGTACACGCCATCCAAGCTCTGTTTGACTCAATGCCCAGCCGTATCAAGGCCGTTATTACGGCCAGAGGTGGTTGTTCTGGGTACTGATTTCTCAGGCTCTAAGCACCCAAATTGCGTGAAAATGTAATCACATGTCAGCTCTAGTATAATATATTTGTCCAATGAATACCCGTTAATCATTTGCATTTCTTTTTGGGGTAGCAATTTTAATGGCCAGTGGTGTAAGTGTAAGCCAGATGAAAATTGTGAGCCTCCAGATGCGATGGCTATTAACTGATACCGCTAAAACGTATCCTGTTGTTGTGTTGATTATGGGAAACGGCGACCAGTATCTTTATTGAGACTTACTTGCTTTTAATTTCAATACACGAGCAACCACCGTCGATTAACTGTACCGGCGTTTCTTATAGTGACTTATTTCTCAGTTCGTACAAGTTTCACGGCTTGTTCAAAGGACGCGTATGCACCTAAACTCGAATAGCCGTTGGAATAGCGTTCCTCCCGCATGCAAGTCCAGTCCACTAACCACTGTGTCACTTCGCTTGCCGACAGAGTGATTTGCAGGTGGATCACACAATAGACGAGGAGAATTTGATACATCCACCGACACACGCCAACACTGTATCGGTAGTTGCTGTGTTACCTTATATTCAGGGTCTCCCACAAAAGGCGAAGGTCACTATATCTACACTCCTGGAAATGGAAAAAAGAACACATTGACACCGGTGTGTCAGACCCACCATACTTGCTCCGGACACTGCGAGAGGGCTGTACAAGCAATGATCACACGCACGGCACAGCGGATACACCAGGAACCGCGGTGTTGGCCGTCGAATGGCGCTAGCTGCGCAGCATTTGTGCACCGCCGCCGTCAGTGTCAGCCAGTTTGCCGTGGCATACGGAGCTCCATCGCAGTCTTTAACACTGGTAGCATGCCGCGACAGCGTGGACGTGAACCGTATGTGCAGTTGACGGACTTTGAGCGAGGGCGTATAGTGGGCATGCGGGAGGCCGGGTGGACATACCGCCGAATTGCTCAACACGTGGGGCGTGAGGTCTCCACAGTACATCGATGTTGTCGCCAGTGGTCGGCGGAAGGTGCACGTGCCCGTCGACCTGGGACCGGACCGCAGCGTCGCACGGATGCACGCCAAGACCGTAGGATCCTACGCAGTGCCGTAGGGGACCGCACCGCCACTTCCCAGCAAATTAGGGACACTGTTGCTCCTGGGGTATCGGCGAGGACTATTCGCAACCGTCTCCATGAAGCTGGGCTACGGTCCCGCACACCGTTAGGCCGTCTTCTGCTCACGCCCCAACATCGTGCAGCCCGCCTCCAGTGGTGTCGCGACAGGCGTGAATGGAGGGACGAATGGAGACGTGTCGTCTTCAGCGATGAGAGTCGCTTCTGCCTCGGTGCCAATGATGGTCGTATGCGTGTTTGGCGCCGTGCAGGTGAGCGCCACAATCAGGACTGCATACGACCGAGGCACACAGGGCCAACACCCGGCATCATGGTGTGGGGAGCGATCTCCTACACTGGCCGTACACCACTGGTGATCGTCGAGGGGACACTGAATAGTGCACGGTACATCCAAACCGTCATCGAACCCATCGTTCTACAATTCCTAGACGGGCAAGGGAACTTGCTGTTCCAACAGGACAATTCACGTCCGCATGTATCCCGTGCCACCCAACGTGCTCTACAAGGTGTAAGTCAACTACCCTGGCCAGCAAGATCTCCGGATCTGTCCCCCATTGAGCATGTTTGGGACTGGATGAAGCGTCGTCTCACGCGGTCTGCACGTCCAGCACGAACGCTGGTCCAACTGAGGCGCCAGGTGGAAATGGCATGGCAAGCCGTTCCACAGGACTACATCCAGCATCTCTACGATCGTCTCCATGGGAGAATAGCAGCCTGCATTGCTGCGAAAGGTGGATATACACTGTACTAGTGCCGACATTGTGCATGCTCTGTTGCCTGTGTCTATGTGCCTGTGGTTCTGTCAGTGTGATCATGTGATGTATCTGACCCCAGGAATGTGTCAATAAAGTTTCCCCTTCCTAGGACAATGAATTCACGGTGTTCTTATTTCAATTTCCAGGAGTGTATAAGGATCGACACATCGAAACAAGATTTGAAACATTGAATAAAATGTTCTGGGGTTTCCAACCGCGTCAATTGCCTAAAACTACACGAGCTTTCGGCCAAGCACTCCTTGGCCATTGTCAAGTGATCACTTGACAATGGCCAAGGAGTGCTTGGTCGAAAGCTCGTGTAGTGTTAGGCAATTGACGCGGTTGGAAACCCGAGAACATTTTATTCAATGTTATCGCCGCGAGACTCTGCATTGATACAAGATTTGAAACAAAAGTACAATTAATGTACATAATACAAGTAGCTTCGGTCATTTTACAGAACTTTGTCAACATTTTAACGCTCTTCGAGAGCCTTCGTATCAAAGCTAGTGGATTGCTTTGTTACAGTTCGTATTTAAGATAGTCCCAAAAAAGAGAGAAAAAAACTAAATTGGAAGGACAAGATTGATTGTACCTTACATAATACGTGCCGTTTCTTTATATTCATACGGTTAAACCTGTAAAACAGTGCTTGGTCTTCATACATAGCACACTTCCAATCTCTGCGACAGTTTTGGCATATGCGATCAAGACCGTCGTGAAACTAACATCGTTCCATTACGAACGATTTAGACGCTTCAAAATTTATCACCTGCCGAAGTGACAGGTACTAACTGCAAGCGAAAATACCGATAAAGCATACTCTCGATAAGTCTATTTTCAGCAGGTTGAACAGTTAATAAAATATTAAAGGTGTCCGTACTAACAATAGATATTATGTTTAAGAAACATGTCTTGTGATAAACATACCCAGTCGTCATTCCTCATAAATTGAGAGACAAATGACGTGAAGATCGGGCACGTGACTTGAGAATATTCTGAATGTATTAAAGCAAATGATAATATCAGATCAGGAGCACCAGCACATTGATCGCTGAACACCGCAGTATCTATAAGGCAGTACTGTCGTGGACTATGGTAAGGTAGTGCAGGAAGACTTGGAAAAAATTTCCACGCGGCGTAATGAATGAAAGGTCTCTTTAAATGAGTGCACGATATTGACCATAAGAAAGAGAAAGAATCTCTAATGAAAGCGGTACGAGATAGCACAAACACGTTAAACAAATAGAGGGAAAGGAGAACATAGGAATCGATTTGCTGGAAGGGATCTGGAAGAATGCAGTGTCAGTCTGGAACCGCTCGACCGCTACGGTCGCAGGTTCGAATCCTGCCACGGGCATGGATGTGTGTGATGTCCTTAGGTTAGTTAGGTTTAAGTAGTTCTAAGTTCTAGGGGACCGATGACCTCAGATGTTAAGTCCCATAGTGCTCAGAGCCATTTGAACCATTTTTGAAGAATGCAGTGCATCTGTAAAAGAAATGCCAGTGCGCCGTAGTGTTGAATACTGCTCCAACGTCCGGCGCCCTTATCATGAAGGCACGGCAACAAAATCGAATGCAAAGAAGGAAACAGCAACCAATACTATTAATACAGCTATTTATTAAAAAAAAAAGCGCCACTACTGGTTTCGAACCGCCAGGTTCATCTTCAGACGGCTGTTCACGCTTAGATTCCATTTGTTGTTGTTTACATTAGCTGTCTGCTAGTTTTTCCGCTTTGTGTTTCTTGGGGAGGTGGTGTCCTACAGCAGCAAAACGATGACAGAAATGGTCTATGTAACTGAAACTGTACCTTCTAACGAATGAAAACAATGAGAACAAATCTGTGAGACAACTTTTTTAGTTTACTTACGCCGAAATTCCCGCGTCATCATGTTGCGTGCACGCAATACTAAAAAAATACGTAAAGCACTTCCTATGCATAAATGTGCGCATAGTGAACGTCATCACACACCAGATTGTTTTTGCCACATTGGAGGACTCTATATAAAATGGTGATATTAGAGATTAAACAAAGCCAAAGAATTTCTCTCTCACGGATGTTTCGGTATGTACAATGACGTGACAGCTACGGAAACTTTAAAGACATTTCTGAAAGAGAGGCGACGTCGTTCTTGCAAACCTGTTGGCTAAATTTAGAGAACAGACAGTGCAACAATGCTGTTGCCTCCGTTGTACCTACATCGCTCGGTGGGAACCAGCTACGCACATCTCTGCTAGCCACTGTAAAGTGCTTGCCAGGAAATATTTTGTACCACAACTATTCTTTTTTTCCCCTCTACGCCTCTCAGTAGCCCTAATCCCCCTTATATTTGTCCTTACGTGAGCCCAACTTTGGAGTTGGAGTAATGTTTCCAATCGAACGAGTGAGATCGCGAAGCGTTTCCGTAACCAATCCTACTGATCCGTAACAAATCTAGCAGCATTTCTCGATGGCTTCAACCTGCTGTAGACACCAGCATACACTCGTGCAGTGCTCGAGATCGATCTGTGTACGGTCTCCTTTATAAGTGCGCTAAATTTACCCAGAACTCTACAAATAAACCGATGTCGGCCATTCACTTTCCACATCTCGCCTTACCTGCTCAGTCCATTTTAATTTAGTTTCGCAATGTTACGACTAGATTGTTATTTGACTTGACTCATCAAGAATAAAAAAAATTGCTCCAAGCACTATGGGACTTAACATCTGAGGTCATGCCGAGACTTAGAACTACTTAAACCTAACTAACCTACGGACATCACACACATCCATGCCCGAGGCAGGATTCGAACCTGCGACCGTAGCAGCAACGCGGTTCCAGACTGAAGCGCCTAGAACTGCTCGGTCACAACGGCCGGCGCATCAAGCATTGTACCACAAATTTTTGGAATATTACATAACATTTCCCCTATCAGTAATGCGTACGTCAACGAGCCTCGTACACTGATTGCAGACGATGTACACCCATTCATGACGATCGTGTTTCCCGACGGCAGTGGTTTTGTTTAAAAAGATCATGCGCCATGTCACGAGGTCAGGAGTGTGCTGGAGTGGTTCGAGGAACACAGTCGCGAGTTCCAATTGATGTGCTGACTCCCCAACTCGTGAGATCTGAACCCGATCGAACATACGGGAATTGATTGAACATGGCGTCAATAAGGTGACTTGTGTGTTGCAGTTGTGGTGTCTGCTCCCTTCAGCGATCTAGCAAGGCCTCATTGCTTCCATGCCAGGAGCGTTGCCGCTGTTATCCGTGCCAAAGGTGGACGTGTCGGCTATTAGTTAGGTGCTCACAATGTTGTGGCTGATCAGTGCATGTCTAATGAATGAGACTGGATGTACCGGGTGATCAAAAAGTCAGTATAAATTTGAAAACTGAATAAATCACGGAATAGTGTAGATAGAGAGGTACAAATCGACACACATGCTTGGAATGACATGGGGTTTTATTAGAACCTAAAAAATACAAACGTTCGAAAAATGTCCGACAGATGGCGCTTCATCTGATCAGAATAGCAACAATTGGAAAAACGAAGTAAGACAAAGCAAGGATGATGTTCTTTACAGGAAATGCTCAATATGTCCACCATCATTCCTCAACAATAGCTGTAGTGGAGAAATAATGTTGTGAACAGCACTGTAAAGCATGTCCGGAGTTATGGTGAGACATTGGCGTCGGATGTTGTCTTTCAGCATCCCTAGAGATGTCGATCGATCACGATACACTTGCGACTTCCGGTAACCCCAAAGCCAATAATCGCACGGACTGAGGTCTCGGGAAGTGGGAGGCCAAGCATGATGAAAGTGGCGGCTGAGCACACGATCATCACCAAACGACGTGCGCAAGAGACCTTTCACGCGTCTAGCAATATGGGGTGGAGAGGCATACTGCATAGTCATCGTACGATCCAGCAGGTGTTTATCAGCCAAGCTGGGGATGATGCGATTCTGTAACATATCGGCGTACCTCTCATCCGTCGCCGGACGTTGTGGCCGAGCGGTTCTAGTCGCTTCAGTGTGGAATCGCGCGACCGCTACGGTCGCAGGTTCGAATCCTGCCTCGGGCATGGATGTGTGAGATGTCCGTTAGTTAGGTTTAAGTAGTTCTAAGTTCTAGGGGACTGATGACCTCAGATGTTGAGTCGCATAGTGCTCAGAGCCATTTGAACCATCTCACCCGTCACGGTAGCAGTTTTGCTATCCAGCGCCATCTGTCGGAAATTTTGTGACCTTTATTTTCTTCTTTTTCTTTTTTTTTCTTTTTTGGCCTAATAAAACCCCATGTCATTCCAAGCATGTGCCAATTTTTACCTCTCTATCTATATTATTCCGTGGTTTATTAATTTTTCAAAATTATACTGACCTTTTGACCACCTGGTACCTTTTAGATTGTAACATACCATGTATAGGAGGCTCGCTGAGTGGATAGTGTGCAACGGGCACAATAAAAAAAGTATTAGACCCAATCATACGTTTGAGAAACTATTCCGTACACACGGACCTTTGTTAATTCCACAGTGTGGTACGGTGCATAACGCTTTCCCGAAATGTGCCCGTTGGCCTACATCCGTGGTTCGCAAGAAGTCGTGTGAGATAGGAGGGAGCAGTGTGTTTGGCGCGCACTCCCTGACGCCCATTATGCAGGGGGCTGTAGACGACTTCGCGCAACCGGCGCCCGGCTGTCAGACTGCGACCGCGGCGTGCAAATCGCGCCCGCCGGCCAGCGGTGAGCGGCGCGCATCGATTCCGCGAGACGCCGCGCACTGCAGGCAGGGAGAGAGAGAGAGAGAGAGAGAGAGAGCACCGTGCATTATTTGGGCGCCACGGCGCTGACCTAGGTCGCGCGACGCCCCGCCACGCGCCTGCGGTTTGCAGTCGTCTGCAAGCGCTCTGCCCGGCTCTGTGCGCGTTCTTAATGGAGTGTGTTGCGTCTGGCGCGGAGCGCGGCTGCCGCTCGTGATATAAATAACGATAGCGCGGATGAAGCTTACAACCTTATGAGGGTCTTCACTGATGCCGTTGTGGGCAGAAAGTGAAACCATCAGAAACTACACTACTGGCCATTAAAATTGCTACACCACGAAGATGACGTGCTACAGACGCGAAATTTAACCGACAGGAAGAAGATGCTGTGATATGCAAATCATTAGATTTTCAGTGCATTCATACAAGGTTGGCGCCGGTAGCGACACCTACAACGAGCTGACATGAGGAAAGTTTCCAACCGATTTCTCATACACAAACAGCAGTTGACCGCCGTTGCCTGGTGAAACGTTGTTGTGATGCGTCGTGTAAGGAGGAGAAATGCGTACCATCACGTTTCCGAATTTGATAAAGGTCGGATTGTAGCCTATCGCGATTGCGGTTTATCGTATCGCGACATTACTGCTCGCATTGGTCGAGATCCAATGACTGTTAGCAGAATATGGAATCGGTGGGTTCAGGAGGGTAATACGGAATGCCGTGCTGGATCCCAAAGGCCTTGTATCACTAGCAGTCGAGATGACAGGCATCTTATCCGCATGGCTGTAGCGGATCGTGCAGCCACGTCTCGATCCCTGAGTCAACAGATAGGGACGTTTACAAGACAACAACCATCTGCACGAACAGTTCGACTACGTTTGCAGCAGCACGGACTATCAGCTCGGAGACCGTGGCTGCGATTACCCTTGACGCTGCATCACAGACAGGAGCGCCTGCGATGGTGTACTCAACGACGAACCTGGGTGCACGAATGGCAAAACGTCATTTCTTCGGATGAATCTAGGTTCTGTTTACAGCATTACAATGGTCGCATCCGTGTTTGGCGACATCGCGATGAACGCACATTGGAAGCGTGCATTCGTCATCGCCATACTGGCGCATCACCCGGCGTGATGGTATGGAGTGCCATTGGTTACACGTCTCGGTCACCTCTTGTTCGCATTGACGGCACTTTCAACAGTGGACGTTACATTTCAGATGTGTTACGACCCGTGGCTCTACCCTTCATTCGATCCCTGCAAAACTCTACATTTCAGCAGGATAATGCACCACCGCATATAGCAGGTCCTGTAAGAGCCTTTCTGGATACAGAAAATGTTCGACTGCTGCCTTGGTGAGCACATTCTCCAGATCTCTCACCAACTGAAAACGTCTGGTCAATGATGGCCGAGCAACTGGCTCGTCACAATACGCCAGTCACTACTCTTGATGAACTGTGGCATCGTGTAGAAGTTGCATGGGCAGCTGTACCTGTACACGCCATCCGAGCTCTTTTTGACTCAATGCCCTGGCGTATCAAGGCCGTTATTACGGCCAGAGGTGGTTGTTCTGGGTACTGATGTCTCAGGATCTATGCACCCAAATTGCGTGAAAATGTAATCAAATGTCAGTTCTAGTATAATATATTTGTCCAATGAAGACCCGTTTATCATCTGCATTTCCTCTTGCTGTAGCAATTGTAATGGCCAGGAGTGTAATAACGAATTGTGGAGATACTGTCATTGTGTTTTTGGACACTGAAAAAGCCTTTGATCGTCCCCCTCGAAACAAGATCTGCGAATGCCTCGAAACTCTCAAGCTGCCAAAGTATTTAGCTGGAAAAGTAAAAATGTGTCCAAAAAAGGTGTGTAACGAGGAAGTGCCCTCTCTCGCTTCAAGTCTGTAATAGTAATGGACAAGATTACAAAACCCATCACGGAAATTGACACTGAAACCAGTGCCTCAGTATTCAGCGTCGTGTTCTGCTACGGAGAGAATTATAAAATCACGTGCAGAAAAGCTGACTTAATTGAACAATATATTTAAAAATTGTACACCGAGACGGAAGAAGTGACATCAGCAACGATGAATCAAGCTCGAACTTATATTTGGAGCAATTAAACTAGAATCAGTTTCCCATTTCAAATGTCGCAGAAGCACATAACAAAACAAAACAAAAAAAAGACCATGAACCACACATACGTTGTGCCATTTCTCGCTTATGGCTAAGACACATGTATACATTTGAGTAGATGGGTGGGAATTCGTGGCAGCCGCAGAGGGCGTAGTGGTAAAACAAAGGCGAAAGTTTGAAAATTGTTGCCGGACCGGGACTCGAACCTCGACTTAGCGCTTCTCATGACCGGCTGCCTTAACCTCTGCGGTCATCCGGACACAGACCCAGACTGACTCAAGTTTCCAACTTACCGCACGCTGCAGTGCAGCGTCCCACCTCCATCAACCCCCTACGCCCAAATTATTGACTCCCGATGATATCAGGGCATCCACAATGAAACAGACGTCAAGGAGCCGTCGCACTCTTACAGAAATGTATACATCTCCGTGGTGTCTGTGCTGTCGGACAGAACAGACACAACTCAAATGTTAAGTCAAACGCTCATGAGAAGCGGTAAATCCGGGTTCGAGTCC
This sequence comes from Schistocerca nitens, assembly GCF_023898315.1. Classification (NCBI taxonomy): domain Eukaryota; kingdom Metazoa; phylum Arthropoda; class Insecta; order Orthoptera; family Acrididae; genus Schistocerca; species Schistocerca nitens. The sequence continues at coordinate 38,675,792 of NC_064620.1, forward strand.
CCGGCCGGCACAAATTTTCAACTTTCGCCATTCTCTTACCACTAAGACTTGTGCGGCTGAACGTTAGGAATTCCTACCCATCCCTTCCCCATCTTTTCCCATTCTTTATTTCATACAAGACATAAGTACCTCGTGAAAAAAAAAAAGAGTACAGCAGAATTCAGGCGACAGAAATGAAATTCCTAACAAGGGAACATCCCCATCGCACCCCCCTCAGATTTAGTTATAAGTTGGCACAGTGGATAGGCCTTGAAAAACTGAACACAGATCAATCGAGAAAACAGGAAGAAGTTGTGTGGAACTATGAAAAAATAAGGAAAATATACAAACTGGGTCGTCCATGCGTAAGATAGGCAATATTAAGGGCAATGTGAGACGAGGAGCGCCGTGGTCACGTGGTTAGCGTGAACAGCTGAAGAACGAGAGGTCTTTAGTTCAAATCTGCCCTCGACTGAAAATTTTGCTTCCTTTATTTTCGCAAAGTTATGATCTGTCCGTTCGTTCATTGACGTCTCTGTTCACTGTAATAAGTTTAGTGTCTGTGTTTTGCGACCGCACCACAAAACCGTGCGATTAGTTGACGAAAGGACGTGGCTCTCCAATGGGAACCGAAAACATTTGATCGCAAGGTCATAGTTCAACCGATTCCTCCACAGGAAAACACGTCTGATATATTCTATACGAGACTGGTGACAGCATGTGCGTCACATGACAGGAATATGTTGTCGACCCACCTAACTAGTACACTTGGGGAATGGGTAAAAAGATTCTTCTACCTTGCCCGATTTACGTTTTCTTGTGGATGTAATAATCACTCCAAAAAAAGTGATGAAAACATAAGAGTTTGTCACATAAACTGAAAATAGAAAGTTAATATTTTCGGTCGAGGGAAGATTTGAACTAAAGACCTCTCGTTCCGCAGCTGTTCACGCTAACCACTGGACCAAGGCGCTCCTGGTCACACACTGCCCTTAATATTGCCTATATTACACATGGACGACCCAGTTTGTATATTTTGCTTATTTTTTCATAGTTCCACACAACTTCTTCCTGTTTTCTCGATCGATCTGTGTTCAGTTTTTCAAGGCCTATCCACTGTGCCAACTTATAACTAAATCTGAGGGGGGTGCGATGGGGATGTTCCCTTGTAAGAACTAAGACCCAAACTATGATTCATAAATATGAACCAAACTAAAATAAAACACAAGACTAAAAATGAGCTGAACAGAACAGAAATGTAACTGGCATCAAAGAGTCTATTACTACTGTACCAAAGATACGCAGACTACATTGGTATGGGCACATTATCGGAATGGACGAGAAAGGACCAGCTACAAAATTTTGAAATAAATATCCAAGACAAAAGACCACGCGGTAGACCCAGGAAACGCTGAATGGATACACTGAAATCGGATGTGGTGACGAGAGGATTCCAGTGGAAAGATGTACAAGAACAAAAGAGCTATGAGGACAGGAGGAGATGGCGTGTGCTTTTGCGCCACATCCGCGAAACTGGTGTTGCGGAGTGATGAAGACTCGAGATGATACGGCTTCTTGTACAGATGAACATTAATAAATGTATTGAGCCTTAATAGAGAAAACGATGGTCGTTTGACTATGTGACCAGTGGTCACTGAAATTCGTTGCAATGTTTAACTGTCTACTATTTCCGTGTGGAGTGATTTAAGGTGGAATGACCACATAAATCTAGGCATGGGGAAGCAAGATCCATTCTCATACTGGAAGAATCCTGAGAGAACGTAGCTCATGCAGGAATGAGGTCGTTTACATAATTCTTATACAGCCAATTCCTCAATACAGTAAGTGCGACTGGCACTCCGTATCAAGTCTGATAAATGAAAGAGGGAGAAAAGGTTCAAAACAAGGGCTGCACGATTAGTCTGGAGCTTGTGCAATCAGCGTGATTGCGTCAGAGGACTGCTAAACGAAATGCAATCGGAGAGGATACAAAAAAGATTCTGCGCATCGGGGAGAGCCTTGAAAAAATACTGAAAGCCCACTTCCGCAATAACTCAAGGAGTAGAGTGCTTCCTCCAACACATATTTCCTAAAGTGACCACGATGATTAAATTGTGGAAAATCCGGTTCAAACAATGTTCGTTCTCGCTTACGATCCACGAATGGAACAACAAAAGGGGCGATGATACTCGTCACCCATACACACACCGAACGCTGGCTTGTCGAGTACAGATGCGGAGTTGGTTGCAAATCAGTAATGCAGACCTCCGGGTTTCGACTTCCGTTTCCTTATATGGTTAACTTTCTCACCTCGACACTTAAAACGAAATTCACAACGCTCGGTGTGCGTGTTAAACTGCAGGATCCCTACACCTAGCTGCCTGAGTTCATTCACTCGTAATCAGTCGGTATCCAATTACAGCCTCGCTGATGAATAACATTTGTTACGTGTAACGAAGTTCTGTGGACGCTGCGCAAACGGCAGAACAAATTAATGCTGTTGATTATTCATGGTGACGCTCACGTAACAAAACGATACCGACGCTCACTGGTTTATACTGACGGATTACAGGTAGAACGTCTCGCAGAGTTATTTGTTCTTCAGTGATTGCGACTGATTGGCACGATCGCCAGCTGCTATGATTGTGATGCTCTGTTGCCTGGCTGGACAACGGTTCCGGACATGGGCTTCCATCCGCCGTCTATTATTCCCCTGCAACCCTCTAAAATCTCCAGTGTTTTTCTGTATACAGGAGAAAAATAAACTACAGATGGAAACCAGGGTCCGAAACCGCCGTCCACCAAAACAACAAAGCATGGCATTCATGAGAGACAAGGTCTGTCTACGCAGCAGCTAGCTCCATCTTCTCCACTGACGCGAGTGGCAATCAGTTGCGACCACTCAATAACAAACAACGTTTTGCGACACGTTCCGCCTACACTCCGTTGGCGTACAACGTTACGTTTGCTGCCGAAAGGATGGCCTAGCGGCGTTCTGTACCGCCGTCGAATGACTTCCGGACAGAGATTCCTATCCTCAATTTTTTCCTCACAACACCCTCTACGACCACTCTAAGTTTGTCGGTACAGTTTTGTGACGCCCTATATAGTGTGTGTGTGTGTGTGTGTGTGTGTGTGTGTGTGTGTGTGTGCGTGCGTGGGTGTGTGTGCGTGCGTGGGTGTGTGTGCGTGCGTGGGTGTGTGGGAAATGGGGGAGGGGGACGAGCAGCATCATTGTTGCATAAGCGGAATGCTTGGAAACTGAAAGCACCAGTAAGTCTCTTCAGTCTTTGGCGTAAGTGCCGGAGACGATATACACCTGACGTCGGTCCTAATTTTTATTTTATGTGTAAGGCACAGCACTTCACATTTCTTTCTCAATTACCGGGTGTGTAATCTTCATCTTGGACAAACATCATCCCAGCTTGCTGACTGATCAGCAAACGTTGTCTCCTTCCGTGTAATTTTCTCAAATGCATTCGTAAACCGCATCCATTCAGGGTGAGTCAAAATGGACTTTAAAACTTCGGAATGATATAGAACTTTATTAAGATAACTTACAGAATTTGCATATGTGAAATTTGGTAGCAAACAGCCTCAAGTTTCACATAAAAGTGTCACGTGCCATTTTGGTTCGATACGACTACCATTTGTGATGCGGCAAACATCCTTCCGGCAATCAATTTCTTCACACGCGCGTTGCAGTAAATCGGGCGTAATTTTTGCAACGGCAGCGTGGATTTCATTTTTCAGATCGGCTAAACTGTTCGACAGGGGAGGAACATACACCTGGTCTTTAGTGAAACCACGGAGGAAGAAATCCAGTGGTGTCAAGTCTGTGGAGCGAGGTCGCCATGCGACTGGCCATTCACGGCCAATCCACCGACCTGGGAAGTGATTATTGAGGAAACCTCGAACTTCCGCGAGGAAATGAGGTGGTGCACCGTCTTGCTGGTAGTAAACAATCCCAACTCGGTACTTGTCATCTATCTATGGAATTAAAAAGCTTTCAAGCATATCCAGAATACACAATACCAGTGATAGTTTTTTTCCAGGAAGAAGAAAGGGCCGTACACTTTCAGTTAGCTGAGGCCACAAAACACGTTAACTTTGGGGCTGTCACAAAGGTATTCCAGAGTTGCATGCGGACTTTCGCTGGCCCATGCGGAATTTCGCTGGCCCGTATTCTGCAGTTGTGGGCATTCACCATGCCACTCAAATGAACGCATCGCTGAAGATTACTGCGTCCAGAAACGTCTCGCCGTTCTGCACAGAATTCTCCAAGAGAAACCTTATCTGCGGCGGCCGTAGTGGCCAAGCGGTTCTAGGCGCTACAGTCTGGAAAAGCGCGACAACTACGGTCGCAGGTTTGAATCCTGAATCTGGCATGGATGTGCGTGATGTCCTTAGGTTAGTTAGGTTTAAGTAGTTCTAAGTTCTAGGGGACTGATGACCTCAGATGTTAAGTCCCATAGTGCTCAGAGCCATTTGAACAAAACCTTATCTGCAAAACTATCGTGCTGTACCATTGTGAATCTGTGTAGTTTCAATTGTACAGGCCTACGAAGCACGAGCCAGACCGTTTTCTGCGGAATGCCAGTCTCGCGAGACGCAATTTCGTGGACTGCAGGCGTTAGACGTAGTCATCAACAAGCGGGCGACATAGTGATTTGTCAACACGTCTGAATAAGGTTCTTGCGCCAAGAGTAAATTGTAAGCCTGCTTGGAGGTTCTTCAGCTTATTCGGTGCGAAATTTACGCACAACAGTTGTTGCAGTGTTCATGAAACAAAAACACACTACTGGCTCGCTCCGCGCCAGTGAAAGCAGCCATTTGAACCGTGCACAACGCTGGCGCTCCTGAGGTACTGATGCAATACGAGAATCAAAGTCGAGGCTGTCTGCTACAAAATGACACATTTGCCTATTCTGTAAGTTATCTCAATAAATTTCTAGATCGTTCCAAAGTTGTACAGTCCTTTTTGACTTACCCCGTATGGTTGTTATTGCCGGTGGCTACTAATACTGTCATCCCACGTCAAGTTCGCAGTAAGCGCAGGATTTTCTGCTGAGGAGGAGCGTTGTGGCGAGAATACACACAGCCTCACCAGCACAAATGAGAAACTTCTCGAATAAATATACGACGACACTGACACGTGGCGGCGTGCGAGGAGGGGCGTACATTCGAGTAAGCCACACGCCGTTCATTTGTTTCATGTGTTGCTGGTTCTCACGCCCAAGGAAGAAAACCGCATAGATTCATCAACACAACAAGACTTAATAAGCAAATCAGACTCAACGCTAATTTCCTCTCTTTACACGTTATTTTATCCCACTTCAGCACCATTCATTTATTTTCTTCGACAAACAGTTCGAACCGCAGGGGAGAAAGACTGCGTCCTGTGGGCAGTCTTCGTCAAATGTTATGGAAGGATATCTCCGCTACTGGCCATTAAAATTGCTACACCACGAAGATGACGTACTACAAACGCGAAATTTAACCGACAGGAAGAAGATGCTGTGATATGCAAATGATTAGCTTTTCATAGCATTCAGACAAGTTTGGCCCGGTGGCGACACCTACAACGTGCTGACACGAGGAAAGTTTCCAACCGATTTCTCATACACAAACAGCAGTTGACCGGCGTTGCCTGGTGAAACGTTGTTGTGATGCCTCGTGTAAAGAGGAGAAATGCGTACCATCACGTTTCCGACTTTGATAAAGGTCGAATAGTAGCCTATCGCCATTGCGGTTTATCGTATCGCGATATTGCTGCTCGCGTTGGTCCACATCCAATGACTGTTACCAGAATATGGAATCGGTGGGTTCAGGAGGGTAATACGGAACGCCGCGCTGGATCCCAATGGCCTCTTATCACTAGCAATCGAGGTGACAGGCACCGTATCCGCATGGCTGTAACGGATCGTGCAGCCACGTCTCGATCCCTGAGTCAACAGATGCGGACGTTTGCAAGACAACAACCATCTGCACGAGCAGTTCGACGACGTTTGCAGCAGCACGGACTATCAGCTCGGAGACCATGGCTGTGGTTACCCTTGACGCTGCATCACAGACAGGAGCGCCTGCGATGGTGTACTCAACGACGAACCTGGGTGCACAAATGGCAAAACGTCATTTTTTCGGATGAATCCAAGTTCTGTGTACAGCATCATGATGGTCACATCCGTGTTTGGCGACATCGCGGTGAACGCACATTGGAAGCGTGTATTCGTCATCGCCATACTGGCGTATCACCCGGCGTGACGGTATGGGGCGCCATTGGTTACACGTCTCGTTCACCTCTTGTTCGCATTGACGGCACTTTGAACAGTGGACGTTACATTTGCGACCGCATGTTGCAGGTCCTGTACGGGCCTTTCTGGATACAGGAAATGTTCGACTGCTGCCCTGGCCAGCACATTCTCCAGATCTCTCACCAATCGAAAATGTCTGGTCAATGGTGGCCGTGCAACTGGTTCGTCACAATACGCCAGTCACTACTCTTGATGAACTGTGGTATCGTGTTGAAGCTGCATGGGCAGCTGTACCTGTACACGCCATCCGAGCTCTTTTTGACTCAATGCCCAGGCGTATCAAGGCCGTTATTACGGCCAGAGGTGGTTGTTCTGGGTACTGATGTCTCAGGATCTATGCACCCAAATTGCGTGAAAATGTAATCACATGTCAGTTCTAGTATAATATATTTGTCCAATGAATACCCGTTTATCACCTGCATTTCTTCTTGGTGTAGCAATTTTAATGGCCAGTAGTGTAGTTACGGGACACAGACATATAGCGATCGTGTGCGTTCATCGTGTACAGAATAGGAGGAAGGCGGCAGTACGGCAGACGGCTTGGGAGGCCGCAGCAGGAAGCGTGCCTGGCTGGACAGCCGGCGTCTGCGTCACGCGTGCTGGACACGGCGGGCCCCAGATAACGGAGGCGAGCCACGCGGCTCACTGCAAGGTGGAAGCGGGCACCGTCCAATCACGGCTGCTTCCAGCACTGTTCCGATTTGCGACTGGCAGAGGACAGTGTTGGAGTCTTTCATTCAGACGTCGTTTACTTTTTTCGAACTGTGCACGTGTCACAACACATAGACAAAACGAACATTCAGCGAATGGACACGTAAAATTCCGCTTTAAAAAAGATTTGCCTTGTAACGGAAAACAAACCGACGTTTTCCGTTCACGCTGGGCATCGTACGAAAAACGCGATGAGCAATAATTGTTTCGGTTGACTCTAGTGCACACTGCAAAAACGAAATTGCAAAGATGTACCGAAACACCCCGTATATATTAGGAGAAAATTTCTGAGAATGTACGTTTGTGTGTTTGGAGCACAGGATTGGACGGCATTGATTCATGGACTGTGTAAACACCGGAAAAGAATAAAATCGAAGTATTTCAAATTTTGTGCTACAGAACTGTACTGACAATTGGATAGACTGATAAGATAAGGCATAAGGAAGTTGTGCGAAGAATCGACGAAAAAAAGAACATACGGAAACCATTGACAAGAAAAAGTGACAAGATTATACGACATGTATTAAGACGTCGGGAAATAATGGTGCTGGAGGGAGCAGTAGAGGGTAAAAACTGTAGGGATAGACAGTGATTGGAATACATCCGATAAATAACTGAGCACATATCAGTCACAAGACCGACGACTAAATAAAAAATTCGTATATACTGATCAGGCAGAACATTTTGACCACCGAACTATTATCGATATACTCGTAAACCAGTCCAGGAGATTGTAGCGTGATCTGGCGAGGAACTGCTAGTCAGACTCAGGAACGGTGCGTGTAATAACAAAGAGAGTGCTGTGCATGTGTAATATGTGGAACCCGCGCGATCTATCTGAGTTCGACCGCGGGCAGATTGTGATGGCCCGAAGGTTCGTTACGGACATTTCGGGAACTGCGAGACTTGCCGATGTTCGGAGAGAGCTGTAATGAGTGTGTTCAACACGTGGCGAAATCAGGTGAAACCACGTCCACAAGTCAGGGTTGGGAGGCCATCCCTTTTTACAAATGTCGGACGTCGTAGCTTCGACAGACTGGGAAAAGAAGACAGGAGACGAATTGTGGTGGAACTAACATCAAACTCTGATGGTGTTGAGACAGCAACCAGCCACAAATTTATTTTCAGTTCCTTTATTCAGAGCGTACCGTTACCGGTTTCGAATCATTGCTATTCATCTTCAGACTCTTTTCATGGATTCATTGCAATGTGTGGTGCGTTTTTACAGATTAATTGTCCTAAAATATAAATAATACATAATTATAAGCACGTCACACAGATGGTTGTGTTACAGATTTTCATTGGATGTGAGTTACGTGAAATATCGGTTCCGATTGTTTGTTTTTATAACATTCGTCCAACGGATGTGAATACAGGGCGTTTCAAAAAGAAAGAGCAGATTTCAAACATTTATTTCTCAAAAACTACAAATGATAGAAACACAATTCCAACGGTCCTTCACTCAATATGAGTACCAAATGTTACACAACAAATATCAAAACTGTACCTCAATATGAGCACCATTTGTTACACGACAAATATCAAACCGGTATCTCATTTCTTGCCACACACGACGCAACTGGTCTTTAGTTACCGAATTCACGGCCGCAACAATTCGATGTCGTACCTCTTGAAGAGTAGCGGGCATAGGTGGGACATAAACACAGTCCTTTATGTACCCCCACAAATAAAAATCGCAGGGTGTAAGGTCTGGTGACCTGGGAGGCCACAGACGATGACATTGATCTTGTGCTCCTGCTCTTCCAATCCACCGTCCTGGAATGGTGTTATTTAGGTACCGTCGTACAGGTTCAGAGAAGTGTGGTGGGGCGCCATCTTGCATGAAGATGAAGTGATTTGAATCTTCCTGAAGTTGAGGAAATAGCCAGTTTTCTAACATGTCCAGGTAAATGGTTCCTGTGATAGTTTTCTCCATGAAAAAGAAAGGTCCATAAACTTTGTTTACCGAAATTGTACAAAAGACGTTAACCTTTGGTGAGTCTCTTTCATGTTGAATAACGTCCCTCGGAGTTTCACTCGCCCAAATTCGTACGTTATGCCGATTAACTTTACCAGAAATGTGAAACGTTGATTCATCTGAAAAAATTAATCGTTCGGCAAAATTGTCCTCTTCCATGTCCTGTAGAATTGCAGTTGAAAATTCGAACCTTTTGTTGTGGTCGTCAGGACGCAATGCTTGCAATAACTGCAGTTTGTACGGCTTCATGTGCAGACGGTTACTCAGAACGCGCCATACCGTTGTTTTAGACATGTTTAGTTCGTGACTTGCCCGTGCCGTGGATTTTCTAGGGCTCCTTTCGTAAGCTGCACGGACACGCTCGACATTTTCATCCGATGTGCGTGGACGACCCGTGCTTTTTCGCTTGCAGATGCAACCATCTTCTACGAATCTGTGATGCCACTCATAAATTTGCTTATGACGAGGCGGCTGTTTGTTGAATTGACGGCGGAATGCACGTTGCACACCAACAATGGACTCTAACTTTGCAAATTGCAGCACACAAAATGATCGTTCCTGTGGTGTCGTCGCCATTTTCCTACAAACAAACGCCAGCGCCACTGCGGATTTGCATGGAACTTCTGCGCGGACCATTGAAAAACTTTGAACCTTTCTCTGACAAGAAACGTTTGAATTGTGTTTCTATCATTTGTAGTTTTTGAGAAATAAATGTTTGAAATCTGCTCTTTCTTTTTGAAACGCCCTGTATATTCCCACTGCATCCTTATTGTTGCACACGTAAATTTTTCTCACTGAACACTTTAGATTTGTCACAGAATAGATTTCTAATACGCGCCACATGTTTTGATACATACAAAGTGCTTACAAACATATGACTGTCAAAGATGCTATCATATTATGAAGATGTACCAAGTTTCGAAAAAGATCTTATATTCACTTATGCAACTGAAACCCCTTTTACACTAGTACAGAGAGACATTGGTTTTGTGAGTTTTAGAGCGAATACTGTTATATTAATTATAAAAAAAAATGGTTCAAAATGGCTCTGAGCACTATGGGACTTAACTGCTGAGGCCATCAGTCCCCTAGATCTTAGAACTACTTAAACCTAATTAACCTAAGGACATCACACACATCCATGCCCGAGGCAGGATTCAAACCTGCGACCGTAGCGGTTCCAGATTGTAGCGCCTAGAACCGCTCGGCCACTCCGTCCGGCACGTTAATTATGAAGCTTTTTCTTTTTTTCTTTTTTAGTACTGTATAGGTAAGACAGTACATTATTTATTTACCCTTTGAATAAAGGAACTGAAAATAAATTTGTGGCTGGTTGCTGTCTCAACACAACGAACATTTGTCTCAAATAACAGCCACGGTCTGCAACCATGTCATCATATGACAAAATTGCAATAAGATCAAACTTTAAGCTGGACAGGGTACGAGTGCACAGAACACTCGTAACGATGGGCCTCCGTAGCCGACGACCCACGCATGCGTCAATGTTAACACTACGAGATCGGTACTACGAGTGAAATAGGCACGTGACCATCAGCACTGGACATTGGCGCAGTGTGAATCCCGAGACCTTCTTTGTGACGCCGATGCGACGGCGCGAATCCGCCGTCTTCCAGGGGAACAGCTTCTTGGCACCTGTATTGCGGGACGAAAACAAGCTGGCGGCGGCTCCATTATGCTCCGGAAAACATTCTCGTGGGCATCCATGAGTCCAGTGGAGCTGCTGAAGGCACCACGACGGCCAAGGAGTATCTTTCGCTGGCTGCAGACCACGTACACCCCTTCATGACGACCATGTTCCCGACAGCAGTGGCTATTTTCAACACGATCATGCGCATGTCACAAGCCCCCCCGCCGCAGTTTACGGGAATTAGGTGACTCGTGTGTGCAGCGACCTAGTAAAGCCTCACTGTAATTCGTTCCAAAGGTGGACGTACCGGCTGTTAAGTAGGTGCTTACAATGTTCTGCCTGATCAGTGTACCGAGTGAGTCAGGAGCAAAGGTGCAGGCTTTTACGCAGTGGTGGACATTCTGAACAAACAGCATCATATGGACATATGCCCTATTTCGATGCTTTCCATGACAGAACACATTTAATGTGTACTGTTATTTATTTCCTGTACGATTCAAACATTTTCAATGTTTACAACGCACACAGTAATGCAGAGGAAGTGAAAAAGAGCAATTTGATACAGGACACTTTTAATACACTCCTGGAAATTGAAATAAGAACACCGTGAATTCATTGTCCCAGGAAGGGGAAACTTTATTGACACATTCCTGGGGTCAGATACATCACATGATCACACTGACAGAACCACAGGCACATAGACACAGGCAACAGAGCATGCACAATGTCGGCACTAGTACAGTGTATATCCACCTTTCGCAGCAATGCAGGCTGCTATTCTCCCATGGAGACGATCGTAGAGATGCTGGATGTAGTCCTGTGGAACGGCTTGCCATGCCATTTCCACCTGGCGCCTCCGTTGGACCAGCGTTCGTGCCGGACGTGCAGACCGCGTGAGACGACGCTTCATCCAGTCCCAAACATGCTCAATGGGGGACAGATCCGGAGATCTTGCTGGCCAGGGTAGTTGACTTACACCTTCTAGAGCACGTTGGGTGGCACGGGATACATGCGGACGTGCATTGTCCTGTTGGAACAGCAAGTTCCCTTGCCGGTCTAGGAATGGTAGAACGATGGGTTCGATGACGGTTTGGATGTACCGTGCACTATTCAGTGTCCCCTCGACGATCACCAGTGGTGTACGGCCAGTGTAGGAGATCGCTCCCCACACCATGATGCCGGGTGTTGGCCCTGTGTGCCTCGGTCGTATGCAGTCCTGATTGTGGCGCTCACCTTCACGGCGCCAAACACGCATACGACCATCACTGGCACCAAGGCAGAAGCGACTCTCATCGCTGAAGACGACACGTCTCCATTCGCCTGTCGCGACACCACTGGAGGCGGGCTGCACGATGTTGGGGCGTGAGCGGAAGACGGCCTAACGGTGTGCGGGACCGTAGCCCAGCTTCATGGAGACGGTTGCGAATGGTCCTCGCCGATACCCCAGGAGCAACAGTGTCCCTAATTTGCTGGGAAGTGGCGGTGCGGTCCCCTACGGCACTGCGTAGGATCCTACGGTCTTGGCGTGCATCCGTGCGTCGCTGCGGTCCGGTCCCAGGTCGACGGGCACGTGCACCTTCCGCCGACCACTGGCGACAACATCGATGTACTGTGGAGACCTCACGCCCCACGTGTTGAGCAATTCGGGGGTACGTCCACCCGGCCTCCCGCATGCCCACTATACGCCCTCGCTCAAAGTCCGTCAACTGCACATACGGTTCACGTCCACGCTGTCGCGGCATGCTACCAGTGTTAAAGACTGCGATGGAGCTCCGTATGCCACGGCAAACTGGCTGACACTGACGGCGGCGGTGCACAAATGCTGCGCAGCTAGCGCCATTCGACGGCCAACACCGCGGTTCCTGGTGTGTCGGCTGTGCCGTGCGTGTGATCATTGCTTGTACAGCCCTCTCGCAGTGTCCGGAGCAAGTATGGTGGGTCTGACACACCGGTGTCAATGTGTTCTTTTTTCCATTTCCAGGAGTGTATATCAAGTTGCGAAACTACCTCAAATTGGCCTACAAAAACAACCCAAGTCACAGCGCATGCGCGTCGAGCGAGATTTTCAATATTCTCGCGCTATATTCGAGCAAACTATCAGTCCTAGAGAAAAAATGAATAGGACGTTTTTTTGGAGGAAATTTAATGTTTAATTTTGTACTGTGATACGTTTACGATGGAGGGTGCGGTTTTATGAGCTGTTCGCGAAAAATGTACAAACATTATATTACATTTGTTCGATGTCGGAAACCATTCAAATAGGGCATACGTCCATATGACTCACTCTGTTTTCACTAGTCGACAATGTTTAACTGTATGAAGTACCTTGCCGCGCAGGATTAGCCGAGCGGTCTTAGGTGCTGCGGTCAAGGACTGTACGGCTCGTCCCGGTGGAGGTTCGAGTCCTCCCTCGGGCATGGGTGTGTGTGTGTGTGTGTGTGTGTGTGTGTGTGTGTTTGTCCTTAGGATACTTAAGGTTAAGTAGTGTGTAAGCTTAGGGACCGATGACCTTCGCAGTTAAGTCCCGTAAGATTTCACACAAAAAAAAATTGGTTCAAATGGCTCTGAGCACTATGGGACTCAACTGCTGAGGTCATTAGTCCCCTAGAACTTAGAACTAGTTAAACCTAACTAACCTAAGGACATCACAAACATCCATGCCCGAGGCAGGATTCGAACCTGCGACCGTAGCGGTCTTGCGGTTCCAGACTGCAGCGCCTTTAACCGCACGGCCACTTCGGCCGGCTAAGATTTCACACACATTTGAACATTTTTTATGAAGTACCTTCCAGGAGTCAACAATCTCTACAGTGCATCATGTCTTAAGGACAGATTCTAAGGGTTCGATTCTTCATACATGGGGTTGGGTGGACACCCCGTACTGTGACAGTGCTGACGTTCCACAAACAATGAAGCATATAGCAGTGTACTGCCCCCTCCGTGGCTTCCCTGGAAATCGAGTGGATTCGAACCTGGTTACTTCTTAAGTGGTCGATTGGATCAATGGCTTAGCTATAAAGATCTAAACTGTATTTTAATGTGTGTGTGATACTGTAATTTATGTGTTATTGTGATTGTTATGTATCATACGCTAAATAAATAAAATACAGGGTAGGTATTTTCTAAATTGTTTCACTTCCTTATTTTACCACTAAGAAAGCTGTAATGACGATTGTAGAATTGGTTTATTCAAAGAAACGATTCCTCAGCGCAACCACGAGAGGACAAAGGTAGTGTCTGTGAACAAAGGTAGGCACTCGACATTCGTGCATCTAGTACAGGCAGGCTGTTGCAGTGAAGTCAGCAGTTAACGTGTGGAATCGTGGGCGTCCCTCCGCGCGTCCGCGATAGCCAGAAACGAACGACAACGACGAGCAGCGGCGCGGAGGAGAGCGAGCGAACGGACTGCAGCGCGCCGTGCCGTGCGGTGCGCTGCCGCGCTCTGACGTGACCTTATTTTGAGCGGCAGTCGGCGGGGGCGGAGGGCGCAGCGTGAGCGCTCTGGCGCAGCGAACAGCGGGAGCAAGGCGGACGGCGATAAACGGGGCGAAAGGGGGCGGCCGAGAGCGGCTCCAGCCCCGCTGCCCGGCACACGCACGGCGCGGGGGCGGCTCCTGTTTTAGCTTAGCGGGGTGGCGGCGTGGGCGGCGGCGGCGGCAGCGGCGGTCGTTTAATAAAGGCGCCGCGACGCCGGTGACGACCGCCGTCTCTGGTCCGGTCCGGCCGCCCGCGTTACGCTGCGCGGCGCGACGAGACACGGATCCACACGCAAGGTCGCAGCATCCAGCTGGAAGCTACCGGCGGCATACATGCATGTAGCACGTACAGCTACGACCTGGTAGATGAGGTACAGGAACGAACAAAACACGAAACATACACTGCCTGAACAGTACACCGAGGCCAATCACACCAAATATTACACCCCCTCACGATACTAGACAAATAGGATGAGCACAGGTGGGTGTTAAGTCATTGTGAACACACAGTTCCATTCCCAAATGAGATCCCCCAGGCTGTGGCTAAGCCATGTCTCCGCAATATCCTTTTATTTCAGGAGTGCTCGTTCTGCGAGGTTCGCAGGACAGCTTCTGTAAAGCTTGGAAGGTAGGAGACGAGGTACTGGCAGAAGTAAAGCTGTGAGGACGGGGCGTGAGTCGTGCTTGGGTAGCTCAGTTGGTAGAGCACTTGCGCGCGAAAGGCAAAGATACCGAGTTCGAGTCTCGGTCCGGCACACAGTTTTAATCTGCCAGGAAGTTTCACACGGTTCCATTAGTTATATTTTATTGCAATCAATTTCTACTGTAATATTATCTACATCGTATCTGCTTATCGCATGGCTTTTTGGTTTCTGATACTTTGTAGCTGATGTTCTAGTCCACCTCTGCTAAAGTCTCTATACTGTGACGCTTAATGATTGTTACGAGTATGCGCCGGAATCGCAGAGAGGCCATGCAAATTTATGTTTTAAGTGATTTTCCTAAACCGCTTGACGCAAATGGTGGGAAGGTCCTTCTGAAAAGTACAGGGCCGAATTCAGTCCCCATCCTTCCTCAATCCGAACAGGCGACCCGTCTGTAATAACCTCCTTCTCATCAAATCTTCTTTTGCTCCTTCCTTTTTTCCTCCCTTCCTTTTTACAAAAGGCTTATCCCTCCTATCTCCTCCTTCCTTAAGACATTACGGTATATTGATAATTTTTACTTATGGACCGTCTGAAAGCAACTGAATAAAACACTATTTTAGTTCCATACGCGTTTCGCCTTTATTTTTTGCAAGGCATCATCAGTGGCAGGTAGTGTGGACAATTTTTTACATATTAAGCTCCTGTTGCATTTTTGGTGTTGTTCTTCTTCTTATGAATGCCAATTTGCGGTTTTTTCCCCACATTCCACAGAATTATGAACTGAACGCTTGTTTCAATCCGTATGGCACTAAAATTGTGTTTTATTCAGTTCCTGTCAGACGGTCCATAAGTAAAAATTATCAATACACCGTAATATTACACGCAACTGAGGAAGACAGGACTACAAAAGTTGAAGATGTTCCTTAAGGCAGTTGGGATCTTAGCAACCCCTAACTTTTACCATTCCTTACAAGTCCTACAACGATATGCAATCCTCCTACGTCTACCAGTTGATTGTACTTCTCCCTCAAATCAAATTTCTCGAACACGTCCGCAAACCGTACGAATCCAATAAACTTGATAAACAGAACTGTGTTGTCCCTACAATCCTCTCCATGCCCTGTCTGCCGCCCGCTGGTACCTACATGCACTACCCCTTTCTTCTCCCTCCCTGCCACCACTAGTCATACCTATCTCCAAAGAAACTTCAGCGGGCTCCCTCTTTCCTAACACAGAACTTACTGCCAAATTTACTCATCTTCTTAGATTAAGGCTGCAATGGCCTTTCACTTTCCTGACTACTATAATCTACCTTCGCTCTTCACTTACCGTGTCAATAGCTGCTAGACAAAGCGATCCATCCGTATTTAGCACCACACACACTATTTTCATCTGTGCTTTTATACGAGGGCAGTTCAATAAGTAATGCAACACATTTTTTTTTTCTGAAACAGGGGTTGTTTTATTCAGCATTGAAATACACCAGGTTATTCCCCAATCTTTTAGCTACACAACACTATTTTTCAACGTAATCTCCATTCAATGCTACGGCCTTACACCACCTTGAAATGAGGGCCTGTATGCCTGCACGGTACCATTCCACTGGTCGATGTCGGAGCCAACGTCGTACTGCATCAATAACTTCTTCATCATCCGCGTAGTGCGTCCCACGGATTGCGTCCTTCATCGGGCCAAACATATGGAAATCCGACGGTGCGAGATCGGGGCTGTAGGGTGCATGAGGAAGAATAGTCCACTGAAGTTTTGTGAGCTCCTCTCGGGTGCGAAGACTGTGAGGTCTTGCGTTGTCATGAAGAAGGAGAAGTTCGTTCTGATTTTTGTGCCTACGAACACGCTGAAGTCGTTTCTTCAATTTCTGAAGAGTAGCACAATACACTTCAGAGTTGATCGTTTGACCATGGGGAAGGACATCGAACAGAATAACCCCTTCAGCGTCCCAGAAGACTGTAACCATGACTTTACCGGCTGAGGGTATGGCTTTAAACTTTTTCTTGGTAGGGTAGAGGGTGTGGCGCCACTCCATTGATTGCCGTTTTGTTTCAGGTTCGAAGTGATGAACCCACGTTTCATCGCCTGTAACAATCTTTGACAAGAAATTGTCACCCTCAGCCACATGACGAGCAAGCAATTCCGCACAGATGGTTCTCCTTTGCTCTTTATGGTGTTCGGTTAGACAACGAGGGACCCAGCGGGAACAAACCTTTGAATATCCCAACTGGCGAACAATTGTGACAGCACTACCAACAGAGATGTCAAGTTGAGCACTGAGTTGTTTGATGGTGATCCGTCGATCATCTCGAACGAGTGTCTTCGCACGCTCCGCCATTGCAGGAGTCACAGCTGTGCACGGCCGGCCCGCACGCGGGAGATCAGACAGTCTTGCTTCACCTTGCGGCGATGATGACACACGCTTTGCCCAACGACTCACCGTGCTTTTGTCCACTGCGAGATCACCGTAGACATTCTGCAAGCGCCTATGAATATCTGAGATGCCCTGGTTTTCCGCCAAAAGAAACTCGATCACTGCCCGTTGTTTGCAACGCACATCCGTTACAGACGCCATTTTAACAGCTCCGTACAGCGCTGCCACCTGTCGGAAGTCAATGAAACTATACGAGACGAAGCGGGAATGTTTGAAAATATTCCACAAGAAATTTCCGGTTTTTTCAACCAAAATTGGCCGAGAAAAAAAAATGTGTTGCATTACTTATTGAACTGCCCTCGTAATAATACGTTCAAGATGAATCGCATCTTATGAAACTTTCACCAGCTGCGACATAGTCGCCAATACAAACAGTGATCCAGGTACTGCCAATTTTTTTTTTTTTTTTTAATTCCAGGCTTTGATCACAATATAAAGTCTTTCGACGATAACCGTTTTCAGTCAGTAATGACCATCTTCAGATCTGTTCTACACCATTACGGCTTTATCACATTATCACATTACTGACTGAAACTGGTCATCGTCGAAGCACTTTATATTGTGATCAGAGACTGGAATAAAAAAACCATTATGTTACTTTAATACCATCATTTTACCTATTTTTATTGTAAAAAATTGTGCACCTATTTTCTTAAGTATCATTTAGACGAAGACCAATAATATCGCTGCACATGAAGTATGTGCCTGGATCTGACATCAACATCAATATGAATAGGGACTTCCGTATGGTACGATTCTGCACAAAATATGGCAATATATTCAGTGCCGATGATTACTTTCTTCTTGAAATTGATGATGGCAGTCTGCGAAACGCGAATTCGAAAAAAAGTCCTACCTAGACAAGTGGTTCTCATCCTAGGGGGGTAAAATATAATTTTATGAGAGATAAAAATAAGACGATTCAATTGTGTTTCGATCACGAGACTAAATTTTTAAAAGATTGTTACTATTATCACTATTTTGTAAGACAAATTGATTGCATAAGTCACCAATAATCAGATTTTTTCAACGGCTCTGAGCACTATGGGACTCAACATCTTAGGTCATAAGTCCCCTAGAACCTAGAACTACTTAAACCTAACTAACCTAAGGACATCACACACACACATGCCCGAGGCAGGATTCGAACCTGCGACCGTAGCAGCCCTTTTTTCAACGCATTGTGTTCGAAGTTACTGCGCATGAAACGTATGTGCGAACAGCTTCCCCAAATAGTCCGCCCACTTTACACAGTGCACTACATCCATCTATAATAGTGAAAGATGAGACGTACATATCTCATATGCTTAAACATCTCATTAAAATGCTTTCTTCGAGGTGTAGGTAGTTTCCTCAATACAGTAGAAACTGCTTCATTATTCACTCTGCAACAATAAACGAACTAATTAAGAGCGGAATAGAACAGTAACGATGTGTTTCTTACTTTAGGGCCTACACAATACTATTATTATTATTATTGTTATTATTATTGGTAGTGGTCATTTATTTCAGTTTAGAAGTAAGGAGTCCAACAGTCAAGTGATTTACACGTAGCAGGCCGCTAGGGAGATGAGTGGTGCAGGAAAAGCATGTTTTGTAACAAGTGTCTTTTAGCCTTCTTTTCTGAGGAGTTGTAGGTAGCACTCGCGATGCACTGAAAATTACTTCAAATTTCTATAAACAAAAAAATTTTTAGAGCCAAGGACTACCACTTGTCTCATTGACTCATTATGTCATGGTTTAATAAAACACCTGGTGACTTCTCATATCACTGAGAGGCGAAGGCCAGGTTAAAACGCAGACTGAAAACCGCACGGTCCGACTGGGTTTCGATCCCGCGATCTCGAGATTTCGAGTCATGCGCTTTATTGCTAGACCTCCAGACCCGACTAGTTATTCCAGAAATGAAAGTCTTCAAAGAAAATTATTTTTCATTCTAAAGCTCAGTTTGGCGATAACACTGATGGTTGTGGGAGAGGATGGGGTGATATCTAATATCTGACTCTAGTCCAGGGGTTATGGTTTCCGAATGGCCAGGAATCACTGATCACGACCAGTGGGTTCCCAAGCTTTACCTCTGACAGACACTTCGATAATCCTTATGCTCTGATGGAAAACCTTTTCTTTTATTTTGAAAGTTAGTAAAATTTCAAAATATGAAAACATTTCAATTTAATTAAAAGTAATTAGTATATCGAAAATATCTAAAAAAAAGTCGGCATGTTATTAATAGTTTATTCACACGAGTGCTCCGCGGGACACAGTTTGGGAAAGTGTAATCTAGACAGATCACTGATCTTTTTTTCTAGACTTTCTACCTTACGTAATCATATAGAGTGTACTTAGACCTTAGTGAAAGGACACGAGTAGCGGGTTCTCGGTGGCTGGCAGCCACGGAGGAGAGAGCGATCGATGTGGTCGCTGGCGACCGCCCAGTGGAGAACACGTGCGCCGAAACCTCGTGCGCTAGCCACGTGCCCGTCTGCCTATCCGGGGTTTCCCGTGTAGCTCACAGTCGTTCGCTCGCTTCAATAGCTGTGCGCTCCGCTCAGAGAACTGGTGAGCCTAAATGAGACGTCGTGACAAAATGAGTAGTTACGCAATATACGACGAGTTACGCACTTTTTGGCGAAACAAAACATGGTACCTCGAGCTCAAAGAGATGGCGACGTCAGATGCGAAATTAGCATTTTCATATCTACACTTGCGTTCCGCAAATCACAATCATTTCCCATCGCCCTTTTTCAGTCAGTCAGCGGATGGTTCGCGGAAAAGTAGACTCTCGATAGCCCATGCATGACACCGAATTTCTGATTTCGATGTTACAATCGTCAAGTGAGATACAGCTAGAAGGAGACAGTGTTGTTCTTTACTCAGTTTGGTACGTAGGCTTTCGAAAAGTTGTGACCGATATGCAAATGCTTTGACACCTCCGACTGCAGTGCGTTGTACATCTCTGCGACACGCCACAATGATTCAACGAAATATTGCCAAATCATACAGCTCTTGTGGAAATTAATATTTTACCGGCGAATTAAATGTTCGAAGAGATTTCGGGATTGCAGCCTGTCGTCGTAAACTTCACTCCAAGATATTTCGACTGGACATCTGCCAGCCACCTTCAGCTGACCCATCGAAGACTGACGGAGACGCTCTCCGCTCCGCCATATAAAGCACTTTTGAGAGTATCGCCGCGCGTGCGTCAGAGTTACGGTGACAACGCCCGGCAGCAGCTCCCTCGCTGGTGGAACTGCAGGGATCCGCTGTCTTCGGTGTTGCCGCTCTCCGCAGCCATCGGAGTACTCTGAAGTCTTCGTCTGGAGCAAATCTCGGACATGATGGGTTTCCACGCATTATCCAGTTGGTCACGTCCCATTAGATTTTCCGCGATGCGTATTTCAACGGATTCTTTTATAATGGAGTCCCAAAGAGTACATTGAAAGTTCGTTGGAGATACGATGTTCCGCAATTCCAGACTTGCTGGGTTGGAGAAGGCGACTGCAACGTTAATGTTCCGTGCAATGTTCTTCCACTGCGGGTGTTGTTTGTCCTGTATGGGTCACATCACACTGACATTGTATTTTCTTAATTCCCGCCTTCCTCAATAGCAAATTATTCTTCACCGATCCCGGTAAGTCCGAAATCTTAGATGGTGGGCGGAAAATTGTAAGAATTCTCGCTATTTTGAACGAAATATTTCCAACAAAGTGAACAAAAGGTAGGGACTTTGCTGGCGCGTTCTCGTCTTTATCCACTTCCCGGTTCTTGGTCTTAGCTGAGAATGCCCTGTTTTTCAGGTGAATGTGATTCGCAGTTTGGCCCCTCCCCCAAATTAACCAACCAACCAACTAACTTAACACAAGGCTTCCGGTCTAGTTTTTTGTAGCACTCAAGTTGCTTTCAGAGTAGGATGATACTATAGCTCCATACTTAATGTACAACAGCTCGTTCGTGGGAAAATCCGTAACCTAAGATTGGAAAGTTCCACAAGTCACGCCAATACGCAGGAAAGGAAATCGAAGTAACCCATTGAATTACACACCCATATCACTAACGTCGATTTGCAATAGGATTTTGGGACAGACACTGTGCTCGACTGCAGTCATGGACTGTGCGGCTGGTCCCGGCGGAGGTTCGAGTCCTCCCTCGGGCATGGCTGTGTGTGTTTGTCCTTAGGATAATTTAGGTTTAGTAGTGTGTAAGCTTAGGGACTGATGACCTTAGCAGTTAAGGCCCATAAGATTTCACACACATTTGAACATTTTTTGAACTGTGCTCGAGCGTAATGAATCACCTCGAAGAAAACAATTCATTGACAAATACCAACACGGCTACAGAAAACATCGTTCTCGTGAAACACAACTAGCTCTTCATTCTCACGAAGTAATAAGTGCTGTCGACAAGGTCGTGAAACTGGTTCCATATTTTTAGATTTCCAGAAGGTTTTTGACACCGTTTTTCACAAGCGACTTTTAATTAAATTGCGTGCCTATGGAATATCGTCACAGATGTGTGACTGGATTCGTGATTATTGTCAGACAAGTCTCAGCAGAGACTGAGAACCATTTACTATGATAAAGAGGAGCATTTGAGACAATGCACAATAATTCTTACTGCTTCTACTCAGTATGAATTTATGAGAATCACAACCCGATGCCCAAACCATCACACGGAAGCATTATCGAATGACTTAGGGTGAATGATATATACATGTGTGTGTGTGTGTGTGTGTGTGTGTGTGTTTATTTGAGAAAGATCTAAGGATATGCGCCTGTTTATTTGAGAAAGATCTAAGGATATGCGCGTTGTCTGTATCTCTGTTTGACTGTGTAAGTTAGTAATGATCAGCGACTTACATGACTTGGTTCAAATGGCTCTGAGCACTATGGGACTTAACAGCGGAGGTCATCAGTCCGACTTACATGACACTGTTCATGTATACCTCTACGATCTCTGCACTGTTTTTGCTTTTATTTTGTATTCCTGTGTGATATCTGATGATACAAACGTATGTATACAAGAACTTGCAATGTGCTTTTTGCTGATACATCTTGCAGTTTTGACGTGTCTTTTATGACAACAGAAAGACGATGCATTTAGGACACAACGCGTAAAACGAAAAATGCCGATTCACAGCCGATAACTGAAGGCAAAATTGAAGGAACAAAAGAAACTGGAAGAAATACGACGTATTTGCTACTAAACATTTTGCAGTGGACGGGACTATAATATACTGATACATGGCATAAAAAAACAACGAAGCAAACATCGATTTGTGGATAAGCATTAGAATAAACGTTGAATGCTGTACGGCAGAAGTGCTCGAAACGTGCATGTAGGTCCCCGTAGCATAGGTGTGCATTCTTGGGCGAGCTTTAGCGCCCGAAATTGGATTGTCAGCAGAGCTTAAACGCCGCGAAGAGCAGAGTAAGTAGCGAGACGAGGATGTAACAGGTGCGGCAATAACCACTCTGCGGCGGCGTCCACGCACCGGGATGCTTTGTAATCGCGCCTAATTGACGGGAATAAAGAATTGAAGCCCGCGGGGTTCAATTTCAAATAAACGGCCCGTTTAGGCGGGCACAAAGCGGCGTCGGCCCTCATTGTGACGAGCGCTTAATCACTTCCAACTGCTTCGCTCGCCGCTTCTTTCTCTTTTTTTCCGCCGCACGCCTACCTGTTGATCAAAGAACGCAGCTAACACAAACAGAATGCCTGGAAACAGCGCAGCACGCATTCCCGCGGACCGCGCTAAACGACCGCCTGCGTCATGGTGTAGTGGCGCCAGTCACTCGCGGAGGCGACCAGGCCCAAAGGACCCACCCGCAGCCACACATCGAAGCGTAACACTTTTCTCAAATTCTGGAACCACTGACTGTGGGCTAAGTCACAACTGGCCCGTACAGAAGGATTTGAAAGGAGGCAGTAGTTCAGAAAATAATGTAACAATGTTGTAGCCTATGCAACGTGTAATTCAACCCGTACATTGAACAAGCAGTAAAGGAAACTAAGGGGAATGTTCGAATGGTTCGAATGGCTCTGAGCACTATGGGACTTAACATCTATGGTCATCAGTCCCCTAGAACTTAGAACTACTTAAACCTAACTAACCTAAGGACATCACACAACACCCAGTCATCACGAGGCAGAGAAAATCCCTGACCCCGCCGGGAATCGAACCCGGGAACCCGGGCGTGGGAAGCGAGAACGCTACCGCACGACCACGAGCTGCGGAATGTTCGAAAGTGAATTAAATTTCAGGTAGAATAAGTAAAAAAATTGGCTGTTTTCCGATGTCATCATAATTCTATCGGTTATTTCAAAGATCTTGGACGACCAGTTGAACGGAATGGACTGTGTATCGGAAAAAAAAGTTATAACATCAATAAAGATAAA
The DNA here is from genome assembly GCF_023898315.1 of Schistocerca nitens. Taxonomy (NCBI): domain Eukaryota; kingdom Metazoa; phylum Arthropoda; class Insecta; order Orthoptera; family Acrididae; genus Schistocerca; species Schistocerca nitens. The sequence continues at coordinate 38,699,384 of NC_064620.1, forward strand.
ACATGTTATGACGAAGAAATTAAATTAGGAAATGAGACGGTAATAGTAGCTGACGAAATTTGCCATTTTCACAGAAAAATAAACGATGGCAGAAGTTTTAAATTAAAAGGAAGGTCAGCGTTGGCCGTAATACTGATGTTTTATTGATAGCAGAATCGATTTTCCATCACATAGTGATCATCTTCAGTGCTGTGGTGTACAAATTAAACTCAGACACTGGTATCAAGTTATCAATAACCAAAACACAATGATCGCTTCTCAGTTTTGGTTATTGATAACTTGATACCAGTGTACAAGTTAAACTCAGACACTGGTATCAAGTTATCAATAACCAAAACTGAGAAGCGATCGTTGTGTTTTGGTTACTGATAACTTGATACCAGTGTACAAGTTAAACTCAGACACTGGTATCAAGTTATCAATAACCAAAACGGAGAAGCGATCGTTGTGTTTTGGTTACTGATAACTTGATACCAGTGTACAAGTTAAACTCAGACACTGGTATCAAGTTATCAATAACCAAAACTGAGAAGCGATCATTGTGTTTTGGTTACTGATAACTTGATACCAGTGTCTGAGTTTAACTTGTACACCACAGCACTGAAGATGATCACTATGTGATCGAAAATCGATTCTGCTGTCAATAAAACATCAATATTACGGCCAACGCTGACCTTCCTTTTAATGTAACATATATGATCGTTGTGCGCATAGCACTTCATGGAGTCGCCAGACAAGTAAAGGGAATGTTAGATGTAGACTGGCAATAGATAAAAGAAGCTTTCGTGTAAAAGGGAATCACGGAAGTCTTCTGTGAAAGTAGTGTAGCCTTATATGGACGTGAAACGAGTACGATAAGCAGTACAGACAAGAGCGAAACATGCTTTTTAAATGCTACGCGTGGGTGGGTGTGTTTTTGGAACTTATGGGCGCTCAACGGGCTCATCAGCGCCCTTACACTTACCAAAAGAAACGAAATAAATGTTACCTGAAAAAGTCGAAGATTTCACGTAGAGGTCGGATAATTAATGAAGAGGATCGTCTTCAGTGAGGGTACCGCAGCAATATATTTACCTGAATGAATGTGACACTTTTATCCACTCAGGTTGTTAATATAATTATACTTTTCTTTCGTTTCACCACTAGTTTCGTCTTTTCAAGTCACTGTCTAGTAATTAACCCAGAAAAGCTGCCACATGAATGGCAGCATCTTTACATTTTGTGTTTCCGTTCGTTTTGGTTTACAAAAATGTAACAGCAGATTGCCAACAAAACATATGTATGGCCTGTATTGGAATACTAACGAAGTGGCGTGGTGGTTACCACAATGGACTCGAATTACAGAGGACAGCAATTCAACTTCCTGTCCAGGAATCACTATTTACGTTTTCCTCGCTTTTCCTAAATCACTTAAGCCAAATGTCTGGATGCTGTCTCTAATGAGAACGTTAAACCCTAACTTACTTCCGCTATTTTGTATAATGGAATACTGCTGAGGTGTAGATTGATCAGCTAGAACGTTCTGACCACGGACCTACTATGAATACAAGTCCGTCCAGGCGACAGGTGTGCTATCCCCTTGCACGCACTCACCTCGCTGTTGAGCTCACGGGTCATGCGTCGGTGGGAGGATGAGTGGCTGGAAGTGACTGACAATAAGCTCCGTATAGTCAAGCCCACAACGCGTGTGTGGTGTACGTCCTTTGAGCCCCATCGACGGGACGAGGTTCTCCTCACTCGGCTTCGAATAGGCCACAGCCATACGACGCACGGCTTCCTGCTCCGGCGAGAGGACCCTCCAATTTGTGGTGCTTGCGGCGTCCAGGTCACTGTGCGCCACGTTTTATTGGATTGCGTTTTATTTTCTGACCAGCGGGTCGCGGCTGACTTGCCAGCGGGCCTGCCATCTCTTTTAGGCAACACTCGGACGTTTGTGGTTAAAGTTTTAAAGTTCTGTGCCCTGTCAAATGTTTTTACAAAGATTTTAGGGAGAGGATTTTAATTTGCTCACTGTGTGACAAGCTCGCCCATATTTTATGTAAGTGGCCAGCCAATAACAATTTCCTGTGACATTCTTGTTGCTATGTTTCCCCTTTCCTTAGGTTTTACTTTCTTATGTAGCATTTTCCTTCTTTTCCTGCTTTCTTTGAGTGTATGCTTTAGTTTTCTTAGGTCTGTCCACATTCGTTCCTTTTAATGTGTGTCAGAGCGCTGATGACCTCGATGTTGAGCGCCCATAAGCCCCAACACACCACCACCACCACAGCAGCGTCCCATGGCGAGGAATGACTGCTAGTCAGACAAACTCACGGTGAATGTAGTATCAGAGAGCGTGCCGCCCGTGTGTAGAACGAGAAAGGAGCGCGATCTGACCTAGGGCAGACTGTGATGGTCCGGAGGCTCGGCACGAGCATTTAGGAAACTGCAAGACTTGCCGAGTGTTCGACAGGAGCTGTGGTGAGTGTCTTCATCGCGTGGCGAAACCAAGGTGAAACCACGTCCACACGTCGTGGGACTGGACAGCCACCCCTCATTACAGATGTCGGACGTTATAGGCTGAGCAGACTGGGAAAACAGAACAGGCGGCGAATTGTTGCGGCACTAACATCAAAAATTTATGCTGGGCAAAATACAGGTGTGTCTGAACAAGCAGTGCACAGAACAGTCCTAACGATGGGGTTCCGCTGACGACGACACATGCATATACCAATGTTAACACCACGACATCGGCAACTACGACTTAAACGGGCACGTGACCATCGGCACTGGATGCTGGCGCCGCGTCTGAGCGTTGCACGGTCTGGTGAATCCCGATACTTTCTTCATTATGCCGATGGGAGGGTGCGAATCTGTCGTCTTCCTGGGGAACAGCTCTTTGACACGTATACCGCGGGACGGAGACAAGCTGGCGGCTGCTCCATTATGCTCTGGGGAACATTTACGTGGGCATCCGTTGGTCCAGTGGAGGTAGTGCAAGGCACCATGACGGCCAAGGAGTATCCTACAGCGGTTGCAGACCACGTGCACCCCTTCCTGACTATCATGTTTCCCGACAGCAGCGCCATTTTTCAGCAAGAACATCCGCCATGTCACAAGGCCAGGGGTGTGGTGGAGTGGTTCGAGGAACACAGTGGCGGGTTCCAATTGATGTGCTGGCCCCCCAACTCGACAGATCTGAACCCCATCGAACACATCTGGGGTGTGAGTGAACGTGGCGTCCTCTCCCCGGAATTCACGGGAATTAGGTGACTCGCGCGCGTGCAGATGTGGTACCAGTTTCCTCCAGCGACCTACGAAGGCCTCACTGCTTCCATATCACGACCGAGGCCTCATTGCTTCGATGCCACGACGCGTGACCGCTGTTACCCGTGCCAAAGGTGGACATACTCACTATTAGGTAGGTGGTCATAATGTTCTGGCTGATCAGCGTATGTGACCGACAGCAGATCCAGGTGGCAAAGGCGAGCATACGCAGTGGAGGGCGGCGAGATGCCCGCAGCGAGAGTACCACAAACATAACGTAAATTTCGGATGGCAAACACTTGAAGAAAGACACCTAATATCCAGTGAGACCTATTTACAAAATGCCCCTCACCGCTTTCCGCGAGGGAACCTGCCTATATTTTGTCCCCTAAATATCTTTCCCCGGGAGCAGTATTTTCTCGTCTTGCTTTCTCCGTCGATAGGCGTATTTCTAGTCCCACCAACAAAGAGCTACAAGCAAAGATCCCTCCCGTTCCTTCTTATACGGTGTTACTTCTATGGCGTTGGCCTCTCAGTGAAAAATGTTTGCTCGAATATAGGTACAAAAGATTATTGAAGATCATTCAGTGCGAAATCCCTGGAATAATTATACTTAACATTCCAACTTCTAACAAGTGTGCTCATTTACAGTAGTCAACATCAGCAACGTAGAGGGCAAAACAAATCAGCATTCTGTTATGAAATGATAAACAAGGTATCAAAAATAACTATTTCTGTCTGTGAAACTCTGACATTTCCTCTTCCGAGTTTGGGAAGAATTTCATCGTATAAGAGAATTCCGCTAACACACAACTGCGGCTACCGTGGTTTTCTATGAAAATGGCGGTTCTCTAGAGCTTCTTCAGATAATACCGCTGATTTCCGCCATACTCTCCGGCGACACCGGGCACAGAGAAACAGCGCCTGCACTCCTCACACAGATGCTGCTTTATAAAACTCGGCATCAAAATTTTATTTCATTCAATTATTCAACTTACGAAGGTAAACAAAATTCAGTTTGTTTAACAAACCAAACACCGAATAACGTCTGAGGTGTCAAATCCAATGCAATCATAAATGGCCGTACCTTATGTCGCTGTTTTCTCATTAAACGGTCATCGTGTTTTTCTCGGAATTATTAAGCGAGGAGTTACAAAGTAGAACGTCAGTTAAATACAACTGTCGTCATTTTCATCATCATCATATTTATCATTATCAGCCAACTGACATCGACTGTTAGACAAGTATCTCTTTCACATTACGGTCTTACAGTCTCCAGTTACAGGCACGTATTTCGACCAACACTGTTATGTGTCGGACTTCATGCAAGAGCAGAAGTGTTTTCTGCACCTGCCTCCGCACCTGATAATGCTAACTTTCGCTTGTTCCACTCCTGGCTGCGAAAACGCTTTCATCCCCAGCAGTTCGCCGGCAAGAGGACGTGAGGTAGCAGTGTGCTGTTCGTTACCAGTAGACTCTGTGCCAACGTCCTGGACATACAGTAACTGCAAGCGATCCTACCGCGTTTCATGGAGTGAAGACATTGTTATGTGACCCGCGCCTCACACGCACACACACGCAGTACTACTACTACTACTACTACTACTACTGCTTCTACTTCGAAAAGAAATCTGACGCGTTCTGGTTTTTCCATATACAGCCATACACACCAATATAAATAACATTAACAAGCACTCGATATAGTACAGCTCAGGATGCCCATGATTTGAGTGACACGAATGGCACCATAGAAACAACAGAAAGGGTGTCCAGAGAGACAGATATATATATATATATATATGAGATATGAGCTCACGGTTGGCACAGACGCGCAGCGCGCACGCTGGAACTTCCTCGGCTGGCAGGTTCGGCCAGGCAACTTCCCGTTGGCGGCGTCCACAGCTCGGCTGCCGCCAAGTAGGCCGCGCCGCACATGCCGACGCCCGTGGCATTGCCCTCTGGCGCAGCCACCTCCCATTTTACTTTGAATAGGAAAAGATTCAGCAACAGCCACGCATAGCGATGGATGCGGTTCCCACGTTACCACATATCTCCTTGGTGGGTATGGAACTTGCCATGTTTCTTCAAGCCTTTTCTAACGTTATAAGGAGGTTTTCGTATTTGAAAAAGTGCTGTTAATACCGTACACAATTAATCTGGTGGATAACACCTGCAGCCCTATGAGGCAATTCGTAGACGATGCAGTTGTGAAGTGACGTCGTTAGAATCTTGTAGATGACTTTCCATCAAGATAACCGCGCGGGATTAGCCAAGCGGTCTGGGCGCTGCAGTCATGGACTGTGCGGCTGGTCCCGGCGGAGGTTCGAGCCGTCCCTCGGGCACGGGTGTGGGTGTGTTTGTCCTTAGGATAATTTAGGTTAAGTAGTGTGTACGTTTAGGGACTGATGACGTTACCAGTTGAGTCCCATAAGATTTCACAGACATTTGAACATTTTTCCATCAAGATAAATAATGCGCGTAAACATACGAAAGCGTCCAACTTCGTTTGACTACGCAATCGGCGATCAGTCACAGAGATCAATCACAACCTTCTAGTTTCTTTTCGATGATATTTAAGGTGAACGGTCACATAAATGCCGTAGAGAAGACGCAAGACTCAGATTTATTGGAAAAATCCTACGCAATTGGAATTCACGCGTAATAATTCTTCTTCGACCAGTTTGTTCCTCGGTCTCCGACTCTTGCTACGTTGGATTAACAGAAAGAGAGAAATGCAAAACATTCAAAGATAGCCTTGTCAGCTAACAATCACAGCGGAACAGAAGTCGTGCATCACAGAGAGCCTTGCTCACAAAATTCAGAGCGCCTGCGTCCCAAACGACTCAGGAAACGTACTACTTAACGCGCAGTTTGAACGACTCTTAACGTAGACAGATCGGTTCATACCAAGTGACGCCGACTTTCTTCCTGCGCACCACAGAATGGAACAGAAGAGGAAAAAATTACTGCTACTGTATATACCCTATGCCGCACATCCACTCTGCCGCACACTGTATGGTTACTTGCCGAGTATAGATGTAGACACTTGGACAACTACGGATTAACAGATAATTTCCTTTTGTCGAGTCAGTTCCCTCTCTCCCGCACCCCACTCTGGTTTGCAGAGAATGGATGTAGATTACACTTCTTATCGTTCACCAAGCCTTGCTGGCAACGCTTCAATTACTCGTACAAAATGCGGAGTATACAAGCGGTTCTGAAATGAGCACAATTTTTATCAGACATGAGCAACCTCGAGTTGTCTTCCGCGATCATTTCATAACGAGCGGAAAATCTCTGACGCGTTTTATGCGCGAGTTAAACCGCAAATAAGACGAAGGATATCGATGAAAGCAGACTGCGATCCTTCCCTTTAGTTGCTACTCAGGCCATAACATACAGAGCAAACTTCAGGCCTCTATTATTACTGTAATAATTATCTTGACTTTCATACAACACTTCCGTGCGTTTGAACACTCTGAAAACTACGCCAGTGAATGTTTCACTTTTAGAACTACCGTATGTAAATGCACGTAGCTTGCGACTCAGAAACAACAATTATATATACCTAAATCTAAATCTGTACTAAGACAGCCACTGTATGTTGCGTCGCGGGAGGTGTAATTTTCCCCTTTTCCCATTCCATTTGCGGATGATACGAGGGAATGTGGGTATCTTTGTACACCAACCTAGGTTTAAAATCTTTGCATCGAAATCTTTACATATGGATTAGCGACGGCAAGAGTGAAGCGACACAGCAAAAACCTGAGACATGCTTGTGAGACATCTAGAAGCACGCACCGTAAAATTACAGTAGCTTATTAGCAATCCAGTCGGTAATGCAATTATTAGGAGACTAGTGTTTCTTTCAACTACATTGTTGATTTTACTTATATGTGACACTCACTCAGTATCAATCAATTTTAATGTACCAAATATATTGGCAAAGATGACGAAGTACTGTCGTACCGAACTGTCACAAACAATGTGTAAGACATGCGGGATTCTGCATATATTTTAAGTGCTGATTTTTCACGTAAGATTTTCCAGAGATTACGACTAACAAAACATGCTAGTGGCCACCTGCAGAAGTGCTTCGCGAAAGCAGCCGCAAGGCTCAACTCGGTGTAGCGTCCCGGCGAGTTACAGCTTCCTGTTTGTCGACCACGCTAACGAATAGTTCTAAGCCTGATGCTACTGAACTATGTACATATCACATAGCTGCTTGTAACAAGTAAGGCACGAAGCAGGAAAGTACACCATGTCGCCGGCACCGAGAGCAAATGCCAAACGCAACGCAGTTATGAGTCTTTGTAAGATCCACATAGAACCCTCAGAAACTTGTCTCAAAAGTGTGCCGATCAAAAGAGAGCACTATAGTTCAGTTTGATGCTGTGCATGTTATTGTTAATGTTAGTAAAAAGACAGAACAGGAGACTCCGAAAGGTAAAGGAATAATTAATGAACAGAAAATGCCTATGGTAATGGTTCTCCAGTTGGACAGGGAAGGGGTGTACAGCAGATACGTCTATACCGCAAACGGGATGAGATGAACATCCACGGCGCCTATTAGTTCATTGTTATTCAGGAAAGGGGTTGCCAGTTTCGTATTTGCGCGAACAGAGGCCATGGAACAACCAGCGACGGCGACAACGACAGACAAACTGGGTTAGTATGCGGTAGCCGAACGAGTCGGCTTGCTTACATCTCCAGTCTCCCTGCCGTCCCGGGGGAGGTTCTGATCGAGCCACAGCGCTTAGCGAAGTGGTTGTTACGCTGTAACACCTCTATTGCCACTGCGTAGCTTTTCCTGTCTTTGTTAAGTCAAAAGTTTATAGTTCATGGCTTTACGTTTACACTGTCCTTATTCGTCAACCTTGTTCATTGAAACTATGTGTACTGCCACAGATGAATGGTGATGTTTCTTACATAGGCTATGCTTCAAGAGCGAAAAATTCGGTCACATCGCGGTCTTACTCAAAACTTCACTCTCCAAGAAAGTCTCTGTAGAGTGTGGAATAACAGGACATGTGGTAGCAGACAGAGACCCTGACACGTGCTAGTTAGAGCTTTGTCCGTTTCGGGCGAAGGTGCGGGTTCGAATCCCAACCCCATACAGTTGTGATTGGTCACAAAGGTCATCACTATCGACACTCAGTGCGAGACTCGAAATTCCTCTTTTGTTACTTGGTACACGTTACCTGCGCCGTGGTTGTTTCTTATTCATCTTCTATAAAAGGTTCGATAAGAAACTACGAGATGCAGGCGCTGGCCTAGAACGACGTGGCAACACAAAGTATCACAAAATTGACCTGCCAACTACTCTCCTATTTTCGACGAGCAGTACGTAGCTATAGTGTTTTACGATGTCCATTGCGGGAATATTCAGTTACCAATCTCCGCCACCTGACGTTTGCAGGGCAATGTCAAAAATGGTTCAAATGGCTCTGAGCACTATGGGACTCAACTGCTGTGGTCATAAGTCCCCTAGAACTTAGAACTACTTAAACCTAACTAACCTAAGGACATCACACACAAATCCATGCCCCAGGCAGGATTCGAACCTGCGACCGTAGTGGTAGTTCGGTTCCAGACTGTAGCGCCCAGAACCGCACGGCCACTCCGACCGGCTCGTAGTATACCGTCAGCAGCTCCAGTCCTCGTATAAATTTCAACTACAAATATTTCTACCCGTTCTGGTACAGATTAACGTCCTCTCTACGACGAATAGTTTACAGTTGCCATGCCGACTCGAATTTAGAGAGAGTTAATGAACTGGTGTTGGCGTTTGCGCAAACCATCGAAAATCATATGAGAAGCTCCGAAGTAGGTGGTGCAATGATGAAGACAACAGACTACCATTCATGAAGAGCAGAACCAAACTCCTCGACCGCTCACCCAGATTCAGAGTGTCTATGGCTTTCCTAAATCCCGTAAGGTCGAGATGGTTACATCGTAAAGGACGCGGCTGCGGACAGCCCCATTCTGACCACTCCGAGCCTGAGCTACGTCTCTGATCTCGTCCGATGGAAAGCTAACCTCTACAAACTTTTGTTACTACACGAGCGTAGCTGGACCGATAATATACGCCGCGAGTCCAACAGTATCTTTGTTGTGTCCATCTGACCAGAGCGTCGAAAGGAAGCGCGTTCTCTTGTTTACTGGCACTGAGTAGTGGCGTAGCTATGACAAGTTGCGAATGTGGGCAGTGCTACTGGACCAAACGCAGGTGGCGGACATGTATGGTAAGGAAACACATTGGCTTTTATATTTTGTAAAGGTGAAGTATTTGATGGAGCATCCTCTTGTTGCCAAGAATGACCAAATAAACGGGCGTGGGACTGGACAACAGACAACAACGGCCAGGTAGAAATGCTTGTATATTCAGCAGCTAGCAAGTGAGTACTGCGGTACATGCATATTTGAAGATCCGGCCCCTTTTGATGCCCATGTTAAGCACAAAAGCACAGAGGAGGATAATTTCGAAAATTGGTTCAGATATTTGTCCTTACGACACACGATCTGCCGACCCTTTACACCATACATAAATAGCATCATCTTGATCCACTTTACGACGAGTACGATTCCTCTCATTGCAGTAGAAACAGGAAGTACCAATATCTTGAAACATCCTGGCAGATTGAAACTGTGTGCAAAGGTCCCGAGTTCGAGGCTAGGTCAGGCGCACAGTTTTAATCTGCCACGAAGTTTCATATCAGCGCACACTTCGCTGCAGAGTGAAAATCTCACTATAGTAGCAACATCTTTATTAAAAACCTCACCAACTATAAAAGTACGTTTGTTGAACCTTTCAACCTAACCCTGTTACAACTTGTTAGCCACCAACAATCGATGTGCTCTTATCCAGAGCCGTGCCACTGTTCATGTGGAGGATACCTATCACATTTACTCGCTGTTTAAGATATTCTTTGACATTTACCGTCGTTTAGGTTCTATACCTTTCAAAATTCTTGTGAAGATTTCAGTTTTCGAAATACCGCATGTATAATCAAGGTAGTAATCATCGCATCTGTTCTAATCTAATGTTATTAACTCTAGGATGCCTAAGGCGGGGGAGGGGGGGGGGGTTCGTTGAACCCACAATTTTTTATGTCCCCTGCTTTTGCCCAAGTAACTTTCATACTACATATACCCTTTCAGTTATTATTTGTTGGCTATTCCGTGAAACGTTAATGTCAGTATATTTATAGAAAATTTCTGCTTTGAAAGAAAAAATAAATATTACGGGTCCAACAACCCCCCCCCTCCCCCCTTAGGCTTCCGTGCTATAGAAAATTTCCCTTAGTAGCATTTCGTATTTCTCATTTCCACAACAATGCAAGTTAGTTTCTTGTTGGTTGGTATTCTTGATATTCACAACAATCAGTTTACTTTCAGAGGAAGTGATTGTTGATGTCAGTCAGGTGTTATTTATCTTGTAAACTTGCAGTGAGTTTACGGTATATTGATAATTTTTACTTATATACAGTAATATTACACGCAACTGAGAAAGACAGGACTACAAAAGTTGAAGATGTCAATTGCAGTGAGTTAGTGCAGTTCCCAACACGTAGGCCTTCAGTAACTTCGGTGTCCTACACAGCAAAAATGAAAGCAAGTAAGAACTTACTGATGTTGTCAGCAATGCACCAAGATAAAGGCACTGTTGGAAAAGAGAAGAATAAAACCGAGATAAATGCATATTATAATTCCACTAAAGGTTGAATTGATGCCATTGATCAAATGGCGCATATGTACACTTACAAGAGGGGAACAAAGAGATGGCTTCTGTCTGTATTTTACTCTCTCATCAAAGATGGAATGAAGAGAAAAACAACAAACGGAAACTTTATCTTCTGCAGGCTGGGTTGGAACTAGTGAAATTGCAGGTAGAAGAAAGAAGTGCCAATGCAAGAGGGTTAGCTAACCAAATTGTTCAATCAATGGAGACTAGTCTACAAAAGAAAATCAAAGAAGTGACAACAGAAGCACGTCAGCCTCCTGCAGGGAAAGGTCGGTGCCATGTTTGTGTAAGAAAAGCTAAAACAAAGAAGCAGAAGTACAACAATCTAAGTAAACCAAAACAGTATTGTGGACAGTGTCATAAACATGTGTGTAACACACAATCAGAAAAAATTGTGAAGTGTGTCTCTTGCCTTGAAGTTGAGGACTCAGAGCAGTCTATTGTATATGAACACATCCGTATTTTGTATTGTAATATGTCAATTTTTATTCACTCAATCCAATATTTATAACAATTAACAACATTTATAAAGCGATGCCTTAGTTAAAATACATAAACCATTTTGAAAGTTGTAATTTTTTGTCAGTAAACTTATTTAATATCTGTGGGCTCGCCGAAGCCCCCCCCCCCTCCCCTTAGGCATCAAAAAATGGTTCAAATGGCTCTGAGCACTTTGGGACTCAACTGCTGTGGTCATTAGTCCCCTAGAACTTAGAACTACTTAAACCCAACTAACCTAAGGACATCACACACATCCATGCCCGAGGCAGGATTCGAACCTGCGACCGTAGCAGTCGCACGGTTCCGGACTGCGCGCCTAGAACCGCGAGACCACCGCGGCCGGCCCTTAGGCATCCAAGTTAGAAAAAAAGGCTTGGGTGTCCTAGTGTTAATGTCTCGCTTTATGTGGTTTGAATCTAGGGATAGTAAAAATTTAGCGCCCCACTGATGTCAAGGCCACTAGAGACGGAGTGCAATTGGACAATGATGGGGAAGAAATTCGTTCGAGACATTTTTATTCGTCTTAAATGATTTAGAGGGAAACCACAGAAGACAGATCCCCTGCCTTAAACACGAGTACACTGGTTAAGGCAGGGCTCGAGCGCGCTGGGTTTCTACTGTGCGGCGTCCCGTGCATTGAGTACTGCAGCTACGCACGGCATAGGCCGCCCGCGGAAGTTGGTAGCGTCGGCCGAAGTGGCCGAGCGGTTCTAGGCGCTGCAGTCTGGAACCGCGCGACCGCTACGGTCGCAGGTTCGAATCCTGCCTCGGGCATGGATGTGCGTGATGTCCTTAGGTTAGTTAGGTTTAAGTAGTTCTAAATTCTAGGGGCCTGATGACCTCAGAAGTTAAGTTCCATAGTGCTCAAAGCCATTTTTTGAAGTTCGTAGCCAGTCGAGAACGTCTACCAGACCCAAGGAGTCCCGTCTGCTACCGTCCTAGACAATTTCCTACTTCCGACGTGAGACCGTGGGCACGGAGTTGGTGAGAGCGTGGGCCCCATGTTGGACGCTTCAGCCGACAGACACCTCGCAGCATTTCCGCTGGCTGGGGAAGCCGGCACGGTGTCGGGGGATCGATGCGGCTGCAGTCCCGCGAGCGCTAATCAATGCTCGAGGCCCGCCTTACTGGATCACAGTTTGTTCCACGGCAAGCACAAGCAGCGGCCTCGCCCCCGATTAATTCTACAACGCGCCCACTTTATGAGGAGTCCCGGCGAAATGACTTGTGGTGGTAGCTGAATCGATTAATACGCTGGCTGGCACTGAATGTTTTCCAGTCGCTAACGTGCGCAAAACATGTTAAAAAAATAACATCGTTTCAAACACAATGTCACTCAACGTCTCAGCGAACGTTAACTCCACGTTTCGCTTCTACCACTGCAGTCGCAGACGCACCAATCATAATGTTGTCTGCGGACTAATGTTAGCAGTGACCCGAAAGTTATGAGTATCGATCGATGTTGATTTCTGCCGCTGCATCTACAGCGCCGGATGCCTTCTGAGAGTGCGCGTACAGTAAGTTAGGTTGTGGCCAGACACAGGTCGTGCGTGTCGCCTTATTCGGGGAGTTTGCCCTTTCGCTTCTCACACAGCGAGGCAGTGTCGTGGTGGTGGTGATAATTTCCTAAAGGACCCAACTGCTGAGGTCATCGGTCCCCAGACTTAGAAACTGCTTAACCTAACTTAAAATCACTTACGCTAAGGACAACACACACACCCATGTCCGAGGGAGGACTAGAACCTCCGACGGGAGAAGCCGTGCGAACCGTGGCAAGGCGCTGAAGACCACGCGGCCATGTCGGGCGGTAGGCTGTGTCGTGATGAGGCCGATGTATTCGAGTTTAGGACAGGCAATCAGACGTCCGTTCTGTCTTTTTGATTATTCTGTCATTTCCCTAAAATACTGTAAGTGAATACCAGAATGACTCCTCCAACGATGCCACAGGTCACTTCCTAATCATTGTCCAACCAAAAAAAAAAAAAAAAAAAAAAAAAAATGGTTCAAATGGCTCTGAGCACTATGGGACTTAACATCTGAGGTCATCAGTCCCCTAGAACTTAGAACTACTTAAACCTAACTAACCTAAGGGCATCACACACATCCATGCCCGAGGCAGGATTCGAACCTGCGACCGTAGCGGTCCCAGACTGAAGCGCCTAGAACCGCATGGCTACTGCGGCCGGCTCCAACTAAAAGCCCCGATATGTCTCTAATGATGTCAACATCAGTGGGACGAAAATTCTTAAAATACCTGCTTCAGCGCAACATAATGTGAGATATTGGTAACAACAGATTAAAAATGATACATTAATGACGACCTTCGGTTATACATCAATAAAGAAGTTTCGATAACTGAAGTCTGGAGAGGTTTAGGTTGAATTTCCATATGATGTGTGGAAGGTAAAGCAGTCTAAATGGAGGTTAACGTAGAAAAAGCCTTAAAGAGGAGAATAATCCGACAGTCCTCGCTCACATTACCAAATAAAATCTCTGCCGGCCGGAGTGGCCGTGCGGTTCTAGGCGCTACAGTCTGGAGCCGAGCGACCGCTACGGTCGCAGGTTCGAATCCTGCCTCGGGCACGAATGTGTCTGACGTCCTTACGTTAGTTAGGTTTAATTAGTTCTAAGTTCTAGGCGACTGATGACCTCAGAAGTTAAGTCGCATAGTGCTCAGAGCCATTTGAACCAATAACATCTCTAGATAAAAAAAAGGAAGGAATGTTTGTGTTTTACGTTCAGTCGAGGATGAGAACATTAGAATCTGTATAAACCTGGCTCAGCTATCAAGGGACGATGACTGCCGGCTCGCAAAAAGGACGCAGGAGGGTAACACCCGGCGGCCGGGCTGCATCTCTCATACCCAGCGAAGAGGCAGGCTTCGCAGAGCGGTAGCGTGCTTTTATCACGGTCCAAAGCACCGATGTTAGCAACGACATGTCTCCGATCCATTAAGATACTCGTAACCTGGACGTCTGCAAGGAAGTATCCAAATGGTCGGCGCGCCGTGGAAAGCAATTACGAGTACGGCTCTGTCATCGCGAGAGAAGCGGCTGCTTGAGCAGCGTGGCGACCTTCATTCGGGGGCAGAGCAGAGCAGAGTGTGGGGAAGCCGAATTCCAGCGGGAGGAAGGGGTGGGGTGGGGTGGGGTGGGGTGAGGTGGGGTGGGGTAGGGTAGGGTAGGGTGGGGTGAAGTGGAGAGGGGTGGGGTAGGGTGGAGTGGGGTGGGAGGGGGGAAGGAGGGAAGAGTGGGGGGAGCAATCGATTGCGAGCGGGCGCGATTCCCCGCGGGGCCGGCGTTTATTTATGCGTGCCGCCACGCACTCGCCGAATCTAAGGCTGGCTGGCTCCCTCTTCTACCGCTGAGGAAGCTCACCAATCTATTCTAAATACCCTACATAGTACGCTCATATCTCGACGAGACTAGATTTCCAAATACAAACACTCCCCAACAAGTTTCCTGTGTATTTCAGGCAAACGGCAGAGCTGGAGGAGAATCTGCAAAAAGTTGCAGCAATAAAATCAGCAACATCTTAAGGAAGGCTGGAATTTAATTCCACGTTAAAATCAAAGCTAGTAAATCTAGAGGGTTACATGAGTTATTTACTTATTTTTCTGGTTCCTTATGAGTCAAATAAAAAGACAGCGAAATTAAAAATATACAATATGCATCTCCACTGATGTTTGTGAAGATTTCGACACTAAAAACTAAAAAAACACATTCTTATATGATCTCCAAAAATTGGATGTATGAAGCCCGCCCCCCCAACCCGTCACCAACGCCTTTAAACCCAAAAGACAGTCTGGATACGTGTTTGAGGAATTAAACGAGTAAACGAAAGTACTGCTTGCTGCAAACCTATCAGGAAAGGCCGCCCACTAGCCGTATCCCAAACATGTAGGATGGGCGGCGTGTCAGCCCTGCGGACTGGTTTGATGTAGATCACTTCTATTTCCTCTTATGTGCTACTCTCGAGATCTGAGCATCACGTGCATCGAACGGCCCAAGCCCTTACTTATTTGTCGTATATACTCTACACTCTGTCTTCTCAACAGTTTCACCATGTAAGACTCCCTCTAGTGCCTTAACATAATCATTATCCTGTTCCGTCTTCTAATTACCGATTGCAATTTGCAGAGTATCTTGTATTAGCAGTAAACTTAATTTTCAACATCCTTGTGTAACACCGCTTTTCTAGGGCTTCGAGTCCCGTCTTACCGCTTTCCGTGACTCAATTCCAAAGAGTGTTTGGAAACTTCTTTCTTAGTTAATACCTAAGTTTGATACTAGTAGACTTCTTTTCGCTATACCTACGAAAGAGAGAACATGCGATTTAGTGGGAAAAGAGGAACTGAACAGTATTGAGTATATCATATACTAAAGTAAGTGAATATACAGGCTGTATCATAATCAAGGGCGTAAACGCATACAACAGAAACTACGCGATACTAGAACCGAAAGAGTCTAGTAAACATGGGCCCCAAAGTGCATACCTTGTGAAATATGAGCACTTTTTTATTACAAGAGATGTGTTTCACAGTAGCTACGACGAACAAGTGCTCATAGCTCTTAGGACATGCACTTTACAACCCATGTTTACTACACACTTTTGCTTCTAGTATCACGTACTTTCAACTTGATACGTTTACACCATTAATGATGATACACCGTGTATGCTCGGATAGCACTGTTTGAATTCCTGGATTCTTGAACAGTACCCTACACGGAATGATACCGCGAATAGACCCGATACTCCTTTCCTACAATAAGAATATCATCTGATATCGCCTTTACTCCAGAATGTGATGCCATACGCGTGTCAAGGGCAGTAGATATACACAAAATGTGTCTTGAGCTGTCGGCTGCGGTGGCCGAGCGGTTCTAGGTGCTTCAGTCCGGAACCACACGGCTGCTACGGTCGCAGGTTCGAGTCCTACCTCGGGCATGGATGTGTGTGATGTCCTTAGGTTAGTTAGGTTTAAGTAGTTCTAAGTCTAAGGGACTGATGACCTCAGATGTTAAGTCCCATAGTGATTAGAGCCATTTGAACCATTTTTGTCTTGAGCAGAATTCAGTTTCTGCATAAAATCCTGAGCGTCAAAGGTTTAAAAAATTTTAAAAAACATATATTCTGCCTAGAAATTTAAAACGTTCAAAATCACTGATTATGAATAAGTCCTGCCACTGTTGAAGAAAACATCGAGTGAGATGGAGCAGTACTAAGACAATGGACGAACTCGCATTTCGGAAGATTGGGGCATCATTAGCCGTGGAAGTTAGTTTTTTGTGGTAAATCTAAATTTCTCGCATCAAATTACCGGACTGTCCCTTTGAAAACAATACGGTCGTTTTCATTTTCTATCGTTCACAATTCGAGTTTGTGCTCCACCTGTAATAATCGTCAACGGAACGCTAAACCCTCATCCTCCTTTTTTTCTTTTTGTTGAGACCATACTGGTATTCGCAAGAGTCAATTAGGGAAAATAAGGGCGACGTAATTTAGATAGCCATACGGAGTTTTGAAACGGCCTTTCTACACTATGAGTCCCGTGTCTGAAGTGCGTCGACAACTCACTTGGAAAGAAGTATAAAACGCTGCAGAACATGAATTTAGAGTCCGACTGCAAATAGACGCGCACGCACGAATAACTTGAGCAGTCCATCAAGACTATGGGCAACCACTTGCGGTATATGTCTGTCAGTATTCATGTACTATCTTACTGTCTTCGTAATCTGTGGGTTTTTCACTTCGTCTACCCTTGTTAGGAGGAAAGATAGAACGACATCCGATGTATACAGGGTGATTTAGTTGCTCCTACCGCTGTCACTTTATGCAGCGTGATATTTTCATTTTCTCTCGCTCGCTATGCGCAAATTATAGCTCCCACAGAAAAAATGAGAGGGGGCGTTTTGTAGGAAATTTAATGTAGTTCAATTTATAACTGGCATACGTTTTCGATGGAGGCCACGGTTTTCGAGATATTCAAGAAAAAACGTAAAAAAGTACCCTTCAAATGGACCTCAACCCCCACAAATCCCTCACGAGTCACGATTTACAGTATGTTGTTTGCGACACTCCCTCCTATCACTGCACAAAAATTTCACACTATACGAACTAATCCCGACATTCGACCTTTTCTGATCTCTACTGAATGGGCTGTTACCCCACCAGCATAGCCGCCTACCACTTTCATGACGGTAACGAACGAAAAACGACTTTTCTAAACGTTATGCTAAAAGTAATTACTTTGACAATTCGATCCAAACTTAAACCACAGCAGTTTCGTAGTCAGAAAGCCTTACGAATACAATGGCGTAATTGTTTATTTTACGTTGTTAAAATTCACGGAATTGTTAGGCAAAATTTACATAAACGTCGGTATTACACTCTTTAAGTTCTCGACTAAGCCGGTGGCGAGAAAAGCCTGTCAACAAAGATAAAAAAAAGATCTAATGTGCAACATAATTTGTGCAGTCGCATATATTTGTACAGTGCTAAGAGACAGTGCCATGAACGTACTAGAAATCTGACAGTTGGGGGCTGAATGTGGGGGTGGGGATGCGTTTGAAGGTGACTTTTGAACATTTTTGTTGAGTATCTCGACAACAGCGGCCTCTAGCGCAAACGTATCCGAGTACAAAATTTAACTAAAATCGATATCCTATAACGTCCCGCTTATTTTTTTTTCTGCAGGGTCAATAGTTTGCACGTAGCGAGCGAGAGACTATGAAAATACTGCGGTTGCTTTACGAAGGCCAGCTGTAACATCGCAGATTGCATAAAACGACAATGGTAGGGGCAGTTGCATCATCTTGTATATAACCAGCAAGAAATAAACCAAAGGCTGTATTTTCATCTTCAATTTATTCCAGAGGCAACCAGTCTCGGAATTCCATTATGCTGTAATCAGGACCTGTGCCCTAACATAGCGGCTGAGCTTATATAGCCAGACGAAATATCATGCAAAAACTAAACAGTATCCGCACCAGCGTATGTAACACTGCTAAACAGTGTGAGCGCTCAGATTGTGTTTGAATGTATAGCCGTGTTAAATACGATGGTGTGGATACCGGTTGGCTTTTGCATATTTTGTCTGGCAATATAAGCTCAGCCATTACGTTATGATCCAAGACCCGATGATGGCATAATGGAATTAGAAACCAGTTGCCTCTGAAATAAATAACATATGCTGTTGGTTTACTTATTGCTGGTAATGTTTGCATTTTGGTGGAGGGTCCAGGAAGGAATAATCAATAGCAAACATGATGCGAGCTCACATCGAATAGTAACACGAGAAGCTTTCATCGACGACATCCCGACTGCGGTAACAAAATGACTCACTTGCTACACTACTGGGCCATTAAAATTGCTACACCAAGAAGAAATGCAGATGATAAACGGGTATTCATTGGACAAATTATACTAGAACTGACAAGTGATCACATTTTCACGCAATTTGGATGCCTAGATCCTAAGAAATCCGTAGCCAGAACAACCACCTCTGGCCGTAATAAGGGCCTTGATACGCCTGGGCATTGAGTCAAACAGAGCTTGGATGGCGTGTACAGGTACAGCTGCCCATGCAGATTCAACACGATACCACAGTTCATCAAGAGTAGTGACTGGCGTATTGTGACGAGCCAGTTGCTCGGCCACCATTGACCAGACGTTTTCAGTTGGTGAGAAATCTGGAGAATGTGCTGGCCAGGACAGCAGTCGAGCACTTTCTGTATCCAGAAAAGCCCGTACAGGACCTGCACCATGTGGTCGTGCATTATCCTGCTGAAATGTAGGGTTTGCAGGGATTGAATGAAGGGTAGAGCCACGGGTCGTAACATATCTGAAATGTAACATGCACTGTTCAAAGTGCGGTCAATGCGAACAAGAGGTGACCGAGACGTGTAACTAATGGCACCCTATACGATCGCGCCGTGTGATACGACAGTATGGCGATGACGAATACACGCTTCCAATGTGCGTTCGCCGCGATGTCGCCAAACACGGATGCGACCATCATGATGCTGTAAGCAGAACCTGGATTCATTCGAAAAAGTGACGTTTTGCCATTCGTGCACCCAGGTTCGTCGTTGAGTGTTGCAAACGTCCCCATCTGTTGACTCAGGGACCGAGACGTGGCTGCACGATCCGTTACAGCCATGTGGATAAGATGCCTGTCATCTCGACTACTAGTGATACGAGGCCGTTGGGATCCAGCACGGCATTCCGTATTTCCCTCCTGAACCCACCGATTCCATATTCTGCTATTGGATCTCGACCAACGCGAGCAGCAATGTCGCGATAGGCTACAATGCGACCTTTATCAAAGTCGGAAACGTGATGGTATGCATTTCTCGTCCTTACACGAGGCATCACAACAACGTTTCACCAGACAACGCCGGTCAACTGCTGTTTGTGTATGAGAAATCGGATGGAAACTCTCCTCATGTCAGCACGTTGTAGGTGTCAACACCGACGCCAACCTTGTGTGAATGCTCTGAAAAGCTAATCATTTGCATATCACAGCATCTTCTTCCTGTCGGTTAAATTTCGCGTCTGTAGCACGTCATCGTCGTGGTGTAGCAATTTTAATGGCCAGTAGTGTAATTGTCGCTCATTACCGCATCGTCTGTGGGAGTGGCGACAGCCAAGCCGCTGGTGTGCAAGCCTGCAATGCAGGCGACACCTGCCGGCAGCCGGACGGGTCCGCCGCTGCAGCGCCAAACACAGAGGGCCACAAGAAGTGGAAGGCGCACGCGCGGCCGCGGCCTTTTTGCCGCCGACATCGGGATGCGGGGCACGGGCCGGTCGACACCCCGTTCTTTCTGCTCACGCTGCTCCGTAGGTGACAGCTTGCTCTGCGCCTTCATTTCTGCGTTGCAGAATGAATACCAACAAAGCCGAGGCGCAGCTGCGTGTATTGGGGGACTGTACACGTCTAATGAATTGATTGTTGAGTGGTATTTAGTCCCAACTTTACACGCTTTGCCAGTCTCTTCCTGACTACTGCAACTTACATCCATCTGCACGTATCTACTGTAGTGAAGTCTTAGTCTCCCACTGCTATTTTGATATCGCCTGCCCCCCCCCCCCCCCCCAGACACATATACACAATCACATGGTCGTGGATTAAAACTGAGGTCCAGGAAGTGATCTGTTAATTACCGCAGTTCTTTTGGTCTCTAGACTACACTTTTCGATCAGCAGTGACGATCTTCAGACCAATTTTTATAATATGTCTTATTAACCCATAGTGGCATCGTCACCAAATATACACAAAATTAGCTGAGCGCCGTCGCCCACAATTTGTGTACGTTTTGTGCCGGTGCCACTGCAGCTTTATTATTTTACGACACGTTATAGAAACAGGCCTGAAACCGGTAGGCTAAGGACCAAAAGTTTTGTCATCACTGACGGAAATAAAAAGAATTATTCTCTGTATAATTGTGCTATTCTGTGACCTCTCAGGATGTGTCGTTACAGCCCATCCCTTCTTTTAGTCATTTTCTGCCACAAATTCCTTTTTTTCCTCAATGGGATCCAGTATGTGTTCTGGATAAAATAACTCTGTGTATTCTGTGTATTGCTGCGGTCCTCTTCAGGGTCGTTCACTAAAGTAGACTGGTCAATGTCTACCTTTGTATACTGTCATCTGGTGGCTACCGATGTCACATATCTGAGATGTCATTGGACAATTTGAATAGACTGTTATGGAGAAGTGACTGTACGGTACGCTATAGCCTGACTACCCTGGTCGCTGATTGGAAGGCAACTCTAGTAGATGATTGTTAGCTGTGTGTTGCCTGTGTCACTCAGGTACGTTCAAATGGCTCTGAGCACTATGGGACTTAACTGCTGAGGTCATCAGTCCCCTAGATCTTAGAACTACTTAAACCTAACTAACCTAAGGACATCACACACATCCATGCCCGACGCAGGATTCGAACCTCCGACCGTAGCGTCTCAGGTAACTGATTGGTACGCAATAGTAAAACTCTCGTTGGTCATTCGAAGACCATAGCAAATTAGCAGCTTGTATCCAACAACATCTTTTAACTGTCAAATGGCAGGTATGTCAGTCTATGATCACAAAAAGTTATCGTCGGAGAATGTCGATTTCGGTCCGTAACGATCATCTTCAGACTTGATTAAAGCAGACGAAGTCTTCTATTATCAGAATATGATCAGTGGCAGACGTATTTATGATCTTCATTGTTTTTTGATGAGTAAATGCGTACAACCTCATGTCCCACACAACACGCACTGCGTTCACAGTTCCACAGTGAAATGGATATTCTCGTAAATGGATTTGAAGCGTTGGAAAAATTGTTTCCTTTGCCTTGGAGAGAGACGAAAATTATCCTCCTCGTATTTTCAAGAAAATTGTTGTTCTCAACACAACACAATCTAATATATTCTCCTCGAAGTCTACCATACACATATCATGAAATAGGTGCAAAAGGAAGCGGACTTAGAATATATCTGGAATGTATTCAGTCGATACACCAATGTAGATTAACTACAACGGAAATCATATCAGTTCATAAACACAGTCGTAAACCTGAAACGTGACAAAAGAATTTTCGTCAGCTTTAATTGATCAACACGCAATTTAAAAGCTGCAATTTCGACTACGACAATTGCATTTACGAATTAAATAAAGGAAGGAGAATTAGGGTTTAACGTTAATTCGACGGTGAATGACAGGACAGCTACTAAAATTCGTGGTAAGCGGCAGTCTGGAGTCTATGTCCCGTACCACAGAATGCAAGGAAGAAACGGTGTTTCAGAAACATAGTAATATGATAATTACGTACATGTGAATTCCATCTTCCTAGAATTCCGAAAGGTTCGACATCGTTACCACATTGCCAACTACTAAACAAACATACGATCATATGGAGCTTATTCACAACTGAACGTCTGGCACGACGAATATTTGACCGACAGAACCAAGAACGTTATATTGAATGGCGGATGATTGAGAGAAACGCAACTAACGTTGTGCCCAAGAAGGCGCAGTAGGATCTACATAAACTATCTATCAGATAGGATAAGCAGCATTGTAACATTTTTCCCTTACGATGTTCTCTACCGGAAACTGTCGTCGTTTGATCAAAAGCAAATGCAGAAAGACCTGGGAAAAAATTCCACATGGTGTAACGAATAGCAGCTCTCTTTAAACGTGGATATACGTAAGAATATCTATAAACGAGGAAAAGAATCCAATAGTAACTGATTACCGGAAGAGTAGTCAACTCTTCACGACAAATCGTGTAAGTAAAAAATGGTTCAAATGGCTCTGAGCACTATGGGACTTAACATCCGTGGTCATCAGTCCCCTAGAACTTAGAACTACTTAAACCTAAATAAACTAAGGACACCACACACATCCGTGCGCGAGGCAGGATTCGAACCTGCGACCGTAGCGGTCACGCGGTTCCAAACTGAAGCGCCTACAACCGCACGGCCACACCGGCCGGCACGTGTAAGTATTTAGGTGCAATACTGAGAAGCGATATGAATCTAAAATTAGTATGAAGAGAGGCGTATGGAAGACTTAAAATTTATGGAGGGCTTCTGGAAAAATGCGATGCATCTGCACAAGACGCTAATGCGACTTCTAGAGTATACGTCCAGTGATGCAGCCCTTACTGGAAAAATGCGATGCATCTGTACAAGACGCTAATGCGACTTCTAGAGTATACGTCCAGTGATGCAGCCCTTACCAAACAGATGTGATAACAAAGGTTGAGCGAATTAAAAGATCTGTTTGGCCTATATGAAAGTACAACAGGAATGCTCGAGGAGCTTAATGGGTATTCGTGGCAGAAAGGCAATGATGATGATGCTGGTGATGATGTTTCGTTTGGGGGGCGCTCAACTGCACCGTCGTCAGCGACCGTAAAAAGTCCCAATTTTTACACAGTCCAATCTAGCCACAGTCGCAAATGATGATGATGAAATGATGAGGAGAGCACGAACACCCACAGTCCCCGAGCAGAGAAAATCCCCAACCCGACCGGGAATCGAACCCGGGATCCCGAGGTAGCAACGCTAGCCACATTTCTACTTTTTTTTTCCTTTTACATTTTTGTTCGTTGGTGATCGTAGTGTTTGGTCGTTGCGGACGTCACATGACATCCGTTCAAGTTCGTTGTTGGTCCTTTCACTCAGTTTTTTTTTATTGCAGAGACCAACCAGCTCTCTGACCGAACACGCTGAGCTACCGTGCCGCCAGCCACTAGAGGACCTGCATGCGAAGAGGACTGTGCAATGATCGTGGTACTGCAACCATTTATCTCACGTAGTGGTCTTAAAAATAAGATGAGGGCAACATAGACGGTCATTACCACTTCAATATAGGAATGGAATAGGAAAAGAAATTGATAATACTGGTACGAATTATCCTCCACCATGCACTGGAGTATATTTGGGACGGTGGAGTGGTAAAAAGCCTACGAAGTTCGTCGGATGTAGGTGGACGGGTTGAAGAAGGAACACTCGGAAGCTGGACAAGTACGGAATGGCGCCGAGGAGGGCTGCGGAGCGGCGACCTACTTCGTATTTCTGGTGTCATTATTTCAACAATCGCAATTAAACGGGGGCGCGGGCGCGGCTGGTGTTGACAATGGCGGCAGATCTCCGCCGCGCCGCGCCACGCCGGCGGCCAAGTTGGCCAGTTAGGAAGTTTGCGCGCGGCGTGGCGTAGCACGGCGCAACTTGCGGGCAACTTGGTGCCGCCTCCCAACCCGGCCACCGGCGCACGCACATACAGCGGCGATAGAGATGCAGACGAGCCCATGCACACTTACAGGCACGCCGAATCGGAGACACGCGTCCCACAGCCGGCTCGCGTCCAAAGTAAAGTCACGGTCCCCGTGGTGACCGACGGAACTACAGATTCTGATCTCTAACCCTTGATTGCCAATTACAAACATCCTCAGCACAAGGCTTATATCGTACAATAAACAAAAAAAAAAAAAAAAATAAGAATATGAAAGGTTATATATTATCTGAGCTGAAAGATTTCACGAGTTTGACCCGCCGGTTAACACGCTGCTCTCTGGATTCGGACACGCACGCTGACCCCGGATCGAATCCACCCGTCGGGTTGGCGAAGAGCGACAATGTGCCGGCCAGCCTGAGTTTGGTTTCCCGCATTCGGCTAGGTGAATACCGGGCTGGCACCCATGTCCCTCCTCAGTTACACAATTTAAAAACGTTTACAAAACGTTCGCACGCTTTCCCACATATAATACTATACGCAGACAGTTGGGGCACACATATTTCTTCCCATGGGGTAAAGAGGTGGCGTCAGGAATGGCACCCGGTCACCCCTTAAATTAACCATACCAAATACGTTCGTAACCATGCCTACCCTGCGCAGATGTCGGACAAAGGAAAAGAAAAAGAAGAAGACAGATTTCACAGGTTTAACATCGCTAGCCCATATGCTCTTCAATACTCTGTTGCAAGTAATTTGACGATCACAGTTTTTCAGATGTGTGACAACATACAACTCACCTGGCCATTTGTAAAGTAACTATCCTTTACTTTGTACTTGATAATAACCAAGAAGGCCATAGCCGGTTGTGCGTCAGTGAAATGAAGCACATGGTGTTTTCCTAAAATGTCTTTCACTAAATTCATTAGTCTTAAGTCTAGTCGCTAGCGAAGCCATTAATTTTTTTCCGTTTACGCTTCCCCACCAATTTCGGTTACACCAACCTACTTGCAAACGTAGCACCGTACCCCTCAGTTCGCTATGCCTGCTTGGCAGAGACTCCAGACACTGGAACAATACAAAACAACTGGTCGCACTAACCCCTCGTACGCGATATCCAAGTGGACAGCACTTTCCCAGAACCCTGCCAACATACCTAAGTCTTCCACTCGCCTTCACTTATACTGATTTTATGTGATGGTCCCATTTCGTATCCCCGCAAATGCTCAACACAATGTGCCGCTCACTTCTAATCGTTGTTAGCGGGTTTTCTCTTTCTCTCTCTTTGTTATAGTTGTTAAATTACGCCGGCCGGAGTGGCCGAGCGGTTAAAGGCGCTACAGTGTGGAACCGCACGACCGCTACGGTCGCAGGTTCGAATCCTGCCTCGGGCATGGATGTGAGTGATGTCCTTAGGTTAGTTAGGTTTAAGTAGTTCTAAGTTCTAGGGGACTTATGACCACAGCAGTTGAGTACCATAGTGCTCAGAGCCATTTGAACCATTTGTTAAATTACATTTATCCACGTATAAACAGAGCTACCATTCAATATACCATGTCGAAATTTTTTTAGAGTTTCTCTGTATTTTCTTCGGGTAGTGCGACAACGATACTTTTCTGTAGACAACAGCATCGCCAGCGAAAATTATGATAGCGGTCCTCATCATATATGGTAAATGCTTTATATATTTTGGAGAAACCGAGCAAATGAAAGATGCGAATGAACGTTCTCGAGATTATTGCATCTTACACTATTGTAGCCACGGACCATCAATTAGAAACACGATTCTACAGCATTTGTTTAGAATGATCGCATTATTCCCGTGAATTTGTACAGAAGTCAGTTTGTATGTAATACTCGCATCATTTGATATTGTTGGTAACATATACTCAACAGTAAGTTTTATTAAGAAATTCATCGATGGCTTACAAGGATTTCGCCACAAATAAATACTTTAGGATCCTCTTGAACTCAACTTTATTAAAAGTTAAACATTTTATGGTTGCTGACAACCAAGTGACTAAATCGTCAAGTATCCACTCGCAATGAAGACGAAAATGTGCATACAATGAGCATCCGTTGAAGATAAGGATGAATATATTATCTGCAATTTCTGCGATGTATGAGGAATACAAATGAATACCAACTTTGAAAACATCGCAGCTTTTGTTAAATAGAGCTGAACCGAAACGCTAGCGAAGAAACAGTGAGAAGAATTACCGTATCTACGAGAATTGCTTTCGAAGGTGCCAGAATAAGCGATTCGGTATGTGTGCGAACGATACGGTACATTTTATTTTAAAGGTTCGTCTTTATCACACCAACTTTTAAACCTCAGTATTATCGGTTCCGGGTCCTGCCACCTTCAGATATGTTAAAAAAAATAAACAACAACAACAGTTGTGTAACCAATTAAATTGAATTAGTTGAAGCTAAATCTATAACAGGCCTGGCAATACATAATAAAAACAAAAGTATTTGCATGATTAACAGCCATGCATACCAGCCACATACCATAATATATTCTGGTCTAGGTTTCAAAGTCAAATTATACATTAAGTACATAGTAAGTGCTGGTGATGATCTTAATGTGTCTGGTATTTATTATACGAGTAAGTGAGGTCAGCAGAGGACACTATAGCTAGGCTATATGAGAAACCAGTATCGCAAATTTAACAGTTAAAATGCACTATGCGTAGTCACTAATTAAAATGTCTTCACACGGCAAAATGGGCGTCTGACAATAAAACACGTACTGACATACAATGCGTGGAATTTGATCCATAATTAAAATCCACATAAAA
This sequence comes from Schistocerca nitens, assembly GCF_023898315.1. NCBI lineage: Eukaryota > Metazoa > Arthropoda > Insecta > Orthoptera > Acrididae > Schistocerca > Schistocerca nitens. Next base: position 38,726,403 of record NC_064620.1, read on the forward strand.
GGTGCAGATAGTAATAATGGGAAGCTCTTAACCTGGCAAAGTAAAACACACAATTGTGTAAAAGTCAGTATAAAAAGTTTAAAAATAAAATCAAACCACGTCTATAAATCGAAACCTTCCAGCATGATATAACAACTAAACCATAACCGTAAGTGTAAGGTAACAAATGAAACAGCAACTATTAATCAGAAAGTCAACAGTCGTCAATACATCCGGAGTGGGATCTGATTGCCGCCGCCTCGTGTCTTCTCTGTATGAAGTAGTTGTTGTTTTCCTGTGGCAGAACTTGTGGGAGAAGGCCCAGGCTCCACGCCGGCGCACTCCAAGCTGCTGCGGCGCTCGGCGCTCCTCACACAAGTAGGTCACATCAGTAGAAGCATTCAGGTTAAACTCATTCTGTTCATTCAGCGGTAATTCCGGTTGCCGTTTTCTGTGTACATAAATCTCCATTTCCTCGAGCAGGTTCAGAAACTGCCCCTTTCGATCCTATGCAACTGTTTCGTATTATCCTGTACTTTTCCTGCTGCATGTTTATCTTTATCCAAATGTGTACTGAAAGCGCTCTTATTTTGGCCATACGTATGTCTCTAAAATTACTCTCAAAATTCCTTCGCGTCTGACAGACATAAAACTTGTCTCAGTCTTGGCAGCTGATCTTATAGTCACGAGATTCTAAATTTTTGTTGCTGTTGTTAGCAACTTTGAGGCGTAGCCTAGCACCACTTGTACCTTTCGTTTGTAACGCAATCTTCACTTTTGTTTTTTTTTTAAAGCTTTTGCAACTCTGTCGGAAAACGCACCATTGCATGACATAGCAACAAACTTCTTGCTCGCTGGATCTATTGTCTCCTTGTGTCACATGGCTGCTTCTCTAATGACATTTAATTCTTCCACTTCGTCGTTAACTATTTGAGGGAATGGAGATTTGCGTACACAGAAAACGGCAATCGGAATTAAAGCCGAATGAACAGAATCAGCTTGACCTGAATGCTTATTTTGATGTATTCAGAAACCTAGCGCCGAGCGCCGCAGCAGCTTGGAGTGCGGTCGTGTGCGCCGCACACCAGCGGCGTGCAGACTGGGCCTGCTCCCGCACGTTCTGCCACAGGAAAACAACAACAACTTCATAGGGAGAAGACACGAGGCGGCGACATTGAGATCCCACTCCGGATGTATTAACGACTGATGAGTTTTTAATTAGCAGTCACTGTTTCATTTATTATCCTACACTTAAGGTTATGGTTTAATTGTTTTGTCATGCTGGAACGTTTCGATTTATAGACGTGATTTTATTTTTAAACTTTTTATACCGGCTTTTACACAACAGCATGTTTTACTTTGTAAGGTTAAGAGCTTCCCATTATTACTATTTGCACCTTTTAAGTGTATTTTAATTATGGATCAAATTCCACGCATTTTATGTCAGTACATGTTTTATTGTCAGACGCCCATTTTGCCATGTGAAGTCATTTTAATTACTGGGTACGCATAGTGCATTAGTGCCCTCTGATGGTCTGTTATTTACATAAATACGGGACGCATCCAGGTCATCACCAGCACTTACCATATACCTACATGTATAATTTGATGTTGATACCCAGATCAGAATAGTTTATGGTATGTACAGCTGGTATGCATGGGTGTTAATCATGTAAATACTTTTTATTTTTCATATGTATCGCCAGGCTTGTTATAGATTTAGCTTCAACTAATTGAACTTAATTGGTTACACAACTCTCTTTGTTTGAAACAGATGTGAAGGTGGCCGTACCCGGAGCCTATAATACTTAAGTCTGAAAGTTTGTGTGATCAAGACGGGCATTCAGAATAAAGTGCCACAGTATGATCACGGACTCTTTCAGACTTTACGTCTTCAATCGATACCATATATTATAGTTGCAAAAAAAGGCAGGTACGTTCAATTTTTACGAAAGAATGTTCATATTAACGCGGGTAGTGGTTTATTCAGATGAAAGTTGGATTCGTACGTATAACACTGTGAATTAATGCACTCAACGCTTGAGAGCAGGGCTGTCAAACGACAAACGAAAGAGCTACTTATAAGGGAAACTCCCCAACGCCCCCCCCCCCCCCCCACACACACAGATTTAGTGGTAGGATGGCTAGTGGAACTCACATACCAGTCGTACAAATTAGGTGTATCCATAAGAGATTCGTATCATATGACACATGTACTGGCGCTAATGCCGTGTATCACAACAGACGTTGTTTCCCGGTGGAGGACGGTTGACTTCTCGCCTTCTCAATCAAACGTTTGCGGTTCCCCTTCGAAAGGCACTTCCTCCCGGCTGCTAATAGAGTAGTTTTGCAGAATCAACTGTCATAATAGACTACTGCCCATTAAAAATGCTAGCCGCGCGGGATTAGCCGAGCGGTCTTAGGTGCTGCAGTCATAGACTGTGCGGCTGGTCCCGGCAGAGGTTCGAGTCCTCCCTCGGGCATGGGTGTGTGTTTGACCTTAGGATAATTTAGGTTAACTAGTGTGTAAGTTTAGGGACTGATGACCTTAGCAGTTAAGTCCCGTAAGATTAAAAAAAAAAAAGAAATTAAATTGCTACACCAAGACGAAATGCAGATGATAAACGGGTATTCATTGGACAAATATATTATACCAGAACTGACATGTGATTACACTTTCACGCAATTTGGGTGCATATATACTGAGAAATCAGTACCCAGAACAACCATCTCTGGCCATAATAAGGGCCTTGATACGCCTGGGCATTGAGTCAAACAGAGTTTGGATGGCTTGTACGGGTACAGTTACCCATGCAGCTTCAACACGATACCACAGTTCATCAAGAGTAGTGACTGGCGTATTGTGACGAGCCAGTTGCTCGCCCACCATTCACCAGACGTTTTCAATTGGTGAGAGATCTGGAGAATGTGCTGGCCAGGGCAGCAGTCGAACATTTTCTGTATCCAGAAAGGCCCGTACAGGACCTGCAACATGCGGTCGAGCATTATCCTGCTGAAATGTAGGTTTTCGCAGGCATCGAATGAAGGATAGAGCCACGGGTCGTAACTCATCTGAAATGTAACGTCCACTGTTCAAAGTGCCGTCAATGCGAACAAGAGGTGACCGAGACGTGTAAACAATGGCAACCCATACCGTCACGCCGGGTGATACGCCAGTATGGCGATGACGAATACACGCTTCCAATGTGCGTTCACCGCGATGTCGCCAAACACGGATGCGACCATCATGATGCTGTAAACAGAACCGGGATTCATCCGAAAAAATGGCGTTTTGCCATTCGTGCACCCAGGTTCGTCGTGGAGTACACCATCGCAGGCGCTCCTGTCTGTGATGCAGCGTCAAGGGTAGCCGCAGCCATTGTCTCAGAGCTGATAGTCCATGCTGCTGCAAACGTCGTCGAACTGTTCGTGCAGATGGTTGTTGTCTTGCAAACGTCCCCATCTGTTGAGTCAGGGATCGAGACGTGGCTGCAAGATCCGTTACAGCCATGCGGGTAAGATGCCTGTCATCTCGACTGCTAGTGATACGAGGCCGTTGGGATCAAGCACGGTGTTCCGTATCGCCTTCCTGAACCCACCGATTCCATATTCTGCTAACAGTCATTGGATCTCGACCAACGTGAGCAGCAATGTCGCGATACGTTAAACCGTAATCGCGATAGGCTACAATCCGACCTTTATCAAAGTCGGAAACGTTATGGTACGCATTTCTCCTCCTTACACGAGGCATCGCAACGACGTTTCACCAGGCAACGCCGGTCAACTGCTGTTTGTGTATGAGAAATCAGTTGGAAACTTTCCTCGTGTCAGCACGTTGTAGGTGTCGCCACCGGCGCCAACCTTGTGTGAATGCTCTGAAAAGCTAATCATTTGCATATCACAGCATCTTCTTCCTGTCTTAAGTTAAATTTCGCGTCTGTAGCACGTCATCTTCGTGGTGTAGCAATTTTAATGGCCAGTAGTGTAGGTCCCTACCTTACAAGTCGCTGTTGCAAAGGTCGTTACATCACCACACAGACAAATTCGAATAAACCGAACAGCGAAAAAAAAAAGTGAGTTTTGCACAATGCTCGCCCGCTTGGCAGTCCAGCAGCATACCAGTTAACCAAGACCCCATTTTCCTTCCCGCCTGCTGTACATTGTACTTCTTATTCTTGGACTGTTCATCTGAGGGGGGTGCGATGGGAAGTTCTCATCAGTGGTTTAACTGTTGTGCTCTGCGGGTCAACGGCGAGTAGACGCGTAGGGTGCGACAGCGCCGATCTTCTGATTGGTTTGGCTGGTAACAGAGCCCGAATTATTGGACAACTAACGCACTGCGGTTACGACCGATACAGACGTTCTCGATGACGGGATGAGCTAGTGCGCTGCTGAGATCCCCGTCTGCTCGGGCTGTTGTGCAGCGGCGCGACGCCGGACAACAGGTGGCGTGGCAGCGGCAGGGGCAGCGCGATGCGCGGCGTGGGCCGGCGCGTCACTTAAACCTGTTCCCGCCGCCAGCGATGCCCGGCCTTACGTAAGCCGACGCCAACACTAGCTACTCGCTACCGCCGTGGAAACACTTTGCAGCCTATGGCCACAAGGGACGTTACGTGGACGAGACCCGAAGCTACTCGCTGTTGTGCCGACAAATGTCACAGCGGTTTCTAAGATTCTCCCAAGCGTATGACCACGAATGTCACCGAATTAAGGTTGTTTTACAATAGACGTCAATACATTCCACAATGCAATTCAAATGGCGCCATCCACACGGACCGCGAGCCGAACGGAACGAAACGTCAATGTCGAGGATTCTCGGCAACCAAGTTTTCATGTTAGCGTCGGCGGAGAGAGTGGGGCGTTTTCTGCCACGGGACATTAACCTATCGTCGCCGCTCTCAATCATGTTACAGCAGTTGATTCTGCGCTTTTATGTCTTATTAATCTTTATTTCATTGTCTGCTTTGTTTTCGTTACAATCTACGAAGTTCCCTCGATGACTTCGATATTTGTCCTCTAAATGTTCTTCCACAAAAAAAATAAACATATCAAAGTCAAAAATCCCTATACTAAGCGTAATTAAGAATGTAACACTGAGAAAGTGAGCCCTATTGAAGGGGACAATCGGAACGTTTTGAAGTTGTTTCCGTGATGACTGGGTGTTGTGTGATGTCCTTAGGTTAGTTAGGTTTAAGTAGTTATAAGTTCTAGGGGACTGATGACCATAGATGTTAAGTCCCACAGTGCTCAGAGCCATTTGAACCACTTGAAGTTGTTTCGTACTAAGAAAACTATTAAAATACATTGGACAACTCAAAAAGTCTCTTTTTATTGCCTTTTAAATGTCCGTTGATGACAGTATGTCTAATATGAAGGGCTTATTTCAATAGTGGTACAAGTCCATTTTTGTTCACAACGAGATACAGAGTCGTAAAGTTACATGAGCGCTGAAAAATCTGCAGTTGAGATACCAGAACTATTCAAGCATATGGCTTCTTGCTTGAGATGACCCTTTCTTTCTGTTTGTTTGGCTAATTAATTTCAGAAGCATTATAGACAGAAAAGTGGAGGTAATGGACTTGTACCACTATTGAAATAAGTCCTTCATATACATGTCGGTCTTTTATTTGAACGGCATTTCTGCTATTATTTTACTTCTCAGTAATGTTGAAACTTTATCATAGAACATTTGACAAGAATATACCTACTGAATTTTGCTCTGTACATTAAAAAGCTCAGTTGGTGCTCGTTTCTTAATTGCGATTCTATATTCCAATTTCATTGGAAGACGGACGGTCCTTACTTTCACCGTTCAGTACGTGAGCGGCGTGACGTTATTTTGACATTCCGTCCAGTGTCAACACACATGCATTTGGCGTTGAAGTTACCGTCAGTTCCGTTCCGCTGACGTTCAGTATGAATCGTCTTTCGACGCGTTCCTACTAGGATGTTGCATACGCTTTTGGTGAGACGGCCACAAAGCTGCAAGCCTCCTTTTCATTAGGTACTTGGAGTGGTGGGGAGCCACACTGATTTACATGTTTGCTACACCTCATGGAAAATGGTTCGAACACCAGCCAATGAGCATTCCTTTGCGACTAGGTTGCGAACTGTAATGCTATAAGTTTCATTCCATAGGTACAGTCCGAGATGGAATATTTACATACGCCACAGGTTGCTTACATTTTTTCACACGTGTTTACCCAAGAAATTTTTCCACCTGCAAATGGCCCTACATGTTAAACTGCAGTCTCTGCGACTGTCAATCAAGGTGACAGCTGGAAAAAGTTACACGACAGCAGAACATGTTTAAGAGTAAAAATAAATTAACAGTTTAGACAAGAATTTAATACCGCATTCATTGCTAAAGTGTTCTACAGGACACGGTCCCACTGGAAGTGACCATTGTTGGCTTTTCGCAAATCTTGAGAGTTACGGGGAACCCCTAACTTTATGTCGCATCCGAAATATGGTGAGACACAAATTTTTTACGCTCATGAAAGGTAACAGACCATTAAGAGCCAAAGCAAAATCCCAGGTTTCACCATAAATTAAAAGCCGGTAATTACCCTTAACACCTCGCACAATCAACCTAGCTATATAAACACAGACGTACTGTGCCGATCGGCGCGATGGGGCGATGAAATCTGGGACAGTAATTAACTACTTGTTACGAAAACTTTCTGGTAGTTGTACGAGAGAAACTTACGCTCGTGTCGTACGCGAAGCTCACAGTTGATTAGGCTGCTTTTTTCCCCTCTCTCACGCTTCTCCACCGCCGAAATATACACACAACACTGGCAAAGATGCTTTGAAGTTCAAAAGCTGAAAAAGCAACACTACGAAGGAACAACGGAGATGACTGGCTCGTGAAAAATTAGTAAACATTTCTTAGGGTACCGCACACAGAACAACGAATCACAGCAACTGGAAATGATGGAGCGCAAATGCAGATAAGTACCACAAGTGATTCCGTTTTACAGCTAAAAGCGGATAAGTTAGATTCACTTCTAGCAACATCCTGCTCGGCCTTAAATTCATTCAAGAGCACTTCCCTTCCTTGCTTTCCATTTCCTTGCAAAACAAATTAGCGAGCATAAGTTTCCTCGATAGCCGAACTCGTTGCTCTTTCGGAAAGAGACACCAATTAGATTTTCCGCTTTGCAAGTAAGGCGTAAGACCAGACGGTTGAATTCACAACTGCAAACTGAACTCAATCGCCCAATTATAACCGTACACAACGGCTTGTAGCTAGCAAGTTTTAGAACACCATTTGCGTGCTTCCGAATTCTCAGCCTTTTCGGTAACGCAAAATACCGTTATCGTTGCCGAATGATGTGGGCATTTAAATACTTTGCTGCCAATAATCGTAAACATTGTGTGTCTGAGACGCGTGCCAGACCATTTTTATCGAACGAGCTAACCAAGCCCCACTATAGATCTGTCTCACAGCCCCAGTCGTGCCGGTACCTTTCTCCTGCTTAGCGAACTTCACAAAAGTTCCCCTGCATACCTCGTCGGATCAGCACTCCTGTAGTCACGGTTTCGGGTTCGAGTTCCGGTCCGGCATACAATTTTAAGTTGTCACTTGGTTCCAAAACAGCAAACCAAAGCTAAATAAACCGGAAAATTAGAATTTATGTCTTGCGATATGGGGGGGGGGGGGGGGTCATAGGGAAATTCTTAGTAGTTGTTTTACAGGAAAAGTCTCATAATAAGCGCCTTTCTTATAACATGGTTAGATCAACATATTCTATAAGATACGATTTTGCCTTGTGTATGATTTTTGCCTTCTATTGCTCACAATTTCCATTTATGCATTTCTTTCCTAAAATCATCAAACGCTGAAATCTTGGTCTAAAGATAGCGAATAGCGTAACTTGAACGCAAAATAATCTGTATACTCACAGGATTTTGATTCATCTTGATCTAAGAACTGAACAACAAATTCTTACATTTATGACTGAAATACAACAAAAGTACAAAATCTTGCGCTTCTTAACAACTGTTACTCACATATTTTCTGTTTTCGAAAGTAAAACTTGAAAGGAATAATTTGACGCGAAGATATCCTAAAAAAAAAGAAGTATTTTCATTTCACATCCATTCCGGAGATTAAACATTTTTTAAAGCTGACTGATTCCCTACCAGTACGTGACTGAAACTTCCTGGCAGATTAAAACTGTGTGCCGGACCGAGACTCGAACTCGGGACCTTTGCCTTTCGCGGGCAAGTGCTCTCTTGGTAGAGCACTTGCCCGCGAAAGGGAAAGGTCCCGAGTTCGAGTCTCGGTATGGCACACAGTTTTAATCTGCCAGGAAGTTTCATATCAGCGCACACTCCGCTGTAGAGTGAAAATTTCATTCTAGTACGTGACTGTTACATTTCAGCGTTAGAGGATCACTGGCACGGCACTTAATGAAGGCAATGGACTACCTGAAGAGCAACGAATCCTTGTTCACGGCATATTTGTCGCTAATTATTACCACAGTGTTTATCAGTATCTTCAAAACAGAAATGACTTGAGCATGGAAAGAACTTTAACGTTCGATAAACCTCGTTCATCGGGCAACTGGAGCTGCTAGTTTTGACTTGAGCAAAATCATTATGCTACGGTTTGCAATCTTTGTACTTACAAGGGAACCTCCCCATCGCACCCCCCTCAGATTTAGATATATGTTGGCACAGTGGATAGGCCTTGATAAACTGAACACAGATCAATTGAGAAAACAGGAAGAAGTTGTGTGGAACTGTGAAAAAATAAGCAAAATATACAAACTGAGTAGTCCACGGGTCGTATAAGCAACCTCATGGACAAAGTGAGCTCAGGAGCGTCGTGGTCCCGTGGTAGCGTGAGCAGCTGCTGAACGAGAGGTCCTTGATTCAAGTCTTCCCTCGAGTGAAAATTTTATTTTCTTTATTTTTGCATAGTTATTATCTGTCCGTTCGTTCATTGACATCTCTGTTCACTGTAACAAGTTTAGTGTCTGTGTTTTGCGACCGCATCGCAAAACCGTGCGATTAGTAGACGAAAGGACGTGCCTGTCCAATGGGAACCGAAAACATTTGATCATAGGTCAATCGAATCCTCCACAGGAAAACACATCTGATATATTCTATACGACACTGGTGACGGCATGTGCGTCACATGACAGGAATATGTTGTCGACCCACCTAACATGTACACTTGGCGAAGGGGTAAAAAGATTCTTCTACCTTGCCCGATTTAGATATTCTTGTGGATGTGATAATCACTCCCAAAAAAGTGATGAAAACATAAGAGTTTGTCACATAAACTGAAAATAAAAAATTAGACTTTTCACTCGATGGAAGATTTGAACCAAGGAGCTTTCGTTCGGCAGCTGCTCACGTTACCACGAGACCACGGCGCTCCTACGTTCACAGTGTCCTTGACGTTGCCTATCTTCCCACGAACTACTCAGTTTGTATATTTTGCTTATTTTTTCATAGTTCCACACAACTTCTTCCTGTTTTCTCGACTGATCTGTGTTCAGTTTTTAAAGGCCTATCCACTGTACCAACTTATAACTAAATCTGAGGGGGGTGCGATGGGGAGGTTCCCTTGTTAGTAATGATAACGCATGACGTACAGACACAAGGTTTCTGCTGAAGAGTATTGTAAACACAGTGAGCGTTTTCTTACGTACAGTTCCTTGTAAAGTACGTGTTAGAAATGCTTCCCTGTCGGACAGAAGGGCCTCACGACAGAGTGGCACCGCAGATACGGCAGAGGCCTCTACAGTGCGCCGAGCCGGACAGACTCCAGCCGGTCACGGGCAGAGTCGCCTCCTGCTCCGCCAAACCTGTTCCCTCACACACGCCGTACATGCGCAAAAAGAGCACGGCGGCAGCAGGAATTTTTCTTTCCCTCCTTTATTTCGCAAAGAGAAGAAAAGGCCGCCACACTGAGATACAGGTATTAATGAGCCTCCTGTCCCCGCTGTCTGGGCAGACGCCACAAACTCCGCCAGCACTCCGTTGCCGATTTTTCACCGCTAAACTCGTTATTCCAACAATAAAAGAATAGGAACATTATTTTGTCTTAAGCATTTATGGTAAGAAAGATACCAGACGCTTTTCGCTTTTATTGATGAAGTATTACCATTGGTGGTTCTGTAATAATATTGCATTTGTAATACGTTTCTTGAATTTGATTCAGATAGATTAACAACAGTTTTTGCTTATGAATATGCTGTACAATTTATTTAAGGCTTTTACTGCCCCGTCCTACATATTATGAACTCACCGCGATTTTCCCTCATTGCTAGCAGAGATTGCAGTAGAAAAAGTTCGTGTTCTCTCTCAACATCCGTGTTTTTCCAGCTTTAGGAAACTGCTTTTCCTCTTGCTCCATTTGCTTTCTCTGCACTTCACTTTAAAAAATCGCACTAGTTTCCTTAAGAGAAGTTTTACTGTGTTTCGCTTATTTTGCACTCAGCAAAATCAATGTGTATTCATGTGTCATTCGCGTCTGTTTTGAAAACTGCTATTTACACGGACAATTTTTGCTGAATACTTACACAAAAACACAACCACAAAATTGCTACAAGAGCACAGACACGGAAACTATAACGATACGTTAGAAGAAACATCTTCTCAAGTTATACAATTAAACAACCCATACACAAAGCCACACAAGACAACGAACAGCTCATAAATGGTACGATCAACCTGGAAACCAATGGCCCCACAATCCCATAAGTAGGCTACTATAAGAAGCGGATAACTTGAAAGCCGCCTCGCCGGCCTTTGTGGGGGTAAACTAACGCGCCTTTGGTTACAACAAATCTTTCTTTGAATTATTTCACCAATATAATGTCTCGTTTAAGTTTATGGGCAAACGGCTAGTCACTGTTTACCTGTTTCTTTCTTTTTTTCTTTTTTTTTACGTACTACAAGAAATTTGCCATAACTTAGTGACAACTAAATGCAGCTTATTACGCTAGTATGAGCGCGAATTGTAGCATTTTGTTGGTTGAGGCTCCAAATTTTTGAAGTCAAATGAAATTAGTATTTAGCGTCTCGTGATTTTTCCATTATCTGCTACACTTCATTATTATCGTTTCGGGCCATATGCAGGTGAACCCTGATACCTGGCTGTGTGGTATTCACCAACATCTGACATATTATACGTCGCTAGAAAATGGAAGTTTGAAACCCTCACGGCCAGTAGTACTGTCAAAAATAGCAGATGCCTTCAAAAGAAGGATGTAAAGTCAGTCGTGAATTCCTTCTGAAATTGTCATTGCTATTACTGAAAGTCTTAATACAAAACAGGTAAACATGTTACCGTACCTATGAATGATATTATTGGTTCCTTTTTCCGAATTTATTCCTGCGATTAAACACAGTGCAACTCTTCGCCAGTTTTCTTTATGTACACTGGAATATGTACAGAGTGCAGTTAGGACTAACAAATTCTGTACAAAGAGGGTGTCCCAAAAAAACACCGACAAACTTTAGGGACATGTTCCTTACGCCAAAACAAGGCAGAGATGTCTAGAAAACATGGGCTTCAAAATGCATTCCTTAAGAGTGATGAACATTTGATCATCTTCGATACAACGAAACTCATCTGTTCTACTGCGTGGACATTGTTTTCCATGTTTCGGGAGGAGGTAGTATGGACGAATGCAAGAAAGAAAAAAAAAATTCCCAGTAAACATGGGGTCTAAAATGTATTCTTTAAGATCTTTGAGCACTTGACCATCTTCGCTAGTGTGAACACATCTGTTCTACAGAAAAAGTGCTCATACCCCCTAAGGTACGCGTTTTAGAGCCCATGTTTACTGGACATTTTTTTCTTGTTTTGGTCCATAATACCTCCTTCCAAAACATGGAAAGCAAAGAGTTTGAATTAGGAGAGATGTACCGGTATTTCATAGTATCGAAGATGAACGAATTGCTATCCATTTTAGGGCGCATGTTTACTACACAATTTTTTCTTATTTTAGTGTAAGGCTCGTCGGTATTTTTTCGGGACACGCTGTATATCAACAATAGTTATATAACTCGATCTGTGTCCTTACACGCCACAATACGCTTCAACATACAAGACACTTACCGCCTCAACGGCGCCCCGCCAAGTGTTCTAAATAACCGCGCATGCAGCGCCCTACGGAAATCTAGTTATTTTTACAATTAATAGAACACACAGTATAACATCAAATATGGACATATGTTCCCAAGTATTCCCTCTCACATCTCACCACCCCTGACACGGTTCCCGCTGTACAATTACCCTACAACCATTACTCCGCCCCTTCCAAAATAACAACAAACATAAAGAACAACAATCTCCACCAATGACGTGCCCCCCCCCCCCCCCCCGTCCAATTTTCGAGTTATCCCCGTGTTTATATAGTTAATGGAAAAAAGGACAAAGAGCGTAACATTTTTCTAATACCTTTCCTGTTGGGGTTTCTCGCGATTATTCCCGGATAACCACCGCATATACAAATATTTCTGTTTATGGACTGACACTTGACTGCAATTATAGTATAATAAATGAACTGACAGTGCCCTTCTATATTACAGAAAATTAGGTTTGCAGTTTTAAATTCTTCAGAGATATAGGAGTACATTTCCTTTATTGCAAAATTAAGCAAAAATGGTTCAAATGGCTCTGAGCACTATGGGACTCAACATCTTAGGTCATAAGTCCCCTAGAACTTAGAACTACTTAAACCTAACTAACCTAAGGACATCACACACACCCATGCCCGAGGCAGGATTCGAACCTGCGACCGTAGCAGTCCCGCGGTTCCGGACTGCAGCGCCAGAACCGCTAGACCACCGCGGCCGGCGCAAAATTAAGCAAATTTGACATGTTATCATGATTAATACATAACACTTTGCCAAAAAAGAAACTTCTAAGTAGCCACATCTCTTCACTAAGGACTCCAGAGATTTGTGAAATAAGTGTGACGATGGAGATACGGACACGCATTCACACGCCAAACGAAGCTGTGGTCAACTTGGTGCAAATGGCTCTGAGCACTATGGGACTTAACATCTGAGGTCATCAGTCCCCTAGACCTTAGAACTACTTAAACTTAACTAACCTAAGGACATCACACACATCCATGCCCGAGGCAGGATTCGAACCTGCGACCGTAGCGGTCGCGCAGTTCCAGACTGAAACGCCTAGAACCGCTCGACCACACCGGCCGGCTGTGGTCAACTTCTGAGAGCTAATGATTTATTTCCACATAATACATTACATTAATAATAGCTTGTACAGGTGCGTCAGCTTCGCTAAGACATGAAGCACGGTATCACCACACCACGACGACAAGCACAGTGGTAAGGTGCACAAATAATCCGTGACGTGTAGAAACCGGGCAGGAACAGGACGGCGACGGATATGCAACTTCGGCTCGTCATTTAATCGGAGATAGTGAACAGTATAGGAAATCAGGGTTGTAAGTGGCACTTAATCTGTATTCCTTTGCCGCGCGAGAGAAAAAGGAAGGAAGGAAGATTGGGTTTAACGTTCCGTCATTAGAGACGGAGCACAAGCTCGGATTGTTTCACGGATGGGAAAGGGAGTCGGCCGTGCCCTTTCCCGGCACCGCGCGATATGTTACGCACACGGTTAACCTCAGGAAGTTAACGTTTGCCACCAGTCCCGGCGTGAAGTGGACAGGCGCACCCTACACCTCGCCAGACAGCCCACTTTCGGTGTACGCGCCTTGCTAATTTACAGTCACCTAATTGAGTTAGCTCTGCCAAACAGCGTGCCATCTCCTTTAAGGCGGAATTAACATATTCTTAATTAAAGCAGTTAGGGAAGAGATTGCCGGTTCCCAGAAGCTATTACCTAACGATCCCGAATTAACTCGCGAATAGCGGCTAATTTTAAAGCTTTCGCTCTCCTCTTTTTAATTGAGCGCTGCTCGCGCCGATCGCCACTGCCCCAGCCGCGATGCAATCAATCAGGGGCTGCGCGCGCGCCACGCCACGCGATGCGATGCGATGCGATGCGACGCGACGGGGGAACAAGCCCCGACAAACAGCGCCGGCACTCAATAATTACCCGCCGTCCGCGCTGCCACAAAAAATTGAAATCCAATGATTCACTTCCGCTGGCACTATTGATACCCAACAAAGAACGAACAGGCAAATCAGAAATTACATGCACTGCAATTCCGACCGGCTCTTTGAACTTTGGTTGGTGCCCACGTGGACCAACTTGTCGGCTATGCCGTCCGACTACACCGTAAGAAGAGAAACACTGTCGGTATACGTCAGTCCCTGTTCACCAAAGCGTTAAATTCAATACTATGCCAACAAGAAAAATAACAAGAAAAGGCTCAACGTTATTTTCTGCTGAGCAGTTTCGCAAACAGAAATTAACTTTGTATAAGACACTAAGCAAATTGGAACAACTATTTCCCGACAAATATCACCATTATCCGAACATAATAAAAAAGAACTTAGAGAATCGTCGTGAACTTATTAAAGATCTCCGCATATAAGTGACTGTCCATTTCACGCGTGGAACTATCTGTCAGGCGATTTTGACGTATTATGTATTGCTTAACCTTTACCTTTAAGCAGTAAAGGAAACAAAAGAAAAATTCGGAGTAGGTATTAAAATCCATGGAGAAGAAATAAAAACTTTGAGGTTCGCCGATGACATTGTAATTCTGTCAGAGACAGCAAAGGACTTGGAAGAGCAGTTGAACGGAATGGATGGTGTCTTGAAGGGAGGATATAAGATGAACATCAACAAAAGCAAAACGAGGATAATGGAATGCAGTCGAATTACATCGGGTGATGTTGAGGGTATTAGATTAGGAAATGAGACACTTAAAGTAGTAAAGTAGTTTTGCTATTTAGGGAGTAAAATAACTGATGATGGTCGAAGTAGAGAGGATATAAAATGTAGACTGGCAATGGCAAGGAAATCGTTTCTGAAGAAGAGAAATTTGTTAACATCGAGCATAGATTTAAGTGTCAGGAAGTCATTTCTGAAAGTATTTGTATGGAGTGTAGCCATGTATGGAAGTGAAACATGGACGGTTAATAGTTTGGACAGGAAGAGAATAGAAGCTTTCGAAATGTGGTGCTACAGAAGAATGCTGAAGATTAGATGGGTAGATCACATAACTAATGAGGAAGTATTGAATAGGATTGGGGAGAAGAGAAGTTTGTGGCACAACTTGACCAGAAGAAGGGATCGGTTGGTAGGACATGTTCTGAGGCATCAAGGGATCACCAATTTAGTATTGGAGGGCAGCGTGGAGGGTAAAAATCGTAGGGGGAGACCAAGAGATGAATACACTAAGCAGATTCAGAAGGATGTAGGTTGCAGTAGGTACTGGGAGATGAAGAAGCTCGCACAGGATAGAGTAGCATGGAGAGCTGCATCAAACCAGTCTCGGGACTGAAGACTACAACAACAACAACAACCTTTACCTTTTCGAAACTATAGTATAACCAGTATGTCACGTCACAATATTAGTTCATTCATAATTAATTCAGAACAAATTAGTCTATATGAACTTTTTTTGCTGTTTTGCTCCTTCAATAACCTGAAAGAACTGTATTAGTATCCTGCTGACGCGGTGTATTGCCAAGATCATTTTATCAATTGCAAGCCTCTGCACGCATTTAAATTCTTTTTAATCGCTATACATGAGGCTTGCCGTGTGGTATGTACATCAAAAGCCAATAGATAAATAAAAATAAACTTAACAGTCATTGCATTATGAAAACCTCACCAACGAATAAAATATGCGATAAGAAAGTGTGCGACAAACTATCGCAAAACTGCTTAAAAGGCAGGCTAGTGACCATAGCCCACAAATTTGGATAAAATTTAGCACATATGCACTTAACTCTAAAAATAATGTATCTCGGTTCCTACTTCAGTTGTTAGGTAGCCTCTTCGTGATTTGTTTGAGAATAATAACATAGCAGTTGTCGCTCGAGTCCCGCTGACTACAGCCAGATGGCGAATTGCTCCAGCGGGCAAATGGTGAAAACATCGTGCACCGGGTTTAAGAGAACGGCTTCGGGTTCTCATTCCCATTTTTCACGAAACTTTTTTGCTGTGCAAAATATTTTTAACAAAAATCAGCATCTCAATATTGTAGCTATGTCTCATGTGTTATTGGAATTTTTGTGACAGCAGAGCATCTCATTGGCCGGGCTCTACCGGTCCTCACTAGCGGAGGCTTGGCGCGTGTCACAGCTCAAAACCGAAAACTGGGTTCTCAATAGCGTTTTCCAAGCACGGTACTGCGCAAGAACTATCAAATTTGGTCAATGTTATTTACCTGTGACACCTGGTACAGAAGGGCCTCAACTTGGCACAGTTTCTAAAATTTCACGCGAACGTTTCTGGAGCGCATTTCGTATAAGCTTAAATTGGATTAATTTTAGGGAATGACGCTATTTAAGTTTATTGTCATACCAAATTTTTGGCTTATTAAAGTAACTATCAAATAATCTGTAACCGCTAATAAAATTCAAATGTGTATTTCTTTAATATTCACAATTTCTTGCACATCAAATGAAGGAAATTACGTATAACATTGAATTACTGATTATTTTGCAAAAAACAAATCGTTAAAACTGGATGGCGAACTTTAATCTAAATGCGCTTGAAAATGACAACGCAGAGTGAAGTGCAGATGTGCGGTGCTCAAAGTGTGAATCAGACAGCTGATGGATATTAACCAGTTAAGGAACCTGTGGGTGTTCTCAAATGTAAAACTTTTCCGTCGCGTAATTGTTCCATGAAATTTTGAGCGAAATGACGGATGTCAGTAACTTACACAGCGGCTTTCTCGCCTCTTACAAGCCAGCAAAACTTCGCTATCGCAGAACACTGTCTTTCCACAGGGCATTCGATGAAATACAACCAAACAAAACTTGTTGCTCATACGGCAACATTTTGAAACACTGTTAATAGTGAATCGGTGGCAATAGGACTGTCTGAGGCCCTTATCGATTGGTACGGCGATTTCTAGTTAGGTAACGCATGGAATCCTCTCATAGATAAAAATTTCGTACTCTGCGTTACTTGCATCATTCTGCCATTTTGCCACATGTAGGAGATCGATCTAATATCGAAGATCGAGCTTCCACCACGGAGGGCGCTCACAACTTCCGGTAAACGCTTGCGTACACTGGGTGCCGAGGGTCTTAAACAACACGGGAGAGCTCAGTGTACTTTCGCCACACTAAGCCTGAAGATAGAAGACTCGTGGCTGCAAGTTGTTGACACCAGGCAGTTCGCGTGTCTGTTCATTTCAGTGGTGACAAGACTGTCCCGAAGTTTTATTCAGCACAAAATTAGTTAACAGAGCTTTTTAGTGCTGTAAAAGTGCTCCTTAAAGATATATATTTTATCGTGCATTAATACGAAACTAAAACATTAAATGAAGAGAGCGAATATATTAATTTCATGAGAAATAGTCTATACTCCGATCAGATTGCTTTGTGCTCGGCGTTTCAGTGAGTCGAGTGGTAGCTGTCAGGCATCAGCCAATCACATCTATTTCTCGCGCTGCACGTGCTCGCCGTGTTGCCTGATCTGAGGGCGTAAGCCTTGCATGTCAGGTGACGCGGTCGTCCGTGGGTTGGGGGGTTTGGGGGGGGGGGGGTTTGGCAGCATACCAGCACAGGCCGCAAGGGGCGGGAGGGAAGGGAAAACAGAGCCCAATACACTGAGACTTTTTCGTTGCGCCACAATAAAAATATTTTATGCAAACAAGACAGCAGAATATATGCTGCTGAAGTTAGTCTTTGTAAACGTTTTAGCTTCTGCACAAAGATACTGAAAAAAAAGGCAGATTCACGATCTTAATCACCCGATAATATACAAACTATTTGGTTAAAAACTTCGATTCTTTCTCATCTTATCACATCATCGTATCATACCTAGACCGGTCATAGTTTGTTTCAGCTAAAGGCATACACAATTGCAATCTGTGAATCGTTCTGTAGCTCTTGTTGATATTAAAGAGCCATCAAAAACTTGAGCAAATCATGGTCTTATGGAGAACGCCTCGTAAGTTCAACTGTCCATGATAAGGCACCTACAATAACTTCTGGAAATCAAGACAATATCGACTGGCTATAACAAAAAACATTCTCACACCAGACGATGATATAAAGAGTGAATTACCGTATCTCGGGGCGCACGATGAACCACCTTTACCTCTATGTGTTGTAGATGAACTGGCACAAGAAAGAGGAAAAAATCCTCAGATGGGCACCATATCACTCATATTGTCTCAAGTTGCGGCGTAAGTGGCAAGGAACAACACAAAATGTGCGCTGGCAGAAGTGGAAGATTGACAAAATGTTGGCTGGTTGGTCGATTCGGGAGAGGGAATCAAACAGCGAGGTCATCAGTCCCATCGGATTAGGAACGATGGGGAAGGAAATCGGGGTGCCCTTTCACAGGAACCATCCCAGCATTTACGTGAAGCGGTTTGGAGAAATCACGGAAAACCTAAATCAGGATGACCGGACGCGGATTTAAACCGTCGTCCCCCTAAAGCGAGTCCAGTGTGCTAACCACTGCGCTTCCTCACTCGGTAACAAAATGATATCAGACACAAAAAGGAAGTAATACTGAAAGCACTGCAGGATAAATGTCTAGTGGAAAGTAGCATTTTTTTAAAATTTTGTCAGAAGTTATAATGACTAGACAGGTGATATTCAAAGTGACTCAGATACAATTGGCGTACACCCGTTCGTGGCATAGCGTGTTACCAAAAATTCAGTTTGTGTTCACTCCTTACAAATTTCTCCGCTTATTTAGATTATTTATTAGGTTGCGGCATGTCTGTGGCTCAATCCTAGTCGTACTGTACTGCTGTTATTCGCCAATAATGTGTGATTACAGTACCTTACGCACGGCCATACATACAGCAGCAGCGGCTGCCATCATTACCCTCCAACTACCTACAAAGACATTAAAAAATGGTTCAAATGGCTCTGAACACTGTGGAACTTAACATCTGAGGTCATCAGTCCCCTAGAACTTAGAACTACTTAAACCTAACTAACCTAAGGGCATCACACACATCCATGCCAGAGGCAGGATTCGAACCTGCAACCGCAGCGGTCCCGCGGTTCCAGGTTCTAGCGCCTAGAACCGCTCGGTCACATCGGCCGGCGCAGCGCTAATCGCTAGTCCCTAATAGGCTGACAATGAAGAGAAGCACCAGCTACGTTGCCCGTGGAGAGTGGAGTTTCCAAGCAAGCGATTTTCGTCTCCGGAATAACATTAAGTGACGCGGCTTCGAAAACAGTATCGCTGTACAAAAACGACACCCAAATCCTAGCCGGCCGGAGTGGTCGTGCGGTTCTAGGCGCTGCAGTCTGGAGCCGAGCGATCGCTACGGTCGCAGGTTCGAATCCTGCCTCGGGCATGGATGTGTGTGATGTCCTTAGGTTAGTTAGGTTTAATTAGTTCTAAGTTCTAGGGGACTGATGACCACAGAAGTTAAGTCGCACAGTGCTCAGAGCCAGCCCAAATCCTATTATGAGCCAACTGCTTGAAGGAAGGTTTTAGAATTAGGGCATATCTGAGACGAGACTCCCTGCTCCAAATCTGTCTGTAAGTGGCAACTTCGGCGCACGTTGCTGCGATTTAAGTGTTTTCAATAGGCAGAGCGTAGAATGGGAACAAAATTGGCGCGAGCGCAATGACCCGGTGGTGAGGTAAGGAGGGGAGAGGATAGCGAAGCGCTGGACACGTGGGTGGCGGCGTGGAACTAGCCGGCGGCGGCTATCGGCGTGGGAGAAGAAGGGAAGAGGGCACGGGCCGCTGTGGGACAAAGAACATTCCTGGGCACCGCGGCCCAGCTGCGGCACTGGCCGGACAAGGCTCGCTCTGTCACACACCCACACCTCCACACGGCGTGGCGCGGGACCACAGTCCACCTCACCTACTATACCAACTCCGTGACTGTTCTTCTTCTTCTTCTTCTTCTTCTTCTGCTTCAAGTACCCTGTCCTCCAAGAACACTGGCAAACAGTAGCATAATTCGTTGTGTGTCCAAGACTTTTGTCAACAGCGATTCTGTGCTCAATCCGAACCACTGGCTATGTTCCTTAGCCAGAGTCATCTTCTACGTCCTGCATCACGTCCGCCATCACACTTCCGTCGCAGTATAACAAGCAGCAGGTTGTATTTGTTGTTGACATTACATGGCAAAAGTATTCGTGTTTTCTTGTCTTGATAGTACCGGTACTGAAAACTTCTAAATCTTTCTTCATACGCCGCAGTACTGCTACATTTGCGACTATGATTGACTTCGACACCCTCGAATTTCAAATGCCTGCAATTTCTTAACGAAAACAACCGTAAGGGCCCATGATTCAACACGATAGAGTAGGATAATGAACGCGTAGCATCGAAGTAATCGAGTAGCCTACATCTACATACATACTCCGCAATCCACCATACGGTGCGTAGCGGAGGGTACCTCGTACCACAACTAGCATCTTCTCTCCCTGTTCCACTCCCAAACAAAACGAGGGAAAAATGACTGCCTATATGCCTCTGTACGAGCCCTAATCTCTCTTATCTTTGTGGTCTTTGCGCGAAATGTAAGTTGGCGGCAGTAAAATTGTACTGCAGTCAGTCTCAAATGCTGGTTCTCTAAATTTCCTCAGTAGCGATTCACGAAAAGAACGCGTCCTTTCCTCTAGAGACTCCCACCCGAGTTCCTGAAGCATTTCCGTAACACTCGCGCGATGATCAAACCTACCAGTAACAAATCTAGCAGCCCGCCTCTGAATTGCGTCTATGTCCTCCCTCAATCCGACCTGATAGGGATCCCAAACGCTCGAGCAGTACTCAAGAATAGGTCGTATTAGGGTTTTATAAGCGGTCTCCTTTACAGATGAACGGCATCCTCCCAAAATTCTACCAATGAACCGAAGACGACTATCCGCCTTCCCCACAACTGCCATTACATGCTTGTCCCACTTCATATCGCTCTGCAATGTTACGCCCAAATATTTAATCGACGTGACTGTGTCATGTGCTACACTACTAATGGAGTATTCAAACATTACGGGATTCTTTTTCCTATTCATCTGCATTAATTTACATTCATCTATATTTAGAGTTAGCTGTCATTCTTTACACCAATCACAAATCCTGTCCAAGTCATCCTGTATCCTCCTACAGTCACTCAACGACGACACCTTTCCGTACACCACAGCATCATCAGCAAACACCCGCACATTGCTATCCACCCTATCCAAAAGATCATTTATGTAGATAGAAAACAACAGCGGACCTACCACACTTCCCTGGGGCACTCCAGACAATACTCTCGCCTTCGATGAACACTCACCATCGAGGACAACGTACTGGGTTCTATTACTTAAGAAGTCTTCGAGCCACTCACATACTTGGGAGCCAATCCCACATGCTCGTACCTTAGTTAGGAGTCTGCAGTGGGTTGGCTCGGAACACTATGGGACTTAACATCTGAGGTCATCAGTCCCCTAGAACTTAGAACTACTTAAACCTAACTAACCTAAGGACACCACACACATCCATGCCCGAGGCAGGATTCGAACCTGCTACAGCAGTGGTCGCGCGGTTCCAGACTGTAGCGCCTAGAACCGCTCGGCCACTCCGACCGGCAGTCTGCAGTGGGGCACCGAGTCAAACGCTTTCCGGAAGTCAAAGAATATGGCATCCCTCCGATACCCTTCATCCATGGTTCACAAGATATCATGTGAAAAATGGGAGAGTTGCCTCATTTTCTGGAAATAACTTCTGGGATGTTCAATTTTGCAGCGAATATCTTGAGACAAGTCCCAGTTATCGTTGATTTGACACCCCAAATATTTATGTGATGGAACCCATTCGATCCCATCATTACCGACTACAAGCGTGCTCTGAATTTTATCTCGGTTTCTGTTGACAACCATTCATTTTGTCTTTTTGATATTTAAGGTAACCCCGTGGCACCGCTCTCGTTTAGAGGTTCTTGCAGATCTTCCACCCTGGTAGCAAGTAAGAAAGTGATATCAGAATGTCTGATGTTATTGATAATAACTCCATTAACCACCACTCCTTGTTACTTTCCACGAAGAGCATCTCGAAAAATATTTTTAGAACAGGCGTTAAAAAGGAATGGTGACAGAACGCAGAACTGGCGAACACCTTTCGTAATCGATATTTTTGCTGACAGCTCACAGTATACCCAGACACACCGACTTTGATTGCAGTACAGATTTCCAATCAATTGCATGACAGTTCATCTGATACATGCGTTAATTTGTCACGCTGAGTTGGGTCACAAGCTATTTCATAACTTCACAAACTATTCTACAGGTGGCGCAACCACAGCTAAAATAATATAGGATTGATGGAACTGAAATTCATAATCGATGAAACAAAGAAACAATAACGTAAACATAACGACATCCTGCGAAGTAGGTGAACTACTTGTAATTTCAAAAGCAGTCGCCATAGCTGTTGACACGTCTATCCCACTGCCTTCATGACTGTAGCCGGGCGTCCACCTCTCCGACGGCCACGAATGCCTTTCTTCAGGGCTCCAAAAATATGGAAATCGCAAGGGGAGGGATCGGGACTGTATGGGGGACTTGTACAACTTCCCAGCAGCAACCCTTGTAACATAATGCGCAACAGAATTATGCCATCCTCCAGTATTGCAGGCCGTTTTCACCTTATGGTGTGATTCAAATTCGGCGACGTGTCCATGTAGCGGTGTGCGTCAACTGTGGCGTCGTGTTCCACACAAGCAATCAGCAGCTGCCCTTGAACTCAAAGAAAAAGGTCATCGTGACATTGCCGGAACAGCTGCGCCTTTTCTCGAACTACGCTGCACAAGTTTCGCTAGGAAGCCCTCACACATCCTCCATACAGTCCCCATTCGATTTCCATGTTGTTGGAGCCCTGAAGAAAGACACTGGTGACCGTCGGTTTGCTTCGGATGTCTGTGTACAATCCATGCTCCGTTGGCAACCGCAAACATTTTTCCATGAAGGTACTGACTGTCTTGTCTCACATGTAGATGATGTGTTAACAGTTATGGCGATTACTTCTGAACTAATAAATGGATTACTTATTTTTCCATTTGTCTCGTTTTCATTTGATTGCGCATTATACTTAATTGGCGTCTACGCTTCCGTTACGACAACAGTACAAAATCTCTCTCCCCAGGACTGACTACTCCACACGTGTTTCAGAGCTTACAGTGCAACATAAAGACGTCATACGAGACTGTTCACTGTCTGATTAGACCATCCTTTGTCGTGTCAACCGGGACACAGAGAATATTACGACAGCGTAATCAATCCCACGAGCAATTGAAATTATAGGCTATTATACTGAAATAGAATTCAGAATGATTCAGCTGCGCTTACCTATCTCGTTCTGCGCGACCCGTAATTTTACACATAGCCTTCAAAAACCACTGGCGTGGTTTTCATATACTCTCGCTCGCTACGCTCAAACTATTTGTCCTGCAGAAAAAATGTGTAGGATCTTTTTTGTAGGAAATTGCATGTAATCGTATTTTGTGTTGGGAAATGTTTCGCTAGAGACCGTAGTTTTTGGAATTATTCAAGAAAAATGTACAAAAGTTACCTCGAAATGCACCCCTGCCCCACACCCAACGTCCACCAGTCAGGTTGTTCAAGGCACTCCTTCCTACCACTCTACAAAAGTTTGCTACTGCGCAAACTATTTCCTACATGCAACTGCTTATGGTCTCAATTGACCGACTAGCCTTATTACGTCACAGGCTCAGTCGAGCACTTACAAACTGTAAAACTGGTGTTTGTGTAAATGTTACTAAACAGTTTCCTGAATTTTAACAGCCTAAAAATCACAATGACATAATTGTATTCGTCAGACACTCGGTCTACGAAACTACTGTTGGTTAAGTTTGGATCGGATTGTCAACGTAATTACTTTGAGCGTAATGTTTAGAAAAGTCAGTTTTCTTTCATTAATCTCACGGGCACGTTTAAATGAATATAATGTTCACGAAATAGCCGACTATGGTGGCGGCGTAACAGCCCCATCAATAGAGACAAAAAAAGAAGTCCGAATATCGGAAAAATTCGTCTAGTCGGCAATTTTCGTACATTGGTAGGAGGGAGCAGGAGTGCCACGAACAATATATTAGAAATTTTGACTGGTGAGGGACGAGTATGGCAGTGTAGGTGCATTGGAAGATCGCTTCTGTACGTTTTTCTTGAGTAACTCCAAAATCGTGGCCTCCAGCAAAAACGTAACCCAGTACAAAATTTAACTACATTAAATTTTCTACAAAAAGGTTCCGCCCATTTTTTCTGTAGCACTAATAGTTTGTGCGTAGCGAGCGAGATAATATGAAAATCTCGCGCCATGGTGTTTGAAGTCACGCTATAACGCTGGGGGTTGCATAAAACGACATCGGTAGGGGCAGATGAATCATGTGTATACGAGAAATCTTCAACGAAACGCGTACTACACGTAAACGATATATAAGTCTGAAATTCACATTTCTCTTGTGTAGTTAAGAAGTGAGTGGCATGTTCTAATAGCAAAGATATGAGCTTTACGGTTCAGAAATACGAAACAACTTACCCAGACTAGCGCAGGAACAACATTCTAGCACAGGTTAAGGGTCTTCTACACACACAATTTACAAGTAAAACATTCAGCAGCAGAAACCACAACGAAATCACGGGCAAGTGGCACTGAGAGGAATACCTGGTACAGCACGTACTTACTACTTGTCGCATGCAGCCATAACAGTGAACATATCATTTCTTGCGTATCACAATAACTGCTACAGATCGCTTGATGTTACTATGCTATAAATATATAACGTCGCAGGAGTCACCGGCCCAAAATTGATAATGAAAAAAAAAAAAAAAAAAAAAAAAAAAAACAAATATTTCAGCTTCTTCACACTGATGGTCGACCTCTTTTCCCTGCGTAACATCGAACGGACCAAACGTTCCATTCGGCGCACACTTTGTACGCGTCAAGGCTACAGGAGAAAAGTAACAAAAATAGCGCCGCTGCAAAACTGACTTAAGCAGTTCTCCTTGCAGCGTCTCGTTAAGATGTGGAAGTGGAAATATAAAATCACCGCGAGTGAGTCGGTATACAGCGCGCGTCTGAGGCCGGGCGAGCAGTTATTAACGACCGCCTGTGAAAGGCATCAGCAATGGAAGTAGAAACGCAATTCGTTTTACCGTTTGCTAGCCTAAGGTAAGTTCGAACGATTGACAAGAAAGACACATAAGCGCTGCGCATGTTGTGATTGGTACGAAAATTTTCGGAAGGAGATTTCGGAAGCAGTGGATTTGTCAACGACCATATGCTCTCATATTCTCACAGACAGCGTCGTACTCAGTGCTGTCTTTCATATTAAGAGCATGGCATTAACCGAATAGAGTCTTTAATTTCACAAAAAGTAATAACTTTTTAAGTCTTTATGTAACTGAGTACCACATTGCTGCCGGCCGGAGTGGCCGAGCGGTTCTAGGCGCTACAGTCTGGAACCGCGCGACCGCTACGGTCGCACGTTCGAATCCTGCCTCGGGCATGGAAGTGCGTGATGTCCTTAGGTTAGTTAGGTTTAAGTAGTTCTAAGTTCTAGGGCACTGATGAACTCAGAAGTTAAGTCCCATAGTGCTCAGAGCCAATGAACCATTTGAACCATATTGCTCGGACGAAGGCAGTCAGTTTCAGTCAATTAATATAAAATGTCACGTCGATCTGCTGCACGCGTCAGTCAACACTCCCTGAAACTTATCTCGGCCGTCAATGCAACGTCGAATCCTAATGAAAGCGCTGCTGCTTTCTTCACGGCTGTGCTTCGTGGTGACCACACAATGCCGCGGGCGTACGCTAGGACAGAAGCGTCTACAGTGTGAAGGTACAAGGGCCAACGATGAAGAAAATAGTATGTCGGTCACAAGTTACGTTTGTTTAGCGTTTAGCTGACATCGAGTGCTAATGAAGGGTAGGAAATTGGTGGCTGGCTTAGCATAGGAGCAGTCCAGGCATTCTTAAGGGGGAGCGTCGGAAACGCAGAAACGGGTGACCGCACGGGCATCTGAAACTAGTTCCTGCCGTACGGGAAAAAAAAAAGAAACAGGAAGTGACACAACACACAATTGTTTAGAACAGTCTCCTTCGAGAACAACGAGTACAAATAAGTTTTTTTCTGCGATTGCAGGCTTTCTCGGCGTATTTCAGCTATGAAATCTTCAAGGGTTATCAGCCGAGTGGCGTCGTCTTCTTGTCGCAACGTTTCAATGGATTGCGTATCCATAATCTTCAGGCGAAGTCTTTTCTCTTTTTTATCACTGACAAAATGTGAGGCAAAAACACACTGTTTACGCGAGTGAAAATCGTGTCTTCTTAAACTCGAATTTTTTATGGCTACCGTCGGGCTTCCAGGCAAGTCGAGCGCGAGGTCCATCACCGCGGCCAGGAAGCAAGCAGACTCCAGTTTGGTGTTCCTGCGCTAGAAGCAGTCAGCCGTGACCTTTAGCGAGTAACTGTTTCGCACCGGGGCAGAGAAACATCGCGGAATCTAGACTGCGCTGGCTCCCACGCGTCCTGGCGCTACCACAGCTGAGCAAGGACGGTGAGCGTTCAGGTATCGTAAGAAACAGCCCGCGAGACGGCACAGGCCGGACAAGCTGCCACGTAAAGACACTGTGCTATGGGTGCAGTAAACAGCAGCTTGCTGCAAACAGCGCTGTGGCGGGAGGTGACGCGCGCGTCAGCTACGATGTGATGGAGACGACCACCGGCGTGCCCTGAGGGACGAGTCCCTTCACTAGAACGTGTTGCTTGTCCAATAATGAGACAGCGCGCAGAACATTTGCACCAGTTAATTTAGTGAACAGGGCTGACGGCTTGTTAATCCCGAATGGGCCTCTCTCTTGCAGGCCACAGGATACTGTGACAGGCAAAGTTTTGCGCGTACGTTGAAAGGTGGCTACACTGAGCCACAGCGCCAGAGATCGCGCTAGAGGGTATTGTTCCGCCGCCTCCACTGGCAGTGATTATTGAGATGTCGTAGTGGGCAGTGCTTGGGGAGAGCTCGTGGTAGTCAGTGCTTGTTAAGAACTCGTAGCAGAGAGTGTTTGTTGAGATGTGCTAGTAGGGAGTGCTTGCTGAGATGTGATACTGAAAAGTTCTTGTTGAGATGTGGTAATAGCGAGTCGGTGTGGAGATATATTGTAATGATTAGAGTGATTTTGGTCAATATATGAAGGTAACGAAACTTGATTTATTTTTCATTGTTTAATGTCGTAAGTAATGCTTCATTACAGGTTCAGTCAACAAAGCATCTGGCTTGTGTTCTTGGATTAGAGTGTAATTCTGGTTCTCTTGAGTAATTATGGTATTTTTATTTTCTTTAATTAATTCAGTATAAATGATATTTAAAATTTCTTGTGTTATTGAAGAAGAACCGTGCCAGATGCGTACGTTGAATCACACTTCCACACACAGAACAGTTATACTTGTGCTTTGGTTTCGTAGGTTTTATAGTTGCTGGGGACTTAATTAATTAATTGTGTTAATGAAAATTTCCATTTCATTCTTTGTTGTTGTTCTAAGCAGTCAGATAGCGTAACAATACTAGTCAGGGCCAACCGTTTACGAGACTTCGTAATCGGACAAACAGCTACTGAAGCAAAAAAATTAAAATTATTTGCATTTCATAATAATTAAGCCCCCCATGCAACGTTTCATTCTTAAAAAAAGAGTGCATGCATTATTTCTCACAGGTTACTCCATGTGTCAAAAAATCGTGGAAACACTGTTCACGCAGGCAGAAGAAAGATTAGGATTTTAACGTACCGTCGTCGACGAGGTCATTAGGAAACGACTGAACGAGAGTACATATAGGTCGCGTCAGGTTAGTATGCTTGGCAATCGTACATGAATTTAGGGTCTGTCCGCCTACTGCTCATTTTACACGTCAAGTTAACTATCCTGATGGGGTTCAAATCTTTGATTAGCAGGCCCAGGCACAATTGGACGGTGTTATTAAGGGAACGATCTATATTTCAGAAAAAAGCCACGATTTCTCCAAGAAGATCTTTATTAATCTTAAAAAGGGAGAAGTTGACGCCGATTCGTAACTCGCAACAAGAAAAAGTGTCTGGCTGTACTCGGGATGGAGCCAGTGTCACAGAGTCACAAAGACTGTTCCTTATGATACTAAGTTACTATCGGGCGAGGAGGCACTGTGGTTACCACACTGGACTCGCATTTGGGAGGATGACGGTTCAAATCCCCGTACGGCTATCCAGTTTTAGGTTTTCCTTGACATCCCTAAGTCGCTCCAGAGAAATGCAGCGATTGTTCCTTTGGAAAGGGTATCGGCGATTTCCTTCAAATGGTTCAAATGGCTCTGAGCATTATCGGACGTAACATCTATGGTCATCAGTCCCCTAGAACTTAGAACTACTCAAACCTAACTAACCTAAGGACATCACACAACACCCAGTCATCACGAGGCAGACGGCGATTTCCTTCCCCACCCTTTCGTTATCCGATCTTGCGCTCCGTATCTCAAGAGCGCGCTATCGACGGGACGTCGAGCTCTCGTGTTCTTTCCTTTCTACTAAGTTACTAAGCTATACAATATTAATATAGCTTTCTATAAATGTGTCTAATACGAAAATCCCGATTACCGACGGACTGTGTATTCTTCAATCTATTCCCGTTGGGAAAAAGGAAATACTTAAAAAAAAAGTTATGAATATACTTTTGTCAAAAAATGGTTCAAATGGCTCTGAGCACTATGGGACTCAACTGCTGAGGTCATTAGTCCCCTAGAACTTAGAACTAGTTAAACCTAACTAACCTAAGGACATCACAAACATCCATGCCCGAGGCAGGATTCGAACCTGCGGCCGTAGCGGTCCTGCGGTTCCAGACTGCAGCGCCTTTAACCGCACGGCCACTTCGGCCGGCTATACTTTTGTCGCTGACTTTCGAGTAGACTTATGGGGTCGTATCCCCAGTCCAAGAAGACCACTTGTTTCAACGAATCACCATATTCAAATGGTACTGCGAGTGCAGCAGCAGAATTAGAACACTGCAGCAGCATTCTCTGCAGTAACCCAAATAGGAGATCAACATGAGCGGCAGAGATCATTTAGAATAAGGACCCATTCGACAATTTCTAAATGGCAAATTGACGAAATAGCAAACTGAAGTAACCAGCTCTCCCCCAAGAAAGCATTGTGTAGTACTGCCTAAAGATGCCTGTGCTAGCCTGAGAAACCTTTCCCAACGACCACTTCTTCTTCTGAAACGTCTCTCGATATGCTCTGTCCGACAGATACAGCAAAGGTGGCAACACGAATCTGAGCTGGTAGATGCGAAGCGTCTGCGGAAAGGGCAGTTTGACTTGTCCAGACGGATAAACTTGCCACTGCACAAGAAATGGCAGGCTGCAGCCAATATTCCACAATTGCCAGCGGTAGCTTCCGCAGAGAGCGGCATTTCGACGCGGCCGGTGTTAATATTAGCCGACCTCGGCAGTTCTCACGCAAGGTCGGCCCTGGCGACTCCGCGGCGACTGCACCCGCCACTTGCTCAGCTGACCTCGCGTCCCGAGCGCGGTTCTTGCGAGCCGACAGCAACAAATGTGGCCAAACCGACAGTCACCAGCGTGAAAGCGCGTATTTTCGGCGCGTCTACCCTGCGAAGACCACAAATGCGACGGACAGCGCTCTCTTGCGGAAGCAAGCTTGATGCCTGACGTCCAGACGAGTAAGATTTCATTGGGAAGAATATAAGCTCATCCCAGACAAGAAAATTTAAAGAAATCGGTCGTGGTTACTTTAAATTAACCATCCCGGCATTCGCTTTGACCGAGCTCAAAAAATCTGGATGGCCATACAGGATCTGACACGCGCTCCACGTGAATGAAAGTGTTGTGTTGCGCTAACCGGTCACAGTCCGCGCTTCGTGTTTTCTATTTCGGAAGTACACGTTGCAGTACAGCAAAAAACATAAATCACGACAATCCCTTGTGATTTCTTTTGCAGTCTTTTGGGTTCTACAGCCACTGTCCAGGTAAAATGCAAATGTATTGGTGATATTTGCGCGACTGCATGGACCTAGCTTAACGTCAGTTTTACGAATGGTGGGGATACGGATGGGGAAGAGGGGAGAACATCTACATACATACTCCGCAAACCACAGTACGGCGCGTAGCGGAGGGTACGTTGTCCTCTTCCATTCGCAAACAGATGGAGGGGAAAACGACTATCTATATGCTCTGTATGAGCGCTAAATTCTCTTAGCTTATGTTCGTGCTCCGTACGCAAAATATACTTGGCAGCAGTAGGATCGTTCTGCACTCGACTCCAAAAGCCGGTTCTTTATTTTATCAAGAGCGTTCATCGAAAAGAACGTCTCCTTCCCTCGCAGGGATTCCCATTTGAATTCCCGAAGCATCTCCGTAATACTTGCGCGTGGACTGAACATACCGGTGAGCAACCCAGCACCCCGCATCTGAACTGATTTCATGTTTCCCTCTTTAGACCGAGCAGTACTCAAGAATGGGTCGCACTAGCGTTCTACATGCGGTCTCCTTTACAGATGAACCACACTCTCCTAAAATTCTCCCAGTAAACCGAAGTCGACAATTTGTCTTCCCGTCTACAGCCCTGATACGGTATTTCTATGTCATATTGTTTTCTACTTCACATCAGTTAAAAAAATAGCTCTAAACTACGTTCAGATATATGGGAACAATTACTGTGTTAACATTTTTAACAGTTTCTGTTATCGGCTGATAACACGAGAAAAAAAAAAACACCAAGAAGTGAAGGTACAACATTACTGGAAACTTTAAGCGCTGGAATTATCAAATTATCAGTTGCAAGGAGAACAGCGGCGAACGGTGTAGTAGTCTTGAGATTTCACAACTAACAGCTTTGGCTGCTTGAAAAAAAAAATCACATTTCAGCACCAGCAGAGCTACTGATAAATAAATCTTTATTATCCACCTGATTCGATCATCTTGAGGCATTATAAAATACGGGGTGACCAAAAAGTCAGTATAAATTTGAAAACTTGATAAACCACGGAACAATGTACATAGCTCCGTCTTTAGGCCACAAGTGGCCCTTCCGGGACCGTCCGGCCGCCGTGTCATCTTCCAAGGAGGATGCGGATAAGGAGGGGCGTGTGGTCAGCACACCGCACTCCCGACCGTTAGGACGGTATTCTTTGACCGAAGCCGCTACTAATCGGTCGAGTAGCTCCTCAATTGGCATCACGAGGCTGAGTGCACCCCGAAAAATGGCAACAGCACGTGGCGGCGGGATGGTGACCCATCCAAGCGCCGGCCACGCCCGACAGCGCTTAACTTCGGTGATCTCACGGGAACCGGTGTAGCCACTGCGGCAAGGCCGTTGCCTGAACAATGTACATAGAGAGGTAAAAATTGACACACATGCCTGGAATGACATGGGGTTTTATTAGAACCAAAAAAACACCCCATATTGCTAGACGCGTGAAAGATCTCTTGCGCGCGTCGTTTGGTGATGATCGTGTGCTCAGCCGCCACTTTCGTCATGCTTGGCCTCCCAGGTCCACAGACCTCAGTCCGTGCGATTATTGGCTTTGGGCTTACTTGAAGTCGCAAGTGTATCGTGATCGACCGACATCTCTAGGGATGCTGAAAGACAACATCCGACGCCAATGCCTCACCATAACTCCGGACATGCTTTACAGTGCTGTTCACAACATTATTCCTCGACTACAGCTATTGTTGAGGAATGATGGTGGACATATTGAGCATTTCCTGCAAAGAACATCATCTTTGCTTTGTCTTACTTTGTTATGCTAATTATTGCTATTCTGATCAGATGAAGCGCCATCTGTCGGACATTTTTTGAAATTTTGTATATTTTTGGTTCTAATAAAACTCCATGTCATTCCAAGCATGTGTGTCAATTTCTACCTCTCTATCTACATTATTCCGTGATTTATTCAGTTTTCAAATTTATACCGACTTTTTGATCACCCGGCAGTTTACAAGAACCGTTGTGACAGTGGTGTCATCAGAGCGTGGAAAGAGCACTCCACACAGAAGGATTAAACCTGATCATGACTGTGTTAAGAAGATGAATTACCTGTTACAGTACATTTTCTGTTGACTATATAAGCATATTATGACTAACGGCACTGAAGCAGAATCGTTTTTATTTTATTTAATGCCACAGTAAGAATGTTACCATAAAGGCTGTTGTGAGCAATTTTATAATACTTGAAGATGCGCAGACGATCGAAACCGGTAGTTCATAAATACTTATTTATCAGCAATCCTTTACGTTTCTGAACCGCAGTTATTTTTTTCTTTCAAAGACTTACACGGGCTGCACAAGATATACTGGCTATGGGTGCACTTGCTACTGTCGCATTCGGGAGGACGACGGTTCAATCCCGTCTCCAGCCATCCTGATTTAGGTTTTCCGTGATTTCCCTAAATCGTTTCAGGCAAATGCCGGGATGGTTCCGTTGAAAGGGCACGGCCGATTTCCTTCCCAATCCTTCCCTAACCCGAGCTTGCGCTCCGTCTCTAATGACCTCGTTGTCGACGGGACGTTAAACACTAACAACCACCACCACTTGCTACTGGTCAGTGACCATAACGTGTTCTGGCTTCCTTCAAACAAATGCTGTTTTGAATCGCGAGTACGCGCACCGGGCAGGATTCGTGTTCTTTTTCCCCTGCCCCTGCCCCTGGGTACTCCCTTGCACACAAGCCACGGAGTGGACCAGCTGTCAGCTTCCCGACCACGCGTCATCAGACTGGTTCCTCTGGCCGTAGGTAATTTACATATTATTACGACACAGTGACTAGGGGGAATGAAGAGGCGCCGCTTGCAGGAACCGCCACTATACGAGTAGGGCGAACTTCCCGCGTGCTGGTCGTGACGTGTCGGGACCACGCCGCGTCCCAGAGGCCACGCCGTCCGTGTTTATTGATCGCCCTCTTGTTACGTAATAGCTCTCATTAGCATCAAATTCGCGTGCCTGCTCGCTTTTCCAGCTACACTCTCAATATTTAGCGCTCTGACAGCCCCGTAATTTCTTGTTTCAGGAACGACTTCTACCTGTTTTTATTTATGTGCCGTTACTGGCCTCCTGACTGTATTACTCGTAATAACCACGTATATGCCCCGTATCTGACGCACGTCACACCACGTCTTCTCTCAATACATGTTCCGGAGGAGACACGAATAAAGCAACCGCGGCTTTAGCGAACTCGTTTTGAGTATTATATTCCGGATGAGTTGTAGGTTTCTCGTGAGTTACGTATCTACACCAATGGTCGCTATGGTACGGTGTGTGGCAGACGGTACACGGTGTTCCAGTAACAAATCTTTCCTAACTTGCACACAATAAGATTCAAAATGCCTCTGAGCACTTTGGGACTTAACATCTGAGGTCATCAGTCCCCTAGAGTTGGAACTAATTAAACGTAACTAACCTAAGGACATCACACACGTCCATGCCCGAGGCAGGATTCGAACCTGCGACCGTAGCGGTAGCGCGGTTCCAGACTGTAGCGCCTAGAACCGCTCGGCCACCAACGGCCGGTCGCACACGGTAAGAACGACGTTCTGTAAGCGTCTGTATGGACTCTATTATTCTATTTAGATTAAAGTTCAGTCTTGATCACGTTATGTCTGTTTTAATGAGTAACCGGTTTCGGTTTTTTCTATAAAACCATCATCAGACCCATTGGCTCCTTTGGGTTGGTAGGTGGAGCTCTCCTTGCTGCTGTGCAGTCAACTGATCATTCCCTGTAATTTTGACATATTGGTTCTTACGCGGCAAATATCAATATGTAAGAAGAAGTGCTGTGTTCCTAGTCACACCTCTTCAAAAATAAAGGAGAGTTATTTTAGCGATGCTCGATTGCTCTGCTTCAGCTTGCTGTCCGCGTTTGTAGCACTCCAGTTCTAACAGTCTTGTTATCAGCTTTTCTTCGCAACATAATCGGTCTACGATGACAACGCTATTTGATGATGATCGGAAACGGGGGAGTGGAAACCTTCAGCAGAACCATCACATATCCCTTCACAAACCTCGTTCAGCTAAACCGGTGTTCCGTACTGAGGAATGCGCTGTCTGCGAGAATGCGCGACCCGCCCCTGCTTTGCACGGGTAGCACTGAGCATCTATGGCTGCACGATTTGTCTGGCGTAGTGATAATGAATTGTCCACACAAACCTTCCTTGTGAAATACTCTATTTGTTAGTGGAGACCGTATCAAATGGTTTAAATGGCTCTGAGCACTATGCGACTTGAGGTCATCAGTCACCTAGAACTTAGAACTACTTAAACCTAAGGACATCAAATACATCCATGCCCGAGGCAGGATTCGAACCTGCGACCGTAGCGGTCGCGCGGTTCCAGACTGTAGCGCCTAGAACCGCTCGGCCACTCAGGCCGGCGAGACCGTATCAAAATAATTACACTAGTTCCCGAAATTAGCCTGAAGACAGCAAAACGCTGCAGGGGCTTGATTTTATGTAGTAATAATAATCAAAACGCGAGACTTCGAGTTATTTACACGCCCTCGCAGCCGCGCACTCTAAATGATGATGAGTTCGCGTTGGCTGGTGCAGGAGTAGTCCGCCACCAGCATCGTTTATTTGGTGAAGGGCTTACAGTCCTTAATAAGTGTAAAACAATGTGTTAGGGGATAGGAATGTGTGGTACTGTTCTTGTCACTCCGATCGTCGGATACGGACGTTAAATCCTTTCGTTCCATACTCACCCACAACAACACAATGACAACACAAGCTCTCACTAGATTGTGTTGCATCCATGACGCTGGATAATGGAGACTTACGCTGCAAACTGTTTCGTACTGATCTTCCACTCAACTATGTTTGTTATTTACTTTATTTCAATGAACCGGATAATCTTAATTTTTCAGCATTAGAGGACGCTGTGGTTGTTGTTGTTGTTGTTGTGGTCTTCAGTCCTGAGACTGGTTTGACGCAGCTCTCCATGCTACTCTATCCTGTGCAAGCTTCTTCATCTCCCAGTACCTACTGCAACCTACATCCTTCTGAATCTGCTTAGTGTATTGATCTCTTGGTCTCCCTCTACGATTTTTACCCTCCACGATGCCCTCCAATGCTAAATTTGTGATCCCTTGATGCCTCAAAACATGTCCTACCAACCGATCCCTTCTTCTAGTCAAGTTGTGCCACAAACTTCTCTTCTCCCCAATCCGATTCAATACCTCCTCATTAGTTACGTGATCTACTCACCTTATCTTCAGCATTCTTCTGTAGCACCACATTTCGAAAGCTTCTATTCTCTTCTTGTCCAAACTGGTTATCGTCCATGTTTCACTTCCATACATGGCTACACTCCATACAAATACTTTCAGAAATGACTTCCTGACACTTAAATCTATACTCGATGTTAACAAATTTCTCTTCTTCAGAAACGATTTCCTTGCCATTGCCAGTCTACATTTTATATCCTCTCTACTTCGACCATCATCAATTAATTTGCTCCCCAAATAGCAAAACTCCTTGACTACTTTAAGCGTCTCATTTCCTAATCTAATACCCTCAGCATCACCCGACTTAATTCGACTACATTCCATTATCCTTGTTTTGCTTTTGTTGATGTTCATCTTATATCCTCCTTTCAAGACACTGTCCATTCCGTTCAACTGCTCTTCCAAGTCCTTTGCTGTCTCTGACAGAATTACAATGTCATCGCCGAACCTCAAAGTTTTTACTTCTTCTCCATGAATTTTAATACCTACTCCGAATTTTTCTTTTGTTTCCTGCTGTGGTAGGCAGCAAAATATACCTGTGAGTGTATTTCATTTCGGTAAGTGCCTAAGACGAAGCCGTGAACGCCTTGATTCGATTGCAAATCACTAGTACTGTTCCCAGATTACAGCTGCACACCTCACACAGTATCATCCACGAGATAAAGATAAACAATTGCAAACCAACTTCGTTGGCCGGCCGAAGTGGCCGTGCGGTTCTAGGCACTGCAGTCTAGAACCGCGAGACCGGCTACGGTCGCAGGTTCGAATCCTGCCTCGGGCATGGATGTGTGTGATGTCCTTAGTTCTAAGTTCTAGGGGACTAATGACCTCAGAAGTTGAGTCCCATAGTGCTCAGAGCCATTTTTGAGACACCAGAGTGAGCCACTCTTCAGTCCATCTGTGTTTTCTCCAAGCCACAACAACAGAGAGTGCTAAGTTCGGTCGAGCGAGATATGCATTCGCAGGCGACGGAATGGTATAAACAATGGAAGGCGGCTGTCTCCGTTTACTTCCGCACTGCGAATACCGTCACCAACGCGGAACGGGCCGCTATCAGCCTTCCTCCAGAGGTTAGTCGACCAAGCAGCGCGTTGGCGGCTCGTGGTGGCGCTGTTGCTGTCTTGGTGGCGGATATCCGCTTCATTATTGCGGCGACTGCCCGCATCCGGCGCCGCGTACGTCCTCTGAGGTCACAGTATTTCGCACAGCCCGGAACTGGCTGGTCTGCAGCGTACCATCAGGAATAAACTACCTGACTACCACTGTCGGGACGCAACCTGAGAGTAGTAACTGTAGAAAGGCGCGGAACGTACCCGCACTAACAGCGACTGACAGCAGAACGCGCCGTTCCTCAGGACTTTTAAGATGATGTTACCAGTTATAACATGTCAGCGCGGAAGCTTTCAGCTCCCTGCAAATACATGCTGGTTAAAATTTGCCTACAGCTAACTGAAAATGTAATGTAAAGTCCAGAACAACGATGTCATAATGTCAATATCTGTCCGCTAAAGGCGTTCAAAACGGAAGAAGAGTTTTGAGAAGACAGAATCATCCATCGCCGTTTCATTTCCATAGCAGAGCTACGACTACAGGCCTGACGTAACGACAGTAAATATTCTTCAGCACCGTACACGGCCGAAGTGGGATCCCGCTGCCCCATGGTGCTTTTGGACGATACTTTCTCGTAATATGGAATAGCGCATGATGTTTCAGTGGAAGGCCACTGCCTAACGAGCAGCATTCGGCGGTGTGATAGAATGTAGGGTACCTTCCGTCAGCTCAATCATTAAATCATTGTACCTTGTCGTTTCTTTAAGTTGCCGGTCGACAGTAACGCAGCAGATACCCCTACATCCCTGTTGTTCTTCCCACTTTCTCTCTCAGTCTTGTTGCTAAACCGACTCGAAAATGACTGTCCAAGGCCAGTCAACTTGATATGTCTGCAGAGATTCAGTCATAACCACTACTGGGTATACTGACGAATGACTACCTCTTGGCCCCAAGAGTTCGTCTTCCATACGGGCATTCAAATCACCATCTTTATACTTTAGAACGCCCCGACATTATTTTCTTATGAGCACAATTTTTTATTGAGCGATTTCAGTAGCTTTCTGTTTAGCTTAGAAGTGATGAAATCATATACAATGATCCGTCATAACACTACAGTCGTTGTGTAGAAATCAGGAGCAACTGCAAGTGTAATGAGAAATTCGTTCAAACATTGTAAAATTTTGCTTACATAAAATGAATAGCAGACTGAATTTAATTATTAATTATGGAAAGTGCGTCTAATGACTACCTAATTAAATAATATCCGATTCCGAAAGCCTCATCTAACTGTTTTTCTCATCTGAATTTACCGTCCAGAAATTAATCACAACGTTAGTCCATAAATGAGTAGACAGAGTATGAACCAGACTGTTCTCAGATCAGAGTCCGCTTATGGACGTCGGAAGCCCCACATTCTTCTAGAGCCCCTCCTATCATGAGTCACAGAAGCCGCACTCCGTGCACTTGCGAGTACAGCCTCTCCATTGTGTATCCTAAATTGGAAACTCACAGAAAGTTGTAGCGACAGTTTTCCAAGAAATTGTTACTGTAGCTGTAGCATCTTAGTAAAACACTCAATTTACAAGCATTTTCTAACAGAACTACACGGCCAACAAGTTTCAGTTCTGCGCACGGACTACGCAAACACAAAACGCACATAAGATGATCTGCCCATGTGTGAAGCCTTTTTCCATACACATCATAATGTCTTTACGATCATACCTCTCCCGTATTACTCTCAAACTCGGTTCTTTATCATTGTCCTATGTTGTACATCGTCTTCAGTGTGAAGCATTCAGTAAATCTCAAAAACGGAAACTGTGTCACGAAAAGTGTTCAGATCCTGTTTCACTTATTGTTTGAGAGGAATCAAGACGTGAATATGACAGAACAACAAATATTCCTATTATTTGACGAGACAATATAGCACAAAATGGTCAGTACGAACAGGGACAGATAGTGGATCATGCGGTCTGAACACAATTTTTATCGCGGCAAGTATAGAGTAGCTACAAAGCCCAGATCCTATCTATGACACAACGTCAATATATGACAGAACACAAAGACAAAT
Organism: Schistocerca nitens; assembly: GCF_023898315.1. Lineage (NCBI taxonomy): Eukaryota > Metazoa > Arthropoda > Insecta > Orthoptera > Acrididae > Schistocerca > Schistocerca nitens. Next base: position 38,764,845 of record NC_064620.1, read on the forward strand.
TTCGTCACCATTAAGTTTTGTGTGAGAACTCTGACACCTCAGCTTTCAAGTGAACAACCTTTTGACTGTCTGAACAGTAGAAATATTTCAACGGTAACATTATAGTCAGAGGGAGGGTAAAAAGTACGAAACAGTATTTGAGATGATACACCGTCGACCATCGTCTTTGGCACTAAGGGTCAAATTAGGATTAGTTCTCTGATCCTCCTCCTACACTGTACTATGCTACATGCATATAAGAAATATCAATATAGCGTGGATGTAAATTGTGGTGACAACTAAATAATAATACCAAAAAGGATACTTTACTCACTAGAAGAGTTCGATTGTCAAACATTCAGCTGTAAAACCAACCGTCATTCCCTTCACCTGATCGATATGCCCTTGGGTATTATGTTTGTTAGGGTCTATCAGAATTTTAGTTGTGCTGACTTCTTTGTAGTCAAGAGGCAGATAACATTTGTCTTAGGCTTTAAACGAAATAATTCCTCAGCGCTGAAGACGAGTTTTTCATGTGCTGAACTCACTGTCTAATGGTCCGCAGCTCGTGGTCTTGCGGTAGCGTTCACGCTTCCCGCACACGGGGTCACGGGTTCGATTTCCGGCGGGGTCAGGGATATTCTCTGCCTCGAGATGACTGGGTGTTGTGTGTCTTTCATCATCATTGACTCGCAAGTCGCCGAAGTGGCGTCAGCTAAAAAGGACTTGCAATTTTGGCGGCCGAACACCCCGCATGGGGTCTCCCGGCCAACAATGCTGGACGATCATTTCATTTCACTGTCTAATGCTTTCGCCGCTACACGAGTTTCCGTGGAGGAAAATATTGAGCTGTTCAAGACGGCACACAATTGTTTTTCCGTCTATGGTTCTATTTTATTACTTTTCCTGTTATTATAATTCCATTTTGTAATTTGCTTTCTGGTTTACGCATGCAGTTGGTTAGAATAATTTTACTTGACTTCAGTAAATTAAGAGGTAGGGGCTCTAAAACTGACTATAAAACAGGCAACTCGCAGCCAGTTCCAGTCTCATTGACATAAGAGTACGTACTTTTGAAATGTTAATACGTTTCCTCGGGGCCGTAAGAGTATGTACCGCAACTTCTATTTCAAATTAACGTCCAGTTGCCGGCCGCGGTGGTCTCGCGGTTCTAGGCGCTCAGTCCGGAACCGCGTGACTGCGACGGTCGCAGGTTCGAATCCTGCCTCGGGCCTGGATGTGTGTGATGTCCTTAGGTTAGTTAGGTTTAAGTAGTTCTAAGTTCTAGGGGACTGATGACCACAGATGTTAAGTCCCATAGTGCTCAGAGCCATTTGAACCATTTTTAACGTCCAGTTGAAATTTGCAAGTACAGAAGTGAATCGATAACGTTTCTATAATGATGTAGAAGTTCAGTTGAGGACTGCAAGGATTGCTGTCGTGGGAATCTTAACATTTCTAAGGAGTGAAAATTTTGTATCACGTTTCTCGGTGGCTCAGCAGGTAGTTGTCTGATTACACATCTAGACTATCAGGGATTCTATGCCCAGAGATCAGAGTTCACATTTAACTGGGAGTTAGACTGTCAAATGTTGGATAAATCAGTTCAGTGTCGGAGGAGGGCACTGGCGTATTACCTGGAACAGGATCGGGCCCATAGCCTTCAGAGCAACCTCAGGACTACTTTTCTTCTTCTTTACGGTTTTTCCAACTTTATCATTTCAGTGCAAAACAGACTAGCGAAACAATGTGATACTGTTTCCGCCACATGTTACATTATTATTATTATTATTATTATTATTATTATTAATTAAGGTATGTCTTTCTTAGCTGCTACATTTTCTACATTGGAGTGTAAATCTTAAGTGTGAAAGTCTAAGGTGTTCACGCACATATCACAGCCCTATCATAACGAAGAAACGGACGAGAAAGCCCTACCACTGGTAGTGTTTCAACTGAACAAACAGAACGTATATCGTGATGAAAAAGGCATTTCAGTTGTAGCACAACGATATTAGTATTAATGAACAATTTATACGGCTGCTACTAGTACCATGTAGACACAAACGAAAAATGTCACCGATATTATTCTGGAAGTAGCGGTACTCCGAAGACGTGAGACGATTTAAGAGACAAGGTTTCTCACAACTCCCATTACAGGCTTCTAGAGATTGTAAAGGGACCTTAGTAGATAAAGTTTTCATAACGAACTAATGTCCAGAAACGTACCGTTTTAATGTAAAGATCGGATCACATTCAAAACTCCCGTAGCACGGCACGCACAATGCGGAGACAATAGGCAAGTGCCCATGGCATGGGCAGTGTTTCGATTAGTCGTTGAGCTCGATTCTACGCGACAAATGGCGTCCCTTCAAAGTTGAGAGTGCGGCGCGTCCGTGGAACACCATAGTGAATCCTCCTAGTTGCAAACGTGACAGCTTCTCGTAGCCGTTGTTGTAGTCGGATAAATGGCACTTGATGTCGTTATCACAACAGCGACTGACTGCGGCGTCCTCTATTAACAAGGGAACCTCCCCATCGCACCCCCCTCAGATTTAGTTATAAGTTGGCACAGTGGATAGGCCTTGAAAAACTGAACACAGATCAATCGAGAAAACAGTAAGAAGTTGTGTGGAACTATGAAAAAAATGGCAAAATATACAAACTGAGTAGTCCATGCGCAAGATACGCAACATCAAGGATAGTGTGAGCTCAGGAGCGCCGTGGTCCCGTAGGTAGAACTAGAAGTCCTTGGTTCAAGTCTTCCCTCGAGTGAAAAGCTTACTTCCTTTATTTTCGCAAAGCTATGATCTGTCCGTTCGTTCATTGACGTCTCTGTTCACTGTAATAAGTTTATTGTCTGTGTTTTGCGACCCATGCCGCAAAACCGTGCGATTAGTAGACGAAAGGCCGTGCCTCTCCAATGGGAACCGGAAAAATTTGATCGCAAGGTCATACGTCAACCGATTCCTCCATAGAAAAACACATCTGATATATTCTATACGACACTGGTGACGGCATGTGCGCTGTAGTCGACTGACGTCGCGTGTTTCGATGTTTGTTTAGGTGTAGCGTCCCCATACTACGGCGCAGTTACCTCGCATCGGACGGACGGACTGACAGATAACAATTGTCTGAAAATAAAAAATTAAACTTTTCACTCAAAGGAAGACTTGAACCAAGGACCTCTCGTTCTGCAGCTGCTCACGCTACCCACGGGACCACGGCGCTCCTGAGCTCACGCTATCCTTGATGTTGCCTATCTTGCGCATCGACTACTCAGTTTGTATATTTTGCTATTTTTTTTTCATAGTTCCACACAACTTCTTCCTGTTTTCTCGATTGATCTGTGTTCAGTTTTTCAAGGCCTATCCACTGTGCCAACTTATAACTAAATCTGAGGGGAGTGCGATGGGGAGGGTCCCTTGTAAGTTTGTTCGCGTATTGTGAAGCGGGAGATAAGAGAGTGATACGGTCTTCTAATTTATTTTATACCCAAACGGTACACATCTGTAAATGACTTTCTTATAAAAAGTTCGTCCGCCCTTGAATCCTGCAATAGGAAGTGTGAAACATCCTTTATTTACGTCTCTTTGAACCTCATCAAGTCAGTCACCGGTACCGTGCGGCATTGGCGATGTTTTTCGAATGGCACGCCCTGTTGCAGGTAGGAAAGCACACCGGACATGGTGCCGCATTCTTGGCGCTCGCATTCCTCTCAGCGCCCTGACGTTGCCCCGAGCCGCAGGGAGGTGCAGTTATCCGGGGCCCGGCAGCGCTGCGAGCAGCAAACAGAGCGCGGACGATGCGGCCGCAGACGCAGCGCGGGTGATCGCCCTCCGCGGACGCTCTCTTCCGGGAGCGCCGCTGCTTGCGCCACTGTCTACATTTACATACATACTCCCCACGCCACCTCGTGGTGTAGGGCTCAGCATCCCACGTGCAACTACAAGTCCTTTCTTATTCGTAAATGGAGCGATGGAAAAACGATTACATGACTCTGTACGAGCGCAAGAGTTCTCTCGTCTTGTCCTCGCGGTCGCGAAATGTACGTCGGCGGCAGTCGAGTCGTTCTGCAGTCAACTGCAAATGCTTCTTCTCTAAACTTTCTCAACAATGTTCGCGAAACGAACGTCGCCTTCGCTCCGTGAATTCTCATTTGAGTTCAGGATGCATCTCTGTAGCACTTATGCGTTGTTCGAAACTACGGGTAACAAATCTAGCAGCACACCTCTGAATTGCTTCGATGTGTTCCTTTATTCTGACTCGGTGGCGATCCCAAACACTCGAGCGGAACTCAAAAATGGGTCGCAAACGCGTTTTCTACGCGGCCTCCTTCGCAGATGAGCTGCACTTTCCTAGAATTCTCCCTACAAACCAGAGTCGAACATTAGCCTTCCCTACTACCGATATTACGTCCTCGATCCATTTCATACCGATCTGAAACGTTACGCTTAGATATTTAATCGAAGTGACTGTGCCAAGCACCAGTCCGTTAATACGGTGTTCAAACATTACAGGATTGTTCTTCCTACTCCTCTGCATTAACTAACATTTTTCTACATTTAGAGCAAGCTGTCGTTCATCACATAACTATAAACATTGACCTCCCACAGTCACTTAACGACGACACTTTCCAGTGCACTACAGCGTCATCAGCTAACAGTTGCAGGTTGCTGTTCACGCTATCCGTCAGGATATTCAAGTATACAGGGAAGAGGAGCAGTCCTATCATACTTCCTTGGGGTTCTCCTGACGATGAGCATTCGCCGTCGAGAATAAAGTATTGGTTTCTACCACATACGAAGTCGCAGAGCCACTCTGGGAATCTATTCCGTATGTTCTAACCTCCTTTAACAGACTGCAGGGGGGGGGGGGGCACCAATGTCAAACCGTTTCCAGAGATCTAGCAATATGGACTATGCCTGTGCCCTTTCGCTATGGTTCGCAGCGTATCGTGCGATAAAGGGGAAAGCTAAATTTCGCACGCACGATGCTTTCTTAAGCTGTGCTGACGTATGGACGGAAGCTTGTCTCAAGGAAATTTATGATATTCGAACTTAGCATATGTTCAAGAATACTGCTGCATACCGATGTCAAGAATACAAGTCTGTAATTTTGCGGGTACAGTGATTTATCCCACGATTTATTGCAGTACACCAGGCGCTTCAATCTACTCACCCAGCTTATTACACACCCTCGCTTTTGTCAGCGTCTAGTATGAGTGTCGATTTATGTGATCTGCCAGGCTCGCTGAACGATAGGGACCGATGCACATGGTTCATTGCTGCCTAACTACTGAAAAATGCTACGCTTTCATACATTCTGAGTTGCGCGGCATTTCCTACAAAAAAGTATCCGGAGAATCCACGGAATTTTTACTTTTCCAGTAGTTAACTTGCTCATGCCGAGTAATAAGGGCACTCTATACTAACGATGATCGAAACTTAGCCTTTGGAGGACAAATACACCTACATCTATACTGTTCAAATATCTTTTAACGTGTGGCGAAGAGTACTTCCAGTACTACTATCATTTCGCTCCTTTCCTGTTTTGTTTGCGAATGTTGCGCATGAAGAACGACTGTCGGTATCCGTCTATTTGAGCTGAAATTTCTCTGATCTTCTCATCGTGGTCAATGCACAAGATATAAGCGGGAGAAAGTAATAGGTTGCCTGGCTGTTTCTCGAACGTACAGTCTCGGAAATGTGAAAGCAAACTTCTACGTGAAGCACAATGCCCCTTTTTGTATCATGAGAATCTCCGAGAGACGAAGCATCCCCTTCCCCGACAGATCTCCTCCATCTCTTCCTTCCTGGGGAAAGGTTCCTAAAAATACTAACAACACTAAAAAATCTGTCGAACTAGGTTACATACAGTAAGCTACCGTGTTTATCAATGAATTGTATTTTCCAAGGATTTCACCAGTTGTGAGTCTGGCGCCAGCATTTTCTAAGAAATGGCTCTGAGAACTATGGGACTTAACATCTGAGGTCATCAGTCCCCTAGAACTTAGAACTAGTTAAACCTAACTAACTGCCAGAGGCAGGATTCGAACCTGCGACCGCAGCGGTCCCGCGGTTCCAGACTGTAGCGCCTAGAACCGCTCGGCCACACCGGCCGGCGAGCAGCATTTTCTACATCTAGTTTTATTTGGTCGATCGAGTTTAGGTCATTTCGGATTTATGCGCCTCTAGATAATGGACGATTGTTATTGTTTCTGGTGACTCTTCGTCAATCGCTTAATACAATAATTATGGGTCTTTACGCTTATTTATGAGCAAAATATTACAGCTGTTCATGCTGAAAGTCTCCCGTCAATCACTGCGAGTCTTTCTGCAATTCGCGGCTATCAAAAATGGCTCTGAGCACTATGCGACTTAACTTCTGAGGTCATCAGTCGCCTAGAACTTAGAACTAATTAAACCTAACTAACCTAAGGACATCACAAACATCCATGCCCGAGGCAGGATACTAACCTGCGACCGTAACGCTTGCTCGGTTCCAGACTATAGCGCCTAGAACCGCACGGCCACTCCGGCCGGCTCGCCGGGATCTTCTGGCGTTGCAGCGTTCCTACGTACAACACCATGAACGGCTAACAACTTCACAGAAAAAAAATGGTTCAAATGGCTCTGAGCACTATGGGACTCAACTTCTGAGGTCATTAGTCCCCTAGGACTTAGAACTAGTTAAACCTAACCAACCTAAGGACATCACAAACATCCATGCCCGAGGCAGGATTCGAACCTGCGACCGTAGCGGTCTTGCGGTTCCAGACTGCAGCGCCTTTAACCGCACGGCCACTTCGGCCGGCCAACTTCACAGAACTTCAAATTTGCCTACCAGATCATTTAATAGTCATCGTATGATACTCCTATGCGGAACGTCTTAAATTACTTCTTCATTTGACGATATCAAAAATGTTCAAAAATGTGTGAATTCCTAATGGACCAAACTGCTGAGGGCAAACGTCCCTAGACTTACACACTATACCCATGTCCGAGGGAGGACTCGAACCTCCAGCGGGAGGGGCCGCGCAATCCGTGACATAGCGCCTCTAACCACGCGGACACACGGCGCGGCCGACGACATCGCCCCTCTATCAACGACAGGAGCAAATCCTGGATCCAGTCACAAAACTGGGTATATTTTACGAACCTCTTCCTGTGTTCGCTATGCGCCCGTGCGAAATTGTGTCGACTGCCTGCCGGAACTTACAGAAGACTGCACCGACCTGGTCGTCGCTATCTCCTGCCATGTGGATCTCAGGGGCAAAAGCAGACTGAACAGACTTTCAAAGGGGCGCTGTTCACCGAATCCACGTTGCTTCCTACAACCGACTGAAATTGGCGAACACGTGGAGAGCGCGGTACCTGCAAGGTGACATTCGGCAGGCGAGCGAGACGGGAGCGCGGCGTGCAGGCCACGTGGGGGTCGCGGCAGGATACACAAGCTGGGCTGCGCGTGCGCCGTGAAGCGCGAGGCGGCGGTAAGGGGAGGGGGGAGACGCGGTTCTGCGCCGCGGGCCGCAACCAACGGAGGAGATGGGCTCGTACTGTCCAGCGGCTGATCAAAGCTGTGAACTGATAAGGCCACGTAGCTGACCCTTTGCCACAGAAACACGAATGTACCGGCGACCGTTCACTCGTTGTCTGGCTTACACTAACTGCGTTCGCGCTAGAAAGATAGGGTGGGATGAGACACACAACCGATCTTACAATTAATACAGATGTCACTACAACACGTGAACTGGCAAAGAAGGAGCATGAAGTTGTCCATGACCCGTTAAGGTGAACCATACCAGCATTCGTCTCTAGTCATTCAGGGAAAGGCGGAATGCCAAATCTGGATGGCTAACATACGATTTGAACTCTTTTTCACCCACAACACGAAGTGAGCGTCTTAAACGTTAGTCGTTTTACTTGGGCAAGGGTACTAGAAGGAAAGAAGGGATGTCGATTACAGTTTAATGTCTCATCGACGACGTCATTAAAGACGGAGCACAGGCTCGACGTGAGGAAGGATTGGGAAGGAAATTTTCCTTGTCCTATCCTAGGGAACCCTCCCAGCATTTGTCTTAGGTGATTTACTGAAATGATGGACCACCAAAATATGGATTTTCGGACGAGAATTCCAAGCGCCATTCTTCCGAACACGAGTTAACTGTCTTAAACACTGAGTCATCTCGCTCAGCCGGCCTCTGTGACCGAGCTGTTCTAGGTGCTTCAGTGTGGAACAACGCTGCTGCTACGGTCGCAGGTTCGAATCCTGCCTCAGGTATAGATGTCTGTGATGTCCTTAGGTTAGTTAGGTTTAAGTTCTAAGTTTAGGGGACTGATGAGCTCAGATAATGTCCAATCTTGCTCAAAGCCATTTGACCGATTTTTGAAACATCTCGCTCACTACAGGTCTTATAGAGTGAGCGAAAGCGCGGATGCAACAGTAGGAGGGTGGCAATTGGTGCTGGTCTTCTCACGGACCATTCCGACATCCCTAAGAAGTTTTCAATGGCAGGACGTATGACATCTAAATCGCATCATAAATCGATCAGTCTTATTACCTCACGCTCGGACTATGTCATACTTCTCTTTCTGTGTAACACGACCACTTCAGAATGCACACAGAGGCCGAAATCTGCTGATTCTGATACACTGATAAACACAGACTATTTAAGGAAAAACGTCATTTAATAAATCGATCACAATTTGCCGTGTTTCAGGCTGCTTACTGACCAATTTTAGCACGACACGTTTTAATAGCAGCTTGCCTGTTCTTGGAGCACGTCGATGCTTCACACATTTCGATTATGTTGCTGAATCTTTAACTTTTCGCGCCCATCGGAGAGGTGCACAACTGCAGGAAAGGTGTTTGTTTATAATCGCTCTCAAAGTACTAAAATTCGAGATGATGACTACTATCAGCGACATAGTACGTAATTACGCTTAAATCATTGATTCTCAGAAGTCGATATGCATACTACTGAATATCAACAATATTTCATTATATTCTTGATAAATTCAGGAGGAACTCCTGATGGTGAGTGTTCATCAGAGGTGAGCGTATCATCTGGAGTGCCTCACGGAAGTGTGGTAGGTCCGCTGTTGTTTTCTATCTACATAAATGATCTTTTGGATAGGGTGTATAGCAATGTGCGGCTGTTTGCTGATGATGCCGTGGTGTACGGGAAGGTGTCGTTGGTGAGTGACAGTAGGAGGATACAAGATGACTTGGACAGGATTTGTGATTGGTTTTAAAGAATGACAGCTAACTCTAAATATAGATAAATGTAAATTAATGCAGATGAATAGGAAAAAGAATCCCGTAATATTTGAATACTCCATTAGTAGTGTAGCGCTTGACAAATTCATGTCGATTAATTATTTGGGCGTAACATTGCAGAGCGATATGAAGTGGGACAAGCATGTAATGGCAGTTGTGGGGAAGGCGGATAGTCGTCTTCGGTTCATTGGTAGAATTTTGGGAAGATGTGGTTCATCTGTAAAGGAGACCGCTTATAAAACACTAATACGACCTATTCCTGAGTACTGCTCGAGCGTTTGGGATCCCTATCAGGTCGGATTGAGGGAGGACATAGAAGCAATTCAGAGGCGGGCTGCTAGATTTGTTACTGGTAGGTTTGATCATCACGCGAGTGTTACGGAAATGCTTCAGGAACTCGGGTGGGAGTCTCTAGAGGAAAGGAGGCGTTCTTTTCGTGAATCGCTACTGAGGAAATTTAGAGAACCAGCATTTGAGACTGACTGCAGTACAATTATACTGCCGCCAACTTACATTTTGCGGAAAGACCACAAAGACAAGGTAAGAGAGATTAGGGCTCGTACACAGGCATATAGGCATTCATTTTTCCCTCGTTCTGTTTGGGAGTGGAACAGGGAGAGAAGATGCTAGTTGTGGTACGAGGTGCCCTCCGCCGCGCACCGTACGGTGGATTGCGGAGTATGTATGTAGATGTAGATGAACTCAAAAGGGTTGGATGCACCTGTTGTCCGGTTATTTTATGGACGCCCTGGAAAATGGATTATAGAAACGTGGTAGCACGATCCCTAGTCGTTTATTCTCGCGATGCTACGTTGACGGTGGTTGCCGCGCGCCGGCAGCCATGCGGCAGAGTCCGGGCCCTGCCACCTAGGCTGCGGAGTGGCTGGAAATGCGGCGGGCAGACACAAAGGGACGCCGCTGACCGCCCCGAGCGTGGGCGGGGTGGAGAGCGCGCGCATCGATCGACCCGCCGGCTCTGGCCGGGGTTCGAACCGAGTCCCACTTTGTCAGACTGTTCCACGCCGCGCACAGCGAGCTGTCTGTCCATAGCGTTAGCGACGGCGCATCTGCGTCGTGCAAATCTCCGTTCCGAGATTTCGCCGTTCGCACGGAGGTGACCAGGTTCACGGCGAGGCTGCTCACTACAATAGTAGCCAATATTCACAACATTATTGTCACGGAAAGCCACATAGTCACCGAATATAGAGGACGTTTTCAAAAGTAAAACTGTCGATTGTTCGCTTGTCGTTTATTTTGCTAGCAGCGGCGAACGTCTTCAGTGTGGTGTATCACACAGCTTACTGCGCGGTACTAAAGAGAAGAGACGTGAGACCACCTTCTATACCGTAACGCACAGACGCGTTAGCTTTCGACACTGGGAGGTGAAGCAGGGTTATCAACGTGGCACACAGTGGGCGGACTCCCTTCAAAACGTGGACATAGTAGAAAAATGGATATAAAATCCAACTTGTTGTATTTAGATTTTTCAGACAGTTGATTAGGAATACGATGTCGGAATTACAAAATTCAAAATAGCGGATACGATTTAGCGTATCAAAAATTACAAATTTAGCAAAAAATGGTTCAAATGGCTCTGAGCACTATGGGACTTAACTTCTTAGGTCATCAGTCCCCTAGAACTTAGAACTACTTAAACGTAACTAACCTAAGGACATCACACACATCCATGCCCGAGGCAGGATTCGAACCTGCGACCGTAGCAGTCGCGTGGTTCCGGATTGCGCGCCTAGAACCGCGAGACCACAGCGGCCGGCCGCGCGGTTTCAGACTGGAGCGCCTAGAACCGCATGGCCACTCCGGCCAGCTATAAATTTAGCAGATTCGAGTAAAACTTCGGGTATAGTGTACTGTGAGGTCGCTGATAACGAATCAAAGTCGAATATCCGTACTGAAATGATTTATTTGGTACTCTAATCGATAGAAATCAGTCAATTTCTTCGCTTCTGTCGTTATTGTTGCTTGCAGAAGGATCGCTGTCATGTTGTTCACTGAGAGATGGCTCTAGAAGCGTATCTTTTACCTCACGTAGCATCAGTTTACCTTCTTCGGTTCTCGTTCTATGGGCTCTCGACACGGACCGATTCGAAGATGACAGAATCCGATGGAATGCGACGTGCATCGTTATCTCAAAGCAATATTTGCTGTAAAATGTTCTCGGTAACGGCGGGTCTCATTATACCAAGCTCCGAGCGTCCTGCGCATCTTCAGATACCCGACCAATCGGCAACGGGGCAGCTCCGACTATCGGATGTCCGTGCATCAAAAATATTTGGACTGATGTCGGCATCGGGCATTATCTTAGACTACTGAGAGTCCGGCGAAGTTGGCGCCTGACTATTGAGGAATACACGTTTTTTTCTAGAGTTTTTGTTAGATATGTTTTAGTCTAGGATTCTCTACATAAAATTTGAATACTTTTGTAGTATTCCACGAAAAGAAATATTCGGGGAAATTTTAATTTTGAAGAAAAAAAGAAAACATTATTTGCCAGTTAGCGACAAATATTGTGGTCACAATTCCAAGTAGCTCCCCAAGAATTCTACAGGAAACACCAATGACATTTTTTGCGCAGACAATAGTTTACGAGATGAGCGCAATAATGAGGGACGCATTTTTACCGTGCGGTAGTTGTTGTTGTTGTTGTGGTTGCACCTACGGTACGGCCATCTGTATCGCTGAGGCACGCAAGCCTCCCCACCAACGGCAAGGTCCATGGTTCATGGGGGGGGGGGGGGGGGGTGTACCGTGCGGTATTGCCGCAAATTGTAAACATGAAAGGCGTCAAAATATGCGCTCGCAAATACATTTGAACTCGTTAACTGTATTATTAAGGTAATAGGAGAGCCATGTTTCACTTCCATACATGGCTACACTCCATACAAATACTTTCAGAAACGACTTCCTGACACTTAAATCTATACTCGATGTTAACAAATTTCTCTTCTTCAGAAACGTTTTTCCTTGCCATTGCCAGTCTACATTTTATATCCTCTCTACTTCGACCATCGTCAATTATTTTGCTCCCCAAATAGCAAAATTCATTTACTACTTTAAGTGTCTCATTTCCTAATCTAGTTCCCTCAGCATCACCCGACTTAATTCGACTACATTCCATTATCCTCGTTTTGCTTTTGTTGATTTTCGTCTTATACCCTCCTTTCTAGACATTATCCATTCCATTCAACTGCTCTTCCAAGTCCTTTGCTGTCTCTGACAGAATTACAACGTCATCGGCGAACCTCAAAGTTTTTATTTCTTCTTCATGGATTTTAATACCTACTCCGAACTTTTCTTTTGTTTCCTTTACTGCTTGCTCAATATACAGATTGAATAGCATCGGGGAGAGGCTACAACCCTGTCACACTCCCTTCCCAACCACTGCTTCCCTTTCATGTCCCTCGACTCTTATAACTGCCATCTGGTTTCTGTACAAATTGCAAATAGCCTTTCGCTCCCTGTATTTTACCCCTGCCACCTTCAAAATTTGTACATACATATCATTTGTACATACACATCATTACCGATTTTCGTTCCATTCAGATACTTTCTACGTGATCCGTCCTCTTTTTGTCTTAGACTGAAGGCTCCATAAGTTTGATGAGTATTTAAATGCGGGTGGTACATGCCACCGCTTTCGCAGACAAGCTACAGTTTCCCAGTATGCTAGCGACGGACTGTAACCTGATATTTGGTTTACTTACAGCCGTGGCCAGTCACGACATTGTGCACAAACCAGGCAGGGTTTCGGGTGGTATCGCTGACGCCGTACCCACTCCCGGGCAGGTGGGCGGCTCGGCCGCGGTAGAGCGGAGCCACGACTACTGGTAGCTAGGGCTGGCTGGTAGCTAGGGATGGCTGGTAGCTAGGGCTGGCTGGTAGCTAGGGCTGGCTGGTAGCTAGGTCTGGCTGGTAGCTAGGGCTGGCTGGTAGCTAGGGCTGGCTGGTAGTTAGGGCTGGCTGGTAGCTAGGGCTGGCTGGTAGCTAGGGCTGGCTGCTAGCTAGGGCTGGCTGGTAGCTAGCGCTGGCTGGTAGCTAGGGCTGGCTGGTAGCAAGGGCTGGCTAGTAGCTAGCGCTGGCTGGTAGCTAGGGCTGGCTGGTAGCTAGGGCTGGCTGGCTGGCGGCGCCGCTCCGGTCGATCCGCGGCTCGGCACCGTTCCAAGCCGCGGCGCTCCCAGACGCCGCCCGCAAACCGACGCCTCGCCTCGCCTCGCCTCGCCTGCTCTAACAACGCGCGTCCCTCTTACGCACCACTGCGTCGGCCCCACCACTGCCCACCTACACGGCAATATTGCCAGCTTGCGGAACCGCCTCGCTGCGAGTGTCCTGGAGTAATCTTCACTCACGGTAACAGGACTCGCCAGTCGATGAAAAATATCACTGCAGGTGGGAGCGTCATCACATAATCTGATTTGTCTCACTGTCTCGGATCGACTTAACATATTTTATCACAATTTACAGCCTTCGCGCTCTCCATTGTTTCGTTTCTTCATTTTTATGCTCTTTCCGATTAATGCAATTTTGTCATATGATGACATGATGGAGACCGTGGCTGTTGTTTGAAGACAAATTTTGATGGTGTTAGGACGGCAACCAGCCACAAATTTACTTTCAGTTCCTTTATTCAAAGGGTACCGTTACCGGTTTCGAATCGTTGTGATTCATCCTCAGACGGTTTACACGCTTTCTTTACGACATGTGGTGTGTTTTTTACAGATTAATTGTCCTAAAATATAAATAATACATAATTATAAACACGCCACACACAGATTGTTGCGTTACAGATTTTCGTTGCATGTGACTTACGTGAAAACTCGGTATGGAGTGTTTGTTTTCATAACATTCGTCCAACAGATGTAAATACATTCCCACTGCATTCTTATTGTTGCAAACGTAAATTTTTCTCACTGAACACTTTAGATTTGTCACTGAGAAGATTTCTACCACGCAACCACATTTTTTTGATACATACAAAGAGCTTACAAACATATGAGTATCACAGATGCTATGATATACCCTAACATTTGACGATGATGTCCTATGCTTGGAAAGGATCATATATTCATTTACGCAACCGTAATGCCTTTTACACTAGTACAGAGACATTGAATTTTTGAGTTGATATTGTTAAATTTTATATATATATATATATATATATATATATATATATATATATATATATATATATATATATATATATATATATAAATCAGCGTTGTGGGTAAAATCTTCTCAGGTATTGTTGAAAGGAAAGTGCGAGTATTAGTTGAGGACCAATTGGATGAAAATCAGTGTGGGTTTAGGCCTCTTAGAGGGTGGCAGGACCAGATCTTTAGCTTACGGCAAATAATGGAGAAGTGTTATGAGTGAAACAGGGAACTGTATCTATGCTTTATAGATCTAGAAAAGGCATATGACCGGGTTCCTAGGAGGAAGTTATTGTCTGTTCTACGAGATTATGGAATAGGAGGCAAAGTTTTGCAAGCAATTAAAGGTCTTTACATGGATAGTCAGGCAGCAGTTAAGAGTTGACGGTAAATTGAGTTCATGGTTCAGAGTAGTTTCAGGGGTAAGACAAGGCTGCAACCTGTCTCCACTGTTGTTCATATTATTTATGGATCATATGTTGAAAACAATAGACTGGCTGGGTGAGATTAAGATATGTGAACACAAAATAAGCAGTTTTGCATATGCGGATGACTTAGTTGTGATGGCAGATTCGATTGAAAGTTTGCAGAGTACTATTTCAGAGCTAGATCAGAAATGTAAGGACTATGGCATGAAGATTAGCATCTCCAAAACGAAAGTAATGTCAGTGGGAAAGAGATATAAACGGATTGAGTGCCAAATAGGAGGAACAAAGTTAGAACAGGTGGACGGTTTCAAATACTTAGGATGCATATTCTCACAGGATGGCAACATAGTGAAAGAACTGGAAGCGAGGTGTAGCAAAGCTAATGCAGTGAGCGCTCAGCTACGATCTACTCTCTTCTGCAAGAAGGAAGTCAGTACCAAGACTAAGTTATCTGTGCACCGTTTAATCTTTCGACCAACTTTGTTGTATGGGAGCGAAAGCTGGGTGGATTCAGGTTACCTTATCAATAAGGTTGAGGTTACGGATATGAAAATAGCAAGGATGATTGCAGGTACTAGTAGATGGGAACAATGGCAGGAGGGTGTCCACAATGAAGAAATCAAAGAAAAACTGGGAATGAACTCTATAGATGTAGCAGTCAGGGCGAACAGGCTTAGATGGTGGGGTCATGTTACACGCATGGGAGAAGCAAGGTTACCCAAGAGACTCATGGGTTCAGCAGTATAGGGTAGGAGGAGTCGGGGCAGACCAAGGAGAAGGTACCTGGATTCGGTTAAGAATGATTTTGAAGTAATAGGTTTAACATCAGAGGAGGCACCAATGTTAGCACTGAATAGGGGATCACGGAGGAATTTTATAAGGGGGCTATGCTCCAGACTGAACGCTGAAAGGCATAATCAGTCTTAAATGATGATTATATATATAGTACTGTACAGGTAAAATAGTATATTATTTAATTACATTTAGCACCATGAGAATTATAGTAAAACATAAATTTGCAACTTGATCTGCAGATAGGTGTACTAATATTATTTGCTTTGGAGGTTGGAAATTAATTTTTGGAAATTTCTCAGGAAAGGGGTGTTAGCTAACTCTGTTTGTTCGTTAAGGATATAGTCTGGGATGCTGTTTTTGTGTGTGTGTATTTCTAATTCTTGTAATATATTCATAGTGGCTCCTTTTCCTGCTCGATGCAAAATTTTTAAGCTGTCCTCAATGTTTCCCACTGAATGGTTTTCTTTTTACTTTCATGTAGCCTATTTCTACGCAGCTGTCCGGAGTACGTTTTGTTCACGACGTACTGCTGGTCATGATAATGGTAGCACTCTCCTCGTTTTCTTCCGCGGCAGTTAAATTTTAATATTTCTGTCAGGTACGAAGATTCCACAATTTTGCAACGCCTATATGTGACGTAAGTTTCTTGCAAGCTTTAACAGAGTTATAACTCTTGACATCACAAACTTCAACAAGTGTAACAACTTGTTACTGCTCGGTTTTCTTACACCATACAGAAAGTATTCTCGTATTCTTTTCGTATCCATAGTTACAATCTCTTTTGGGAAAATCAGGACCATTTGGGCCACGGTATACCGTTCAACTTATTGACGACAGGTTGTACTTTTACTTCATATTAATTTTGCATTACTAGTCTGTTTCGACCAACAGCCACTTTCAAATTCTAATGCTGATCGATCGTGTTATCACACTTATGCACAAGGAAATTCGTTATCTGTGTGGGAAGAAGTTTCCGTTCCCACACAATACTAGTTATTTTTAACACCCGTAAATCGCTAGTTCAAAAAATCAAATGTGTGTGAAATCTTATGGGACTTAACTGCTAAGGTCATCAGTCCCTAAGCTTACACACTACTTAACCTAAATTATCCTAAGGACAAACACAGATACCCATGCCCGAGGGAGGACTCGAACCTCCGCCGGGACCAGCCGCACAGTCCTTGACTGCAGCGCCCCAAACCGTTCGGCTAATCCCGCGCGGCCCAACGCTAGTTAAGGCTTCAGTGTTGTCTAGTAGCACCTTATTTATTGGCTCTCCATGCGTCTTCACCCGTGGGCCTGAACAACTAGCCTGCTGGAAAGCAAATCACGACTGCACATCTGCATTTGAAAGTATCCTGCACATCTGCATCTGAAAGTATCCACAGGCCGAAAGCGGCTAGTAAAGCAAAATATATATTGAGGAGCTACATTAACCTGTACTAATAGAATAAGCAGCGCATACGGTGGACATAATGGTTCTGACTTTGAGAAAACTCTGCAGGAAACGGTAAATCCCAGCTCCATTGGAAGACTTGGAATCTTTGACAGGCGGATCTACCGAAAAATGCTTCTGACATCGTGAACCCGAATGGACAAGAATGACTTTATGTCTTCAACTGATAAGAACTGAAGTTTCGGACAAACAGAATCAGGGCCGTGAAATTTCATCTTTAACTGAATGAAAAAATCGCGTACTTCGTGCTGTGCTTCGTTTAAATTACAAGTAGGCAAACAGCTTAGCAACAACAAGAACCAGCGGTGTCTCTGCCAGTGGTGTCCCTCCGACATATTCAATTTCCCCCACACTGGCCTTTGGTGCGGAAACCTGTAGGTTTTCCTATAACCCTTAAACATTCTTCATATTCAATAAATTATTTGTAAGTTTCAAATTTCCAGTAAATATAATTTATATTTTATAGCTGGTTTCAATAGCAAGAGAAAAAGCCGCGTATCTCTGTTTTCATATCCTATTATTCTATTACTTTGTTACAAAATACTAACATTTTTTATTTAACGCCCTCCGTTTCATTTATGTATTTCAATTTTCTTCTTAACTCATTATTACTGGTTTCATTTTTTATTGCTGAAAATAATAAAATGTAAAACAGTTTTTAAAATATTAGGCCTTAAATATGCAATACATGAAATCGAAAAAAATGTCCGTTCCTTCTCACAAAGTGCCAGGCTGCAGCTAATACTGAGGGCAATAAACGGTGTCGTACGCAACAGAAGATAATACAAAAGCGTTACATCGCCGACCGAATCACTGTTCTTGTACATCTACGTCCACATGGTTACTCTGCAATTCACACTTAAGTGCCTGGCAGAGGGTTCATCGAACCATTTTCATACTACTTCTCTACCATTCCACTCTTGAATGGCGCGTGGGAAAAGGAACACCTAAATCTTTCCGTTCGAGTTCTAATTTCTCTTATTTTATTATAATGATCATTTCTCCCTACGTAGGTGGGTGTCAATAAAATATTTTCGCATTCGGAAGAGAAAGTTGGTGATTGAAATTTCGTAAACTCGTAGATCTCTCCGCAAAGGAAACCGCCTTTGTTTCAGTGACTGCCACCCCAAATCGCGTGCGATTTATCGTATACCCAAAATTTATCGAATTTCTTTTAGTGCCCATGTGAATGACCTCGCACTTTTCTTTGTTTAGTGCCAATTGTTACTTTTCGCACCATACAGAAATTCTCTCTAGATCATTCTGTAATTGGAATTGATCGTTTGATGATTTTACTAGCGTCACCTGCAAACAATCTAAGGGGACAGCTCAGATTATCACCTAGATCATTTATATAAATCAGGAACAGCAGAGGGCCTATGACACTACCTTTCGGAAAGCCAGATATCACTTGTGTTCTACTCAATGATTTATCGTCTATCACTACGAACTGTGACCTCTCAGAAAGGAAATCACTAAAGCACGCTATTTGATAAATAGTCGCTTGTGAGGAACGGTATCAAAAGCCTTCTGGAAATCTAGGAATATGGAATCGATCCGAGATCCCTTATGGACAGCACTCATTACTTCATGGGAATGAAAAGCTAGCTGTGTTGCACAAGAACGATATTTTCTGAATCCGTGTTGATTATGTATTAATAAGACATTTTCTTCAAGATGATTCATAATGTTCGAGTACAGTATATGCTCCAAAATCCTACTGCAAATTAAGGTCAGTGATATGGGTCTGTAATTCAATGGGTTACTCCTATTTCCATTCTTGAATATTGGTGTGACCTGTGCTATTTTCAAGTCTTTAGGAACAGACCTTTCTTCAAGGGAGCGGTTGTATATGATTGCTAAGAAAGGCGCTATTGTGTCTGCATACTCTGAAAGGAACCTGATTGGTATACCATCTGGACCGGTGATTTGAGTTTTTTGGCAACACCTAAGATATCTACTTTTATGTCACTCGTGCTAACAGCTGTTGTTTCGAATTCTGCAATATTTACTTCGTCTTCTTTCGTGAAGGAATTATGAAAAACTGCATTTAGTAACTCCGCTTTAGTGGCACCAAGGATCGCCAATGTTCGGGATGGACTTTTCATGGCACACGAAGAAAAATGTTGCCCAGGCTTCAGATTACCACATAACATATATTTTAATATGATGCTTTGCGCAAACCTTGCAATTGTGTAAGACAGCGAGACTTCGCTACAAAGATCCATCGATAGACTGAAAAAAAAAAAATTCCAAAGAATATTAAAACATCCATGACAGAAACAAAACTGATTGCTTTCAAAAGCAAAAAACTACTGAGAACTAAGGTCACGATAGGAAACAAAAGCACTGAACAAGTTGGTCCAGTTGCCTTGGAAATATTATAAGGTACCAGAATGAACTCGACATTGACAACAAACTGCAGAAACATCAAACGATATGCGAAAAAATCAACAGAACACAGAGAAATGAGGTGCGAAATGACACAAAAATCAAGTTTTATACGTAAATGTCCACCCCCATACCGTTATCTGCGAGTGAAATTTTGACAACTATTAAAAACCAAGAAAGTAGAATCCAAACGGCAGATACGAAATTTGAAGGAAGAGTTAAGGGTTGTCCAAGATTAGATAGACGTAGAAACGAAGACATAAGAACAGAGCTTAGGATATATGCTATAAACAAGATGATCAAGTCTAATCGACAAGGGTGGCTCCAACATCTCCAAAGAATACCAGATTCAAGACTACCAAAACAAACCTTCGGGTACAAGATTCGTAAGAAGACCAAGAAAAAGATGGCTGGATACTTTAAAACGGAACAGGTCTATGATCTAGACCGTGATAGAAGAAGAAGAAGAAGAAGAATAAGAACTACAAATAGTAGTTAGTATTGGATCAGAGCATCCGCTCAACAGCCGGCCGCGGTGGTCTCGCGGTTCTAGGCGCTCAGTCCGGAACCGCGCGACTGCTACGATCGCAGGTTCGAATCCTGCCTCGGGCATGGATGTGTGTGATGTCATTAGGTTGGTTAGGTTTAAGTAGTTCTAAGTTCTAGGGGACTGATGACCACAGATGTTAAGTCCCATAGTGCTCCGAGCCATTTGAACCATCCGCTCAACACTCATCTCTAGAATGATTTTAATCAGTAGTCCTCTACAGTCACTCCACACTCAACACTGATTGCTAGCTGGCAGTACTTAACAATCGACCACAAAATATTCTTGTACGCAGATTGTCAGTTAGACTTCGTAGACATTTCCTCCGGCAGAAGGTATCGTTAGGACTAACAACATTACCAAGTCTGATGGTCTAGATTTTTTTCAGGCACATTTTTTTTTCAGATGATGTTGTTGTTGTTGTGGTCCTCAGTCCTGAGACTGGTTTGATGCAGCTCTCCATGCTACTCTATCCTGCTTCATGATCTCCCAGTACTTACTGCAACCTACATCATTCTCCTCCACGCTGCCCTCCAATGCTAAATTTGTGATCTCCTGATGCCTCAGAACATGTCCTACCAACCGATCCCTTCTTCTAGTCAAGTTGTGCCACAAACTCCTCTTCTCCCCAATTGTATTCAATTCCTCCTCATTAGTTATGTGATCTACCCATCTAGTCTTCAACATTCTTCTGCAACACCACATTTCGAAAGCTTCTATTCTCTTCTTGTCTAAACTATTTATCGTCCATGTTTCACTTCCATACATGGCTACACTCCATACAAATACTTTCAGAAACGACTTCCTGACACTTAAATCTATATTCGATGTTAACAAATTTCTCTTTTTCAGAAACGCTTTCCTTGCCATTGCCAGTCTACTGTTTATATCCTCTCTACTTCGACCATCATCAGTTATTTTGCTCCCCAAATAGCAAAACTCCTTTACTACTTTAAGTGTCTCATTTCCTAATATAATTCCCTGAGCATCACCCGACTTAATTCGACTACATTCCATTATCCTCGTTTTGCTTTTGTTGATGTTCATCTTATACCCTCCTTTCGAGACACTATCCATTCCATTCAACTGCTCTTCCAAGTCCTTCGCTGTCTCTTGACAGAATTACAATGTCATCGGCGAACCTCAAAGTTTTTATTTCTTCTTCATGGATATTAATACCTACTCCGAATTTTTCTTTTGCTTCCTTTACTGCTTGCTCAATATACAGATTGAATAATTTCAGATGATACTCAAAACTTAATAACTATTCCCCGCAGATAACAAGGCCTGCACCCTTATGGTTTTCGTGCGCTCTCGATCGCGCCTTGCGCAGGTTTCCTTACGAATGCCGGCCGCTAGGACGCGCGCGCGCGTGTGTGTGTGGATGCGGCCAGGTGATGGCGAAGCCGCGCGAGCTGCGTGGCCGTGCGTGGTGCGTGCGGCCGCGGCAGCGCCGGTTTATTTATACGGGAAAGCCGGCCGGCGGAGGGCGGGGGCGGGCCACTTATACGTATTCATAAATGCAAATGGCGGCGCCGGGGTGCATATTTCAGGGGCGGGGGGTGAGGGCGGCGAGGCAGTAATAGCGGCGGCTGGGCTGCCGGCGCAATACCCGGGCTGCAGGCTGGTCCGCGACGCCGCCGCGCGGGCCGCGCAACCCGGATTTAAATAACTTACACGCACGCCGCTTCCTGCCAAATTAGTGTCTTCCGTCGCGACAACACCCTCCGAATCGTACCGCATCCGGAAAAACTGACGCGAGAGTGTCCGCATGTCAAGTCTTGTCGAAGGGTAACTTTGCGCGTCTCTTAGTCACAAGCAGAAACTGGACGACAACTAGACTTTACAGCTACGAATATTTGTCTGGTTCCTGTACTGTCTGCAACGTGGGTCAGTCGACGGTTGCAAGACACAGACGTGTGGGATTCCATCCCCAGCGCATCTTGGGATTTTGTTTTTGTCACATACTTTCCATCAGCACCGAAAATTATTTGTGCACTTGAAAATGCTGGTTCCCCAGTAACAGCCACGTATGTCAGTGCGAAGGTCGGAGAAAGGCAACGGCCTACCAGCATCAATAGGACCACGCCTATTGAAGCACTGTGACATCCAAACCAAACCACGGGTTCCGGACACTTTTACCTTACACTAATTATCGTAACAATGGGCTGATACCGAAGGCATCATTTAACCCTTTATGCATTCACGTTTAAACGTTCGAACTTTCACCGAAAAACTATTACATCTTTAATATATACAGCTATATGACTAACGTTCACTTAGAGTTCTGCCCAAATCCCTTGTTGTACCTTCGAGTAACACATGTCTCTGGGTTACCGCTGTCTTTCTCGTCCTCATAAATCAATATGTACTTCACAACGACTCTCGTAATTTATAGTTATATGATGTTTAGAGCAGTGCCACTGAGAACAACAGCCGGAGACTACAGACTACTGGCAAATACTTAAGTAAATAAGCAATACGAGCAACTGGCGAGACTCGTTCACAGACAGCCAACATATGGTTCAAATGGCTCTGAGCACTATGGGACTTAACATCTATGGTCATCAGTCCCCTAGAACTTAGAACTACTTAAACCTAACTAACCTAAGGACACCACACAACACCCAGTCATCACGAGGCAGAGAAAAATCCCTGACCCCGCCGGGAATCGAACCCGGGAACCCGGGCGTGGGAAGCGAGAACGCTACCGCACGACCACGAGCTGCGGACACAGCCAACAGACCTTGACCGAGAATAATATAAGTAGATTGCAAAAGTTTTTATTCTGTATTTTGTTCAGGCAGCCGCCCTTTTTGTTTTATTTAATGTGTCTATTACTGTAAATAATATTAAGTAACGACAGCTAAAATACAACAACTATTCGAATCGAGATCGTTTACAAGGGGGAAAGCAAAATCTCAGATGGACAAAGATGAAGCGAAACTGGCATATTCACGGGAACCACGTCGTCATTTTCCTGAAGTGATACGACGATATCCTCAAGTACCCTAAGTCGGGAAGGCCGAACCGTTACTTTAATCCCACACTGACCAAATGCGGGAACAATGCCACAAACACTGTGTCACCTAGCTGTGTTTAAATAACATTAAAGCTGTAAATGAATTCAAAGCAGCGAACCACTTGCAACAAAATGTAATGTACACAATGACGTTCGCTGTTTTTTTTACTTCACGGCAAAACGCACCGGAAATTGCCCGTCGAACGGAACATCCAACTGCTACCACATACGGAAGCCGGACGCCTCCACCGAGGATTCTGCGACTTACTGCCGCCACCACGGCCAACTTTTCGGCCGTGCGTCCCTCTTTCAATACTTCACGGGCACACTGCATCCATCTCGCACAGACCTCCCTTCCAAGAGGCACAAATCAACCGAATGGAAGCGGCTGCCTTACCTGCTCGCAACCAGTCGCAGTTTGTGGTGTGTCGTCGCAGGAGCCCTTCTCTCACAATGTGTAACATCAGAAGGGCCGCCATCCTTGAGCACCAACGTCTCGACCAGCTTGTGCACAACACGCCAGGCGTGTAACATTGCACGCCGTGGTGCAACGCTCGCTTGCTACCGGGCAGCAGGTTCTGCGCTCTCTAACACACTACTTTTAATTAGGTCATTGTTTTGACAACTGGCGAACCCGGCAATGTTTCACAACTGCTAAATATGTATGGGAATTGGATATACTTCCTAATCTTGGGTATCCCTGAGAACTGTGTCAGGACACGAATTTCGGTTTCTCGCAGCGACGTCGAGCACTTTGAAGGCGAAAAAGTAAAGAAGCGATCCATACGGAGACTGTTTTGAACACCACAGTGCTGTACTAGGCATGGTGCTGTTGTAGGTGGTATGCTGTTGTCTTCTATCTATCTTTGGGGACCTACAGCTCAACGTGGGTTCCGAACCATGGCGCAACTCTGCATTTTTAATATAAGTAAACATTGCCAAAGGTGTAAGAAGATATAAATGGCAGATAAAAATCTTATCATTGGCCAGGGATCGAACCCGAGACCTTTCTGGTACTTTAGCACCAAGCCACGAAGCCACATTCTCAAGGTGTGGAAATCGAGATTACAGTAAATCTTATAATATATGAATGAAAATGTCTCCTTATTTTTCGTTTTTAGTTTTCATTGCTTTTTTAAAATTTTCTGTAGACATTTACAAAACTTCAGAATATAAAGTTTTCGCTTTTTGGATACTGAGTTGTAGAGTATGAATTCGTTTTCTGAACCAACGCACAGTGAAGGAGCAACATGGTAAACACACATTGATCGTAATCAGTTCCATCGTATTTGAATGTCCGATCTAAAGCCTTCTTTATTCTTACTGCAAGCGAAACCTTGATACGCTTAAAATGATCGGATAAACCTGTTGCCGTCATTGGTATACGGGCTAAGAGAGAGAGAGACACCTCTAGCTGCTTGTTGTGGAGACTGTAGCTTTGATAATATTATTACGCGTTGTTTTAATTTACAAATGGGTACTGTTACGAAGCTTCGGGTGAGTAGTAGTAGTAGTAGTAGTAGTAGTAGTAGTAGTAGTAGTAGTAGTAGTCTAATTATAAGCTAATAAGCCATCGGCTTATGAAGATTTTCTGTTAAAACCGACTGCGAGGATGAAAACAAAATAGAACTTTGTTGTGAAAATTAAGTTTTGTTTAAAATTATATGCACAGAGAAACAATATAATCATATGGGAGAAACACTCTAGATAGAGATTTAAATGCTCTGCTATCGTAGCGACTGAAAAAAGGAAAAGGAAACACCACTTTTTCACATCACAGCAAAGCGTGACTTTTTCTTTCTCGCGTTCAGTTTTGACAATAAACCTTTACACTGTTGTTTATAAAAGTTTATGTTTTTTCGAGAATCGATTACAAATCTGAAATAAATCGATCACGAACTTTTCGACATTTTGGCTAGTAATATTGTTACCCCTCTGCTTATTAGTGTACATGACGGTTTTGGTTTGTTTCATATAGCTTAGTTTTTCGTTCCCTGCTCTCCTCGAATGCAAACCCACACACGACCGCTGATACGCTAACGGCACAAAACTTTTTCTGGGCACTGCAGTTATATCGACAAGAAACAGAGCAGCGAGACGAACAACACGTCGAGCACGGATCGATTCGGCGCGTGGCTGATTCGATTCCGCCGGCCGGCCGCTGGCTCCTGCAGCGGGGGCGGCGGCGGCGGCCAGTTAAACAATTGAGGCGTGTCGCGCCGTAATAGGCTCATCAAGCATTGATGAAATAATGGAGCCTTATTATGCCGTCTTCGGCGGAATTAGATTCGTCGATGAAGACGTCGCAGGGCAGCTTAGTGGCCACGAGCTACGCATCCGAACCTTGCTTTTGTCGACTATCCGGACAGAGTACATGCGTAGGATCAGAAGAGGTTGTCGCGAAAATATGAAATATATATTTCAGATAGAATTCTTCCACACTCTTGACAGCCGGAAACATTCTCGCGCAGTCGGAAACAGTACTGCTCTTCTGAATATCTGTCATTTTATATAATAATTAAGATCACCCAGAGATAGAGACAATCAACAGACTACCAACAGTTAACAAGGTACAAGATCTGGGTCTGAAAGTATGATGATGATGATGATGATGTTTGGTTTGTGGGGCGCTCAACTGCGCGGTCATCAGCGCCCGTAGAAAATCCCAATTTCATCGCAGTCCAATTTTTTTAAGACTCCAATCTAGCCGCAGTTACGAATGATGATGATGAAATGATGAGGACAACACAAACACCCAGTCCCCGGGCGGAGAAAATCCCTAACCCGGCCGGGAATCGAACCCGGAACCCCATGATCCAGAGGCAGCAACGCTAGCCACACTTCCACGAGCTGCGGACTGAAATTATCGTAATTTGTGAAACGGCAATATGATCCTGGTAAAGAGGAGGGGGTACTTAACTGGCTGAAACCACACTTCGATCACCTTGACTTTGGGTCTTACGGACGAATACATGAGTGCAAGATGGTTTCCTCCTCAGGTCTGCACAAAACGCAAGGACTAGTCCGGGATTTGAACACGGGACTTCCTGCACACTGAACAGGAATCAGGAATCATAACCCCTAGACCAACGAGCTCGCTGCCAACGGCAAGGCAACAAATTCCAACGCACTCCACCTTTCAAAAACGCAAATTTCACTTACATCAGCAACAAACGCGCTTTCCGCAGGCAGTACTGACCACAGACGGGACGTGTAACGACACGGAAATATTGCAGGCAAACGTCGATGTGAGAATGCGCAGTGGCGTGCGACCGGCGACCTGTCGAGGCTACTGGTATCTCCAAGTAGAGTTACCGCTAAGGGGCGAGGATATTCAATTGGCTGAAACCACCCTTAGATCACCTTGCCTTCCCGACGGATACACATTTTCTCTCCTCAGAGCCGTGTTTGTTCTGAGGAGAACTCACACGGCGTAATACTGAAGAAGGAATCGGTCGTGATATTCTGCATTAAACCATTTAGGGGCAGAAAAGCCACCTAATTCCTAAGAAGATGTGCGCATGGCATTTTCGGCCGGAAGGCCCCTTCTGGAGAGTTTGGACGCCTGTTGCAAATCTCTTCATTTAAAACCATTTCGGCGACTTGCACGTCGATGACGATGGTAACAAAGACTACATACACAGAGCGGAGAAAATTCCCGGCCCGCCCGTGATCGAGAGTCAGCAAACGCTTAAAACATGACTACGAGCTAAGTAAATCGTGAATCACTATAGTTGGAGGTACACTTCTCCCTAATTCACGTCACGTCCAGTGCCTAACCCACTGCGCCCTCTCGTTCAATGTGAACTATGATGGGGTTAGCACATGCAGATCGGTTGCGAACAAGAAATTACAAGGAATTACTCATCTGAATGCCAACATTAAGACACATACTGGTAGCACGAAAAATCAGATCGATCAATGTGACTCAGTGGCTCGTTACTGGTCTCAAAATCAGATCCACATTCGGACTACTAGACTGAGGTTTTTCAGTAAACGAACGCTATGATGATCGCTCCAACAAGGTCACAGAGAGTTAGTTCCGGCCGGCCGCGGTGGCCGAGCGGTTCTAGGCGCTTCAGTCCGGAACCGCGCGACTGCTACGGTCGCAAGTTCGAATCCTGCCTCGGGCATGGATGTGTGTGATGTCCTTAGGTTAGTTAGGTTTAAGTAGTTCTAAGTTCTAGGGGACTGATGACCTCAGAAGTTAAGTCCCATAGTGCTCAGAGCCATTTGAACCAACCAAAAGTGCCAAAGTCAGATTAATATGACGACCCCGTGAAGATACGGGATAAGGCCAAGAGAAAAAATAAGAAGAATGGTGCTGTTGAGGGAAAGAAATAGAGCTGACTGTAGTCTCGTAGTTAACTTCAAACTGGTAACGTCTTGATTATTTACGCTTATCGTAGCACATCGAGATTGCTTAACCGGATATTGTTATTTACTGGATGAATAATCTGACTACAAAAGGCCTGCCTAAAGTGCTCGGCCGTCAGTCTCAGATCTTTCTTGACGATGGCCTGACTACTCCCGACCACTTAATGACGACGATCCAACTTCAGTCCCGAAAATTTGTCGAATACTCGTTATCTCGTCACACACGAGCTCGTCAGTCACGTCTCTGAAAAGATGATCATCTTTTTGCCAGAGCATTCAATGCTGGCAGTCGGGACACGGGAGAACTAGAATATTTTCTGCACTTTTAGTTGAGGGTATGACCACAGTGTTGTTGGGGCGACGATTGATTCAGACGGGGCACAGAAAA
This sequence comes from Schistocerca nitens, assembly GCF_023898315.1. NCBI lineage: Eukaryota > Metazoa > Arthropoda > Insecta > Orthoptera > Acrididae > Schistocerca > Schistocerca nitens. The sequence continues at coordinate 38,792,675 of NC_064620.1, forward strand.
TATACGGGGCGTTACAAAAAGGTACGGCCAAACTTTCAGGAAACACTCCTCACACACAAAGAAAGAAAAGATGTTATGTGGACATGTGTCCGGAAACGCTTAATTTCCATATTAGAGCTCATTGTAGTTTCGTCGGTATGTACTGTACTTCCTCGATTCACAATCAACATGAGTGGGCTGACGAGAATCCGCACGCAATTGTGCAATCACGTCATCAACACAGATTTTCTGTGAACGTTTGCGCAGGCATTGTTGGTGATGTCTCGATTGGGCCCCATGTTCTTTTACCTACGCTCAATGGAGCACGTTATCATGATTTCATACGGCATACTCTACCTGTGCTGCTAGAACATCTGCCTTTACAAGTACGACACAACATGTGGTTCATGCACGATGGAGCTACTACACATTTCAGTCGAAGTGTTGATACGCTTCTCAACAACAGATTCGGTGACCGATGGATTGGTAGAGGCGGACCAATTCCATGTCCTCCACGCTCTCCTGACCTCAACCCTCTTGACTTTCATTTATGGGGGCATTTGAAAGCTCTTGTCTACGCATCCCCGGTACCAAATGTAGAGACTCTTCGTGCTCGTATTGTGGACGGCTGTGATACAATACGCCATTCTCCAGGGCTGCATCAGCGCATCAGGGATTCCATGCGACGGAGGGTGGATGCATGTATCCTCGCTAACGGAGGACATTTTGAACATTTCCTGTAACAAAGTGGTTGAAGTCACGCTGGTACGTTCTGTTGCTGTGTGTCTCCATTACACGATTAATGTGATCTGAAGAGAAGTAATAAAATGAGCTCTAACATGGAAAGTAAGCGTTTCCGGACACATGTCCACATAACATCTTTTCTTTCATTGTGTGTGAGGAATGTTTCCTGAAAGTTTGGCCGTACCTTTTTGTAACACCCTGTGTAGCAGGACGGTCAGAGAGGGACGTGAGACCGGCTCTTCCCAGCTTGCTAACAGGTGCGTCGTGTTGCTCACTAACGGGGACTGCAGATGAACTGCTAGGGCGAGCCGTTGCTCTCGATACGGTTTTCTAGCGCTCCCTGTTCGCTGGCAGCTGCTACCTGTTTGCCGCGGCGTCTTCCAGCGTAACTAGGAGAGCACGGTGCCTGTACTTCTTGCGTGGGACGATCCTGACGTCGGGCAGACAGTCGTTGATGCTGCGACCGCCTACGCAGTGCTGCTGCACCGGCAGCGCATGAAGAGGCGCGTGGGAGGGAGGGAGGGAGGGGGGCCGTGGGAAAGCGGCCTCGCGCCGCCCTGGCCACGCTAGCAGCCGCTGCTGCCGAGACACGCACTTCCCGTGTAGTACACGTTACACTACTGATCTTGTACCCAGACGACGGTGACACCCAGTCGGAGGACACGATGCGCGAGTTTGAGTGGCAAACGTTCAAGCAAAGGCGTTTCTCGTTGCGGCACGATCTATTCGCGAAATTTCAGTCGCCAACTTCCTCCCCCGGATGGACGCCATGCAATAACAACAACGGGCTTCCTCAACAGGAAATGGAGAGGAACGCAGTAAACTGGCTAAAAGGTCACACTGTCTATTAAGGTTTGCAAATGAAGAAAAGAGTGAACAGGACTTTTGGGCGTACCTCGCCACAGAGCACCTCATATTACAACGGATGAGGAGCTCTAAAGAATTTGTCAAATCTTTACTCCATGTCTCAAGGAAAAGTATTAATTAATAAAATGTTAAAGACAAAGATCATTTATATTAAATAGTAATTATTTAAGTTATACCCAGTAGTAAATAGAACTGTGTAATCTTGGGTATTAATAAACCGCTTCTCGAATCCTGCCTCGGGCATGGATGTGTGTGATGTCCTTAGGTTAGTTAGGTTTAAGTAGTTCTAAGTTCTAGGGGACTGATGACCACAGTAGTTAAGTCCCATAGTGCTCAGAGCCATTTGAACCAATAAACCGCTTCAGCTGTACAGTATTTAGTTCTTTATTTTTAGATCAATACCGTTTTCATGGCACTAGGAGCCACATCTTCAGGTGGACATATAACTAAAGCATTATAGCTGAGTTCTGAACTTCGTACCCAACGTTCGTCGTCCGTCAAAGCCAAACACTGCTAAAACGCTTAGCTTTAATGTTTTAGTCATATGATCACCTGAAGCTGTGGCTCCTTGAGCCATGAAATAGGTAGTGTTCTATAAACAGAGGACTAAAGACAGCTGAAGCAGTTTATTAACACCCAAGATGTTTACTAACAGCTGTAGTTATCCTATCTAGCGTTGCTGCCTCTGGATCACGGGGACGGGTTCGATTCCCGGCCGGGTTGCGGATTTTCTCTGAACGGGGTCTGGGTGTTTGTGTTGTCCTCATCATTTCATCATCATCATTCGTGACAGTGGCTCGATTGGACTGTGGAAAAAAAAAATTGGACTATGAAAAAAATGGGACTGTGTACGAGCGCTGATGACCGCGCAGTTGTGCGCCCCACAAACCAATCATCATCATCATCTACAAGGTACTCTGCAAAAATTGTGTTAAAAAAGGCGAAAATATTTTGTTGGCTCCCACCTACAGAGAGAGAAATGATCATCGCTATAAAATAACAGAAATCACAGTTCGCACGGAAACATGTAAGTGCTCGTTTTTCCTGGCGCTATTCGAGAGTGGAACGGAAGAGAAAGAGTCTGATGGTGTTTCAAAGAACTTTCTCCCAGGCTTAATTGTGAAATGCAGAGTAATCATGTAGATGTAGAGGTTGTGTACTTTAGCCTTCCTTCGATCGGTGAATTCACCTGATTATGTACTTTTATGACGACCTACAGTTTAACGAGAAACTAGAACACAGTGCTACGCGGCTTTCTCTTCGCGCAAAAGTGCAAGAAACAATAAACCCTGCAACCGGTTATGAATCGAATCCGAACCTTTGGATGTGCAGTCAGATACTAACAAGGGAACCTCCGCATCGCACCCCCCTCAGATTTAGTTATAAGTTGGTACAGTGGATAGGCCTTGAAAAACCGAACACAGATCAATCGAGAAAACAGGAAGAAGTTATGTGGAACTATAAAAAAATAAGCAAAATATACAAACTGAGTAGTCCACGCGAAGATAGGCAACGTCATGGACATTACGAGATAAGGGGCACCGTGGTCCCGTGGTTAGCGTGAGCAGCTGCGGAACTAGAGGTCCTTGGTTCAAGTCGTCCTTCGAGCAAAAAGTTTAATTTTTTTATTTTCAGACAATTATCAAAGTTCAAGCACTCACACAATCAACTCCGCTCTCCAAAATCCCAGGACATGTTCAGATTTGCTTGGACATATGCAGGATTTCACGGTCTACACACGGAAAAATTTGAAAACGTAAGAAACATATGTTTTGACAGAGCACAGGGAAAAGTGTGCGAGTGTGAAACTTTTGGATTCATTTGTTGCAGTTTATGTGACAAACTCTTATGTTTTCATCACTTTTTTGGGAGTAATTATCACATCCACAAGAGAACCTAAATCGGGCAACGTAGAAGAATCTTTTTACCCATTCTCCAAGTGTACAAGTTAGGTGGGTCGACAACATATTCCTGTCATGTGACGCACATGCCGTCACCAGTGTCGTATAGAATATATCAGACGTGTTTTCCTGTGGAGGAATCGGTTGACCTATGACCTTGCGATCAAAAGTTTTCGGTTCCCATTGGAGAGGCACGTCCTTTCGTCTACTAATCGCACGGTTTTGCGGTGCGGCCGCAAAACACAGACACTAAACTTATTACAGTGAACAGAGACGTCAATGAACGAATGGATAGATCATAACTTTGCTAAAATAAAGAAAAATTTTTCGCGTGAGGGGAGACTTGAACCAATGACCTCTCGTTCCGCAGCTGCTCACGCTAACCACGGGACCACGGCGCCCCTTATCTCGTAATGTCCATGACGTTGCCTATCTTCGCGTGGACTACTCAGTTTGTATATTTTGCTTATTTTTTTATAGTTCCACATAACTTCTTCCTGTTTTCTCGATTGATCTGTGTTCGGTTTTTCAAGGCCTATCCACTGTACCAACTTATAACTAAATCTGAGGGGGGTACGATGGGGCCGTTCCCTTGTAAGCCACTGAGTAACATCGTAATATACAGTACAACGACCTTAATGCCATTCCTCACTGAAGACTATGCAGCAAAAGTCCCTGTAATCCTCATAGCACACGCTGTGTTCGGCATTTCGATATTAGGCGATGTAAATGAAGAGAGACACAAAATATCAACGGAGGGAATTGAGGATGTCCGAAGTTGGAGTTGTCAAACATTTGGGTATTGCTCCATGTCATAATAATGTAGAAACACTACAGGTGAACTAAACGTGACAGGCTTAGAAATAGGCGAACACGGACCGGCGATTGCTACAGCATAACATTGGAACTAACCATATTTTTGTTCGAAGGCATATTAAACGCATGTGAGTGCGGAAACATTACCGGCAATGACATTCTTCTCACACGATGGAAGCGGTTTGGTTCTGGCCCTTTTTGTAGAAGCGTGCTTCTGCTCACTAAGCAATAACCACTGCGTCGCACTTCGCCCCTCTCCCCCATCCCAGTTAGCCACACTCTAGGAATATCTTGTCGATGCCCTGAAACATCTTTCGTAGAACAGTGGCTCAGAAAAAAGTGACTGGTCGTGCTCAAGTGTATCAGAACATTGAACGAGCGGCAATGTTTCTCCCGACACCTTTGGCCACAAATTGTGGAGCTCACTTTTGTTCACTTATGGCACTTCCACCTCACTCGATATACTACAATTTGTAAACAGGTGCACGGTTCATTTGATAAACTCATTCTTATCGAGCACAACACTGTAAAGCCAATAAGAGCATTAGATCAAGCAATTCCGTAAAATTAAAAAACTATGAAAAACAGACGGTCGTTTAATACTTCTGTCGGTTGACTTGCGGTCCTCTTCGCGGAGAAGCAGTGATTCTGTAGTCGCGAAGAGTATTGCAACTAGCAGGTTGAAACGTCACCTTTGGTTATGCATGCTATATAGAATAACGCGCCCTCATACCCAAGACGATTTGATGCATGTTGATACTAGACCGCGAAAACCAATGGATTTACTTCACCGTGACTTCGTTCAGCGAATCGCTGCAGCGGAAACGTAACGTTACTGTAAAATTTCCGATTTGCTACTTCCCTATAGGATATTTTTGAAGAGAGGAGAAGAAGAAGAAATATTTCTTGATGTGCAAATAATCCATAGGACACCATTTCTACGACCTGTGTGTTAGCAAAAACTGTGATGTCAATCATTACACAAATAATTAATCATTCAGAAAATATGACTGTCATTAAATTGTTGTCTGTCCTCATAATATTGCTTACGTATAACAGAGTCACGTATACATGAACAGGTACAGTATTTAGCACGAAACGAAGATTGTACACGTCTTTCATTCTGAAAGTACGATGTTTGCACGTAACGTCATCATCAGCAGCCAGGCTAAGCACCCTCTCACACACTATTTGGCCTAGTAAATACTGGCAGAGCTTCAATGGAGCTGGCAGTTACGCGCCAATCCAGCAGGCGTACTGGCGATCATGACGTGCGGCCGGCATCGTTAAACTGCGAACAAGCACAGTCCTCGCAGCGACGCGATCATCCAGCTCGCATAAACACGCTAACCAGCTGCGACGCGAATGCCGGGATTATCTGCCGTGTACTCGAGGCACAATGACTGTCGAATCACACGAACGGCTGACACCAAACTGCCGAACGGCTAACGACACTGCACCCAATCTGTTAACTGAACGCCGGCCGGAGTGGCCGAGCGGTTAAAGGCGCTACAGTCTGGAACCGCACGACCGTTACGGTCGCAGGTTCGAATCCTGCCTCGGGCATGGATTTGTGTGATGTCCTTAGGTTAGTTAGGTTTAAGTAGTTCTAAGTTCTAGGGGACTTATGACCACAGCAGTTGAGTCCCATAGTGCTCAGAGCCATTTGTTAACTGAACGGCAGAAATTGTCGCAAACGTTTCTCGATTATTAACTGTAATTACTCCCTATTTCAGTTCTAAGGCAATGGATAGCAACGCAATAGGAAATAATCCAAGTCACAACCATACTGGAAACAGAAGGTACAATTGCTCGCTAATAATGAGTAACTGAGGTAGAATCGCAAACGTGCAGAAAATACTAAAACTTCAATTGCATCCCCACTAGAAACGCACTCACAGTTTATCTCCGTCTTACTTTGCATACGAGTATCAAGCTTAAGACAAGAGCCTCATATTCAGGAGGCGCAGGGATCAGAAGCAGTTCCGTATTTGAGTTTCCCTTGATTTTTCTACATAAATTCAGGGGTGTGTTGGTATGCTCTCTTCGACGACGCCGTGACACATTTCCTCTTTGGTGCTTGTCCGAATGTCCTGGATACCTCTCTAATGACACCACTATTGTCAAGAGGCTCAAGGATTAAACTACTCCTCACATAAATATTACAGATTCATTTGGTCGCCAAATCCACATATTTTTAGCTTGGAAATATTTTTCCCCAACCAAACCCTGTTTTCTATCTACATTTTCAATAGAAGTTTAAATTAGTGGTTCAAAAATTCAGAATGTAGTGTTTCTGGCGTTTGAAATTCAAAGACTGGTGTAAACGGCAGCGTGCCGCTTGTGAAACCGGGCAGAAATGCATTCCGTCCCTAACGACTTGGGCGTCTGACGCCGTAAAAGCCATAAATCCGCCCCAACCGGTCGGGTCCCACTCCGACCGAAAAACGACGAAAACACCAGCGGCCTGTTGCCTGTTGCATGTGTCATGTTCCTCCACGCAGTATAAACAAAAGACAACGCGCCGCCTCCTTTCTGAGCGTTACAGAAAAATCGTTTGTGGTTCGACTGCTTTCCCTCTGCCTGTACGGTTTAGAGGAGAAGAACCACGAACGAACGCTGTATATTTGCTCATTTCGAGTATCTTTTTACCGATAGAGGGGGAACCGAATTTATACGAAGATCATACACACGCGACCATTTGCTGCCGTTCTGAAGTTTGACATGTCTGCTGTGTAATGGCGTGTTTTACGATAGTAGGCTAATTGGTAAGAAATGCTTCTGTAAGAATAAACATATTTCTTGAAAACATGCTTTGGATGTCCTATAACATCAGTTTGGTTAAAACCAGAATTGACAAACTATTTAAAAGGACTTCTTGTCGCTATATGAAAACAAATCGGAGTATTGGATCCTAAATGGCATAGCGTATGATTTAAATAAAGTCATTTTGTGATTGAAGGCTGTTATACATGCATTGATCTGAACTAGTTATTATCTGAAAACGCCCTTGAAAAGACAACGTCTATACGAAACACACATGAACAAAAGCGCAACATTCTGTGTTCTATTTTCCCATTTTTACTTCTGCAACAACTCATGAAAAAAATGGTGCAAATGGCTTTGAGCACTATGGGATTTAACTTCTAAGCTCATCAGTCCCCTAGGATTCGAACCTGCGACCGTAGCGATGCCACGACGAATGCGAAACCAATAACTGTCTTTTCTATTCAAATGAGCTGATTAGTCTAACGTTCTGCAAAAATATCCATTACATTCTTCCTTTCCCATTTTATATTCTGTTCCCAAATATACTTCGTAACACTAAATTCCAAATCATTATTCACGCTACTTAACATTTTATGTTGATTATTGCTAGGTGTAAATTTTATGACAAGTTAAAACCGGGTAGGCCAAGAGGGACCCTAATGCCATATCCTTTATTCGTGAGCAGTGTTCTACTAGTATACTGGGTGAACTAGAACACTGATAAACTTTCAGATACTGTTCAGCGTTTCTGAGTATTTTGGTATAAGCGACCCACGTCTCCGGCGGCTCCTTACAGGCTTATTGGATCTCGTTTGGTTTCTTGTCCCAATTAGCTTTGTATGTGTGCTGCACTGAAAATAGTGCGTATTAATGCATATGTCGACGATATAAGCTGTGCGTCATGTTTCCATTCGCTCACGGTACCTGTTCTATATCTAAATCTACATGGATATTCCGCAAATCACATTTAAGTGCCTGGCAGAGGGTTCATCGAACCACAATTCTCTATTATTCCAATCTCGTAAAGCACGCAGAGAGGACGAACACCTGTATCTTTCAGTGTGAGCTCTGATTTCCCTTATTTTATCATGGTGATCGTTTCTTCCTATGTAGGTCGGCGTCAACAAAATATTTTCGCATTCGGAGGAGAAAGTTGGTGATTGGAATTTTGTGAGAAGATTCCGTCGCAACGAAAAACGCCTTTATTTTAATGATGTCCAGCCCAAATCCTGTATCATTTCTGTGACACTCTCTCCCATATTTCGCGATAATACGAAACGTGCCGCCCTTCTTTGAACTTTTTCGATGTACTCAGTCAATCCTATCTGGTAAGGATCCCACACCGCGCAACAGTATTCTAAAAGAGAACGGACAAGTGTAGTGTAAGCAGTCTCCTTAGTAGGTCTGTTACATTTTCTAAGTGTCCTGCTAATAAAACGCAGTCTTTGGTTAGCCTTCCCCGCAACATTTTCTGTGTGTTCCTTCCAATTTAAATTGTTCGTAATTGTAATACCTAGGTATTTAGTTGAATTTACGGCTTTCAGATTAGATTGATTTATCCTGTAACCGAAGTTTAACGCGTTCCTTTTAGCACTCATGTGGATGACCTCACTCTTTTCGTTATTTAAGGTCAACTGTCACTTTTCGCACCATTCCGATATTTCTCCTAAATCGTTTTGCAGTTTGTTTTGATCTTCTGATGACTTAATAAGTTGATAAACGACAGCGTCATCTGCAGACAACCTAAGACGGCTGCTCATATTGTCTCCCAATTCGTTTATAGAGATAAAGAACAGCAAAGGGCCTATAAAACTACCTTGGGGAAAGCCAGAAATCACTTCTGTTTCTGACAACATTAACGCCCTCTTCAACTAATTGGCCACAAGTTTACATTTAGTATCGCTCGGTTCTGTCTAGCGTCTTTCTTCCCGGTAGTGTTAAGAACAGTAGTGTACCACGGATGGGTCTGCTGACGTGGATTTGGCAGCTAAGCCGCCCTCCTGTGGGTTCACTGAATGCAGTGGAAGGGCGGCCCGGCGACGCTGTGCTGACTTCTTCCCCCACCGGCGCGACGGTAACCACGCGTCACAGTACGTCTGCATCTGTCTGAGGGTTGCTGCACTGCACTGTGTTTTGCGATTTACGTTTCCGTGATTGCATAATAAAAGGGTTTTTTTACCGCTGTGGAGGTATTTTCACGCACACAAGGGTGACTGTGATAACAAACCACATAATCATAATTACAGAATTATTCTGCTACGTGCCGCCAGATCCCATATGCCTAAATACTCAGAAGGTATCCCCGAGCGACCTCTGAAAGTTTGTCGGTCAAGTTCTGGTTCACTTTGTATAAGATCAACGTGTATCACTGTCCAACAACAGCAAAAGAAATGCATTTCACGGAGGTGTTTAAATTCATGTAGACAAGTTTCAAAGCGTAATTACCCGAAATAGATAGGTGCACTTGGAACTCGTCATGAAGTGCATACTATGACGAACCATCAACTAAAGTATTTCGTCTGGGCAAAATGTAATTACACTGTCAAGTTCATTCAATGTAGAACTTTCTAGTTATGCCCCCCAGAGAGTTATTCGATGATATAATATCCCACAAATGTTTCACCTCACCCGGAATAATCTCATACAGTTAATACTACGAATCCGTAAGAATAAAAACAAAATTTGTAGGAAACAATTAATTTTTAAATGCAGCTAGTTAACATGTAAAAATGTAAAAATTTAAATCCCGCCAGATACAATTACAGAAAATGTTACGTTAAATGACGTATGGAGTCGTGTAACTACATTGTTCGAGCCTTTGTGGTAGATAAGAACTGCGTTGAAATTCCTGTCCAGTCATTCATAGTTAGGTTTTCCATTGTTTTTCTGAGTAGCTTATGGTGAATGCCAGGTTGGTTCACTCAAGACATTGCCGATTTCTTTTCCTATCCTTGTTGAGTCAAAGTCTCTGTCCTCAGTCTCCAGTGAGAACGCCGTTCACAGGATGTTAAAGCCTATCTTCCAGCGCTCCCTCCTTTCTTCCTTCCTCCCTTCGTGCCGTCTTGTGATTACATGGCTGGGCTCTATAGCTGGAAGTTATCTTGTCCAACTTACTTGATTTTGTATTAGTTATAAGTTTTTCTAATTCTGCACAAAAAAAAATATCAAATGGATCTAAACAAATAGAGCCCGCCTACACGTGGCGGGACACGGGCAACGGTGTGAGTTGGGGACGGGAGCCGGGGTGGTGTTACTTTGTCACTCCGGACCCCGGACCCAGTCACAGCGGCTAAGTGGCAACATACGACCCGCCATAAGAGATCAGACGGTGGGTCATAAAATATAAGGAGCTAGTGAAAAAAAAAGTGTCCGGTACTGCTAATGAATATCAATTTTGCTAGAGGACTGGACCGTGATCCACACTCAAGCTCGTTACTGAGACTGCTATAGCCTGAGCTGAACTGTCCAACATGTTTCCCCCTAAATATAGGCTCAAATAGCTCTGAGCACTATGGGACTTAACTTCTGAGATCATCAGTCCACTAGAACTTAGAACTACTTAAACCTAACTAGCCTAAGGACATCACACACACCCATGCCCGAGGCAGGAATCGAACCTGCGACCGTAGCGGTCGCGCAGTTCCAGACTGTAGCGCCTAGAACCGCTCGGCCAACCAGGCCGGCTTTATGGATTTAAGTTGGCATCACTAGGATGAGCCTTCATCAGTTGATGTATGAACACTGTCTTGTTTATAGCCTCAAAAATACATTTCAAGGTGGCGTTCCGCTTGAAACATCCACTTCAGTAGAACAACGTTCTGTTATTCGTTTTTCACTTGCTGAAGGCGTGAAACCAGTGAATATATACTGTATATAATGGCTAAAGTTTATGGTGAAGGTTTTATAAATCGTGCAAATTTTTACAAGTCGGTAGAGCAGTTCAAACACCGTTCTCGCCGTCCAGTTGCAGTTTCAACTCCCTCACTTGAAAGTCGAATTGACTACATTAATCGTGCCGACCGCGGAGTGACAGTGGGAATGCTACTTGATAAGGTTCAGGTTATTACTGGTACAGCTCATAACATCATCTGTAACAAGCTGGAGTACCGTAAAACATGCGAAAGATGGGTCCCAAAGGAGGTGACGCGGCTATACAAGTAAACAAGGCTGAGAGTGTGCGCAGGGCTAAAGGAACGTTATGTAAGAGAAGGTGAGCATTTCCTCAACAAAGTTTTAACTTGGGATGAAACTTAGGTTCACTATTACGAACCAGAATCAAAAAGACAAACCATGGAGTGGAAGCACACCAGCTCACCTGTCAAGAAAAAATCAGTAGGAAAAATCATGTTGACGATGTTTTGGCATGCTGAAGGTCCAGTTTTTTTAGTGATTATCTCTAAGAGCAGCGTAAAATGAACAGACAATACTACTCGGATTTGGTTTTAAACAAGGTGAAGCAGCCATGAGAGAGAGACGTCGTGGATCTTAATGGAGAGGTGTGATTCTCCAGCAAGACAACGCACGTTGTCATATTGCTCAACTAAGCCGTGAAACCATCGACAAAATGGGCTTGGAAGTACTGCCTCATCCCCCTTACATTCCTGATTTCGCACCCAGTGATGTCTATTTGTTTGGTGCAACCAGGACGTGAAAAAGTTGTGGGAAATTGGTTGAAACATCAAGATAAAGAGTTCTTTGCAGCCGGAATAAAAAAGCTTGTAGCCCGTTGGAACAAGTGCATAAATGTTTAATGGGATTATGTCGAAAAGTAGAAAAAGCACTGTTTTGTAAAAATAAACGCTTTTTTCTCCAGACTAATTTGTCTCTCTAATTACTGAATGACCCTCGTAAATAGCCGATTGTCTCGAGACTGGGTCTGGGGCCCTTACCACTACGCCACCTCGCTCCCCCTACAGCAAGACACGCATACTCAAAATGGTTCAAATGGCTCAGAGCACTATGGGACTTAACATCTATGGTCATCATTCCCCTAGAACTTAGAACTACTTAAACCTAACTAACCTAAGGACAGCACACAACACCCAGCCATCACGAGGCACGCATACTCAACATCGCTCATAGCAAGGTCTCATCGTGCGGCTCCGTCCTCAAGATAAACTTACTGCTGGTTCTTGGACTCCTTCAAAAAAATGTTCAAATGTGTGTGAAATCTTATGGGACTTAACTGCTAAGGTCATCAGTCCCTAAGCTTACACACTACTTAACCTAAATTATCCTAAGGACAAACACACACACCCATGCCCGAGGGAGGACTCGAACCTCCGCCGGGATCAGCCGCACAGTCCATGACTGCAGCGCCCCTGACCGCTCGGCTAATCCCGCGTGGCTTGGGCTCCTTCGATCGGCGCCAGAGTCACCACACTTGATCTGTGCTATTTAACCAAAACTACGACGAAATTATTATTTACTTAAGGAGCTAAGTTACAAACAAAGATCAGATCAGTAGCACGAAATATGCAAGGTTAGCAAAATAAAAACATTCTGAAAAGTGTGTGCGCTATTTCGTGTCAACTTAATACGAACAGCAATGAGGTCATTTTGGCACGAGTACAATTCAAGAAAACATTGCACAAGTGAAAGATAGCCTGACTGAAATCTCGACAAATCAGCAACATTGGTTAACAGATCAAGTGAGGAATAAAGATCGTCGTCTTGGAATATTACCAGAAATGTCTCGCATGTTTACCCATAAAAATTTTTCTGTTACGAATGAGTTACAGGCTACCTCTGCATGTTCGGTTTCGACGTTTTCTTTTTTTCTTCGTGGATATTGAAAAGATGTGTTATGGGACCATTCGGAACCTTGGCTTTTCATTTGCTCAGGTACGGCTTAATCGCTTACGTGAACTCATACCAACACTCATCATCGGTACGTGAAACAGCCTTTGCATGATGTTAATATTAGTGTTCGTTCGTAACTTCCGTGGCACTTTTATTTTGTGCACTGTATTCTAACCACTGATAACATTGCTCCGTTTTCAGTTTTATAGTGATGTTTACTGGTATATACAGAAAGAATATAGATCTTGCTTACATTTGGCGTTACTTTCTTGCTGTCTGCGTAGTATCGCAACATTTCTTGCCTGGCACAGTTGTCACCAGAAAAGACTATACACGCCACCGAACGCTCTGTGCTCGGTGGCGATGCAACGGAGGTATAGAACGCCGAGAGTGAGGAGGGTACAGGAGAGAGAGCACAAGAAAGAGGAGGAGGAGGAGGAGACAAGAGAGGAGAGGAGGATGAGCAGGGGGGAGGGCAATAACGCCGGCGGCGGGAACCGGGCCGCGCCGGCTAGAGGCGAGGGTAAGAAAACGAAATTAAAGGAGAACTGCCGAGGGCGCGGCTTTTTGTCTCTTCTTTGCTCTCCTCCCCCCACGACAGCAGAGCCGCTAAATTCCGCGTGCCACACTCTCTCCAGTGACTCGCCACGGGCGCAATCACGCGCGCACACACAGTACAGGTGTTGTGTTTCGAGACGTGGACTCGCTGAAACTCGTTGTCAACGGCGGCCACGCGGCACTGGACCCGTCTGCACGGAAGAATATCGTATGCATCAGTCATTACATTCGGTTACAAGTAAAATTTACTGATCCCTTTGTCTGAGGGGATGGTGGTCCTCCTTATCGCAAACTATGTGTGATTGGATTGAAGAGTTCCTAGATAACAGAATTCAGGTGTGCCGCAGGGGAGTGTCGTAGGACCGTTGTTATTCACAATATACATAAATGACCTTGTGGATGACATCGGAAGTTCACTGAGGCTTTTTGCGGATGATGCTGTGGTATATCGAGAGGTTGTAACAATGGAAAATTGTACTGAAATGCAGGAGGATCTGCAGCGAATTGACGCATGGCGCAGGGAATGGCAACTGAATCTCAATGTAGACAAGTGTAATGTGCTGCGAATATATAGAAAGAAAGATCCCTTATCATTTAGCTACAATATAGCAGGTCAGCAACTGGAAGCAGTTAATTCCATAAATTATCTGGGAGTACGCATTAGGAGTAATTTAAAATGGAATGATCATATAAAGTTGATCGCCGGTAAAGCAGATGCCAGACTGAGATTCATTGGAAGAATCCTAAGGAAATGCAATCCGAAAACAAAGGAAGTAGGCTACAGTACGCTTGTTCGCCCACTGCTTGAATACTATTCAGCAGTGTGGGATCCGTACCAGATAGGATTGATAGAAGAGATAGAGAAGATCCAACGGAGAGCAGCGCGCTTCGTTACATTATCATTTAGTAATCGCGAAAGAGTTACGGAGATGACAGATAAACTGCAGTGGAAGACTCTGCAGGAGAGACGCTCAGTAGCTCGGTACGGGCTTTTGTTGAAGTTTCGAGAACGTACCTTCACCGACGAGTCAAGCAGTATATTGCTCCCGCCTACGTATATCTCGCGAAGAGACCATGAGGATAAAATCAGAGAGATTAGAGCCCACACAGAGGCATACCGACAATCCTTCTTTCCACGAACAATACGAGACTGGAATAGAAGGGAGAACCGATAGAGGTACTCAAGGTACCCTCCGCCACACACCGTCAGGTGGCTTGCGGAATATGGATGTAGATGTAGATGTATCCTACAAGGTGTGTCAGCCAGTAAATCACATTCGCTTCTGTTGTCTTTATAAAGTCCAGTGACGGAGTAATCTGAAACGTTAATGTTATTTTAGGAAATAAATACCCGCCAGGATCTCATCCCGCGATCTAGTTTGATATGCTGTTCGCCAATAGATTCTTGTCATTTGGTGCCCCGATCACACATCATACATCACGGCCTCTTCGTCCAAAACTCATCTGCTAAACGTAGGCAGCACATTATGCCTCGCCCGTTGTTGATGTCGCTACGCGAGTGATCCTGACTCCAACAGTAAATACATGAAACGTGTTACGGGAGTCATTCTCAGCTATCTGCCACAGTTTTCTTAGATCAGCCCTGAATGGATGTCAAAAGCTGCGTTGATCAGATGTTGAAAAATGTTTTGCGCATCTACTAAACCATAGACACTGTTTTCGCTAAGAATATGCATTCGTATTTAATTGTCAGCTGTGTACGATTTTAGCAAAATAGGTAAATCACGGAATACGTAAATACTGATGATCTGAGGGTGATGGTTAGCTGCTGCATCCCTTTCGAATACGGGTCTAGAACCTTGACGCTTACACCCAAACCTCCAGCTGTCAGACAGTCAGATCGGTACCAAATGTTGTATATCGGCAGAATATCAACCAAAGCTCCGATATAAGCCGTCGTCCAAGAGAACGTGCGTAACGGTAAGTAATAAGTAACACACGACCTACAGAGCACAGGAAAAGCGTAACTGTGAGTGTCTGTCGTGTAGAGTTCCCGTGGGGAACAGCATGTTGTCCCAAATAACAGTTTAACACGTACTACAGTACGCGAATTACCGAACAGTTTACGCACTTTCTTGTGGATGACAGCGCATAGAACAAACTGTATCGGCGTTTTGGTTAATATTCTGTCCATATACAACGTTTAGTACAAATCTGATAGTCTGACATCTGGAAGTCTGGGTGTTAGCCAACTCGCTCGTCCAAAATGGATTATCACGATAAATACCTTCGCACACTTTCACATCGGATGACACTAGACGCTGGCAGTTGTGATGCACAAATTCCGTCCTGGGTGGAAAGGGGAGGAGACATGATGGGCATCCTCTCCTAGTAACATTGCCAAACACAGATTAACATGCCGACAACGTGAAGATACGGGATAAAGGCAACCCAAATGAAAGATATTGACAAAATATTAGCGTGAGGTACAGACTTACACCTGAGACATACGTTATAAAAAGGGACAGTTTTGGATTTCTGGCTACGTTAAAGCCTAGTATCCTCTTACTACAAGAGTGAAGAATCACAACTAGACTTAGTCACGTCCAACAAATATTTGGGTGTCACAATGCATAGAACCATGAAGTAGAAGTAGCAGAAAGCGAATCACATGTTTCTACTCATCGGTATGATACTAGGAAACTGCAATTGGTGTATAAAAGATACTGCACACAAAACACTAGTGTGCTCCCCGTGAGAACGCTTCTCTAGTGAATGGGACCAGTATCAGGCTTCACTAACAAGGGAACCTCCCCATCGCACCCCCCTCAGATTTAGTTATAAGTTGGTACAGTGGATAGGCCTTGAAAAACTGAACACAGATCAATCGAGAAAACAGGAAGAAGTTGTGTGGAACTATGGAAAAAATAAGCACAATATACAAACTGAGTAGTCCATGTACCAGATAGGCAACATCAAGGATAACTGGAGCTCAGGAGCGCCGTGGTCCCACGGTTAGCGTGAGCAGTTTCGGAACGAGAGGTCCTTGGTTCAAGTCTTCCCTCGAGTGAAAAATTAATTTTTTTATTTTCAGACAATTATTATCTGTCCGTCCGTCCGCTCGATGCGAGGTAACTGTGCCGTAGTATGGGGACGCTACACCTAAACAAACATCGAAACACACTTGTTTGGAAGTGATTATCACATCCACAAGAAAACCTAAATCGGGCAAGGTAGAAGAATCTTTTTACCCATTCGCCAAGTGTACAAGTTAAGTGGGCCAGCCGGCACGGCAGCTCAGCGTGTTCGGTCAGAGGGTTAGGTGCCCTCTGTAATAAAAAATACTGAGTTAATCGATCAACAACGAACCTCAATAAACGTCTTACGACGTCCGCCCCGAGCAGATGAAAAAAAAAAATTCCATCAAATGTTTTTGGTTCCCATTGGAGAGGCACGTTCTTTCGTCTACTAATCGCACGGTTTTGCGGTGCGGCCGCAAAACACAGACATTTAACTTGTTACAGTGAACAGAGACGTCAATGAACGAACGGACATATCATAACTTTGCGAAAATAAATAAAGTAAACTGTTCGCTCAAGGGAAGACTTGAACCAAGGACCTCTCGTTCCACAGCTGCTCACGCTAAGCACGGGACCACGGCGTTCCTGAGATCACACACTCCTTGATGTTGCCTATATCGCGCATGGACTACACAGTTTGTATATTTTGCTTATTTTTTCATAGTTCCACACAACTTCTTCCTGTTTTCTCGATTGATCTGTGTTCAGTTTTTCAAGGCCTATCCACTGTGCCAACTTATAACTAAATCTGAGGGGGGTGCGATGGGGAGGTTCCCTTGTAAGAAAGGATATCGAATGTATACAAAGAAGGGCGGCGCGAATGGTCGCCGGCTCGCTTGAATGGCGGGACACACTGACAGAATCGTTCAAATATCTTGAATGGCTGTTGCTCCAACAAAGACCCTGTACATCTCGCGTGAATCTGCTCAGAAAACTTTCCAAATCATTTCCATGGCTGAAACACCGAATATCCTTCAGCTACCAATGATAAATATATCACGTAGAGATCGCACTGATGAAACTAGGAAAAATAACAGCTCGCACAGAGGCGTAGTAGCAGTTATTTTTCCCCACGCCTCGCCACTGGATGGAACCCGAAATAATCTTAATAACAAAGCATAAGGTACAATAAAAATTAC
Source organism: Schistocerca nitens (assembly GCF_023898315.1). Taxonomy (NCBI): domain Eukaryota; kingdom Metazoa; phylum Arthropoda; class Insecta; order Orthoptera; family Acrididae; genus Schistocerca; species Schistocerca nitens. The sequence goes on from NC_064620.1 coordinate 38,810,291, forward strand.
GGGCTTGACAGCGATTGGTAGACAACAGGTACAGATCTAAAAAGTACCGACGTTGACTTGAATTCAGAAACTTGCTCTACATGGTTACGACGTTATACACACCGCCGAAAAAAAATTAGTCCGCCCTTTCACAGATTTCCAATTCAAACAAGATCTATTGTTGCAACAGTGCACATGGGGTACATGGAATGATTACATTTACAGATCAACAGCACAAGCGATTCTGAGGTGGTAGGTATCGACGTATGCTGAAACACCCACGTTAGTATGCGGTGTAGCCTCCACGGTTGGCAATACAGGCGCTGACATTGGCATCCTGAGATGCGTTATACCACGCCTGCTCGATCTGTTCACGTAGAGAGTTGTTGGTTGGCGAGTCGGACGGGTCACTTTTCGTCAGATTATATCCCACACGTGCTCGATTCGAGACAAATCGGAGATAATGTTGGCCAGGGAAGTTGCTGCACTTCTTGAATACCACGTTGAGTTTCACGGGCAGCGCGCGGGCGAGCGTTATTCTGCTGACACAACACATGACTTTCCTGTCGCAAGTAGTGCAAGAGAAAGGGTCTAACGACATTCTGCACGTACCGAGCGCTGGTAAGCGTCGTCTCTAGAAACACCAAAGGTAAACGAGAACTGTAGCTTGTCAAACATTAGGTCTGAGGTGGGGCCAAGTGTGTCTTGGACGGATGCACTCTACGAGACAGTGCTCACCTGGTCAAATCGTATGCGCAAAAGACCATCACTTCCTTGCAGACAGAATCTGCTTTCATAGCTGAAGACCAGGGCGTGCCATTCCAATTTTGCAAGTAATCCTCTGCTGGCATCGGTCGAGCAGTGCATGTCAATGCCGCAGCGAGAGTAGGAGGGGGACAAGAGGTCAGCGTGGCCGTAGTACCACTACTAATAACAGGTTCGCAACGGTGGTGTTGACACGTCTGGCTCACAACCCCTCTTATCTGTGCTGTGTTAGCTTTACGATCTGTCATTGGTGCCCTTACAATACGACGATCTTGGCGAGCGTTTATGCTGCGTAGACGTCGACAACATCGTCTACAGGTGTATGTTCACGTGACCACTGATAGCAGCATCATTGCAAAGTTGACGCAGCACGTCCGACCTGTGTCGCAGTTCTCGGAAAGTCACAATTTGCCCCGTTTCAAACTCGCTCAGCTGACTAGGAAGCACGAGTGCGTCTCCCTGGCATGGTTTCCTGCTTGCTTCACACGTTTGCACCACACTGAACCATCTGGCTGTGAGCATTCCCCATTAAAGGGTAGACACAAATGGCTCAAAAATGGTTCAAATGGCTCTGAGCACTATGGGACTTCACATCTGAGGTCATCCGTCCCCTAGAGCTTAGAACTACTTAAACCTAACTAACCTAAGGACATCACACACATCCATGCCCCAGGCAGGATTCGAACCTGCGACCGTAGCGGTCACGCGGTTCCGGACTGAAGCGCCTAGAACCGCACGGCCACACCGGCCGGTCACAAATGGCAATCTGGTAGCTATGCAACTATGCTATCTCTTGGTGGACGACGCTGAAACCATCATCAATATAATATACTATCCCCCAGGTGCCGTATGCCGCCATCATATCAAATCGACGTCGTCTTTCCACTTGAAATGATTTTTTTTCCCTCGGCACTGTATTTGCAGAGGTTGTCACAATTGCACCATTATTAGCACGACCATGTGTCTTTACATGACGTTATGACAGGACAGTGGGTGTTTCCTGATGACCGTCATAAAGGGATAACACACACACACCCCGAGTAACTGGAAGGGCCGGAACAACTAACTGCCCCGCAGCTATTACCTCTAGATATACACTCCGCAAGTCACTGTACAGTGCGTGGCGGAGAATACTTCCTACCAAAATTAGCAATTTCCTGCTGAAGTCCAGTCGCGTATCGAGCGTAAAAAACGACTGCCTATATGTCTCCGTACGCACGATAATCTTTAATCCATGATCTCTACGTGATACATACGATGGTGCCATCAGAATTTTCGCACAGTAATCCTAGAGTGTCCGCAGCTCGTGGTCTAGCGGTAGCGTTCTCACTTCACGAGCGCGGGGTCCCGGGTTCGATTCCCGGCGGGGCCAGGGATTTTTCACCTGCCAGTCGAGATGACTGCGTGTTGTTGTGTCGTCTTCATCATCATCATTCATCCCCATTACGGTCGTGGGAAGGCAACGGCAAACCACCTCCACTAGGACTTATTACGGCGGTGCGGGTTTCTCGCATCGTTCCCCTACGCTCTGTCAAGAAACATGGGATGTCATTTCCATTCCAGTCCTAGAGTAACGGTTCTCTAAATTTACTTAAAACGGTTTCCAGATTGCGGGAATCTAGGAAAACGATACCATGTTCCGAGAAACAGCAGAATGAATTTCAGTCACATTTTCCTTGCCAGATTCGTTGCGCTTGCGGGCCGTATGGAGTGTTCATGCTTGCTGTATAAGCAGCGACCCCTCGCGGAGACGTGCTGGAGAGGAAGAACACAGGAAACCTCCATCAAGCCCGCCCCACGAATGACAGGCGCGGCTGTTGCCCTGTGCTGACACACCCAGAGCAGGAGTGTCGCGGCTTTTCTGCTCGAGTACTCTGCACCACACCACTGAACCGCCTATCCGCATTGCGGCACACAATTTACGACATATTTTATCTTATATCGTTCTACTTATTTACAATTGCAGTATTGTTACTATTACTAGACTATCACTAAGAAAACCACCACTGATGACAGTGTACATTTCGCAATGATAAAAGTAGTCACTCCGGATACAGAGGTCGCCAGATCGCATCTGTTTATTTTTTGTCAGATTTGCGATTCGTATGTATGAGGAAAAATTAAATTCCTTAATAAAACCGAAAAATACATCCTGCATATGGCTCCAGGAGTTATCAAGACCGTAATGAAACAAATGTAATTTGATATACTAGTTAAACAACTGAACAAATAGCTTTACGGAAGTATTACAACAAATCAGACATCTTAATAAACCAGATGACACTGAACATAACCTATGCATCGACTGCAGAACTAAATTCCGATAACTGATTCTAGCTCTAATGCTTACGCATCCAAATAAATTTGCATTTCAGACTTTGGTATTACAGTTTTAAGCTGTTTCACGTAGGTACAACACAGATTCAAGTTAGCATTCTGGGGCGCAGCGACCGCAGTGTCGGAAACTAGAGCCCTCCTGTAATGCGTGTTTGTAACATGGACCTCGTAAACAACGTCACTTTACCCACAAGGTGGTGTTTCAAATACAACCTGCTACGAGGACAGCCGAGTCCTGGGAGGAAATAAAAAAGGCGATTTCGTGATTGTGTTGCAACCTTTAAGAGATGATGGAGAAGGATAAATGTATGAATCTGAGGCAAGGGACCCTAGTGCGGCAACGACCGAGTCGAAAGTTATAAGCGAAAATCCTGGTATCTGTCGTAGGAATACACGTACCCGTATTGCTATCACTAAGATTGCAGAGTAAGCAACGTTCAGAGATGGTAGTATGCACCAAAGCAAGGAAAATTGTCTACGAAACATGGGCTCTAAAACGCATACCTTAAGAACTATGAGCACTTGCTCACCTTCGATACTGTTAAACACGCCTCTTCTGTTGCAAGCTCCCTGCAAGCTTGTAACATCATCACGGAATCGCGCTATATAGTTCCTAAGGATTCGAAAATATGCCAACTCGAGTATCAACCGACAGGATTCAATGTGATCTCCTGCAAATATCGCAGCCACATACAAAAACGAAACAGGTCTCCACTTTCGTCTATAGCTCGATCAAGACGAAGTATTATCTGGCGATGTTCTGTTTCGGTGGAAACTATGTGGAACGATTCGTGTCTTGAAGGCATATAAACCAGGAAGCATAATGTATAGCTTTCTTTTCTTCTAGAGTAAGAGTCTAGATGACTAAGAAACAACAACAACCTGGGCGTACGGATCCGTTGCTCCAAAATGAATCCTTGCCCTTCAGAAAATACTTCGATCGTCTTCGTTATACTTTTGTGGTATGCGGATGTGTGGCATACAGAGTAATGTAAGGTGTGTCTCGATCCATTTTAACGGAAATCGGTAACTGTTGGTCTATGGTAAAAAATTCGCACCTGGATCCCTCGAGTATGAAGTTGGAGAGTCACAAGCTGGGGAGAAAAATACTGAGTCAACCGGACGTAATGAAGCTTGAATGGTATGATACTGGCAAAAATTCACAATCTATCGTCTTGGTGACAATGTTTCCTCATTTTCATTACGCTAAGCGAGATATACGATGGTGAGAGCGGAAGTGACGTACAGCTTTCCTCGAATAGCGGTTCTCTTAATTTACCCAACAGTTCTATGCAGGAACAATGTCGCCATTCTTCCAAAGATTGCCATTAAGTTCCCCAAGCACCTCTGTTACACTTCCGTATAGGTTACAGCGATATGTTATCAAATGAATTCAGATACACCCTGTTAGGACGATGTCTGCTGTGACGTCTACGTGATACAGAGTTCTTCCTTCTCTACGACTCGAACCACATTCATACCCTCTTACTACCCGCCTCATATACGGGTCTTACTCATGTTGCCGATCACTCCAGCCTCGAATTACTCTACAGCATAGTTTCCCTGTTACTCTGAAACTTCGGGAATATTTACATTGAACTCGTATCCTCTGCAACTCGACTCCGTATATATTATTTGTGTGTCTAACACTCGTCTAGTTAACTTTGATTTAGAGGTTACACATACATGGAAAAATTTTGCGATAATGATCATAAGTGAGTTCCCCGCCCCCCCCCCCTCTCTCTCTCTCTTTCTCTCTCTCTCTGTGTGTGTGTGTGTGTGTGTGTGTGTGTGTGTTGTTTGAACGAACGACAATGCTTTTTGTGACATCGGCATCAGTATAACAGAAATCTTTGTTTGTGAAAACTTGAGATAATGTCAAGTGGAGACAAAAGGGCGAAAACTAAATTGTTGTTATAATATTTTTTACTACAGCCTATTGTCACATTTGTCTTTACAATGATAACAGGATTTGTTCAAATTCTGGACATCTTTGAATACACTGTAGTTGCAGAGCAGTTGGCCAGTGTTATGTACTGTGTACAGCCTCCATAAGTCTCTCACAACACATATTGCTGTTATAGAAAGGGGTTGAAATTATGTGATGAGATGAGAAGATGTTAGGGAGAACAGACACAGAAAGAAGTTTATGTACGGAAAATTCGGAACAGAAGGACTGACAAGTCTTTGCAAATATGAAAAACCGCACTAGAATATTTAATCTGACAATGTAGTAAATAAAAAATGGAGTACGTAATACAGAGATCAAAGGGGCAGGAATTTTAAACTTGTCTAAAGAAAATTAGACCCAAAAACAGCACCGAAAAAAGTTATATAATAAGAAGGAAGCTGAGCCATTACTGCATTTCTGAGAACTTCCGCCGAGCGGGGTTAGCCGAGCGGTCTTGGGCGCTGCAGTCATGGACTGTGCGGCTGATCCCGGCGGAGGTTCGTGTCCTCCCTCGGGCACGGGTGTGTGTGTTTGTCCTTAGGATAATTTAGGTTATGTAGTGTGTACGCTTAGCAGTAAGTCCATAAGATTTCACACACATTTATTTTTTTATTTTTTTTTTTTTAGAACTTCCTCTGTTCATAATTTCGACGTCTACCGCAATATTTTGGGCGGTCATCTGGAAAATCGGGAAGCTTAAGCTAATTTCTGGCTTCTGGCGACTCACGTTAGCAATCTCAAATCGTTTAGATGGTCAAGGCAGGAACGAGCGTAACACAGAGCGCCTTGACTCATGGAAGAAGATTAAGGTTTTTATGTGCCGTCGACGACGCGAAAAAACTAAACCTGATCGGGTATATGAACCGACTCCCCCCCGGATTCTAGTCCAGTGTGTTTACCACTGTGCCTCGCTCGTTCCCTGACCTGTGATCTTCAGGCTCTGCCACTAAATAGCGGCGTGATAGCGCGCACGTTCCCAGCGGTCCGCTTTATGAGGCCATTGTTCCCCCTTTACGTCCAGCACATTATGTAGCTTCGCATGTACAGCATCGCCCATATCGCATCCAGACTATCGGCTCCGACTCAAACACCCAACAACAAACAGCCATTGCTAGCAGTCACCAACAGCGCTAGATCACCGGGCTAAACAAGGAACTTTCACAGCATGATGTCAATGTCGTAGCGCCTGTCGGATGAGTATATATGGGTACAAACAACACAGAAAGCACGAATTTACGCAGAAGTAAGATACGCGCGTTCTCGACCTTAACAAATGGTTCAAATGGCTCTGAGCACAATACGACTTAACTTCTGAGGTCATCAGTCGCTAGAACTTAGAACTACTTAAACCTAACTAACCTAAGGACATCACACACATCCATGCCCCAGGCAGGATTCGAACCTGCGACCGTAGCAGCAGCGCGGTTCCCGACTGAAGCGCCTAGAACCGCTAGGCCACAACGGCCGGTCCGACCTTAACACTCGGTATCGCTAAAATGCAGAAACAAGTTACTTTTTTATCGATATAGTGATCCGTAATGACTGACAAAGATATTAGCACAGTACGGAATGCGTATAGAATTTGTAACTGCGTTCAAGCGCGCAGAATTTTGACCACGGTTTCTGCTGGAGGTATTGTTTGATGGAAGATGCAGACTTCGCGAGGTTTAATTAGTGCTAAAATGCTGCACTTGTTTCTGTGGAAACAATAAATGTTTTAATTTTGGTGTAACGCAAGAACTATATACTATTATTGAACTAAATTAAATAAAATCATCGTAACTTCTAAACGCTTTGCGTTAGGTCGGCTGGCCGCAGGGCATGATAGGAATTAGTACGGGCATTTTTGTTTGGTTTAGCGACGAAGCCCATTTTCATTTGGATGGGTTCGTCAATAAGCAAAACTGGCGCATTTGGGGAACTGAGAACCCGCCTTCGCGATCGAGAAGTCTCTTCACTTTCAACGGATGACTGTGTGGTGTGCAATGTCCAGTCACGGAATAATCGGTGTGATATTCCCTGATGGCACGGTGACTACCGAACGCTACGTTATCCAAAGTGACCCTGTTTTTGACAAGATGTGGTTCATGCAAGATGTAGATCGACCTCATCGAAGCAGGATAGTGGTTGGTGTCCTGGAGGAGCACTTTTGGGGACCGCATTCTGGCCCCGGGGTACCCAGAGGCCACTGGGATGAATCACGATCGGCCGCTATTTTCTCCGGATCTGAATACATGCGATTCCTTTTTGTGGAGCTATATTAAAGACAAGGTATACAGCAATAACCCCAAAACCATTGCTGAGCTGAAAACAGCCACTCAGGAGGTCATCGACAGCATCGATGTTCCGACACTTCAGCGGGTCATGCAGGATTGCGCCACATCATCATCAATGATGGCAGCATATCACACATGTCATAACCTAAATCCGAATATCTACAGGGTGTTACAAAAAGGTACGGCCAAACTTTCAGGAAACATTCCTCACACACAAAGAAAGAAAATATGTTACTTGGACATGTGTCTGGAAACGCTTACTTTCCATGTTAGAGCTCATTTTATTACTTCTCTTCAAATCACATTAATCATGGAATGGAAACACACAGCAACAGAACGTACCACCGTGACTTCAAACACTCTGTTACAGGAAATGTTCAAAATGTCCTCCGTTACCGAGGATACATGCATCCACCCTCCGTCGCATGGAATCCTTGATGCGCTGATGCAGCCCTGGAGAATGGCGTGTTGTATCACAGCCGTCCACAATACGAGCACGAAGAGTCTCCACATTTGGTACCGGGGTTGCGTACACAAGTGCTTTCAAATGCCCCCATAAATGAAAGTCAAGAGGGTTGAGGTCAGGAGAGCGTGGAGGACATGGAATTGGTCCGCCTCTACCAATCCATCGGTCACCGAATCTGTTGTTGAGAAGCGTACGAAACACTTCGACTGAAATGTGCATGAGCTCCATCGTGCATGAACCACATGTTGTGTCGTACTTGTAAAGGCACATGTTCTAGCAGCACCGGTAGAGTATCCCGTATGAAATCATGGCGGTGAATCGAGGAAGTACAGTACATACTGACGAAACTAAAATGAGCTTTAACATGGAAATTAAGCGTTTCCGGACACATGTCCACATAATATCTTTTCTCTCTTTGTGTGTGAGGAATGTTTCCTGAAAGTTTGGCCGTACCTTTTTGTAACACCCTGTATAGTGACATGTTGAACAAAGTGTGTGCACGCCGTAGTTTGAAACTAAGTTTTTTCATATACTTCAAAAACTGTCAACCTGTATCTTTGAAATGTTAACTGTTTTGTCACCATGTTGAATCAGTGAAAGCTCCAAGAAACCAGCTGGAAGCGCTTTACATATCGTTAGAGAAGTACGTTCTCTGGTCCAATGGCCGAATGTCGGAATCTTTCTGAATGCATTTATATTGCTACAGGGCATTTATCATTGGTATTGGATTTGTGACAGTTTAGACACTGTCTCGCCGGTCAAAGCGAGTCTGTCGGCCCATGCTAGGACTGTTTTACAAGCGTAACAGTGCCAGACTAGGTGTGGGTCTGCCGATAAACGTTTTCTTGCTAATCGGTGGTGCAGTACATTCCCTGATTTAGCTCACGCGAGGCGCTCCGCTAGAGGTAGTTGGATTCTGCCGCGGATGTGTGACAGACTTCGGTGGATGCCACATCATCTCGGAGGACGAAGCGAAGAAAAGCTTCATATGTTTACACAAGTGCCACATGTTCGTGTTTCACTGATACGACGAGGGCAACAATTCAATGTAGAGCAGAGAAATGTGCATGTCGAGGAAAGATATGTACAGTAGTTTATTATGTCACACGAAAAGTCAACGCTGTGGAATAGATGAATGGAAGAACCAATGATTAAATGGAATCTTCAAATTTTCTACAATATTCTGAGTCGCTGCTCAACAGAGTGAATTGCCGCAAAATAAACACCCGCTGGATCCGAAGTTCGCTAAACGACTACATAAAGCAGCGAATGTGGGGCTGCATTAACGTTTCTAACACAGCGTATGGGAGAAGAGTGGTGACAATCTGTTTGGGGGCGACACATAGGTTTTGCAAGAGACTTTGGAAACATGTCTGTCGAACGGATGCAGACGCACGTCTTTGCCTTGTAATACCAAAGCCATACCGATCATTGGCACTCAGTAACTCCTGAATACCTTCCGTCACATGAAGTGTATAGCTCATTGACCTGATGTCTATCTCCTATAGCAGTGGTTCGCAAACCGGCGTCTCGCAATCCACACGCGACTCTTCGGCTGAAACTACGACGTTTGTGCGCAATAGTGTGCGATTTAAACTTCGTGCTCCATATGCAGAATCGGTTTTCGGCCTGGCCGAGTCTACTTTGAAGAAGTGGCATTGGACGGGGGTGTAGGTATGATTGCATTCTCTCTCGGAACGCAGACCACGTGCATCCGCCGCTACCCGCACTATTTTTGCTGCTTGACAATGCCTTCGAAAGTAGGGAGCGGATAATGCTTCGAACTCACGCTTGTGAGCTAATTTTTAACGTTTCGCTTCTTTATTAACCGCAATTAAAGTTTTTATCCTTGAGAAGGGGTTCGTACACATAGACGAGTGCAGATGGAAGCGTCGGAAGAGGTATTTACCAAAGGCCAGCTTAGAACTACCCTAAATGAGTGAACAACTATGCACCTACCTACATAGTTTAACTTTTAAAAAAAATTTGCTCCCAAAGAATTTTCAATCGTTGTACTGTTGATACTCTGCCCTGTTGACTGATGAGATTGTCGAACACTCTCCTACAGTATCCAAAAGATCCCAGAGTGTCGACTCTGCTAAAAAACTGTTACCACTAGTCTATCATTATAACCGAAAATGTACTTCTGACATGCAAAATAATGCGTATCGTTATGACGGCGCCAAAATGCGGTGTGTGTGTGTTTAAATAGGAAGTTGTGTAGCAGTATCGGAAAGGAGAGCAAGAAGAGAGCTCGGCGAGCGGCAGAACTAGCCTACGAATGTAGAGCAGGAGAGAAAGTGCGCGCCTAGGCCGGCTACGGACTACTTGCCCTGTACCGGTTCTCCCAGAAAACGACAGCTGTCCAGCCGGCCTGCGGGTAGCCGCCTATACGCACAGCTGCGGATCACGTCAATCAGTGGCGCTGGCGTCTTAGATCGCGAAGACATCGATGTTACTGTGTCGCATGGGACAACTCGGAAAAGAAACCAACCGTAGCTGTTAAATCAACCGTTCTGCATCTACGCATTTACACCTCACACCTAGTACGGCAGAGTTTA